>NC_055990.1:136772995-138022995 GCF_018446385.1 Zingiber officinale | reverse complement strand
TAGATTAAGTTTTGGATCAAACGTGTTAAGTTCCGCAGGCGATCCAAAATTTAATTTAAAAGAACACATGGTAGCTAGGAAAAAGGTTTAGACCTTTGTACAAAATTTTTGTACAGTGGAGCCTCTAGGTTTTCCGAGTAGCAACCAACAGGCTGCTCGAGGAGAAAGCCGGAACTTGGGTTCGGGTGAGCCCTATTCCGGATGGCCGAGATCACCCAAGCTAGCGGAGCCGGAGTGAAAGACCCAGAACGAGACGAGCTGAACCGGAGCAGCGGTACAGGACGAAGAAAGTCAACTTCTGTTGACTTTAGGGCTCCGGGCGCCCGGACCGAAGATTTTGACCAGATTAAGTTTTGACTCAATCTAAACATTGGGGGATAAAATTTTATTTCCCCTAGGGCGCCCGGACCCTTCAGGGCGCCCCGAACAATGCTATAAATATAGCACTGATTTGCACAGATTAATCAATAAACTTGTAATCCATTTTCTATGTGCTTTACTATTCTTTTGTGTTGTCAACGCTGTAAGAGGCTACTCCACCCAGAGGAGATCATCAGATAGTGTGTCGTGTTTTCCTTGGATTAGCAATCCTCTGATTGCAAACCAAGTAAACTCATCATGTCTGATTTCTTTTAATTAGTCTCTTTTATTTAAAGTTACAAGTTTTATTATTAAGTTGAAAATCCGAGAAAGGTGTAATTTATTTTTGTAGGGCAATTCACCCCTCCCCTCTTGCCGGCCTCCAAAGGGACCAACAAGTGGTATCAGAGCAAGGCGCTTTAGGAGGACTAGCCGTCGATCGAAGCAACGAGATGGCCGGACCAAGCATTGTTCCACCAAAATTTGTGGGGGACTTCGCACACTGGAAGCGTCGTATGGAGGTATTCCTGAAAACTAATTTCGAGATTCGGTTAATTATAAAGTATGGCTTTGTAGCTCCGACGAATCAAAATGGAGAAGAAAAAGAAGAGAGCCAGTGGACAAAGAAGGAGCAGAATGATTCCGTAGCGAACAACCGTGCGGAATATCACCTATTGAGCGTGTTGTCGCCTCAAGAAGTCAACCGTATCGGAAGCTACTCATTGGCCAAAGAACTTTGGGAGAAGTTCTTGGAGCTCCACGAAGGAACATCCGAAGCCAAGCTAGCAAGAAGAGACATCCTCCGGAATAGACTGACGAACATCTGTCTGAAAAAAGGTGAGAAGGTAGCCGATCTACACGCGAAGGTAAAGGAATTGATTACTAGTCTCGAGAACCTCGGTGAAACGGTAACAAACTGGGACACCATACGCTACGCACTCAATGCGTTTCCTAGAACTCCAGAATGGACATCAATCGTCGACGCCTACTATATTTCAAAAGACTTAGAGGTAAGTACTTTAGAAGAATTGTTCTCTACTTTTGAATTACATGAAACCAGGTGTGCAGAGACAACAAAGGAATCAAGCCAGATGATCGCACTAAACGCAACCAAGAAGGATGAACCCGAGTCAGATTCAGAAGGGGATCAGGAAGCATATATGGTAAGAAATTTTAGAAAGTTTTTTAGATCTAATAAATTTAAAGAAATGCAAAATAAGAAGAATCCAAGAAATAGAAGAAAGGTTTGTTGCTACCAATGTTAAAAGTAAGGACACTTAAAGGAGGATTGCCCAGAACTCAAGAAGGACAAAGTCAAGATGCCCAAGGAGCATGAGACTCTAAAAGCCACTTGGGACGCCATTTCATCATCTGAGTCCGAGATTCAAGAATATGCCGAGATATCATTGATGGCAAGCTATGAAGGGCAAAGTATATCAGAACCCAACATCGATGAAGGGGGAGAGATCTCAGATGAATGCAGCGAAGCAGGGGGAGATTCAGGCTTCAAGTCCAATATGATAAGTGAGGTATGCCTCTTATCTCCTGATCAACTTTACATTGACATTAAGGCTATGGCAAAGTATATGTTTAAATTAGAAAATAAAAATAATAAATTAAAAAAATGAAATTTTAGAAATAAAAAGAACTTTAGCAAAATCATGTTTAATAGAAGACTTTAAAAAAGTAAAACTAGAAAATAATAAATTAAAAGAAGAAATAGAGAATTTGGAAAAGTCTAACTGTTCAAAAATTTCTGCTTTTAAAAATTATAGAAAATTAAACTGATACTATAAGTTTCACTAAAGTCAAATCAGAAAAATATCAAAAGCCTATGTACTTAGAAAATTCTTGATTAACTCTGTAGGAAGGAACCTCTATTAGGTTCTGAAAACATGTTTAACTTGAATTTAAAATTAAACGTAGCATTTTCAGCGAGAAAGTTAAACAGATAGTTTCTTTATGAGGTTTTGTCTAAGGAAGTGGTTGTTGCTCCAATAACCAAGAAGGCCTAGTGTCTCGCCACTACCTGGAAGCTAAAATATTGAAATCAAATATTTAATTAACTTTCTGGAAAAAACATTAAAGTTAGAATTAAATAATGCTTAAATTTTTTTAAACATTTGTATTGAAAATTTTGTTTAACTTAGAAAATGTTTCTGTTGCAAATTTTTTAAAAAAAATTAATTGCTTTAAAATTTTTTCCTTTTAAAGAAAATTTTGAATTATGTTTGAAACTTAAATTGAAAATTATATTTAAAACTTAAAAATTATTGCAATTTGCCTTAGAAAATTTTCCTTATGAATTTTTTTTTTGGAATTTGATTACTTATAATTTTTTACAAAACTTAAACTTTTGAAAAATTCTCAAATTTTATTTTTTTTTAAGTTAGAATTTACCTTATACTTGTTAAAAAGAACCCCATTTTTTTATGTGATCAAAGGGGGAGAAGTATGTTAAGTCTAGGAGGAGGTGGTATGAAATTAAACTAAAAATCTTTTTGGACTTATTTGCAAAATCAATTATTTTTATTGCATTTGTTTACCCTAGCTTAACTTGGGTTGCTCACATCAAAAAGGGGGAGATTATTGGAACCCCAGGGTGTTTTGATGTGATCAAACAAGTTAAGCTAGGTCCTGTTTTGTCTAACTCTTATGTTTAAGTGTGTAGGAGCTTAGGAACACAGGAAGTCAAGCGGAAGACGCGGCTAGCGAGAAGGACAGCATGGGGAGAGAGCTGACGAGATCGGTACGTCTGAGGGGCGAGGTGACCACGAAAGAGTACACCGGTGGATGAGAAGAACGTATGCGACATTCGAGGGACGAGAAACCGGGAAGGAAGGCTGCTCGAGGAGAAGGCCGGAACTTGGGTTCGGGTAAGCCATATTCCGGATGGTCGAGATTACCCAAGCTAGCGGAGCCGGAGTGAAAGACCCAGAACGAGACGAGCTGAACTGGAGCAGTAGTCCAGGATGAAGAAAGTCAACTTCTGTTGACTTTAGGGATCCGGGCGCCCGGAACCATTCCGGGTGCCCGGACCGAAGATTTTGACCAGATCAAGTTTTGACTCGGTCTGAACATTGGGGGATAAAATTTTATCCCCCCCAGGGCGTCCGGACCCTTCAAGGCGGCCCGAACAGTGTTATAAATATAGCACTGATTTGCACAGATTAATCAATAAACTTGTAATCTATTTTCTTTGTGCTTTACTATTCTTTTGTGCTATCAACGTTGTAAGAGGCTACTCCGCCCAGAGGAGATCATCAGATAGTGTGTCGTCTTTTCCTTGGATTAGCAATCCTCTGATTGCAAACCAAGTAAACCCGTTGTGTCTGATTTCTTTTAATTAGTCTCTTTTATTTAAAGTTACAGGTTTTATTATTAAGTTGAAAATCCGAGAAAGGTGTAATTTATTTTTATAGGGTAATTCACCCCTCCCCTCTTGCTGGCCTCCAAAGGGACCAACAGTTTAGGCTCTGCAATTCGAGACTCGTGAAATTTGAATGTAGAAAATAGATTTTCTAAAGTACTTACCTCAAAGTCCATAGAGATGTAGTATGCATCTACTAAGGACACCCATTCTGGAGTTCTTGGGAAGGCGTTGAGTACGTATTGGATCGAGTCTCGGTTTGTTACCGATTTTTCGAGGTTATTTAGCTGAGTTATCAACTCTTTGATTCTCGCTTAGAGTTGAGCTACCTTCTCACTGTTGTTTATCCGGAGATTTGTTAGCTGCATCCGAAGGATGCCCTGCCTTGCTAATTTTGCTTCTGAAGTGCCTTCATGGAGCTCCAGGAATTTCTCCCAGTGGTCTTTGGCGGAGTCGTAACTTCCGATCCGACTTACCTACTGAGGCGACAGAACACTGAGCAGATGGAACTCAACCTTTCCGTTGGCCATGAAATCGGCTTGCTCCTTTTTCGTCCATTTGTATTCTTCCTTGTCTTTAGGGGTTGCAAAATCATATTTCATAATTAGAAGAATGTCAAACTTTGTTTTGAAGAATACCTCCATTCGATGTTTCCACGTAGCGAAGTCTCCGTTGAATTTTGGGGGATGAATGCTTGTTTCGTCCATTGTCTTGATCCTTGTGTTTCAGTCAACGGTCAGCCCTTCTGAGGTGATCTAGCTCTGATACCACTTGTAGGTGCAGTAGGGCCGACAAGAGAGGAGGGGTGAATTGCCTGCAAATAAAGAATACCCTCCTCAAGGCTTTTCAACTCAAAAAATAATAGCAACAATAAAATCTAAAATAGCAGTAATAAAAGAGAGACAGGAATTTTAACTTGGTTACAACCTAGGGGGTTGTTAATCTAAGGCAGTCGAACAACTCTACTAGAATGTCTCCTTCACTGTAAGCGGAGAAGTCTTTTTACACACTAAGAGTACTTAGAAGTTACTAGGAAATTGTTACAGAGTTGAATATCTATTTCCTAGCTCTAGGGGCCTTTATATAGCTCCTGGAAAACTTATCTTGAGCCTTGAGGGCGCCTCCAATGGGGTTAAGGATGCCTCCAGCAGAGGTGAGCGGATAAAACTTTATTTGCGCGCAAACGGTCGAGTTGACCAGGCTGAAGACGCCTTCAACAACATTGAAGGCACCTTCAATGTTGGAGGCGCCTTCATCAGTGTTGAAGGCACCTTCAACATTTAGGGCACCTTCAACACTGTTGAGGGGACCTCCAATAGCTTCTTTAGCTTTTATTCATCTTCACGAAGGCTTCCGAAGTTCCGATCGCTTGGATGATTATGGGCAACCAAAATAGGGCTCACCCGAACCCAATTTCTGGCCTTCTCCTCGAGCAGCCTTCCAACCCGGCTTCTCATCCCTCGAACGTCACGCACGTTCTTCTCATCCACCGGTGTACTCTTCCGCAGCTCTCTCGTCCTTTGGACACACCAAGCCCGTCGGCTCCCTTCCCGTGTCGTTCTTCTCGCTAGCTGCATCTTCTGCTCGACTTCCTATGCTCATAAGCTCCTGCACACTTCGACACAGGGATCAGATAACAAGCAGGATGTAACTCAACTTGGTTGATGACATCAAAACAACCATAGGGTCCAACAAGGTTAACCAGTCGGATCACTGCTCTATCGCACTTTATCTCTCGATTGACCAATCGAAGTATTCCTTTCTTCAAAATACTCCATTGAGCTACCAAATTCTAGTGGGACGAAGATTGTGATAAGACATTTGAAGAGTTAGAATATTATTTGTCTACTCTGCCTGTATTAGCTAAACCAATAGTGGGGGAGACTTTATGGTTTTATCTGTCGGCTAATGAGCATACTGTTGGCTCAGTTTTAGTGAGGCAAGAGGGGAAAGAATAACAATTTGTGTATTTCTTAAGTCACTTATTAAAGGGAGCCGAGTGCCGCTATACTGCACTCGAGAAATTATCTTACGGATTAATTCTAGCCGCTCTGAGATTACACCCTTACTTCTTATCACATCCAATCATAGTACTAACTAATAGTACTTTAGGTCGAGTACACATTAACCCGGAGGCATCCGGGTGATTGATTAAATGGACAACTAAACTTAGTGAGTATGATATACAGTATCAATCCCGAGCAACAATCAAAACCCAAGCCCTAGCAGATTTTATAACAGAAGTACAAGGTCTGGAAGTAGAGGAAACTTGGAGAATATATGTTGATGGGTCTTCCACTCAGCAAGGTAGTGGAATAGGAATTCTTCTTATATCACCAAGGGAAGATCGAATATAACTATCCATTTGATTGAATTACAGAGTTACTAATAATGAAGCAGAATATGAGGCGTTAATAGCAGGACTGCAAGCTGCAAGGCACATAGGGGCCACTCGAATTTTGATCTATTCTGATTCTCAGTTAGTAGCACAGCAGTTAACAGGCAATTTTAAGATCAGTAGTGAGCGGCTCAAATTATATGCAGAAGCATTCGATAAGTTGAAGGCTGAGTTCCAAGAAGTGAGCATATAGAAGATTGCTCAATTGGATAATCAAATAGCAAATGAATTAGTTAAACTGGCTTCTTCCATAATACCCTGGAACTTAAATAGGTCTGTGGAACAAACAGTATTGGTGTCTTGTATTGAGCGATAGGCTGATGTGGAAATACAAGATGATTGGAGGGCATCAATCATTATATTCTTACAGCAAGGTATTTTTCCAGCTAACAGAGAACAAGCATGTGTATTTAAGAAGAGAGCCAGTCAATATACCATGGTGGGTGATCAATTATATAAAAGGGATTTTTCTAGTCCCCTACTTAAGTGTATCGGACCAGATGATGTGCAGTATATTCTACATGAAGTGCATCAAGGTTCTTGTTGTAGTCATGTGGGAGGACAATCTCTTGCTATAAAAATATTATTAGCTGGATATTTTTGGCCCATCTTACCAGCAGATGCTACTCAGCTTGTAAGAATATGTTTGTCTTGTCAAAAACATCAGAATATTCCTCATCACCCCACTGAATTGTTGAAGACTCCTATTGTATCTTGTCCCTTCAATCAATGGGGA
Source organism: Zingiber officinale (assembly GCF_018446385.1). NCBI lineage: Eukaryota > Viridiplantae > Streptophyta > Magnoliopsida > Zingiberales > Zingiberaceae > Zingiber > Zingiber officinale. The sequence goes on along the minus strand of NC_055990.1, from coordinate 138,016,131 downwards.
TGGATATAGTGGGAATATTTCCTATGACACATGCTCAGAGGAAGTTTTTATTAGTGGTTGTGGATTATTTTTCAAAATGGGTGAAAGCTGAGCCATTGGCTAGGATTACTGAACCAGTAGTTATTAAGTTTATGTGGCAACATATTATTCGTAGATTTGGTATTCCATACAAATTAGTTTCTGATAATGGAAGATAATTTCAAGGAAAGAGGATTAGGAATGGTGCTTGGAATATGGTATTACACAGGCTTTCACTTCTGTAGCATATCCATAGAGCAATGGTCAAGCTGAAGTAACTAATAGAGAAATTATCAGAGGGCTTAAAATTAAATTAGATCATGTTGGTGGTAGTTGGGTAGATAAGTTACCTAGTGCATTATGAGCATATCGTATGACCCCCCGAGAATCAACGGGGATAACTCCTTTTCATTTATTATATGATGGTGAGACAGTGGTCCCAATTGAAGTCGGAGTTGAATCCGATCGAAGACGTTTGTATGATGAAGGTCATGCAAAACGACTCCTTATGGAGCTTGATATAATAGAAGTGCAGGACAAGGCGGTGACTTGGCTTGTATCTTACCGCCAAAGAATGAGACAAAATTATAACAAAATGGTCATTCCCAGATTTTTTTTTTCAAGTAGGTGATCTACTTTGGAGGTGTATCAAGTCGATAAGGGATGTTAATAAACTGGAACCGCAATGGGGGAGGATCTTACAGGGTGATACAAAAACTCGCTTCAGGCTCTTATTATCTTCAAGACGCAAATGGAAGGAATCTCGAGCGGCCTTGGAGTGTTAATCATTTACAACCTTACAGAACCTAACAAATATGCTTATAATCTATTCATGTGCATTACTCAACTTTTTGTAGGATTATAAAAGGATGCAGGCAATGATAATTATAAAATTCTTATATTTTCCCGAGCGAATGGATTGATCCTCCCTCAACAGTCGATCGACGACCTTAAGAGGTGACCAAACATGCTCTCTTAAGGGGTGACCGGAAACTTTAAACCTTCTCAGTCGATTGACGACCTTAAGAGATGACCAAACAGGCTATCTTAAGGGGCGATCAGAGACTTTAAATCTTCTCAGTCGATCGGCGACCTTAAGGGATGACCAGACATGCTCTCTTAAGGGGTGACCGAAGACTTTAAACTTTCTCAATAGATTGACAACTTTAAGGGGTGACTAGACAAGCTCTCTTAAGGGGCGACCAGAGACTTTAAACCTTATCAGTTGATCAACGACCTTAAGGGGTGACCAGACATGCTCTCTTAAGGGGCGACCGGAGACTTTAAACTTTCTCTGTTGATCGGCGACCTTAAGGGATGACCAGATAGACTCTCTTAAGGGGTGACCAGAGACTTTAAACCTTCTCAGTCGATCGGCGACCTTAAGGGTGTGTTTGGTTGGGGTTATCCTTGATAACCTTGGTTATCCATCTAAGGTTATCAACGAAAATCCTATTTGGTTTAGGTAATCGATGATTTCCGAGTAATGTTCCATGCTCGACACGCCAGCAAAAGGGGCATGCAACCAAGAATCAGAAAACCTCGGAAAACTGAGGTTTTTCTTGATTTTGGGGTTAACAAAAATTTTTTACCCAAAATATCCTCGAATAATAGTAAAATATGATAAAAAAAAAGAAAAATGTAAAAAAAAAATTAAAAATAAAAATGTAAAAAAAATTAAAAAATAGAAAAAAAAACATTAAAAATTTTAAAAATAATAAAGAAGGGAAAAAAATAAAAAAATTATTAAAAAAATAGGAAAATAGAAAAAAAAATGTAAAAAAATAAAAAAAGTAAAAACTAATAAAAAACACATAAAAAATTAAAAAACATATAACAAAAAAAAATAGAAAAAAAACATTAAAAATTTTTTAAAAAATGTAAAATAATAAAAAAACGTAAAAAAATAAAAAAAAACTTTAATTTTTTTTTAAAAAATAAATAAATAGATGAAAAAAAAATAAAAAAAACTTTAAAAAATTTAAAAATATAAAAAAATGAAAAAATATATATATATAAAAAATAAAAAAATATGAAAAGAAATAAAAAATAAAAAAAAACATAAAATAATGAAAAACATGAAAAAGGAAAAAAATAAAAAAAAGGTAGAGTTTAAAAGATATATATGGTTGGTTTTGTAACTAAGGGTAATATAGTAAAATATTAAATTAGGTTATTCATTAAAACCTTCAAACAAACAAGTTTTTATTGCATTACTTATGTTGAATCAAACAACATTTGGTTATATTTTATTCTCCATAATTTGATTATGTGATTACTTGGTAATCACATAACTAAGTTATACATGATAACTTGAACCAAACACACCCTAAAAGGTATGCTCTCTTAAGGGGTGACCGGATACTTTAAACCTTCAACAAATTGATCAAACACATACGAATTGTAGGTATTATATTCATCATATATTATTTCGTTCAGTAGTACATGATTGATCGAAGCTCTCTTAAGGGGTAGCCGGAGACTTTAAAAGTTCAACAAGTTGATCAAAACATATGAATTGTGGGTAGTATATTCATCCTATCTTATTTCGTTTAGTAGTACATGGTTGATCGATTCATTATATAGTTGGAAATTCATTATTGATATGGTTGGCAATGGAGGGGCTCCAGAGGAAAGGGTGAGAAGGGTCAAGGCCATATAGCGGTCAAAAGTCAAGAGCACGTGGCGGTCAATAGTCAAGCTGACTAGGCAGTCAAAAGGCTAGCATATGGAATAGGCAGAGGTCAAGCAGACTTGTTATTCAAGGAGGCGAAGCCGTTGGAAAACAAAGGAAGACGGTAGGCGGAACATGGGGTACAGGTCGGGATCGGCAGAGCTGGGCAGAGACAGCTCGATCTGCAGGCCTATGGTCAAGGGACAGGAAACAATCACAGGTCGGAAGCGATAGGGCTGTGTAGAGACGGCTCGGTCTGCAGGCCTGCGATTCGAAGACCCGGAAGTGCAAGTCACGACTCACAGGTTGGAAGCAGCAGAGCTGGTCGGAGTCAGCCCGATTGGCCGGTGACGCTTAGAGGCTGGATCCGATCGGAGGGCGCGAGGCAGGCCGGAATAGATCAGATGAGCTAAGCTGAGCAGAAGTCGGAGGATCACAATTGTCCGTCAAGGGTAATCATTACATACCAGTGAGATGTGCGAAGACGGAGGTTTCTAAAGGAGAAGATGCTCTCATAACCAATAGTAGCCTGACAGATGTCCTTCGCTATAAGACAAAACCCATGTGTAAAGGCGGGGGTTCCTAACAAGAAGATGCCTTCATGACCAATAGCAGCATGACAGGTGTCCGGGATATATGACAAAGCCCAGCGTCTAACGTTTTCTGACAGGGTTGCAAGTTCTGGAAGCAAGACGGCTGCATAAAAAGAAGGGGATTCCTCGTACGCAGGTACGCGCTCTCTCGTCACTTTTTCCACAACTTCTCATTTTCAGTCTCTTTGCTTTTTCTGGGGAAAAAGGACCTAACTTGAGTGTCGGAGGGCCTGATCCGGGGACTTTTTCCCTGGGTTCTGGTCTCTAACGTGAGGTAGGGGAGATCGTCTGAGTGTGTGCAGGGTCCTGCAGCATCGTCAGCCGCCCGTGGGAGCCGAATCGCCCACGACTTTCCGTCAACAACCAAGCCATTGTGACCAGCCTTCGTCCGACTCAGCTTTTGGACAGGATCAAATTTGGCGCCGTCTGTGGGAAACACAACAGCCTGATCCGAAGCGTGAAGATGGAGGACTCTGGTCGAAGCTCCAGCAAGAGGATTAATGTTACCATGACCGCGGGGGAGTACGAGCTCTTTAAGGAGGTCAGAAAGCGAGCCACCTCTGAAAAACAAGGCACGGTTTCACGACCTCGCCTAGCACCTGAAGCGTCCAAAGAACCAGCTCCTGTTTCCGACAGGAGCTCAAAGAGAAAGCAACCGGAAGAACTCCCTTGTACTTCATTCCGAGAGCCTCGTCGCAACTATCATCAATCTGGACCTCGAGAGCATAGTCCGAAGAAAGAAGAGCCGCCGGCGTCGGTGGCGGAGAGCTCTTTACATCCACCCTGGGATTCAGGAAAGGGGAAGGCTATAATTTCTGCCAGAGATCTGTCTAAAGATCCGGATGATAAGGTACCCTTCTCGGCTCAGATCTTGAGGGAAAGCCTGCCTGTTAGGATCTTAGATGGCTAGAGGGGGGGGGGGGTGAATAGCCTCTTAAAAACTTAAACACAAATTTTCTTCCAGAACTTTGTTAGCACAGCGGAAATAAGCAAAAACAAACTAATACAAGGAAGAAAACAAAACACAACTAACACACGGATTTACGAGGTTCGGGGATAACTTGCCCCTACTCCTCGGCGTGTCCGTAAGGTGGACGACCCCTTGATCTTCGGTAGATCGCACCCCGGATAAATTCCAGCTAAAGATCCTCCTTCTCGGTGGAGTAAACTCTCCACAGAAGTCACAGAAAATGATATGAAATGAAGCACAGACTTACAGAGCTTTGTGGCTAAAGGAATGAACAAATGAACTCGACAGCCACAATGAAAAACAACGCGCAAAGACAGAAGGATTCCTCAGCCAAGAGCTCAACCACACAGCGCCCTTGCTTTGGTCGACAGAGAGTTTTTTTCAGAACCTTAGCAATCCTCTCTTCTTCCTCCTTCTTATTTCTCTGCTTTCTTCACTGCGTTTTCCTGCATCGAATCACTGCAAGCTGCATAGAATCGCTGCAATCTGTATCGAATCACTGCAATCAACTCAGGCGTAGCCAATCACTCCTCCTCCTCATCTGGTCCTCTGAACTCACACCAATACCATCCATGGTCTTCACTGGTGTCTTCTGAGCTCGAACCAATGCCAAGGAGTCAAGCTGATTGCAGCCAGAACATACTCAGATTGCTAGTATCCGTTGATGCTTCAAATGAATCATTTGCAGTGAAATACAGCGTAAAAGGCACTTGTTCTTATTCTTCTGATGGAGATTTATTTGAAATCAACCAATGGCACGATACCTGCAACCTGTAACTAAAAGATCTCACAGCAGATAATTAGGTCAGGTGAATCGGAAGTGAATCAGAAGTGAATCAGCAAAATCAGAGAAGTGCAGAAACAAAACGACATGTTGTGGATCGGTCAGCAGACCGATCCATAGGTCTCTGGACCGATCAGGACTCATCCTGATCGGTCTGGAGGGAGTCTGATTGGTCTGTGGACCGATCAGACGATGGGTGGATCGGTCCACAGACCGATCCCCCTTCTCGTTCTTCTTTCTGATCTCTTTCTGATCGGTCTGTAGACTGATCAGAAAAACTCACAGAACGATTCTGTGTGGTTACTGATCGATCCACAGACCGATCAAAATACCCACAGAACCTTCTGTGTGGTTACTGATCGGTCCACAGACCGATCAGAATACCCACAGAAACTCTCTAAACTTTTTGTGTGGTTTCTGATCGGTCCATAGATCGATCAGAGACTTCAAGTATCACTGGATCGGTCTGCCGACCGATCCAGTCACACAGAGTATCACTGGATCGGTCTGGAGACCGATCCAAGTTCCCTGAGTTAGTTTTAGAGCTTCCCAGCCCTAAACCCTAACGTCTCCCTAGTCCAGAGAACGAGCTACCGAGCCCTCTCTGACCTAGTCCGGAGAACGAGCTACCGAGCCCTCTCTTACTTAGTCCGGTCCAGAGAACGAGCTACCGAGCCCTCTCTGACCTAATCCGGAGAATGAGCTACCGAGCCCTCTCCGACTTTGTCTGGTCCAGAGAACGAGCTACCGAGCCCTTCCTGACCTAGTCCGAAGAACGAGCTACCGAGCCCTCTCCGACTTCATCTGGTCCAGAGAACGAGCTATCGAGCCCTCTCTGACCTAGTCTGGAGAACGAGCTACCGAGCCCTCTCTGACTTCGCTTGCCAAGTATCCGTACTTAGACTTTTCTTCTTCATATGATCAACCTTGATCAATAATCAGTCTGAGTTTAATTAATATCTGATACAAACTTAAATCAGTGTCAACATCAAAACAACAGCCAGGTCAGACTGTATCAACAATCTCCCCCTTTTTGTTGTTTGACAACACGAGATTTAAGTTTAGATCAGAGATGTTCATGTTTCCCTAATTTTAGAGGAATCAAGATCCTCCCCCTAAGATAGATACAATACCATGTAAGAATAGGGGAATCATGATTCTCCCCCTAACTCAAACTTTCATTTAATTCTAAACTTAGTTACCTTCTCCCCCTTTGTCAAACACCGAAAAGGTGCGAACTAAGTAAGAAAGTGTTAAAAGACTCCCCCTTAACCCATACTGTTTTCTTTCTTAATCCACCTAAAATGCCTCTAAGTGTATTATGAGACAGTGATAACAACATAAGAGACATACCAGACATTGTATACGAGCAGCAAATTTATATAAAGAAAACAAATAGGAAATGAAACATATAGAAAAATAAGAAAAAGATACAGCATAAATATATGAAGTCTGGTCAGACATAAGTATCAACAAGCAACATCCAAAACATCAAAATGATATCATAGAACAGTGTGTGTCAGTCAGCCTCCTCATCATGAGGAGCATCAGCAATATCAGCGGGAGGAAAGGATCCCTGAGGTGGCAAGCCGCTGCTCGAAGATGGATGACCCGGGAAATCCTGCGGAGGTGGGTATCTGGCCATCCAGTCCATGATCGTCTGATGGGTCGCCAGCTGCTGACTGCGTAAGTCATCGTAGCGCTGGTCAATCCGGACGCGTAGCCCGTGAAGCTCAGCAACCAGCAGCTCGTCGTGTCGGTCAAAGCGACTCTCCAGCTCTGCGATCTGCCAGCGCAGATCAGGGTCGGCCTCTCCATCGTCAGCAGCAGCAGCAGGAGGAGCAACAGGAGCAGCCGCAACCTGTGGAGGTCTCCGTGGTAACTCCCCTAGAGCTCTCCCATCCTTCCACCAAACATCTCCATTTCGTCCTATGATCCCAGATTTGGAAAATGCCCGCTTCCCAAGTCTACAATCTTGTCTGACCATCTTGATTATCCTACCCTTAGAAACATCAACCTGAAGGGTCTCGAGCCAATCTGTAATTATATGCCCATAAGGCATATAAACAGTGTAGCCGCTCGGCTCACTATAGGAGATGATCGATGAGTAGATGCTAGATACGATGTCAAAGTCGAGACGCCGACGCAATCCATAAAGCATCAGGCAGTGATATGGTCGGATCTCAGACAATGGTTTGGATGTGATAGGCAGAAGACAGTTTGTGACAATTTTGAAAAGAATGTAGTCTTGAGGGGATAATCTCAAGGCTGCGAAAGTAGGAAAGTCAACATCTAGCTCATCAAGCCCCCCTGGTCTAGGATGTCTGAAGAAGTACTCATAAATCTCGTCAGATGAGATATCAAAGGGGGGAGGTAAAGGATCTGGTAAATCAGGAAATATCGAACAAACATTACCAGAACACAACCGACAACCGAGATATTCAAAGAAGGATGAGAAACTAAAATCGAGATTACGCTTAGCAACTCTTGTTTTATAACCTACTTCATTAGTCTGATGAAGGTTATTGTAAAACTCAGAGACCAAGTCATAGTTGATATCCCGTTCTAAGTAAACAAGTGAGTCAAGTTTGTAGTAGGCAATGGTTTCAGATATAGTTGGACAAAATTCGTCCATGAATTTACGATCTACAGACCTACAGGGGAGTAACTTAAAAGTTCTTTGTTTAAAGGCTTCCTCAAAATTGTGGTTCGGGAATCTCCCGGAAAGAGATGGTTGAGGTCGGGAAGGAGCTTTAGATTTCAACTTCTCAGGTGATTTAGAGGTTCCCTCACCCACTGGTTTCTTTCTAATGGGATACAATGGGAAGAATAAAGAGCACCGGAGCCACCCGAAACAAAAGCCACATATGTGTGAGAAATGAAATCGAAATGCCATAGTTCTAGAGAAATAGGGAGTTATCGTGGTGTCATTGACTCTTGGCTAGAGCTTCGGAGGGCTAGAACTTCGACTAGGGTTCCGGCGTGCAAAGAGAAGAGAAAGGGTTAGCTGGTGGGAAGAGTCGACTAGGGTATCGCGTGAAAGGGGAAAGGAAGGAATCGGGAGGTTTTAAGGGTTTAGATGGGTGTACAGTGAAGAAACGTGATCGGACGGTTGTCCGATCAGGAGTATCAGAAGCCTCCTGATCGGTCCCTGGACCGATCCAGGAGCATCCTGATCGGTCCACAGACCGATCAGGAGACGATCAGTACTCACTGATCGGTCCCTGGACCGATCAGGAAACTTCCTGATCGGTCGGTAGATCGATCAGAGGTTGATCAGCAGCTTTTGTACCGGCTTGACCTGATCGGTCTCCGGACCGATCAGGGAACTCCCTGATCGGTCTGTAGACCGATCAGAAAGTGGTCTGTAGCAGGCTCAGGCTGACCTGATCGGTCCGTAGACCGATCAGTGTCTGATACTAGATATTTCAGTAACTGAAATTCGCAGTTTCAGTGACTGAAATACATAGAGATGTTTGATAGTTCCTGGGAGTTTCTCTAGGAAAACTTCCAAGTTCAGAACCTAGAACCTGGAGGATCTACAAGCATAACTATTACCTAAAAATTATGGCCTGAACTTGTTTATAGCCCTAAAGTTGCAGACATTTAGAAAACAAACAGCTTAAGGCCTGAAAACTGAAATTTTTGACCTCTGTTATGTACAGTTTCAAATTTGTCAAAATAGATTCAAATTGCCATTATTACTTCAATAGCTTGTCTTATTTTTCATTCAAAATCATGAACAATATCAAACAGCCATATCAAACAACACATTAATCAAGGTTAGATAAAATCTAGGCAAAGGCCCAACCAAGTTTCCTTGGTTGGAATATATGAGTAAGATCTAGGAACCAAATACACATGAATTATGTAATGGTCTTCCCCATACTCAATTTATGTCTCGTCAACCTAATTATTCAAGAGATGCATGATACATTTTGAATAATTTGGCTGATCCTAGCATCTCACCCCATTTCTAGCGAACAAAAATCATTTGTTAAACCTTATAGTTTGTGTGAGATGTTCCCAAGTTGCCCAAATTAATTTCCCAATTTCTCTTGTCGTTTTAATTGTCCTTATTGATCATGATGGGGTCCTAATGACCTACTGAGCCAAACACATTCCTAATTCTCTCCTTAAATGACTAAATTCATTTTCCGGAAGAGGTTTGGTGAAAATATCGGCTAGGTTTGACTTGGACTCAATGTAAGTGAGTGCAATGTCTCCCCTAGCTACGTGATCTCTAATGAAGTGATGACGCACTTCAATGTGTTTGGTCCTAGAATGATGGACTGGATTTTTCGTTAGGTTTATTGTGCTAATGTTGTCACACAACACTTGCACTCCCTCATACGAGAGTCCATAATCCTCTAAAGTGTGGATCATCCACAACAATTGTGATACACTCTCTCCCATGGCAATGTATTCAGCCTCGGTCGTGGAGAGAACAACACAATGTTGCTTCCGACTTGACCAACTAACCAATGATGAGCCTAAAAATTGGCAACCCCCACTAGTGCTTTTCCGATCCAATTTGCACCCAGCATAATCAGAGTCGGTATAGCCGATTAAGTCAAAAGACTCCGTACGAGGGTACCATAGACCTACTCTAATTGTGCCCTTAAGGTATCTCAGTATTCTCTTAACCGAAATTAAATGAGATTCCTTGGCACAGACTTGATATCTAGCGCACATGCCCACAGCAAAGAGTATGTCCGGTCGACTAGCTGTGAGATATAGAAGACTACCGATCATGCTTCTATATTGCGTTAGATCAACTGGTTTTCCACTCTCATCATTGTCAAGACGAGTGTTTGTCGCCATTGTTGTGGATACTTCCTTAGAGTCACTCATGTTGAATTTTTTGAGCATCTCTTGAGTGTATTTCGTCTGATGGACATAAATTCCATCTCGAGTTTGTTTGATTTCAAGTCCAAGGAAGAATGTCAATTCTCTTACTAGACTCATCTCAAACTCACTTTCCATGTGTGAAATAAATTCATTTAAATAACCCTTGTTATTTGATCCACAAATTATGTCATCGATATACACTTGGGCTACAAAAATGTTTTCACTATCTCTACGCAGAAATAGTGTTGGGTCTATTTGACCTCTTACAAAACCCTTTTCGAGTAGGTAAGTTGACAACCTTTCGTACCATGCTCGAGGTGCTTGTTTAAGCCCATAAAGAGCTTTCTTGAGCTTGTACACGTGGTTTGGAGCTTCGGTATTCACAAACCCCGGTGGTTGTTCAACATAGACTTCTTCTTTAATAAAGCCATTTAAGAAGGCAGATTTAACATCCATTTGATAGAGCTTGAAACCTCTATGTGCAGCAAAAGCTAGCATCAAACGAATGGACTCTAATCGGGCCACGGGAGCATAAGTCTCATCATAATCGAGACCTTCGACTTGACTATAGCCCTTGGCTACAAGTCTTGCCTTGTTTCTTACAACTTCTCCCTTTTGATTTGACTTATTTTTGAAGACCCATTTAGTTCCAATAATGGTGGTCTTCTTAGGTCTAGGAACTAAGTCTCACACTTGGCTCCTTTCAAATTGACCTAACTCATCTTGCATAGCTATGATCCAATCAGGATCGCGCAATGCCTCATCAACTAATTTTGGTTCAATCTCTGAAATCAATGCGACTTCATTAGACTCATTTCTAAAGAATGACCTAGTCCTAACCCCTTGTTGGATGTCTCCCACAATTTGGTCTTGGGGATGACTAGTGGCTATCCTAGATTGTCTTGGTGTTGGTGGTGCCTCATGAATGGTCTCACTAGGCACAGGCAAGGACTCAATATCAGGCAAAGGATCAGATTGAGTTCTTTGTTGCCTTTGCTCATCATCATCAGAGTCAACTTCGACTCTTTCTATGTTTCGATCATTCAAACTTAGCCTTCTAAGTTCGAATTGAATTTCTCCTACATCCCTTGCTTGATCATTTAAGTTAGGGATTTCTTCAAAAGCTACATTAGAGGACTCTTCAATCAATTTAGTCCTATTGTTGTAGACTCGATAGGCTTTGCTGGTGAGCGAGTACCCGACCAGTATCCCTTCATCAGCCTTGGCCGAAAATTTTCCAAGATGGTCCTTGGTGTTCAAAATAAACACCTTACAACCAAACACCCTAAGATGTCTAATTGTAGGTGGTTTTCCAAACCAAAGTTCATGAGGAGTTTTTCCTAAAAACCTATGTATCAGGACTCGGTTTTGCACATAGCAAGCTGTATTCACAGCTTCAGCCCACAAGTAGCTCGGTAGTGAGTACTCATTGAGCATGCTTCGTGCAGCCTCTTGCAAAGCTCGGTTCTTTCTCTCCACAACCCCATTTTGTTGTGGGGTCCTTGGAGTAGAGAACTCATGCCTATATCCTTTTTCTTGACAGAATTCTATAAACCTATGATTTTGAAATTCCCCACCATGATAACTTCTAATGGTTTTAATTGTTGTTGATTTTTCATTTTCAGTTCTTCTACAAAAGGAAATAAAAATATCTATGGTTTGATCCTTAGTTTTCAAAAAGAAGGTCCATGTATACCTAGTAAAGTCATCAATAATCACTAAACAGTATCGACTTCCATTTAATGAAATAACATCACTGCAATCAAACAAATCCATATGTAATAAGTCTAAGGCAGTAGTTGTACTTACAGCGCTTTTACCTTTATGAGGCGCTTTAGTTTGCTTACCCTTCTAACATGCATCACACAATTTGGTCTTTTGGTACTTGATACTTGGTAAGCCTCGCACTAACCCTTTGTTGACCAGCTTCGGGATATTCTTCATGTTCACATGAGCCAACCTCCTATGCCAAAGCCACGATTCTTCTTCTTTTGACATGAAACACTTAGCAAGAGCATTAGTAGCACTTTTAAAGGAAACTTGATAAATGTTATCTACCCTTGTGCCTACTAGTACCGTGTCAAGTGTGTCAATGTTTTTGACTAGACATTGACTCGAATGAAACTCAATTGTGTAACCCGTATCACACAATTGACTGACACGTAGGAGATTAAAAGTCATCCCCTTGACTAGAAGGACATTTTTGATTTGGAGATATTCGGATATATGAATGTCTCCAACCCCTATAACCTTAAGGCTACCATTATTACCAAAGGACACATTACCTCTATTTTTGTTTTGAATGGTAGAAAATAGTGACTTGTCCCCGGTCATGTGCTTGGAGCATCCACTATCAACAAACCAAGTTGATAGACGCTCCCCCTTTACCAATGCCTACAAGACACGAAAGATAGATGTTTTAGGTACCCAAATCTTGGGACCTAATGCATCTACAATGAAAGACTTAGGCACCAATGCCTTTGTTACCTTCTTCCTAGTCTCATGAACCCTAGAAACATGTGATCTATGAAATTGGGTTCTTGATACTAAAGAAATAAAGCTAGACTCCTTAGGTTGGTATCCTAATCCAGCCTTGTTGTAGACCGCCCTTTGGGCATTTAGAATCATGTCTAGGGTCTTAGAGCTAGTTGAGAATTTTTCAAGCATTTTCTTGAGTTTCTCAACCTCACCCTTCAAGGCCTTGTTTTCATCCTCAAGGACCTCTAGATGTAGGTTATCAACCTCATCTTCCCTAAGGGCCCTCAAGTTTTCTACTTCTTCTTTTAATGATTTATTTTCTGTTTTTTATTTTTTTAAGCAAGGTAGACAAATGTGTAATAGTCTTATAGCATTTTTCTAAGTGAGAAGAGGTCACCTCTTCATCATCCGAAGATGATGAAGCCGTGGCTGAAGTGCTTGAGTCATCACTCTCGGACTTGGACTCCTCCCTTGCCATGAGTGCCAATTGCCGAGTACTCTTCTCCTTCTTCTCTTCCTCCTCCGATGAGCTTGAGGAAGATTCATCCCAAGTGACCTTGAGAGCTTTCTTCTTCTTGGCTCTTTCCTCCTTCTTTTTGGCCCGTTCCTCCTTCTTGATTTTTGGACACTCACTCCGGTAGTGGCCTTTCTTGCTACACTCATAACATGTAACATTAGACTTATCAATATTTTGATCTACAGTCTTACCTTTGTATCTCCTGCTTCTTCTCATAATCCTTCTCACAAAATTTGCCATCTCGCTTGATGATGATCCACCTTCATCATCGGACTTGGAGGAGGATGAAGATGAAAGAATCTCTTTCTCCTTCTTCTTTCCTTTCTTTCTTCTCCCATCCTTGCTCTTTTCTCCTGCAACCAAAGCTATACCTTTCTCCTTTTGACCTTTGTTAGCAAGTTCATGAAGTTCCATTTCACAAAAGAATTCATCTAACTTTACAATGGAAAGATCCTTGGAAACCTTGTAGGCATCTACCATAGATGACCACAAGGCATTCCTTGGAAAGGATTTAAGAGCGTACCTTACTAGATCGCGATTCTCCACGCGTTCATCCACGGAATGTAGACCATTGATGATTTCCTTGAACCTCCCATGTAGTTCACTTACTGTTTCATTTTCCTTCATGGTGAGATTTTGTAGTTGATTCAAGAATAGGTCCCTCTTGGCTATCTGAGAATCTCGAGTTCCTTCTTGGAGCTCGATAAGCTTGTTCCATAAATCTTTTGCACTCGAGAATGGACCTACCTTGACGAGTTGGTCCTTGGCAATCCCACATTGTAAGGTGACTACCGCCTTGGCATTGGCTTGCCCTTTACGAGTTTGTTCAGTAGACCACCTTGATGAATCGAGTTCCTTACCTTCTTCGTCCTTCGGTGGTGTGAATCCTTCCTTGACCGAGAACCACATGGAGATATCAGTCTTGAGGTAATACTCCATGCGGCTCTTCCAGTACTGAAAATCTGCTCCGTCGAAATAGGGACGACGATTGGTGCTAAATCCTTCCTTCATAGCCATCTTCTTTTGCTCTTTAGGGTGTTAAACCGAATGAAAGAGCGCCTCGCTCTGATACCACTTGTTAGGATCTTAGATGGCTAGAGGGGGGGGTGAATAGCCTCTTAAAAACTTAAACACAAATTTTCTTCCAGAACTTTGTTAGCACAGCGGAAATAAGCAAAAACAAACTAATACAAGGAAGAAAACAAAACACAACTAACACACGGATTTACGAGGTTCGGGGATAACTTGCCCCTACTCCTCGGCGTGTCCGTAAGGTGGACGACCCCTTGATCTTCGGTAGATCGCACCCCGGATAAATTCCGGCTAAAGATCCTCCTTCTCGGTGGAGTAAACTCTCCACAGAAGTCACAGAAAATGATATGAAATGAAGCACAGACTTACAGAGCTTTGTGGCTAAAGGAATGAACAAATGAACTCACAGCCACAATGAAAACAACGCGTAAAGACAGGAGGATTCCTCAGCCAAGAGCTCAACCACACAGCGCCCTTGCTTTGGTCGACAGAGAGTTTTTCCTTAACCTTAGCAAACCTCTCTTCTTCCTCCTTCTTATTCTGCTTTCTCATTGCGTTTGCCTGCATCGAATCACTGCAAGCTGCATAGAATCGCTGCAACCTGTATCGAATCACTGCGATCAACTCAGGCGTCGCCAATCACTTCTCCTCCTCATCTGGTCCTTTGAACTCACACCAATACCATCCATGGTCTTCACTGGTGTCTTCTGAGCTCGAACCAATGCCAAGGAGTCAAGCTGATTGCAGCCAGAACATACTCAGATCTCCAGTATCCGTTGATGCTTCAAATGAATCATTTGCAATGAAATACAGCGTAAAAGGCACTTGTTCTTATTCTTCTGATGGAGATTTATTTGAAATCAACCAATGGCACGATACCTGCAACCAGTAACTAAAAGATCTCACAGCAGATAGTTAGGTCAGGTGAATCAGAAGTGAATCAGAAGTGAATTAGCAAAATCAGAGAAGCGCAGAAACAAAACGACATGTTGTGGATCGGTCAGCAGACCGATCCATAGGTCTCTGGACCGATCAGGACTCATCCTGATCGGTCTGGAGGGAGTCTGATCGGTCTGTGGACCGATCAGACGATGGGTGGATCGGTCCACAGACCGATCCCCCTTCTCGTTCTTCTTTCTGATCTCTTTCTGATCGGTCTGTAGACCGATCAGAAAAACTCACAGAACGATTCTGTGTGGTTACTGATCGATCCACAGACCGATCAGAATACCCACAGAACCTTCTGTGTGGTTACTGATCGGTCCACAGACCGATTAGAATACCCACAGAAACTCTCTAAACTTTCTGTGTGGTTTCTGATCGGTCCATAGACCGATCAGAGACTTCAATTATCACTGGATCGGTCTGCCGACCGATCCAGTCACACAGAGTATCACTGGATCGGTCTGGAGACCGATCCAAGTTCCCTGAGTTAGTTTTAGAGCTTCCCAGCCCTAAACCCTAACGTCTCCTTGGTCCAGAGAACGAGCTACTGAGCCCTCTCTGACCTAGTCCGGAGAACGAGCTACCGAGCCCTCTCCGACTTCGTCCGGTCCAGAGAACGAGCTACCGAGCCCTCTCTGACCTAATCCGGAGAACGAGCTACCGAGCCCTCTCCGACTTTGTTTGGTCCAGAGAACGAGCTACCGAGCCCTTCCTGACCTAGTTCGGAGAACGAGCTACCGAGCCCTCTCCGACTTCATCTGGTCCAGAGAACGAGCTACCGAGCCCTCTTCGACCTAGTCCGGAGAACAAGCTACCGAGCCCTCTCTGACTTCGCGTGCCAAGTATCCGTACTTGGACTTTTCTTCTTCATATGATCAACCTTGATCAATAATCAGTCTGAGTTTAATTAATATCTGATACAAACTTAAATCAGTGTCAACATCAAAACAACAGCCAGGTCAGACTGTATCAACACTGCCAAGGGGTTATCGAGCCCCAAACATCGGAGAATATGACGGGAGCAAGGACCCGGAAGAGCATCTGCGGAAGTTCAAGAATGCGGCTATGTTGTATCAATGCAGCGATGTCGTCAAATGTCGAGTCTTCCTACATACCCTATCTGGGTCGGCGCAGAAGTGGTTCGATGGATTGCCCCCAGAGTCCATCAACCGCTTCATGGATTTCAAGATAGCCTTCCTACGTCGTTTTGCCAGTAGTCGTAAGTATCATAAAACCGACCATTGTCTTTTCGCTCTTAAACAGGAGCCGACCGAGCCTCTGCGAAACTACATCAACCGGTTCAGTCCGGTGGCCAATGACGTCCCCTCCGCCACCTCAGAAATATTGATGAGCGCCTTCTCCCACGGATTGCGGGAAGAGGAATTCTTCAGGGACCTCATCAAAAACCTCGCCCGGAGTTTTGACGATATGATGGAGAAAGCTTCTTGCTACATCAAGGTGGAGGAAGCTCAGGCCGCTAGGAGGAAGGCTGAAAAGACGGTGGCTCCTGGCAACCGACCTGAAAGGAGAGCACCCCAACCAGCTCAGCCCTTTCAGCGCGTTCAACCCAGGCCTGCCCCTTAGCCCGCTCAGGGAGTCAGACTAGCCCCACGAGTTGCTGCCATACACGCGCCCAGGCCTGGACCAAGGGGAGCATCATATTGCACATATCATCGGTCCAGGACGAATGATCTCAACAACTGCTTCCAATTCGCTCGTGATTCCAGGCGAGCCGCCGAGTAGGGTCTGCCCCCCCCCCCCCCCCCCCGGAGTCAGCGCCCCAAATACAGTGAATGGAGGAAGAACGGGCCGCGGCTGGACGTGCTCGTCAGACCTGACCCGACCTAGCCGGTCCTTCTATCCAAGCAGGTCCCGGGGAAGATCGAAGAGATGCCGGAGAGCTGGAAAATCGGGGCAACGCTGCTGTGCGAGAAATCAGCATGATTTCAGGAGGGCCCACTGACGGGGACTCAGGCCGAGCCCGTAAGTCACATGGTCGGCGGTTATATGTGGGAGCCGTGGGATGCAGCCACGAGCAGGCGTCCGGCCCTGTTATTAGCTTTGGGCCCCAAGACTTGGAGGGTCTGGAACTACCCCACGACGACGCTCTCATAATCAAGGTCGTTATTGCTAATAGCCGAGTGGCTCAGGTCTTTGTGGATACCGGGAACTCGGTCAATATTTTGTTTAAAGCCGCGTTTGAGGAGATGCAGATTGATGCCGCTGAGCTCCAACCCATAACCACTTCTTTGTACGGGTTCACAGGCAACGAAGTCAAGCCCATGGGTCAGATCAAGCTGGCCATCTCCATGGGCACCGAGCCACTGGTGCGCACCCGGAGGAGCACCTTTATAGTGGTGGATTCGCCTTCCTCATACAACGTCATCCTGGGAAGGCCAGCTCTGCATGAGTTCCGGGCTGTTGTCTCCACTTTTCACCAGAAGATCAAGTTCCTGGTCGGCGAGCAGGTCGGGGAAGTCAAGGGAGAGCAGAAGGTGTCTCGCAGCTGCTACATTGATATGGTCCGGGTGGAGGCGCGCAAAAGCCGGAGGACGCAGGATGGTGGTGTACACGTTATCCAAGAGGAGCCTCTGCCTATTGCCGAGGATCCTATCCCTTGGGAAGAGATCCAGTTGCACCCTGACAGAGCGGAGAGCATCACTCGCATTGCCAGCGACTTACCGTCGGAGCTTAGGTCGGAGCTGATACGGTGTCTGAGCCGTAATAAGGACGTTTTTGCTTGGTCACCGGAAGAGCTGCCCGGAGTCAAACCAGAGGTAGCCCAGCACAAGCTGCATTTAATGCCCGAAGCCAAGCCCGTCAAGCAGAGGAAGAGAAACTTCTCGGCCGACCAGAATAAAATTATCCGAGCTGAAGTGGATCAGCTCAGGAGGGCAGGACATGTTCGAGAGGTGCAATTCCCGTCCTGGCTTTCTAACGTTGTATTGGTAAAAAAGCCTAACAACAAGTGGAGGGTGTGCATAGACTTTCGCGATCTCAACAAAGCCACCCCCAAAGACTGTTATCCTCTCTCGCGGATCGATCAGGTGGTGGATTCAACTGCTGGCTGTGAGAGGATATGCATGATGGACGCTTATCAAGGATATCATCAGATACCCTTGGCTAGGGAGGATCAGGAGAAGGTTAGCTTCATAACGGCTGACGGTACTTTCTGCTATACGGTCATGTCATTTGGACTCAAGAATGCTGGGGCTACCTACCAAAGGATGATGGACAAAGTCTTTCGAAGTCAGATTGGGCGGAACGTCGAAGTCTATGTTGATGACATCCTAATCAAGTCTCCCCTGGCGTCCAATCTCATAAGAGATGTAGAGGAAACCTGCGGGACTCTAAGGCAATATGGTGTAAAGCTGAAGCCTCTGAAATGCTTGTTCGGGGCCAAAGGAGGGAAGTTTTTGGGGTATCTGGTGACTGAACGAGGGATAGAAGCCAATCCTGAGAAGGTTCAAGCACTTCGGAACATGCAGATCCCTCAGAATCTGAAGGAAACGTAGAAGTTAGTCGGCAGGATAACAGCGCTGTCCCGATTCATCTCCAGATCTGCAGATCGAGTTGCGCCCTTCTTCAAAGTGCTCAGGAAAGCAGCCAAGTTTCAGTGGACGGAAGAATGCACACAGGCCTTTGAGGAGCTAAAGCAATACCTGGAGTCTTTGTCATCGCTGTTTAAGCCTGTTGTGGGAGAGCCCCTTTGGGTCTACTTGTCAGCCACCTCCAAGACCGTGGGGGCCGTGCTGGTTAAAGAGCAGGACAATGTACAACGGTCAGTGTATTTTTTTTCAGCCATCTATTGAAGGGGGCTGAGTCTCGGTACACGACCCTAGAAAAGTTGGTTTACGGACTTGTTCTCATGGCTCGACGCCTCCGACCGTATTTTTTGGCGCATCCCATCACCGTCCTGACAAACAGTACAATGAGTCGAGCTCTCACTAAGGTGGAGGTAGCAGGTCGGCTTATCAAATGGGCAACCGAGCTAGGGGAATATGATATACAGTATCAGCCCCGAACCGCGATCAAAGCACAGGCCCTGG
This sequence comes from Zingiber officinale, assembly GCF_018446385.1. Lineage (NCBI taxonomy): Eukaryota > Viridiplantae > Streptophyta > Magnoliopsida > Zingiberales > Zingiberaceae > Zingiber > Zingiber officinale. The sequence goes on along the minus strand of NC_055990.1, from coordinate 137,997,220 downwards.
TGGATTTCATGATAGAGGCTTATCAAGCAGACTCGGAGGAGGTCTGGAAAATTTATATAGACGGGTCGGCTACCCATCATGGAAGTGGTGTAGGTGCACTTCTAATATCTCCAAAGGGAGACATTATGCAGCTGGCTGTACAACTAAATTTCAGAGCTACCAACAATGAGGCGGAATATGAAGCCTTATTAACAGGTCTGCAAGCGGCTCGGCATGTAGGGGCCAGCCGAGTCATAATATATTCAGATTCTCAGCTAGTAACTCAGCAGGTGACCGGGCATTTTGAGGTAAACAGTGAAAAGATGGGAGTTTACAAGGAAGCTTATGAAAAGATGAGGGAAGAGTTTAAAGAAGTCACAGTCACTAAGATTCCCAGGGCTGAAAATGAAAGAGCGGATGAACTAGCTAAAATGGCCAGCTCCCTGACCACTTGGACGTTTGATAGATCTATAGCACAGACCTTCCTTGTAGCTCAGATAGATCTACAAAATAACCTGGGAGAAGTAATTGATTGGAGGGCGCCCATAATAAGCTTCCTCCAATAAGGAATTGTACCCACCAACTTAGAAGAGGCGCGTATGCTCAGGAGACAGGCACATTCTTATGTTATGATCGGAGATCAATTGTACAAAAAGTCTTTCTCCAGACCTCTGCTCAAGTGCTTGAATATGGAAGAAGCGGATCAGGCCTTGCGGGAGATACATTTGGGATGCTGCGACAACCACGCACGTGGAAGAACGCTGGCCCGGAAAGTACTATTGGCCGGGTATTTCTGGCCTACCCTGCAAAAGGACGCACAAAAGCTGGTAAATACTTGTTTGTCATGCCAGAGGTATCAGAACCTGACGCACCGACCCACAGAGCTGCTGAGAACTTCTATAGTGTCTTGCCCATTTGACCAATGGGGTATGGATATCGTAGGACCTTTTCCGATGGCTACGGGGCAAAGACGTTTCTTGCTGGTAGCAGTAGATTACTTCTCCAAGTGGGTGGAAGCGGAAGCCCTGGCCAAAATCACTGAAGATGCGGTGATCCAGTTCTTGTGGAAGAATATCTTTTGCAGATTTGGCTTACCTCATAAGTTAGTGTCGGACAACGGCAGACAATTTCAAGGACGCAAGATACAGAATTGGTGCAAGGGGTTCGGCATAACTCAGGCCTTTACTTCGGTGGCGCATCCTTAGAGCAATGGTCAGACAGAGGTGGTCAATCGAGAAATAGTGCGAGGGCTCAAGGTCAAGCTGGATCACACGGGAGACAGTTGGGTGGACGAGCTGCCGAGCATTTTATGGGCCTATCGTACGACACCCCAAGAAAGTACAGGTCTGACGCCCTTCCATTTAGTGTATAGTAATGAAGCAGTAGTACCTCTGGAGGTCGGGATACCGTCCGTGAGAAGAATGATGTACGACCAAGAGAACACAGAGCGACGGCTGGCCGAACTGGATTTCATCAGCGAAATTTACGAGCAAACAGCTGCCAGGCTGGAAGCCTATAGACAGAGGATGAGACAGAACTATAACAGAAGGGTGATCCCTCGTTTCTTCGGAGAAGGAGACCTTGTCTGGAAGCAGGTGAAACCCTTAGGGGAAGTGACAAAGCCGGCGTCACAATGGGACGGACCATACAAAGTCATCAAAAAACTGGCATCAGGGGCCTATTATTTGCAGGATGCTCAAGGAAGGAAGCTAGACGACCTTGGAGTGCTAACTACCTACGGCCCTATCAAGTTTGAAGGGTGCCAACTCTATGGGTATAAGCCAGGTCGGCCGAGGGTTCCGGAGACGGTAGGATAGTCAAGTAAAAATTCGAAGATACTCATGTACATGTAAAAATCTCATCAGTTTTAAGCAGTTGGAACAAATCATTTGAAAGGAGCAAAGATCTCATCCGGAAAACCTTGGATGATCTTGTCCTGATCCAAGAAGTCTGCAGGAGGGATGGAGTTCAAGAAATTCTGCATGTGAAGCTGTCGGATAACTCCAGCCGCCGTGTAGGGTACGGTTGCAGAAAAACATGCCCCGACTTGGGATAAAAACTCAGGAGAGCTCAGATATGACATTCGACTTTGAAGGCAACGATCACTCTCTCCTTCCCGATAGACCGCCAAGGCAGTGGATACTCCCGTCAGAGCCGCTCGAGACTGGGATAGTTCTACTTTCAGAACCCTCAGTTCAGCTGCTTGAGTTTCCAGTTGAGCTGCCTGAACCTCCAATTTCTTGTTCCTCTCCTGCAGAAGGGTATCCTTGGACTGTATTTCCTGAGCCTGATGGGCCAGTTGTTGCTGATACCCCGCCTCAGAGACAGCTCTCTCCTCCTTCAAAGCTTGGAGCTCATTTTTGACCTGCACCAGGGACCTTTTCTGCCGATCGGTCTAGTTGGTTAAGGCTTGGACTTCTGCTCGCAATGCGTAATTGGCTTGGGCGGGGTCATTCAATTGCAGCTCTAATTCGGAGACTCTCTCTCGGAGTTCTTTGCTTTCGTGATGGAGGGCGTGGAAGGATTGGTTCAGCACCAAAGATTCTGCGTGAGTTTGGATGGAAGATATAACCCCCAGTTAAGGCAAACTAATACCTAGTGCAAGGTGAAGCGTACTTACTTTAGCCCAGGACTTCGAGAACCTATCCATCTGAGCTAATGGCGACGCGCTGTCCATCTGACTCATGCTCTCCGCCCACAAACTGCCGAGGCAGCCTCTCATCATCAGAATGCTCGTGGGGGCGTCGTGTCGACGAGCTAGAGCAGCTTCCGAGGCGATAGTGGTCCTGTAATGATGGCAGGAGGAGGAGGAAGGTTGAGAAGTGCCGCGTCAGAACCAGGAGGAGCAGGAGGTGGCTCGGGAACGGGCTCAATTGGCACGGGGTCTTGACGATCGCCTGGGTTGTCTTCCTCTGCAGGAGCGGGGGCAAAGCGGAATGCAGCTGGTCTTCCCCTGTAAGGGTTGGGAGAGGCTGCCAGATAAACGAAACAAAAATTAAGAAGGGAGTGGGGTCAGAGTCAGCCACAATGGCCTCAGGGGGCAATATGGCAGTAAAAGGAACAGGATTAAGCGTTTATAAAGTCGGACCTGGTCTTCAGCGCCGCCTGTGAAGAAGGGGCTGGTTATCAGAGTCAGAGTCATCAGAGCGAGGCCGACCCTGTGAAGAGGCTGCAACACCCCTGTCTGTGGTGCCCCGACCGGATGAGCTTCGACCTGCGCGATGAAGGGCTGCGCGACCACGTCTGGAGGCCCGAGGGGCTCCTCGGAAGACGCGTCTGGCCAGACGGCCGGCTGGATCACAACCCCGACCTTGGCTCGGGGCGGCAGGTGAAGGAGAAGCGTTGTGTGAGGCGGGGTTGGAAGTAGGCTGAGGCGCTGCCCCAAATGAGGTGGATCCAGAATGAGGGAGTAGCCTCCTCTCCAAGATCACCCGACCGCGCCGCAGTATTTCCAGATCACTGAGGGGCAATGGCAGAACCTCTGATGCGCGATGCAAAACCTCAGCTGTAGGCACCAACACGAAGGGTCAGTCTAACAGAAAATGAGCGAAAGGGGGAGCTCAGCACAAGCTTACCTAAGGAGTGCGGTGTTTCAGGAGAGGGAGGGCTCAGCCTGAAATAAGAAAGTAGGTCGCCATATAGCAGTCTTGTTAGATTCAGGCGTCAATCCTCCATCTGGTTTGCAGCCATGTTAAAGTGGAGGTCCATATGGAACTCTTCCAATGCCGGGGGTAGAGGCAGAACAGGTTGCCAGCGCATGCGCCAGTCTGTTTCCTCTAGAAACCGGAGAAAAAAGAACTTTTTCCTCCAGTTAGCACTGGGAGGAGGGAGAGGAGAGAAGAAAGCAGTGTGACTGCGAGCTTGGAAATAAAAAAGACCATCGGCGTACCGAGCAAGAACAAAGAAGCAATGAAAAAGGGGAGCTGACCAGGAAACTTCACAAACCTCGCAGAGTATTACGAACCCACATAAAATCTTTATGGAATTGGGAGTTAGCTGACCTAGGGGAATCTTGAAGTAGCGGCACACTCCAGACAAAAAAGGATGTGGGGGTAGACGGAGGCCAGATATAAATTGTTCAGTAAAGAAAGTACAAGAACCAGGCGGAGGATCGAAGTACAGGTTCACACCAGTAGGGATGATGGGGTGGAAGCTAGTAGGGATTTCATAAGTGTACCGTAGGTCATCCCAATCCAACTCAGTGAAAGTCGAAGCGTCTGGGAAGTGCTCCGCCAACAAGGAGATCCAAGAAGGAGAGGTCATTGCAAAAGAGATTATCTCAGGTGATAGAAAGAACAAACGAAAAGAAGAGGCTTGGAGAAGAGGAAGGATCGCGGCCAGGTCTCGGAGAAAGTCAGTCTGCGGCGGCGATATTTGGGTGCTCCGTGGTGGCGGCGAATCATAAGGGAAGGAAAGAAGCAAGAAGATACTTATAGGTATTGCGGAGGAAGGACATTTTCGTAAGTTGACAACGGATGGTTGATGCAGGGGCGGAAATAGACAGGAAATGCCTTGTGATGATCCTCAGAAGTATAACCAGGGGGCATTATAGGAAAGGCAGGGGCTCGAGATACGAAGCGCCTCCTAAGGTGGTCGCTCCAACCAGGACAAAAGTGTACGGAGGAGCCATTAGGAAGACGGGTAGATCAGATCAGCAGGCTTCAGGGACATGCAAGGTAAAGTCAGGCCCTGGCCGGGCTAGGTATAAAGGCAACTATCGGAGGAAGAGCGACGTAGCCGGACAAAACGAGCAAAATAAGCAAAGGCGAGCGGATTAGCAGAGATCAACCAAAGCCACGGACGACCTACTGAGAAAAGAAGCAAGCTAAGGACACATGAAGGGGAAGCCATACGAGTGTCCAGACATAAAGACAGATAAGTATAATCATCCAAAGTTCAGTAGGACCACACGAATAAGTACAATCATGGAAGATTCAGCGTTAGCACATGGAAGTTAACATTACAACATGTCGCCGATCACACAACATCCGAGGAAGAAGGAGCATGGTCACTGGAAGTCAACGGAAGGGGCCCGGGGTTGGCTAGCACTATGGCGGAAGACGCAGGATCAGCGGACACTTCAGGAGCAGCAACAGGAAGGGCCTGGGCAGAAATATCCACGGGAGCCGGATCGACCGCAGGGTGAAGAGCCTCCAGGAAGAAGAGCCCATCATCTGCTTCGAAGGAAGGGAAAGTCTCCTGCGGCAATTCCCCGGATAGGCGAGCTGTGTCCAGAAAGGTAGCAGGAGGTGCCGAGCGTAGAAAGCCTTGCTCAAAGGCCTGTTTGACCCCGCCCGCGGCCCCGTGGCACAGCAGCAAGACCATCCAGCGCCCCAGCTTTTGGAGGAAAAAGGAAGAGCGGACATAGGCCAGTCTGTAGGCTTTCAGCCGCCCTGGTTCACCGGCCTGGTACACTTCCAAGCTGTTCTTGTTCTTGGCAGCCTCAGCGCGAGCCACAGATAAATTGCTCTGGCTCTGGGACACTGCTTTCTGGGCCTGCGAGAGCTCCGCTTGCAAAGATAGAAGAGTGTTTTGGCAAGCTTCCCACTGAGTCCGCACGGTCGCCTCCCAGCTAGTGGCAGCACTAGCCAGGGCCTGGGCATCGGCCAACCCCATTTGCAGGAGCTCCCGACTTTGCTGTAGCAGTCTCAACTCCGCTGATTGGGAGAGCAGCTCTGCCTCTTTGTCTTTCATCTCAGAAACTGCCGCTTGATGACGATCCTCTTCAGAAGCCAAGGAAGACTCACTTGTCTTTAAAGCCGCCTCCAACTTTTGAAGTTTATCGAAGGCGGCATGGGAAATGGCTCGAGCAGAGGCCGCAGATTCCCCGGCGGCATGCAGATATGCATCCAAGCTTCCAAGAGAAGGCTCAGGAGGAGCTGAGGGAGCCGCAGGGGGCTCTAGTTCCTGAAGACGTGCCTTGAGCACCGCGTTCTCTCGCTGAAGCTCGGCCTCTCACTGAACGGCACTCAGACTCGCGGAACAGCTCTGTAGGTGGCCATAGGAAGGGAAAGGGGGTTATAGAAACCTATGAATACCCAGTAGAGGAAGAAGAGGAGCTTACCGCTACCAAGGAACGAGCAATCTGATCAAACCCCTCCAAAGGGGAACTGCTCTCCCAGAATTGGCGGTTAGCTGATTGCCAGGCGGTGGCCAAGTCCCCATATAAATCGACCCTACCAAAGATAGAAGACAGGTCGGCAGCAGGCGCGTAAGACGGGTCGATCTCTGAAGGAAGTCTCCAGGAAGCCTCGAAAGCTAGGTCTGCGGGAGGCAGGTTCAGAGTCGGCATGGCTGAGCTCATAGGCGCAAGAAGAGGGGAGGCTGGGGGAGTCAGCAAACCCAGAGGCTGATCGCCAGAGGACGAAGGCGGGGGAAGTAATACACCCTGGATTGGTACCAGAGCTGTCAAGTCCAATGACGGGTCTGTGATAAGACGAGATCTGTCACATTTGCTAATCAAATTGATAATTGTATTTATTCACTGAACCCCTTAATTAAACAATAATATTGTAGTAACGAGCCCAGGATCGATCCGAGGAACCAACGGTAGAATGTAATTTAGGATTATCTTTTTATTCCTATTTTTGGGGTTTTCGATATAAAAATAAAATTGGGGGGATTTAAGCTTGAATCTAAATCTAACAAAAGTGAAACACAGCAGTAAAGAAATTAATCTAAAACAAGAGTGAAACCTAAACAAATGAAATGTACTTGTGTGCCAACAATCAAACCATAATGCATTGTCACCCTACATTATAATTAAATCATTAACACACATCAAACTAAGATTGAAATAACAAGACTCAAGTAAATCTGATCTAAAGTAAGATGTAAACCCTAGCTTAGAATTTAAACACTAAACAAGTAACCAAGCATCAACTAAAACTTAAACTAAGCTTCAACAAGGAAATGAAATACTAAATTACTTGCTAAAATCATAACAAACATCAAATGAATATGTTCTAAGCTGTAAAAACAATAACAAAATGAAATAAAACCCTAACCAATCCAACTCACAACCAATCTCACAAGTTTCACTCTCTTGCCGTCACACAAGAGTGCCAAAGTCGAGACCACCCAACTTTGGACCTCAGTGGAGACTCTCTACAGCATATCAGTTCCAGGATTGCTCAAGAACGCCGATGGACCACCCCCGACGAGCTAGAACAAGCCAAAACCCAAGAAAATGCTGAAAATCTGGAATCTGGTCTCTGGATCTGATGGAAGGCTGTGGAATGCGGATGAACGTCGAGTGAAGCTCAGGAACACCGGAAGACCACCTTCGAATGTTGCTGATGGGAATCGGAGCTTGGATTTGGAGGACCACCGCCAAATCAAGCTGGAAAAGGAAGATGCCGCGAGCCAAATTCCACCGGAGAGAACACTCTCCGATGGCTCCAGAAGATCGGGACGACGCCGCCGAGAAGTCCTCCACTAAATTTGAAGCTCGGGAAATGGATTGGAGAAGGAAAGGGGTCGGAATCAGGAGAAATGCCGCGGGGACGAAGCTGCTGTGCGTGGAGGATTCGACGAAGAAGCTGTAGCTACTGTAGCTTCTATTTAAATCAGATCTGGATCTGATCGGACAACTGAGATGATTCCGGGCTATCAATGGTGAAAACTTGCCCAAAATCCAATCCGAATGTACTGATGTTGATGTAGGGTCTGGATCTACCCTCCCGTAGGTCAGATCGATCAGATCATCACTGGATGGCCCAGATCTGCCGATCTTCAATGAACGTCCCAGATTAATCTGGCTGGATCAATGGCTGGATGAACTCAGATCTGGATAAAAACTTCTGGATCTTCATCAATGGCTTAGATCTGCTCCCCATTAGGTTGGATCGGCCAGATCTTCAATGGATGGTTCAGATCTCTCCTATTCTTGATAAACGGTCCATAATGCTTCAAAGCTTGATCTTCTCGTTTGAACTCCGATTCGAGCCCAATTTCGGTTCGAATAGATCCAAATCCAAGATCCTTTAATGCCTACAAAATAAGAATCAAATAGCACAAAAATAAGATAGTTTACAATTAAGTCCAAAAATACACACTATGCACAAAATGTGATGTAACCATGATTTAAACTATGAAATCAACATCAAACCATGCATATATGAATCAAAATAATGCAATGAAATCATGGTTATCAGTCTGCCACCTCCAGATCAGAGGCCTTCTCCCGGGCCAAGCTTGTCTCCTGGGTCGAGCTCGTATCTGAGGACCTAGAGGGGGGAGAGATACTCACTACACGTTGACGGCGAGGAGATGGAGGAGAAGTTGTGGTGACTGGGGTCGTTCTCTTGCCCTTGCGCGTAAGGCGCAGCTTCATAGTAGGAGGGAGCGAAGACACTTGCCCTGCTGGCGACGGCTCAGACGCAGGTTGATCAGAGATGCGGGGTAGGGCTGAGTCTGCAGGGCTGGGGGCAGGTGGCTCAATAAACGCCGAGGCGACTACCGTCTCTGAGGGTTGGGGTCCCGAAGGCTGCGGACCGGCGGAAGCAGCGGGGTCAGAAGATAGGTCTTGTGTTAGCTCCTCGTTCAGAGCTTGTAGAACGGCCACCGAGGGTGTCTCCTGATTGGCAAAAGAGCGGAGGATGGCAGCCACTACAAGAATAAGAGAAAAAAGTACCTGAGTTAGCGAAGAGCGGCATATAAAAAGTAACAACTTACCAAAAGGAGCTCCGATTTCTGTGGAAACAGGACTAAGACCAAAAGCGTACAGAATGCCTTCTAGCATCAGTACAGACAAGTGAACAACAACACCGCTCAGCTTGTCCGCAGCTGTGGAGCAGGCAGGTTCATGAACATGCGAAGGGAAGTCTGAAGCAAGGATGGGACGCCATTGGGAAGGCCCGGCTAAGGGGACGGGGGGCTTGAGGAAGAAAAAGCGAGATCTCCAACCTTTATTGGAAGAAGGTAAATCATCAAAAAACTTATAGCCCGGCCTGGCCTGAACGTTGAATACCCCCGCCTCGGCCCGCCGGAAGGAATAGAAATGGTGGAATAACCGAGCGGTCAAGGGAATGTGGTAAATGCGGCACAAGATGATGGTTCCGCAGACGGCTCGGAATACGTTAGGGGCAAACTGAGAAATACTGAGGCCGCAGTACTGGCACAACTCGGAGAAGAAAGGGTGTAAAGGAAAGCGAAGGCCGCCTAAGACTTGATCCCTAAAGACGGTGATAAAACCTTCGGGAGGAGAAGAGGGGTGCTCAGTGGACAAAGGGAGGCGAAGCTCATACGAGGAGTCTAACTTCAAATGGGATTGCAGTAGAGACAAGTCATGATGGTCCAGATCAGAGATATAGCATGAATACCAGAAGGTTTCCTTACCGTCCATAATTGTGAGGAGTAAGCAAAGGAGGAGGTCGGAGACAAGAGGAATCACAGGTCGGGCGCGAACAGGAAGACTAGAAGTTGCACTACCAGAAGCGGCCACGAACAAGAGAAAGAGGATAGCGAAGCGTCGAAGTGAAGACGGTGGGCTACCTGTAGGGTTTATAAAGCCCATTCATTCCTAGGAAACATCGAGAGTCGAGCCAAGTATCTTTTTGGGTAATACGCCCCAGCGCCGTCAGATGGGAAGTAAGCGCCGGAGGGTGCGAAAAAGGGTCGAAAGATGGCGTCAGGAGGCGTGAGCAATAAAGGCGTCGGACAGGTGTCATCGCGAGAGGGAGCGCATTAATGTTGACATGGCGAGGTAATCATGAAGGGGCATGGCCCCAAAAATGCGGGGCATTCTTCATGAAGGGCCCGAGGCTAGGCGGGAAGTTTCATAAAGCTACAGAAGCCAGGAAATTCAAAAGGGTCGCGAATGAGACAAGGCAGGTCAGCAGAAGTAAATGTCAGATCAGAGGAGTATCAAGCAGGCCTGTGGGGGTGTTGCTTGCTCGGACCATCCGGGCAAGTAGCTCTGCGTAGGCAGCCCCTGATCCGATCAGCTAACCAAGCGCATCGTGAGAACTGCGGGGTCATCATAAACTGCAAGGGCACTGTGTCCCAAGGGTTGAGTAAGGTTTTTACGCTCCCTCCTCTATTCTTAATTCTATTCCATACATAATGCAATTGCAGGGAGAAACGCGACGCGAATGAGTAAGCCCAAAGCTAGCAATAACGACCAGATCAACCAAAGCAATAAAGTCGGCATAGGCGAGACGGATGAAGGCGGAGAAGAGCAATGCATCTATGCCTTCGCCGTTCGGGGTCCAGCTGGTCTCAGACCAGCACCATCACCATCGGTCTCGGACCGGAGTATCATTACTGGTCTCAGACCAGCACCATCGCCACCGGTCTCGGACCGGAGTATCATTACTAGTCTCAGACCAGCACCATCGCCACCGGTCTCGGACCGGAGTGTTCCAGACTCTCGCCCCAGTGCGAGTTATAAGTGAGCTCTGTTCTCATGCCCAACGACCTTTCAGGTCGGCTCCCATCCGAGAATTAAAAGTGAGCCTTGTGCTCATGCCCGACGACCTTTTAGGTCGGTAGTCCCAGACTCTCGCCCCAGTGCGAGTTATAAGTGAGCCCTGTGCTCACGCCCAACGACCTTTCAGGTCGGCTCCCATGCGAGAATTAAAAGTGAGCCTTGTGCTCACGCCCAACGACCTTTTAGGTCGGTATCTCCAGACTCTCGCCCCAGTGCGAGTTATAAGTGAGCTCTATTCTCACGCCCAACGACCTTTCAGGTCGGCTCCCATGCGAGAATTAAAAGTGAGCCTTGTGCTCACGCCCAACGACCTTTTAGGTCGGTAGTCCCAGACTCTCACCCAGTGCGAGAATTAAAAGTGAGCCTTATGCTCACGCCCAACGACCTTTCAGGTCGGCTCCCATGCGAGAATTAAAAGTGAGCCTCGTGCTCACGCCCAACGACCTTTCAGGTCGGTAGTCCCAGACTCTCGCCCCAGTGCGAGTTATAAGTGAGCTCTGCTCTCACGCCCAACGACCTTTCAGGTCGGCTCCCATGCGAGAATTAAAAGTGAGCCTTGTGCTCACGCCCAACGACCTTTTAGGTCGGTAGTCCCAGACTCTCGCCCCAGTGCGAGTTATAAGTGAGCTCTGTTCTCACGCCCAACGACCTTTCAGGTCGGCTCCTATGCGAGAATTAAAAGTGAGCCTTGTGCTCACGCCCAATGACCTTTTAGGTCGGTATCCCCAGACTCTCGCCCCAGTGCGAGTTATAAGTGAGTTCTGTTCTCACGCCCAACGACTTTTCAGGTCGGCTCCCATGCGACAATTAAAAGTGAGCATTGTGCTCACGCCCAACGACCTTTCAGGTCGGCCCCCATGCGGGAATCAAAAATCATCTCCCCTGCGAAAATCATAAGCGAACTCGGCGCTCACGTCTAGCTACCTTTCAGATGGATATGCCTCACGAGGAGCGGAACGTCTCCCAATAATCAGGTTAACTGCATCTGGTCTTGTTGTAGTTCCTTTATACAAATTGCAAATATACAGCAAACAAGCAAGGTACGAAGTACGGGAGGCCATCCATCCTACCCCTAAAGCATCAATACTAACTGCGGAATCAGGTTTTGCACGGTCATTACAGTTTTAATTTTCAAGCACTATGTTGGTTTTACTATCCGAAATTCATACATAAAAATGAGTCATGAGGCAACTCTTGGCTCCTACATACGGGTCAGTTTCTAAAAATGCTTGCTATATGAAAATTGAGCAGGAGAGACTATGCCGGAAAAAGACAGATATACAAGTACAGCAGCACAGTTCAATAAGCAGACGATACAACCAAGGCTACAAGAGGGAATGTTTTGCGGCAAAGGAGCCACTGAGACAACTATGGCCCGAACTAGTTTTAACTCGGGGAAAGGATTGGTCATGGAGAATGAGCACTGCCGTGTGAAGAAATGTCTGGGGACTCAGGAGCCTCTGGGGCGTTCAAGGCTTGAGCCAGCTGCGCGTGTAGGGAGTTGATGACTGTTTGTTGCCGGGCAATCGTGTCTTGCTTGTCGTCGAGATACGCACGGAGGAGAGATAACTCCGTTTCATGCTCTTGTTTCAAGCGTTCCTGAAGGCTGAGTTGGTGCTGCAGGCTAGCCTGGCATTCCTCTTTCCTCGCCTTCTCAGCATGCACGCAATACTTCGCGACACGATACTGGGCTTCCATGGAGCGTAGGGCAGCTAGCTGACGAGCTCGATCCTTGGATACGTGCTCCAGTTCACGTTCTTTCTCGGCAAGTTGTAAGGTGAGCTGATCTATCCACGTTTGGGAAGGTGGTTGATCAACCTCCTCAGAAAAAGGAGAATGCATCGCGTGGGGAAGAAGCTGGTGTAACGCGGGTTAGCAAAAGAAAGTGGGAAGGCGTGACAGGAGAAGGATAGAATAAAGAAATGACCGTAAGGCTCTTTATAAAGAGGATGGGTGGCCAAGTCAAAGCAACTACGTGGGCACGGTACCCCAAGCGACTGGCGAAGCAATTAAGGAGGCATGGTATCCCAGGCGACGCGACACAAAGGTTGATACGTGAGGCAGGAAGCAGAACGCGCAGAGATATGCTTAGGTAGAGACACAGAGATAGGCTGAGGTCACAGAGATATGTTGAGATCTTAGAGATGTGCTGAGGTCTAGTCAGTCAGACTTTCGTCCTCCTTCGACTAGACTTGTGAGGGAGGCTTGTGATACGGTTGGCAATGGAGGGGCCCCAGAGGAAAGGGTGAGAAGGGTCAAGGCCATATAGCGGTCAAAAGTCAAGAGGACGTGGCGGTCAATAGTCAAGCTGACTAGGCAGTCAAAAGGCTAGCATATGGAATAGGCAGAGGTCAAGCAGACTTGTTGTTCAAGGAGGCGAAGCCGTTGGAAAACAAAGGAAGACGGCAGGCGGAACATGGGGTACAGGTCGGGATCGGCAGAACTGGGCAGAGGCAGCTCGATCTGCAGGCCTATGGTCGAGGGACAGGAAACAATCACAGGTCGGAAGCGATAGGGCTGTGTAGAGACGGCTCGGTCTGCAGGCCTACGATTCGAAGACCCGGAAGTGCAAGTCACGACTCACAGGTCGGAAGCAGCAGAGCTGGTCGGAGTCAGCCCGATTGGCCGGTGACGCTTAGAGGCTGGATCCGATCGAAGGGCGCGAGGCAGGGGCAGGCCGGAATAGATCAGATGAGCTAAGCTGAGCAGAAGTCGGAGGATCACAATTGTCCGTCAAGGGTAATCATTACATACCAGTGAGATGTGCGAAGGCGGAGGTTTCTAAAGGAGAAGATGCTCTCATAACCAATAGTAGCCTGACAGATGTCCTTCGCTACAAGACAAAACCCATGTGTAAAGGTGGGGGTTCCTAACAAGAAGATGCCTTCACGACCAATAGCAGCACGACAGGTGTCCGGGATATACGACAAAGCCCAGCGTCTAACGTTTTCTGACAGGGTTGCAGGTTCTGGAAGCAAGACGGGTGCATAAAAAGGAGGGGATTCCTCGTACGCGGGTACGCGCTCTCTCGTCACTTTTTCCACAACTTCTCATTTTCAGTCTCTCTGTTTTTTCTGGGGAAAAAGGACCTGACTTGAGCGTTGGAGGGCCTGATCCGGGGACTTTTTCCCTGGGTTCTGGTCTCTAACGTGAGGTAGGGGAAATCGTCTGAGTGTGTGCAGGGTCCTGCAGCATCGTCAGCCGTCCGTGGGAGCCGAATCGCCCACGACTTTCCGTCAACAACCAAGTCGTCGCGACCAGCCTTCGTCCGACTCAGCTTTCGGACAGGATCAATTATGAAAGACTTATATTCGGCCTATTTATTTTGTTCGAGAATATATGACCGATTGATTCATCATGTAACCTGAAAATTCATTATGAAAGACTTATATGTCATATTTAGCCTATTTACTATGCTTAGGAGCATATGGTCACATAATCTATCATATAGGTTGAAGATTTCTTATAAAACGATTATATCCCATCTGGCTTACTTATCTCGTCCGGGAGTATATACTCGATCGATTTATTAGATAGGTCGAGAGTGGGCCTTAAAATTTTCATATCACGTCTAATCTGGGCTTGATATTTTCCATATTAGGTCCAGTCTGAGTCAAATATTTTTCTATATCAGGCTCATATATTGAAAAATAGCATGAGATTTAAGAGATTAACGGGTGAGATGGAAAGAGAATAATATTATTTTTGGTATTCTTTTTAATAATTTTAAAATTAAGATGTTTATTTTGATAAATAAAGAAATATCACCGATCTTGTTTTTCAAGTAAAAAGTCGTAAAATGAATGATTAATTATAATTGAAAAATATATATATATATATATAGCTACTTTTCTGATCATTATTTGTATGCCATAAGTGCTAATATATGGTGGCAATAGTTGCACTGACTCTATCCTCTCGTCTCTGTTTTGTTGAAACTTAAATATTGATTTTTATGATAATGACATATATCTTAGAATTGCTTGCCCTCCACGGTCTGCCCGAACTGCCACTGCGCCGGCGCGACGTTGTCAGAACTCACCGACTTGTGTTTGCTGACAGTGACCCGGAAGGACAGCGCCTGACCTACCAGTTGCGGCTGCCCGTGGAGGTGCCAGTTCTGCCCCCAGTTCCTCTGCATCCACATCCATTCCGTCCTCTCCCCCTTCACTCGCACCGCCCTCACGTCGCCAGCGCCGGCCACGTTGTACACCAGCACCAACAGGAAATGGGGGTTCCCTTTCAGCTCGAACCGGATGCCGCCGCGCTTGAAGCAGGGGACGCGGCGGTAGCGTACGGGGACGATCCCTGCGTGGTAGTCCTTGGTGATCTCCACGAACATGGGCATGGAGAGGTCGAAGTGCTTCCGCGGTGGGTTGCACCACCCGCCGGCGTCGTTGGGCAGCGCCGGGTTGGGCGGGCAAAAGTTGGTGGCGGTGATGGAGATGCGGCGCCTCGGGGCGCACCACTTTGGCGAGTTCACGCACTCGATCTCGTAGCACGCGCCACAGGCCGCGCCGTCCTCGAACAGCGCCGTGCTCAGCGCCGCCGTATTCAGGCCGTACCCATCCTTAAACAGATCGCCGTACCCGCACGCACCCTCTGTCACGTGCACGACAAATTACAACATTTTTTTTATTAATTTCACTTTGCTCCTCAACTTCTCCAAAATATTTAATTTCACCCCCAACATTTGATAATTTACAGTGTTAACTGGATTTCAAGAGTGAACAAATAGATCAAATGGAAAAGAAGGCTTTAAAAACTTTAGAAATAAATAAATATTTCTCTATCAAACATAAAGCTCGACTAAGATCGTATAATATCAAAACTCACTCATAGTTTCAGCACCCGACATGTCGCCATAGAATGTGGCATGGGCATCATAAGACCAATGTTTTTTTGCTATCACGGACGATAGCATTGACATTGCCATCAACGAGATACATAACCTCATGACTTTCATGGCTTCTTTTATCTCCTTCTACCTTCTACTCTCAAATACTTGAATTGAAATGATTGCAACAACACATTTAATTTATAGTGGCTAAGATGACACCAAATCTTTTTAATTCATTATTTAATTGATTCCTATTGAAGGTGTGAACTAAAAATATTTAAAATGGCAAGATTGCTGTTTTGTAGATTAGTTTACTATTTTAAGGTGCGTGTTTTTATCTTAGGTACTTAAATTAATTATGTAAAGAAATAAATGAAATAAATTTTAAATTTCCTTGCAATGTTAAATGGATTCTAATTTTAACTTTTCTAAAAGGTGCAATAAATTCCGCATTCGGAGATAAAGAAAGAAAGGATTAAAAAAAGGAAAATAAATAAATCTGTCAATTTTTTTTGGTAATTTATTAAAGGACGCACTCAAATTTTAAAAATTTCTAAATCATGTCAAATTTCTTTTCTAAAATATAAATATCCTTCCGCCACTTATAATCTTAAATTAAAATAAAAAATATATTTATTTTTACTTAAACTGAATTGAATCGAATGGACTAAATAAGATAAAAAAATAGTTTTTTATCATTTATTTTTATCTATAACTTTAAATATCATTTTTTTTCTTTTTTAAATCAAATTGAATATAACTAAACTAAAGTGAAAAAAATTAATCATTTATAATTACATTAAAAAATTATTGATAATTTTAAATTTTTTTTAGGAAATATCAAACTCTCAATGACCTTTTGAAGCTATCCATATTTTTAATTATTTTTTTACATTTTAAGTTTATATAAATAAGTTTTAATAAAAAAATCATTGATAACAGATTTTTGTGAAAACTTTATATCATTGCATTCATGATCTCTGAATAAGCACATAATTTACTCTTGTCGTCAAATATTTACATATTATTTATTATTTTAAACTTAAATATTATATAAAGCATCTTGTTTTCCCTTTGTCTTATTTATTAAATAATCTTAATATATTGCTAACCGGATAAATATGAAAACAAAATTTCTCGCTCGTAGCCAGTGTCCCAGATTTTTTATGCCATAAAAAAAATTTCTATAATGTGTTATAACTGAAAATCGAACTAAGAGTCGAGAACTGTTGGGGCTCTCGTTATCGTTTATTTATTAAAGAAAAGAAATTGAAGGTCTTCTGGATTTAAATATATTAAATATTTATTAATCTAAAAAAAAAGAAAATCATCCAGGATAGAAAATATTTAAGATCAACCATTAATCATAAATTTAATTTTTGTTATTTGTTAATTACTATTTTCTATTTTGATAATTGATCCTATCTAAAAAGTAGAGAAGATGGTTGACCGAAAAAGATAATTTTGATATTGATCAAATGAAAACTCCTCGTTATCTTATGTGTCACAAAGAGCATTAGCAACCGAATCAGGAAAAAGGTTCCCGACGCATGTCCTCTGATGCTCAAGTTAGTAATCGAGTCAAGTAGATGAATAGTCAAATTAATATTAGCTACGAGCGTATAAAATTATATAGCATCACATACTTGTACTTGTAGATGCAGACCCTCTTTTATAGTTTCATTGTTTGTATGTGTATAAATCTCAAAGCATTTCTAGAAAAAGACAAACTATAAATATATTTTGACACCTTTCCTAAAATGGACCCGTAATCTCTACATTTGACAGAGATGAAGCTTCTAATATACAGCTTACATGCAGAATATTCTCTACCTTCCGTGACACAAAATGCCAAAAGAGGAATATTGTGCTGATGGACCATTAATGCACTATAAGAATGAGTCGGTTGAGTACACTCCATCGTCTGGTCAAACCTCACTCTTGGATGGGGTCAGCTCGGCTAAGGAATGTTGATCATCCTAAGGACTCTTCCTTTATAAGGACTCAGCTCGGCCAGGAAGAGTGATTGGTTGGTCAATCGATCGGCCTTGGAAGAGTGGTGGGTAGGCCATGATGAGTGGCGGATTGGCTAGGAAGAGTGGTGAATAGGCCAAGAAGAGTTGCAGATCGACCAAAGTGGTGGATCTACCAAGAAAAGTAGTGGATTGACCAAACTGGCGGGTAGGCCAAGATGAGTGGTGAATCTGCCAGAGTGGTGGGGGATCGGCTAGGATGGCGAATTGGTTAGTCAGGTTAGTCGAGAAAGATGGTCATTGATCTCCCTCGTGTTGTATCGAGATGCACGTGAGGAGGGGGGGGGGGGGGGGGCGAATCACCTATCTTTTAAAAACTGGTTTTCTATTTCGAAAGCAAATTATATGCAGCGGAAAAAGAGATAAGAAAACGAAAAATCATAATGAGAACACAAGCGGTTTACTTGGTTCGGAGCCTTCGACGACTCTTACTCCAAGACCCAGGTCCTGCGGATCTATCGATGGATAATCCACTAAAAGTCTTTTTCGGTACCTCCGGAAGAGAAAATCGAATACAAGGAAGATCGAAGAAATGTAACAGAATACACTTCCTATTTACAGAATTTAAGTACAATAATAAAATGTTACCGACACTTAGGAATTGAAGTAGCTTGTTCGTGTATCAATGTCGATCTACTGGCTATAATCGGAAGTCTTCGGAATAGTCATTGAGTGCAGTGGCTTCTTAGCAGAGTCGTAACAGGAGCCCGGAGCAGTCGGAATCTCAAATGGACACGTAGTAGCTCGTATATGTGTTCTCTTTTGAAGCCTTCTCAAGACTACCTTATATAGGGCATGGAAGATGCCTTCCAAAGGCATTGAAGGCGCCTCCAACTTGAGAAAGTTGATCCTGAACAGGCCAGCTTCTATCCGCGACTTCATCCAAAGTTCATCTTGCGGAAGGCGCCTTCCATAGCCTGAAAGGCGCCTTCGATGAATAGTACGAAGGTGCCTTCCACTGCTTGAAGGCACCTTCGGACACTGTCATCCAAAGGTTGTTTTGCTCCTTTTATCCTATAAAATGTACTAGTCTAATAACTAAAACATTTACCTTACAAAACAAAGTTAGCACAGTTATTAGTTCCTATCCTCCTAGGACCAAGAACTAGTCAAGGTCTCAGTTTAGGGATCCAAAATGGTCCTAAACTGGACCGCGCCTACTGTCCCCTCAACTAGGACGCATCCTCACTTAGTTACTCTCCTCCAGTGACTTACCTTTACTTACCAATTTGCTAGTTGTCCGATCCGCAAACCTAACTAGACTTCTTGCTAGATATTCGATCAGTTTGTTGACTTATATGGACTTCTCACCAACTATCCGATCAGTCCGTGGACCTAGTTGAACTTCTCGTCAGATATCTGGTCGGCCCGTTAACCTAGTTGGATTTTCTGCCAGATATCGGGTTGGTCCGTTGACTTATATGGACTTCTCCTGCACACTTGATAAAGTGGTTAATCACAACAACACCTAACTTAACTCACTTTCCATTCATTAAAGCTTGAGTTAGACCGTTAGTGCAAAATGCACCAACAATCTCTCCATTTTTATTGCAATGACAACCTAGGTCAAGTTAGGAAAAAAGATATGCAACATAAGCAAAAAATAATAATAATAAAGATTTTTAATAGAAACAAAAAGTTTGAGACAATTAGTTTTGTTCTCTTGATCATTTTTAGGGTTAAGTTTCATTTATTTTCTAACTTAAACCTAACACTCTTCCTTTGACATTTATCAAAAAATATGAGTAGATAAATGAGTCAATAGATGAAAAAAAAATATGGTAAGTAAAGCAATCAGTGAAAATAATAACATTTTGGTAATAAAAAAAAATGTTCAAGATTACTGGGGAGAAGAGACAAAGAATTTTATAAACCTTTTCAAAAACTTTCAATGGATGTTTAAAACAGTTTTCAAAATACTTGTACTTTATATCAGAATTTTTGCAAGGAAAGTTTTAGAAGAGTTATACTAGGTTTTGAAGGTTGATTTTTTTTCAAAGCTACAAGTAAAGTTTAGATAGTTGTTACGATATTTTCAAAACAAATTTTCAAGCTCTACTTACTTTTTAAAATACGTTAGATAAGAATTTTGAACATAGAAAATATTTTTCTAAACTTTTCCAAGAATGAAACTTTGAAAATACTCGGCTTTGCAAGAATGAAAATTTTTTTAAAAAAAAAACATCTTTCAAGGTTTATTTAAAGTAGTTTTCAAAAGTTGAGATAATTTTCAAAACATATGATTCGAGAAAGTATTATAATTTTTCAACACATGTGATTTTTCAAAAAGTGTTAAGAATAATTTCCAAAATAGATTTTTTTAAAAGTTAGTGTTAAAAATATTTAAAAAAATGTCCTCCCCTTGAATCTGACATTATTTAAAAATAATCTGAACATCTAGAAATTTTCCTTAAGTGTCTAACCGGTAGTTATTAACTAACTATTAGAAGATAGTAGTGTTCACTTGGTTAGTCAAGTTAAGTAAGTTTATCTAGTTAGTGTTTGACTAAAATAGATTACTTAACCTGATCACTGTTCTTTTTGGTATTTTACACCTAGACTTGTGTTGATGCACTGATATAAGCATCTTATGTCCAGGCAAAGGCCCTACGCATCTCACGTCGTTCTAAGTTTTGGAATACACAATCAAGGGAGTCCTAGTTTGTTTATGAGATACTCAAATCCTATGTCTATAGGAGCATGCTTTCTATGGATCTGATCTAGATTAAGGCCGAAATTAAAAATTTCAAAAGTCTAAGGAAATGAGAATTTTAAGAAAAAAAAATTTTCCTTAGAATTTTCAAATTATTTTAAAGAAAAAAATAACAGTAACATATTCCTAGTTGATCAAGCAATTGAGATAAAAAGTGGAAACTAGCATATGTTCAAATATTTATAGAATCCAAAACATGCACTGTATAGTAAATAAAGTCAGGGCTAATCATCAGCTGGAGGTGGAGGCTGCTCAGGTGCTCACACAGTTCGTAGGATATGCTGAAAACCAATGGTAATCTCCTCCCGGAGAGTAGAGAAGTCGGAAGTCATCTCTCCCCGAATGATGCTAAATCCATCCGAGATTAACTATCATAGTTGTGCGGAGGACTCCTTGAGTTGAGCTAGTCAATCCTCGACAGATAGCGAGGTTGAGGGTTGGGTCGAGGTCGAGAGCTGGGTTGAAGTCAGAGGATATTCGAAGAGCTCCTCGGCTAAGAATGTTGGCATCTCCTCATCAGGTAACTCATCCTCACCTGGTACATCTCATTGTGATCCCACTCTCCAAGCTAGTCCTCCCCTGAGCAATGACGTCTATATGTGTTAGTCCCTTGGTGGCCGACAAGAGGGGAGGGGTGAATTATCATGCAAAAGTAAACTCAACCCTTTCTCGACTTTATAGCTTAATTAAGAGCACTTGTAATAATAAAAACAGAGACTAATTAAAAGAACAGAAACACAAGAAGAATTACTTGGTTTGTAATCAAGAGATTGCTAATCGAAAGAAAATGAAGTACACTTTTTTGAAGATCTCTTTCGGGCGAAGTAATCTCTTACAACGTTAATAGCTCACACACAATAGTAGAATAGAAAGGAAAGAATTACAAGTTGTTCTCTGAACTACTGAAAATAGAGCTATATTTATAACACTATTTCGAGCGCTTGGAAGGGTTCCGGGCGCTTGGAGTGGGATAGAATTCTATCCCTGATGTGTTGGTCAACGGACATGTCGAACCTGATAAGATTGAGGTTCTGGGAGTCCGAAAGGGTTCCAGGCACTTGGACTCCGGACGCCCGGAATGACTCTGGGCGCCCAAAATCTGATAAGATTGAGGTTCCGGGAGTCCGGAAGTGTTCCGGGCAATCGAACTTCGGGCGCCCGGAATGGTTCCAGGCGCCCGGACCCATAAAAATCAACACAATTAACTTTTTTTGTCCGGGCCCTTTGCTCCGGTTCTGCTCGCCTCGGTTCGGGTCATCCACTCCAGTTCCACTCGCTTGGGTGATATCGGCCATCCGGAATAGGGCTGACCCGAACCTAATTTCCGGCCTTCTCCTCGAGCAGCCTTCCTCCCTGGCTTCTCGTCCCTCGAACGTCATGTACGTTCTTCTCATCCACCGGTGTACTCTTCCACGGCACCTCATCCCTCGGATGCACCGAGCCCATCGTTTCTCTTCCGTGTCGTCCTTCTCGCTAGCCGCATCTTCCGCTCGACTTCCTGTGCTCCTAAGCTTTTGTACACTTAGACACAGGGGTTAAACCAAACAGGACATAACTTAACTTGTTTGATCACATCAAAATAACCTTGGGGTTCTAAGAATCTCCCCCTTTTTGATGTGAGCAACCCAAGAAGCACAAAAGGTAGGAAAATTTAATTTTAAGCTACCTCCCCCTACACTTAATCTTTTTTTTCTTCCTCTTTGATCACATAAAAAATGGGGTACAATAAAGATCTAAGGCCAACTTTTTTTTTAAAAAAAAAATGAATTTCCAAAAAGATTTTTTTTTAAGTAAGAAAAAATTTCCAAGTCTAACAATGTAATAATTTCAGAAACATTTTCTAAGTAAAAAAAATTCAAAAAAATATCAGGAATTAATTTTTTGTAGAAATTTTAAAAAAAAATTAAGTAAAAAAAATTTCTGAGTAAAAAAAATTTTAGGGTTAATAACTTAAAACAATTAAGTTAAACACACAAAATTTTTTTTAACAAAAACAATTTAAATGAATTTTGCAAAGACAAATTTCTAAGTGAAATTTGAAAATGTTTTTAAGTGAAGTTTACAATTTTTTTAAAAATTTTAACAAATGTTAAACCTTTGACAAATATTGAAAGCATTTAAATTAATTAACTATTTCACGTTTATCAGTTTGTCAATTAAATATTCAATTCAGAAATTGGCTTCCAGGTTGTAGCGAGGTACTAGGTCTTCTTGGTTATTGGATCATCAACCACTTCTAGACAAAACCTTTTAATGAATTCAAATATTTAATTTTATACCTGAAAGCCCTAAGTCTAATTTCTCTCTTTAATTTAAACAAGTTTTTAGAACCCAATATAGGTTCCTTCCTACAGGGTTAATCAGGTATTTTCTAGGGATATAAGATTTTGTTACTTTTCTGATCCGACCTTTGTGAAATCTATATTACCAGTTTAATCCTCTATAGTTTCTCAAAGCAGAAATATTTGAACATGCAACATTTTTCAAGTTTTCTATTTCTTCTTTTAATTTAATATTTTCAAATTTTACTTTTCAAAATCTTCTATCAGGCATGATTTTACTAAAATTCTTTTTATTCTAAGTTTTTAATTTTTAATTTATCATTTTTATTTTTTAACTTGTACATAGATTTTTCCATAGACTTAATGTCAAAATAGAGTTGATCAGGAGGTAAGAGGCATACCTCACTTACCATATCAGACTTGAAGCCTGACTCTCCCTCTGCTTCACTGCATTCATCTGAAGTCGCTCCCCCTTCATCGATTCTAGCTTCTGAGGTGCTTTGCTTTTCATGGCTTGCCATCAGTGCTAGTTCAACATATTCTTTTATTTCTGATTCTGATGATGAGATGTCGTCCCAAGTAGTAGTTAGAGTCTTATGCTTGTTCTGCTTGGGCATCTTGCCTTTTTTCCTTTTTGAGTTCTGGGTTAGTCCTCTTTTAAGTGTCCTTTCTTTTGGCACTGGTAGCATCGAACCCTTCTTCTATTTCTTTGATTTTTCTTGTTTTGCATTTCTTTAAATTTGTTAGATCTAAAGAATTTTCTAAAATTCCTTACCATGTAAGGTTCTTGATCTTCTTATGAGTCTGACTCGGGTTCATCCTTCTTGGTTACTTTTAGTGACATAATCTAGCCTATTTCTTTTGTTGTGCCTGCACATATGGTTTCATGTAATTCTAGAGTAAAAAGGAGTTCCTTTAGGGTACTTACCTCCAGGTCCTTTGAGATGTAGTAGGCATCGATTATCGAGGACCATTCTGGAGTCCTGGGAAAGACATTGAATGCGTAGCGTATTAAGTCCCGGTTGGTTACCATTTTATCGAGGTTTTCGAGTCCGGTGATTAGTTCTTTGACCTTCGCGTGCAGATCGACTACCTTCTCACCTTTTCCAAACGGATATTCGTCAACTTGTTCCGAAGTATGACTCGTCTTGTGAGCTTGGCTTTGGATGTGCCATTGTGGGGTTCCAAGAATTTTTCCCAAAGTTCTTTGGCCAACGAGTAGCTCCCGATAGAGTTGACTTCTTGAGACGGCAGTACGCTCAGCAAGTGATATTCCGCCCTGTTATTTGCTACGGAATCATTTTATTCTTTCTTCGTCCAAAGACTCTCTTCCTTCTCCTCTCCATTTTGATTCGTAGGAGTTACAAAGCCATATTTGATTATTAAACGAATCTCAAAGTCAGTTTTTAGAAATACCTGCATTCGACGTTTCCGGTGTGTGAAGTCTCTCTCGAATTTTGGTGGAACGATGCTTGGTTCGGCCATTGGTTCCTTTGCTTCGGTCGGCAATTAGTCCTTCTGAAGCATCCTTGCTCTGATACCACTTGTTGGTCTCTTGGTGGCCGGCAAGAGGGGAGGGGTGAATTGCCTTGCAAAAACAAACTCAACTCTTTCTTGACTTTATAGCTTAAATAAGAACACTTGTAATAATAAAAACATAGACTAATTAAAAGGATAGAAACACAAGGAGAATTACTTGGTTTGTAATCAGGAGATTGCTAATCCAAGGAAAATGAAGCACATTTTTCTGAAGATCTCCTTCGGGCAGAGTAGCCTCTTACAACGCTAATAGCTCGCACACAATAGTAGAACAGAAAGAAAAGAATTACAAGTTGTTCTCTGAACTACTGAAAATAGAGCTATATTTATAGCACTGTTCGGGGCACCTGAAAGGGTTCCGGGCGCCTAAAGTGGGATAGAATTCTATCCCGGACGCGTCCGTCAACGGACACGTCGAACCTGATAAGATTGAGGTTCCGACCGCCCGGAAGGTTTCCGTGCGCCTGGACTCCGGGTGCTTAGAATGAATCTAGGCGCTTGGACCCATAAAAGTCAACACAATTGGCTTTTTCGATTCGGGCCCTTTGCTCTGATTCTGCTCACCTCGGTCTGGGTCTTTCACTTTGGTTCCGCTCGTTTGGGTGATCTCGGTCATCCGGAATATGGCTCACCTGAACCTAATTTTCGGCCTTCTCCTCGAGCAGCCTTCCTCCCCAGCTTCTCGTCCCTCGAACGTCGCATACGTTCTTCTTGTCCACTGGTATACTCTTTTGCGGCACTTTGCCCCTCGGATGCACCGAGCCCGTCGGCTCTCTTCTGTGCCGTCCTTCTTGCTAGCCGCGTCTTCCACTCGACTTCCTATGCTCCTAAGCTCCTACACACTTAGACACAAGGGTTAAACTAAACAAGACCTAACTTAATTTGTTTGATCACATCAAAACATCCTTGGGGTTCCAACAATATGTACTAATGCAAAATGACACTGACCAATCTTGTCATATGTGCTAAGAGGAGTGGTCATACGCTGAGTCATGTCTACCCCTATGGCTGAGAATATATATGTCAGAATGTGACAATATGACATGTGAATCTGCAACCTAGTGATGAGACTGGATGCATGAATAATATCATGGAATATGTGTAATGCAATGTTAATGTCCAGGCGCTGGCATAGTGCATAAAGAAAAAATGAATGAGATGATTGCATCATTGCAATATCGCGAGATGTGATCGGCAGAATGCAGGTAGTCAGGACTTGATATAAGATATAGTCTTGGACCCTAAGAGAGAGTGACCTGAAGTTAGTCACTGTAGAGTCTCTCCTCCCCAAAAAAATACATATAGATAGTATCTAATATAATGTGGGAGTAAGGTTCGCCAAATGGCAGGTCCCTACTAAGGTAACATAGAAATGAACATGCAGATCTCCTAAGGCCTAAGCTATCATATAATATGGTAGGAGAAAAGCTGAAGTCCTTTCCACTAACTTTGGTGGAATAGGTCAGGTCATCTAACTTAACTAAATTGTTGTAAAATTGGGCACACATATCTAGATTTACTGAATGGTTACAGTAAACTAGTCTATCCAACTGATAGTAATCTATAATCTCTATAATAGGAGCACAGTATTGGGTGAAGAAAGTCCTACTTAGATATCTAGATTTCAATGCAACATATGTGTGTTTTAGAAAATATAATCTAATCTGCTCAGAGGGAAACCTAGTATCAGTAGAGGGGGGCATTAATAGGTTTAGGAGTAACATGTCGGCATTTCCTAAAAACATATATAAGCGCAAATTGACAAAGAAAATGTATCCTGAACCAAATAAATTGAGTTAATATATACCGAGGGGGCATTCTTGAAGGCTGGAGATGAAAAGTTTGAGAGATCGTGGGAGATAGCCGCTGGAAGGTGCCTCGGCATGTCTAATTTCACAAACAGAGCATCATTCTGTTCACTGGAAAAGGCTTGGTTAAAGGCACCTTCAGTGTTAATTGAAGGCGTGTTACACAACCACAAGTATACGGTTTCGTCATCAGTAATAAAAATATTGAATCCATAGGGACTGTTGATTAAGCACTAGAGATATCGCAAAGTAAGTTATCTAGACAAACCTAAGACTGTTGAGAAAGGAGAGTAAGAGAGAGAGAAGAGGAAAGTGAGAAGAGAGAGAATCGATCTTGGAGGGAATGAGCTTCGGGAGATGGATTCTAAGATTTCAGTTTCATTATAATACTAGGAGATACTACATAGATTGCTTAGTTTCAATCCTCTATGTTAATGCTCTTGCAGGAAGTTAGATTGGTCAGTATCCCTAAGTATCACGTAGAGACGTTTCCTGTGAAATCCTGTTACGGTAAACCCCCCTGTCACAAGGGCGTCTCGGTAGATCACTGGGATACATATCTAGTAAAGAACAATAAGGATAAGGGTAGAGGTTCGGTACGGTTACCGACTTTCTTATGGAGGAATTGCCTCTCCTTTCAAGAGAATGTCCTAGACGTCTGTGAATGGGTTACCCTTGTCACTAGGGCCCCTCGGGTATACGATCTAGAGTACTCTCCTTATGAGAGCAGCAGTTCCTAAGGGATTGTCTCTCCTTTTGAGGGAATGTCTTAGACATCCAGAAAGGATTACCCCTATCACTAGGGTACCTTGGTCAATACGCTCTAAGGTATCCCCTTTGCAGGATCAACAATCCTCCACATCAATCAATCAAAGAATATAAATATAAATATCTCACACAAGCATGAACAAGAATTGACAAGTTATCGTATAGAAACAAAGTGAATCTACATGGTTCTACATCTCCATTTCATTACAAATACTCCCTAATCCTAGAAGAGGGTGTCTACTCCATTGGGGGAAGAACAACCCCAAAACATAAAGAAGAACATACTTACAACCCTTGATATGAGAAGGAAGGGAAGAAGCGATGTTTGCCGAGGTTTCCGATGTCTTGGAGATGCCCCCTTGCTCTGGAGATGGACGGAACGTCGAGGGACGACTGTGGATGAAGCTCTAGGGTTTCTCCCGAAGGAGAAAACCCTTTCCCAAGGAGAGGGACAAAGTCCCCGAACCAAAGATGCCAAGAATAGGGTTCTTGACCCTTTTATACCTCCTCCAAGCCACTCAGGAAAACCAGGATTACGGGGCGTCTGGTAAACCGAGTTTTTCACCCATTAAACCAGGTTTTATCGTGATCTCCCCTGAACCAAAGTTGTATCCCTTGAAATTATCTTCAATCTGATACTTGGATCGAGCCCTGGCTCCAACCGAGCCGAAAGTTATGGCGGTTCGAAGTTTGTTCAGCGGTCTGAATGGAGGTCCAGTTGAACCCGCGGTTGGGAGGCACGACCGTGCCATTTAGTGGGGGAAAACAATTCTTTATCTCTGTTAGATCTGAAGAAAAGTTGTATATCTTGAAGTCAGCTACGTTTCAGTATAAAGAACAGCCCGAAACTCCAACAGAGTACAAAGTTATGGCCAAATTACAATCGGTATGCAATCTGCCCAGAATTCAGCACAACTCTGTTTTGGCGTGGCACGACCCGCGTTCTTCGTCGCACGGCCGTGTGGAATCCACACAGCCTCACACGACTTCCTCTCAGGTTGAGTCACACGGCCGTGTGAGGTTGCACAGTCGTGACCTTCTTCATCTCTACCGAGGTCACACGGCCGTGTGGATTCACACGACCGTGACCTTTCTCTCCACTGGAATGTTGGCACGGCTGTGTGCTGCTTACAAAGAGCTGATATCCGAACAAAAGAGTATATATGGTGAATACATGCTAAAAGAGGCGATCATGCAAGGAATATATATGTATAAAGCAAGTGAATGTGCGTCAAAACATGCATTAACGATCATACTATTTACGCACATCACACCCCCAGACTTAAACCTTTGCTTGTCCTCAAGCAAAACCCGTAATCTACATTCATGTGGTTAAATAGTGCATCATAATCTCTAGCGAGTCAATCTAATTCTATCAAATGATTTCATTGGTGATCAAGATACAAAAGTAGTTTGAGTACGACCTAAGTAGTAGTCCTTTGTGCTTAGCGTGAAAGTGACCTAGATTTATCAAGTTCCAATCCCTAAATCTAGTCAAGTTGTCATAAAATTGTATTCCTTATGCTTCCGGTGATAAGCACTTACCTGCCACACGCAAAGTCCATTCCCCTCAAAAAAATGCTATGTATCGTCTACACAAGATCTCAAGGGAATACTCAGTATCAAGAGAAACATAGCATTCATTTCCCCAGTAACCTAACTCGGTCTCAAAGGGGTGAATTGCTAGTTTCCACTCACGACAACTATTTTTTTCCCTTTTTTTTTTTTTGCTTTGAATGTTTGCAAAGTATCAAACTTGAACAAACCTTCATTTTTTTTTCATTTTATTTTTATTTTTTTTAATTTTTTGGGATTGATTTTTCCAAATGAGCTTACATGATCTGAGTTTATCCAGTAACCAAAATGTAGTTGAGAGGTCACTATAGAAACACAAGTACTAGTCCAATTCTATGAATCATGACTATTTTAGAGTTATCAACCATAAAAAATAGGCATAGTGTATAGAGATCCTAAAACAAGGCCAATACTTAAACTCTTATAGTAAAAACATTGCTCACTTCATGCTATCATAGATAGAAAAAGATAGATCACTAAACATACTAGCACATGAACCACATAAAATCTAGAATAAACGTGCTAGTATTTTGCAATAAGGAACAAACAATAATAATATGATGTAGAATGCAACTACTAAGCAAAAAGAAATAAGTAAAAACTGAACTAAACTAAATGCATCTAATGCATCCCCCCAGACTTAAACTTTTCATTGCCCCAATGAAAACTAAAAATAATGTGGAGAAAATTTAAAGTAAGAGAAGTTACCAAGTGATGAGACATTCATGTTTTTGAAGATACTCCTCTATCCAATGCTCACATTCCTCCACAACTTTGAAATCTACAAAAATAAGATAGACAAGAAAAATTAAGTAGAGGGTATGATTTATTATTAATGAAGTAAAAACAAACTAAAAAGAAAACAAGGAAAATGAACTTTGGTTGCCTCCCAAGAAGCGCTTATTTAAGGTCATTAGCTCGACCACCTCATTAGATTCATCAAAATCTCGTTCTTGGAGGGGTAAGATATTTTAGAACCCTCATACCAAGGGCTCTTATTATGGAGGGAGCTTTCATCAAAAAGTGAAGAATCACTCTCTCCATCTTCGTCTTCTTGGAAATTCTTTCAGGAGGTCGAAGATGGTTCAGATCGAGCTTCCAATTATAGGCCCCATGAAAATCTACACACCCAAAAGAAAAACATACCTCTCCCAAGCATGTAATATAAGAAGGAACTAGAACCATATTAGTATGAACTGAGTATGTATCAAAAATTGTATCACATCCAATAAAATCAATTATAGGTACCTCTATGAAGTTTTCCAAAAGATCACTAGAAATACTAACCTTGCATTGTTGAGATATATCTGAAAGTTCTAAACATGTGGATGTGACTTCTTCAGAATTAAGTACTGGTTCTAGCTCTGACTCAAGTGGAAGTGCTTCTGAAAATGGTGATTCTTGGGGCTTTGCTTCCATTGCACAAGTCCCTACACATTTATCATCAACCAATTCCATTCTTTCAACTTCCATAGTGTCAATTGGTTGTGTGATCAAAGCAGGTGATTCTTGGGATGTTTCCTCCATAGTACACGCCCCTACACTTTTATCCACCACATCACCATCAAAAGTATTGAGGAGTCCACTAACATCAATAGCATCAATGGAGGGATCAACAACATTATCAGATATTTGAAATAATATTCGTAAAGCTGAGATCCCCCGTTGTACCACTAGTTCTTCAGAAACTTGTGTTGTGGTCTCCATCTGACTTGTAGCAAGGATATTTGTGTGTTGGGAGTCCTCCAAGTCAATCGGCTCATCTGGTTGTGAATGATGTGGTATGTCTAGTGAAAAATCCTCCTGAAACTTTGAGAAACTCTGAGATGCTTGAAAAGAATGATCAACACCTTGCACACTTCTATAATCAAAATTTTGATGATCCCTCCAATCTTGATTGTAGTGCTGAGGTGGGTCAGAGTTCTGCTACTGGGCAAATGACTGCTCACTCTGCTCCAGAATTAACTGAGGTTGAAAGTCCTGAATTTGATAGTCTCCCCAGTCATAGCCATAACTATCAGGAACTTGCTCATATGTATCTTGATGTTGAGGTTGAACCAAACATTGAAGTTCCAAAGTCTTAGCATATTTTTGGAAAAAATGGCAAATAGCAGCTGGATGAGATGTGCAACCACACACTCCATAAAGGAACTCAAATTGATCATCTTCTGAATCATAATATTCATCAATGGAAGATCTTGCACTCATGGGTGTGAAAAATTCTCTTAAAGTCCTACTTAACATGTTAGTGCTCAAGATATTCAAGAAAAAATTATGAGAGAAAAACAAAAATGAAGAATTAAAGATAAGAAATAAAATGCTATATGAAAAGCAAGAAACAAAACGCAGAATTTAAATTGTTAGGGAAAAAAATGCAGGTTTTTTTTTTTTTGAATTATGAAGATGGAAAAACAAAAACTATTCACAAGTCTAGACTAACTAAATTGTTAATCTACTAATGTTAATGCGAACAGTCCCAAGCAACGACGCCAAAAACTTGTTACGCAACCGCAAGTGTACGATTTCGTCGTCAGTAATAAAAATATCGAATCCACAGGGACTGTTGATTAAGCACTAGAGATATTGCAAAGTAAGTTATCTAGACAAACCTAAGACTGTTGAGAAAGGAGAGTAAGAGAGAGAGAAGAGAGAGAATCGATCTCGGAGGGAATGAGCTTCGGGAGATGGATTCTAAGATTTCGGTTTCATTATAATACTAGGAGATACTACATAGATTGCTTAGTTTCTATCCTCTATGTCAATGCTCTTGCAGGAAGTTAGATTGGCCAGTATCCCTAAGTATCACGTAGAGACATTCCCTGTGAAATCCTGTAACGGTTAACCCCCCTGTCACGAGGGCGCCTCGGTAGATCACTGGGATACATATCTAGTAAAGAACAATAAGGATAAGGGTAGAGGTTCGGTACGGTTACCTACTTCCTTATGGAGGAATTGCCTCTCCTTTCAAGAGAATGTCCTAGACGTCCGTGAACGGGTTACCCTTGTCACTAGGGCCCCTCGGGTATACGATCTAGAGCACTCTCCTTACGAGAGCAGCAGTTCCTAAGAGATTGTCTCTCCTTTTGAGGGAACGTCTTAGACGTCCGGAAAGGGTTACCCCTGTCACTAGGGTACCTTGGTCAATATGCTCTAAGGTATCCCCTTTGCAGGATCAACAATCCTCCACATCAATCAATCAAAGAATAGAAATATAAACATCTCACACAAGCATGAACAAGAATTGACAAGTCATCGTATAGAAACAAAGTGAATCTACATGGTTCTACATCTCCATCACATTACAAATACTCCCTAATCCTAGAAGATGGTGTCTACTCCATTGTGGGGGAAGAACAACCCCAAAACATAAAGAAGAACATACATACAATCCTTGATATAAGAAGGAAGGGAAGAAGCGATGCTTGCCGATATTTCCGATGTCTTGGAGATGCCCCCTTGCTCTGGAGATGGACGGAACGTTGAGGGATGGCGGTGGATGAAGCTCTAGGGTTTCCCCGAAGGAGAAAACCCTTTCCCAAGGAGAGGGATGAAGTCCCCAAACCAAAGATGCCAAGAATAGGGCTCTTAACCCTTTTATACCTCCTCCAAGCCGCCCAGGAAAACCAGGATTACGGGGCGTCCGATAAATCAAGTTTTTCACCCATTAAACTAGGTTTTCTTGTGATCTCCTGTGAACCAAAGTTGTAGCCCTTGAAATTATCTTCAATCTGATACTTGGATCGAGCCCTGGCATCCAACTGAGCCTAAAGTTATAGCGGTTCAAAGTTTGGTCTGCGGTCTGGACAGAGGTTCAGTTGAACCCGCGGTTGGGAGGCACGGCCGTGCCATTTAGCATGGCAAAAAAATTCTTTCTCTCTCTTGGATCTGAAGAAAAGTTGTAGATCTTGA
The DNA here is from genome assembly GCF_018446385.1 of Zingiber officinale. NCBI lineage: Eukaryota > Viridiplantae > Streptophyta > Magnoliopsida > Zingiberales > Zingiberaceae > Zingiber > Zingiber officinale. The sequence goes on along the minus strand of NC_055990.1, from coordinate 137,965,342 downwards.
AGTCAGCTACGTTACGGTATAAAGAACATCCAGAAACTCTAAAGGAGCACAAAGTTATGGCCAAATTATGATCAGTCTGCAATCTACCCAGAATTCAGCATAGCTCTGTTTTGGCGTGGCACGGCCCGCGTTCTTCATCGCACGACCGTGTGGAATCCACATGGCCTCACACGGCTTCCTTTCGGGTTGAGTCACATGGTCGTGCGAGGTTGTACGGCCGTGGCCTTCTTCGTCTCTGCCGAGGTCACACGACCGTGTGGATTCACACGGTCGTGACCTTTCTCTCCACTGGAATGTTGGCACGGTCGTGTGCTACTTGGCCACTGTCATGGGGGCACGACCATGCATGGTTGCACGGCCATACCTTGCTTGGCTACTGGTGGTGAGGCACGGCCGTGTAGGGTTGCACGGTCGTGCTCTGATTCCTCTCTGGATTGGCTACACGGTCGTGCAAGGTTTCACGGTCGTGCTCTCTGCTTTATCCTGGTACGTCGACAATCACCGTTTTCTCTCCAAAAGTTATCACTGTCAACATAAAATCAAACAAAGAGCAGATATCCAAACAAAAGAGTATATATGGTGAATACATGCTAAAAGAGGCGATCATGTAAGGAATATATATGTATAAAGTAAGTGAATGTGCATCAAAACATGCATAAACGATTATACTATTTACGCACATCAAGGCACCTTCCAAGTTTATGGAGGGCACCTTCAAACGAATGAAGGCACCTCTCATCGATTTGGGCAGGATTTTTTCCGCCCTTCCGAGGGCGCCTCCAATAGACATGGAGGCGCCTTTGGTAGGCGCCTGCGATTGATTCTAGTTTGATTTTTTTGGTTTATTTTTATTTAGTTTATTGTTGATCTATTTAATTTTATTTGAGTTAATTTAATTTTAAATTTGATTTGATTTAATTTAATTTTATTAACTTTGATTTAATTTAATTTTATTTGACTTAATTTAATTTTTAATTTAATTTCTTAATCATCTCACCCAGTCTAAGTTTTCAGAAAAAGGGATCCTATAGTTTTGTGAGATGAGTTAAATTAATTTTTAGAGTTTGGTTTAACTTTGTGTTAGATTCAAGTTTAACTTTGGGTTCAACAAATAGACATTCTTTGGATAAAATTCTGGGCTATGGTGAGTCACTTGGACATTATTACAGTAACCATACCTTCAATATTTTTTAAATAGTCCTATCCACTGAACTTAATACAAAACTCTGGTCTAGCTAATTAGGATTCGTGAAGGGTAGCTTCAGTTAGTTCCACTAAGTCAAATGCACCAGGCTGAAACTATATCTTCCTAGAAATGCACAGATAGAGTTTTCCTAACCTACTATCATCGAAAACTTCACCAGTACCGTTGATCAAGTTACACTTTTGTCCCTTTTTGAGTAATCCTAATTACCCAGTCGGGTAAACTATTCTTTTAGAGGTACTAGCTAATTTGGAGTATCTCCCTGAATTATTTGGTTGATTTTTAAGTTTTAGATTTGTGTCGATTATTTTTATAATTATAGTGAACTTGATGGTAATTTAAGTTATTTGATTTGAATTTATTTTGTTTGTTTAAGTTTGACTTTATTTTACCTTTTAGATTTAGGTTTTATTTGTTTAATTTTATTTTGAAATTTAGCTTTTTATTTTGGATTAGTTTTGAATTATTAGTTTTAGTTGGATTTGGCTTTAGATGGTGGATTTTATTTTTAGGCACATAAAATTGATTGAGTCCTACTTGCGTGGTTAGACACACTTTCAGAACCCAAGCTTTAATTTGATTTTTATTTTGGTTAACTAAGGATATAAAGGTTTTGTTGGTTGAGCTGGACTTGTATCCGAGTCTGGACTTGTTGTACACAGCTCTTTGTGTCCAAGTATCATGTCGAAATACTTAGATCTTGTTGTAAATTTCTCTAGCAATTGTTTTAGTTCAAGTACTTCACTTATCAACCTAGAATTGTCCTCCTCAAGTTTTGCAACTTGAGTTAGGATTTCAGGTTGAATCAGTTTAGTTGTTGAGTTTAGTTGTTCGTTAAGTGATTTATTTTCTTTTGTTAGTTCGTTTATTTGATTTTCATAAATAGTCAATTTCCTATTTAAGCATGCAATGATTTTAAAAAGGAAATTGTTTAAACCGAAATGTACCTCAAATGAACCTTAGGAAACGAGTGTGGACTCGTGGCTTGACTCGGGTTCGGACCCGTCTTCCGATTCGCTCTTCGATTCTAGTCCATAGCCATCAGTGCAAGGTAGTTGGTGTGCTTTGGTTCTTCGCAGTCTGATTCCTTCACGGACAATTCGTCCCAAGTCACCTTAAGGGTTTTCTTCTTCTTCTTCAGACTCGGGCAGTCATTCGTGTAGTGCCCCTTCTTGTTACATCCAAAGCATGTCACATTCTTGTTGTTAGAGTTGGAGGTGGAGTTGATCTTCTGCAGGTCCTTGTTGGTGAAGTTCTTCTTTCACCTGATGAATATTTTTTTACCAAGTTCACCAAGTATTCTTCATCATCTGAGTCTGGGTCAGACTCGACTTCAGGTTCTGGCTTAGTTCTAGATTTCCCTTTCGACATTCCTGCAATAACAGCAATACCTTTCTCAATTTTGACGTTAGTCTATTTATGTAGCTTTAATTCACAAAAAAGTTCGTCTAGTTTAAATTTAGATAAATTCCTCGAAATTTTATAGGCATCCATGATGGATGCCAGAGTGCATTTCGAGGAAAGACATTTAGGGCATACCTGATCAAGTCTCAGTTTTCCATCTGATGACTGATTGTGTGAAGCCCATTGAGGATATCTTTTATCCTCGTGTGCAATTGATTGGCGGATTCTCCTCCCTGTATTTTAATATTAAATAGTTTATTTTAAAACAAGCACTATAACAAAAGTGACTTTCCACAACGCATCATCAACGACACTCGGTTAAAGCACGCTGTTAATAATAGTTTTTACAGCGCGCCCAATTATGTGTGCTGCGAATAGTATAATATTTATACAAATGACGACATGCAGAAAAGGTACATTGTCAATAAACTTTTCTACGGCTGCAGAGTGCGTTGTTAAAACTTGATATTAATGGTGTGCAGAGCGCGCTGTTAATAGTTCACTATAACAAATATGATTTTCCGTAGCACGTCATTAATGGTGCACGGTTAGAGTATGCCGTTAATAATAATTTTTATGACAAACTCAATAAGTGCACTGCGGGTAATATTATCTTTTTATAAATCGGGGCGTGCAGAAAAATATATGCTGTTACTAATTTTATTTATGGCGTGCAAAATACATTGTTAATATTTAATATTAACAACACATTTTTAAAAATATAAATATTAACAGTGTGCATAAAGTGTGCTCTAACAAAAAAAAACATTGTAGTGCTTTTGTAACCCAATGTATCACACCAGAATTAATCCGTGAAACCCTTCCTATGTCGCCGCCCATCCCTTCGCGACTTTGCCTCTGCCCAAAACCCTCTGCACACCACCGCCCAGTGCGACTTCGACTTCTTCTTCCTCTCTGCCCTTCGCCTCCTTCGTCGCCGACGCTGAGGCAACCTTCACACTACCCTCGAAGATGAGAACGAGAAGGAGGTGCCAAAGAATGGGGAGGATTTCGATTCTGACCGAGTCGTGGCGGAGAAGGCAGCCGACGTGATCGGGGTTAAATTAGGGTTCCATGGGAAGGGACAGGGAGAGGGATCGGGCATTTGAATTCACTGTTCTCCGGTTCCTTCCTCAATGCCATCGGCCAGTCAGACGCGATCGCCGAGGTGGGCCAGATCTACTCCCGCAGCCTCCTATCTCAGCTCATCGCCTTCGCCCTTTATTACCCAATGCAATGATTCCTATAGGTCCAGAACATCATCAGCCCCATGGTCGTCATTGTCGTCGCCATCCTCCTCTTCCATATCCTCATCTCCTGGCTCATCGTCTTTGTCCTTGACTTCGGACTCCTCGGTGCCTCCATCACTCTCAGCATCTCTTGGTGGGCGCTCATCCTCTCCACCTGGCTCTACATCATCCTCAGCCCTTCCTGCAGGGCCACCTGGACCGACCTCTGTCAAGGGCTTCACCGGCATCTGACTCTTTTTCAAACTTACTGTTTCATCAACCGCCATGCTGTTGGTGCGGTTAGCACTAACGATCTAACCCAGGTTTTGATGAATGACAAAATAAGTTAAGTTAGTTTTGTTGTTGATCTAACACTCTGACCGAGTGTGCAGGAAAAGTCCAGACAGGTCGACGGGCTGACTTGATGTCTGGCACGAAGCCCAGCTAGGTTGACGGGCTGACCGGATAGCTGGCACGAAGTCCAAACGGGTCGACAGGCTGACCGGACGTTTGGCACGAAGTATAGCTAGGTCGATGGGTTGACCGGATAGCTGGCACAAAGTCCAGACGAGTCGAAGGGCTGACCAAATAGCTGGCACGAAGTCCAGATGGGTCGAAGGGCTGACCTGACGTCTGACAGGTAAGTAAAGGTAAGTCACTGGAGGGGAGTGACTGTGAGGACGCGTTCTCGGGAAGGGAACTTAGGCGCCGATCCGACTTAGAACCATTTCGGAACTCTAAGTCGAGATCTTGACTAGATTCCGGTCTCGGAGAGACAGAATCTAATTAACACTATTTCTATTCATTATAACTGTGCTAATAATTTGTTTTGCAGGAGATATAAGTACGCTTCAGACTAACGTTTTCTTGCAGGAAGGAAGCTGCTGGAAATCAAGGTCCGGGCGCCCGGAGGCGAAAACTTATCCCCAACGTCGCTGTACCACGTGGAGTTCACTCGTTGGCTCGACTAAGTCATGGTCGAAGCGCCCTGAGGGTTCCAGGCACCCTGAACCTTCTATATAAGGAGGGTCAAGGCTGAAGCTCCATAATGAACTCAGAATCCGCTCTCCTGTGCTCCTGCGACGCTGCGAAGCTCCAACAACGCGCTGCTCTTATGGTTTTCTTCCTGTGTCGGTATTGTTTTATTTTTCATTGGCATTCCTGTACTTAGTTTGTAATAACTTCCGAATTGCTAGTGAATTTCTCATCGAAAGCACCCTTGTGTGTGTGCCTTGGAGTAGAAGTCCCCAAAGGCTCCGAACCAAGTAAAAAATTCTTGTGTTAGCATTGTTTTCTTCTAGCGAAATTCTACGGTCCAACACATGCTCGTGTAAGTCAACCCTACAACTTTCTCCCCCTCTCGTCCTCTTCCCCCTCGCTCAAACTCACATTCATCACAGCTTGGAAATTTGGCACACGTCCAAGGTTTCGTGTAGATCACATGCTACCTCCTAAATCCGGAGATTTCACTCAATGTCATATCTATCTGGTAATCAATAACCACACAGCTTATCAATTCCTATCTAAATTTCTTACTGACAGTGTGATCGATTCCAGTGTGAATTAGTGGAATTGGGACTTCATGGTCATGCTTGGCCTGAGCAATGTCGCAAGGTTTAACGACTACTGCACTTGCATCAATCTCCATGAATCATTCACTAATAACCAGAGGTTGTTTGTTGCAGTGTGAGGATAGGGAATGAGTTGGGGGCTACTCATCCTCGAGTCGCTAAGTTTACAGTCCTTGTCATGGTGACGACCAACTTGATCCTTAGCTTGATCATCAGTGTGTTGGTCCTCATATTGCGCACGCTCTTGAGAAAGCTCTACACCAGCAAACATTAATCTAACTCCTCTACTTTCCATCTCCATTTTCTTGAATGGAGGTTTGCCAATTCTGTCTTGTACAACATTGATCTAAAACTCAATAATTGTTTTTTTTTAATGGACAACTAGCTTCAAGTGTTCATAAGGATGGATGATGCAGGAGTTGTTATTGGAAGTGGGTGGCAAGCCATAGTGGTTTATGTAAATGTGGGTGCTTATTACCTGATTGGACTTCCCATCGGCATTGTTTTTAGATTCAAGTAGTTTAGCTACTACTGTAAGCGAAAACTAAGATTTAAATTACTCTTTTGATCTATTTTGCTTTGGGAAAAATACTAAACAATTGTTTCTGATGCTGCTGTGGCTCAAGGAATATGGTGGGGATTGATCATTGGAGTCTTTGTTCAAATGAACTCTCTCATCGTTTTAATTGTCAGGACAAACTAAAACAAAGAAGTTCCCAAACTGTTGTTCACCCATGAAACACTTTTTTTTTTCATAAAAAAATATCAAAATTTTCATTGTCTGAAAATGGTGATAGAATTTGTTCCTCCTCTTTTAGCCTAATGAAATAGGACATGTGAGAATGCCCTCTGTTTGCAAGTGGACAAAGTGATCGAACGCTTGAAGCATACTGTTGATGAAGATACTTGTGATAGTCGGTGACATCAAGTGACTAGTAAGCAAAGTTCAGTTTTGTGAACATTTCGTGTAGTATGTGATTTACACTGAAAAAGAATTCTATCATGTTTTTTAGTCAATTTGCTTATTCTTCAAATCCAGAAATATATTATACTTTTCTAGCAACTTCTGTAGCACAACTTAGGCATAGGAATAACTACTAGACTTACTAATGTAGCTGCATATGGTAGTTGCAGGTCTAACCTTCTGTTGTTTGAATCTAGACTTGGGATGATTAGGTTTGGTTCAAGTATTCTTGTTAGGTTTTGGTCCATAGTAAGCTACATTAGCATTCTCTCTTGAAATGGAATCACATAATTATTTGTTACATTTCGATTTAGAACATTTTTCAAGATATACTTATTGTTCTTGTGAGATTTCATATTGATCTATTTGAAATGGAATCACATAGTGTAATGTATGTTTTCTTAGTATAGTTGGAAACTTCCATGCTTCTCTATGTGCAACTACTTTTGAGATTCCAACTTACTTTAATTTGTTGTGTAAATACACATTGTAAATATTCACATTTGCAAGACATGATATATTATTAGTTTGGGTGAAAGACAAGGTGCTTCCTTCTAATTTTCAATCTAGCTATTACAGATTCTTTACACACCTACAAGATAGAAAATCTACAAAAGATTGATGAAGATGAAGAATATGCTCAAATTATGGCAAGGATAGAAGAACTAGAAAAGATGGAGGAGCTTGAAAACGGAAATACTTCAAAAGATAACACTCAAAAGAATGAGCACAGTTCATGATGGAGATAGGGGTAGCAAAGCTAGAGATAAAGATAAAGATGAGGACATTGAGGTTGGTCATAGTTTCTCGACATCAGATCATAAATATGAAGCTGAGAGATGAGGTTAAGATGGAAGTCTTAACAACGGCACAAACACTTGTAGCAAGTGGAATACTTAGATGCATATTAGATTGAAGTAGTGTTGGAACATTGTTGACAATGAAATCTTTAATTGTTAGAAATTCATGATTTTTGTACTTAATTTAGATAAATTTGTGAGCTTTGTAAACTTATTATTAGATGAATAAAAATTATATATTCACATTTTTATTGTATTTTGTAATTTTTTATTTTTATTTTAATTGATTGATAAATTGTGATAATTTTTAATTTTAAATTTAAATTATATATTTTAAATAAATATTAGTGATAATTGTATGATATTTTAACTGCAGCGTGCATTGCGCGCTGCGAATGCTGTTAACAACAGCGCACGGTGCACACTGCGAATGCTGTTAACCGCAGCGCACGGTGCACACTGCGAATGTTATTAACCGCAGCGCACGGTGTGCGCTCCGAATGCTCTTAACCGCAGCACACGGTGCACGCTGTGAATGCTCTTAACCGCAATGCACAGTGTGTGCTGAAAATGCTTTTAACCGCAGTGCGCGATGCACGCTGTTGTTGTCTTATGAGTTTCAATAGCTTGCAGTTGTGCAACGTGCGATGTGCGTTGTGGATAGCATAATTGCATGCTGCGAAAAGTCAAATTTGTTGTAGTGAAGTCCCTTTTAGTTACCTTTACATCGTTTGTTCCCTCGTGTAGTTCAATGAGCTTGTCCCATAACTCCTTGGCATTTTCATATGGGCTGACGCAGTTTAGCTCCTCTTTTGTTAATCCACACTGGATTGTGTTAAGGGCCTTGAAGTCGATCTAGGCCTTCTTCTTCATTTCCGAATTCCAATTTTCTGAGTCTATTGGAATTCTAGTGTTGTGGTCAACTGGCACCTTGTATCTTTTGGTGATGCTGAACCATTAGTCGAAGTCAGTCTTCAGGTACACCTCAATGCATTTCTTTTAATATGAAAAATCATCTCCATTGAAAAGTGGTGAACAGACGGTGTTGTATCCTTGTTTTGGACCATTTAGAACTGAAAAGAGCAACTAAAGAAGGTACCGAGGCTTGGTCTTGAATTAGCAGAGTTTGAGAAATAAGATGAAATATCTAAGAACACGAGCGGAGTTGCACCAATTTCGAGTTAAATCCGAACGAGAAAAATTGAAATCCATAAATGAACCAATTCCCCCTGGCTTAATTAGTGGTTGCACCAATTCAGAGCAGAATCTGCTCTGATACCACTTGTTGGATCGAGATACACGTGAGAGGGGGGGGGGGGTGGTGAATCATGTGTCTTTTAAAAACTGATTTTCTATTTGGAAATCAAAGTATACGTAGAGGAAAAAAGAGATAAGAAAATGAAAAATGACAATGAGAACATAGACAGTTTACTTGGTTTAAAGCCTTAGACGACTCCTACTCCAAGACCTAGGTTCCATAGACCTATCAATGGGTAATCCACTAAAAGTCTCTTCTGATACCTCAGAAAGAGAAAATCGAATACAAGGAAGATCAGAGAAGTGTAATAGACTACACTTCCCATTTACAGAATTTAAGTACAATAATAAAATGTTACCGACACTTAGGGATTGAAGTAGCTTATTCGTGTGTCTATGTCGATCTACTGGCTATGATCAGAAGTCCTCAGAATAGTCGTTGGCGCAATGGCTTCTCAGCAGAGTCATAGCAAGAGCCTAGAGCAGTCAGAACCTCAAATGGATGTATAGTAGCTCGTATATGTGTTCTCTTTTAAAGCCTTCTTGAGACTGCCTTATATAGGGCATGGAAGGCACCTTCCATAGCCATTAAAGGCACCTCCAACTTGAGAAAGTTGATCATGAATAGCCCGATTTCTATCCGTGACTTTGTCCAAAGTTCATCTTGCGGAAAGCTCCTTTCATAGTCATAGAAGGCGTCTCCGATGAATAGTATGAAGACGTCTTCCACTGGTTGAAGGTGCCTTCGGATTCTATTCATCTGAAGGTTTTTGCTCTTTTTGCCCTGCAAAATGTATTAGTCTAATAACTAAAATATTTACCCTGCAAAACAAAGTTAACATTGTTATAATAAGTGGTAGTAATTAGTTCCTGTCCTCGCAGGACTAGGAACTAGTCAAGGTCTCAGTTTAGGGATCCAAAATGATCCTAAATTAGACCAATGCCTATTGTCCCCTCAATCGGGACGCGTCCTCACTGAGTCACTCTCCTCCAGTGACATACCTTTACTTACCAATTTGTGAGTTGTCTGGTCCGCAGACCCAACTAGACTTTCTGCCAGATATTCGGTCGACCCATTGACCTATTTGGACTTCACACTAGCTATCTGATTGATCCATTGACTTAGCTGGACTTCTTGTCAGATATCCGATTGGCCCATTGACCTATTTGAACTTTGCACCAACTATCCGATTGACCCATTGACCTATCTAGATTTCCTGCCAGATATCTGGTCAGCCCATTGATCTATCTGGACTTCTTATGCACACTTGGTAAAGTGGTTAATCACAAAAACACCTAACTTAACTCACTTGTCATTCATCAAAACTTGAGTTAGACTATTAGTGCAAAATGCACCAACACCTTGACCTATCACAACTCAACCTGCCAATTTAACCTTCTTTTCCCTCGTGGCTGCTCTTCCTATTCTCCAGATCACAAGTCTCTCCTTCAAGTTTAGTTGAAGGAGGCATGAGTATGATTGACTAGACAACCTATTGTTTAGCCGAATCGCTCCTGACTAGTTGAACTAAGCTTAACCGAGACTCAACTAACTTTTACATATTGAAATTGAGTGATTTTGCCAATTGATTTTTTGTTAATTTGGTGAGTGGATGGTCGAGATTTGATGACTTACCGAACGACCTTTGAGTAGACTACCATTATTTTGCATAATGGAATTTTGTTGATCAGAAATTGAGTTATTGGAATTTGATTTTAAAAATGTCATTCGTCAATTGGTGCCAAGTGAGCGGCTGAGTTGTGCCGAGCGAGTAGCCAAGGGACCAAGATTCTAGATTTTATATTCGACTGAACGGTCGATCGAAATGGGCAACCCCGCTTATAACTTGGCCAAGGGACTGAGAGTCTGAATTTTCTGGGTACGTGAGTAGACACGCTTATAACTTGGCTGAACGACATGAGAGTTAGGGACTTGGTCATGAGAGCAAGCTCACTTATAACTCGATCGGCCAGCTCGAGAGTCTAGAAATTGATCGTGAGAGCAGGCTCACTTATAATTCGGTCGGTCAGATTGAGAGTCTAAGACTTGGTTATATGTGTACACTGACTTATAACTCAGTTAGTCGATGCGAGAGTCTCAGACTTGGTTGTGAGAGCAGGCTCACTTATAACTCAGTTGGTTGACTTGAGAGTCTGAGATTTGGTCATGAGAGTACACTCACTTATAACTCGGTCAGTCGGTGTGGGAGTCTGGGACTTGGTTATGAGAGCACACTCACTTATAGCTCAGTCAGTCAGAGTGAGAGTCTGGGACTTAGTTATGAGAGCAGACTCACTATAACTCAATCGGTCAGCTAGAGAGTTTAAGACTTGGTCGTGAGGGCAGGCTCACTTATAACTCGGTCGTTCGGCTCAAGAGTCTGGGACTTGGTTGTGAGAGAACACTCACTTATAACTCAATTGGTTGGCTCAAGAGTCTAGGACTTGGTCATGAGAGTAAACTCACTTATAACTCGGTCGATTAAATCGAGAGTCTGGAACTTGGTTGTAAGAGCACACTCATTTATAACTCGGTCGGTCAGCTCGAAAGTCTAAGACTTATATGTAAGAGCAGACTCACTTATAACTCTATCGATCGGCTTGAGAGTCCGAGACTTGGTCATGAGAGCACGTTCACTTATAACTCGACTAGTTAGCACGAGAGTCTGGGACTTGGTCATGAGATCAGACTCACTTATAACTTGGTCAGTCGGTTTGAGAGTCTGGGACTTAGTCATGAGAGCACACTTACTTATAACTCAATGGTCGGTCAACACAAAAGTTTAAGACTTGGTTGTGACAGCATGCTCACTTATAACTTGGTCGGTCATGCGAGAGTCTATGACTTGGTTGTGAGAAGAGTCTCACCTATAACTCGGTTGGTTAGCTTGAGAGTTTGGGACTTGGTTGTGTAAGCATGCTCACTTATAACTCAGCTGATTAGCTCGAGAGTCTGGGACTTGGTCGTGAGAGAAGACTCACTTATAACTAGGCCAGTCGGGTCAAGCGTTTGGGACTTGGTCGTGAGAGCATGCTCACTTATAACTCGGTTGGTCAACATGAGAGTTTGGGACTTGGTCGTGAGAATAGACTGACTTATAACTTGGCTGGTCGACTTGAGAGTCTGAAACTTGGTCATAAGAGTAGGGTCACTTATAATTCGGCCGATTAGCTTGAAAGTCTAGGACTTGGTCGCGAGAGTATGCTCACTTATAACTCTGTCAGTAGGCTTGAGAGTCTAAGACTTGGTCGTGAGAGCAAGCTCACTTATTTTTGGTCCCTTGGTTGGCTGGCTAGAAGAGGGGAGGGGGGGGGGGGGGGGGTTGAATAGCCCTGCACAAGATAAAAGAGATACCCTTCTCGGACTTTAAAATAACATTTACATAAATAATTAAAGAAATGAACTAAAGGATGAGGTTCACAGTTTTTACTTGGTTACAACCGAGGAGGTTGTTAATCCAAGGAAGTTAATGCACTAACGATCTCCTTCAGGCGGAGAAGCCTCTTACAGCAGAGACAACACAGAAAATGAGAATCTAAACTAACAATGAAGAGCGAACAAGTGTTGTATTACAAAATGCTTATTGTTATAAAGCTTCTGGACCAAGGCTACATTTATAGCCTTGGTCGGGGCACCTGGAAGGGTTCCATGCACCTAGAAGGGGATAAAACTTTATCTCCTTCACAACGGTCAACATCCACGTCGACCGTGGATAAAACTAGGTTTCAGCGCTCGAAATCGCTCCGAGCGCCTGAACCCTTAAAGTCAACAGGGTTGACTTTTTTTATCTTGGCTCTCTGTTCCTATGCAGCTCACCTCGGTCTGGGTCTTCTACTCCGGCTCCGCTCGCTTGGGTGATTTCGGCCAACCGAAATAAGGCTCACCCGAATCTAATTTCGGCCTTCTCCTCGAGCAAGCTTCTGCTTCCACTTTTCGTCCCTCGAACGTCGCACACATTCTTCTCGTCCACCGGCGTACTCTTCCGAGGCACCTCATCCCTCAGACGCACCGAGTCTGTCGACTCTCTCCCGTGTTGTCCTTCTCGCTAGTCGCGCCTTCCGCTCGACTTCCTGTGCTCCTAAGCTCCTACACACTTAGAGCATCTCTAATGGTTAGAACTCTAAATGAGTTTTTTTCAAGATCTCAATATGCCACATCAACAATATGAAAGCTCATTGAAATATCTTCAATGGTTAAAGCTCTAAATGAGCTTTCTTATAATCCATGTCATAGCATGAGTTGCATGGCTTCATGCATATTGCATCAAATTTAACACAAAAGAGCAAGTTTGTGTTTTCACTACTACTCTTAAACTACAAACCTCAAACCTCACCTCTATAATGATTCTAAGACTTTTTATTCAGCCTTTTTGATTTTACAAACCTCTCATAAACCTTGCATTGGAGATGCCCTTAGACATAGGGATAAAAAACCAACATGACCTAACGTAACTTGTTTGATTACATCAAAATAATCTTGGGGTTCCAACAATCTCCGCCTTTTTGATGTGAGCAACCCAATTTAAGTTAGGGTAAACATACATAAAGTTAAAATAATACTTTCTGCAATAAAGTACAAAAAATAAAAAATATTGATTTGAAAATCTACCTCCCCCTAGACTTAATATTTTCCTTCACCCCCTTTGATCACACAAAAATGGGGTACCAAGAAACATCTAAGGGTAATAATTTTCTAAGTAAAAAAAAAATTCTAAGTTTAAAAATGAGAAATTTTTAAGTAAAAAGTGAATTTCTAAGTAAACCTTGATTTTGAAAATATTGAGAATAATTTTGATAACTCTAAAAATGTAATAATTTTAGAAACATTTTCTAAGTAAAAAAAAATAAAAATTTTCTCAATTAAATAAATTTTTACGAATTAATTTTTGTAGAAATTTTGGTAAAGTAAATCTGAAAAAACTTTAAGTAAAAAATTTCTAAGTAAAAAAAATTACTAATTTAAATTTGTGCAACATGTAAAATACATTTTGGTAAAGCACAAGTAAAAAAAACTTTAAGTTAAATAGATTAGAATTAAAAAAAATTGAATAACTATTCAAAGCATTATCTAATTTTAATTTTTAATGCTTTATCAGTTAGTCAATTAAACATTTAATTTCAATATTTGACTACCAGGCTGTGGCGAGGCACTAGGCCTTCTTGATTATTTGATCATTAACTACTTCTAGATAAGGTCGCATAAGGAAATTAAACGTTTAATTTTCTCGCTGAAAACTCAAAGTCTAAATAAAGTTCAAGTTAGGCAAGACTTGGGAACCCAATATAGGTTCCAGCCAACTGGATTGATTAGGTATTTTCTAGGGACATATTTCATTGAAATATTTCTAATTTGTCCTTTGTGGTATCTAAAATACCAATTTAGATTGAATTTTCTAAAACTTGTGTTATATGAGCATGCATTATTTTTCAATTTCATTACTTCTTTTTGCAAAATATCATTTTTTGACTTTATTTTATCAAATTCCTCTAATGGGCAAGATTTTGATTGAATTAATTTTAAATTTTTAATTTCTTTTTCTAGTTTGCAATAATCTTTAGTTAATAATTTTACAAACTTAACAAATTGTCAGGTGGGAGAGATTGTACCTGACTTACCTTGTCGATCTCGTTGTCTGTGGCTCCCCCTGAACTACTGCTTTCTTCCGATGTTGCTCCCCCTTCATCGATGCTCTCGATGCTTATTTTGGAAGAGCTTTCTTCGTATTCGTCTTGATGACTCGCCATTAATGTAAGTCCGGAGAAAACCTCGACTTCCAATTCGGACGACATTGTTGGAATCTATACTAAAAGTCTAGCTTTTTGTATAAATATTTACTTAGAAATAAGAATCATATTAGTCAAATATCTACATTTATAAGTTAAGTGTAGTTGTTCGATTAATTTATATTGTAGATAACATAGTGTGTGGTGTCACACACAGAAGATCATGTTATCAATTCCTTATAAATTATAAACAGTAGCTCACGACTGAGATGGAAAGGAATAAACCATTGGAATAGTCGTAGTGTAATTAGGTATTAGTTTATCTTGACTGATAAATTACACTAGTACACTCTGAGTGTATTGAGCAGGATCATTTAGGTAAGTTCTTTTTATACTGACTTAATAAAAGAACAAGACCTTAGTTATTATGGAAGTGTGTGCTCTTAATCCTAATATAATAACAAGCATATATATTTAGTATTTATTTCTTTAACTTATCAAAAGGTGATATTTAGCTCGATAAATCAATAGCCCCGATAAGTTGAAAAATGATATTACTTATAGTGTGTGTTGTTGATTATAGAAGGAAATTGTGTCCTAGTAATCTAGGTTGATAATGCCCCCAAGAGAAACTCATAAGGATTGTCATGTTAAACCCTGCAGGTGGACTTAGTCCGACATGACGATAAGGTTGAGTGGTACTACTCTTGGACTAAGATATTAATTGAAGTGAGTTGTCAGTAACTCATTTAATTAGTGGGCATTCGACATCTTAAACATAACGGAGACTAACACACTTATAATAAGAAAGAGCCCAAAATATAATTTGGGATTGGAGCGATAGTTCAATAATAATTCTTTAGTGGTATGAATTATTATTGATGAAATTAAGTTGGGTGTTCGGGGCAAACACGAGAAGTTTAATTTCATCGGGAGACCAAAACCAATTCCTCTTCTCGGTCCCTATCGTAGCCTCTTGTATATAGAGAATTATACCCACTTATACCCACCTTTATACCCATCCTAAGGTGGTCATCCAAGCAAGCTTGGGCCGGCCAAGCAAATAGGATGAGCCAAGTTGTGTGGTTGGCCCTAGCTTGAACCCAAGCTTAGTGTGGTCGGCCACATCAAATTAAAAGGATTTTAATTTTTAAAAATTTTTCTTATGTGGATTCTAAGGTTTTAAAATAGAGTTTTAAAATTATAAATATTTCCTTTTATAGCTTTCTACAAAAGATTAAGAAAAGATTTGATATCTTTCCTTATTTGTAGATTGAAAGGAAGATTTTATTTTTGAGAAAACTTTCCTTTTTTGTAACCATGTTCATGATTTAAAAGAGAGTTTTAAAATTATAAATCTTTTCTTTTATAGCTTTCTACAAAAGATTAAGAAAAGATTTGATATCTTTCCTTATTTGTACATTGAAAGGAAGAGTTTAATTTTGAGAAAACTTTCCTTTTTTGTAACCATGTTCATGATTTAAAAGAGAGTTTTAAAAATTATAAATTTTCCTTTTATAAGTTTCTACAAAAGATTAAGAAAAGATTTGATATCTTTCCTTATTTGTAGATTGAGAGGAAGATTTTAATTTTAAAAGATAACTTTCCTTTTTGGAAATCATCCACATGTTTTAATAGAGAGATTTTAATTTATAAAATTCCTTTTATAACCAACCATGAAGGGAAAAATTGTTAGAGAAATTTTTATTTTAAAATTTTCAGAAACAAATTAGGAAGTTTTAATTTTGTGTTAAAACTTTCCTTGCTTGGAGCAATGAGGTGGTCGGCCATGTGGATTTAACAAAAGGAAATTGGTTTTAATTAATTAAATTTTCCTTTTCATGGCAAAGAAAATAAGGAAGTGTTTATTTAAATTTTCCTTATTTGCCAAGACCAAGGATTATAAAAGAGGGGGTAGGGGTGCCTTCATGGGTAACAACTATATTCTAGTTTCCTCCCTCTCTTCCTTGGTGGTGGTCGGCCCTAGTCCTTGCTCCTCTCTTCTTCTCTTCTTCTTTAGTGGCCGGCGGCATCATCCCTTGGAGCTTTCTGGTGGTGGTCGGATCTTGCTTGGAGGAGAAGGAGAGAAAGGAGGCTTTGTTTCTAGCATTCCTTGGAGCTTGGTGGTGGTGGCCGAAACTCTTCATCTCAAGGAGAGGAGCTTGGCTGAAACTTGCAAGGAGGAAGAAGAAGGGTTTGGGTGGTTCTCATCTTGGTAGATCATTGCCCACACAACGTCCGGGATAAGAACAGGAATACAGTAGAAGATCAAGAGGTCGTTGCATACAAAGAAAGGTATAACTAGTAATTGTTTTCCGCATCATACTAGTTTTTCTTTGTATGAATTCCAAACACAAGAGGCATATAATTCTAGGTTTCGAATTTGTGATTCGAGTTTGTGTTTTTTTTTGTTTTTCGAATTTATGATTCGATTGTTCCTTTTGGTTAAACCTAGGGTTATATAAGGAAATTAAATATTAGATTTCATTGAAAGACATTGTCTAGGAAGTGGTGGTTGCTCCCATATCCAAGAAAGTCTAGTGCCTTGCCATGTTTAACCTGGAAGCTGATTTTTGAAATTAATATTTAATTAAATTTATAAAGTAGGTGGATTTGGATCAATAATGTTAAGTATCGTTTGCGATCCAAGTCTAAACCATTAATAACAGATAAGTTAAATTTGGAATCAATAATGTTAAGTTCCGTTTGCAATTCCGAATTTAATTTCTAAAGAACACAATAGGTTATTAGGATAGGTTCGACACTTGTACAAATTTTTTGTATAGTGGAACCGGTAAGATCTTCCTAGGACTAACCAACAATTGGTATTAGAGCTAGGGTTTGCCTCTGTGTGTTTGGTTTTCAGCTTAATTATGCACATGTCATACGTAATTTAGGCAGGATAATAGTAGGATGTGCTAACTTTGCGATTGCAGGCTCCAACAATTATGACTTATAGATATTGTGTGTGATTGAACCCTTGGACATGTCAAGGGCATTTTATTATGTGTGCATGATTATATTTAACTAATACAGCAGGAGCTGTATTAGCCCTAAGATTTTACATTTATGTTCGATCTAGACATGATGTACATTCCCTTGTGGAATATAGGATCGATGTATGTAAAATTTTATTTTTTCGGTTGCGGATTGTATTCTTACTAGGCGTAGTGCTATTGGAGGACCAGAGACGCAGGGGAAAAGGAAGCTCGATGGACCCGATGGCATGAACCCTAGGGCTGACAGCACACGAAGGATAGTGATGGAAAATGTCATAATAGTTGGAAAATTAATTTCCATATTTATTGCTTTTATTTACTGTGATGTGTGTGTGCATGTGATGTATGCTAGCATAATCAAAAATCCTCACCTTTAAAAACTAAGTGGGAGAGGGATTAGTAAAATTCCACGGTCTCTATTACTAGTTTGTAAGTGATACAGCAAACTTGCGTGTTGGCTCTGAGTGCCTCCCTCCACAACGGATGAGTTTGTTGTGGATCACTAAATTAAACTTCCTTTATGGATGGTTATAGGAAATTATGTAACAACCCAAATTTCCTCATTCCTTGTCCTAATAGTAATTAAAAATATTTAGAGATGCTTTAGAAATATTCTAGAGATTTTTAAAAATTTTTAGAGTATTTTTATTCAATTTTTGGAGTTCGTTTGGTATTTTTACCAAAAGATACAAGTTGTAAGAATAAAGAGGTTGAGCCGAGGTTCGAACCGGAGACCTCCGGTTAAGCAAAACCTTAATTTGTCTTGGATAACTAGGAACCCAGCAGGGCCGTGCTGATTAAATATATAGCGAAATAAATTTAAGCAGTAATAGAAAACAGAAAATATTAAGTATAAAAAAGTTTCGGCCGAGATTCGAACCCGCGACCTCCGACCCAATCCAAGACTTAGGCAAACCGCGGTAGCCAAGCGTTCAACAGGTGATTTGTGAACAAATCAATAATGAATTAATCTTAAGTCATAACAGAATCGGAAAATACCTAAGTATAAAAAGGGTTAAGTAAAGGAGAAGAGGGAATACCTTATCCCGATCCCGATTTCGAGCGGCGCCATTATGTGCTTGGGTGAAAACGAAGCCGAGTTAGGGCTTCTCTCCGGCAACCGGCCTAGGGTGAGCTCCGAGAGGTTTCTCTACCATCGTGATCACCTTGTTGAGGAGAACAAGTGGATGTGAAGAAGTTGACGAGAGCTTGAGTTTCTCCGAAGCCCTTGAAGCAATTTCGGTTGTAAGTCCAAGAACAAAGGTAAGTGCTTCCTCACCTGCAGTAGAGTTGTTTTGGATTCATGTTAGTTTCTTGTTCTTGATTTTCGAAGCATGTTTGTAAGGAGGAATTGTTTTGATGTTGCTGCCATGATTCTCAAAGGAAGAAAGAAAATTGTGTAGGATAAGAAGGTAGTTTGGATTCTCTTCAAGCCTTGTGATTGATATTTTGATTTCGAATTAGACCTTTCTACTTGTTACCTTAATTGGCATGTTCGGTTCATATAGAGCCTTGCTGGTTTCGGATTTTGTTGCTAGGCAATGAACATAGAATGGGTTAGATTAATTTGGAGCATGTAAATTAGTTTCATTGTTGCTGCTGGGATTAATGGGCGTGAATATAGAAAGGATATGTTCGGTCCTTAATGGTGTTACCTTAATGGTTTGGATTAATGGTTTGGATTCTGTTACCTTAATGCTTGTTTCCTTACTGTTGGGTTTTGGGAGCATTCAGTTAGATCCCTTAGTGGTGTAATTAGACCTGCAGACTTGATCTCTATTGCTTTATAAAAGTATAAGTTTTGAATAAGTTTTATACAGGTTTCAAGCTTCAGTAGGTTTTAGTTTTGAATGGCTATGAGTAGCGTTTTTGGTTTCTTTTGTTTCCTTGTCGTGGCATTGAGCATGAGGAATCATTATTGTTCTTTTGTTGGTTTCCCGTAGCAAATCATGTACTAGTTGCAATGCAGATTTTATTAAGCTTACAAGTGTAGATTTTATTAAGCTTACAAGTGCAGATTTTATTAAGCTTATAATGCAGATTTTATTAAGTTTACAAGTGCAGATTTTATTAAGCTTACAAGTGCAAATTTTATTAAGCTTACAAGTGCAGAATTTTGTTAGTATAGTATGCAGAATTTTGATTAGCATAGTATGCAGATTTTTGTTAAGTTAGTATGCAGATTTTTGTTGAGCTTGTATGCAAATTTTTGTTAAGCTTTGCATGCAAATTTTTTGTTAAAGCTCTGTATGCAGATTTTTGTTTAAGCATTTCAATGTTAGAATTTATTTAAACATTTCAGTTTTTAAAGAAGCATTCTTTTATTAGAAGTATTAACAAGTATAAGTATTTTACTTGAGAAGGCTAGTACCCGACTTCCGAGGTTATCGTTAAACAAATCCAGGAGACCGTTTCTGAGGTCTCGGCCCTGTTAAGACCGAGGTCTTTACCCTCGTAGGACTGGTGGCTCGCTACCTTAGTTCTATTAGGGAGAGCGCAATGGTACTACGCCTGGGCCCAAGAAAGAAAAGATTATTATTTTCAAGTACTAAAGTATAAATTTTAAACAAGTGAAATAAGCTTCACATAAGTTTAAAATTCAGCAAGTTTAGTTTCTTTTATGCTAGCATGTTATTTAGAATTTCATACTATTGTTAAATGAGTGTGAGCAGCTTTACATGTTTAGCATTTCAGTATGTTTGATTCTTTTGCTATTAGATGAGCATGTGTAGTATTTCCTTTAAAGCATTCAGTTTTAGATTTATTCTTATTCACATGCATATTCGAGTTTTGTGAGTTAGATAGCTCTTACTAAGCAATTTTGCTTATAGTTGCATTTCCTTTCCTCTTACTACAGATAAAGGAAAGGAAAAGCTATAGCGAAGGAAGGCGACAAGGAGGTGCGAATGGATGTGTGATGTTTGGACTATGGAAGCCTTGGGAATTAGTTTAAAGTTTATTAAGATTTTGTAATGAAGATTTTATGTTTTAGAGCTCTTCCTTTTAATTGTTATGAACATTAGTTTCATTATTTGAGTGGTATTATTGTTGCATGCATGATCAGATTAATATATATTTTGTTTAGCATGTTCAGATTGATGTATAGATTTAGATGTGAACATAAGCTTGAGTAGTATGTATAGATGAGTTATTTATGTTTTCCGCTGTTACATACTTATATTTACATGTGAGCAGCATAGTTAAGATAAGTTAGTAGTCCAGTAGCGCTCCACCCTCACAGACCAGTAGTGAGGAGGGTGGGGTGTTACAAGTTGGTATCAGAATAGTTACTATTCTCCAACATCACACATCAGCACCAACCTTGTCGTCTTCAAGTAAGAATGTATTTATACTTTCTTTTATGCTTTTCCTTTATTATTTATGTGTAGATTTCTTTTGTGTTCTATGCATGATTGTGTATTACCTAGTTAGTTTCACTTATAGATGCATATGGAAAAAAAAAATACCCTATCAGCATTTTGAGTTTAGGAAAAGTATAAGAAAGATAAAGAAAAGAAAGAAAAAGGCCAAGGCCTTAAGTAGATCTCAAAGTCAAGACTTTAGGAAATTTGGCACACAAGGTGTTTGTTAAAATGCCAAGGCATTTAAAGAAAAAGTAATTAAGATATTTTACTTTGAAAGGCCAAAAATAGCACTTAATGTGAGTAGTGGAACTCACCGGCCACAGACTAGTGAAGAGCTGGTCAGCAGGGCATTAGTCGCTGAGCACTATCTGAACAGCATCAAGGCACAACAAGCGCAACTCAAGCCAGTCAAGATAGAGGACAAGACAGCAGAGAGTCAGAAGCTCAAGCAAGTAAGCAGAACTGGAAGGGCAAAAATAACAAAAGGAAATGATGGAATACAGGAGGCAGCCAAAAGGGAGGTCCAGTAGACAAGTAGGCCAAGTTCCCTCCCTGCCCTAAATGTGGGAGACTACATCCATGAGCCTGTCTTTTGGGTATGACTGGATGTTATTCATGTGGTCAAGAGGGACATCTGGCTAAAGCGTGTCCTAACAAGTTTAAGGCACCTCAACAACAGGCAGAGCCATACGGGAGCAGGCCTCAGTTACACTACATGCCTGTAACTCTGGACGGACCCCAGCTCAGTCAAGGGAGGTTGGAAGCCCCACCAGTTCTAGCCAGTGCCAGAGTATTCTCCCTCACTAAAGAGGAAGCTGCTAGTGCCTCCACGGTCGTAACAGGTCAAGTAGTTATCTTTCAGCATTTAGCTACTGTACTGTTTGATACCGGGGCGGCCCATTCTTTTATATCAGTACCCTTTGACAAAGAGCTTCGGGTACCTACAGAGAGCATGAACTCCAAGTTCTTAACAACTCTACCTTCTGGGGAAGTCGTGGAGTCCAACCAGTGACTTCAGGTTGTACCAGTCAGAATTTCAGACCGAGAGCCATATGTCAATCTAGTAGTCCTTACGATGCAAGATTTCGATGTCATTCTGGACATATATTTTAGAGCGCTGAACAAAGTAACAGTTAAGGACAAGTACCCACTTCCCAGGATAGATGACCTATTTGATCAGCTAAAGGGGGGATAATAGTATTCTCTAAAATAGACCTGCGCTCTGGGTACCATCAGTTGAAAGTGGGAGGAAGTGATACACCCAGAACAGTTTCTAGGACCAGATATGGACACTACGAATTTGTAGTCATGCCATTTGGTGTGACTAATGCACCTGCGACCTCCAAGGACTTTATAACAGGTCTTCCAAGGACCACTAATGAGCACGATGCGATATGAGTGATAGTGGATCAAGAAGTTAAGAGACTAAGGAACAAAAGAAGTACCACTAGTGGAGGTCATTTGACATCAGAAGTGCGAGGAAACTACTTGGGAGTGTAAGGACAGTATGAGACAGAGATATCTGGAGTTATTCTAAGTTCGAGGATGAACTTTTTATAAGGTGTGGGGAATTATAACAACCCAAATTTCCTCATTCCGAGTCCTAATAGTAATTAAAAAATATTTAGAGATACTTTAGAAATATTCTAGAGATTTTTAGAGTATTTTTATGTAATTTTTGGAGTTCGTTTGGTATTTTTACCAAAAGAAACAAGTTGTAAAAATAAAGAGGTTGAGCCGAGGTTTGAACCGGAGACCCCCGGTTAAGCAAAGCCTTAAGTTGTCTTGGATAACTAGGAACCCAGCAGGGCCGTGCTGATTAAATATATAGTGAAATAAACTTAAGCAGTAATAGAAAATAGAAAATATTAAGTATAAAAGAGTTTCGGCCGAGATTCGAACCCGCGACCTCCGACCCGATCCAAGACTTAGGCAAACCGCGGTAGCCAAGCGTTCAACAGGTGATTTGTGAACAAATTAATAACAAATTGATCTTAAGCCATAACAGAATCGGAAAATACCTAAGTATAAAAAGGGTTAAGTAAAGGAGAAGAGGGAATACCTTCTCCCGATCCCGATTTCGAGCAGCGTCGTTCTGTGCTTGGGCGAAAACGAAGCCGAGTTAGGGCTTCTCTCTGGCGACCAGCCTAGGGTGAGCTCCGAGAGGTTTCTCCACCATCGTGATCACCTTGTCGAGGAGAACAAGTGGATGTGAAGAAGTTGACGAGAGCTTGAGTTTCTCCGAAGCCCTTGAAGCAATTTCAGTTGTAAGTCCAAGAACAAAGGTAAGTGCTTCCTCACCTGCAGTAGAGTTGTTTCGGATTCATGTTAGCTTCTTGTTCTTGATTTTCGAAGCATGTTTGTAAGGAGGAATTGTTTTGATGTTGCTGCCGTGATTCTCAAAGGAAGAATGTAAATTGTGTAGGATAAGAAGGCAGTTTGGATTCTCTTCAGGCCTTGTGATTGATATTCTGATTTCAAATTAGACCTTTCTACTTGTTACCTTAATTGGCATGTTCGGTTCATATAGAGCCTTGCAGGTTTCGGATGTTGTTGCTAGGCAATGAACATAGAATGTGTTAGATTAATTTGGAGCATGTAAATTAGTTTCATTGTTGCTGCTGGGATTAATGGGCGTGAACATAGAAAGGATATGTTCGGTCCTTAATGTTGTTACCTTAATGGTTTGGATTCTGTTACCTTAATGCTTGTTTCCTTACTGTTGGGTTTTGGGAGCATTCAGTTAGATCCCTTAGTGGTGTAATTAGACCTGCAGACTTGATCTCTATTGCTTTATAAAAGTATAAGTTTTGAATAAGTTTTATACAGGTTTCAAGCTTCAGCGGGTTTTAGTTTTGAATGGCTATGAGTAGCGTTTTTGGTTTCTTTTGTTTCCTTGTCGTGGCATTGAGCATGAGGAATCATTATTGTTCTTTTGTTGGTTTCCAGTAGCAAATCCTGTACTAGTTGCAATGCAGATTTTATTAAGCTTACAAGTGTAGATTTTATTAAGCTTACAAGTGCAGATTTTATTAAGCTTATAATGCAGATTTTATTAAGTTTACAAGTGCAGATTTTATTAAGCTTACAAGTGCAGATTTTATTAAGCTTACAAGTGAAGAATTTTGTTAGTATAGTATGCAGAATTTTAATTAGCATAGTATGCAGATTTTTGTTAAGTTAGTATGCAGATTTTTGTTGAGCTTGTATGCAAATTTTTGTTAAGCTTTGCATGCAGATTTTTTGTTAAAGCTCTGTATGCAGATTTTTGTTTAAGCATTTCAATGTTAGAATTTGTTTAAACATTTCAATTCTTAAAGAAGCATTCTTTTATTAGAAGTATTAACAAATATAAGTATTTTACTTGAGAAGGCTAGTACCCGACTTCCGAGTTTGGCGTTAAACAAATCCAAGTGACCGTTTCCAAGGTCTCGGCCCTGGTAAGACCGAGATCTTTACCCTCGTAGGACTGGTGGCTCGCTACCTCAGTTCTATTAGGGAGCGCGCAATGGTACTACGCCTGGGCCCAAGAAAGAAAAGATTGTTATTTTCAAGTACTAAAGTATAAATTTTAAACAAGTGAAATAAGCTTCACATAAGTTTAAAATTCAGCAAGTTTAGTTTCTTTTATGCTAGCATGTTATTTAGAATTTCATACCGTTGTTAAATGAGCGTGAGCAGCTTTACATGTTTAACATTTCAGTATGTTTGATTCTTTTGCTATTAGATAAGCATGTGTAGTATTTCCTTTAAAGCATTCAGTTTTAGATTTATTCTTATTCAGATGCATATTCGAGTTTTGTGAGTTAGATAGCGCTTACTAAGTAATTTTTCTTATAGTTGCATTTCCTTTCCTCTTACTGCAGATAAAGGACAGGAAAAGCTATAGCGAAGGAAGGCGACAAGGAGGTGCGGATGGATGTGTGATGTTTGGACTATGGAAGCCTTGGGAATTAGTTTAAAGTTCATTAAGATTTTGTAATGAAGATTTTATGTTTTAGAACTCTTCCCTTTAATTGTTATGAACATTAGTTTCATTATTTGAGTGGTATTATTGTTGCATGCATGATCAAATTAATATATATTTTGTTTAGCATGTTCAGATTGATGTATAGATTTAAATGTGAACATAAGCTTGAATAGTATGTATAGATGAGTTATTTATGTTTTCCGCTGTTACATACTTATATTTACATGTGAGCAACATAGTTAAGATAAGTCAGTAGTCCAGTAGCGCTCCACCCTCACAGACCAGTAGTGAGGAGGGTGAGGTGTTACAAATTATTTAGGAGTATGTGATTTTCTCCAACTGAAGGGGCACAATCCTATTTAATAGACTAAGTATCAAATAATGGTATACACTTAGACACATTCAATAGTATCCTCCCCAACGGAGTCACTGCTATTGTTTTGTGTGACCAAAGGAAACCCAACTATTAATTTGTCATAAAGCTAGGTGAAACCCCCTCTTACAAATGTTTGAATTTGTATACGTCCACACTAACGTGGCATACAAAATTCACTATGTTTGAGGTAATTTTATTTGTCATAAAGTTAGGTTGACAAAATAAAATGGGTAAAACCTTCTCTTACAAATAATTGAATTTGTATACGTCCACACTAACGTGACATACAAAATTCATGGTGTTTGAGGTAATATAAGGTTGACAAGATAATTAATGGGTAAGACCCTTCTCTTACAAATGTTTGAATTTATATACGTCCACACTAATGTGGCATACAAAATTCACGGTGTTTGAGGTGTTGGTGAATTTAAATGATATTGTTTTGAGAAATCAATATTATTTTAAATTCAAAGTTTTGACTAAATATTTGATCATAGATAGACCAACTATTAATTTTATTTGTCATAAAGTTAGGTTGACGAGATAATAAAATTAATGGATAAAATCACCTCTTTGATTTTGTATACGTCCACACTATCGTGGCATACAAAATTCACGGAGATTTTAAGGTGTTGGTCTTGACCAAATATTTTTGGGATTCTTAGGATTTCAAATGTTTGTCAATCTCCTAGTTGTTATACTATAGAATAGGCTTAGTTGTCCCAATTTTAATGATTGGAAATAAGACTTGGACATTAAGATGAACTGTCCTCTCAGAACTAAGAACAATATAGGTGTATTTTATTCATTAGTTGTTGAAATATGTTTAGTGGTGTTATCTACCGATACCTGGTGTGTAGATACGAGGAGCCATTGATCATGTCTGCAATTCATTGCAGGGTTCCAGGAAACTCGACAACTATATGAAAGGGAAAACACTGCCTACATAGACACTACTGCAAAAATAGTAGCTGTTGTAGTGGGAGATGTTTATCCTCTGATAGGAATAAAATATGGATTTTGAGAAATTATCTTTACGTACCAAGTTTAGAAAGAATTTGATTTCGATTTCTAAACTATCAAAGAACTTGATATTCTATCTCTTTTGATAACAAAGTTGTTATCAAGAATAATAGGGAAGTTATCTGTTCTGATACGTTGGTTGACAATTTATAATCCAATAACTCCCACGATGCAACAAATGGAAATTAATAACACATCTTCTAACTCTAATAAGAGAAAGCAACCTTCGGAAATGAACCAATCATATCTTTGGCATATAAGGCTAGGTCATATTGACTTGAGTAGGATTCAAAGGATAATAGCCAATGAACCTTTGGGTTCATTGGTGGTGGAAAACTTTCAACCTACGAGTCTTACTTGGAAGGAAGAATGACCAAGAGGTTTTTTAAGTCTAAGGGGTATAGAGCCAAAGATGTATTGGGATTGATTCATTCTGATTTGTGTGGACCTATGACTATCTAGGCAAGAGGTGGTTCCGAATATTTCGTCTCTTTTATATACGACTATTCAAGATACGGGTATATTTACTTGATGCGCCGCGAGTCTAAATGCTTTGATAAGTTCAAAGAGTACAAGGCTGATGTGGAGAAACGTCAAGGTAAAAGTATCAAGACACTATGGTGAGATCGTAGTGGCAAGGACCTCTTAGGAGAGTCTAGGAGTCACTTATCAGAAGTCGGGATTCAATCCCAACTGACTGCACCTGGTACACCTCAATAGAATGGTGTAGTATATTGAAGGAATATGACTCTTATGGAAATAGTTAGATCAATGATGAGTTATTCAGAATTACTAAATTCGTTTTGAGGATATACTCTGAAAACAGAAGTGAACATAGTACCTTCTAAAATCAGAACCCTCTACTCCCATAGAATTGTAGAATGGGTGTAAGCCTAGTCTAAAACATATTCGGATTTGGGGTAGTCCAGCACATGTGTTGAAGGGAGACACTGATAAGTTGGATAGGAGTTCACTTGTTTGTGGGTTATCCTAGAGAAATGAAAGGAGATTTATAGTCCTTAAAAATCAGAAGGTCATTGTAAGCACCAATGCCCGATTTTTAGAAGAG
This sequence comes from Zingiber officinale, assembly GCF_018446385.1. Taxonomy (NCBI): domain Eukaryota; kingdom Viridiplantae; phylum Streptophyta; class Magnoliopsida; order Zingiberales; family Zingiberaceae; genus Zingiber; species Zingiber officinale. The sequence continues at coordinate 137,938,387 of NC_055990.1, read as the reverse complement.
GACTATATAATAAACCACAAGCCTATAAGTAAATTTGTTCTTCAGGAAATAATTAGGACACGTCTAATCTAGTACTAACTGTACAAGATGAAATATCATAAGAAATTACAACACGTATCACAAATGATACATAATTGCACAAAGTACCTCGTCGTAGTGGGAGGGTTGTTAGGCAACCTGAAAGATTCATGTTTTGAGAGAGTCTTTAGACTTGATCCTTGGTGAACATGGACCTGATCCCCGGATATATGATGAAGCACTCCAAGATAAAGATGCAGCATCTTGGCAAAGAGCAATGAATACTGAAATAGAATCTATGTATTCTAATAGAGTCTGGGGGCTTATAGAACCACCAAATGGTGTAAAAGTCATTGGGTGCAAATAGGTCTACAATAGGAAAATAGGGATAGATGGGAAGATGGAAACTTTCAAAGCAAGGCTTGTTGAAAAAGGAAACTTTTTCACCGGTAGTCATGCTTAAGTCTATCCGGATTCTTTTATCTATTGCTGCTCATATGGATTATGAGATTTGACAAATAGATGTTAAAAACAGCTTTCCTTAATGGAAGTCTTGAAGAAAGTATCCATATGAAGTAACAAGAGGGGTTCATTGCGAAGGGCAAAGAGCATCTAGTATGTAAGCTTAATCGGTCTATTTATGAACTGAAGCAAAGCTTCAAGGTCTTGGAATATCCAGTTTAATGAAGTAATCCAGACCTATGGATTTATTCAGTGTCCGGATGAGTCTTGTGTATACAAGAAGTGTGATGGAAACGTGGTGGTATTTCATGTACTATACGTAGATGACATATTTGGTAGTTGGAAACAATATCAATGTGTTGTCGGAAGTAAGGGTATGGTTGTCCAAACAATTCGATATAAAGGACTTGGCAGGATGCACATATTCTTGGGATCAAAGTAATAAAGGATCGTAAGAAAAGAATATTATGATTATCCCAAGCTTCATATATCGATACGATCCTAGCTCGTTTTAGCATGCAAGACTCCAAGAAAGGTTTTCTACCTTTTAGACATGAAGTAACTTTATCTAAAGAGATGTCTCCGAAGACATTAAAGGAGATAGAGGACATGAAGGCAGTTCCTTATACTTCGGCTATCGGAAGCCTAATGTATGCTATGCACGAGACCGGATATCTACTTTGCCGTGGGCATGGTTAGCAGATATCAAAAGTAACCCTAGACTGGGACATTAGACTGCTGTTAAGCATATATTAAAGTACTTGAGAAGGACTAGAGATTATATGATGGTTTATCAAGCAAATAATTTGCTCTCTGAAGGTTACATGGATTTTGACTTCCAATTAGATAGGGATAATAGTAAGTCGACCTCGGGGTTTTGTGTTTACTTTAGGAAGTGAAGCCATAACAATGGAAGAGAGTATAGGTGCTTTTCGGATTCCACCATAGAAGCTGAATGGCTCAGAAACTTCATGATACACTTAGACATGATTTCTGGTTTGCCCAAAAATTATTACAGTTTATTGTAATAATAGTGGTGCAGTAGCAAACTCGAAGAAACAATAAGTCCATAAGGCAAGTAACACAATAGAGCGCAAGTACCACCCAATACGAGACATCGTATAACGAGGAGAAGTTGTTGCCGCCTAGAATGCATCAGGTGATAACCTGGGAGATCCTTTCACTAAGGCCCTTAAGGCAAGAGCTTTTGATGGGCATGTTGAAGGGATGACAATCAGATGTATGGCAGGATATATAGCAGCATAGTCTTTTAGTATAAGTGGGAGATTGTTGGAATGTATACTAAAAGCCTAGCTTTTTGTATAAACATTTACTTAGAAATAAGAATCATATTGGTCAAATATCTACATTTATAAGTTAAGTGTAGTTGTTCGATTAATTCATATTGTAGATAATATGGTGTGTGATGTCACACACAGAAAATCATGTTATCAATTTCTTATAAATTATAAACAGTAGATCACGACTGAGATGGAAAGGAATAAACCATTGGAATAGTCATAGTGTAATTAGGTATTAGTTTATCTTGACTGATAAATTACACTAGTACACTCTGAGTGTATTAAGCAAGACCATTTAAGGTAAGTTCTTTTTATACTGACTTAATAAAAGAACAAGACCTTAGTTATTGTGGAAGTGTGTGCTCTTAATCCTAATATAATAACAAGCACATATGTTTAGTATTTATTTCTTTGACTTATCAAAGGGTGAGATTCAGCTCGATAAATCAATAGGCTCGATAAGTTGAAAAATGATATTACTTATAGCGTATGCTGTTGATTATAGAAGGAAACTATGTCCTAGTAGTCTAGGTTGATAATGTCCCAAAGAGGAGCTCATAAGGATTGTCATGTTAAACCCTGTAGGTGGACTTAGTCCGACATGACGATAAGGTTGAGTGGTACTACTCTTGGACTAAGATATTAATTAAAGTGAGTTGTCAGTAACTCATTTAATTAGTGGGCATTCGACATCTTAAACATAACGGAGACTAACACACTTATAATAAGAAAGAGCCGAAAATATAATTTGGGATTGATGCGGTAGTTCAATAATAATTCTTTAGTGGTATGAATTATTATTGATGAAAATAAGTTGGGTGTTCGGGGCGAACACGGGAAGCTTAATTTCATCGGGAGACCAAAACCAATTCCTCCTCTGGGTCCCTATCGTAGCCTCTTGTATATAGAGAATTATACCCACCTATACCCACCTTTATACCCATCCTAAGGTGGTCGGCCAAGCAAACTTGAAACCCAAGCTTGGGCCGGCCAAGCAAATAGGATGAGCCAAGTTGTGTGGTCGGCCCTAGCTTGAACCCAAACTTGGTATGGCCGGCCACATCAAATTAAAAGGATTCTAATTTTTAAAAAATTTTCTTATCTGGATTCCATGATTTTAAAAGAAAGTTTTAAAATTATAAATCTGTCCTTTTATAGCTTTCTACAAAAGATTAAGAAATGATTTGATATCTTTCCTTATTTGTAAATTGAAAGGAAGATTTTAATTTTGAGAAAACTTTCCTTTTTTGTAACCATGTTCATGATTTATAAGAGAGTTTTAAAATTATAAATCATTCCTTTTATAGCTCTCTACAAAAGATTAAAAAAAGATTTGATATCTTTCCTTATTTGTACATTGAAAGGAAGAGTTTAATTTTGAGAAAACTTTCCTTTTTTGTAACCATGTTCAAGATTTAAAAGAGAGTTTTAAAAATTATAAATTTTCCTTTTATAAGTTTCTACAAAAGATTAAGAAAAAATTTAATATCTTTCCTTATTTGTAGATTGAGAGAAAGATTTTAATTTTAAAAGATAACTTTCCTTTTTAGAAATCGTCCACATGTTTTAATAGAGAGATTTTAATTTATAAAATTCCTTTTATAACCAACCATGAAGGGAAAAATTGTTAGAGAAATTTTTATTTTAAAATTTCCAGAAACAAATTAGGAAGTTTTAATTTTGTGTTAAAACTTTTCTTGCTTGGAGCAATGAGGTGGTTGACCATGTGGATTTAAGAAAAGGAAATTGGTTTTAATTAATTAAATTTTCCTTTTCATGGCAAAGAAAATAAGGAAGTGTTTATTTAAACTTTCCTTATTTGCCAAGACCAAGGATTATAAAAGAGGGGGTAGGGGTGCCTTCATGGGTAACAACTCTATTTTATTTTCCACCCTCTCTTCCTTGGTGGTGGCCGACCCTAGTCCTTGCTTCTCTCCTCTTCTCTTCTTCTTTGGTGGCCCGCAGCATCATCCCTTGGAGCTTTTTGGTGGTGGCCGAATCTTGCTTGGAGGAGAAGGAGAGAAAGGAGGTTTTGTTTCTAGCATCTCTTGGAGCTTGGTGGTGGTGGCCGAAACTCTTCATCTCAAGGAGAGGAGCTTAGCCAAAACTTGCAAGGAGGAAGAAAAAGGGTTTGGGTGATTCTCATCTCGGTAGATCGTTGCCCACACAACGTCCAGGATAAGAAAAGAAATACGGTAGAAGATCAAGAGGTCGTTGCATACAAAGAAAGGTATAACTAGTAATTATTTTCCGCATCATACTAGTTTTTCTTTGTATGAATTCCAAACACAAGACGCATATAATTCTAGGTTTCTAATTTGTGATTCAAGTTTATGTTTTTTTTTTGTTTTTCGAATTTGTGATTCGATTGTTCCTTTTGGTTAAACATAGGGTTATATAAGAAAATTAAATATTAGATTTCATTGAAAGGCTTTGTCTAGGAAGTGGTGGTTGCTCCCATATCCAAGAAGATCTAGTGTCTCGCCAGGTTTAACCTGGAAGCTGATTTCTGAAATTAATATTTAATTGAATTTATAACGTAGGTGGATTTGGATCAATAATGTTAAGTATCGTTTGCGATCCAAGTCTAAACCATTAAGAACAGATAAGTTAAATTTGGAATCAATAATGTTAAGTTCCGTTTGCGATTCTAAATTTAATTTCTAAAGAACACAATAGGTTATTAGGATAGGTTCGACACTTGTACAAAATTTTTGTACACTGGAACCGGTAAGATCTTCCTAGGACTAACCAACAATTGGTATCAGAGCTAGGGTTTGCCTCTGTGTGTTTGGTTTTCAGCTTAATTATGCACATGTCATACATAATTTAGGCAGGATAATAGTAGGATGTGTTAACTTTGTGATTGCAGGCTCCAACTATTATGACTTATAGATATTGTGTGTGATTAGACCCTTGGACATGTCAAGGGCATTTTATTATGTGTACATGATTGTATTTAACTAATACAGCAGGAGCTGTATTAGCCCTAGGATTTAAATTTATGTTCGATCTAGACATGATGTACATTCCCTTGTGGAATATAGGATCGATGTATGTAAAATTTTATTTACCTAGGCTGGATGGAAGCCTTGTGCGGGTCGGGCTCAGGCCGAACACATAGAGGACACCCCTCCAACAGTAACTTATGTATATGATATTTCTGGCCGACCAAGCTGGAAGCTGCATGAAGGTAGTCAGAGCGACTCTTGTATTTCTTGAGATCTGGAGGGTTTGGTGTAGGACCATTGGGTTGTCTAAAAGGGGGGTTGAATAGCTCTGAATAAAACACAACCCTTTCTCGAACGATTAAGCTAACACTTGAAAAATAGATTAAGTAGAAAATAAAGCATAAAAATGAGGCACCGGATTTGACTTGGTTACAACCGGGGAGGTTGTTAATCCAAGGAAGATGGTCGCACTAAGAACTCCTTCAGGCGGAGAAGCCTCGTTTACAGTAGTAGGCACAGAAAGAAAGAAGCTAATCTAAGCAGTGGAATCACACAAGTGTTGTTACAATTTCTGAACTGATGAAAAGCTTTTGGAGCAAGGTTATATTTATAGCATTGGTCGAGGCGCCCCAAAGGGGTTCCGGCCGCCCTAGGGGGATAAACTTTATCCCCCAACGATCAGATCGAGTCAAATCTCGATCCTGGTCAAAAGTCTGGTCCAGGCACCAGGAAGGGTTCCGGGCGCCCCGGAGGGCTCCGGGCGCCCCGAAGCCCAAAGTCAATAGATGTTGACTTTTTCGTCCGGGACCTTTTCTCTGGTTCAGTCCCTCCTCGGTCCGGTTCTTCTCCTCCGGATCCGCTCGCTTGGGTGATCTCTGCTATCCGGAAAAGGGCTCACCTAAACCCAACTTCCGGTTTTCTCGAGCGGGCTTCCCTCCTGCTTCTCGTCCCTCGGAATCGCCGCGTGTTTCCTTCTCGTCCGCTGGCGTACTCATCCGCAGTCTTCGTCCCTCGGACGCACCACGTGTCGTCCTTCTCGCTAGCTGCGTCTCTTGCTCCCCGAGCAATCTTCCACTCTGGCTTTCGTCCCTCGGAACCACTACACGCTTCCTTCTCGTCCGCGGGTGTACTCTTCCGCAGCACCTCGTCCCTCGGACTGCCGTCCTTCTCGCTAGCTGCGTCTTCCGCTCAACTACCTGTGCTCCTAAGCTCCTGGACACTTAGATACAAGGTTAGAAATACACAGGACCTAACTTAACTTGTTGATCACACCAAAACAACCTTGGGGTTCCAACAATTTCCCCATTTTTGGTGTGATCAACCCAAGTTAAGCTAGGGTTAAAATAGACATTAAATAAAATTAAGTGAATTAACTTAATTTACAATTTAAGTATAAAAAGATAGAAAAAATTAAATCTATCTACCTCCCCCTAGACTTAATCTATATACCTCCCCCTAGACTTATACTTTCCCTTCTCCCCCTTTGATCACAAAAAATGAGGTTTCAAGAAAAACAATCTAAGAGTTAAAAATTTAGTAAATTTGAAAAAAATATTTAAAAGAAATTCTAAATTAAAAACAATTCTTAGTAAAGTTTTGAAAATATGACTTAGGCAATTTTTTTTAAAAAAAAAATTCTAAGTAATTTGAGCATAAATTTCTAATTTTAGAAAATCTTAAGAAAAACATTAATAAAAAAATTCTAAGTAAAGATTATTTTTGAAAGAAAATTTTCTAACTTAATCATTTGAGAATTTTTAAGAAAAATTTTTCTAAGTAAAAAAAATGACTTAATCAATTTAAAAAAATTTTAAGTAAGTAAATTTCTAAATTGAAAAAAATGTTTTGAATAACCTTTTTAAAGCATTAATTAATTCTTGCATTAATGCTTTATTAGTAAGTTAATTAAACATTTATTTCAATATTTTGGCTTCCAGGTCGTGGCGAGGCACTAGGCATTCTTGGTTATTGGAACAACAACCACTTCCTTGACAAAGCCTCATAAAGAAATTCTTTGTTTAATTTTCTCACTTAAAGCGCTAATTTTAATTTTAAAATTAATTTAAGCATGACTTCGAAACCCAATATAGGTTCCAGCCTACTAGATTAACCAAAAAATTTTTAGGAACATATTTTCTTGAAATGTTCTTAATTTGTCCCGGGTGATATTTAAAGTACCAATTTAAATTATTAAATCTTCTAAAATTGGTTTTAGATGAACATGCATAGTTTTTCAAGTTATCTACTTGAATTTTCAAATTATCATTTTCAAGTTTCAATTTTTCATTTGCTAGTGTTAATTTATCTAATTCTTCTAAGGGACAAGACTTAGCTAGAATTACTTTTAAATTTTTATTTTTACTTTCTAATTTGCAGCAATCTTTTGTTAAAAGTTTAACGAACTTAAACATTTTATCGGGAGGAAGAGATCGTACCTGACTTACCTTGTCGATCTCGTTGTCCATTTCTCCCCCTGAGCTACAGCTTTCTTCCGACGTGTCTCCCCTTTCATTGATGCTCTCGATGCTCATTTCGGAAGAGCTTGAATCGTAGTCGTTGTCTTGATGACTCGCCATCAGTGCGAGTCTGGAGAATGCTTCGACTTCCGATTCGGACGACGTATCGTCCCACGTCGCCTTCAGGGCCTTTCGTTTTTGGATAGGTTTTTTACCCTTCTCCTTGTCTTTGTTCTTCATCTTGGGACAGTTGTCCTTGACATGCCCTTCTTCGTCGCAGTGGTAGCAGCGGATTGTCCTTTTCTTTTTCCCCTGCGGATGGTTAGTAGATCTAGATTTACAAAGTTTATTGAATCTTCTTACCATCATTACCATTTCCTCATCATCGAGAGAAGATTCCGACTCAGGTTCGTCTCTCGAAGCTTTGAGGGCGACGTTGTTCTTGGGCTCCTTCATTCCTGCACATCTTGACTCATGCACTTCAAATGTTGAAAAAAATTCTTCTAATGAAATTTTTTCTAAGTCATTCGAAATGTAAAAAACATCTACTAGTGATGCCCATTTTGAATTTCTCGGAAATGAATTTAACGTATACCTGAGTGAATCTGGGTTACTTACCTTTTCTCCGAGATTCGTGAGTCCTGTGATGATTTCTTTTATTCTGGAGTGCAGATGTGCGACTGTCTCATCTTCCCCAAGTCGCAGGTTGGTGAGCTGATTGCGAAGCAGATCTCGTCTAGTGAGCTTGGCTTCGGACGTTTCTTCGTTCAGCTCAAGGAACTTCTCCCAAAGCTCCTTTGCCGAGTTGTAGGTGCCGACACGGTTGACTTCTTGTGGCGGAAGTACGCTTAGCAGATGGAATTCTGCTTTCTTGTTTTCCACGTACTCGACCTGCTCTTTCTTTGTCCATTGATTTTTCGCTTTGCCCTCGGGAGCTTCAAAACTGAATTCCATTGTTAGTAATAAATCGAAATCGGTACCAAAAAATACCTCCATGTGCTTTTTCCAGCTTGTAAAGTCCCCCTCGAATTTTGGCGGGTGGATGTTAGATCCAACCATCTCGTTGCTTCGTTCGGCGGTTAGTCCTCCTGAAGCGTCTCGACTCTGATACCACTTGTAGGGCCATTGGGTCAGCTAGAAGGGGGGTTGAATAGCCCTGAATAAAACACGACCCTTTCTCGAACGATTAAGCTAACACTTGAAAAATAGATTAAGCAGAAAATAAAGCATACAAACGAGGCATCGGATTTGACTTGGTTACAACCGGGGAGGTTGTTAATCCAAGGAAGATGGTCGTACTAAGAACTCCTTCAGGCGGAGAAGCCTTATTTACAGTAGTGTAGGCACAGAAAGAAAGAAGCTAATCTAAGCAGTGGAAGCACACAAGTGTTGTTACAATTTCTAAACTGATGAAAAGCTTCTGGACCAAGGCTATATTTATAGCCTTGGTCGGGGTGCCCCGAAGGGGTTCCAGGCGCCCCTGGGGGGGATAAACTTTATCCCCCAATGATCAGATCGAGTCAAATCTTGATCCTGGTCAAAAGTCTGGTCCAGGCGCCCGGAAGGGTTCCGGGCGCCCCGGAGCCCAAAGTCAACAGATGTTGAGTTTTTCGTCCGGGACCTCTTCTCTGGTTCAGTCCCGCCTCGGTCCGGTTCTTCTCCTCCGGATCCTCTCGCTTGGGTGATCTCTGCCATCCGGAAAAGAGCTCACCCGAACCCAACTTCCGGTCTTCTCGAGCGGGCTTCCCTCCGACTTCTCGTCCCTCGGAATCGCCGCGTGTTTCCTTCTCGTCGGCCGACGTACTCATCCGCAGTCTTCGTCCCTCGGACGCACCGCGTGCCGTCCTTCTCGCTAGCTGCATCTCTTGCTCCCCGAGCAATCTTCCGCTCCGGCTTTCGTCTCTCGGAACCACCGCACACTTCCTTCTCGTCCGCCGGTGTACTCTTTCGCAGCACCTCGTCCCTCGGACTGCCATCCTTCTCGCTAGTTGCGTCTTCCGCTCGACTACCTGTGCTCCTAAGCTTCTGCACACTTAGACACAAGGTTAGAAACACACAGGACCTAACTTAACTTGTTGATCACACCAAAACAACCTTGGGATTCCAACATTTGACACCTCTAATTGGCACCTGGTTGGGAAGTCCGGGCACTCGGGAAAGTGAACAAACAAGTAGTAGTCTTTCCAATGCTTGTTGGAGGATGAGATCTTGTCAAAAAAAGACTAAGCCCATTCAGGCTTGAAAGAGAAAAGTCCCCGACTTGGACAATTTGGGATAATAGAAATAGTGGAAGAGCCGAGAAGTAAGAGGAATGCCGTGCAAGCGGAACAAATTGACGACCCCACACAACAACCGAAAGGAGTTCGACACCAGTTGATGGAGAGAAATATGAAAATATTTACAAATGGCAGAGAAGAAAGGGTGGATCGGGAACCACAGACTGGTGATGAATTGGTTCCTAAAAAAGCATACAAAAATCAGAGGCGGCTTATTCAGGCGGTCAAAAGTCGAGGGAAGACCGATTTGATAATCAGAGAAAATTTCAAAGGTAGCTCTCAAACTCTCTGCATCACCTCCGTCAAACCTAGACTCAATGGATGTATACTAGAGCCCAGGGACAGAGACAGGAGGTTGAGAGGAGCTTGCCATCGGAAATAAAAGTCAACGAGAAACAACGAAGAAATTCGACTGAAAAGGAGGATGCTAAGAACAATGAATAGATTCAATTGAAAGGAGACGATGGCTTACTAGAGAGATCGCTGAGATTGTCGAAAAAGGTGAAGAATGCAGTGTCACTGAGATGCTCACCAACGAAGATGAAGACGCAAAGTGAGTAAGACGGCGAAATACACGAGGTTTATAAACCTCGTGGCCGATCGACCTCAGCTGTCCGATCCAAGGTTACGAAAACCTAGAAGCAGATCTAATCATTGATTTTGAAAAGGTGCATGTCTCATCACAAGTGAATGCCCGCCTGTCACATTGAGTGTTCGACGATAGTCAGGGACACGCGTCCTGCGGTCACCGGATAACATTTAATGAACTTAATTAAGAGGGTATAGTCGCATGCTCGGCCATAATTAGCAGGGATTTGTACAATTTTCAAGAAATTTGGATGACGTCAGTCGCAACCGGACTCACCCTAGGAAACACATAACGGAAGACAATTTGCCAAGTGTTGCTGCTCATCTTCCCAATCAGCGCAAGGAATGAGCCACAGGACTGAACTTGACAATGACAAAATGTAGCTGAGCGACGTTGGCTTGTGAGCCAACCAGTGATTACAGATCGAGCATAATCCGATCGGACACTATGGCATTTGGGCCGAACGGGCTTCAAAGCCACCAAAGACATATCTTGTCCAGTCAGTCGGACTTGCATCCTCCTTCAACTAGATTTGAAGGGGAGGCTTATTATGCGGTGATAAGGAATAGCCTACCTGGCTCGAGTCAATTGTCACGGTATAGGTCAAAGTCAAGGCGGTCAATATCAAGGCTTAAGCTAGCAAGGCTCGACTGCACCCGAGCGGGAAGTGGTTCATCGACCAATCGGAGGGATCCTTGTTCGATCGACCATCTGAGTAAACAAGTGTAGTTAACCCAGTCGGCTGGAGAACAAGCTAAGCGAGCCGGGAGCCCGAGCCGAGCGAACCACTCGTCTGGTTCAAAGAATGGCGTTGACATTATACACATAATGAATCGATAAAATGATAAAAGAGGAAAAGACGGATAATTAATAAAGGAAAGAGAAAATCAAATAGAACACTCCATCTATCATTAAATGAGAAGAATACAAGACAAAAATATCCTTTGTCGATAATCAATATCATTAAACAGAGGAAGATAGAGAGTCACCAGAAACGGTATAAAAATGATATGTCATATATGAAGAAAGATAAGAAAAATCTTTATCCTTAATACTCACTTTTTTCCTCTCCTACTTCTAACTTGAGCGTCGGAGGGTCAACGCTAGGGACCCCTTTCCTAGTTTGATTTTATTTTGCAGATATACACAAGGTCTTCATCTAGTCAGCGAGACTCTTACATCCCAACTTTCTAGCTTTACGCCTTTTGAACAGGATCAAGTATAATAATAATGACCTAAAGGGGTTTGTATTGATTGATATTCAAAATTATATTCAAAATTATTGTGTTCAAGTTAAACACAAATATTTTTAATAATTTTTTGTGTCTAATTATTTATTTTTATATAATTTTAATTTAAATATATGTAGATTAAAGTTTGAATAATTTGAATCAAATTTAAATTTAATTCATTTTAAATTATAATTTAGTTTTGTTCGAATCCATTCCAACGATTCAAATGAATTGGAGATTGAATTTTACTCCGAGTCAAAATTATTTATATTTTTTTACTTCAAATTGAATTTAAATATTATATATATATTTGGCAAGTTTGAAGTTGAAAAAAATAACTTTAATGATCTTAAAAATGAGCGAGTGAAAAATAAATATTTTTGAGAATGGTAAACTGTGGCGAAATTTAAGAAAGTTTTGAAAATTAGGGGCATTGATTTGAGAATTCTGCCAAAATAACTACTTTATGCTAATTGAGTAATAGTTCACCCATATTTCCATCCAAGTAAACAAGGCCTTACAGCCGACCTCTTTATTGCGATCCCAGGCCCCGAAGAGTCGACCTCTTCCCCAGTCCCAAATCCCACGCCTCCTTCCTGCCGTCCTTTTTACTCATCGCGATAGAAGAGAAGCCCAAGAGCCGCTGCCGCCTCCGGTGAACGGGACAGGTTCCCGACTGCTCCGTGGTATCACACCGACGAGAGGAGAAACAGATAGGAGGAAGTGATGGCGTCTTCGGTGGTAGAGTCGGCGATGGCTGACGGACCTGTGATGAGCATGATGAATAAGCGTCTCCGAGCCTTGCGCAAGAAACACAACCGCATCTTGCAGATGGAGGAGAGACTCGCCCAAGGGAAGCCGCTCAACAAAGAGCAGGAAGAGGTTCTCCGCTCCAAGACCGCAATCCTCACTCTCATCGACGAGTACGAAAAGCTTCAGGGTCCCCTCGCCGCCGCCGTCCAGGAGGAGCTCGACCGCGCCTCTTCCGCCACCGACCTTGCCGTATCTCCCCCTCCTCCTGTCTCTACCCCTCAAGAAGACACCCCTGCCCCCGCTGATGACAAGGAGGGGCCGGATCGGACCGTGATTGACATTTTGACCTTGGTCTATTTCGGGTGCCTGTTCGATGTCAACCCCCAGAGCGAGTTTGCGGCGATGATGCTGACTAGGACTCACGAGCGTGGCTGCTGCTTGACCTACGACTACGTGACGGACGATGCCACCGACCTACTTGGGGAGCAGGATCTCGATGCGATATCGGCGCTTGGCTCCTTTGTCACTTCGCGGCCGGTCTATTCAGGTGTCTCTCATAAGGACGCTCTCCATGCCTGCCTTCAGCACGCAAAGCTCTGGCTTATGAACGCTGATCAACCTATCCAGCCTGGGACATCGCTCACCTGTTAGTGCCTTTTGGTTATATGTGGATGATAGGTTTCTTTTTTCTGCATCTTTTGTTGGTTTTGACGTACATGCTGTGGACAATTTAGATTCTGGATTGAGAGAAAAGTTGAACAAGATTTTGGCTTCAGACTATTTCACCACTACGCCAGAAATGAAGGCCCCTGGTGATGTGGCAGCTGCTGTGGGAAAGTATGGTGCTTCTTGTCAGATTCATATTAGTGAGGCAACGACAGTGCCCTCATTAGTCGTCCAATCTAAAGATGTCCAAGTTCCTGTTGTGTCTGAGGTGAATGTGAAATTTTATGGTTCTACTATGTTTTTATTTGATGCATTTTATTCATTCAACTTATCTAGTCATGTAGTAGGTTGGGTCGGCTATATGGATCCTTTTACACCATTGGACACTATCCCTTATTATATCATCATCTATACTCTTAAGTACATGCCCGTATCATCTTAAATGCGTCTCTCGGGGTTTTCCCTCAACCGATATAACTCCAACTTTTCTCTTTGATACTTTTATTTCTTATTCTGTCCATCCTCATATATCCACACTATAGGATCGATGTCTGCACCAATATACACATCCATTTAACATCCTTATCTCTGCAATTTTGCTCGAATCATAGCCCAACATTCAACTCCATATAATATAGTAGGTTTAACTACGGTTTTGTAGAACTTTTATTTAAATTTTAGATGTATTTTACGATCACATAAAACACTGACGCTCTTCTCCATTTCAACTTTATATTCTATATAAGACATATTTCTCAATCCCTCTATCGTTTTGCAAAAATGATCCTAAATATTTAAAGCTCTCAGTTTCAAGTAACTTGTTTTCTCATATTTTAATAATTATCTCATTACGTCTAATATTGCTAAATTTAAATTCTATATATTTTTTCTTTATTCTACTTAGCCTAAAACCTTTCTTTTCTAGTGTTTCCCGCTAAGATTCTAATTTAGCATTTACTCATTCACGTTTCATCTACTAAAATAATATCGTCTGCAAACAACATGTACCACGGTATTGTTTCTTGAATATATGCAGTGAGTTTGTCCATATAGTGTAAAAAGATAGGAACTTATAGTTGATCCTTGATGTAACTCTACCTCTATTAGAAATGCTTTAGTTACTCCGTTTAAAGTTTTCATTTTGGTCGTTATATGCTCATACATATCTTTAATTAATTCAATATATGTTATTCTAACACATCCCCTTTCTAAAATTCTTCATATAATTTCTCTTGGACTATTATAAGTTTTTTCTAAGTCAATCATGTGTAGATTTTATTTTTGCTTCCTATATTTTTCATTAAAGAAGATGTATAGTTTCTATTGTCGACCTTTTAGACATAAACCTAAATTAATTTTCGGTAACCATAGCCTTTTTTCTTAATTTTTTCTATTACTTTTTCTCGAAGTTTCATTGTATAACTCATTAGTTTAATACCCCTATAGTTTGTATAATTTTTACGTTTTCTTTGTTCTTATATAAGGGAACTAAAGTGTTTATCTTCTATTGATTAGATTTTTTTTTGTTTTTAATATCATGTTAAATAATTTTGTAAGTCATTCAATATCTTGTTTGCCTAGTTACTTTCATACTTCTATCGGAATATCATCTGATTCAACAGTTTTTTCATTGTGCATTTCATTTAAAACTTGTTTTACTTCTAAAGTTTGAATTCTACGATAAAAATTAAAATTTTTATACACAAATTTTCATTAAAAAGTTGATAAAAATACTTCTTCCACATCTTTTATTTTTTTCATTGTTTACTAGTACTCTATTGCATTTATCTTTAATACATTTTATTCGGATAAGATATCTTGTTTTTATTTCTCTTACTTTAGCCATGTTTTAAAGCGTTGTGCTGAGACGGTCGAAATTGACAAAACATCTCGTTTTGCCAAATGACCGGTGCCGGCACGACCCCGACACCATACCCACGACAGCTATGACGTGTTGCACGATCCTGTGGTTGTGGTAGAGGGGTCACTCAACCCCGCAATAGCAGTAGAGAGGTCGCTTAACCCTTCTGCTGCCGCTGCAGAGACGTCGCACGACCTTGCGGCCGCAAGGGGTCGCACGACCACTGCGATCGTGCCGGAGGAGTCACGCAATCCCACGGCCATAGCTGAGGGGTTGCACGACCACCGCGGTCGTGCCGAAGGTGTCATGCAATTCCAGCGACTATAGATGAGGGGTCGTGCAACCTCGCAGCAGCACCGAAGTTGCGCGATCTTGCGAGTGGTGTTAGATTTCAGAATTTTTAAAAAAAATTAAACTTAGATTAATTATTTTAATCAACTGCTATGTATGATGGAGATAATTTAAAGAAGTTTTATTAAACCCTAATAAAATTATCTAACTAATTTTATATTCTATTTATTTTAATTTAAAAATTATAATAAATTTTTTATTTATTTATTTATTTATCTATCTATTTTCATATCTTTTCCCTTTTTTTAAAGATTATTTGTTATATTGTTTATTTTGTTTATTTTTTAAATATTTATGTTAAATATTTTATTTTTTTAATTAATATATTTTTTATTTAAAAAATACTGAAACTATATTGGCACGGCACGATACGGTACCGAAACTGTATCGTTCCGTTCAGGACCAAAACCTTGGCACGGGTCAAAATTTTAGATCTTGACTTTAGCTATTTTATAAATGTCTCTTTCCCCTTCTTTTGTATTCAATTTTTGATATAATTGTTCAAAAGTTTCATTTTTTTCTTCATTCACTACTTTTTTATAATCTCTTTCTTAGATTTTGTATATTTTTTTTAAAGTTTTCCTCAATATTACAAATATATAATTTCTTATACGTTGTTTGTTTTTTCTTCACTTTCTCTTATACTTTCTCATTCCTCCACCACCAAGATTTCTTACGTGTTTGTCCCTTTGATTAGTACACTTTTAGCTATTATTTTCAATTTTGATGCTATCTTATCCCATATCGTATTAGAGTTTTTTATGTAATGCTTGTATTCCTATCTTCTCCTTAAATATATTTTGTTTCTCATCTTTTAACTTTTACTACTTAATTCTAGGAGTCGTATATATTTTCTTTATATTGATACTTAATTTATATTAGAAAAAAAAACCTAACTAGAGTAGAAAGAGAAATACTCCCTAGAAATCAAACACCGCAAAGAAGCAGGTTTAACCCAAGCACTAGTTCTATCGCTTCACTCAAACATAGGATGGTTCCTATGCTAGAAAGAGTCTTTTTCCATTTTATGTTTCTTCACATATTCCATTTTATGTGATTGAAGAGGGTGAGCCTTGTGGGATCTTACATTTATTGCTAAAAAAGAGAACGGTGACAAAACTGCTACATCATCAACAGCCCTATTGCTCCTCCAAACTGCATTTTTCCCATGAGGCCTACAACAACAAGCCTTGAGTTAGTTTTTTTTATCTGTTTTTCTTTCCTTGATACAAGAATTCTATCGAGCATCTAAGAGAGACATGCTAGTTTTTAGGGGGTTTACATTGAGGAATGATTATTATGATGTATCCAGCTTTTTTGGCTCCATGGTTTGCCAATTAACCATATTGTTTTTGAGCTTGTCTACCTACTGACTACAAGTAAATATAGTAAATTATGTGAAGCTGTTCATAAATTTGAGCACTCTTATGAATATTTCTCTAAGTTCATTGATGTTCATTTCTTTGTCCCCACGGGGGTGTCCAGTTGGCTAGAGGGTGATAAATTTGCTACAATGTGTAGGGGATCAATTCCTGATGGGCACATGCCCTCGGGAAAAAAACTCTTCCCAACCCCTAGCTAGTGATTTACCTTCCTTTACATAACTTGGGGATGAATACCTTTTGCTGCAATTGTTGTTCATTTCTTTGACTCATATTGTGAGAAAAATCAATTCTAATGTATATTTATTTAACTTGCCAAGTTACCAAAATATTAATCCATATTTTTCCTTTTATTATATCAAGCAAACTTAGTCTACTTTGCCTGAGTCGTATGAGATTTGGTTATTATAAGGCCTATAAAAGATGCCTCTCTCATTGTTTAAATCATTTAAACAATATTATAACATTTATGTTTTGTTGATTATTTTTTCTTTTGGGAGATATACCCTCGAGATTAGCAGTTGAGGCACATATATTCATATGGATGCTGCTGCAATACATCTAATCTACTAATGCCAAGTTCCTTTTTTTTGCTCCTATCACTCTTTATGGAGACAATTGTAGGTTCCAGGTTTCATGGAAGGTCTAACCTTTTATAATATCATACAAATTCTATCTGGAAAACTTCTCATTTATATGTCTGAGATTTCTGCTTGTTGCTGACTTATTTTCTAGTTTCTTTATAGTTGAGACTATGGAATATGGGTAGGTTCCCTTTCAAAGTTTAATTAAGATCATGCAGCAGATTTTGCTATCATCACCTGTCCATCAAGAAATGGCTTCAAATCTTTCTCTCTTTTTTTTTTGGAATAATTATATCTATACTTGGTTGATGAGGTTTTTGTTCATAGGAGTATATTTTGATACCTAAATTTACTCCTGGGAAACATCATGCCTATAGTTTTAGTTATAGTAGATATTTTTATTGATAAAAAAGGGTAACTCAGCTTTAGTTGTTGAAACCATGCAAACCAAGATAATGCATCTCTATTTTATCAGTGATCTGGTCTGGGTTAATAATATGGTCAGATAGGGAGATTTATAAAAGTTCACCGGCAAAGTTTCTACCACCTCAACTTAAGCAAGATTCTAATTTAGCAACATAATATGGTTATCACCTCCATCATGCCAACCAAATTTGGATTGGTATTATATGATACCCGTTGCCAGCAGTCGCATGAGTTACTTTTGGAACTTGATGCTAACTTGATCAATCATGGATAATATCACTTTGCTTCGTTAAGTTTGATAAAGGAAACATATTATATTATGCCATAAGGGAATTATTACGTATACATGTAGGATTTAAGTAGAAACTCGAGATCTAAAATACTTATATGCAACTACACAAAGCTTAATATCTAATGCTCTTAACACTCTTTATGTTGGAGCATAGATACTATCTGTCTTGTTTGTTATATAACTACATTAAAAAATGACCATAATGAAATGGAAAAATTATATAATATTCACATGTAGGTGAAAAAGATTTAAGTAGTTAACAAAGCATACAACTAATAATCCGCTCAACCTCAAATTAAAGCATCAATAATTGAGAGGATAAAGAGAGAATAAATGACAATAAAGAAAGAAGAAAAAGATGAAATGGAACTTGGAGGAAAAAATTATCTCACAAGAAAGTCTCTCAAGTGGCCTTCTCCTAAAAGTGACACATACAACAACTGCAATAAGGTCCTGGGTGTGAAAACAGATCTCTCTTTCTGACCCTTGAAATGGGGATATGATACTATGATAAAGCCAAGGAAGAAAAAGATAAGAGTGGTAGGGTCGGAGGAAAAGTATTGAAAGACAGGAGGGGAGGTCATTAATCACCCCCTAAGGGGATCCTGAGTTGGAAAACTTTGACCTTGAAATGGGGATCTAATTCTATGAAGAAACAGATTGTATTAAATAACAAGGAATGATTATAGATATATATAGTTATATATAGTTCTGTATCTTTATGGAAATAAATCTGCAAAGGTTTAAATGCCATTTTGTAGTTTCAATCTCAGACTGAACTGAAATGCGGACACACTTCAAAATATGTTGTGATTAACTTAAATGAATTTTAATTTTATGTTCATCTTCAACTTAAGTTTTATAAGCCTATAGCAATTAAATTGTCAATTGAATTAAACTTTTAAGAGTAAAAATATTATAAAAAAACACTAATGATTATGCCTTACTATACCAAAATGAGGGTCGAAAATCAAATGAGAGCATTAGATCCTTTAACATTCTATGAGAATTTTCTGAAACCTAGACTAAATAATGCTCTTAGGACATCTAGTATTGGAATTGGTTTGTTCATGTAATATGTATGTATATCTCGATCAACCACAGAAAACTTGACTATAGAACATGGAAACATATTCTTTTCTCCTACTCTGATTTCACTGCTCTTCTTTATTAATGATGTGCTTTGATTGGTCTTTCCTCGCTTTGCCTTCCCGCATATTGCATCTTGTTTTTTGTGACAAAATCAAATGATTAGTCATGGGATGCAACAGAACGAGACTAGTTGAGACAGGCTTATCTTAGTTGGTACCACCAAACTTGTGTCACTACGACGACACAGTGAATTTTACCCATATATTGGTCAACAATTTGAATGCTATATGTTAACGATGCTGACTACTACCTATCGCTGCTTGAAACCATGAAATTCACAATACCTAATATCTAATACTGTTAACATGTTTCTTCTGCTGCCTGCAAAAGAGATTCCAGGTTTGCTAAATGCTAATATTATTTAAGCAATCTAATAATTCGTTTTCCATGTTAAAATATCTTAGTTTTATTCTTTACTATTTTTGTAACAACAGATGGGTTTCTTGTAGGACCTAGATTCTTTCTTTCTTCGGAGTTCCATCTTTTTCATTGTTTCCTTCCTCATAAAAAGTGGAAAAACAAGGATATGTGAACAATTGAAGAATGCGGGGAAAGGATGACAAATGAAATTTTCTTTGAGTTATTCTATTGAATGCATATGGAGAGAGAGACATAGATGACTTTTTTTAATCTTCACCAAGTTTCAATTAGTTTTCACTGTAGTGGTGGATGAGTTACAAAGGATAGATGCTCAAATTTATTCATTCAAATACTGATCTTTCCATCAGATGAAGGGGGGCCTTGGTGCAACGGAAAAGTTGTTGCCATGTGATCAAAAGGCCACGGGTTCGAATCCTGGAAACAACCTCTTGCAAAAAGCAGGTAAGGTTGCGTACAATGGATTCTTCCCCGGAACCCCGTATGGCGGGAGCTTCGTGCACCAGGCTGTCCTTTTACTGATCTTTCCATCAGATGAAACAACTGAAGTAGGATGATCCATTTGTTGAATTTATCTTGCTCCTATTCTGTCCGCAACTATCCTTCAGGAAAATCTAGCATTAGATTCAATCTTGTAACAGTAAACATGGAATAAAGTTAAGCTAAATCTGAATATATAAAAAAGTAAAATTAAATAAAATTTTATTTGTAATTGTAATGAAGGGGAGCCTTGGCGTAACGGTAAAGTTGTTGTCATGTGATCAAAAGGTCACGGGTTCGAATCCTGGAAACAGTCTCTTGCAAAAAAAGCAGGGTAAGACTGCGTACAATGGATCCTTCCTCGGGACCCCACATGGCGGGAGCTTCGTGCACCGGGCTGTTTTTTTTTTTTTATTTGTAACTGTAATAACCTTTTGTTGCTGTGTCTTCTGCTGCCATTCGATGTTTTTTAGGTGTTTCCTGTGGAATTTGTCATTCTTTCTCTTAAACTCTAGAGATGCACTTGAAAATTTAGATGCGCTTGAAAATTTAGATGTCAAAATTTGCACACACCTTCCATTGTCAACCATTCGTTAGAAAGATGTAAATTTTTTAACAGATTTCTATTTGATGAAAGTGACACAAGAAATAGATGTGCTGTAGCATGTTTAGGTTTAACTTTTTAAGGGGTGTTCCTTGGTACTACACATTTATTCCACCGCATCTAGTGGTTCATGGTTTTAAATCAAAACTCTTCTATATGCAGC
The DNA here is from genome assembly GCF_018446385.1 of Zingiber officinale. Lineage (NCBI taxonomy): Eukaryota > Viridiplantae > Streptophyta > Magnoliopsida > Zingiberales > Zingiberaceae > Zingiber > Zingiber officinale. The sequence goes on along the minus strand of NC_055990.1, from coordinate 137,918,010 downwards.
ACCAAGGCATGTAAATTTATCCTTTATATGTTGTGTTTTTTTTCCACACAATGACTCTTCTTCCTTAGCTTTTCTATGATGGAATATATGGAGAGGAGGGAAAGGGACAAAAATATGCATAAATGGAGTTGCATATACAATTTTGTGAGGCTGTCTTTTACCTCTTCCAAATTTTCTTCCCAGTAATTAGACCTGAGAGAAAATGTAAACTATTCAATGTGAACTCTTTTTTTTTTTCTGTAGAAGAGAGATTAGTTTAATTGATCCAATGCCACATACTTATATAGTATTTATAAGTAGTTAATCTGTAACACTATTATATTGATCTACCTAAATGTTGACTCTAATCTGTATACATTGACTATTTCTGCTATCCATCCAGCATTCAGCGAAGCGTGCCACTTCCATTCTGTCTGCACGCTACACCTCAATAAGTAACAAAAATAGATTTGATTTTGAGAAACATACCTGATTCAGGGTTTGCGTCAGGTTTGAGCATTTAAGTGGCTAAAGTTGGGGAATGAGCAATGGTGAGGATGAGAAGGCCAAATAGCAATTAGCTGTGAGCTCTGTCTATGCTATGCCCAAGAGTGTATGAATAGCATAGAGAGATGGCTGTTGATATAGGGGAAAGTCATAAAATGTAGAATGAGTACTTGGAAAAAGGGTCAGGGTGAATATAGAAGACAAGTTAGTGTATTCGAGAAGAGGAAGAGATGGGAGGGAGGCAAAAGAAAATGGATATCTGGAAAGGAGAAGAGAAGAGGAAGAAGGTGAGCCAGAAGTATTGAATCAGTTTGCTATGGTACTAATTGAAGGATTAAAAATGGGAAGCGACGGAAGAAGTTGGTGGGGGAATTGGAGAATAAGACAAACTAGAATGGATCTCCTTTCTCATATTAGACAGGCTCTTGTTCAAAACAATGCCTTTATTATATAAACATGCCATTAGATAAAGAAAGTATGAAACCATCCTTGTCTACAATTACTCTTAAATCTTGGTTGATATCTATTGTTAATGCCTTGTATTGCTGACAATACCTTTGTTTTGACTTATAGCTATTGCTAGCGTCAAATATTTTCTCTATTTTTTATTTTTTATTTTTTTGAAATGAGAATCTTGCTTGTTTAAAAATACTTGTAGAACAAAGTGAAATCTGATGTTTGTTGTCCTGCAGGAGGATGAACAGCAAGACTTTCAACCAAATGATGTTTACCCTGATCATGAAGTTAGCCTTGCTGATGAACAGCTACTCACTGTAACCACTGCAACCCAATCCTTTTCTGTCCCAAGTAAAATTGATCTTCAATTTTCTACATCTTTCTGTCTTTTTGTTCCACTTGCAGGATGAACTGGACACTGTTAGCTCTCCAGCAGTTGCTGTCTTCAATCAAGAGTTTGAAAATCCAGAAATAGTTTCAGAAAATCTAAATCCTAGGGATGTGGAGCAGAAAGAACACCAATATCATTCGCGTAGGCCTTACCACAATACTCGAGGTGCAATTCATGGTGGCATAGGCGGTCCTGGAGGCCGGAGGGGTTATCGTGGTGGTGGTCGTGGTGGCCGAGGTGGGAACGGCAGTTACCAGAATGGCCGGAGTCAGTACTATGACTCTAACTACTACCCTAGAAACTATTATAATGCGAAGGGGAGAGGGGGTCGATCTGGTGGTTCAGCTAATTATACTAATCATGGAAGTCAAGTCCCTTCAGACATTGAGTTGGATGCTAGTGCCTAGATTTAAGAACCAGCTCTTGGCAAGAATTAGCTATTTTACCTGAGGTGCACTTTTGAATCTAAAAACCTTCCATCGGGGCTCAGGCTATAACCGACTCACTTGAAATTTGTGGGCTTTTAGTGTTATATATTGGATGCATCTCTCTGGATGTTGGGTAATGAATCTTGAACTACTGATAACTTGTTTAGAAAACACTAACAGATAAATTTGTCTAGAGAACAGATCTGTCTAAGTCGTGGTAATTCGATTTCCTTGTGTTACCATTATTGTTTTGTCTGTGCCCTTTTGGTAATTGATAGAGCAGAGAGCTGTTCTGTATTTGGGTGGGTGATTATGCAGGCTATCAAGAGCAGTCGTCATTTTCTTATATTTTTAAGTAGCCATAACATTTGTTTGGTTGCCATGACGACTTGGAAAAGGAATGAATCAACTAGAATGGAGTGTTTTCCTTCACAAGGACATTCTAGTGGATGATTGTGACCCATAATGGTCTTTGTACAGATCGGAATACCCTCTCAATGTTAATTAGCTTAGTTGGCAAGTACTTTGGATTTAGAATCTACCTTCATTAAAAGGACCTTCCAATTCTTCTATACGTATATTATAAAAAGAAACTTTTATCACCTTTCCTAATATAATTCAATCAACGAGCTATATTATCAGCAATCAATTCAAGAAGAAAATAAAGTCAGGAAAGAAAGCAATTTGGTACAATAGACATTTCCTACTTGCCTTTCCACTTGACTCTAGTTGATTAATTATATTTCTGATAGGATAAACATAAATGATCAAAATGAAAGAAAAGCTTTAAAACTAAAAAGAAAAATAAAGAGGAGCTTGCCAATAACGTGGTGGTACTGGGACAGGTCAATAAACAAGAAGTATGCATGCTAATGGGAATGGAGGAAACCTGATTTCCCTTTGAAGACCTAAATATGATTCCCAGATCAAATTACCCAAAACCCCCCAATCAAGTCCACCTTAAAATTCTACATTCAATAACTCACTTCCAAAGTTCACTTCCCTGTGTGAAATAAAATTCAAGTTCAAATTTAAATTGTTTAAACTTTGATTCGAGCATAAATAAATTATAGCTTAAAATGACTTAAATTTAAATTATTTGGATCTTAAATATATTTAAAATAAAATTATGTAAAAATAATTAAAGTTCGATTAAAGTTTGAATAAAATGTTACGAGTTTAAATTTGACTTGAATTTGATAATTTTAAGTACAAATTAAATATTTTTAGAGTCGATCTGAAAAATTCAGGTTCAAATTCGTTTTCACTCCTGTCAACCTTAAATTTCATCTTAAATTTCTAGATTCAATAGCAAGTTGCTTACAAGGTTTTACAAAAATATTGTCACAAATATAATGATCGTGAATGTGGAAGAATAATGATTTGCAATGGTAGCACCAAATTGTCGTTTGTTAATCTTGCTGATTTAAATTAATTGTGATTAATATTTTATTTTAGTTGTTCTCCTTGCTAATCCAAGGGTACTAGATGTTGAAGTTGATTACCAACACATTTTTAGAAACAGTAGTCTCGCTAATGATTTGGTTAAGACGTCGACAAGTTAATAATGTGTGGAGTTATAGAAGATTGATTGTTGTTGATTTATCACATGCTTCTAAATAAACTAAAAAGAAAAATGATATTCTTAAGGAAAAATCTTAAGAAAAACTCTTAGGGTGCATTTGGTTCGAGGTTATTCTTGATAAACATGATTATCCATCCAAGGTTATCAACAAAAACCTTGTTTAGTTTAGGTATTCGATGATTCCCAAGTAATGTTTCATGCCCGACACGTCAGCAAAAGGGTCATGCAGTCCGGAATCGGAAAACCTCAGAAAACTAAGGTTTTTCTAGAAAACAGAAAACGACTTTTTGTCATTCTCTGTTTTTCTAGAAAACGATAGCCAATTTTTTACAAAACGCGCGCGGAAAACGCAAACCAAACACCATTTTCCAGAAAACGCGCGTTTTTCAGAAAATAAAAATGGAAAACGCGCGTACCAAACGCCCCCTAAGGTTTTTGTTGATTCCGGGGTTAACGAATTTTTTTTACCAAAAATACACTATGATAAGAAAAAACATGAAAAAAAGAGAAAAAATGTAAAAAATTATTAAAAAATGTAAAAAAAAAATTTTAAAAATGTTTTAAAAAATTTAAAGATTTATTTAAAAAAAAAAAATAATTTAAAAAATAAAAAAAATAAAAATTTTAAAAATAAAAAATAAAAAAATAAAAATTTTAAAAATAAAAAATAAAATTTTAAAAAATTTAAAAATTTTAAAAAAATTATAAAAATTTAAAAATTTTAAAAAATTTAAAAAAATTTAAAAAATTTAAAAAAAATTATAAAAATTTTAAAAATAAAAATAAAATTAAAAATAAAAATAAAAATTTTAAAAATGTAAAAAAATAAAAAAAATATAAATATAAATAATATAAAAATATAAAAACATTAAAAAATAAAAAAACACATAAAAAAGTAAAAAAATATACAGGAAAAAGAAAAGTAAAAAAATATTAAAAAATAAATAATAATAATAATAATAAATAAATAAATAATAATAATAATAATAATAATAATATGTATAGTTGGTTTTGTAACTTAGGGTAATACGGTAAAATATTAAACTAGGGTATTCATTAAAACCTTCAAACAAACAAGTTTTTGTTGCATTACTTAAGTTGAACCAAACAACATTTGGTTATGTTTTATTCCCTATAACCTTGGTTATGTGATTACCTGGTAATCACATAACCAAGGTTATACATGATGACTTGAACCAAACGCACCCTTAAGGATAAACACATAAATGATGGGACCCATAAAAAGTGAAATGATGGGTCCCATTATTTATGTGTCTATCCTTAAGAGTTTTCCTTGAGTGTATCTAAGCTTAACTAAAAATTAATTTTCAGAGATTTTGTGCATGAAAAATTAGATTCATACTAATTTCATACTAAATTTTATGTGAGTATTGATGGACAAATGTAATTGAGAGAAAAAAAATTGAAACTAAATGATCTCGAATGTTGCATTGATAATAAATTTATTAAATTAAACAAGACACAATAAATACAATTAAATTTCATTAAAAAAATTGTATACCCACTAATATTGTTGATTAAATGTGAATGGAGAAGAGGTGGAAGAGAAGAAGTTCCATTGTAAATGGGATTTTAGTCTCACATTGAGAAATCAATCAACTATTAGGATGAGCAATCGATTGATGCTGAGGTGGATGAAGCCATGGAACTGATAGGTCAGAGCAATGGTCAAAAATATAGAGGATATGGGAGAGACAATCAACTGATAGCTGAAATCAGCCTAATAACTGTCCTATAAAAGAGGGGTTCAAGAAAAATTGAAGGAGTTACTCACTCCTCTCTATCTCGCATTGGTCCCAACAATTCAGCCTACCTTGACTCAGCTTGTACATTCATTATATATCAACACATATTGAACTTTGCAACTGTCAAATGCCTAATTAACCTTTACTCACTTGATTTTTTTCCTTTTGTCAATTTTTTATTGGACTTTTTGTACTATCAAATATCTACTCAACCTCGACTCATTTTGATTTTATCAACTGTTAAGTATATGCCCTACTCTACTATTCAATCTTGCTCAAATATCAAAACATAATTTATACTGTAATCAATCTTGAATATGGGTTGATTGTACCAACAAATTGCCACCACAGACTATCAAGGATCTACATGTTGTGGGGATCCTAATGAAGGTACAATGAGCAACGTTAGTCATGGTGATCTCATCTGTACCTTGTGATGCCAAATGATTCTCGGATGGTTTAGCTAATGAGGAGGAAGACAATATTGAAGAGGGAATGAGAGGCAACGACTATGGAGGTGCCAACACTGCCACTGGTGATGACCTTGAGAGTGAGAGTGAGAGTGAGAGTGAGAGTGAGTTATCGAATTTTGAAGTTTAAAGTAGGTTTTTTTTCCGTCTTAGGAGTCAAGCTTGGGTGGGAAAGGGCATAAGGTCTTGTTTATGGCTCATTCCGTGTTGGCATGCATGATAAATCGGCTATTGAGTTTGTAAGATCCGATTAATTAAGTTTAGAGATGACTGATTTGATTTTATAAAAAAAAAAATTATTGGTGATCAGAATAAATTGAAAATGTACAGATGAATATGAGTGACAAAAGATAATTTGGTGTCAACTCATCTCAGGATCAACATGGAGAAGGTAAATCACGGACGACTACTAACCTTTAGAATAATGACTAATATATAAGGGAGGTATTTACCTCGACTTTACCGAGATTTGAACCCCAGACCTCATTATGACAACACCTCATACGCTAGCCACTAGACCCATCGGAGGAGGTAAATCATGGGTGACTATTAGTCATTAGTACAGATGGCAAGGTATAGGAGAAGGTATACTCAGATACGTTGAATTTCGATCTCAAAATCTCATATGATAATATTTTATATTTTAACCATCTCACCGTCCCGAGAGATAACTAACATGCATAAGTTGGGGTAAAAGGTGAATACGCTCACCCCCAGCACCCTCGCCAACCCGTCTCAAGGTCAACACAGAGAAGGTAAATCACGCGCGGCTACTAGCCTTTGGAATAGTGACTAGCACATAAGGGAGGTATTTATCTCGGCTTTACCGAGATTCGAACCTCAGACTTCATTATGATAATACTTCATGCGCTAGCCACTAGATCCATCCGAAGGGACTAACTAACATGTTAAGTGTTCTTTAGCGAGGTGGCATTAGACTTTATCATTTTGATGGTTGTGAGTAGATGGTGAAATTTATCATGCATTATATTTAAAATAAAAAAAATATTGTGTTAGGTTTGAAAATTCAAAAAATTACGTCTGGTTTAAAATGCATGTAAAGGTTATTGATTAATTAATCTGAAATGGATTATAAATTAATTTAGCATAATGGTTAGCACTTTTCATTACCTTAATTCCTTTTGCTAATATTTCTAAAAGGTAAAGATTTTCTACGGACACTTAAGATCTCACTAAAAATATTTAAACCTGAGAATATTTAGTAAAATATTTTAACTAAATTGATTGAGCAAGACTTGCTCTACCCAATCACTTGACCATACCATTTGGACTACTCGAAATAAATGACCTATCTTACTCACCCGACTAATCATCCATTTATCTTGTTGGGTGTGACCGGACAAGCCAACTCATTTGGATTAATTGACCATTTGACTTGATTGCAACATCTGAAGTATTTAACTTGTTTGACTTACCCATACTAACTTGTCCAATCAGACTCACTAACCCACTCAAACTCAAAGACTCATTTGAATTGGTCAATCCATTTGAATCCAAAGGCTTGTCTTACTCAGTTTGTTTGAATTGATTTGACCCAATCCACTTAGTTTTGTTTGTGCTTTTCGAATGCCGGTCGGACTAGGCGGTTCAATTTCAAAATTAGTTGGATTGAAGGCCCAAAAATTTAATTATAGATGTTATTTTTTAAAAATAAATAAATAGATAAATAGGCCTTAAAGATAAGCTCAAGCAAAGAATTCAATAATAAGTGGCAGATATATACAGGGCCGAACAATTAATGTCGACTGAGACGTACATTTCTCAAAACCAATCCATTAGATCCGGTCTATTCTAATAAAAACTTTAAAAAAATGTTTATAAAAACTAAACAAAAAAATAGTTTCTTCATTTAATTTGTTTTAAAAATAATTTCAAGTATAGAATTAAAAATCTCGGACTGGATTACTTAATCCCCTGATCATCCATATCTGCCTCTGTACAAACCGAACGTCTTCATCTCCCCCTGCTGTCCTGTCCTGCTCTGTGCTTCCTTCTTAATTATATTCAGCTGATCTCTAAAGCTTCTCCAAAAGCTCTGCCATGAGTAGCCCGGCTCAAGGTGATGCATCAACTTAATTACTGCTCTTCATGTTCGCTCCATATCGATCACTTAGAGCCAGTTCTCATGCGTTTGCTTTCATATGTGATATTATGATCATGAAGGGCCGCCTGTGATGGTTGCCCCACAGTATGCTGCTGCTCCATCATCATCATCAGGAAAAACTTCCAGGTTTATTGAACAATGGTTGGTGCCTTCACCTTTAATTTCCCTATTTGTCTGTAATTGGCCAGAACAGTTTGATCTGGAAGGAAATTAATCAGAAAGAAAAATCATAGATTTATATATCGTTGATATATGGATACATGTTGATTTGACTGCAGCGTCTCTTTATTGTGCTTTTGCTGCATCTTGGATGGGTGCTGCTGCGACCCCTCGGCACTTCTCGTCTTCTGATCATGCTCTTTTACTGCCCCTTTCTTTTTTTTTTGTTCAGCTTCAGAATTGTGGAGTCTGTTGATTGATGATGAATTATAAAGAATACACGATACTGTTGGGTTCAGGAGGGCGGCCATGTTATGCTGAGATTGTTGCATAAAAGACAAAAATGAAGTTTTGCTAAAATTACTGGATTATAATTTTCTAATATATATATATATATATATATATATATATATATATATATATATATATATATATATATATATATATATATAAAGTTTTGTTATGGTTAGGCCTGACCCCGGACCGGGTCCGGCCGGGACTTGATTTGGGCCTGTAAATGGGTCAATTGGCCAGTTACCCGTTAATCTGGGTTGTCGGATCGGTTACGGTTCCATGCCCTCAAAAACTGATGGACCGCCGGTTGGGCTTGTCAATTCAACATTTTTAAACCACCGGTTAATTGGAGGTTCCTAGCCACGTTGAAATCGGTGGTTCTAAACCGTTTTGGGGGGATATTTTTTTAAATATTATTTAACGGTTAAGATCATTTGATCATTTTTAAATTAATAACTATGATTTAGTGTCTGTTACTATCCAAACTCTATAAATAAAGAGTCCATTTCATCGTTTCCACATCTATTTTCTTTGCTCTCATTCTCAATTTCGCATTCTCTACATATTTTTGACTCCAAGTCTCTATTTCTATGTACTTTAATTTCCAACTTTCAACTACAATGGAAGGAGACAGTCGAGGTTCATTATCTCGATCTTGGAGAGGAAAGGAAATAGTGAATCTGCATGAAAACTCCAACATTCAATCCATCGATAATAAGAATGAGGATCTTCCGACATCCGAAATATAAGGAAGTACTGATGCAAAAATTCCTCCTCTAAAATCTTCTATTTTTACTAATCATTTTGAGAATGTCACTCTTCCATTAAAAGAATTGCGTACAAAATGTAAATACTGCAATGCTTTATACAAATTTCAAGTTGGCGGGGGCTATGAGTCGTTGAGACGACACATAGAAATAAAGTACCCGATGGAATAGAGACTTGACCGTTCTTAAACATAATTATTTAGGATTTCTTCAACTAACGGTAGTACTGATTCTAATTTATTTTTATATTCTGATAATAAATTAAGAGAATCATTAGCTGAATTTATTTTTCATAATATCTTTCTTTTAGTTTTGGATCTAAATATACACTTAAAGATTTTTTGAAAGAATATCTTAACTTATGTGCTAAATGCATTCACAGGACTACATTTACTCATATAATTTTTTAAAAAAAAAGTAAAAAAAGAATTTAATTGATGAATTTAGTAAATCAAATAATAAATTTTCTTTATATTCCAATATTTAGAGTGATAATTGTCAAACATATTTATATATGAGTGTGATTTGTCATTGGATCAATAACTCTTTGAACTTCTAAAAAAAATGGTTAGCTTATAGAGTTTTGGATGAATCGCATACTGCTCTTAACATCGCACAATTATTATGTTTAATTTTAGAAAAATATGGATTAACTCATAAAATATTTTTAATATTATTAGATAATGATAGTTCAATATTATTATGTTTATTTTTTTTATATTAGCTGTGTATGCCAATTTTAAATTTATGTGTTCAAAATAGATTATTTTTTTTTAAAAAAATCATATTAAATCAATTAGAACTATAATTTCTTATTTATGGCCGCATTATCTTTAATGAAACAATGAGATAAGTTTTGTAAAACTAATGAAATGAGATTTAAAAAATTTCCAGGTGATATACCAACAAATTAACATATCAATTATTACAAGATTCATTTCAATATAAAGAATTATTATGTTTATTTTTTTTCATAAAATACTAATACTAATATATAATTATTTTTACAATAATGAAATATTTGTAGTAGTATTTGTGAAAATTTTAAAATATTTAATAATACAACCAAATAACTTTTCGATATTTATTATCTCACTGCATTATGTAAAATATAGAATACAAATTAATATTTCTGAAATATAACAAATTACTAGTAATAATTTAAAACTTATAAAAACATAACTTTTATTAAAAGAACGGACGAAACACCCATGAGGATCCTCAAGTTTCACACAGGAACTTGAGAATTATTTTATGACTTTTTTTGATTTTAATGAAACAGACAGTGAAAATTTTAATATCTTAAAGTGGTGGTCACATAAGACTTAAAGTTTTCCCGTCCTCTCCGTGATCGATAAAGAAATTTTAAAATTTAAATATCTTAAAGTGATGGTCACAAAAGGCTTAAAGCTTTTCCGTTCTCTCCGTGATCGTCAAAGAAATTTTAGCTTATCTCAGTGTCAATTGTTGTCGTGGAGCAGGCGTTCAGTGTAAGTGATAACATATTAGATGAACGACGATCGACTTTGTCTCCTGACTCATTGAAGCTCAAGTATTACTCGACGATTGAACCCGAGTTGAGAAAAAAAAATATAAGGAATGCAACTTTCAGATGACGAAATCAAAGGTTTTGATACTAAAGGAATGAATCGGGAACAGGAAATGAAAGTGAACAACAATGACATTTCCAAATATAAAAGGGTAAAAATGTAAAAGAACTACATAAACTTTGATTCTCCTATATCCTAAGGATCCATATAGACAATTTAAATAAATGCAAGTCATTTTTTTAATAAATTTTAAATTTTTTATATTCGACAGTTTCGAACCGTGAACTGTAATCGTCTTATACAATTAAAGTTAAGACTCATCTATCAGAAATTGTTGAACTAACGATTTTAAACTGTAAAAATTGTTGAATCTGAATCGTGATCAAGTGTACTTAGGGTGAGGACAACTTCTCATTGACTTTTAAAAATAATGGGTAAAGTGATATGAATTATACTATATATATTAAAATTACTGTCTCTATGAATTTTAAAATAAAAAATATATTTTTAAAAAACTTATAAATTTTATAAGTTATTATAAAATTATAAATATAATAATTTTGGCTAAAATTATCATACGATAATTCCGGAGGACAAATTTTTTATTTTTTACAGGTATTCGACCGAGGCCGTTCATAATTATTTTTAGATTGTTTGATCATGTGGATTTCAAATTTTCAATGACTTTTATCTATTTAAAATTCAAGATGAAAATGACATATACCTATAACACGATTTATCATTTTTAAAATCAATTTGAAATATGAGTGGACTCCCATGAACTCCTACATTGCATATGTGTAGTTCAAAATTAAATAATAATAATAATAATAATTTTCATCAAAACTGGCATGTTTATTTATTTATTATTATTTGATTAGTTTGAAATCGTAGATACAATGCAATAGCCTCCTTGAAACTATTTTTTATTCATATTTATAAAAGAAAATAAATATATAAAAGGTTTAGTCAAAATATTTATATGGTCCCTTTTTGAAATCATTTGATCACTTTGAAATGACCTTTTAATTGAGGAGAAAATACCCAAGGTAGTTTTGATTAAAAAAAACATACTATTATTAGTTGTCTTGTCACTTTAAGCAAGGTGGACTTTAATCTCCTACTATGCATCTATCATTTTAAATTCAAAATTTGATTAAAAATAATCGTATAATAATTTTAGCACCTAAGTATTTTGAGTTCTTTGATCATTTTAAAATTATATGTAAATTTAAATAGTCTTTAATTTTACATGTACTTATCTATTTAAATTCAATTTTTTAAAAATATATATATATAACTATGCAATAATTTTAAAATTGTTATATAACAGTTTTAACTAAAATTGTTAAACAATTTTAACTGATGGTCGTTCATTTTATGAGGTGTTTGGTTTATTTATTTCCCCTAAAACAAGAAATGCTTGCCATAAGATATAGGATATGCTCTTAATTTTGCGATTAATTAATTATTATTTTTAATAGATTAAACAGATGGCAAATCATAACACATCCAACTTTTTCTATTAAGGAAAAAAAAAGCTAATCAACAGAGTGGCTTAGAATCTTATTCTTGGTAGCTTCTCAAAGGTTCTTGATCTCTTTCTCAATAAACTCAATAGTCAATCTGTCTTCTTTATAGTCAATCCACTCTCATCTCCTCCGCTCTTCACTCTCCTTCCTGTGTTTCATTTCACTCTTGTAGCTCTCTCAAAGCCTCTCCCACTTCTCTGCCATGAATGGCCCAAAGTATTCCTATCCTTATCCAGCTCAAGGTATGGTTGATCCAACTTCCTCTCCTTGTTCATTCAGTTAAACTTCTTGCAGGTCGACATGTGAAGTAAACAGACTGCGTAAGCAATACTCACCAGAATAGTAAAAACTGTTTAGTTACAGATACATATTAAGATTCAGTAAGAGCGAATTCTGATATAATTTTTCTTTCTCTGAAAGGATATTACCAAGGGCCACCTGTGATGGCTCCACCACAATATGCTGCTCCACCACCAAGAAGAGAGCTTGGCTTTCTTGAAGGATGGTCTGCATCTCCACCTTTCTCCTGTTTCCTTTCCCCTTAATAAACTTCTATGCTGTTTAATATTTGTTGGCTTGCAGCCTTGCTGCTTTGTGCTGTTGCTGCCTGATTGATGAGTGTTGCTGCGACCCATCCATAATATTCATCAGCTAATCGTGCTGTTACTGAAATGTTCTCATGTTCTCTGCCTTCTCTATCAGTGAAGAATTAATCAAGCTATTGGCAGCAGTTGTGATTGTAAATATTTAATAAAACTATATAGAAATCAATTAGTACCTCTGTTGTGGAGCAGTTCGAGTGTTGCAACTTTTCTGCTTTGAAAGACTTGAACAGAATTGTGCATGATAAGTCTTGCTGTCTCTATTGTGGGGCAGTTGAAGTGATGCAAATTCCTGCCTTTTTCTGTAAAAATCAGCATGGAAAATCCTACAATAATGCATATACCATAAACTTCTCAGCTAAGTCTTCCTTACATACGACAACTGGAACTTTAATTGTTTCAGTTTTACAAATATCACAAAATTTTACAAATATCACAAATTCAATGAAGTTTTACATGAAGAGCAAAAGAAAGATTTCTTCATTCTATTCCTTCAATTGTTGCAAAGTAACCTGGTGTATGAAACTAGAGAAGAAAGGGCATTTAATTGAATACTAAGTTCTTCACTGTCAGCGATTTAAAGACTCGTGCTTGGAGGAGCAGAGGATGGTCCCAAACCACCTGTCATCTGGAGCATCATTACCTCGTAGAGCAGAAGATAATTTGTGTTTTTCAGTGTGTAAATAGACTGCTGTATGTTAGATCTGAGTCAACCATTTCTTTTGTATACATTCAAGTCAAGTCGATAACCCGTGGCGTTAATTTTAGATATCAAATATAAATAAAAAGTATATATTATTTGATTCTTATCATTTTAGAAATATCTTACATATATAATTGACTTATTTGAACCAATTTTATAAGAAATAGTATATTTAAACAAATACAGAAACGTATACAAATATGACAAACTAAAGAGGGTCTTAAATGAAACTATTAAGTGAAAGAAATTAATGAACATGCCTTACAAGAGTATAAAAGTGAATGAGAATGAGAAATTATTAGTAAGGTAGAAAATTCCCAAAGGTTCTTGCCTATCCAATAATTAGAATTCTTGTTGACGCATGCCAATCTATAGCATTGCTATTTAATTTGAAGAACAAATTTCTTGCTAGCAACAAAAATAGATGTCATGCAATTGCACATAGCTTTTCGGTATACATATAAATTTTCACAGAAGCAAACAGCTAAACTAATTGCATGACAATGGCTACACTATCCTTTTGCATAACATATCATATAGGTTGTTCAATCATTCCCTTTATCAACTGGATTGTTAACTGTTCTACTTCATCCAGGATGTAACTTCCCCTGCTAGTGAGAATGACATAGGCAAGCTTGTTGCCCAGTTGCAATATTTCCACCTAGAATTTTGTTGATTGGAGTCGCTGGAGAAGCTGCAGCTCCTCATGTAACACAAGCGGTTCTTCCCAATCAGTATTGTGCCTTTGACTGACAAGATTAGCCAAGAAGAGAGGAGAAAGAGGATAATCAAATCATCAAGAGAAAGATGAGAAAGGTATAGGTCATGAAAAATAGTTATTGTTTTAGTTATGCAAATTATATCTTATTTTAGATCTTATATAGTGACCTTAGATGGAGAAATTTACATATGGTGCAAAAGAGAGTTATGGTAGAAGGCAAAGAAGGTGCACAACAAGCTTCATCATGACCTTTCCACAAACAAGATGTGCAATTGTGTAACAAACAAATGAACCCTAACCACAAACCAAAGAATTGTCTTTGACGGTGGTTGATTATGTTTAGTACAAAATGAAGTGAAACATCCTCGTATGCTTAGCACATATGAGCCTTTATCGCCACCATCGCACGTGTGCCTACCATACAACTCAAGGCACGTTGTCTAAAAAATAAAAGGATCTTTGCTTCCGTGTTCTGTTAAGAGAACGAGTCCTTGAAATATGAGGACACAATGGTGGACTAATCGTTCCATAGGTACCACATATTCTAAGTGAGATGATTCAACTAAAAGTGTCTTAAGCCCCACCCTTACCTTTCCAAATGGCCATGATCCTTGAGATTGCAATTTAAGCCTTCATGAACATTTAGACTCTATTTCCTTGTCTCCTCATCTAGGACTAGAGCAGCTGGAAATGTAATGTGGTGCCTAGGTGATGGTGCTGGCCTAGACAACCAACCTAAGATTCACCATGCTCAAGTGTTATCACAATGATACTTGTTCCTTACAGCATCACAATTCACAAAGGACCCAAGGGAATCTACAATGAATTCCCAAATAAAGGCAACAATGATTTCCCAAATAAAACCTTATAGAGGGAAACTGCACAAAATTAAAGCAAAGAGATAAGTGAGTCGCCATCTCTAACCGTCATGATAATCCCATGATTTCTTTCCTCAATGATAGAAGATCCACATTCTAGCACTTGATCATACAAACACATGGATGAATCATTTTCCATTAAAAAAAATCAAAAAGAAACTGTTACAATGATCATAATTGATCTTTGTCAATACCTGAGGCAGCGAACTAGATGTTTGATTGGGCACAGGAGTTTCCCTATTAATGACAGCTTGATACACTTTTAGAAAACAATCTAAATGTCACAAGAAAATCATAAAGATCAGATAAACAAGAGAATCATATCTATGCTTGAATTTGAGACTAGATTCAAGGCATGACGATGCTTGAAATATACTCAATTGTACACAACAAGATGAGATCTAGCCACATGGACTATTTTCTTCATTAAAATTGCTACAAAGATTAATA
This sequence comes from Zingiber officinale, assembly GCF_018446385.1. Taxonomy (NCBI): domain Eukaryota; kingdom Viridiplantae; phylum Streptophyta; class Magnoliopsida; order Zingiberales; family Zingiberaceae; genus Zingiber; species Zingiber officinale. The sequence goes on along the minus strand of NC_055990.1, from coordinate 137,902,647 downwards.
TCCTCTAAGGTGATGTTTAACATTAGTGTCGCTACATGGCAAAGAAGGCAACAAGGAAATATGAACCTGTCAGCTCACCTGCTATGGTACATGAAACATATTGTACAATGAATTCCTTTCTCAGAAATTTCCATCAACTAGTGAAGCTGAAACTCAGGCATCCATGAGTCTGAGCATCCCATCTACATGTCTTGATTTCCAGTCCCAAATTAGGAGCTGAATGAGATAGCTAATAAACTATCCCGGCTACCAACCTTTACCTTGTGAGAATTGATAGCCGCAGAATTGGATCACCCATTTGCACGGACTGATATCAAAACAATATGATGAGATATGGTCGAGTAGGCAACCAACCTGTTCATTAGCATAATGCCTAGAAGTTATGCTCATCTTCATCTTTGGTTGTAGGGCCATCATCAAGACCTGTTCCTGGGGCAAGTTCATTCAGGTCCAGGAATCTCATTCTTTGGACACCGTTCTCCTCCTGTACATTATTGTACATCTTTTCTATTGCTTGTTTCTCTTCATCTCCAGCCTCAATATGATCTGAAGTTATTTTGTTATTTGCTATTTCTTCACTTTCGACTTCGTGCGAATCTTGACTTGCTGTTGAAAGTTCTAGATCACCAGATGCATTGGAATTTGCATCGGTTCTGTTTGATTTGCTTGGCTGCCCTGAACCTGTATCTGTGTCAGAAAGTTCATACTGTCGGTAATTTATGCGTGATCGCACTGCTCGCTTACTGCGTCTTAGGCCTGTCTGGAGTTCAACTGACCTCAATTTTTTGTCTTGCCTAGTTCGACTTGGAAAACTTTTTTTACATTGTTCCCCATCCATATCTTCACTAGTACTTAAAGAATATTCCTCTTCTTCCTCATCTTCTGCATTTTCCTCCTCCCATCGATACTCCTCATCACCTTCCGAACCACTAGATACCTTTCGCTGTTTTCTACTTCTCAAATATTCCTCATCATATACTGCTTCTCCTACTATGTCGTCGTCACTGTCCATATCTGCATCAAAATCTGAAACAGTATCCACAAAATCCTTTTCTGAATACCTCTGTGGTCTTTTCCTTCTCCTATTGCTAAGTCACAAGGTGCAAAAGTGGGTGAGCTTTATCATATACCAAAGAATCACTAGGAGTAACAATATTGGTACCTGCGATCAAGTGTCTCATCTTGCAGGTCATCATCGGTTTCTTCATAGTCATTTGACTTTGGAGACTCCATGTCATCATCATTAGTTGGTTCTATTTGAGAAGAACCATTCCATTTACCATTTGCTGTTATCTCAGGCTTCTCAGTAACTGGTTTTTTAACAATAGTGTCAGGAGAGCTTTGTCTTCTCCTGAAACATAAAATGCAAAAACTTGCACTGTTAATGTGAATCCTTTTTTTTTTGTTCAGTTTTATGAACAAAATGTTTGGCATATATACAAAGGAATGACATACATACTTGGTTATTTTAATAGCTTCACTAATAGAGCGATCATAGTCATCTGAAAATTAATAGAACACGAAACTATCATTAATTTGTGATTAAAAATGTAGAAAAACAAGAAAAGGCAATTGCATATCACGATAATCATGGATAGAATGGTATCCCTGAAATCCATCAAAAGTCACCAAAAAGAAACAAAGATCTAAGCTACCTGTGAAATACTATGGCATAGGCTACTGCTCAGATTCAGATTGAAGCAAACAAAATATTAGTTCCTAGAATTGTTTCAACCTTTTCCATGACTGTTTTTCATGACCAATGTCTGATAATATATAGACAATAAAATTCAACCTATCTTTGAATATCCATACGACTAGTTACTTGTAATCAGTGGTTAACAGCTCTTCCAAGATGATTCCCAACACCATTTACCCATTGCAAGGTCAAGCAAGATCTCTAGCAAATCATGACAGATTACCATTCCATAATGGTATAGATATTGCAAGCAATAAGGACTTTTGAGGAATTAGAGAAAAAATGACCAGCTAGTAGAGATCTGATGCAATTACTGGTCCTTGAACAATAGGTTCTGTGTATTCGGCATTCCTATTTAAACATAACAATAAGATATCCAAGTTTCTACTTAGTATCAGAGGTAGCACCTTCTCTCCCTCTGATAATTAGACTAATAACTAATAAGAAGGTAATTTATCCCTATTCAAAAATCATGAAAATGCAGTGTAAGTAAACATAGATGTATCACAATGTAATAAGGCCTTAATGCTTTATTGAAACACATCTATCTAATAAGTAATTATTTGGGCGTTCCCTCTCCAAAACCCAATTAATCAAAGAATGAAGAATTAGACAAGCACCAATAATTGCACAATTTTGAAAGCCTAACGATCAAGTGAAGCATAACTCCATGAATCATACATTTTCTGTAGATTCTACAGTTTTAGGATGGCAAGCAGAGGGATACATTTGGTTATCAATAGCTAATTTGTTCTGTTTAATCAGGACTAAAATGACTTCAGGTAAAGTAGTAGATACCCATGATGGGTATGAAGCAAGTTTATGTTTGGAGGATTGGGAAGTAGGTTCTTAAAAAAAATTGTTAATAGATATATAAATATAGTAATATACGCTATTAAAACTTCTAATTTCTCGTTTTTAAAAAATATGGTTGAGTTTTGTCATGTTGTCCATTTTTACGAGTATGGGTGCACATGTTATAACATGGAAGGCTATACGGATAAAACAATAAACAATTATAGCAGGTATAAGATGAGTAAGAGTATGAGCTTCTTGATAAGTATGAGTATGGCATTCAGTAGTGCAACTTTCATGGATACCTACTCATTGCCATGCCTGCAACTTCCTGAAACCAAATAGAATAGGAAAAGGTGCGGAAGAACAATTAGCTCACAGATAATATTAGGGGGAAAAAATATCATGACGAGGTAAGAAATCAGTGCAACTCAGAAATTTTCTAGATCATAATAAATAAATGTCAAAACATCAGACAAGGGACCATATCATTAGAATTGTAATGGTCTTACCAAATGTATATGTGACAGGTTTTCTATCACGAAGGGAACGGCCTGATGAAATCCCATCTGCTGTAAAAAAGCTATCAAGGAGGATGGCTTCTCTTTGCTGCTTTTTCAACAGCTTCTCCTTTTTCTGTGGTATAACCAAAATTTCATAAATTAGGAATTATGGAAGAATGATGAGCAGTATATACATGAGAATTTACAGCAGAAATATATCAACTAAGGGGCTATTTGGTTTCCTGCAGGTAGCATTTGCAGCATTACTCTATTTGCAAGCATCTGATTGCTTGTGATTTGCAAATGACCTGTAAGCTATGAATCTATGAGCGGTTGGGCACTAACAGCTGCAAAAACAACTGCAACCACTTGCAAGATACAAGAATCAAATCAAAATTACAGTATATTAAAAATAAAAACAGAAAGAAGATATAAAAATAAGGTAATAAATTTTAATCTAGTGCCATGTGAAGGGGAGCCTTAGCGTAACAGTAAATTTGTTATCATGTGACCTCGAGGCCACAGGTTCAAATTGTGGAGACATCTTCTTATAAAAATGCAAGGTAAGGTTGCATACAATTGATCCAATATGGTCCGACCCTTCTCCAGGACCTCAAGGCTCGCAGGTATCTTTTATTTAAGGAGTTGAAATAATATATATCAGGCTTACACATAAATCAATATTTAAACAAACAATATAGCATGGTATCATGATTTCATTTTTTTAAAAAAAAAACTACGAAATTCTTAGAAATATTGTTTTAGCTAGTCTTATAGATATGGCATAAACATTATGTCATCATATTGTTCTTAAATTAGCAGAAGGGGAGCCTTGGCGCAACGGTAAAGTTGTTGCCATGTGACCAAAAGGTCACGGGTTCGAATCCTGGAAACAGCCTCTTGCAAAAAGCAAGGTAAGGCTGTGTACAATGGATCCTTCCCCGGGACCCCGCATGGCGGGAGCTTCGTGCACCGGGTTGCCCTTTTTATTGTTCTTAAATTAGCAAATAACAAAAATATTAGATAATGGAAATGTTTTTTTTTTACTTTTTTTAATATGGTTTTAAAAACTAGAATGATATGCTTTATTTTCAAACAAATAATTGTGGTGTTATAATGTTCTAGAAGTTATAACTAAAATAATTAAAAACAAACATGCAAACAACACTATGTTGAATATTAAATATCCTTTTGATGTATAGAAAACAATTTTATCACGTAACTAGGATTACTTTAATGGAATTGCATTTTATAATACATAAAGAACTATTGGTTACAACAATTGCATTTGCAAGGACCAAAGAGCCACTCTTTGAAGCATTTGGATTTGCAAGCAATGGTTAACCAAATAACCCCTAAGCAACTATAAGGGGGAAAGAATCATATACTTTGTGAATTCTCTCAATCTCTGGCAGGGAGTCAATTTTTAATTTCTTCCCAAGAGAGACTTCTGTTCTATTCTTACTGGAAAAGAGTTTATCCTGTAAAAAAGCATTGAAAATAAAAAAAAATAATATCAAACACACATCAAGAGAAATGGAATAATCATTAAATAAATTATACAGATCAGTCAGTCGGTTAGCAGAAGCACTGTATGGACTCAACAAAGCAGAGACCACAATTAGACCCATTACTTGGTGTAACTAAAAATTAGTCCACATGCTGATCTATTTCAACAAACTAGTAGTGTGGATTCTAACATCTAAATAGTGGTTCACCACATAATATATGATGGCCTAGTAACCAAAATTAGTACTTTTCTAATTCCCACCAAACAAATTCCAGCAGCATGAAACAAAACTTAAAACCTTAGCATGAAAACAAAAACAATTTCCTTAATCATACAACGTAAATGTAAAATTATTGAACCAAAATGCTAGGTCAGTCACTTGTATCATTGCATATAAGGATAAAAAAGAATTGTACAATAGCATTGAATCAAGAAACCATAAAACCACAGAATTTTAATCATTTTAAAGACAAAAAATGATAAAGGATAGAGGTCTGGTTCAATGCAAGAGACCAATGGAGGTGACCAAATAAATAATAAACCTAGAGAGATTAAAACTCAAATCACAGTCACATTGATAACACAAAGGTACACTCATTTAAATTGCATTAGAGCTCTTAGACTCCTAAAGTCAAACTATCTGGCTTCTTTCGTAGGCATAATGTATTATGGGTAGACCACTGATGTAGTCTACACTGCAAAATTTCATCAAGTTATATCCTCAACCCCCAAAAGATGCAATATTGTCCTGCAATAATTGAAGAATGGTAAATGGAGGCATCTTTACTGTTGAGAGCACCATCTAAGATCACATTATCGACTCAAAATTACATAAAAATAAAGAAACAACAATTTGGGATTGTTAACTGGGAACCAAAATCACAAAAGCAGCCCACAGCTAATTGTGCTCAAAGGAGTTCAGTAACCAGAAAACTGTAACAACAGTAGGACACTATCGTTTGATGAAGTAACAGAAGCTGAATTTACTCTCACCCAGATATTTGAAAATGACATTGATGAAGAAATTAGCAGTTTCTACAGTTTCCCTTTTTAGTCTATCATATAACTTTCTTTTGGCTGCATTATGCTACCAAGATACTTAAAATGATATTGCAACAGGTGGAAACCAAAATGGAGGAACTCACAGATACTTCTTGAAATTCATCTAAGTTGGTCGCAACAGTTTCCCACTGCAAAGAAACAAGGGAGATTGATGAAGATCCCTTTGCCCTGGTGTTTTTTGTCTCAACTCGTCTTATTTCACGGTATAATCTGTGACCAACAATAGGATCATCTTCATACCTGCAAAATAAAGAAATGAAAAAATTGCCAATGTTAATCATTATATATATAATATAACCAAATTTGTACAATAATTGTATTCTAAATCTAAACAGAATAATGATACCAATAGGAAATCCCATGTGAATCACCACCAATTCTTTCTTTACGGAAAGCTGAGAGTTGGATGCCATGTTTCAAAGAACTATCAATGAAATTCCGAATGTCCTCTTGCTGCATAGTGGAAAAGATTAACTCAATGCCAGCATAATGCGGACTCAGACAATGGTAATTTAAAACTCAGTTCAACAGAAAAAAGACTCTTAGCTCCATTATGTGACCAATAATTGTTGACAAAAAATCATAAATTGTATTAGCTCAATCATACTACTTACAGAATGACAACCTCCAGTGTTGTTCAAATTGTGATCCAAGTTTTAGTATCATATCTTTCTACTGTGTAGAACCTGCTAGATCACAATCAAGGCCATGTTCTAGAGGATTGGGATGTATCATGACATCATCCAGCACAGCCAGTAGGAATGGTTGGGTGAAAGATCCAGCCCAATTCAACATATAATAGGACTTGGGTGTGGTGCGAATAGGCAGATGGTTCAAACTTAAGCAATAACACCATGCACCTTCCTAATTCTTCTTGCACCCAAACCTCTCGACTCCCATAATTGTCCCCATTGTCACATGAACTTTCATTTAAGTGGAGACTCATTTAGAAAACATAGATCATAATCTTTATCTCCTTCGATCCCAACTAATAATAATTAGATTCAAGATTAGTTTTATAAGTTTATAGTACAACAATAAATAAAAAGCTATCATCAGAGAATAGGTGGAATAAACTTATTACCAATAGGTGTATTCTATGGAAAGCCATGAGAACAACATTTCCTGATCACATAAAGTAATTTGTACTTTATAACAATAATTTAATGTTAATTTGAAAGGTGAGGTAATTACTTGGCATTTTCATTTTGTCTAAATAATTTTCAATTAGTATAAACTGCAAAAGGAACACCTTTACTAATGCAGCTTCTAATTTGCAAGTTTCAGTGCACTTATTTAATGGTTAAACTTTATTAGGTGTTTCACAGTAGCATAAATTGAACACTGTGAACTATAAGTTTATAGGTCCTTGTCATCTATGACTAAAATCCCATCTTTCAATTTAATTTCAATTATCTCTGTAGGAAAATATTAGGTGTTCATAGTAGCATAACTTGAACCCATGAACTATTAGTTTATAAATTCTCTTCATCTACAAGCAAGTCAATTTTAATTCAAATGATGATATTAGGAGGGGAACCTCATTATAATTTGAAACAACCAATGGCAACCAAAAACACTAGAATTAGCCTTGAGAGAATATAATGCTTTAATTCTTTGATATAACATAATTCATCCGGCATGAAAAAGCAAGCATTTCAAGGTTGGCACTCAAGACTAAGGCCCACACCGATTGAAATATGAACTATTTAATTAGTAGATGAAGATTATGATTAGACTTCGGTAAGAGAATATAATCATAGAGTTCATGACGCACCTCAACACGGATATCACAGAGTGCTTTTAAAATCAACACTCTTGTCCCGGGTTGAAGTGTTCTATATTTCTCAATTTCCGTCCTGAAAAAAAAATGATCTAAAATCGTATCGCCTAGAGAAACTTGAATAAACATTGTGTTTGGTATGTTGTATAACCTTACCCATGGGATGCAACAATTGGGATCTCACCCTCAGCAACCTGCATAGATAAACCCTTGCTTAATTATTCCATTATGTTTTTTTGTTACAATGTCATTAGCAGATGAATTTAAAATGCCATTGTACCCAGTGCCACCAATCTCTTAATTTTCTGCAAAGCACAGTAACCCAAGTTGTGCGTCCTAGAGCCATGCGAGTTACCGGAGGGATAGCCTATTGACACAAATGGGAAGAAATACACAACATGAAATTTTTAACTAACCTCTTAAAAATCAATTTACTCAGGTATTGGCAAGTAAGCTATGTAAGATGAAATGCCAAGCAGTAACAGCCAAAAACACACTAATATAACAAGAATAGAGATTGTTTTTCCAAGCAAGGATGGTACTCACAACAAGAAACCGTCATTAACTGAGCAACACGCCAAAAAGGAAAAAATATCATTAGGAAAACATCAGGCAATTTAAGAAGCATGCATTAAACTTCACAGAACAGGAAACACAAACCAAACTGCAGCTGCTTTGTCTTGGCAAAAATTTTATGGTTCTTCAAGATAACATGAGATGTAATTTTAGGAGCAGTCAATAAGGAAGGTTAAAGCTACAGCATTTAAGTCACAACAAGAAAGTAAAAACCTTTAGCAAAGGCATGTGCACGTCATCCAGCGTGCTGCTCGCCGTCAAAAGCGCCGTCTCGAGCTCTTCAGCTGAGAACTCTGCGGCAATGTTCAGCAGCGGTCTGAAAATCTAGGAACCAAACAGGAAAACAAACCACATCCCTTAGAGATCTAGCAAAGAAAGAAATATCGGTGGAAGAGGAGGAGCTTAACCAGCAGGAGATGAGCCTAACATGAAGGAAGTTGAAGATTGAGGCAAGCTCCCACATGGAACGGAGCTCCCAGCGGGGAAGTTGAGGCGGAAGCGGAGGCTCGAGGAGCGGGGTGATCACTCTACCGGTTTGCTGCTGCTCCTCCTTTTCCCGGCGGGTCACAGGGCGGCGCTCTGGCTGCGGGGGTCGGGCAGCGGCGGCGACGGAGTGGGATCGGGAGGTGCAGGCGCGGGGAAAGCGTGTTTTTCGGAGCGAGAGTTCGGCCGGTGGCGGAGAGGGGCGAGGGTCGTCCACTGGGGGGGAGGATCCGTCAGCGGCGGAGGGCGGCGAGGCAGGTTGATCGTCAGTCATGGAGAAGGGGAGATCGGGAGGGTGGGAGGCGGATGCTACGGCGGAGCAGGGGTCGAGGGAAGGGGAGGAGGACGGCGGAAGGAGGCGATGGCATGGGGAAGAGGCGGAGGCCATGGAAGAGGGAGGGGCATGAATTGGGACTTGGGAGGATGTCACACTGCGAGAGGGCATTAAGGGAATTTCGTCTTGGAACCTTATAATAGCTTTTCAAATTACATGATTCCACCCCTAAACCGGTTTAGTTGTAGATACTGAACCGGTATTTTACCCGGTTGAGTTACTTACTGACAACTTATTTTAGGCCGGTGAGTTATCTGATTAAATAACATATACATCCAAATATTACCTTGTTTAGCTAAATTATTATATAATTTAAAATAGTAAATAATACATAATGAATTATATTGTAAAAAATCTTTACAAGTTTTGCATATCACACACGCAATTTAATAAATATTTTAAATATGAATTTCATTTTTTTTTAATTAAGATCAACTATTTAGTTTACGCGGTCTAATTCACCGATCTCAATTTTCTATAGGCCATTCCAATTAATGAGAAATCGGTCACCATGGATAACCCACTATCTAAGCGTTTTTATGTGAATCGAATATGAATTTAACTTTGATAATACCAAAATGTGGACTTGGTCTTCAAAAATGCTTCTATTGCATCCCAAATCATAGCATTGAATGAGTTTTTTTAGCCCCTATGAATTGAGGACAGATCCTCTTGTCCGTAATTTTACGGATCAGGAATGATCCACTATTGTAGACCATTAATTTGGATGAATCCTATCAACTTAAAGGTGGGCTCTATTCAAATCAATGATCCTCATATAGTGGATCATCCCCTGGTTTACAAATTACGGACCAGAGAATCCCTATTGCTATGAATTGGTACAATTGATAACTACATGAATAATTATTTTAATAAGTTTTATGATTAATTTTTAATAGATATAAAATATAAGTTGGATATTTGACCTTTTTTTTTTATAAATGATCACTGTATTAAAATAAAAATATACTTCATGATTTACTTATCTATATCTAGTCAAGGACCCGATAATATTGAACCGTATTAAATGAGCATTATCATTTTTACTCTAGTGAATTGAAGTTTTTTTAATCCAGAATAAATGAAAATATTTGATAATCTTAAAAATCATAAATACATTATGATACCTCATAAATGTATTACTATATACCGAGTAAACATCTAAAACTTTTTTTTTTTATTTTTTAACTAAACACTATAACCCAATTAATAAGCTTGAAATAAAATCTTAAAAAATTTTAGCTTAAATACTATAACTCAATTGGGAAACCAAAACCCTAAAGGTAAAGTGTTAAAAAATAATATTAAAAAAAAAGACTGATACCCCTAGGGTTCAGGCTTCCTAATTGGGTTATAGTATTCAAACTAAAAAAAAAATGAAAGACTGATATCTTAGGGTTCAGGCTTCCCAATTAGGTTATAGTATTCAAGATAAATATTTTTAAAAGATTTTATCGCTAGGGTTCAGATTTCCGAATTGAGTTATAGTGTTTAGTTAAAAGACAAATTAAAAATAAAAAAAATTTAGGCATTTATGAGGTATAGTAATATGTTTATGGGATATACTAATATATTTGAGATTTATATTTGAAGAAATATTGATTTTCTAAAATGAAAAAAAAATGAAAATAAAAAAATGCGTTGATATCCTGCGTGTGCACAGGTGCATATTGTGTGACTCAATATATGGATTTGTTATGTTGCGGACTATTTGCTGTGGGATTGTACGAACCTAAGGCGTCTAGATTCAATCCAGGAGTCCTGGATTCAATCAAAAGTTATTTTTTATTTATTTATTTTGGATATATTATATGTATATAGAATTTAGGGAAGCCTTGGCGTAATGATAAAATTGTTACCATGTGACAGAAGGTCATGTATTTGAATCCTGAAATCAACCTCTTGCAAAAAGAAGGTTAAGGCTGCGTACAATGGATCCTTCTCCAGCCCCCCGCATGACAGGAGCTTCGTGCACTGGGCTGCCTTTTTTTTAGGGTTTAAGATTTTAAAATTTAAGGGTTAAGTTATAGTGGGTTTAAGCTAATAAGATTTTTTCTCTAAGATTTAAGCGTCCCTCTTGGGTTATAATATTCAAGATAAAAAAATTTAAATACTTACGGGGATATTATATGTATTTAATATTTAAGATTTTAGAATTTAGGGGTTAGATTATAGTAAATTTAAGCCAATAAAATTTTTCCTAGGATTCAATCTTTCCTCTTGGATTATAATATTAAAGATAAAATTTTTTTAGATGTATGATGTTATTTTTTTAAAAAGGAAGATTGATTTAAAAAAAAGATAAAATGAAATCCAGACCAGACATATATATATATATATATATATATATATATATATATATATATATATATATCGTTTGATTGATGGACGATACTGAATGATTCTCAGTGAAGTTGGATATTCGGACCATTCTCGAATGCTCATATATATATATATATATATATATATATATATATATATATCTCGTTTGATTGATAGACGATACTGAATGATCCTCAGTGAAGTTGGATATTCGGACCATTCTCGAACACTCCGAGTGGCTAAAACCCACTTGGAGCACCCAGAAGTGACTCTTATTCACTGAGAGTTGCTAATGCATCGTTCACAGAATGACCATATATAAAATTAAAAATCATTAATAATTTTAAAAAGTTCATATATATTTTAAATTTAGATTGGTATACTTATTTTAACTAAGTTCTTCAAATTCTTTTTTTTTTCATATTTTTTCTAAGTTATCAATGTCTTTTAGATTTAAAATTATCTTTAAAAACTTTATTTTTTATTTCAAATTTATTTAATAAATTTAAGATAACTAGAAAAGTAATAACTTAAATTTGGAATAAATTTGAACCTTTTAACCAAACTTTCATATAAAAATAATAAATTTAGTTAATCTTATTGATCCTAACGGTGACTAGTCTAACTCCATAAAATTTTTTTACCAGTTATCAAGATAAATCGAGAAGTACTCACGATAAGTAATCCAGAAGCTAGTTGACAACTTGGATGTCTAGTTGTCAACTTGATGGTCTATCGTTCTACCATTAACCCCGAGAGCAATCAAAAAATCCTAGGTTTCTTGACTGTCCATCGCGAGCGCTTCTTGATTTACCTTAGAATTAATTAATAAGGCTAATTGAATCCATCCTTCATAAAAAAAATCAAATTCAATACTTGAGATAATAAATTAACATTAATTACTTTAAACTCATGTTAATTACTTTAATAAATGAACATTTTTGGCATTATAAGTAATAGCATAAATTGATCTTTTTTTTAAAACAATAATTTAACTGACTAATTGTTTGAGGTCTAGATTTTGCCTAAACATGCAAGATATCACAAATTGTCTTAGGTATCACAATTTGATTTTGTTACGCATAGACACAATCAAATTTTAGTTATATTAAATGCTACAATTTAACCGCACTAGTTGTTTTGATTTAATTAAAATATTATGAATATGACTTTTTTCTATTCATCTATAAACTAAATCTAAAAAAAATCACCATTTGATTCTAGTAAATGCTACATGTTGAAAACACCACCCTAATATTTTTCAAAGATTCAATAACATGTCAAGATCTAGCAAGATTATTAACTTTGGATCAACTTAAAATTATTCATTGGGCATATTTGACATGTATGTACATATTGATATAGCTCACATGTCACCATAGATGGATCTATGCAAGGGCCGGCTGTCCGGTAGCCCAGCCCAAATTATATGATTACCATCAAATGACACATGTGGTTCCCATCAAAGTCCATGCATGGATTCTTTGAAATGACCTATGATTCATTTCTTGATCGTAAAAAGTGAATATGTTTATTTTTAGCGTCTCCATTAATTCGTCTCAGGACCAATACAGAGAAGATAAATTACGGACGACTATTAGCTTTTGAAATAATGACTAGTACATAAAGGAGACATTTACCTTAGCTTTGTCGAGATTCGAACTCCAGACCTTATGATGACAATACCTCATGCGCTAACCATTAAACCGCCCCAAAAGGACCCTATAATTCATTTCTTGATTTATTTCATGTTAGCTGCTCGACTAAATAACATCAAAAAGACAAATTTTATTTATTATTTTCAACTATCCTTTTAAATCATTAAAAAAAATCCATTTGAGCGGTCTAAATCCTATACCAATTTTATTACATGAATATAAAAAATATAAATTAAATGTACGAAGAACAATGACCTTTTGTAATTAATTAATTATACTTATTATCCTTTCATCCACCCATCCTCCAAATAATATTACTTTAGTCTTCCGTCTCGTTTACTCATCTCCATTCCCTTACCCTACACCACTCATGACTATGCCCACTCTCTCGGTAGCCAAGCCCTGCCCCTAGAGGTGTACTCATCAATAAAGCTACCCTCATGCCGTACTTGTGGGCTGACTATCTCTATCTAACCGTTGGCAACACGCTCTTTAATGTCAGTGTGAGCCACCAATCTTCCGTCGTGATCTCTAAATTTTCAACTTTTAAGAATTAGATAAATTAACTTAATAATTCATAAATAATGAAAAAAATTCATTTAATTAAAAATTAAAATCTTTTAAAATATAGGAGAAGGTGAGATGATAATGTGTTAGTGTAAAGTGAACTCCGATCGTCCTTAGTAGACTCATTCAACTCAGGATCAGGATCAGGATCAGTTCAATTCATCTCTATTTGTTACATCCATCCCTGGATGTCACTAATCCATTAATTGAGATGTCTTAATTAAATTATGCTATATATTATTTACATATGTTGAATGTGTCTTAGTTCATTATATAGATATTAGATTATGTTGAATGTGTCATCATATAAAATCTTTCCCTCACTATGTATTCCATGAAAGAGACCGTCATAAGTTTTATCCCTCTCTAAGCGATATTGTCACATGGAGACAAGTTAACACATTATTAGATACTGATAGTTCTTATAAAACCTAAGCCGTATGAATTCTAGACAGTCAAAAAAATAATTCGAATAGGAAAAACAAAAACATACATAACATAAGAAAATAAATATATAAACATAATGACAAAGAACCTGATTGAAGAGTCATGTCTTTATTCTTTAGCGTCGTCTAGAAGATCCTGAGGAAGAAGAAGCAGAAGCAAATGAGGAGGATCTTCTAAGGGGCTTAGGGGATAAAGGCGCCGAAAAGTTTCCTGTCAATGGGGAACAAGAAACTAGATCAAGATTCTCCCTAAACCCTTGTGGACCTTCCCTTATATAGGCAATCAATCCGTTATCAATCCATAGATAATAATGGATTGGACTAAAGGGTTCTACACATTCAACCCACATCAAATTACTCGAAACCCACTAAACATAAGTTAGATCACTTTAAAGGGTTCAAATCGTATTCACATGTGCAACTTATAAATAAGCTTACCTAATAGGTATAATTATATCCAACAATCTCTTACTTAGGTTATATGTGAGTTGTATGTGAAATACAAGTAAAACTTTAGTTGATATCAAACTTTATGCGTACAAGATATCCTATAAATAGTCTGGTCCATTAACTTCATTGGTATAGGACTAAAAAGGTCATAACTACTGTATATGATTATAACAAACCCCAACATTAATCACAATACTAATATCATTAATAACATAGATCAAGATGTGGATGTGTAGAGTGAAAATTACATGAAATGTGATCAATATATATCAATTTCCAACTGGTCCTAAGATGACCTCAAAAGAGGTCAGATCATATTCGTAAAATACTTTATATTAAACTGCAATAGTAAATTATGACCCAAACTGTATGATTCCAAAAGGAATCTCTATCATATTTACAAACATCAAATGCTAAACAGTAGCCGTAAATAATGATATCATAGTTAGAGTGTCAAACAAACATATAAATTTTTATTAATATTTTAAATTTTAAGTATGTACGATAATTAAAATAAATGTTTATTTTTATTAATCAACATAGAGCAATAAATGAATATAGACTCCTAGTAGATGAGTTCTTCTTCCATAAAAAGGACTTCCATATCCACAACATGCACATGAAACACCATAAGCACCAAGCCTTTAGTGAGTGGATTAGCCAACATGGAATCTGTGCTGATGTGCTCTACCATGATCTGACAACTCTGAACTCTTTCTTTAACCGCTAAAAACTTGATGTCGATGTGCTTGGACTTAGAAGAACTACAGTTATTATTGGCATAAAGTTCTGTGGCTTTATTATCACAGTAGATCCTCAGTGACTTGTCAATACTATCAACGATCTGTAATGCTATGATGAGGTTCTGTAGCCAAATCTCATGATTGGATGTTTTACAGCATGCTACTAACTCTACCTCCATAGTAGAAGTGACTACTAACATTTGCTTGACACTCTTCTAAGTTATAGCCCCTCCAACTGTTGGTGCAATATCCCTAGGTCAAGGTTGACCTGTTTGACTAAGCTTGAGTTGGCTCAAGCTTGAGTCTTGATGTTTGTGTTTCGATGCTTGACAATACATTGAGACAATACATGAAGATTGCAGGTGCAATTGTTCATGCGGGGAGATTATGAAGGAGAGTCAAGTAGATTAAGGTTGACTGGATACTTGACTGGGAAATCCTAGTGAGTGAAGCTAGGTGAAAGTCCTAGTGAGTGAAGCCAGGTAGATGGGAAGTCCTAGTGAGTGAAGTTAGGTGAAAGTCCTGGTGAGTGAAGCTAGGCAGATGGAAAGTCCCGGTGAGTGAAGCCGGGCAGTGGGAAAATCCTGGTGAGTGAAGCCAGGTGAAAGACCTAGTGAGTGAAGCTAGGAAGATTGAAAGACCTGGTGAGTGAAGCGAAGTATGAGGAAATCCAGATGGGTCAAGAGTGACCGGACATCTGGTGGAAGGAAGTCCAAGTGGGTAATGGAGGACCGGACACTTGGCACAAAGAGAAAGTCCAGATGAGTCAAAAGTTGACCGAACTCTTAGCGGTCGTAAGTCCAATAGGGAGTTGGCATGGAACTAGGAAGTTCGGACGTAATAAACTTCTGAAGACCATAACTTTTGACTTGGATATCGGAATGAGGTGATCTCGGATGCAAAACGAAGCTAATTTCAAGCTCTACATAGATTTCTACTTCCTAATCGATTGGCCAATCGATTGGAGGAGGGTTCAATCGATTGGCCAATCGATTGGGGGGTTCAATTGATTGGTCAATCAATTGGGCGACGTGACTTTGTGCAGAAAAGCTGTGGATCGATTGGGTAATCGATCGAAACTTTCCCAATCAATTGGTCAATCGATTGGGAGAGTTTCTGAGTGAACAGTAAGCTTCTGAATCGATCAATTGATCGATTGAAGCCTCCAATCGATTGGAGCGCTGGAAATCGCGCGAAAAGCTTTGAATCGATTGAGCAATCGATTCAGGGTGATTCCAGAGAGCACAGAGGTACTCTGGATCGATCGGCCGATCGATCCAAAGCCTCCCTAATCGATTGTGAGTAATCCAATCAATTGGGATTTGACCGTTGGCGCGGATAAAGCTGTTGGCGAGCGTTTTTCTGCACATAACTTCCTCTCTTCTCCACAGGCGATCACAACAAACCTCCACAGCGATCTTTTCTTCCTCACTGCCAGTTCTTGAAGGTTCTTGGAGGCTCATCCAAGTCAAGAGGTGAGTTGTAACAAAAAGAGGAAGAAACTAGGATTTTCATTGTAATCTTGTAAGATTCATTTGTATTTTTGCTTCTTTCTTTCTCATTGTTGTATTGTGAGGTTGTAAGGCTTCTCCACCTTTGGTAGTTACCGAGAAGGAGTGTTTTTATAGTGGAGGGTGTGTGAGTGTGTGGATCCTTGGACTAGTCACCTCTTCTTGAGGTGGATACCAAGTAAATCCTAGAGTTAGCGTTGTGTGTTTGTTTCTTTATATTTTCCGCTGCATATCTTTGAAGAAACAAGCAACGACGAGCACGAGATCGTGTCGAGCTATTCACCCCCTCTAGCTCCATTTTCGGTCCCAACACCAACAAGCATGAGATATAGCCTGAAATGGATCTCTTGCTTGTTGGATCAATACACATGTGAGAGGGGGGGGGGGGATGAATCACGTGGGTTTCGAAAACACATTTTCTCATTTTGAAATCAAAGTATACATGGCGAAAAAACTAAAAGAGCAATACAAGAAAACACAGGTGGTTTTACTTGGTTCAGAGCCTTTGGTGACTCCTACTCCAAGATCCAGGTCCCGCAGACCTATCGATGGGTAATCCACTAAAATACCTTTATTAGTACCTCCGGAAAAGAGAATCGAGTACATAAAAAGATGGAACAAGTGCAACACCTTGCACTTGTCCTATTTCAAATAGTTAAATACACAAATTACAGCCTCATTACCCAACACCTTTGAAGATTGCCAGCTTATGCTCAGTGTCGGTCGATTCCTCGACAATAGTCGGGTGCAATAGTGTCATAGCAGAGTTACAATAGTATGCCGGAGCAGTCGGAATCTTAATCAGATGCGTAGAACCTTGTATGTGAGTTGTTGTAGAAGCCTTGGGCGAGAAGCCTTAAATAGAGCATGGAAGGTGCCTTCCATAGGCATTAAAGGCGCCTCTAATGGGATAAAGTTTATCCCATAAATGTTGTGCCTTATCTACTTCGATCGCCAAACTTCATCCTTTGGAAGGCATCTTCCATAGCCTTGGAAAGCGCCTTTCATGAATAGTACAAAGACACCTTCATCTACTTGAAGGAGCCTTCAGACACTATTCATCCTAAGGTAAATTTGCTCCTTTGTCCTGCAAAATAATGTTAGTCCAATAAACCAAATAATGACCTACAAGATAAGTGTTAACACAATAATAAGCAGTAGTAATTAGTTTCTGCCCACCCAGGACCCGGAAGTAGTTAAGGTCTCAGATTAGGGATCCAAAATGACCCTAAACGGGACTGATGCCTACTGTCTCCTCAATCGGGACGTGCCCTCACTTAGTCACTCTCCTCCAGTGACTTACCTTTAATTACCAGTTTGCTAGATATCCGGTCAGTTCGTCGACTTATCTGTGTTGGTCCCTTTGGAGGCCGGTAAGAGGGGAGGGGTGAATTACCATACAAAAATAAACACAAACTTGGTTTGCAATTAGAGAATTGCTAATCCAAGACAAATACGATGCACTATCTGACGATCTCCGTCGGGCGGAGTAGCCTTTTTACAGCGTTGAGAGTACAAACAAAAAAGTAAAGCACTACGAAACTGATTACAAGTGAGTTAAAATCTGTGCAGATCAGTGCTATATTTATATCACTGTTCAGGGCGCCCCGAAGGGTTCCGGGCGCCTTGGGGGGGGGGATAAAACTTTATCCCCAAACGTTCAGTCAATGTCCACATCATCATGGATGAGTTTTGGGTTCCGGGCGCCCGGACCTTCAAAGGTGCCCAAGGCGCCCGGAATGATTCCGGACGCCCGGACCACTTAAGTCAACCTTGTTGACTTTTATGGTTCGGTTCCTCTGCTCCAGTTTAGCACGTCTCGATCCAGGTCTTCAACTCGGCTCCGCTAGCTTGGGTGATCTCAGCCATCCGGAATAGGGCTCACCCGAATCCAAGTTCCGGCCTTCTCCTCGAGCAGCCTTCCTTCCCGGTTTCTTGTCCCTTGAACGTCGCGTACATTCTTCTTGTCCGCTGATGTACTCTTCCGCGGTTACCGCGCCCCTCGGACGCACCGAGCTCATCGGCTCTCTCCCGTGTCATCCTTCTCGCCAGCCGTGTCTTCCGCTCGACTTCCTGTGTTCCTAAGCTCTTGTACACTTAGACACAAGGGTTAGACAAAACAGGATCTAACTTAATTCGTTTGATCACATCAAAATACCTTGGGGTTCCAACAATCTCCCCCTTTTTGATGTGAACAACCCAAGTTAAGTTAGGGTAAAAAAATGCAATAAAAACAATTAATATGTAAATAAGTCCAAGATTTGTCAATTCAACAATTATTATATACCTCCCCCTAGACTTAACATACTTGTAGGGTCTTTTGAGCCGCAAAAACCGCATTTTGTGTTGTGGAACCCCCGAAAGCCCATGCCACCAGATCCGTGTGAATATTAAATTTTCATGTACATGTTTTCTAATCCTAGATCTACATGTTTAGGAGTTTATACCTTTGATGTGAAGCCCTTCACTTATCCCACTCGTCCAAGAAGATGCCGGATATTGAGGGTGTCAAGTGAACACCCCTCTATGTGTATCCACACGAGCAGTTAGGTGGAGAAGAAACCTTAGAGTGTGTTAGCACTCTTTGAGGGTTTCGGCCAAGGAGGAGGAGAGGGAGAGAAGAAGAAGCAAGGAGGAATAATGATGATCGATTATTAAAATAAGAGTAAAAAATGGCTTAAGTATTTTCATCTAATGAAAATACTTAATGCTCATTAACATCATTAATGAGTCTCATTAATGAGCCTTAATGAATATTTAATTAATACTCATTCTTCATTAAATGGCCATTTTAAAACTCATTCGAAATTTGAATCTAAAATTCAAATTGAATTCCATTTATCATTGAATTCAAAATTCAATGAATATCATCATTAAGCCTCACTTGAGTCTAACTCAAGTATAGCCTCACTTGAGTCTAACTCAAGTCTAACTCAATCGAGTCTTACTCAATTAATCTAATTTGGATGACTCTTAATCCAATTTGGTTCATCACATGAACCTAATCCTCTTGGTTCATCATATGAACCGAATCTCCATCTAATTGCCCTTTGTGTGTGACCCTATAGGTTCTTGTAACATTGGCAATACTCCTAAACTCATTTAGAAGTATAAGTAATGAGCGGTATCTAGCAACACATCATTACTAGCCAAGTTACAAGAATGTTGAGATTCAACATCACCTTATGACTACTAATTGTAACTCTTCACAATATATGACAATGTCCTTCTATCCTTGACATCTAGATTGATCAATGTGAGGTATAGACCGTGTCATCCTCTAATCAATCTAAATCTTGAACTCCAAGTAGACTCACTCTAATCAAATGAGCTCAATATCTCATATTGACTTATTTGGGCATGACCATGCACTACAACAAAAATGTCAAAAGACAACACCACAAAGACAACGATTTTGGAAGAAACTGTTGTGAATTTGATAAAAGACAACGGTTTTTGACAAAACCGTTGTCTTTGAGCTCCCATAAAATATAAAAGACAATAGTTTTATTAAAACTGTTGTTGTTGAGCGATTTTATTTTAAATCGACGACACATTTTACAACGGTTATCTAAAACCGTTGTCTTTAAATACTTTTTAGGGGTTAAGACAATAGTTTTATAAACCGTTGTGTTTTTATATTGTTTTATATAGTCAAAGACAACAGTTTTAATAAACCGTTGTCTTTGACTTTATTCTTTCATTGTTTTTCCCTTCACATTTTTTATTGCAACCGTGTTTTACTTTCTCTTTCTGCCAAAAATTTTTAGCTCCATGTTTTTCCCCCCTAGCCTTGTCGAACCCTAACCTATTTTTCTTTCCCTCTCCTTATGCAATCTCTTCACGCAATGAACCCTTGTTGTTTTTTCTTCCTCCACATCCATCCGCCTCTAGGGTTTCCTTGTTCTTCACGATCCTCATTCTATCTGTGTTCTTTCTACAAGAGTCTTCTACCAAAAAGGCTCTTCCATGGCTTTAGAGGCGAGAGGATCAGGAACATATAGGCGAAGCAGCATGAGACTCATAAGGCCTCGTACGTTTACTTGTGATAAATTTGAGTTAAGTAATGCTCTTTTGTTCGTCTTCCGATCTTCTTATGTTGTTTTCTAACCCATTCTTTTATTCTTCGATTAACATCACGAATCCTCAATTTGTTATTTTTTGAGTTTTTTTTCTTCACTTGATGTGTTATTGGTTAATCTGAATTTGTGGTGATCTTTTTTTCTTGTGCAATGATTTATTTCGAGTGCATTACAACATTGCAGCATGTAGGCACTATAAAAGAACTCTTAGATTCAGATCACCTTGGTTAAGCGTAATAGGCACACTCATTGTTCTCCGGGCTGGTCAAAGTTCACACGTTCTAGGGTTAATGCAGTCTTTATATAAAGCCCTAATCCGTTGTTCTTTGCATCGTGCCGCTTTCCTCGGTTTCCTGCATTAATCGTCGCCAAGGTACGAATCCAAAGCCCCAGTCGCAGTGCTTTTCTCCTTAGGTTTTTTTGGTTCATTTGGAAGTCGGTGATCCTCGTTCTCTGGGTATTTTGATTTTTTATTTTCCTGTTTCTGCATTAAAATTGATGTTCATTCATTCGTCGAATGATCCTATGCCATTTTAACATACACTCGAGGTCGACAAAATGCATGGCTTGTAGGAAAAATATTTTTCCCTAATTGTTTTTATTGTGTTATCAGGTGATTTGGTCACATATTTGTGAATCTAGGGAAGCGATATCACTTTCAAGATGCAGAACGAAGCGGGTGAAATGATGAATCTTTATATCCCTAGAAAATGGTGATTATCTTATCAGTAATTAGATCTTCTGTAGCCTGGATATATTGATCGATTATGTTGATTATTGTGATATTTTTTCCAACTTTTGTTTTCTCCCCTAGTTCTGCTACGAACAGACTAATCATTGCCAAGGATCATGCATCCGTCCAAATCAATATTAGACACTTGGATGATAATGGAGTGTACACCAGCCAGTATACCACTTTTGCTCTTTCTGGCTTTATTCGTCCTCAGGTTTGTTCCATCTTTGAACTAAAAGTATGATTTTTATATGTATTCTCCCTCTGTTGAAATTTATTTTTTTGTATAGTGTATCCTGTTTAGTTCCATATTAATCAGGTCCTAACCAGGATTTATTCCATTATAGTGTAAAATGACCTGATAATTTCCTGTAGTCCCACCTCCAAAGTGCATGTTATCAAGTTGTCTTTTTTGCTAACAAAAGTTTACTTTTCAATTTCGAATGACATGCAAACTGTCCTGAATTGGTTGCGTGATACCTTGTTTCAATGCATTATTGATGCAGGGAAAAGTGGCAAGCTTGAACATTTGTGATGTTAAGTGTTCAGATCAATAAAGTCTGTTAAGTTTCAATGCCCATAGTGATTTTTTACAAGTAAAAAAAAAATCTAATTACAATTATCATGTCATATGTTTTGCAAAAATCACATGTTAAGGCTATTAACTAAGCATATCGAACCTGAAGCTTTCGAGCATCCAATGAGCAACAATTAACATATTGATATGAGGATATTTTCTTCCCAGATTAGTTTGCCTTTTACAATTTTGACTTGACATTTAAAATATATACTTGCAATCTGCCTATTATAGATCATGGAGGAAAGTGAGACCTCTAAGGAGGATAGTGGATCACTGGGCAGAGAAAGGATCAATCCCTTGGCACGAGAGCCAATATCCCTGTCCGGTAATTAGTTTGTGTTTGATGTATCTGCATTTACTGTGCTGACTTCCTTTTACCATCATGCTTCGTTCAACTACTTTACTTTATCAAGATCGATTAGAACAAGGATTAAATTTTGTTTTCCCTTTCCATTCGATAACTTTTGAATTGGTCATGACTTTTGCAACTGCTTCTAAGATTCTGTTTAACTACCTTCTTCTTAAAGAATTGGACGCTTCGTAGTTGTGGGAGAAGTAATACTAATGACCTATTTGCACAAGAAGCACAATGAAAAGGGAAATACATAATTAATATAAGACAGTTCTATAGTGCTGTAGTGCAAATGTACTATTATTAAAGGTTAAAACAAAATGATAATCTTAAAATTACCAACTTGTGTTGGAAAGCTTGTAATGCTCCCCTTTGATGAATCAAATCAAGCTCGATTATTATAAGTTAAAGGTAATAATCTGCAGCCAAATGTGATGGATAAAGTTTCCCATTAGATGTGTAATGGGCATTTTTCTTGCAGGGGAATGGTTGGCTGATCAAGAACCGGACAAGTAATATATATTATGTGACTTCCTTTTCTCCAAAATATAAATAAATAAAGAAAATAATGCCTTCTAGTTTTAAGTCTGAAATTTATTTCTTGTTTTATTTTTGATTTCTCTTGCATGACATAATGTTTTCTGCTTGATTTTTTTGTTGGAGCAGCTCATGCTATCCAATGATTCTGGAAGATACTCTAGTTTTTAGGATCTACTATATGAAAATACTGTATGAGAAGTTTAATTTAGAGTATATCACAATGAAGAAAATAACAAACCTTGTTAGCCAATTTTTGTTATATACTTTGCAAACTCTAAAGCTCTATATTACTGGAGACTAGCTAGACTTCTTGTTGTTGAATTGGATTAAAATCATGTGGATTTTATTTTCATAGGAAGTAAAAGGGTGTTTAGAAGATGCACAAGTAGAGAAGATTTGATCCAACAAAACAAGATACTTTGACATATATATGTGTGATATATTGTTATGGGTACTATTTAGTTTTGTAAACTTTGGTGATGTTTGGATGTTGATGTTTGGTACTTTAATGATGTTTGGATGATGATGTTTGGATTGTAGATAACTTGATCAATGGGTATATAGTAATTTTAGTTTGTGCCTAGAAAGAAGTATTGTTATCATATTCAATTGTGTATAGCGTCTTTGTCATCATCATCTTTATGCCATTTACTCCTGGGAAATGAGTTAACTTGCAATCATATGCTATTTACCTCAGGGAAAAGATAATGACTATACCCAGAAAGGAGAAGAAAAGAGAAGCTAGGAGGGAGGAGAAAGCAGAAAAGGTTGCAGTTCTCGATATGGTGTTTAGAAGATGCACAAGGTGTTTAGAAGATGCACAGGTAGAGAAGATTTGATCCAACAAAACAATATATTTTGGACATCATATATATGTGTGATATATTGTTGTGGGTACTATTTAGTTTTGTAAACTTTTGTGATGTTTGGATGTTGATGTTTGGTACTTTAATGATGTTTGGATGATGATGTTTGGTACTTTAATGAAATTTGCACTGGATGATGATGTTTGGATTGCAGGTTTTTGATCAATGATATCTTGTAGATATATAATTTAAATAAAATAATGGTTATAAAATGATGGAAAAGCTTCAGTTTTTTATTTATTGTCAAAATGTTGTATATTGTACCCAAAGATATCAATTTAAATATGTAAAACTGTTGTCAATGGCGTTAAAAGACAACGGTGAAAAATCATTGTCAAACTGATATTAAATAACATTGTTGGCTAAAAAGACAACGATTTTTAACCGTTGTCAAACCATTGTCATTGGCTAAAAGACAATGGTTTTTAGCCGTTGTCGTAGACAGTTCAAAACTGTTGTTGAAGAGCCTATTATTAAAGGCATACACTCAAAGACTACGGTGAACAACTGTTGTCGTTGAATGAAAAGACAACGGTTTTTTATCGTTGTAAAACTGTTGTCTTTGTCTTCAAAGACAACGATTAAAAACTGTTGACTTTGGGCATCCTCTTTAACAACACGACATTTAACAACAGTCAGAAAGGGGCTATGACAACGGTGAAAAATCATTGTTGTTAGGCTTTTTTCTTGTAGTGATGCACTTAGTGGTCTCACTCTATCAAGAATAATGATGTCACTCCCGTCATAAAGGAGGGATAGATCCCATCTACATCACTCACATCCCTCCGCATAATTCGTTACATACCCAGTAATCGCCTTTATAGTCCACCCAATTACGGGTAATGTTTGACGAAGCCAAAGTATGCAACTCCTTATGTAGGGAACCATGGTGACTTCAGGTCCAAGGACTAGTAGTCATACTAATAGCCACATGAGAAAGTATATGATACTCATATAACGATCCATGATACTTTCTCATGGCGGGTTATTCAGTATACATTCTCCAATGTATACCCATGTGTCAACTTGATATCTCTATATCCATGACTTGTGAGATCAAGTCATCGAGTTGACCTACATGTTAGTCTCATTGCATTAATATTATCCCTGAATGTTAATACTTGACTAGGAATGATTAAGAGTAGCGTTCCCTATATCATCTCACTATCGATTCAACCAATCGATTGATATAGGTAAGAACCTTCTACTCAAGGACGCTATTATACTTAGTTATTTGGCATAAATACAAGTAAGTATAATAACCAAAACAAAAGCCTTTATATATATAGGAATATGATACAATGAGTCCATACAATAATCATCATATGATTGGCTCTAGGGCTCTAACCAACAATCTCCCACTAGCACTAGTGCCAATCAGTGTAGGCTCTAAGGCCTAATGACCTAGTGTGACCATCATGCTTTCTCTGTGCCAAAGCCTTGATCAAGGGATCAGCGATGTTAGCCTCTGTGGGTACTCTGCAAATCTTCACATCTCCTCTATCGATGATCTCTCGAATGAGATGGAAGCGCCGTAGTATATGTTTGGTCCGCTGGTGTGAGCGAGGTTCCTTAGCCTGTGCAATTGCTCCATTGTTGTCACAATAGAGCTCTATCGGATTGGCTATGCTAGGAACCACCCCAAGCTCAGTAATGAACTTACGGATCCAAACTGCCTCCTTTGCTGCTTTTGATGCAGTAATATACTCAGCCACTGTTGTAGAATCAGCGACTGTGTCCTGCTTCGAACTCTTCCAACTCACAGCACCACAATTTATGCAAAACACGAACCCAGACTATGATCGATAATCATCCTGGTCAGTTTGAAAGCTAGCATCACTGTAACCCTTTACAGTTAGCTCGTCATCGCCTCTATATATCAAGAAATATTCTTTAGTCCTTCTCAAGTACTTAAGAATATTCTTGATCGCTATCCAGTGACTTTCACCTGGATCTGAGTGGTATCTGCTCGTCATGCTCAAAGCATACGAGACATCAGGACGAGTACATAGCATGGCGTACATGATATATCCTATGGCTGAAGCATAAGGGATCTGATCCATGCGGTCTCTCTCCTCTCTAGAAGAGGGACCTTCAGTCTTTGAAAGACTCACACCATGTGACATTGGCAGAAATCCCTTCTTGGAGTTCTGCATGGCAAACCGTAGTAATACCTTGTCAATATATGTACTCTGACTTAGGTCAAACAATCTCCTAGATCTATCTTTATAAATCTTTATACCTAGAATGCGGGATGCTTCACCTAAGTCCTTTATTGAGAAACAAGCCCCTAGCCAAGTCTTTATAGACCACAGCAAAGGGATGTCGTTCCCAATGAGTAGTATATCATCCACATACAATACAAGGAAGACAACTGTGCTCCCTACAACCTTCTTGTAGACACAAGGTTCATCTTCATTCTTGATGAAACCAAACTATTTGATTGCATCATCGAATCGAAAATTCCAGCTCCGAGAAGCTTGCTTTAGTCCATAAATGGATCTATGCAGCTTGCATACTCTGCCAGTATGCTAAGGATCTATAAAACCCTCAGGTTGTGTCATGTACACATTTTCGAGCAGGTTTCCATTCAGAAACGCAGTTTTAATATCTATCTGTCAGATCTCATAATCGTGGTACGCTGCAATAGCAAGCATGATCCGAATGGACTTAAACATCGCTACTGGAGAAAAGGTTTCATCATAGTCAATACCATGAATTTGCTTGAAACTTTTGCTACCAGACGACCCTTATATATAAGTCCATCCATGTCAGTCTTTCTCTTAAAGACCCACTTACACCCAATGAGTCTCACCCCTGCAGGTGGATCAACCAAAGTCCATACTTGGTTGGTGTACATGGATTCCATTTCGAATTTCATGGCTTCTAGCCATGACTCAAAATATGGTCTCATCACAGCTTCCTGATAAGAGATAGGCTCATCCTCAATGAGCACAATGTCATCAAGGTCAGACAAGAGAAATGAATATCTCTCAGGATGACGACGTACTCTATCAGACCTGCGAAGAGGTAGGTCTACATGAACTGGTTGCTGTTCCTCAACTCCTTGTGGGACAACATCATCCACAACACTTTGTGGTTCCAGTTCAACTTTCATCGAGGCTTCAGTGCTATGGTCAATATCTTGAACTTCTTTAAGATTGAACGTACTCCCACTAGTTTTTCTAGAAACAAAATCCCTTTTTATAAATACCCCAGTCTTAGCCACAACTAATTTGTGTTGACTGGGAATGTAAAAGTAATAACCCTTAGTTTCCTTGGGATATCCAATAAAATAGCACTTATCAGATTTGGGTCCCAGTTTGTTTGAGACTTGACATCGAACGTAAGCCTCACAACCCCAAATCCTCATAAAAGACACCTGGGCATCTCTCCCAGTCCATATACTATATGGTGTCTTTATCACAGCCTTGGATGGAACTCGGTTGAGTATGAAGGCTGCTGCGTCTAGAGCATAGTCCCAAAGAAACATAGGAAGATCTGTATGACTCATTATAGATTGCACCATATCTAATAGGGTATGATTCCTCCTTTCGGATACACCATTCCACTGTGGTGTTCTAGGAGGAGTGAGTTGGGATAGAATCCCACACTCAGCTAGATAGTCATGAAACTCATGGCTAAGGTATTCACCACCTCGATCTGATCGAAGTATCTTAATACTCTTGCCAAGCTAGTTTTGTACTTCATTCTTGAATTCTTTGAACTTTTCAAAGGATTCAGACTTATGTGTCATCTGATACACATAACCATATCTACTGAAGTCATCAGTAAATGCAATGAAGTACCTATAACCACCTCTAGTAGCGACATTGAAAGGTCCACATACATTACTATGTATAAGTCCTAACAAGTCAGTCGCTCTCTCACTGTGTCCACTAAAGGGAGTCTTGGTCATCTTGCCCAGTAGACATGACTCACATGTCTCATATGATTCAAAATCAAATGAGTCCAACAAACCATCTTTATGGAGCTGGGATAAGCGTTTGTCATTTATATGACCTAAGCGACAGTGCCAGAGATAGGTTTGGTTCATTTCATTTGATTTGAACCTTTTGGTATTTATGTTATAGATGGGGTTCTCTAAGTCTAGAATATAAAGTCCATTAATCAGAGGTGCACTATAATAGAATATATCATTTAAATAAACTGAACAATATTTATTCTTTATTATAAATGAAAACCTTTCTTGTCCAAACAAGAAACTGATATAATGTTCTTAGTAAGAGCAGGCACATAACAACAATCATCTAATTCTAGTACAAGCCCAGAGGGCAGAGATAGAGAATAAGTCCCTACAGCAACAGCAGCAACCCGTGCTCCATTGCCTACGTGTAGGTCCACCTCACCCTTCGTCAATACTCTGCTATTTCTCAGCGCCGGCACATTAGTACAAATGTGAGAAGTACATCCGGTATCTAATACCCATGATGAAGAAATAGATATATTTGTTAGAGTGTATACTAAAAGCCTAGCTTTTGTAAACATTTATTTGCTAAAATAAAAGAATCATATTGGTCAATATATGCATTTATTTATTAAATGTAATTGTTCAATTAATTTATATAGTAGACAACATGAAGTGTGGTGTCACACTTAGAAGATCATGTTGTCAGTTCTTTATAAATTATAAACAGTTGCTCGCGACTAAGATAGAAAGGAACAAACTATCAGTATAGTCGTAGTGTAATTAAGTATTAGTTTATCTTAACTAATAAATTACACTGATACACTTTAAGTGTATTGAGTAGGATCATTTAGGTAAGTTCTTTTTGTACTGATTTAGTAAAAGAACTAAACCTTAGTTATTATGGAAGTGTGTGCTCTTAATCCTAATATAATAACAAGCACATATATTTAATATTTATTTCTTTAATTTATCAAAGGGTGAGGTTTAGCTCGATAAATCAATATGCCCGATAAGTTGGGAAATGATATTACTTATAGTGTGTGTTGTTGATTATAGAAGGAATCTGTGTGTCCTAGTTATCTAGGTTGAGAATGCCCCCAAGAGGAGCTCATAAGGATTGCCATGTTAAACCCTGCAGGTGGACTTAGTCCGACATGACAATAAAGTTGAGTGGTACTACTCTTGGAGCTAGATATTAATTAAGTGAGTTGTCAGTAATTTACTTAATTAGTGGACATTCATAATCTTAAACACAGAGACTAACACACTCATGATATGAAGGAGCCCATAATGTAATTTGGGATTGGTGCGGTAGTGCGGTAATAACTCTTTAGTGGAATGAGTTGTTATCGATGAACTTGAGTTGTGTGTTCGGGGCGAACACGGGATACTCAAGCTCATCGGAAGGCCAAAACCAATTTCTCCTCTACATCCCTGTCGTAGCCTCATTATAGCCTCAAGTCCATCCAAATGAAAGGCTCTTCTTGGTGTCCAAGAAGGGAGCCGGACCATTGCTTGGTGACCAAGCAATGGCCGGCCATATCCTCTTATAGGGACCGGCCCTTTGCTTGGTGACCAAGCATGAAGGGGTCGACCACAATATTCAAACAAGGAGGGTTGTTTTTGAATTTTTAAAATCTTCTCTTTGTAGAAAACTATAAGTTTTAAAAATTTCCTTATTTGAATTTGGCCACATGTTTTAATAGAGAGTTTTAAAAGTTTTAAAACTTTCCTTTTTTAACCATCCTCATGGTTTAAGAAAAAAGGGAGATAAGTTTTAAAATTAAAATTTTCTATCATCATGTTAAAAAAGGAAATTTTATAAGAGAGTTTTTTAAATTTTAAAACATGGTTTTAATTTTTAGAAACTTTCATTTTTTAACTCCTACTTAAGGAAAGAGAGCTTGTAAAATTTTATAAGAGTTTATCTTGTAAAATTTTATATAAAAAAAATTTTTCTTTTCCTTTTAATGTGGCCGGCCACCTTGCTTGGTGCCCAAGCAAGGGCCAGCCAATAGGATTAAATCAATCCCAATCCTAAACCAAATAGGATTGATCTCAACCATTGATTGATAATTAATTCAATCAATAGGAAGGAAAAGGAAAATAAAAAGGGAAAAGGAAAATTATTAAAATCTTTCCTTATTTGCCTTAGGCAAGTAATATAAAAGAAGGGGTAAGGGGGCTTCATGAGACACAACTCTTATTCTTTTGCTTGGGTGATCTTTTGGTGGCCGGCCCTCTCCCTTCTCTTCTCCCTTTGCTCTCTTTTCTATTAGAGGTGGTGGTGGCCGAATATTGCAAGGAGGAGAAGGACTCTCTAGGGTGGTGTTCATCTTGGAAGATCGTCGCCCACACGACGTCCAAGGCGAGGCGAGGAATACGACAGAAGATCGTGAGGTCATTAGCATACAAAAAGAAGGTATAATTAGCAATTGTTTTCCGCATCATGCTAGTTTTTCTTTTTGTAAGAATTCTAAATACAAGAGGCAATTAGATCTAGTTTTTCGAAATAGTTTTTCGAATTTGTGTTTTCTTTTTTTTCGAACTTGTGTTTCGATTGTTCCTTTTGGTTGACCTAGAGTTATTTAAGAAAATAAATATTAGCTTTCCTTAAAAGGCTTTGCCTAGGTGGTGGTGGTTGCTCCCATATCCAAGAAGGTCATGTGCCTCGCCATGCAGTCCTGGAAGCCAATTTTGGAAATTAATATTTATGGAATTAATAATCTAGGTAGGTTTGAATCAATAGTGTTAAGTTCCGCTTGCGATTCAAATCTAAACCATTAAGAACAGATAAGTTAAATTTGGAATCAATGATGTTAAGTTCCGTCTGCGATTCCTAATTTAACTTCTAAAGAACACAATAGGTTATTTAAGGAAAGGTTCGACACTTGTACAAAAATTTTGTACAGTGGAACCGGTACGTTTTCCTAGGATTAACCAACAAGATTGACTTCTATAACATATATACCTGAAGTGGAAGTCTCACTTCTCTTCTTCTTAAGATCTTCCAGGTACACTTTGCAGTTCCTCTTCCAGTGCCCGGTCTGACCGCAGTGGAAGCAAGTAGCATCCTTGGGAACCCCTCCTTTGGGTTTCAATGCCTTGCCTTTGCCCTTGGCTTGGGACTTTCCCTTGCCTTTAGGCTTGCCCTTGCCTTTGTGCCTTTGTACCATCAGAATAGAGTTAGGCTTAACCTTTTTAAGGTTGAGCTCAGTAGTTCTCAACATGCTAAGCAGCTCGGGCAATGACTTGT
Source organism: Zingiber officinale (assembly GCF_018446385.1). Lineage (NCBI taxonomy): Eukaryota > Viridiplantae > Streptophyta > Magnoliopsida > Zingiberales > Zingiberaceae > Zingiber > Zingiber officinale. Next base: position 137,871,865 of record NC_055990.1, on the reverse strand, counting down.
CAATTTCGTTCATGTTGTAATTCATGATAAATTGACTGTAGCTCTCTGGCAAGGACTGCAAGATCAAGTTAGTGGCCAGCTCTTGGCCAAGGGGAAATCCCAACCTTTGTAGGTTTTCTATGTACCCAATCATCTTGAGTACATATGGACCTACGGGAGTCCCGTCTTGCATCTTGCACTGAAACAGTACCTTAGAGATCTCGAATCTCTTGTGCCTTGCTTGCCCTTGATATAGTTGACGAAGATGTTCAACCATATCATAAGCACTCATCAACTCGTGTTGCTTCTGAAGCTCAGAGTTCATGGTCGCGAGCATGAGACATGACACATCTAATGCGTCATCTTGATGCTTCTTGTAAGCATCTCAGTCAGCTTGCGTGGCAGTGGCAGGAGGTGCCTTAGGAATGGACTGCTCCAGGACATACAGTTTTCGTTCCTGTGTGAGAACTATTCTCAGATTCCTGTACCAGTCTAGGAAGTTAGCTCCATTGAGCTTGTCCTTATCGAGGACAGAACGCAGGGAGAAGGAGTTCGTGTTTGACGACATGGCAATCTACAACAGAAAAATGCAGAAAATAAATATCATATTCCAATTATCATTTAATTAGGTCTTTAATTAAATGATGCTCCCATTGAATTATAGAACTTTTGTAGAATCAAGTCAGGGATGTGGTCAAACCACACTTACTAGATTCTAACCAATTAGTTATAATTTTGTGGGACAAGATCCACATGATACTACGCCTTGAGTTAGCTTTGGCTAAATCACCCAAGACTTAGTATGATTGATAGGTAACTAATTACCAATTACATCTCTATGCAACTCTTGTTTATAGGATCAAGATCCGCATGTATATTAAAACTTGAGTTAACTTTGGCTAAATCACCCAAGATTTAATATAAATGTTTTTTTGTCCTATCTTCCAACTATTGGATAATGCCTATAGTTAAATCCGATTTAACTAGTTATACTCAATCTAATTGAGTTTGTCGTCACCCATGCGTTGATAGGCGGGACCAAGATTGTCCCTCCGCACCCTACCAAGATAATATGCGTTATTTTGCTTTGGTAGATTCAACAACAACATGTGATCGAGGTAGTGATGGGTATCACGACATGGTAGGCATTTTGAGTTGACATGATTTAGATCTAATCTAATCGTTAATGTGTATTATATACGCGATTTAGATCTAATCTAATTGTGGTACATCATATACACGATTTAGATCTAATCTAATCGTTAAGTCACTAATTAATTACTCTACTCTAGCATGCATCACATATACACACAAGCAATTAATTAAATTGTGATTAGTCATGGCCCTACTACGATCTTCTCAAGCCAATGAGAAGATCGGATGGTCAACCTAGGGTCACCAGCTTCTCCAAGCTCCTTCCTTTGACCACCATGTGTTGCTCACACCCTCCTCGTAACTCCTCCTCGAGTGGACCTTCCACCGCTTCCATTTGAGTCTAAAGTATTTACAACAGGAATATAAAATAAAGGAAGGCACGACGCGCAGGTCGCGATCATATACAACACGCATAAACACACAAAATGGCACGCAGACCATATTATGAATTACAACACATTTTGTCCAATCTTATTGGGTATTTGGGCCATGACCATCACAAAAATTATACATAATTCTAAATTATGTAATTTCCATAATTTCTATAATTTTACTACCGATTTTATGATTTTACGAGTTGCAACTTCCCGACGGTCCTGTATAGCGATTTTCGGGTGCGATCGCTGGACAATGCCCCTTGCGGGGTTAGGGGCAGTGCCTCTTCTCGCGATATGAGTCTCACGAGTGTCCTATGACGATCTTACAGTGCCTTGACCCACTGTCCCAAAACATTTTGGGCGAGACCTTGCCGTTTCGGAAGGTGTTTCTCGGTAGTCGAAGCCTACAAGTGTTCAAACACTTGTTGCTTCGCTTCTATGAGAAAAATACCCATAAAATACATAAAAATCGTAAATTTACAAAACTTACAGATCTGTAATTTTTCATAAAAATTAAAATAAAAATAAGTACAAGTTCACACGTGGCTCTGATACCACTATAGGATCTTTCGAGCCGCAAAAACCGCTTTTTGCATTGCGGAAACCCCGAAATCCCATGCCACCGGATCCGTGTGAATATTAAATTTTCATGTACGTGTTTAATAATCCTAGATCTACTTTACATCTACATGTTTAGGAGTTTATACCTTTAATGCGAAGCCCTTCGCTTATCCCGCTCGTCCAAGAAGATGCGGATCTCGAGGGTGTCAAGTGAACACTGATAACCATGATTTTTCTACATTATTTTATTTCATAATGCATGTTTTTAATGGTTTGTTCATAGCTTAATCTCACATTTACATCATATTTCATAATTGCATTTGAATTTGGACTTAATTACAAATTGGCTTATAATTATGGTATTTGATGCTAATATTTGATTCTTATTTTGTAGGCATCAAAAGGGTCATGGACCCAATCAAATCAGACCACACTTGGGCTCAAATCTAGGGCAAAACGAGGCGATCAAACCTTGGAACATTATGGACTGTTTGTTGAAGATCAGAGAGATCTGAGCCATCCGTTGAGAATCTGGTCCATCCGACCTAATGAGGAGCAAATCTTGTCCATTGATGAATATCCAGAAGTTTTGATCCAGATCTGAACTCATCCAGCCGTTGATCAAGCCCCGAATTGTTATGGACCGTCCGATCAAGTTTGAGGAGGATTTAAAAGGGATGAGAAACTACAGTGTTCCCTGAGCTCGGCGATGTCACGATTGCTTCCACAGTAGTCTTCTTCTCCGCGAACGCCGCAGTCTCCCTTCCACATCCCAGATCTGTGAGCTAGAGTTCTTCATCGCCGGCGATTCCTGAGCTCCGGCGATCATCATTCGAGGTGATAGAGAGCGGTCGAGGGTGTTTCCCAGTCCGCGCGTTGAATTTGATTTCCATCCACGATCTAGGCTGAGGGTGTTTCCCAAGTGCTGCGATCTTCATTAGCAACCGGAGGACGAGGGCAGTTCCCAGTAGCTCCAGATTACATTTCATCCCCATTCCATCTGTTGAACTCAAGCTAATCTGATCAGTTGCTCGAGTGATGCAAATTCCAGATTCAGCCTCTATTTTCTTGTGCGTTGAGGACTCCAGTTGGTTGTGAGCCCGAAGGATGTTTTCCGGAGGCTAAGAACATCCAACTGGACTAGTCGGAAGCTTGGGTTGTTGCCGGTGGTCACCCGAAGGGCGTTTCCTAGAGGTGCTCTGTTTCTTGATAGATTGAAGAAGTTTTGCTATGGATTTGATTTGTGGAATGTTTAGGGTTTAATTTCCTTTGCAATTTACTTTGAATTGTACTTGAATCTACTCAGATCGGAAGATTTGATCCCTTTTCCTTGTTATTTCTTCTTCATTTCTTGTTCTTTGCAAGTCTGTTCTGAACACTTCATTACAATTCAGATTTCTTTGAATTACTGCAACCCGAATCATGTTTCACCATTGTATTAGTTTGCTAACCAGTTTGTGTTTTGAATTAGATGCTCTGATTAACATTAGTTTAATTAGTTAAGGTTATTTAGTTAGCTAACATTTTGCTATGCATTGAATCTTTTGTTGTGACTGATGAAGATTGAATATGAATGTGTACTTGAGCTTAATTAATGGTTACCTCTATTCATGAAAAACAGTGATTTAGTAGGCAATCTGAATGCTTAAATGTTGAATGTTGAGTGTAGAATGATGAATTCTTATTTTGTTTGAGTTTTTGAGTTTAATTGTGATGATGGATTGTGGTTATCAATTAAAGGTTTAGTGATTGTTTTCCTTGCTTCACTGATGCATTTAAATTCTATTAGTTGTTGTTGAATTTAATTGTTGGTAAGTTGATGTTGAATTAACCTTGATGATTTAAGAGTATGATTGGAACCAATTCTAGAATTAACACACATTCACTAGTTTGCCCTTGGAAAAATACGACTTGGGACTCCTTACTACACGTGATTACTTTAATTACAATGAGTTCCAATCTTAATTAATTTGGAGCACCTCGTGACATGTAAAAAGGGCAACATCGAATTTTGGCGCCGTTGCCGGGGAAGTAACTAGCAATGTGTGTTTATTTTAGATTGATCATTGATTGGTTTTATTTTGTTAGCATATTTCTTGATTGATTTGATTGCTTATTCTTTTTGTATTTTCATATTGATTTGTTCTTGAATTTTTAAGTGCTTTACTGTTCATGTTTTTCATGTGATTGAAACTTTATGCTCTTGAATCTTCTAATCTTGAGTTTTAGTGTTGTAGTGTGAAGAACAAGAGATTTCTTTAGCATGGATCCATATTTTTAGAATTTTGGAGGTGGAATGGAGAGTTATTAGTGTTTTCAACCTGAGTATGAAAATGCACAAGGACCATTTGTTGAGCCATTTCCAACCTACCAGAGTTCATATGGGTTTCAAGAAGTTTCAACAAATTTTATGCCACAACCTTATCAACAGAATGATTTTCAGATTGATGAATCAACATGGAAACTCAAGGAGATCATGCAACAAATGAGTGAACATCAAGAGCAACAATTTTCAAGGATACAGAACCTACAGTTACAGTTAGATCAAATTGCATCATCTATCAATCAGCTGCAAGCACAAAACTCCAGTGGAGAGATGGAGAGTAGCGATTCTGTCAGGCCTGACCCTACTCCCATTACTTCACATGATTTTTCTAGTATTTTTTGTGATAATGATGTAATTATGCAAATTTCTGATCCTAATGATTTTATTGTTGAAGATGTTGATAGTGATTCAGGTTCTGAACATATTTTTGAAGATGATTTAAGTGTAGGGGATTGCTTACTGGAAGCATTACCTCAAGAATCACCAAGAATTGAAGATGTAAGTGTAGGGACTTGTGCTATGGAGCCAAGCACCCAAGAATCACTACATGAGGATGTACCATCATTTGAACAAGAGTTTGAGAATTTTCATGATAAAGAGGAGGTAACAATCACCACTCAAGGTACCTTTCAAGAAGAAAAGGTGAGTATTATTTGTGATTCATCAGAAAATTTAATAGAGGTACCGTTCATTAATTTCATTAGTTGTGATTCATTTCTTGCTAAATTTTCTACCCACACTAATATTCTCCTATCTTCTTTTTACCCCACATGCGTGTGGGAGTTGTTTTCCTTTATTGATGTTGTAGGAGAATACAAGCTTCCGGAGTGGATGCTTGAACTGAACCGCCTAAGACCTCCAGAAAGAATTTGCAATGGAAAAATGGTCAATAAAAAGAAATTGATTGCAACCAAAAGTACTCCATTCCCGGTGTAGATTTTGTTGCTTAATCTTCTTCGACTGCCGGAATTTAAGGGGAGTTAGTTCTAATTTTGCTTTATCTTGCATTTTAATTCATGCTTTGTTAATAAATTCTTTTTGATGAGACTTTCTTTAGTTTCATACTTACATTTGCACATTTACTTCCATACTTTGTATTTTTTGTTTAGTATATATCATGTCATTTGAATAAAGTCTCCATGGGAATTTTCTATGTAATATTTTTAAGATGGTAAAAACTTCTTAAATTTGACATGATTGGATGATTTTTCTTACATGATTTTGGTTAATGTGGTGGTGGATTCTATTTTGATTAATTGAGTTTGATTGCATAAAAATACCTAGAAAGGACCACTATAAGCCTAAACACTATTTTATCTTTGTGTGACATGCACTTACAACAATTGAACTCTAGAACTTGCTTAGTTTCTTTTCGAAATCACAATAGCATTTGTGTAGATGGAAATGAAGGAAATTTGTCATTCTTGTTCCCTCATAATTTTCAAATTCTTTCCTAACAATTTTCTTGAAACATTCTCATCAAGCATTCTAATTTTTGATAACCTTTGCTTGTCATTTTTATTTCATTGAGAGATTTGGAAGAATACTTGATGAGTTAGATTGCCTTGGATGGATGAGAAGTTTTAAGTGTGGGGGAAGATTGTTTATCATTAAAGTCATGGAGGTTGCCTAATACAAGTAGACTAGAAATTTTGGAATTGTGAAATCATTTATAGTATGATTTTCTGAAACTGTCCAATTTCATTGCAGTACAAGGAAGTAGTAAGATGAGTAAAGGAGCTATCAATTCTATTTTGGATTGAATTCCTGATAGTCTGACTCTATGTTGTCAATTGGTGTTTTTCCTTTTCGTAAGACTTGCTATGAGGGTTGAAGGCAAATGAAGAACAAGTTTTAATTGCAGGAAGGGCAGTAAGCTAACAGAAATGCAGAAATGCAAGAAGAAGATAGTTGCTGACTCTTATTCTACTACTGGATTGCTGCACACGAAATTCTCTAGTTAATGGAAAATGTTACTGATTTGGTATCCTGCTGTAAGATATGAAACTGGCAGTGAGGAGCCTATTACATTCCTATACTATTGTGACAAATGCAATTCATTTTGAAGCTAAATCCTGATGAATCAAAGACTGCAATCTCATTGAATTTGATTTCTGCAATTGCCTACTATTATTCTCCTTCCTTTGAAATTTTCATTGTTTTCATGGATTTCTGAAAGTGCCAGCTGATAGCTGCAGTAAGCTGTATATTGTTGAATTGGCTGCAGTTTTGTGAAATCTACAGAAATGAGATATGAAAGTGTGCCAATGGATACATAAGCTGCTGTTTGGAAATCATACTTGTTTGAATTCTGAATCAATTAGAAATAAAATCAGAAACAAAGGTCACAATCCTGGAATGAATTTTTGAAATGAATGGCACAAAGCAACAACAAAAGAGCAAGTTGCTTTGGACAGGATGTAAGAAGTGTCAAAACTGCTGAAATGCAAAATACTGACAAATCAATGAAGAAATTAAGTAAAGATCTGGCACCTTCAGGAACAAATGGTGTTACAATACTACATTATCTCCTACAATTGGATAAAATTGATTTGTGATTTCTGAAACTAGTTTCATTTTTAGAAGTTTTTGATTGATTCTGTTGAGTCTGATTTCTGAATCTGACCAGTAAACTTTAGTGCAAGAATTCAGTTAGTTGACATGAGTTGGAATTGTCATAGTTCTATTTTCATAGTTCTGTTTCGGAATTGGCCTTTTAGATGGGAAGTCTGCAACTTAGTAAAGTAAGTAGCAGTTCATATCTTTAAGGATGAAAACAGGAAATTTGCTAAGGGAATTGAGTTGCTAGTCATCAGGTTATATGCAGCACAAGTATTACAAGATGTATTTGTAATCATTCTTTAATCATTGAACTTGATTTGTGCCAACTTCTCTTGTGAACTTTCTGGACAGAAACAAGTTAATTAAGCTCAGTTCTATATTGTTATACTGATTTCTATCCAGTTCATGAAGCCATTTCAGATGGTATCAAAAGCTTTGAAAAGGAAGAAGGAAACAATTGAAAAAAAAAACTTTCTCTATTGAAACTCTACAACAAGGATATAATATATAAGCTATTTCAAGAAGGGAAGTGAATTACAGTGTTTATACTTGTTAACAAATTCATAATCCAATTATTGAAAAGGTGAAGCAGAAATGAAGGAAGATAGTGCTGAATGATTTCTCAGTTCAGATTCTGAAATTCTGAACCTTGTGTGGTTTAATTCATCATATTTCCTATCTTGTCAATGCTATTTGGGGAGCTGTAAAGAGATGAGTTCTTTATGATTCCAGAAAAGTTGAAATGGAAGTTTGCATTAATAGAAAAGAACAGTATTTATTCTTGTGCCAAGCCTTGGTGCCGCTCCTTATCAGAAAAACAATGGCTCGAATAGAAATAGAAAAGACAGTTTGCAGAATGAATTGAATGATTGCATGGAAAAGACCTGGAATTTTTGTGCAAAATTTATAAAATGCAGTAATGCAAACTCAGGAACTTTAGAGGAGTTGAGAATTGAGTTGTGAAGTGGAATTAGCAAGCATAGTTTGCAAATTCAATTCAATTCAGTTTGATATCTCTGAAGTAAAAGTTCAAAAGCTGAAAATTGATTTTTTTTGTTTAGATGTGCAGAATCAGATTTGTGCAGTGGAGAAGTAGTTTTAAAAGCCTCTACAAGTTCTGTAATTTAAAGGTTGAAATCAGGAATCAAGTAAGCAGAACCAAGACAAGAATTTTATTCCTTAATCTGAGTTTCAGATAAATGTTTCTGAATTGTTTTATTGAAAAGGAGTTTGAGAACTCAAAGGGAGGAAGCAATTCTGAAATTCTACAGAAATGCAGGATTAAATGCAAAGATGAAGGATGCTGTTTGAGAATCAACTTGGTTTGAGAATATTTACTTTGTTAATCAAGGGATATGTCTGCAGAATGAAGGAAGACAGAATGAGGAAGACAAAGAATGTGGTAAGGAAAGTCTCAAGTAATTGGAGAAGCATGAAATGTTGTATTTTATTGCCTGAGATGGACAATACTTTAAGTGTGGGGGAGGGAGTTCTTTCTCATTAGGGAGTTCTTTCTCATTACATGATGTGAGATTAGTTTCAAAATGCTGAAATTTAAGTGCAAAAACAATGAAGAAGAGAAGAGAAAAATGGCACATCAAAAGAGTATCAAAGTTAGAGATTGAGTATCAAGATTCTATGTTAGCCATCTAATTGAAGGGGAGTTTAGCTTGATCTTTTGTATTGATAATGACAAATGGTATTCATCTTTTACACATCAAATTTGGTCAACTCATCAAGTATATTCCTCCAATACTCTCATCTTCTCACTTCTTCATGAAATTCTTTTCTTTTGCCTATTTCATTCACTTTCATTGTTCCTTTTGCTTCCGTTTCAATTCTTGATGATAAATTCCTTTTGATTCATGTATGCTATGTTTATAGTGGTGGAGAATTAGAAAATAAGCAAGCTTATGGTAGTGAAATGTTGTGAGTGACATTAAGAAAGCTCCACTAATATGCATTTTTGAGTGTGAGGGCTAGAATAGGTGAATACCTTGTGAGATTGCAACTTGCTTAATTCTTCAATTGGATTGAAACCACAATACCTACTGATTATTGTTTGGATTGTATTCATGATTATTTGTGAGCTTTAAGATGGTCTTAGTTAAATTCTTTTTACTATCTTTTAGGTATTGCTAGGGAATTGTTGTGGAGATGATTTTTAGTTTTCTTTACTTGAACGGGACGCCCAAGACTAAGTGTGGGGGATTTGATAACCATGATTTTGCTACATTATTTTAATTCATAATGCATGTTTTTAATGGTTTGTTCATAGCTTAATCTCACATTTACATCATATTTCATAATTGCATTTGAATTTGGACTTAATTGCAAATTAGCTTATAATTATGGTATTTGATGCTAATATTTGATTTTTATTTTGTAGGCGTCAAAAGGGTCATGGACCCGATCAAATCAGACCACACTTGGGCTCAAATCTAGGGTAAAACAAGGCGATCAAACCTTGGAACATTATGGACCGTTCGTTGAAGATCAGAGAGATCTGAGCCATCCGTTGAGAATCTGGTCCATCCAACCTAATGAGGAGCAGATCTCGTCCATTGATGAATATCCAGAAATCATCTCCACAACAATTCCCTAGCAAACACGCCTCTATGTGTATCCACACGAACAATTAGGTGGAGAAGAAACCTTAGAGTGTGCTAGCACTCTTTGAGGGTTTCGGCTAAGGAGGAGGAGAGGGAGAGAAGAAGAAGCAAGGAGGAATAATGATGATCAATTATCAAAATAAGAGTAAGAAATGGCTTAAGTATTTTCATCTAATGAAAATACTTAATGCTCATTAACACCATTAATGAGCCTCATTAATGAGCCTCATTAATGAGCCTTAATGAATATTTAATTAATATTCATTGTTTATTAAATGGTCATTTTGAAACTCATTCGAAATTTGAATCTAAAATTCAAATTGAATTCCTTTTATCATTGAATTCAAAATTCAATGAATATCATCATTAAGCCTCACTTGAGTCTAACTCAAGTCTAGCCTCACTTGAGTCTAACTCAAGTCTAACTCAATCGAGTCTTACTCAATTAATCTAATTTGGATTACTCTTAATCCAATTTGGTTCATCACATGAACCTAATCCTCTTGGTTCATCATATGAACCGAATCTCCATCTAATTGCCCTTTGTGTGTGACCATATAGGTTCTTGTAATATTGGCAATACTCCTAAACTCATTTATAAGCATAAGTAATGAGTGATATCTAGAAACACATCATTACTACCCAAGTTACAAGAATATTGAGATCCAACATCACCTTGTGACTACTAATTGTGACTCTTCACAATATATGACAATGTCATTCTATCCTTGACATCTAGATTGATCAATGTGAGGCATAGACCGTGTCATCCTCTAATCAATCTAAATCTTGAACTCCAAGTAGACTCACTCTAATCAAATGAGCTCAATATCTTATATTGACTTATTTGGGCATGACCATGCACTTAGTGGTCTCACTCTATGGTGACTTCAGGTCCAAGGACTAGTAGTCATACTAATAGCCACATGAGAAAGTATATGACACTCATATAATAATCCATGATACTTTCTCATGGCGGGTCATTCAGTATACATTCACCAATGCATACCCATGTGTCAACTTGATATCTCTATATCCATGACTTGTGAGATCAAGTCATCGAGTTGACCTACATGCTAGTCTCATCGCATTAACATTGTCCTTGAATGTTAATACTTGACTAGAAATGATTAAGAGTAGCGTTCCCTATATTATCTCACTATCGATTCAACCAATCGATTGATATAGGTAAGAACCTTCTACTCAAGGATGCTATTATACTTAGTTATTTGTCACCAATACAAGTAAGTATAATAACCAAAAGAAAAGCCTTTATATATATAGGAATATGATACAATGAGTCCATACAATAATCATCATATGATTGGCTCTAGGGCTCTAACTAACAATACTTCTCCCCCTTTGATCACATTAAAAAATTGGGGTTCCTATACAAGTCTAAGGTTAAAATCTAACTTAGAAAAATGAAGTTAGTAAAAATTTTTAAGTTTTGTAAAAATTCTAAGGAATCAAATTTTAAACACTTTCTTAATATTAATCGAAGTTTTCAAACAAAATTTTAAAGAAAAAAAATTTCTAAGTAAGAAAATTTTGAACTTTAATTTTCTAAGTTAAAAATGTGTCACAGAATTAGTTTTCTAATAAAAATCGAAGTTTTATAAAAAATTATGTTAGAGAAACTGTGATAATTTTTCTAGGATTTTATGTGTTTGCAAACATTTCTAAGTAAAACAATAATTTTTCTACAAAATTTTGTGCAACAGAATAGATACCTTAAAAAAAATCTTTAAGTTAAAAAAAATTGTAACGTAAAAATTTTCTAAAAAAAATTTCTAAGTTTTTGAAAATATGAATATTTTTGAATATATTTTCTAAAACAAATTGAATAACTCTTTTAAAGCATTATTTGCAACAGAAAAATTTTCTAAGTTAAACAAAATTTTCAAAACAAATGTTTAAAAACTTTCAAGCTTTATTTAACTCTAACTTTAATACTTTTTCTATAAAGTTAATTAAACATTTGATTTTAGTATTTTGGCTTCCAGGTCGTGGCGAGGTACTAGACCTTCTTGGTTATTAGAGCAACAACCACTTCCTCAGACAAAGCCTCATAAAGAAACTATCTGTTTAACTTTCTCGCTGAAAATGCTAAGTTTAATTTTAAATTCAAGTTAAACATGTTTTCGGAACCCAATAGAGGTTCCTACCTACAGGATTAATTAAATATTTTCTAGGTATATAGTCTTTTGATATTTTTCTGATTTGACTTTGATGAAACCTATAGTACCAATTTAAACCTCTATAATTTCTAAAAGTAGAAATATTTGAGTAGGTGGAATTTTTCAATTTTTCAATTTCTTCTTTTAATTTATCATTTTCAAATTTTATTTTATCAAAGTTTTCTATTAGACAAGATTTTGCTAAAGTTCTTTTTATTTCTAAGTTTTCATTTTTTAATTTAGTATTTTTACTTTTTAACTTAAACATGGATTTTGCCATAGACTTAATTCCAAAGTAAAGTTGAACAGGGGGTCAGAGACATACCTCACTTACCATATCAGACTTGAAGCCTGAATCTCCCCCTGCTTCGCTGTTCTCATCTGAGGTCGCTCCCCCTTCATCGATGCTGGGTTCTGATATACTTTGTCCTTCGTAGCTTGCTATCAGCGCTAGCCCGACATATTCTTGAATCTCGGACTCAGATGATGAAGTGTCATCCCAAGTAGCTTTTAGGTTCTTGTGCTTCTTGGGAATCTTGCCTTTGTCCTTCTTTAGTTCTGGGTAATCCTCTTTTAGGTGTCCTTCCTTTTGACACTGGTAGCAATGCATCCTTCTTCTATTTCTTAGATTCTTTTTATTCTGCATTTCTTTAAACTTATTAGATCTATTTTTTTTAAGTTTCTTACCATATATGCTTCCTGGTCCTCTTCTGAGTCTGACTCAGGTTCATCTCTTTTGGTTGCGTTCAACGCCATTATCTGGCTTGTTTCCTTAGTTGTCCCTACACACCTGGTTTCATGTAATTCTAGAGTAGAAAATAGTTCTTCTAAGGTACTTACCTCCAAGTCTTTTGAAATGTAATAGGCGTCGATGATTGACGTCCATTCTGGAGGCTATATTTATAGCCTTGGTCAGGGTGCCTGGAAGGGTTCCGGGTGCCCTGGGGGGATAAAACTTTATCCCCCAATGTTCAAATAAGCGAAAGACTCAATTTGGTCAAAGATGGAACTCCGGGCGCCTGGAATGGTTCCGGGCGCCCGGAATTGATCCGGGCGCCCGGACCCAAAGTCAACTTTGGTTGACTTTTGGTCTGGGCTCTCTGCTCCGGTTCAGCTCGCCTTTGGTCCGGGTCTTCTGCTTCGGATCCGCTCGCTTGGGTGATCTCTGCCATCCGAAAAAGGGCTCACCCGAATCCAACTTCCGGTCTTCTCGAGCAGGCTTCCCTCCGGCTTCTAGTCCCTCGGAATCGCCGCATGTTTCCTTCTCATCCGCCGGCATACTCATCCGCAGTCTTCGTCCCTCGGACGCACCGCGTGCCGTCCTTCTCGCTAGATATGCCTCTTGCTCCCCGAGCAATCTTCCGCTCCGGCTTTCGTCCCTCGGAACCACCGCACGCTTCCTTCTCGTCCGCCGGTGTACTCTTCCGCAGCACCTCGTCCCTCGGACTGCCGTCCTTCTCGCTAGTTGCGTCTTCCGCTAGACTACCTGTGCTCCTAAGCTCCTGTACACTTAGACACAAGGTTAGAAAATACACATGACCTAACTTAACTTGTTGATCACACCAAAACAACTTTGGGGTTCCAACAATCTCCCCCATTTTGGTGTGAGCAACCCAAGTTAAGCAAGGGTAAAAATAGACATAAAATAAACTTAACTAAATTTGTAATTTTAATGCAAAAAATAAAAAGTTAAATTTTGGTCTACCTCCCCCTAGAATTATACTTTTCCTTCTCCCCCTTTGATCACAAAAAAATGAGGTTCCAAGAAAAAAAAATCTAAGGGTTAGAGACTTAGAAAATAAATTTTTCTAAGTAAAAAAAATGACTTAGGCAGTTTTATAGAAAAACAATTTCTAAGTAAGTAAGTTTTCAAAAAATGTTTGAATAACCTTTTTAAAGCACTACTTAATTTTAATCTTAATGCTTTATTAGTAAGTTAATTAAATATTTATTTCAATATTTTGGCTTCCAAGTCATGGCGAGGCACTATACTTTCTTGGTTATTGGAGCAACAACCACTTCCTTGATAAAGCCTCATAAAGAAATTCTTTGTTTAATTCACTTAAAGCGCTAATTTTAATTTTACAATTTAGTTTAGGCATGATTTAGGAACCTAATATAGGTTCCGCCCTACTGGATTAATTAAAAAGTTTTAGGGACATATTTTCTTGAAATATTCCTAATTTATCCAGGGTGATATTTAAAGTATCAATTTAAATTATTAAATCTTCTAAAATTGGTTTTAGATGGCCATGTATGGTTTTTCAAGTTTTCTACTTGAATTGTTAAATTTTGAATTTATAACTTCAATTTTTCATTTTCTAGGTTTGATTTGTCTAACATTTCTAACGGGCAATATTAAGCTAATATTCCTTTTAATTTTTTAATTTTTTTTTCTAACTTGCAGTAGTCTTTAGTTAGTAATTTAATAAATTTAAAAAGTTTATCAGGAGGAAGTGAACGTACCTGACTTACCTTGTCAATATCGTTCTCTGTGTCTCCCCCTGAACTGCTGCTTTCTTTCGACGAGGCTCCCCCTTCATCGATGCTTTCGATGCTCATCTCAGAAGAACTTGAATCGCAGTCGTCGTCTTGATGACTCGCGATCAGTGCGAGTTTGGAGAATGCTTCAACTTCCGATTTGGACGACGTATCATCCCACGTCGCTTTTAGGGCCTTGCGCTTTTGAACATGCTTTTTACCTTTATCTTTATCCTTGTTCTTTAGCTTGGGGCAGTTGTCCTTGACGTGCCCTTCTTCGTCGCAATGGTAGCAGCGGATCGTTCTTTTCTTTCTACCCTGTGGATGGTTAATTTTTCTAGAATTGTATAACTTCTTAAATCGTTTTACCATCATTACCATTTCCTCATCGTCGAGAGAAGATTCCGACTCAAGTTTGTCTCTCGATGCTTTGAGGGCGACGTTGTTCTCAGGCTCCTTCGAACCTGCGTATCTTGATTCGTGCACTTCAAATGTCGAGAAAAATTCTTCTAAAGAAAATTTTTCTAGGTCTTTTGAAATATAAAAGGCATCTACTAGTGATGCCCATTTTGGATTTCTAAGAAAGAAATTTAAAGCGTACCTTAGCGAATCTCGGTTACTTACCTCTTCTTTGAGATTCGAAAGTTTGGTGATGAGCTCCTGTATCCTCGAGTGTAGATGTGAAATTGTTTCACCTTCTTCAAGACGGAGGTTGGTGAGCTGGTTTCGAAGTAAGTCCCATCTCGCAAGCTTATCTTTGGATGTTCCTTCGTGTAGTTCAAGGAACTTCTCCCAAAGCTCCTTTGCCGAGTTGTAGGTACCGACACGGCTGACTTCTTGTGGCGGAAGTACGCTTAGCAGATGGAATTCTACTTTCTTATTTGCCACATAGTCGGCCTACTCTTTCTTCATCCATTGATATTTTACTTTGCCTTCAGGAGCTTCAAAACCGAGTTCCATTGTTAATAATAAATCGAAATCAGTACCGAAAAATACCTCCATACGCTTCTTCCAGCTTGCGAAGTCCCCCTCGAATTTTGGCGGGTAGATGTTGGATCCGGCCATCTCGTTGCTTCGTTCGACAGTTAGCGTCTCGGCTCTGATACCACTTGTAGGATCGTTGCGACCGACTAGAAGGGAGGGGTTGGATAGCCTGCCAATTCAAAAACAAACTAACCCTTCTCGAACTCTTAAACTAACATTTGCATAAAATAGAAGTAATAAGTAAAATCAGAAAAGTAAAAGGCACACCGAGATTTACTTGGTTACAACCGGGGAGGTTGTTAATCCAAGAAAGCATAGCACTAGTGTCTCCTTCAGGCGGAGAAGCCTTTTACAGTAATGAAGCGCACAACAGAAGCTAAACTATAGAAAAGCGTACAAGTGTAGAAAGAATGCTTGAGTTCTGAATGAATTGTAAAGCTTCTGGACCAAGACTATATTTATAGCCTTGGTCGGGGTGCCTAGAAGGGTTCCGCGTGCCCTGGGGGATAAAACTTTATCCCCCAACATTCAAATGAGCGAAGGACTCGATCTGGTCAAAGATGGAACTCCGGGCGCCCGGAATGGTTCCGGGCGCTCGAAGGTCCGGGCGCTCGGAATTGATCCGGGCGCCCGGACCCAAAGTCAACTCTGGTTGACTTTTGGTCCGGGGTCTCTGCTCCGGTTCAGCTCATCTTTGGTCCGAGTCTTCTGCTCCGGATTCGCTCGCTTGGGTGATCCCTGCCATCCGGAAAAGGGCTCACCCGAACCCAACTTCCGATTTTCTCGAGCGGGCTTCCCTCCGGCTTCGCATCCCTCGGAATCACCGCGTGTTTCCTTCTCATCCGCCGGCGTACTCATCCGCAGTCTTCATCCCTCGGATGCACCGCGTGTCGTACTTCTCGCTAGCTGCGTCTCTTGCTCCCTGATCAATCTTCCGCTCTAGCTTTCGTCTCTCGGAACCACCGCACGCTTCCTTCTTGTCTACCGGTGTACTCTTCCGCAGCACCTCGTCCCTCGGACTGCCGTCCTTCTCGCTAGCTGCGTCTTCCGCTAGACTACCTGTTCTCCTAAGCTCCTGCACACTTAGATACAAAGTTAGAAAATATACAGGACCTAACTTAACTTGTTGATCACACCAAAACAACCTTGGGGTTCCAACAGGTTGTTCACTATGGAATCATTCTGCTCCTTCTTTGTCCAATGGCTCTCTTCTTTTTCTTCTCTATCTTGATCCATCGGAGCTACAAACCCATACTTTATAATTAACCAAATTTCAAAATTAGTTTTTAGGAATACCTCCATACGATGCTTCCAGTGTGCGAAGTTCCCCTCGAATTTTGGTGGAACAATGCTCGGTCCGACCATCTTGTTGCTTCGATCGGTGGTTAGTCCTCCTGAAGCACCTTGCTCTGATACCACTTGTTGGTCCATTTGGAGGCCGACAAGAGGGGAGGGGTGAATTGCCCTACAAAAATAAACACAAACTTGGTTTACAATCAGAGGATTGCTAATCCAAGACGAATACGGTGCACTATCTGATGATCTCCTTCAGGCGGAGTAGCCTCTTTACAGCGTTGAGAGTACAGAAAGAAAAGTAAAGTACTAAGAAACTGATTACAAGTGAGTTAAAAATCTATGCAGATCAGTGCTATATTTATAGTACTGTTCGGGGTGCCCCGAAGGGTTTCGGGCACCATGGGGTGGGATAAAACTTTATCCCCCAATGTTCAATCAACATCCACATCATCGTGGATAAGTTTTGGGTTCCGGGCGCTCAGACCCTCAAAGGTGCCCAGGGCGCTCGGAATCATTCCGGGCGCCCGGACCACTTAAGTCAACCTTGTTGACTTTTTATGATCCGGTTCCTCTGCTCCAGTTTAGCACGTCTCGGTCCACGTCTTCAACTCGGTTCCGCTAGCTTGGGTGATCTCGCCCATCCGGAATAGGGCTCACCTGAACCCAAGTTCCGACCTTCTCCTCGAGTAGCCTTCCTTCCCGGTTTCTCGTCCCTCAAACATCGCGTATGTTCTTCTCGTCCGCCGGTGTACTCTTCCACGGTCACCGCGTCCCTCGGACGCACCGAGCCCGTCGGCTCTCTCCCATGTCGTCCCTCTCACTAGCCTCGTTTTCCGCTCGACTTCCTGTGTTCCTAAGCTCCTGTACACTTAGACACAAGGGTTAGACAAAACAGGACCTAACTTAACTCGTTTGATCACATAAAAACACCTTGGGGTTCCAACAATTTGGACTTCCTACCAAATATCCGGTCAACCCGTCGACCTATTTGGACTTCCCGCTAGATATCTGGTTGGTCCGTCGATCTATCTAGACTTCTTACCAGATATCTGGTTGACCGTTGACCTATCTGAACACTTGGTAAAGTGGTTAGATCATAATTATACCTAACTTAACTTATTTGTTATTCATCAAAACTTGAGTTAGATTATTAGTGCGAACAACACCAACAATCTCTCCCTTTTTGATGCAATGACAAGATGGGTTAAGTTAGGGAAAAAAATATGTAAAATAAACATGAAGAAGAGAGAAAGAAATGATTTAAGAGAAACAAAAAGTTTGAGACAATTGGGTGTGTTCTCTTGATCATTTTTTAGGGTTAAGTTGTTCTGATTTTCTTGATTTTCTTTTGTTTGCTAACTTAATCCTTAACCCTCCCCCTTTGACATTCATCAAAGGGAAAGTGGTGAAACATTAGCAACATTTAAAAAATTTAGAATTATTGGGGAGTTTAAAGAAAACTTGTTCAAATTAATAGAAAAATGAAGTTTGCAAAACACTTGTAATTTTTTAACCAAATTTTTTTTTTAAAGAAAAGCTTTTGAAGATTGATACTAGGTTTTGAAAGCTAGCTTTCACATAGCTAATTTTAAAGTTTAAATAGCTGTTAAGAAAATTTTAAAATAATTTGTAGGATCTATCAATCTTTTCAAAAAACTTTGGACACGAATTTTGAGCTTAGAAAATATTTGTAAGATGCTTTAAAATATGAATATGTTTTAAGGAAAATTTTTAAAATAAGTTTTGCAAGAATGAAACTTTTTAAAAATTTCCAAGGATAAAACTTTTTCAAGAATGAAATTAAAAGATTAGGTTTTGTAAGAATGAAACTTTTCCAAAAAACCATTCAAAAATATCTTTTAAAGTTGGTTTAAAAGCAGTTTATAAAATTTGAAATAATTTTTAAAATAAAATTTCAAAACATATGATTTGATATGTATTAGAATTTTTCAAAGCATGTGATTTTTCAAAATGTGTTAAGAATGATTTTCAAAGTAAGCATTTTGAGAAAGAGTTTTTAAAAACATCTTTTCAAAGGATGTGTAAACACTAAAAAGATATTTTGAAAAGTTATTTTTAAATATTCTCCCTCTGAACTTGATATTATTTAAAAATAATTTAATCAACTAGAAATTATCCTTAAATGTCTAACCGTTAGTTATTAACTAACTATTTAAGGATAACAATATTTACTTGGTTAGTCAGGTTAAGTGATTATATCCAGTTAGTGTTTAACTAAAAGTCCATTACTTAACTTGATCACTATTCTGTTTGATATTTTACGCCCAGACTTGTGGTGATACACTGATATAAGAATCTTAAGTCCAGGCAAAAGACCTATGCATCTCACGTCGTTCTAAGTTTGGAAATACACATAAAAAGGTAGACCTATTGTGTTTGTGAGATGCTCAAGTTCTAAATTTATAAGAACATGATTTCTATGGATTTGATCTAGACTAAGGCTAAAATTAATTTTTGAAATGATAAGAAAATGGGAATTTTTAGAAAAATATAGGTAAGGGTTTTCCTTAGAATTTGCAACTATTTTTGAAGACAATAGTCTTGTTCTATAGAACACATTCCAAGTTGTCGATGTAAATTACTAAATTCACTTTCAGAGAGAGGTTTGGTAAATATATTAGCTAAGTTGGACTTGGACTCAATGTCACCTTTAGCTACATGATTCCTGATAAAGTGGTGTCTAATTTTGATGTGTTTGGTTCTTGAATGATGCACTAGATTTTTTATTAAGTTAATTGAGCTAATATTGTCAATTAGTACTTTTGTATTTTTAAAGTTTAAGTTAAAAATCTTTTAGGGTCTGCATCATCCATATCAATTGTGCAACACATTCTCCTATTGCTATATATTCCACCTCAGTAGTAGATAAAGCAACACAGTATTGCTTTCTATTAAACCAACTGACAAGTGATGGTCCAAGTAATTGACATCCACCACTTGTACTTTTTTTTTATCTAGTTTACAAACAGCATAGTATGAGTCAGAGTAGCTTATTAGTTCAAAATTAGTTATTCTTGGATACTAAATTCCTACAATTGGTATTCCTTTTAGATATCTAAAAATTCTTTTTATATTAGTTAAGTGAGATTCCTTAGCACAGGTTTGGTATCTAGCACACATATTAACTGCAAATGAAATATCAGGTCAACTTGCAGTTAAGTATATGAGGCTGCCTATGACACTCCTATACTAGTTTAGGTCTACGGGTTTTTCATTTGGATCATTATCTAAGGTTATGTTAGTTGCCATTATTGTTTTTATTTCTTTGACATTTTCCATTCCAAATTTTTTAAGTAATTCTTTGATATAGTTTTGTTGATAAACATAATTTTCTTCACTAGTTTGTTTAATCTGTAACCCTAAAAAGTAAGTTAGTCTACCTACTAGGCTCATTTCAAATTCTTGTTCCATTAGGGTTATAAATTCTTGTAAAAATTCTGAATTAGTTGAACCAAAGATTATATCATCTACATATACTTGGGCTATAAAGATATCTTGTTTGATTGATTTTACAAATAATGTTGGAACAATTTTTCCTTGGTTGAATCCTTTGGAAATTAGGTAGGAGGTCAACTTCTCATACTAGGCCCTAGGTGCTTGTTTAAGACCATACAAAACTTTCTTAAGTTTAAAGATATGGTCAGGATGATCTAGACTCTCAAACCCGAGTGGTTGACCTACATAAACCTCTTTTTTTATTAGCCCATTTAAGAATGCATACTTAACATTCATTTGATAAAGCTTAAATCCTTTATGGGTTGCATAGCTAAATAACATTCTAATGGACTCAAGTCTGGCTACTGGGGCATATGTTTAATCATAGTCAAGTCCCTCTACTTGACTGAACCCTTTAGCCACTAGTCTAGCCTTGTTTCTAACAATTTTCCTATTTTCACTCAGCTTATTTCTGAATACCCATTTTGTTTATATTACCTTTTTATTTTCAAGTAGTGATACTAAGTCATAGACTTCATTTCTCTCAAATTGGGCCAATTCTTCCTGTATGACTATGATCTAGTCTGGGTCAAGTAGGGATTCTTCTATTATTTTGGGTTCAATTTTAGAGATTAGAGATATTTGACTTTGGTTTCTGAAGGTTGATCTAGTTTGGATTCTTTGGTCTAAGTCACCAATTATTTGTTCAAGTGGATGGTTTAGGTTAACCCTTATTGTTCTACTAGGTTCATTTTCTTGTGGTTGATGTTCCTCTTCATATTCTTGATTTAGTTTTTCACTTTCTCCTTCTTGACTTGTACTACCTCTTATAAAGTTAATTGGTTGAATTTGAGTTGGTTCTAAGTTTAAGGTAGATTCTTCAAACTTTACATTTGTAGTTTCTTTAATTCTTAGTGTAATTTTATTATATACTCTGTATCTTCTACTGTTTAATGAGTAGCCTACAAAGATTCCATCTTCTACTTTTGAGGTAAATTTTCCTAAGTATTCTCTAGTGTTTAGTATGTAGGTCGGGTATCCAAATACTTTGAAGTATTTAATATTAGGTTGTTTATTATAATAGAGTTCAAATGAGGTTTTATTATAAGTTTTATTTATTGTGGTTCTAATTTTGTACATAGCAGGCTGTGCTAACAACTTCTATTCATTTAACATTGTCCTAGAGGCTTCAAGGAGAGTTCTATTCTTTCTTTCTACTATTTCATTTTGTTGGGGTATTTTAGGGCATGAAAATTCATGGTAATAACCATTTTCAAGATAAAATTGATTAAAGTTGTGATTTTTAAATTCACCTCCATTATCACTTTTGATTCTTTTGTTTTTTTTTGATTTTTTTCATTTTCAGTTTGTTTACAGAATTTACTAAATACTTCAAATGTTTCATCTTTACTCTTTAGGAATTTTATCCAGGTAAATTTTGAGTAATCATCTATTATTACTAGGCAGTATAGACTCCCATTTATGGATTTGATTCCATGGGAGTCAAATAGGTCTAAGTGCAATAATTCTAGTATTGAGTTAGTTTAAGCTGATTGGTTGATTTGTGGGTAAATTTAGTTTGCTTTTCTTGTTGACAAGTATTACAGATTGTTACATCTAAGTTGGGTAGCTTTTGTAAGCCTCTAACTAGACCATTTAATTTTGTTAAGTTTCTAAAATTTGTATGGGATATTCTTCTATGCCATAATCAAGTTTCTTCTTTTTGTGTCAGGTGACACTTGAGTGAAGAAAAATTAGATTAACTGCATAGATGTTGTCCTTCCTAAACCCTTTTAGGTTTATCTTAGGGTTATCTAAGTGCTTGATTAAGCATTCAGAAGATAAGAACCTAACCTTATATCCAGAATCACACAGTTGACTAATGCTAAATAGATTATATTTGAAGTTATCAACTAATAACCCTTTTTTAACAATAAAGTCAGTTTTGAGTTCGATATTATCTATCCCAATTATCTTGAGTTTGTTATTGTTCTCAAAGGCAATTGTTCCTAGACTTTTGTATGTTAGTTAAGTGAATTTGGTGTGATCTCTAGTCATGTGTCTGGAATATCCACTGTCCAATATCCACTTTGTTTCCTACAAAAAGGTAGGAATTGGATAGATTAAGTTGAATTCGAGTTTTAATGTTTAGATTTAATTTTAAGTTTTAACTTATTGTTTAAGTTAACTTAATTTAATTTAATTTATTTATTTTCCTTAAAATTAATTTTTAATTTTTAATTTTTAATTTTTAATTTTTAATTTTTAATTTTTAATTTTTAATTTTAATTTAATTTAAAATTATTTTACCTTAGTCATTTCACTCGATCTATATTTTCAATCAGGGAATCCTATAACTTTGTGAGATGAGTTAAGTTCAATTTCAAGGTTGGGTTTAACTTTGTGTTAGATTCAAGTTTAGTTTTGGGCTCAACAAATAGACATTCTTTGGATAAACTTCTGGGCTATGGTGAGTCACCTAGACATCATTAGAGTAACCATGTCTTCGAGATTTTCCAAATAGTCTTATCCACTGAATTTAATACAAAACCTTGGTCTGAATAGTTAGGATCCGTAAGGGGTAGCTTCAGTTAGTTCCACTAAGCCAAATGTACAAGGTCGAAGCCATATCTTCCTATACATGCATAGATAGAGTTTCCCTAACTTACTATCCTCCAAAACTTCACCAGTACCTTAGGTCAAGTTAAACTTTTATCCTTTTTTAGACTAATCCTAATTACCCATCTGGGTAAGTTGTTATTTTTGGATATGTCAACTATATTGGAGTCTCCCCCTGAATTATTTGGTTTAGATTTTATGTTTTGGTTTGTGTCATTTTGTTTTATAGTTATAATAGAGTTGATTATAGTTTGAGTTTGGATTAATTTTGTTTTACTTGATCTAAGCTTAGTTCCATTTGTTTTATGTGGCTTTATTGGATTTATTTTAGAGGGAGTAGTTGAATTTGAGTTATTTGGTTTATTCAATTTTAGATAATGTATTTTATCTTTAGATATGTAGTATTGGTTGAATCCTACTTGCATGGTTAGACATGCTTTTAGAACCCATGCTTTAATTTGATTTTTTTTACTTTGGTTAACTAAGGATATAAAGATTTTGTTAGTTGAGCTAGACCTGTATCCGAGTCCGGACTTGTTGTACACAACTCTTTGTGATCTAAGTATCATGTCAAGGTACTTTGATCTAGTTGTGAATTTCTCTAGTAATTCTTTTAGTTCGACTATTTTACTTTTTAATATGAAATTATCCTCCTCAAGTTTTTCAACTTGAGTTGGGATTTGAGGTTGAATTGGCTCAGTTGTTGAATTTGATTTTAATTGTTCATTAAGTATTTCATTTTCTTTTGCTAGTTCATTTATTTTATTTTCAGAGTTAGTTAATTTCCTATTTAAGCATGTAATAATATTAAAAAACTTTATGCTTAAATTAAAATGTACCTCATCGGAACCTTCAGAAATGAGTACAAACTCATGGCTTGACTCAAGTTCGGACCTGTCTTCATATTCGCTCTCCGATTCTGGTCTGTAGGCCATCAACACAAGGTAGTTGGTGTGCTTTGGTTATTCGTCATCCGATTCCTCTGCGGATGATTCATCCCAAGTTGCCTTAAGGGCTTTCTTCTTCTTCAGACTCGGACAGTCATTCTTATAGTGCCCCTTCTTGTTGCATCCAAAACATGTCACATTCTTGTTGTTAGAGTTGGAGGTGGAGTTGATCTTCTGCAAGTCCTTGTTGGTAAAGTTCTTGTTTCTCCTGGTGAATAATTTTCTTACCAAGTTCACCAGGTATTCTTCATCATCTGAGTCTGGGTCAAACTCGACTTCTGGTTCCAGCTTAGTTCTGGATTTTCCTTTTGACGTTCCTACAACAAGAGCAACACCTTTCTTGGTTTCAGCGTTAGTCTGCTTGTGTAGCTCTAATTCATAGAAAAGTTTGTCCAATTTCAATTTAGATACATTTCTCAAAATTTTATAGGCATCCACGATGGATTCCCACAGTGGATTTTGAGGAAAGACATTTAACGCATACCTGATCAAGTCTCGATTTTCTATCTGATGGCTGATTGTGTGAAGCCAATTGAGGATATCCTTTATTCTCACGTGCAGTTGACTGGCAGTCTCACCTTTCTGCATTTTGATATTAAATAATTTATTTAAAAATAAATCACTCTTCATTACCTTTGCGTCGTTAGTTCCCTCGTGCAGTTCTATGAGCTTGTCTCATAGTTCCTTTGCATTTTCGTGTGGGTCGACGCGGTTCAGCTCCTCCTTCGTTAGCCCACACTGGATTGTGTTGAGGGCTTTGAAGACGATCTGGGTCTTCTTTTTCATTTCCAGATTCTAATTTTCTAGGTCTATTGGAATTCCAGAGTTGTCGACGGGCACCTTGTATTCTTTGGTGACGTTGAACCATTGGTCAAAATCGGTCTTTAGGTACACCTCCATACGCTTCTTCCAATATGGGAAGTCATCCCCATTGAAGAGTGGGATGAACAGTGCTGTATCCTTCATTTTGTGCCATTTTAGAGCTGTAAAACAAAGAGGTACTAAGACATGATCTTGGATTAGCAGAGTTTGAAAAGAAAAAAAATATTCCGAAGAACTTGAGTGGTATTGCACTAACTTCAAGTTAAAACCAAACGAGAAAAATATTATCTGAGTAGAAAAAACTTAAATTCGGGAAAAAGGCAAATCCCCCTGGCTTGATTGGTGGTTGCACCAATTTAGAACATAACCCGCTTTGATTCCACTTGTTGGATCAATACGCACGTGAGAGGAGGGGGAGGGGGGGGGGTGAATCATGTGGTTTTTTAAAACTCATTTTCTCGTTTGAAATCAAAGTATATGCAGCGAAAAAATTAAAAAGAGCAACACAAGAAAACATAGGTGGTTTTACTTGGTTCAGAGACTTTAGCGACTCCTATACCAAGGCTTAGGTCCCGTGGACCTATCGATGGGTAATCCACTAAAATACTTTTTCCAGTACCTCCGGAAAAGGAAATCGAGTACACAAAAAGATGGAACAAGTGCAACACCCTGCACTTGTCCTATTTGAAATAGTTAAATACACAAATTATAGCTCGTTACCCAACACCTTTGAAGATTGTCAGCTTAGGCTTGGTGTCGGTTGATTCCTCGGCAGTAGTGGCCGCAACAACGTCATAGCAGAGTCACAACAGTAGGCCGGAGTAGTCAGAACATCAATCAGATGTGTAGAAGCTTGTATGTGAGTTGTTGTAGTAGCCTTGGGCGAGCAACCTTAAATAAAGCATGGAAGGCACCTTCCATAGGCATTGAAGGCACCTCTAATGGGATAAAGTTTATCTCGCAAATGTTGTGCCTTATCTTCTTTAATCGCCAAACTTCATCCTTTGGAAGACGCCTTCTATAGCCATGGAAGGAGCCTTCCATGAACAGTATGAAGACACCTTTATCTACTTAAAAGCGCCTTCAGACACTGTTCATCTGAAGGTAAATTTCCTCCTTAGTCCTGCAAAACAACGTTAGTCTAATAAACCAAATAATGACCTACAAGACAAGTGTTAGCATAATAATTAGCAATAGTAATTAGTTCATGTCCACCTAGGATCTGGAACTAGTCAAGGTCTTAAATTAGGGATCCGAAATATACCTAAACTGGACCGACGCTTACTGTCCCCTCAACCGAGATGCATCCTCACTTAGTCACTCTCCTCCAGTGACTTATCTTTACTTACCAGTTTGCCAGATATTTGGTCAGCCCGTCAACCTATCTGAACTTCCTGCCAGATATCCGGTCAGTCTGTCGAGCTATCTGGACTTCTTGCCAAATAGCTGATTGACCCGTCGACCTATCTGGACTTCCCGTTAGATATCCGATCGGCCCATCAACCTGTCTGGATTTCTTACCAGATATTCGATTGACCCGTCAACCTATCTGCATACCTGGTAAAGTGGTTAGATCACAATTATACCTAACTTAACTTATTTGTTATTTATCAAAACCTGAGTTAGACCGCTAGTGCAAACTGCACCAACATTGCTATCTTAGCATCCAACAAAATTGGAGTCTAAATATCCAACCACTTCTAGGTGATCTGATCTCCGATACATGAGCACATGTCCTTTAGTTCTTTGCAAATATCACATCACTCTTTTTATCATTTTCCAGTGTGACGGTCCTGGGTTACTAACATATATACTTAACATCCCCACTATAAATGCTATATTTGGTCGAGTACAAACTTGTGCATACATGAGACTTCCCACTACTGACGCATATGGGAATTGTTCCATCTCCTTTATTTAAAGTTCAAGCTATGGACACTACTGTAAACTGAACTTGTCACCTCTTGACATAGGTGTGTCACCAGGTGTACAGTTTTACATACCATACTTTATAAGCACTTTTTCAATATAAGCCTATTGCGAATGTCCAAGAATGCCTCTTAAATGATCATAATAGATCTGTATGCCTAAAACAAAGGATGTTTCACCAAAATCTTTCATTTCAAAATTACCAGATAGAAATAACTTGATTTGATGCAGCAGACTCTTATTATTGCTCGCAAGTAATATATCATCCACGTACAAAATAAGTATAATAAATTTGCTCCCACTGAACTTAACATATATGCACTGATCAATAAGGTTCTCTTTAAAACTATATGAGGTAACCACTTGATCAAATTTTTGATACCACTAACGGGACGCCTGTTTTAAACCATAAATGGATTTTTTAAATCTATATACTAGGTGCTCTGAGTCCTTTGACTCAAAGTTCTCTGGTTGCACCATATAAATAGCTCTATGCCTCCATTGAGGAATGTAGTCTTTACGTCCATTTGATGTAGCTCCAAATCATAATAAGCTACAAGTGTCACGATTACCCTAAGGGAGTCTTTCTTTCTATGTGAATCCCTTGACAACAAGACGAGCCTTATCCTTTTCAACATTGCCCCTTGAATCCTGCTTAGTTTTAAATATCCATTTACAACCAACAGACTTCTTACCTTTAAGTAATTTGATAAGGTCCCAAACATTATTGTCTGCCATAGACTTCAACTTTTCTTGCATGGCGTTAATCCACCTTTTAGGTTAGAGCATTGTTTGACTTCTTGGAAAGACGTAGGATCACTTCTAACCCTATGTCAAAATCATGCTCTTGGAGATAAACATAATCACGAGAATTGTGGTTCTTTGTTCCCTTGTGGATCACCTTAAAGGCACTTGTATTTGAGATGGTTGAGGTACTTGCTCATCAATATGAGGTAATACTTCAATTCTAGTGGTAGACCCCTCCAATTGCATTGAAGATGTCATGGTAATATCTTGGTTCACTATGTTCACTGGATGTGTGATACCCATAATATATTACTCCAATTCTACTGATCACACTAGTAGAAATTAGTGGTGGTTAACCCTAATTAGAGTCTTCAAGTGCCCAAGTGATCTAGCATGCATGTACGAGGTTGTGGCAAGGTTTCTCCACCAACAAGGAGCTACGTGAGCTAGCCAAAAGTTCTCCGGGGAATCATCCACTGACAGATCGAGATTTCCCACCTTACAAATAGCCGTGGAATATGAGTTTTATCTCTGAACCACGTTAAATCAACGTGTTAGGTTTACTTTCTATTGTTAGTATTTGTTTTTGTATTCCGCTGTGCGTATTAACCATTATAGGAAGCGATGTTTTAGGTGAGACGCTATTCACCCCCCCTCTAGTGGACGTCAAGGTCCTAACAAGTGGTATCAGAGTGGGTCGCTCTTCTATTGACTAATCACCTAGGGAGCAAAGCACTAGAGGAAGATGGAGTTCGAAGGTCCGCTTGGATGGGATATCCGGACCCCACCTCTATATGACCGATAAGACTTCGAGTATTGGAGGTCACGCTTGGAGATTTGGTTCCAAATGGATTGGAACCATTGGATCGCATTGGAATATCCTTTCGAAGCTCCAACGGATAAGAAAGGGAAACACCTCGGGCCTCAGTATTGGACCAAGGAGTAAAGGGAGAAATTGGAGGCGGATAAGGAGGTAACGAAAATTCTATTGAATTTATTACCTCCTAACATTTTTTTGAGTGTAGGCAATTATGAGAATGCAAGTGATCTTTGGAAAAAGATCATTGCATTCCATGAAGTGTTGGTGCGGGAAGCATCCGACGATCGAACCTTAGTTTTGATAATGGCAAAGGGATTCAAAGTTAAGTTTAATTGTAATCTAATGTGTATGACTGAGTCTTTCAGGAAAGTCTTAGCTGCGGTTAGGCAAGGTGGAAACCCTAGGGGGTGGTAACCTTAGGTCGTAGGGGGTGGTAACCCTAGGTAGAGAAAAGTCCTAGCTGCGGTTAGGCAAAAGGAAAACTCTAGGGGGCGGTAACCCTAGGTCATAGGGGGTGGTAACCCTATGCCGGAAGTCTTGGCGGGTTGGCGCTTCGGGCAAAAATCCTAGGGGGTGGTAACCCTAGGTTAAAATCCTGGTGTCGCGAACCGGGTAGAAGTCTGGATGGGTCGAGGACCGGACATCCAGTATGAAGACCAGAAGCATCGGACGTTGAGCAAAAGTCCAGTCGATCTGGAGGATCGAACTGGCAAAAGGTAAAATCTCCTGAGTGGAGTAGGTGAGGACGCGTTCCCTGTAGAGGGAACAGTAGGCGTCGGGTTGACCTAGGGTTTCCGGTCGAAAACCCGAAGTCAGACCTGGACAGTCCGAAGGCTGTCAATTCATTTGTTTATATATTATCTTTAGTGTTCTAACTCTGTTTTGCAGGAAACTAATACTTTTGTGCAGGGTTAGTACTGACTGGGATCGGTCGACCGAACCTTGGGATCGGTCGACCAAACCTCCAAGCTACCAGATCAGATCTCCAGAAGTTGGATCGGGTTCAACCAGGGATCGGTCGACCGGACCTCGGGATCGGTCGATCCAACCTCGGGATCGGTCGACCGAACCTGGGATAGGTGTCGACTGGATCAAGCCGAGGTGTGCAGGTCAGAGGAGACTGATCGGTCGACCGAACCTTGGGATCGGTCGACCGAACCCAGGGATAAAGTTTGACCAGATCGAAGCGGAGCGACGGATGGACGGATCAGATGCGGTGGAGATCATCTGATCAGTCGACCGAACGTGAGGATCGGTCGACCGATCCGCTTCGGGTCAAATCTGATCCCGAGACTTGGGGATTTGGATCAGACCTTGCAGAGCTATAAAAAGAGATCTCGAGGTGCAGCTCAGAACATCGAATTCCGAACAGAAGTTTTGTGCTCTTGTGTGCTCCATACGCTTCAACGACGCTCTGCTGCAACAACGAACTGAAACTCCATCGCCCTTCTAATTTATTGTTCGTTGGTAAAACTTTTTTATTTGCACTTAACTGTAATTGCTTCTTACTTGTAATAATTTTGAATTTATAGTTGTTGCCCACCGAAAGCGGTCAAGGACCGCGGGCCTTCGAGTAGGAGTCGAGATAGGCTCCGAACGAAGTAAAACACTTGTGTCTTTTGTGTTTGCATTTACTTTCCGCTGCGTTTCTAATCTGTGTTTTAAATCGCTAAAAATAGCCACGAGCGCTATTCACCCCCCCTCTAGCGCTTTCGATCCATCAATTGGTATCAGAGCGGGGTCGTTTTGAATCGGTGCAACCACCATTCAAAATAATTTTTTCGTGGTATTTTCAATTTTTTTTCGGAGTCAATTAGAATTTGGCTTCATAGCTATATGCTAATTCTTTTCTCGAATCAGTATTTTGCTTGAGGTTGGTGCAACACCACCCGAGTCCGTGGTCTATTTATTTCCTACCGCACTACTAAGACAAGACCAAATCCTGGAACTTTCTTGCTCTTTATTTTTTTTAGTCGATCCAAAATGGCCCTTCAAGAAGGCTACAGTACAGCCTGCCCCCCGCTATTCACCGGAGACGACTTCGGGTACTGGAAGGGTCGGATGGAGGCATATCTTCAGACTCATTTTGAAGTCTGGATGATTGTCAAAACCGGAATCCAACTACCAACTAATAGCGCCGACAAACCACTACCATACGAGGACTGGGATGCATCTCTGATTAAGAAGGTGGAGGCTAATGCCAAGGTGACCTGCACCCTCCAGTGTGGTCTATCAAAAGAAGAACTCAATCGCGTCGGCCCCTTCAATAATGCCAAGGAGCTGTGGGAGAAGCTCATTGAACTTCACGAAGGGACGCCCGACACCAAATTAAGTAAAAGAGACTTAATTTTCAATAAATTGTTTAATATCAAACTACAGGAAGGTGAGACAGCTGCCCAACTCCATGCCCGGATTCAAGATCTGCTCAACGATCTTCATGCAATTGGACATAAGGTAGATAACCGGGACATCATAAGGTATTCATTAAACGCCTTTCCGAGGAACACCTTGTGGGCATCCATGGTAGATGCCTACAAGGTTTCTAAGGATTTATCTACTATTAAGTTAGATGAACTCTTTTCGGAATTAGAATTGCATGAACAGACTAATGCATGCCCAGTCGAGAAAGGTGTTGCTTTGGTTGCAGGTACCAGCAGAACGCATGAACCAATGTCAAAGCATAAAACTAAGCCCAAGTCCAAAGATGAATAAGATACAGAGGACGATGACGAAGTTGTTTCTGAACTGATAAAGCTCGTACGGAGAATATGCAAGTCGAAAAAGGAGAATCAAACAAATAGGAAGGACAAGTCCAAAGTCACCTGTTACGGCTGTAACCAAAAGGGGTACTACAAGCCAGACTGTCCAAACAAGAAGAAAAGAAGGAAGGTATTAAAGGCGACCTGGTCTGAATCATTAGATGAATCTGATTCCGATGAAGAAGAACCGACAAGCTTCCTTGCGTTGCCAGTACAAGTAAATATTTGCGAAACCGAGTCTGAATTCGAGTCCGAAACCGAGAGCGAGTTGGAAACTAAGTCCGAGCGAAGCCACGGATCCGCATCTGTTTCCGAAGGACCGAACCCCACTGTAAGTGCTTTAATGTCTAGTATTAACTTAGATGACGCGGAGAATTTAATTCCATACTTGCTTAAAAAGTTGGCTAAATCTAACATTCGGGTTAAGTCGCTCCAAAAGGAGGTAACAACCCTTAAGGGAGCGACTGACTCGAGTTCTTTAACTGAGTCAGTTCTAACTGAGTCAGTTCAAATTGGAAGTTCAACTCAAGTCCAACAACTTAAGGAAGAAAATTCCAATTTGAAAACTCAAATTAAGGAACTCAAGGACACGTTGGAACGGTTCACTATGGGTTCCAAGAATTTGGATCTGATTCTTGGAAAACAGCGAGCCATTTACAACAAATCCGGACTTGGATTTAAGACCAAAACAAAGTTTAAATCATACTTGTCGTTAGTAAATAGAAATAATAGAAACATAATTCAAGCATGGGTCCCCAAGTCAAACTTGGTTAATCAAGTTGGACCTGGTCACTATTGGGTCCCCAAGGATCAGATCCATTTCCTTGATAGACCATATCGAGGCTATGATCCAGGGGGAGCAAATAGAAAAACTATCTCAATAAATAGATAAAATGCTTGTTTATTTATTTTCCTTGCAATATACATGCTTAGACTAGGATAGCTTAAGGATCTAGACATAATTTACACTTGCCAGTTAAATCTAGGAGTTTCAAAAAGGAAATTAAATATATATTTCTTTAAGCGATTCTGTTTAGGAAGGGGTGGATGATCCCATACCCAAGAAGGCCTAGAGCCTCGCCCTGACCTGGGAATCAATCTTTGAAATACTTATTTAATTGACTAATTGGAAAACCTATTTTTAACTCAAATGTAAATTAATCCTTAGAAACTATTTAAATCAAAGATAACCATCTCACAAAAATATGTAAGATTACCTATTTGATAACTTAGAATCGGGTGAGATGGATCTAGGTTAAACTTAGTCTTAAATAAATTTAATTTAATCAAATAAAATGACTTAATTAAATCAAATGAATAATTAATTTCAAAATTATTTGAAAAAATCCTTTAAAACTTAATTTAAAAAATTATTTGAAAAATCCTATCAAAATTAATTTTAAAATTATTTTAAAAATCCTTTAAAAATTAATTTAAAAAATTATTTGAAAAAATCCTTTAAAAATTAATTTAAAAAATTATTTGAAAAAATCCTTTGAAAATTAATTTAAAAAATTATTTGAAAAAATCCTTTGGAAAATTAATTTCAAAATTATTTTAAAAATCCTTTGGAAAATTAATTTCAAAATTATTTTAAAATCCTTTGAAAATTAATTTCAAAAATTATTTTAAAAAAATCCTTTAAAAATTAATTTCAAAAATTATTTGAAAAAATCCTTTGAAAATTAATTTCAAAAATTATTTAAAAAATCCTTTGGAAAATTAATTTCAAAATTATTTTAAAAATCCTTTGAAAATTAATTTCAAAAATTATTTGAAAAAAATCTTTTGAAAATTAATTTCAAAAATTATTTGAAAAAATCCTTTAAAATTTAATTTCAAAAATTTTTTGAAAAAATCCTTTGAAAATTAATTTCAAAAATTGTTTGAAAAAATCCTTTAAAAATTAATTTCAAAAACTATTTGAAAAAATCCTTTAAAAATTAATTTAAAAAATTATTTGAAAAAATCCTTTGAAAATTAATTTCAAAAATTATTTAAAATATCCTTTGGAAAATTAATTTCTAAATTATTCTAAAAATCCTTTGAAAATTAATTTAAAAAATTATTTGAAAAAAATCCTTTGAAAATTAATTTAAAAAATTATTTGAAAATTAATTAAAAAAATTATTTGAAAAAATCCTTTAAAAATTAATTTCAAATATTATTTGAAAAAATCCTTTGAAAATTAATTTCAAAAATTATTTGAAAAAATACTTTGTAAATTAATTAAAAAAATTATTTAAAAAATCCATTTGGAAAATTAATTTCAAAATTATTTTAAAAATCCTTTGAAAATTAATTTCAAAAATTATTTGAAAAATCCTTTGGAAAATTAATTAATTTCAAAATTAATTTAAAAATCCTTTAAAAATTAATTTAAAAAATTATTTGAAAAATTCTGTCAAAATTAATTTCAAAAATTATTTGAAAAAATCCTTTAAAAATTAATTTCAAAAATTATTTTAAAAATCCTTTGAAAATTAATTTCAAAAATTATTTGAAACAATCCTTTAAAAATTAATTTCTAAAATTATTTGAAAAATCCTTTGAAAATTAATTTAAAAAATTATTTAAAAAATCCTTTGGAAAATTAATTTAGAAATCCTTTGGAAAATTAATTTCTAAATTATTTTAAAAATCCTTTGAAAATTAATTTCAAAAATTATTTGTAAAATTCTGTCAAAATTAATTTCAAAATTATTTTAAAAATCTTTTGAAAATTAATTTCAAAAATTATTTGAAAAATACTTTAAAAATTATTCCAAAATAATTTAAATCATTTCTTATACTTAGAATTTAGAAAAATTTTGTTAAAAATTTTTAGAAGAAACCCTTAGACTTTAATGAAAAGCTAAGTGTTTATTTCAGTACTCATTTTTTTTTCTTTCTTCTTCCCTCTTTATTTTGATATATGGTAAAGGGGGAGAGTATAAGGAAATTCAAAGATAAGGAAATTCAAAGGAAACCAAAAGGTATCAAAAATTCAAAACTAAAAGAAATCAGCTTAAGGGGGAGCTTCCATTAAGGGGGAGCTTCAATGTGCTTAGATTTTATTTACCTTTATTGCATTTTTTTTTGTCACTTAACTTTGAATTTCGGTTGCCATAATCAAAAAGGGGGAGATTGTTGGTGCGGGAAGCATCCGATGATCGAACCTTAGTTTTGATAATGGCAAAGGGATTCAAAGTTAAGTTTAATTGTTATCTAATGTGTATGACTGAGTCTTTCAGGAAAGTCCTAGCTGCGGTTGGGCAAGATGAAAACCCTAGGGGGTGGTAACCCTAGGTCGTAGGAGGTGGTAACCCTAGGTGGAGAAAAGTCCTAGCTGCGGTTAGGCAAAAGGAAAACCCTAGGGGGCGGTAACCCTAGGTCATAGGGGGTGGTAACCTTATGCGGGAAGTCTTGGCGGGTCGGCGCTTCAGGCAAAAATCCTAGGGGGTGGTAACCCTAAATTAAAATCCTGGTGTCGCGGACCGGGTAGAAGTCTGGATGGGTCAAGGACCGGACATCCAACATGAAGACCGGAAGCATCGGACGTTGAGCAAAAGTCCAGTCGATTTGGAGGATCGAACTGGCAAAAAGAAAAATCTCCTGAGTGGAGTAGGTGAGGACGCGTTCCCTGTAGAGGGAACAGTAGGCGTCGGGTCGACCTAGGGTTTCCAACGAAGGCTGTCAATTCATTTGTTTATATATTATCTTTAGTGTTCTAACTCTGTATTGCAGGAAACTAATACTTTTGTGCAAGGTTAGTACTGACCGGGATCGGTCGACCGAACCTCCAAGCTACCAGATCAAATCTCCAGAAGTTGGACCGGGTTCGACCAGGGATCGATCGACTTGACCTCGGGATCGGTCGACCGAACCTGGGATAGGTGTCGACTGGATCAAGCCGAGGTGTGCGGGTCAGAGGAGACTGATCGGTCGACCGAACCTTGGGATCGGTCGACCGAACCTTGGGATCAGTTGACCGAACCCAGGGATAAAGTTTGACCAGATCGAAGCGGAGCGACGGATGGACGGATCAGATGTGGTGGAGATCATCAGATCGGTCGACCGAACGTGAGGATCGGTCGACCGATCCGATTCGGGTCAAATCTGATCCCGAGACTTGGGGATTTGGATCAGACCTTGCAGAGCTATAAAAAGAGGCCTCGAGGTGCAGCTCAGAACATCGAATTCCGAACAGAAGTTTTGTGCTCTTGTGTGCTCCGTATGCTTCAACGACGCTCTGCTGCAACAACGAACTGAAACTCCATCGCCCTTCTAATTTATTGTTCGTTGGTAAAACTTTCTTATTTACACTTAACTGTAATTGCTTCTAGCTTGTAATAATTCCGAATTTATAGTTGTTGCCCACCGAAAGCGGTCAAGGACCGCGGGCCTTCGAGTAGGAGTCAAGATAGGCTCCGAACGAAGTAAAACACTTGTGTCTTTTGTTTTTGCATTTACTTTTCGCTGCGTTTCTAATCTGTGTTTTAAATCACTAAAAATAGTCACGAGCGCTATATACCTCCCCCCCTCTAGCGCTTTCGATCCATCATGAAGATCCTACAAAACTCCAAGTACTAGAGGAGCCCAAGGAGAATGACTCATTGGTCCAAGAGGAGAAGGACCAATCGGATGTAGACACGTGTTCAACATCCGAGGAGGAGAAGGAAGATGAGGAGATATCATCCACATCTTCAAGGGAGGAAGAAGTGGAATCATCCACATCTTCAAGTGAAGAGGAAGAAGAGTAATCCAAGGAAGAGAGATCTTGGAAGCTCAACCCTCCACCTCAACTACCAAGAAGA
Source organism: Zingiber officinale (assembly GCF_018446385.1). Lineage (NCBI taxonomy): Eukaryota > Viridiplantae > Streptophyta > Magnoliopsida > Zingiberales > Zingiberaceae > Zingiber > Zingiber officinale. The sequence goes on along the minus strand of NC_055990.1, from coordinate 137,836,457 downwards.
GAATAAAGGACCACATCAAATGCTTTGAGTGTGGTAAGATGGGACACTACAAGAGTAGGTATCCTTCGCTCAAGAAGGTAAAGGAGGTAAACCCTAAAATCGCTAAAGTTAATTTAGAAACTAATGTGAGTTGTAGGAAGAAGAAGGAGAAGAAGCACATTAGGTGTTTTACATGTGGTGAGTGGGGTCACTACCACACAAAGTGCCCAAGGAGAGGAGAGCTCAAGAAATTGGCGCACTTGAAGTTTAATCCAAGCTCTAATTCTTATATGTTTGTTAGAAATAATGTAGATTATTTACCCAAGCATAATCATGGATTTAGGTATAATGATAGGAATAGGGTTAACACGGTAGATAACCCTAAGAAATCATACACTAAGGGTAGACCTAATAAGACCCAAACTACTTTGCCTAAGGGAAGGAAAGTGGGTGAAAACTTAAGTATTAATCCCAAGAAAGGGAGACATATGCCTAGGAAGGTGGGTAGGTCTAGGGATGCCCAAGGTGGACATGTTGACTCTAGGGTTAGAACCCTAGAATTGGAAAATCAAGCCTTGAAGGTAAGGTTTGAAGAAATGGAGAAAGTCCTAGATAGGTTCATTATTGGACCTAGAGGACTTGACATGTGTTTGGGTAGTCAAAGACCCAACAATATTAAATTTGGTCCCTCCAAAATCAAAAGGAGGTCAAGTGTTAAGGTAGCACATGACATTGGTAAGGGAGGTGTGACTAAGGACAAGGGAGAGTCATCCAAGGCCAATAAGAAGGAATATGCTAGGGTATCATATAATTATGGCAAGGATGAGATGTCCAAGGTGAAGGACAAGAAGAAATTAACCAAAGACAAGGTGTCTAAGGTTAAGAAGGTGAGTTTTGTAGGTTAAGTGTCACCTATGGTATACCATGTGGGTATAGCCATAGTGGATGAGTCACCAAGGGAGGTGACATTGGTACACCATGGTAGGCGGGGTTTTCCAACTCATGGCCTATATAACCATGCATTGGAAGCCTGGTTAAGGTTGACGAAATTAGTGGTGGTTAACCCTAATTAGAGTCTCCAAGTGCCCAAGTGACATAGTGTGCTTGTACGAGGTTGTGGCAAAGTTTCTCCACCCACAAGGAGCTACGCGAGCTAGCTGGAAGTTCTCAAGGGAATCATCCATCGACGGATCGGGATCATCCACCTTATGGACAACCATGGAGTAGGAGTTTTATCTCCGAACCACATTAAATCAACGTGTTAGGTTTTCCTTCTATTGTTAGTATTTGTTTTTGTATTCCGCTGTGCATACTAACCATTATAGGAAGCGGTGTTTTGGGTGAGATGCTATTCACCCCCCCTTCTCTAGTGGACGTCAAGGTCCTAACACTTACTGCAGCACGAGTGCAAGTTTCCTTTGACTTGAGGTATACAAGTTATCTTGGTCATAGAGACTTATACTTTAATATCTTAAGCAAGCATCTCATTAAGGTGTGGACCCGGGATGATTCAGTATAAGTTGAAGTACCCGAAGGTGTTTAGATAGCCCATAGAGGATTCACCACTCTTTACGAGGAGACGTATACCTTATGACCACTCGTTAGGATTATTACTCAAAGTCTTTAGCCAAAGCATAACATATTAAGAGTGCGAGATTCTTGTACACATGTATGAGTAATTTGAATCCATAAAACGAGAAAGTATTACTTGGGCTAGGTGTGATGTAGTCAGCCTAGTGGGGACAAGACACATAGACCATGTCCTAAACCAATTGGGTATAAGACCAATGAAAGGAACGGGCCACGACTCACTGTAGCTACTGAAGGGTTACAAATTAATTCTAATATAAACTATGATTTTCTTACTAATTGGGGATCATGATGTACTACTAAGTGCCACTCATGATCATTCTATAATTATATAGTTAATTATGGACGATCAAGATAAACTGAGAACCTATTGGGTCACACGTACTAACGAGTCTCTAAAAGATGAAAAACAAGTTAAAGAATAGGATTCTTAGATAAAGAGATAAATGTTTGGTTGGACCATACATGAGACAAATATGGAAATATTTGTCACAATGGAAGCGCGGATGGGTTACATCTATTATGAAAGAGTTTGACCATATTTGGTTTAATCATGATTTAGTCATGAACCAACTTGGTTTAGTTGTAAACTAAATCAAGGGGATAATGGACTAATTTTTGGTTAAGGGATAATAGGTTGGATTTGGGCTTTCTAATCCAACTCATTAACGAGGGCTATATATTGATATGGTTGAGAGAAAATTAGACACATGAGATCATTAATTGGCTTGTAAGATTTTTGGAAAACCTTAACCCAATTTCTCTTCTCCTCTCTCTCTCTCCTCTCTCTTTGCCACCACCAACAAGGGGAAGCCCTTCCCCTTGTTGCTGTGACCACCACAAGGAAGAAATCTCTTCCTTGTGTGCTTCTCTTCCTCTTCCTCTTGATCCCTCTTCTTTGCTCGTGGCTAGTAACTTTTGAAGGAGAGACTTGTACTTAAGGAGTTGTCTTGAGTAGCTCAGCATGAATTCGAATAGAGGTGAGGTTTGACAATGTCGCTACGGTTGATGCCCTTCTCGTTACAGGTCATCCGTAAGGTACACCTAGTGTAAATTTACTTTTATAAAAATTTAATTATGCGATCATGTTTAGCATGTTGTATCCTTGTATGCGTGTGGTACGTGTGATGTAATAATTTAGGAATTATTATCGTTTTATTTTCTGTTGCGCATGTTTACGAAACATGTTTTAGTACACACCTCATCGGGTATATCCCAATGCTAACGAGTCTCTAAAAGACGTAAAACAAGTTAAAGAATATGATTCTTAGATCAAGAGATAAATATTTGGTTGGACCATGCATAAGATAAATATGAAAATATTTGTCATAATAGAAGCATAGATGGGTTACATCTCTTATGGTAGAGTTGGACCATATTTGGTTTAATCATGAATTAGTCATGAACCAACTTGGTTTAGTTGTGAACTAAACCAAGGGGTTAATGGGATAATTTTTTGTTAAGGGATAATGGGTTAGATTTAGGCTTTCTAATACAACTCATTAAAGAGGATTATATATAGATGTAATTAGGGAGAATTAGACACAAGTTTCATTATTTGGTTGATTGACCTTTGGAAACCCAATCCTCCTCTCCCTCTCCTCTCTCTCCCTCTTGTTGTCGTGACCACCACGAGGGAGAAAAACTTGTTGGTGCAATCAACCTCTAGGGTTTCGATCTTTGACAATATATCTAAGTCTGGTCAGTTTGTCCAAGGTTAATCCAAATAAGACTTGATGTTTGGAAAAGAATAGTCTAGTCAGGACTAGATGACTAGCAAGGAGAAGTTCTAACGAGAGGTTATGCACAGTGGAAATCCTGGTGAGTGAAGCTAGGCCCTAGTGAGTGAAGCTAGGTAGTGGATGGAAGTCATGGTGAGTGAAGTCATGCCCTACTGAGTGAAGTTAGGTAGTGGAAGTCTTGGTGAGTGAAGCCGGGCCCTAGTGAGTGAAGCTAGGTGATGGAAGTTGTTGGTGCGGGAAGCATCCGACGATCGAATCTAAGTTTTGATAATGGTAAAGGATTCAAAGATAAGGTTATGTTGTGATCTAACAAGTCTGTTTAAGTGTTTCAGTGAAGTCCTAACTGTGGTTAGGCAAGTGAAAACCCTAGGGGGTGGTAACCCTAGGTCATAGGGGGTGGTAACCCTATGCGGAAAGTATTGGTGGGTCGAGTGCTTTAGGTAAAAGTCCTAGGGGGGGTAACCCTAGGTGGAAAGTCCTGGTGTCGCGAACCAGGTGAAAGACTGGACCAACCAGGAAGCGGAAGTCCAGCAGAAAGTCCGGAAGCATCAAGCACAGAGCAAAAGTCCAGTCGATCTGGAGGATCTCACTGGCAACAGGTAAATCTCCTGAGTGGAGTAGTTGAGGACGCGTTCCCTATAGAGGGAACAGTAGGCGTCGGGTCGACCTAGGGTTTTCGGTCGGAAATCTGAAGTCAGACTCGGACAGTCTGGAGACTGCCATCATATTCTATTATCATATCTATATTGTTTTGTGCTAACTTTGTTTTGCAGGGTATGTGTTTGGGACTAACACTTTTTGCAGGACCAAAGGAGCACAACTTAGCCTCGGATGAACAGTGTCCGAGGTGCCTCCATGGAGCTTGGAGGCGCCTAGGATGCAAAGCTGAGCTGGCCACGAAGCAAGCTTGGAGGCACCTTGAAGGAAGCTCAAGGCGCCTTGGACTGGTGGATGAAGGCGCCTTGGAGAGCACAGAAGGCGCCTTGAAGGGATAAGTCACGACCAGTTCAGGCTTGATCCACGCGGGCGACTCGGCCCTCCTGGAGGCGCCTTGGATGGATTTCAAGGTGCCTTGAGCATTGTATAAAAGCAACACTCGACCAACAACTCGACATAACTTCCTCTAAGTAACCTTTCTTTAATGTGCTGTCAATGAGATGACCCAGAAGTGCTGCGAATACTTCTCGACGACCCGGAGATCTAAATCTGATATTTCCTAAGTGTCGTTGGTATTTTTAATTACTGTTTTAAATTGTATTTTAGCTTGTAATAATTTCGTGCTTATAGTTGTTGCCCACGAAAAGCGATCAAGGATCGCAAGCCTTCGAGTAGGAGTCGCTACAGGCTCCGAACGAAGTAAATCCCTTGTGTTTGTTTGTTTGTTTTTATTCCGCTGCTTTTATTTACTCGACTGCATTTACGATTCCGAAACGAACGAAATAGCCGCGAGCGCTATTCACCCCCCTCTAGCGCTTTTCGATCAAACAATTGGTATCAGAGCGGGGTCGGTTTGAATCAGTGCAACCACTATTCAAAACATTTTTTTTCGTGGTATTTTCAGATTTTTCGGAGTCAAATTAGAATTAGCTTAATTGCTACATTCTAATTGTTTTATCGAATCGGTTTTGCTCGAGGTTGGTACAATACCACTCGAGCTCATTTTCCCTTATTTCTCCAGCACTACTAATCCAAGACCCAGTCTTGGAACCGGTTTTATTATTTTTGTCATTCAGGATTTTAAATGGCCCAACAAGAAGGTTTTAACACCGTTCGCCCCCCACTCTTCTCCGGAGAAGACTTCGGATATTGGAAGGGGCGAATGGAAACCTTCCTCAAGACTCAGTTCGATACGTGGATGATAATCAAGACCGGACTACAACTACCATCCGACGAAGACGGCAAGCCAACACCCTACGAAAAATGGGAACCGACCCTAATCAAAAAGGTGGAAGTTGATGCCAGAGCAACCTGCACCCTCCAATGCGGACTGACCAAGGAGGAACTCAACAGAGTTGGGCCATTCTCCAGTGCAAAAGAGCTTTGGGAGAAGCTGATCGAACTCCACGAGGGAACCTCCGACACAAAAGTAAGTAAACGTGACTTGTTGCTTAATAAATTGTATAACCTAAAAATGCAGGAAGATGAGACGGCCTGTCAACTCCACGCACGGATACAAGATATCCTCAACTCCCTCCACGTAATCGGTCAAAAGGTCGAGAATAGGGACATCATAAGGTATGCACTCAACTCTTTTCCTAGGAGTACATTGTGGGCATCAATGGTAGATGCCTACAAAGTCTCCAAAGATTTATCTTCAATTAGATTAGACGAGCTATTTTCAGAATTCGATCTTCATGAGCAGACTAATACACAGCCTTCCGAGAAAGGAATTTCTTTGCTTGCAACTACCGGTGGAGCTCGCGAATCAAGATCACGACGAAGAACCGAACAGGAGCCGGAAGCAGAAACCGACTTAGATGAAGAAGACAATGAACTAACCATTGAATTCATGAACCTTGTGAAAAGACTCTATAAGAAGAAGAAAGGTTTCAACAAGCGGGACCTAAAGAAGGCAGTCCAATCCAAGGAGGCCCAACCGAATTCTAAGGTAAAATTTGAGGTGATTTGTTACGGATGCAACTAGAAGGGGCACATCAAGGTCAACTGGCCTAACCAAAAGGAAGCAAAGAAGCAGAGAAGGAAGAAGGCCCTGAAGGCGACATGGGATGAATCTTCCTCATAAGACGACGACGACGAACTCGATCAGACAAGTTTACTGGCGCTGATGGCCCAGGACCAAATCAACCTATCTGAGAGTGAAAGCGAGTCAAAGGCCGAGTCCAAGCGAAGCCACAGATCCATATCCATTTTTGAAGGGCCCGATCCCTCTGTAAGTATCTCTCGACTCAATAATTTAGTTAATTATTTGTTACGAAAATTAGCTAAATCAAACCTTAGAGTCAAGTCACATCTAAAGGAAGTAGAAGTCCTTAAAGAAGTGACTAACTCCGAATCTTTGACTGAACCAGTTCAGACTGGAAATTCAACTCAAGTCCAAAAACTTGAAGAAGAGAATTCCAGCCTGAGAATTCAAGTCAAGGATCTGGAGAAAACACTAGAACGGTTTTCTTTAGGTTCTAAGAATCTTGACCTAATTCTTGGGACACAAAGAGCTGTTTACAATAGAATTGGTCTAGGATTTAAACCAAAGAAAAAATATAAATCTTATTTATCTCTTGTACAAAGAGCAAATAGAAAAACAGTCCAAGCATGAGTCTCCAAGTCCAAATTGATTAATCAAGTTGGACTTGGCCAATATTGGATCCCGAAGGATCAAATACACTACCTCGATAGACCATATCGAGGCTATGATCCAGGGGGAGCAAAAAGAAAAACGATATTAATAAAACGAACATAATTAAAAATTTAAAATTCAATTAAAAATTTAAAATTAAATTAAAAATTAAAAATTAAAAATTCAATTAGAAATTTGAAATTCAAATCAAAATCAATTCAAAATTAAATGTAAAATTCAACTTAAATCAAATAAAAATAGAAGGAGGATCCAGAATAGCTGGCACCCCCAACTAAACTACCCGACTGGGTAACCGAACTTAATCTACCCGACAGGGTAACCAAACTTTACCTACCCGGCAGGGTAAATAGGGTTAGATTAAAATGGGCTAAGTTTAACTTGACCCACGGTACTGGTGAAGTATTGGATGATAGTACATTGGGGAAACTTAGTCATCACATGTCTAGGAAGATATGTCTTCGACCTGGTGCATTTGGCTAAGTGGAACTGACCGAAGCTACCCTTTATGGATCCTAACTAGTTAGACCAATGTTTTGTATTAAGTTCAATGGGTAGGACTATTTGGAAAACCTCGAAGGCATGATTACTTTAATGATGTCCTTGTGACTCACCATAGCCCAGAAGTTTATCCAAAGAATGTCTGCTTGTTGAACCCAAAACTAACAATAAATCTAACACAAAGTTAAACAAAACCCTTAAATTGAAACTAATTCATCTCACAAAATTATAGGTCAGCGCAGTCTTAGATTAGCAGGTGCATAGGTTACTGCCGAGGGGATTCTGGCCTGGAAGGGTCGACCACCGCCAGTCGCTGCTCCTGGTGCTCCAGAGGCCCAGGATGTACCAGGTGAGGGTGAGGAGTGGCCCGACTTCCTGGCAGAGGACTTGTTCGCAGATACTTCCACCTCTGCCGGACCCTCCACATCCGCTGGTCCCTCGACTTCGGCCCCTCCTTCCGTCGAGGACAGACTTACTTGGCTCGAGATCTAGTCCATTCAGACACGACGGGCTGTGCTAGATAGCCATCACTTCCTCCGATCTCTCTGATCCGAGATAGCTGCAGGGTTCGCGTCTCTTCGAGGTGAGATATGGCGCCAGGGACAGCCTCAGCCGGCACCCGAGCACCACCTCCAGCTAACGACCCTCCAGCTGATGATCCCGCTCTTGATGATCCTGCCTTCTGAGACTATTACTTGATGTATTTTGGACAGACACCTATTTGTCTTCTCATACTGTATTAGTATTTGGTTGACTTCTACTTACTCATGTTTATTAGTTTTTAGTTGTTTACTGAAATAGGAATATGTTGGGTAGAATAGTTTTTAATCAGTTTCCTACAATTTCTTTTTCTTATCTTTTAAATTCTAGGAAAATATTGGTTTTAAAATTCCAACTTTACTAGAATTTCAAAATATGGATTTAGCCTAGTCTCTACCCTAGAAATCATGTTCTCCTAGATTTAAGCCAGAGCATCTCACAAACACCTAGGTATACCTTGCTTGTGTTTGAAATACATAGAACGACGTGAGATGCTTAAGGTACAGCCTGGACTCCAGTATGCTTATATCTGTGCATCATTATGAGTCTGGGCGTTAAATACTTTATTAACAGTAATCAGTTTAAGTCATCCAACCTTAGTCAAATCTAACTGGACCAAAAGACTTAACTTGACTAACCGAGTGAAAGCTGCTGCCCTCTAGGCAATCAGCAAGTAGCTAAAGGTTAGACAGTTGGTGAAGGAAATGGAGATTTTAAGATTGAGCATGCTTGTACTTTAGGGCTCTGATACCTGATCAAAACAATTTGAATAAGTTAAAAACTATTTAACTTGACTCATACTTGGACTTAAGGACCAACTAAATTTGATTAAATAACCTAAATTAAATATTTAGTTACTCCCTCTTCGCCCTAAAATTTCATAAGTTCTTACTCCTATTTTTTCAAAATTAAGTTTTTTTAATTAAGCTAAGTACTTTTTTAAACTGAGACTACATTTTCAAAATTCAATGTTTGCAAAAGGCTTAGCTAAATGATTCATATAGCAACTTTCAAACTTTCTCAAACTTAGCCACCTTTATAAATTTTTGCTAAAATACTTTTCTAAGTTACCTCTCAGATTCATTCTATACTTAGCTAAAAGTATTAAAAAGCATATTTCTTTACTTGCAAAATTTAACTCATGGCTTTCAAAAGATTTCTGCTAAGTAAAAAGAGATTTTAATTTTTTTTTTTTCAAAAATATTTTGGCTCCAAAAATTCGTTAAAATCTAGCTAAGTTTTTCAAAATTTAGTTAAGTATTTTTTCTAAAAACAACTAAGTTTCAAAAGTGGCTAAAGTCATCCTTCGAAGTCAACCATACATTAGCCTTTTAAACTTAGGTGAAAAATATTCCTTTTAAGTCCTCTTTCTCCCTTAGCTAACAATTTTTTCAGTAAAATTTTATTATAAGCTAAGTGTTACACAAGCATTTTTACCTTCTTTCAAAGCCTAATCTATTTTCTAAAACCTTAAAACTTGCTTTCAACTGACTTATTTTTTTTATAAATGGCAAAGGGGGAGAGTAGGGAAATTCAAAAGTAAAAGTCTGATTCAAAAAGAAAGCCCTGTATTAAGGGGGAGCTTCACAAAGTTTAAGTGTTAGCTTAAGTTATGTTTGTATTTGAATTTATATACTTAAGCTTGTTCACTTAAACCTTTTAAATATATTTATGCATTTGTTTTACTTAACTTTGAATTTGGGTTGTCATAATCAAAAAGGAGGAGATTGTTGGTGCGGGAAGCATCCGACGATCGAACCTAAGTTTTGATAATGACAAAGGATTCAAAGTTAAGGTTATGTTGTGATCTAACAAGTCTGTTTAAGTGTTTCAGGAAAGTCCTAGCTGTGGTTAGGCAAGTGAAAACCCTAGGGGGTGGTAACCCTAGGTCATAGGGGGTGGTAACCCTATGCAGAAAGTCTTGGTGGGTCGAGTGCTTCAGGCAAAAGTCCAAGCGGGGTAACCCTAGGTGGAAGGTCCTGGTGTCGCGAACCAGGTGAAAGACTGGACGAGCCAAGAAGCGGAAGTCTAGCAGAAAGTCCGAAAGCATCGAGCACCGAGCAAAAGTCCAGTCGATCTGGAGGATCGCACTAGTAACAGGTAAATCTCCTGAGTGGAGTAGGTGAGGATGCGTTCCCCGTAGAGGGAATAGTAGGCGTCGGGTCGACCTAGGGTTTCCGGTCAGAAATCTGAAGTCAGACCCGGACAGTCCGGAGACTGTCATAATATTCTATTATCATATCTATATTATTTTGTGCTAACTTTGTTTTGCAGGGTATGTATTTGGGACTAACACTTTTTGCAGGACCAAAGAAGCACAACTTAACCTCGGATGAACAGTGTCTGAGGTGCCTCCATGGAGCTTGGAGGCGCCTCGGATGCAAAGTTGAGCTGGCCACGAAGCAAGCTTGGAGGCACCTTGAAGGAAGCTCAAGGCGCCTTGGACTGGTGGATGAAGGCGCCTTGGAGAGCACAGAAGGCGCCTTGAAGGGATAAGTCACGACCAGTTCAGGCTTGATCCACGCGGGTGACTCGACCCTCCTGGAGGTGCCTTGGATGGATTTCAAGGCGCCTTGAGCACTGTATAAAAGCAGCACTCGACCAGCAACTCGACAGAACTTCCTTTAAGCAAACTTTCTTTAACGTGATGTCAACGAGATTACCCAGAAGTGCTGCGAATACTTCCCGATGACCCAGAGCTCCAAATATGATATTTCCTAAGTGTCATTGGTATTTTTAATTACTGTTTTAAATTGTATTTTAGCTTGTAATAATTTCGTGCTTATAGTTGTTTCCCACAGAAAGCGATCAAGGATCGCGGGCCTTCGAGTAGGAGTCGCTACAGGCTCCGAACGAAGTAAATCCCTTGTGTTTGTGTGTTTGTTTTTATTCCGCTGCGTTTATTTACTCGACTGCATTTACGATTCTGAAACGAACGAAATAGCCGCGAGCGCTATTCATCCCCCTCTAGCGCTTTTCGATCCAACAGAAGTCCTAGTGAGTGAAGCCAGTCCCTAGCGAGTGAAGCTAGGTGGAGGAAGTTCTGGTGAGTGAAGGCGGGCCCTAGCAAGTGAAGTTAGGAGGAGGAAGTCCTGGTGAGTGAAGTCAGGTAATGGAAGTTCTAGTGAGTGAAGCTAGGCAACCCAAGTGGAGAAAACCCTAGGTTACTTAAATTCTGTTAACACTGTTTTTCCTTATCATTTTATCTATTGTGCTAACTCATTATTGTAGGGAAGTTCAGCTAGGTTGACGGGCTAATTGGGTAGATGGCACGAAGTCCAGACAGGTCAATGGGCTGGCCGAATGTCTAGCAGGTAAGTTAAGGTAAGTCACTGGAGGGGAGTGACTTTGTGAGGACACGCTCCCCGTTCGAGGGAACAGTAGGCATCGATCCAACTTAAAACCATTTTGAGAATCTAAGTTGAGATCGTTACTAGATTATGGTCTCGGGGAGACAGAATCTAATTACTACTCTTTTAATATAATTGTACTAACACCTTGTTTTGCAAGGTATTATTACTTTTATTTTACCTCGGACTAACATTTTCTTGTAGGAAAATGGGTTTTTGGAAAATGGTGGTCCGGGCGTCCGGAAGGCAAAAGTCTATCTCGTTGCAAATGTGGAACATGTTGATTGGCTGGGTCGACGTCACGGTCCGGGCGCCCGGATCACTCCTATAAAAGGAGCCTTCCTCTAGAGCTATGAACAACAACTTCTTTCCACAATTGCTCTGTTACGCTCTGCTCCTGCGACGCTGCGAAGCTTCTCAGACAACCTGCGACTCAAGTTTCTTTTAATTATTGTCGGTATTTCTTTTAAGAGTTCTTGTACTTATCTTTGTAATCCTTTTTGCGAACCGCTAGTGAATTTCCCAACGAAAGCACTCGACGAGTGTGGGCCTTGGAGTAGGAGTCGACGAAGGCTTCGAACCAAGTAAAATTGGTTTGTGTTAGCATTGTGTCTTTCATATTTCCACTGCATACTCGACTTGACTTTGTTATGAATTTTTCGATCGCTATTCACACCCCCCCTCTAGCGAACTCCACGATCCAACAAAACTCTCCCTTGTGTGCTTCTCTTCTTCTTCCTCTTGATCTCTCTTCTTCGTTTGTGGCTAGTAACTTCCGGAGGAGAGGCTTATATTCACAGAGTTATCTTGAGGAGCTGGGCATGGATATGAGTCGAGGCAAGGTTCGATAATGTTGTTACGGTTGATGACCTTCTCGTTACAAGTCATCCGTAAGGTATACCTAGAGTAAATTTACTTTCTATAAAATTTTAATTATGCGATCATGTTTGACATGTTGTATCGTTGTATGCTTGTGGTGTGTGCGATGTAATAATTAAGAATTATTATTGTTTTATTTTCCTCTATGTATGTTTACGAAATATGTTCTAGTATGCACCCTCATCGGACATATCCCAACAGTGGTATCCGAGCCTGATCATACTTTGACATGATCATAAAATTATTTTATGATTTGTAATTAGTGTTGTAATTAATTTTTGATTTTTTTCTAGAATTATTAAGACTTTTTCTATTTTTGGAGGTTTTCTAAATTGTTAGGAAATTCCATTTTCAGAAATTTTTTGATATAATTTTGAAAAATTAAATTTAGAAATATTCTGTTAATTTTGAAATTATAATTTCTGGAATTTTCTAAAAGTTTAAGAAATATTCTATTTTTTGAAAATTTCCTAATTTATTAGGTAATACTAAATATATAAAGATCCTGAAATTTTAAAAAATCCAGATATGAGATATTCTAAATTAAATTATAAAATTAATCTTTTCTATAATTTTTAGATTTATTAAAATATTCTATTTTTGGAAAGTTCCGAAATTGTTAGGAAATACCAAATTTAGAACTATTTGAAAAATCATTAAAAATCCAAATTTGAGATATTCTAAATTAAATTATAAAATTAATCTTTTCTGAAAATTTTAGATTTATTAAAATATTCCATTTTCAAAAATTTCTTAAATTATTAGGAAATACCAAATATAGAAAGATTTAGAAAATCATAAAAAATCTAGATTTGAATTATTTTGTAATAAATTAAAAAAAATATTAATTATTTATTTCCTAAATTGTTAGGAAATTAATTTAGTAATTTATTTCTAAAATAATTAAAGATTCTTAATTGATAAAAATATTCTAGATGAAATATGTTAATTAAATTTGAAAATTGGTTTCCTAATTTGATTAGATAAGTCTTAATTTATTAAAATCAGATTTATAACATATTTTTATTTCTAAAATAGAATTATAACATATGTAATGTTATGCAATGTTCATACCATATTGTATGCCATGTAGATGCATTAATTATGACATGATTAGATTTTGTCATGCGTGTGATGTGATTTGATCTTACCATATGTGTGATGTGTCATGCTATGTCATGCGCACGATGTGTCATGTTATCATTTATGTCATGTGTATGATTTGTCATGTTATCATTTATGCCATACGTGTAATGTCATGTAGATAGAATATTTACATGATGTAGATGAGACCAACTCCCTTACACAATATTAAAACCTACATCTTCTATTAATATGGTAAGAATGAGAGTTTAAGTTCTTGTTTGGGTTGTTGGTCAAAGTCAAGCTCAAACTTGAAATTAAATATGTTCAAACCATAGAGATGTAATCTTATGATTAACGGGTCAGTTTTAAACTTGAAGCATTGATTTGTTGTGCCAAAATCATGATCAATGTGGATAGAGGTGAAGTTGGGTGATATGCATTTGATGTATACTTGTTAATGTGTTAACAACCCAATGTTTATGCGAAGATCAATAAGTTGCTAGCATAATGTGATAATTGCATATAAGTGATATGAAATCAGCAAACCTGTTACTTACCGCTATAGCTAAGAATGACTTGTTAGCCAAAGTTAAGGATACTTACCGCTATAGCAATCAACTCACTTGGAGAAAACCTACCATCTCCCAAATTCAAAAATAAGGGTATTTGAATTTGATAAATAAGCATGTTTTATGTAAATTATTTACATAAATAAAATCATGTCTCTCATACATTCTTGTTTTTGTATTTCTAGGTTGATCATTTAATTATGACTTCTGTTAATCTATGTTTGATTTTGGACTCAAATAAAATGACTAGGCCAAACTTCTTGGACTGGTTTAAAAATTTGAGAATTGTTCTCAAAGCTGAGAAACTAGCTTATGTCCTTGATTAGTCTCTTCCCACAAGTCTTGATGCCGATACAATCGTGGACCAATTGTTGGTCTTTAGAAATATGAGAATGATTCTGTACTTGCAAGTTGTATCATGCTAGCTGCTATAACTCTTGAACTACAGAAACAACTTGAGAATTTGGATGCTTATGATATTGTCTATCATCTTCCTAAGTTATTTGATGAGTAAGCTAGATCCGAAAGGTTCGAGATCTCTAAGCTTCTCTTTTGCTTAAAGATATAGGAGGATTCATCCGCAGTACAATATGTACTAAAGATGAATGACTACATAGAGCATTTAGCATCACTCAATTTTACAATAGATCATGAGTTAAGTATTGACTTAATTCTATATAGTTTACCAAAAAGTCATTCATAATTTGTGATGAACTATCGGATAAATAATTTGGAATCGACCATTCTCGAGATGATTAATATGCTCAAGACTGTAGATCCTTCTGTTAAAGGTGAACAAAAAACTGTGATAATAGTAGACTCCTCCAAGAAAGGTTCTAAGAGGAAACCATAACATCAGGCTAAAGGGAAAAGTAAAAAGGCCAAGATAGTAGAACCAATACAAAAGGGCCCATACCATCATTATGGCAAGATGGGACATTAGCAAAGAAACTGCAAGATCTATCTTGAGCCCGTGAAGAAGAATATTGCATCTGATGCCCCATCCTCTTCAGGTATTTTCATTATTAATTGTCATGCTATTTCCTCAAACACTTGGATATTAGATATTGGGTGTGGCTCATATATATGTAATGACACTAAGGAATAGCAGAAGACTAATCAAGGGAGAAACAAGTATGTGAGTTGGGAATGGAGCAATGGTTGCTGCAGTCGCCATCAGAACATACTTGTTATAGCTTCCTAGTGGACTTGTCTTAAAATTAGATAATTGTTATTTTGTTCCCGCATTAATAAAGAACATTGTTTCTATTTCTTGCTTAAGTAGAAAAGGTTTCTATTTGACTTTTAGTAATAATTATTGTAATATAACGTTGAATGGTGTTCTTTATAGCACTGGAACTTTATGCAATAACATCTACATGCTTGATACATTTAGTGATGTATTCAATATCGATACGAGCAATAAACACATCCGATTAGATAATCAATTAACCTTTTACTCGTGGCATTGCCACTGTAACGCCCCACCCTTCTTACCCAACCAAAGGCGGCGCTACGTTCTTATACTACTTACGTACATGTTTTACTATAACAGCGGAAGAATAAAAACTTTAAAGAATTTAATTTATTAAGCATAATATCACATATTCTGATTTTGTTCAAATATTGATTCTATAACTAATCATATTAATTTGTCCGAATCGTTCTTTGCCGAGCCACCACCACACACATCACTATCTGCTCCTCCTGCTGCTCCGTTGTTCCGAATATCCGTCCCCCATATCTGCGGTACAAGGAAAGTAAGCTATGAGCACTCATGGCTCAGTAAGTTCCTTTCCTACTCACTGAAACCGAAAATCATCGTATATCAATATCATGCGTAATATCATAAGCATACAACATACAAGGGTATCATATTCATATCATATTATCACATGACATTATATCTAATTATCAGATAATTCAAGTACATATGTAGGCAATGCATCATGAATTTGAAAACTTATACTAATAAGTACTTGAAATTAATATCATCATTAAGGAGATCCCGGTTTGTACCACATACATAATACGCGCGCTTCATAGGTAGGTCCAAGGTAGCAAGTCTTGAACCCTATCATGCATACATACTAGGCCCGAGTCTTACTCCATCGACCTAGGGCATTCAGAGGCCCATTACTGACGAGGCCCGAGTCTTACTCCATCGACCCAGGGTTTACGGAGCCCACCCATGGTACAAACCCATACAAAAATAACTTATCATGCATAACTATCATATCATGTCCTTAACAATCTTTCATGCATTTCTTTTCATTATGTATAGCATTTCCTATGCTATCACATATCATGGCATATTACATAACATAATTTCATTTCTTCATTTTGTATAGCATTTCCTTATGCTATCACATATCATGGCATATTACATAACATTATGTATAGCATTTCCTATGCTATCACATATCATGACATATAACATAATTTCATTTTCTCCTCATTATGTTTAGCATTTCCTATGCTATCACATATCATGGCATATTACATAACATTATGTATAGCATTTCCTATGCTATCACATATCATGGCATATAACATAATTTCATTTTCTCCTCATTATGTTTAGCATTTCCTATGCTATCACATATCATGGCATATTACATAACATTATGTATAGCATTTCCTAGAAGGAACCTTGCACTTAGTTCGGTTAGACAATAATCTTACTCACCTCTTTAAAATATTTTTGGTTGAAATCCTAAGGTTAGATACTCCTCTGATCATACATCATATCAATATAAAATCATGGAAAGGAATCCTTCTACATAGCATAGAAAATCTTATCATGAAATGAGGTCTTGTTTAAATCATCCTAGATTTGAAAACCTTTTCTTTAGCCGAATTTTCTTAAATTCTTTCCTAGGTTTTCTAATCCTTATAAATCCGAAAATCACATAAAAGCCTTGTACCACAGGTGAGGGAAGCTTACCTTCTTCGCTTAAGTTTCCTAGATTTGAGAACTTGCTTGGGGACCTTTCTTCCTTGCTTGCTTGCTCGGCACCAATGGAGGAGAAGAGTGGCTAGGTCTTTTGGTGGAGAGGAGGAGGGAGAAGAGACCTCTTCCTCTTGTGTTGCTCGGCAACAACAAGAAAGAAAAGAGGGAGGGAGTGAGGAGGAAGAAGAGGTTTCTTCCTCTTGTGTTGCTCGGCAACAAGAAGAAGAAAGGAGGAAGGGAGAGGGTTTTCGGCACCCAAGGGAGGAGAGGAGGAAAGTGAGTGAGGATGAAGTTGAAGTCACCCCTCCATGCCTATTTATACTAAAATGAGGGGAGGAAACTTGTCTTGATTCATCCTCCTTATTTACTTCTCTTCTTAATGTTAAGAATATTCTAGAGAAGATGCTTCTTGAGTTCTCCCTTAATTTCTCTCTTTTCTTTCCTTTAATTAAAATTCCTATCTCTCCTCTTACAATATCCTCTCCTATCCCACTTGGTTAACACATGCATGTATCCACAAGAGAACCAAGGATCAAAACTTGGTTATGTATATTTTTACTTCTTTTTACTCCCTTTTCCTTTTTAGTAAAAAGAATCCTTTCTTATTCTTAACTACTTAGTCCTCTCTCTCCTTATCAATAATTCTCCTATCCCCTTTGGTATCCTATACATGTTCCTTACAAGAGATCCAAGGTTCAATCTCTCTTCTAACGTTTTATTTTCTTTTGTACATAATAATTCATATATTACCCTATTATGCATTATGCATAAATATTTCATACATGTATTCATATTTCTTCCTTTTGTCTACATTAATTCCATACATTATAAATCATGCATAGATGATTTATATTCTCAACTTTATTTTCTTTCATAATCATCTAAATCCTTCCCATCGTAACATTCAACGTAGACTATCTACACATTCTTTTCATTACATTCGTACTCTCATTGCCCTTACTTTATCTAGGCTTTCTAGGGGTGTTACAGCCACCTTGGCCATAAAAGCAAGAAATACATGTTTGAATTGCAAAAGATTACAGTTCTCAAATCATTTGAATTAGATACATTTAATACATGTGATTCATGTTTAAAAGGCAAGATGACAAAGTTAACTTTTTCTAGAAAGGGTGAACGAGTTGATGAGTTACTTGGTCTCGTACATACCGATGTATGTGGACCAATGTCAACACATGCACTAGGAGGTTGTAGCTACTTCATTACTTTCATTGATAATTTCTCTCATTATGAGTATTGTGTATCTAATGAAACACAAGTTTGAAGCCTTTGAGAAGTTTAGAGAATTCAGAAATGAAGCAGAGAAACAACTTGGTAAAAATATTAAGATACTTTGATCCAATCGAGGTGGTGAGTATTTAAGGCAAGAGTTTTAAGATTATCTAAGGAGCAATGGTATATTGTCTCAATGGACTCAGCCATATATGCCACAACATAATGGTGTATCGGAAAGGTGTAACTGAACCTTGTTAGACATAGTTAGGTCAATGATGGATCGTGTAAATCTTCCCAAATCCTTTTGGGGTTATGCACTCATGACAGCTCTTTACTTGCTAAATAGAGTCCCGATAAAGGCAATTTCAACTAGTCCATATGAGGTATGGACTAATAAGAAACCCCTCATATCTTATTTAAAGATATGAAGATGTCCTGCTTATGTGAAGAGGACTATATCAGACAAGTTGGGCGCTAAGTCTGATAAGTGTTTATTTATTAGTTACCGTAAGGAAACTAAGGGTTACCAATTCTATCACCCCTTGGAATAAAAAGTGTTTGTTTCAAGGCATGCTTACTTCTTAGAAAAATAATTTCTCTTACAGGAAGCAAGTGGGAGTGTGGTTGATCTTGATAAAATTCAAGAGACTCCAATAAACATTAATGAGATGCCTAGTCAAGAACCACAACCAATTATGACACAACCTCCTTGTAGATCAGGTTGGACACATAATATTCCTGAGAGATATGGATCTCTTATAAGAGAATCGAATGATGTGTTACTCATTGAGGATGAGTAACCTACTGATTATAAAGATAATCTGAATAGTTCAGAAAAAGGACAAGTGACTTATAGTCATGAAGTCGGAAATGAATTCCATGTACCAAAACTAATTTTGGAATTGGTGGGCCCACCTGAGGGCATTACGCCTATAGGGTGTAAGTGAATTTTCAAGAAGAAAACTGACATGGATGGTAATGTAATTATCTACAAGACAAGGTTGGTAGCGAAAGACTATCGTCAAAGGCAAGGCATTGACTCTAACGCAACTTTCTCACATGTAGCCATGCTTAAATCCATTCAGATACTACTCTCTATATAATCTCATCATGATTATGAGATATGACAAATGGATGTGAAAAAAAATTTTCTTAATGGAAATCTACTCGAGGACGTGTATATGATACAGCTCGAAGGCTTCACACATATTGACAAAAACAAAGTATGCAAGCTTAAACGATCCATTTATGGATAAAGAAAGCATCTAGGATTTGGAATATTCATTTTGATGAGGTAATTAAAGAATTTAATTTCTCACAAAATTCAGACTATCCTTATGTGTATTAAAAAGGTTAGTGGGAATGTGGTCGTATTTTGATATTATATATTGATGACACATTGGTTATAGGAAATGATGTGCCTGTTCTACAGTCAGTTAAAGTTTGGTTGTCGAAAACATTCTTCATGAAAGACGTGGGAGAAGCAACTTACATCCTCAGGATGAAAATCTATAGATATAGATCGAAAATGTTTCTTGGTCTTTCACAGTCGACATATATAGACAGAGTGCTAAAATGGTTTAGCATGTCTAAATCCAAGAAAAGTTTCATGCCTATGAGGCATGGAATTCACCTTTCAAAGTCTATGTGCCCACACACAGAAGACGAGAGGATTTGCATGAATAAGATACCTTATGCGTCCATAATAGGATCTATCATGTATACTATGTTATGTACTAGACCCGATGTATCGTATGCCTTGAGTGTTATGAGCAGATGCCAATCAGATCTAGGATTGGATCATGGGGTGGTTGTCAAGATGATCCTTAAGTACTTAATAAGAACTAAGGATATGTTCTTGGTTTATGGAGAGGGTGATATGATCATACGAAGATATACGAATGCCAATTTCTAGATGGACAAGGATGATTCAAAATCCTAGTCTAGATTCGTATTCATATTAAAGGGAGATCATTAGTAGGAAGAAATACAACTCAAGAAAATTCTCACTGAAAGGAACCTAGGGGATCCTTTGACAAAGACTTTACCACAAAGCAAGTTTGAGAGTCATGTCCATGCTTACGGTTTAGTACACCATGACGATTGGCATTAGGCTAAGTGGGAGTGTTAGATTTTGAGGGATGTCCTAAGTCAATCTCCTTATGATTTTTATTAAATATAGATTTACTATTTGAGTGTATATTATATGTTTGATTATCTTAAACTCATTTACTGAATGTCTATAATATAATTCAGAGCATGAGAGAAATTGTGATTGGATCGCAACTAGTGATTATCTCTACATGTATAATTATGAACATATTAAAATTTCCCTAGTCGTCGAATTGATGTATTCGGACATCATCAATTATATAAGACTAGCACGGGTTATACTCATTGGTTCACCAAGCAACTGTTTTCTTACTGGCTGGAGACATTGGGATGTCGAGAGTTAAACGTGGATGCTAGTTATGGTAACTAGTTCATTAGAGTGACTCGTTGTAAGACTTCATATGGTTATCTATATATATGGATATGTCTATGAAGCTTTTGCTGTAGCTCGAGTGTAAATTTCCTTTGACTTGAGGTATACAAGTCATCTTAGTCATGGAGACTTATACTTTGACATCTTAAGCAAGCACCTCAATGAGGTGTGGATTAGGGATGATTGGATATAAGTCAAAATGCCCGAAGATGTTTAGATAGCCCACAGAGGATTTACCACTCACTCTGAGGAGACATGTACCCTATGACTACTCGTTAGGATTATTAATCAAAGCCTTTGGCCAAAGCATCACATGTTAAGAGTACGAAATTCTTGTACACATGTATGAGTAATTTGAATTCGTAGAACAAGGAAGTATTACTTGGGATAGGTGTGACGTAGTCAGTCTAGTGGGGACAGATACATAGACTATGTCCTGAACCAAGTGGGTATAAGATGAGTGAAAGGAACAAGGCACGACTCACTGTAGCAGCTGAAGGGTTTAGAATTAGTTCTAAGATTAATTATGGTTTTCCAGCTAATTGGGGATCATGATGTTGTTGGGTTTTTCGGGCCGCGAAAATCACTTTTTCGCGTCGCGAAAATAACTTTTTCGTGTCGCAGAAACCCCGAAAGCCCCGCCACCGGATCCGTGCGAAAAATAAAACTTTCGAAAAACTTACGAGTACGAGTTTATAAACTCTAGATGTACATTAGAGTATGAGTTTTACCCTTGATGCGTACCTTTCGCGAATCCTGCTCGTCCAAGGTGCCGGATCTCAAGTTGCTAAGGTAGACAACTCTCTATGCGTATCCACACGAACAACTCGATGGAGGGAGAACCTTAGAGTGTGCTAGCACTCCAAGAAGGTCTCGGCAAGATGAGGAGAGGGAGAGCAAGAAGAGAGAGCAAGGAAGAAGATGGAATCAAAATTCACTTGAATGAAAATGAATACCATTCATTCCCTTAGTGGCCGGCCACAACAAAGTGTAACTCCTCTCATTAATGTGGCCGACCACATTAAAGCAAAGAGAATTTGTAACTTCCATTAGGTGGCACACACATGTGTCAACGATGATGATGTGGCACATCATCATTGGCCACTTAATGCCAAGTCACAAAGGATGTGGCATAAAGTCAAGTCAAACTTGACTCTTCCTCTTCCTCTCAAGTCAAGTCAAACTTGACTTAATCACTCTCATGGTTGATCTAATCCAACCATTTAATTCAAGCCAATTTAATATAATGAATTTAATTCATTTAATTAAATTGATTCAATGAGTCATAATCTAAATTAGACTCATTGAACACATGAATCAACTTGAGTCCAACTCACTTAGCCTAATTATGATTACTCTTAATCCAATTTGATTCATCATATGAATCTAATCCTCTTAGTTCATCATATGAACCTAATCTCCATCTAATTGTCCTTAGTGTGTGACCCTATATGTTCTTGTAACGTTGGCAATGGCCCTAAACTCATTTAGGAGCATAAGTAATGAGCGGTATCTAGCAACACATCATTACTACCCAAGTTACAAGAATGTTGAGATCCAACATCACCTTGTGACTACTAATTGTGACTCCTCACAATATATGACAAGTGCCCTTCTATCCTTGACATCTAGATTGATCAATGTGAGGCATAGACCGTGTCATCCTCTGACCAATCTAAATCTTGAACTCCAAGTAGATTCACTAAATCAAATGAGCTCAATATCTCATATTGACTCATTTGGGCATGACCATGCACTTCGTGGTCTCACTCTATCAAAAATATCGATGTCTCTCCCGTCATATAGGAGGGATAGATCCCATCTACATCACTCACATCCCTCTGCATAATTCGTTACATACCTAGTAATCGCCTTTATAGTCCACCCAGTTACGGGTAACGTTTGACGAAACCAAAGTACATAACTCCTTATGTAGGGATCCATGGTGACTTCAGGTCTAAGGACTAGTAGTCATACTAATAGCCACATGAGAAAGTATATGACACTCATATAACGATCCATGATACTTTCTCATGGCGGGTCATTCAGTATACATTCTCCAATGCATACCCATGTATCAACTTGATATCTCTATATCCATGACTTGTGAGATCAAGTCATCGAGTTGACCTATATGCTAGTCTTATTGCATTAACATTGTCCCTGAATGTTAATACTCGACTAGGAATGATTAAGAGTAGTGTTCCCTATATCATCTCACTATCGGTTCAACTAACCGATTGATATAGGTGAGAACCTTCTACTCAAGGACGCTATTATACTTAGTTTATTTGGCACCAATACAAGTAAGTATAATAACCAAAAACAAATGCCTTTATATAAGAATATGATACAACAAGTCCATAATACAATCATCAAATGATTGACTCTAGGGCTCTAACTAACAATCTCCCACTAGCACTAGTGTCAATCAGTGTAGGCTCTAAGCCCCAATGACCTAGTGTGACCATCATGCTTTCTCTGTGCCAAAGCCTTGGTCAAGGGATCTGCGATGTTAGCCTCTGTAGGTACTCTGCAAATCTTCACATCTCCTCTCTCGATAATATCTCGAATGAGATGGAAGCGCCGTAGTATATGTTTGGTCCGCTGGTGTGAGCGAGGTTCCTTCGCTTGTGCTATAGCTCCATTGTTGTCACAATAGAGCTCAATAGGGTCAGCGATACTGAGAACCAGCCCAAGTTCAGTGATGAACTTGCGGATCCAAGCTGCCTCCTTTGCTGCCTCTGATGCAGCAATGTACTCGACCTCTGTCGTAGAACCAGCGACTGTGTCCTGCTTCGAACTCTTCCAGCTCACAACACCACCATTAATGCAAAATACGAACCCTGACTGCAATCGATAATCATCCTGGTCGGTCTGAAAGCTAGCATCACTGTAACCCTTTACAGCTAGCTCGTCATTGCCTCCATATATCAAGAAATATTCTTTAGTCCTTCTTAAGTACTTAAGAATATTCTTGACCGCTATCCAGTGACTTTCACCTGGATCTGACTGGTATCTGCTCATCATGCTCAAAGCATACGAGACATCAGGTCGAGTACATAGCATGGCGTACATGATAGATCCTATGGCTGAGGCATAAGGGATCTGATCCATGCGGTCTCTCTCCTCTCTAGAAGAGGGACCTTGAGTCTTCGAAAGACTCACGCCATGTGACATCGGCAGAAATCCCTTCTTGGAGTTCTGCATGGCAAATCGAAGGAGTACCTTGTCAATATATGTACTCTGACTTAGGTCAAGCAATCTCTTAGATCTATCTCTATAGATCTGTATCCCTAGAATGCAGGATGCCTCACCTAAGTCCTTCATTGAGAAGCAACTCCCTAGCTAGGTTTTGATAGACTGAAGCATAGGGATGTCCTTCCCAATGAGTAGTATGTCATCCATATACAATATGAGGAAGACAACTATATTCCCTACAACCTTCTTATAGACACAAGGCTCATCTTCATTCTTGATGAAACCAAACTGTTTGATTGCATCATCGAATCGAAGATTCCAACTCTGAAAAGCTTGCTTTAGTCCATAAATGGACCTATGCAGCTTGCATACTCTGCTAGTATGCTGTGGATCTACAAAACCCTCAGGTTGTGTCATGTACACATCCTCGAGCAGGTTTCCATTCAGAAACACGGTTTTGACATCCATCTGCCATATCTCATAGTCATGGTATGTTGCAATAGCTAGCATGATCCGAATGGACTTAAACATCGCTACTGGAGAAAAGGTTTCATCATAGTTATTACCATGAATCTGCTGGAAACCTTTAGCTACCAAGCGACCCTTATAGATAAGTCCATCCATGTCAGTCTTTCTCTTAAAGACCCACTTACACCCAATGGGTTTTACCTCTTCAGGTGGATCAACCAAAGTCCATACTTGGTTGGTGTACATGGATTCCATCTCGGATCTCATGGCCTCTAGCCATTTCTCGGAATCTGGTCTCATCACAGCTTCCTGATAGGTGGTAGGCTCATCCTCTATGAGCACAACGTCATCATGGTCAGACAAGAGAAATGAGTATCTCTCAGGCTGACGACGTACCCTATCAGACCTGCGAAGAGGTATGTCTACTTAAACTGGTTGTTGTTCCTCAACTCCTTATGGAACAACATCATCCACAACACTTTGTGGTTCCAGTTCAACTTCCATCGAGGCTTCAGTGCTATTGTTCGCATCTTGAACTTCTTCAAGATCGAACGTGCTCCCACTAGTCTTTCTAGAAACAAAGTCCCTTTCTAGAAAGACCCTAGTCTTTGCCACAACTACCTTGTGCTGACTGGGAATGTAGAAGTAATATCCCTTAGTTTCCTTGGGATATCCAATAAAGTAGCACTTGTCGGATTTGGGTCCTAATTTGTCTGAGACTTGACATCTAACGTAAGCCTCACAACCCCAAAACCTCATAAAAGACACCTGGGCATCTCTCCCAGTCCATATCCTATATGGTGTCTTTATCACGGCATTGGATGGAACTCGGTTGAGTATAAAAGCTGCCGTGTCTAGAGCATAGCCCTAAAGGAATGTCGGAAGATCTGTGTGACTCATCATAGATCGTACCATATCTAATACGGTACGATTCCTCCTTTCGGATACACCATTCCACTGTGGTGTTCCAGGAGGAGTGAGTTGGGATAGAATCCCACACTCAGCTAGATAGTCACGAAAATCATGGCTAAGGTATTCACCACCTCGATCTGATCGAAGTATCTTAATACTCTTGCCAAGCTGGTTCTGTATTTCATTCTTGAATTCTTTGAACTTTTCAAAGGATTCTGACTTATGTGTCATCAAGTACACATAACCATATCTACTGAATTCATCAATAAATGTAATGAAGTACCTATAACCGCCTCTAGCAGCGACATTGAAAGGGCCACATACATCACTATGTATAAGTCCTAACAAATCAGTCGCTCTCTCACTGTGCCCACTAAAGGGAGTCTTGGTCATCTTGCCTAGTAGGCATGACTCGCACGTCTCATAGGATTCAAAATCAAATGAGTCCAGCAAACCATCCTTATGGAGCTAGGATAAGCGCTTGTCATTTATATGACCTAAGCGATAGTGCCAGAGATACGTTTGGTTCAGGTTATTTGACTTGAACCTCTTGGTATTTATATTATAGATAGGGCTTTCAAGGTCTAGAATGTAGATTCCGTTCATCAGAGGTGCACTACAATAGAACATATCTTTTAAATAAACAGAATAACATTTGTCCTTTATAATAAAAGAGAAACCTTTCTTGTCCAAACAAGAAACTGAAATTATGTTCTTAGTTAATGTAGGCACATAACAACATTCATCTAATTCTAATACAAGCCCAGAGGGCAGAGATAGATGATAAGTTCCTACAGCAACAACAGCAACCCGTGCTCCATTGTCTACTCGTAGGTCCACCTCACCCTTCGCCAATGCCCTGCTATTTCTCGGCGCCTACACATTAGTACAAATGTGAGAAGCACATCCGGTATCTAATACCCATGATGAAGAAATAGATAGATTGACTTTTATAACATATATACCTGAAGTGGAAGTCTCACTTCGCTTCTTCTTAAGATCTTCCAAGTACACCTTGCAGTTCCTCTTCCAATGCCCGGTCTGACCGCAGTGGAAGCAGGTAGCATCCTTGGCGACCCCTCCTTTACGCTTCAGTGCCTTATCTTTGCCCTTGGCTTGGGACTTTCCTTTGCCTTTGGGCTTGCCCTTGCCCTTGTGTTTCTGAACCATCAGAACAGAGTGGGGTTTTGCCTTCTTAAGGTTCAGCTCAGCAGTTCTCAACATGCTAAGCAGCTCGGGCAGTGGCTTGTCAATTTCGTTCATATTATAGTTTAGAACGAATTGACTATAGCTATCCGGCAAGGATTGCAAGATCAGGTCAGTGGCCAGCTCTTGGCCAAGCGGGAATCCCAACTTCTGTAGGTTTTCTATGTACCCAATCATTTTGAGTACATATGGGCCTACGGGAGCCCCATCTGACATCTTGCACTGAAATAGTGCCCTTGAGATCTTAAATCTCTCGTGCTTCGCTTGTCCTTGATACAGTTGACGAAGATGTTCAACCATATCGTAAGCGCCCATCAACTCGTGTTGCTTCTGAAGCTTAGAGTTCATGGTCATGAGCATTAGACAGGACACATCTAATGCGTCATCGTGATGCTTCTTATAAGCATCTTTGTCAGCTCGCGGGCATTGGCAGGAGGAGCCTCCGGAATGGGCTGCTCCAGAACGTACAGTTTACGTTCCTGGGTGAGAACTATTCTCAAATTCCTATACCAGTCCAAGAAATTTGCTCCGTTGAGCTTGTCCTTCTCAAGGACAGAACGCAAAGAGAAAGAGTTCGTATTCGACGTCATGGTTTTCTACAACAGAAAAATGCAGAAAATAAATATCATATTTTTTTAAATCATTTAATTAGGCCTTTAACTAAATGACGCTCCCACTAAATTCTATAATTCATGTGGGATAAGATCCACATCATACTAACCCTTGAGTTAGCTTTGGCTAATACGCCCAAGATTTAGTATGATCGGTAGGTAACGATTTACTAATTACATCTCTATGCAACTCTTGTTTATAGGATCATTATCCGCAGTTATATTAAAACTTGAGTTAGCTTTGGCTAATACGCCCAAGAATTAATATAAATGTGATTTATGTCCTATCTTTCCAACCATTGGAAGAATGCCTATAGTTGTACTCGATCCAACCAAGTTAACTAGTAATACTCAATCTAATTGAGTTTGTACTCGCCCATGCGTTGATAAGCAGGACCAAGATTGTCCCTCCGTACCCTACCAAGATAATATGTGTTGCTCTGCTTTGGCAGATTCAACAACACATGTGATCGAGGTAGTGATAGGTATCACGACACGGTAGACATTAGAGTTGATGCGATTGAGATCTAATCTAATCAAGAGGGTGCATCTTGTACATGATTTAGATCTAATCTAATCGTTAGACACTAATTAATTACTAATCATGCATCACATACACACAAGCAATTAATTAAATTTATTTGTGATTAGTCATGGCCCTACTACAATCTTCTCAAGCCAATGAGAAGATCGGATGGTCAACCTAAGGTCAACAGCTTCTCAGGCTCCTCCCTTTGACCACCTTGTGTTGCTCGCGTCTTCCTCATAACTCCGTCTCGAGTGGACCTTCCACGACTCCAATTTTGTACATTACAATTTTGAAACTCAAGTTACATTCGAGTCTAAACTAATTTTACAACAAGAATAAATGGAGAAAGGCACGACGCGCAGGTCGCGTATCAAATATACAGCACACACAACACAAATGACGGCGCGCAGGCCATAATATGAATTACAACACAAATCCAATAAAATTGGGTCTTTTGGGCCATGACTATCACAAATTATACATAATTCTAAATTATATAATTTCCATAATTTTCTGTAATTTTAATACTATTTTTTTTTATAATTTGTACGAGTAAAATTTCTCGGCGGTCCCGTTTAGCGGTTTTCGGGCGCAATTGTGGAACGAATCCCCTTGCGGGGCTAGGGGCAGCGCCCCTACCCGCGATCTAACCATTGCGAGTGTCCCTAAGTGATCCTACATTGCCTTAGTCCGTTGTCCCAAAAAGTTTTGGGGAGAAACCTTGTCGTTTCGAAAAAAACTTCTCGGTAGTCGAAGCCTACAAGTGTCGAAACACTTGTGCTTCGCTACTACGAGAAAAATACCCATAAAAACTCTAAAAATCATAAAATTATAAAATGTTACAGAATCTATATTTTTCATAAAAATACAAATTAAACTCGTACAAGTCTTCGCACGTGGCTCTGATACCACTGTTGGATTTTTCGGGCCGCGAAAATCGCTTTTTCGTGTCGCGGAAACCCTGAAAGCCCCGCCACCAGATCCGTACGAAGAATAAAACTTTCAAAAAACTTACGAGTACGAGTTTATAAACTCTAGATCTACATTAGAGTACGAGTTTTACCCTTGATGCGTGCCTTTCATGAATCCCGCTCGTCCAAGGTGCCGGATCTCAAGTTGTCAAGGTAGACAACTCTCTATGCGTATCCACACGAACAACTCGATGGAGGGAGAACCTTAGAGTGTGCTAGCACTCCAAGAAGGTCTCGGCAAGATGAGAAGAGGGAGAGCAAGAAGAGAGAGCAAGGAAGAAGATGGAATCAAAATTCACTTGAATAAAAATGAATACCATTCATTCCCTTAGTGGCCGGCCACAACAAAGTGTAACTCCTCTCATTAATGTGGCCGACCACATTAAAGCAAAGAGAATTTGTAACTTCCATTAGGTGGCACACACATGTGTCAACTATGATGATGTGGCACATCATCATTGGCCACTTAATGCCAAGTCACAAACGATGTGGCATAAAGTCAAGTCAAACTTGATTCTTCCTCTTCCTCTCAAGTCAAGTCAAACTTGACTTAATCTCTCTCATGGTTGATCTAATCCAACCATTTAATTCAAGACAATTTAATATACTGAATCTAATTCATTTAATTAAATTGATTCAATGAGTCATAATCTAAAATAGACTCATTGAACACATGAATCAACTTGAGTCCAACTTAATTAGCCGAATTAGGATTACTCTTAATCCAATTTGATTCATCACATGAATCTAATCCTCTTAGTTCATCATATGAACCTAATCTCCATCTAATTGTCCTTAGTGTGTGACCCTATAGGTTCTTGTAATGTTGGCAATGCCCCTAAACCCATTTAGAAGCATAAGTAATGAGTGATATCTAGCAACACATCATTACTACCCAAGTTACAAGAATGTTGAGATCCAACATTACCTTGTGACTACTA
Source organism: Zingiber officinale (assembly GCF_018446385.1). NCBI lineage: Eukaryota > Viridiplantae > Streptophyta > Magnoliopsida > Zingiberales > Zingiberaceae > Zingiber > Zingiber officinale. Next base: position 137,807,398 of record NC_055990.1, on the reverse strand, counting down.
ATTGTGACTCCTCACAATATATGACAAGTGCCCTTCTATCCTTGACATCTAGATTGATCAATGTGAGGCATAGACCGTGTCATCCTCTGACCAATCTAAATCTTGAACTCCAAGTAGATTCACTAAATCAAATGAGCTCAATATCTCATATTGACTCATTTGGGCATGACCATGCACTTCGTGGTCTCACTCTATCAAAAATATCGATGTCTCTCCCGTCATATAGGAGGGATAGATCCCATCTACATCACTCACATCCCTCTGCATAATTCGTTACATACCTAGTAATCGCCTTTATAGTCCACCCAGTTACGGGTAACGTTTGACGAAACCAAAGTACATAACTCCTTATGTAGGGATCCATGGTGACTTCAGGTCCAAGGACTAGTAGTCTTACTAATAGCCACATGAGAAAGTATATGACACTCATATAACGATCCATGATACTTTCTCATGGCGGGTCATTCAGTATACATTCTTCAATGCATACCCATGTGTCAACTTGATATCTCTATATCCATGATTTGTGAGATCAAGTCATCGAGTTGACCTATATGCTAGTCTTATTGCATTAACATTGTCCATGAATGTTAATACTCGGCTAGGAATAATTTAGAGTAGTGTTCCCTATATCATCTCACTATTGGTTCAACTAACCGATTGATATAGGTGAGAACCTTCTACTCAAGGACGCTATTATACTTAGTTTATTTGGCACCAATACAAGTATAATAACCAAAAACAAATGTCTTTATATAAGAATATGATACAACAAGTCCATAATACAATCATCAAATGATTGGCTCTAGGGCTCTAACTAACAGATGTACTACTATGTGTCACTCATGATCATTCTATAATTAAGTAGTTAATTATGGATGGTCAAAATAAACCAGGAACCTATTAGGTCACACACATTAACGAGTCTCTAAAAGACGTAAAATAAGTTAAAGAATAGGATTCTTAGATCAAGAGATAATTGTTTGGTTAGACCATACATAAGATAAATATAAAAATATTTGTTATGATGGAAGTACAGATAAGCTACATCTCTTATGATAGAGTTTAACCATATATGGTTTAATCATGAATTAGTCATGAACTAACTTGGTTTAGTTGTGAAACAAACCAAGGGGTTAATGGATTAGTTTTTAGTTAAGGGATAATAGGTTGGATTTGGGATTTCTAATCCAACTCATTAAATAGGATTATATATAGATATAATTATGAGAGAATTAGCCACAAGTTTCATTATTTGGTTGATTGTCTTTTGGAAACCCAATCCTCCTTTCCCTCTCCTCTCTCTCCCTCTTGTTGACGTGACCTCCACAAGGAAAAGAACTCTCCCTTGTGTGCTTCTCTTTTTCTTCCTTTTGATCCCTCTTCTTCGCTCATGGCTAGTAACTTCTGAAGGAGAGGCTTGTACTCGTAGAGTTGTCTTGAGGAGCTCGACATGGATACAATTAAAGGTGAGGTTCGACAACGTCGCTACGGTTGATGCCCTTCTCGTTATAGGTCATCCATAAGGTATACCTAGCGTAAATTTACTTTCCATAAAATTTTAATTATGCCATCATGTTTGGCATATTATATCCTTGTATGCGTGTGGTGTGTGTGATGTAATAATTAGGAATTATTTTATTTTTCGCTGCGCATGTTTAAAAAACATGTTCTAACATGCACCCTTATCAGGCATATCCCAACAATGATATTAGAGCCTGATTGTGCTTCGACATGATTGTAAAATTATTTTAATATTTGTAATTAGTGTTATAATTAATTTTGGTTTTTTTTGGAATTATTAAGACCTTTTTTTTTAATTTTTGAAGGTTTCCTAAATTGTTAGGAAATTCCATTTTTAGAAAGTTTTTGATATAATTTAAGAAAATTGAATTTAGAAATATTCTATTAATTTAGAAATTATCATTTCTGGAATTTTTTGAAAGTTTAAGAAATATTCTATTTTTAGAAAAATTCCTAATTTGTTAGGTAATACTAAATATGATAAGATTCTGAAATTTTTTTAAAAAAAATCTAGATATGAGATATTCTAAATTAAATTATAGAATTAATATTCTCTTGAATTTTTAGATTTAATAAAATATTCTATTTTTAGAAAGTTTCCTAAATTGTTAAGAAATACTAAATTTGGAAAGATTTGAAAAATCATTAAAAATCCAGATTTGAGATATTCTAAATTAAATTATAGAATTAATCTTTTCTGGAATTTTTAGATTTATTAAAATATTCTATTTTTGGAAAGTTTCCTAAATTGTTAGAAAATACTAAATTTAGAAAGATTTAGAAAATTATAAAAAATCTAAATTTGAATGATTCTGTAATAAATTAAGAAATATTAATTATTTATTTTCTAAATTGTTAGGAAATTAATTTATAAATTTATTTCTAAAATAATTAAAGATTCTTGATCAATAAAAAGATTCTAGATGAAATATATTAATTAAATTTGAAAATTTATTTCTTAATTTGATTAGATAAATCTTGATTTATTAAAATTATATTTATAACATATTTTTATTTCTAAAATAGAATTATAATATATGTATATTTATGTATATCATATTGTATGCCATGTATATGCATTAATTATGACATGATTAAATTTTACCATTTGTGTGGTGTGATTAGATCTTACCATATGTGTGATATGTCATGTCATCATTTATGTTATGCATACAATATTTCATGTCATCATTTATGCCATGTGTGTAATGTCATATAAATAGAATATTTGCATGATGTAGATGAGACCAAATCCCTTACACAATATTAAAACCTACACCTTCCTTTAATATGATAAGAATCAGAGTTTAAGTTCTTGTTTGAGTTGTTAGCCAAATTCAAACTCAAACTTGAAATTAAATATGTTCAAACCATAGAGATGCAATCTCATGATTAACGGGTTAGTTTTAAACTTAAAACATTGATTTGTTGTGCCAAAGCCATGATCAATGTGGATAGAGGTGAAGTTGGGTGATATGCATTTAATGTAGACTTGTTAATGTATTAACAACCGAATATTTATGCGAAAATCAATCAGTTGCTAGCATAATGTGAGTTGCATTTAAGTGATAAGCAATCGGTAAACTTGTTACCTACCGCTATAGCTAAGAATGACTTGTTGGTCAAAGTCAAGGTTATTCTTAATTGTAGTGGGTATCAATCCACTTGGAAAAAACCTACCATCTCCCGAATTCAAAAATAAGAGTATTTGAATTTGATAAATAAGAGAGCTTTTATATAAATTATTTACATAAATAATATCATGTCTCTCATATATTCTTATTTTTGTATTTCTAAGTTAATCATTTAATTATAACTTCTGTTAATTTGTGTTCGATTTTGGGCTCGAATAAATTAACTGGGTTGAACTTCTTGAATTGGTTTTGAAATTTGAGAATTGTTCTCAAAGCTGATAAACTAGCTTATGTACTTAATCAGCCTCTTCCCACAAGTCTTGATGCCAATCCAACTACGTACCAATGGTTGACCCTTTAGAAACATGAGGATGATTCTATACTTGCAATTGTATCATGCTAGCTGCTATGACTCCTGAACTATAAAAACAACATGAGTATTTGAATTATGATATTGTCTATCATCTTTGTGAGCTATTTGATGAGCAAGTTAGATCCGAAAGGTTTGAGGTCTCTAAGCTTCTCTTTTGCTCAAAGATGCAAGAGGGTTCGTGCTAGAACATGTTTCGTAAATATGCGCAATAGAAAATAAAATAATAATCATACCTAATTATTACATCACATACACCACCCACATATATGGATACAATATGCCAAACATGATTGCATAATTAAAATTTTATGAAAAGTAAATTTACGCTAGGTATACCTTACGGATGACTTGTAATAAGAAGGGCATCAACCGTAGCGACATTGTTGAATCTCACCTCTATTCGTATCCATACCGACCTCCTCAAGATAACTCCTTGAGTACAAGCCTCTCCTTCAGAAGTTACTAGCCACGAGCGAAGAAGAGGGATCAAGAGGAAGAAGAAGAGAAGGACACAAGGCAGAGTTTTTCTCCCTTGTGGTGGTCACAACAACAAGAGGGAGAGAGAGGAGAGGGAGAGGAGGATTGAGTTTCCAAAAGCCAATCAACCAAATAATGAAACTTATATCTAATTCTTTCCTAATTACATCTATATATAATCCTCTTTAATGAGTTGGATTAGAAAGCCCAAATCCAACTCATTATCTCTTAACCAAAAATTAGCCCATTAATCCCTTGGTTTGGTTCACAACTAAACTAAGTTGATTCATGACTAATTCATAATTAAATCATATATGGTTCAACTCTATCATAAGAGATGTAGCCCATTCGCACTTCCATCATGACAAATATTTTCATATTTATCTTATGTATGGTCTAACCAAACATTTATCTCTGATCTAAGAGTCATATTCTTTAACTTATTTTACGTCTTTTAGAGACTCGTTAGTGCGTGTGACCCAATAGGTTTCCGATTTATCTTGGCATTCCATAATTAACTACTTAATTATAGAACGATAATGAGTGACACCTAGTAGTACATCATGATCCCCAATTAATCAGAAAATCATAGTTGATCTTAGAACTAATTCTAAACCTTTTAGCAGCTATAATGAGTCGTGCCTTGTTCCTTTTACTCGTCTTATACCCACTTGGTTCAAGACATGGTCTATGTGTAAAATACGGCTCCCAAATAATAATTTAATAATAAGGTTATTTGACAAAATAATCTTATTGGAATTTTTAGGAATTTTTTGAAATTTTTTGGGAATTAATCGGAGCTCGTATGGCGTATGTTAAGGGGATAAATTATTGGGCTAGGGGAAATCCTGTTTAAGCTACCCTATTTGAACAAGAAAATGTTTAAATTTTTTTTAGTGTTTTCTTTTCCTCTTACTGTGTCGTGCCCTATTTCTCCCCTCGTCGAACCCATTCCCTCCTCTTCTCATCGTCGCTTCTCCTTCTCTTCCCCCAACCGATGTGTCGTCACCGCCGCCAACCCAACCCCACGCGACGCCTCTTCTCCCTCATGAACAAAACCCGTCGGCCAAGGGAGATCGAGCACAACTCCTCCCTCTTCCATCTTGTTGGTTGCTACTAGGAATATCATACTGGTTCCCCTATACAAAAATTTTGTACAAGTCCCGAACCTTTCCTAACAACCTATTGTGTTCTTTAGAAATTAAATTTGGAATCGCAAACAGAACTTAACATTATTGATTCCAAAATCAACTTATCTGTTCTTAGAGGCTTTAGACTTGGATCGCAAACGATGCTTAACATTATTGATCCAATCCACCCATGTTACAAAGTTGATTAAATATTTATTTCTAAGATCGGCTTCCAGGTTAAACATGGCGAGACATTAGGCCTTCTTGGGTATGGGATCATCCACCACTTCCTAGACAAAGTCTTTCAACGAAATTCAATATTTAATCTCCTTACAGTAACCCTAGGATTAACCACCAATAACAATCGAATCACAAGATCGAAAAACAAAAGAAACACAAAATTGAAACATAAAATCGATTGCCTAGAATCATTAGCCTCTTGTGTTTGGTAATTCAAAATCCGTACAAAGAAAACTAATATGATGTGGAATTAGACAACTAGTTATATCTTTCTTTGTTAACAAAAACCTCTTGATCTTCTATTTTATTCTTCTCCTTCTCTTAGACGTCATGTGGGCGACGATCTACCAAGAAGAAATCCACCAAAGCCTTCTTCTCTTCCTCCAAGCTCTGGCCACCAAAGGGATCTAGACAAGAGGGCATCCTTTCTCTTCTTCTTCTCCTCCTAGTAACCGACCACCAAAGCTCCTAGTAGACTTGATGCCACCAGCCACAATGTGGAAAACAAAAGGAGAAGAGAGAAAGGAAGAGGGCCGGCCACCAAAGGAAAAGAGAGAGGAACAATAGAATAGAAGTTGTGTTACTTGAAGACACCCTTTACCTCTCTTTTATAATCCTTGGTGAATCCAAAAAAGGAAAATTTTATAACAAAAATAAAACTTCCTTTTTTATTCATGACATGGCCGGCCACCTCTTACAAAACAAACAAGGAAAGATTTTAAACAAAAATTAAAATCTCTCTTTAAAATATCCCTTTTGTGGTTAGCTATAAAAGGAATGTTTTATAAATTAAAATCTCTCTCTTTTAAATCCTTTTATGGATATCTATAAAAGATAAGATTAAAATAAAACTCCTTTTATATCATGGTTACAAAAAGGAAAGTTTTCTTTAAAATTAAAATCTTTCTTTTAACATTATATATATCTACAAATAAGGAAAGATATCTAATATCTCTTTTAATCCTTTGTAGAAAATCTAAAAAAGAAAAGATTTTAAAATTAAAAATTCTCTTTTAAAATCACGTGGATAAAAATATAAAAGGAAAGATTTTATCAAAATTTTATTTTTAATAAAATTCCCTTTCCTTTCCTTACTTGGCCGACCACTTGCTTGGGCACCAAGCAAGGCTTGGCCGGTCCTAGCTTGAGCTCTAAGCTTGGCTTGGCCAGCCCTAGCTTGAGCTCTAAGCTTGGCTTGGCCGACCCCTTGCTTGGGCTCCAAGCAATGATAGAGGTCGACCCCTAGCATGGGCTAAGAGGCTAGGCTTTGGGTGGATATAAGACTATATATAAGAGGCTACAATAGGGACCGAGAGAAGGAGTTGGTTTTGGTCTCCCGATGATCTTGAATTTCCCGTGTTCGCCCCGAACACCCAACTCAACTTCATCAATAATAACTCATACCACTAAAGAGCTACTATTGAACTACCACACCAATCTCAAATTACATTATGGGCTCCTTCTTATTATGAGTGTGTTAATCTCCCTGTGTTTAAGATATCGAATGCCCACTAATTAAATGAGTTACTGACAACTCACTTAATTAATATCTAGCTCCAAGAGTAGTACCACTCAACCTTATTGTCATGTTCGACTAAGTCCACCTGCAGGGTCTACATGACAATCCTTATGAGCTCCTCAAGAGGACATTATCAACCTAGATTACTAGGACACAGTTTCATTATATAATCAACAACACACCATATAAATAATATCATTTCCCAACTTATCAGGCATATTGATTTATCGAACTAAATCGCACCCTTTGATAAATTAAAGAAATAAATATTAAGTATACATGCTTGTTATTATATCATGATTAAGAGTACACACTTCCATAATAACAGAGGTCTTGTTTTTTTAAAAAGTCAGTATAAAAAGAAACTACCTCAAATAGTCTTGCTCAATACACTCATAGTGTACTAGCATAATTTATTAGTCAAGATAAACTAATACCTAATTACACTACAACCACTCTAATGGTTTGTCCCATTCCATCTTGGTTGTGGGCAACTGTTTATAAATTATAAGGAACTGATAACATGAACTTCTGTGTGTCTTCTCACACCATGTTATCTACAATATAAATTAAACGGACAACTACACTTAGTATAAATGTAGACATTTGACCAATGTGATTCTTATTTCAAAATAATTGTTTACAAAAAGCTAGACTTTTAGTATACACTCTAGCACATCCTTCTCCACCTCACGCCAATTCCTCTCTTTTCCCCTCTTTGTGCTACCGCCGGCCATCACAGGTCGTCGCTCATTGCCAGCGATCACAAGATCTACCTCCTCTCTTCATCTCTGGCACAGATCTAGATCGAGCATTTTCCCGATCGCAGGGGAGGCCATCCATCGTTGAGGCGTGCCCTAGCTTGGATCCACCGCTCCTCTTTCGATCACATCACCCTCTGTGCAGTGCTATCCTCTCCGTGCCATCTATCACCATGATCTATCTTCTCTTTCCTGATCACAGATGCAATCCACCACCAGCACACCTAAGGCAAGGGGGGATTTCACTCCGATCACCGTCGGAGGCTCGAGACACTGCTAGTAAACCGAGCTGGTCAGCCATCGCTTCTTTCTTTCTTTGCTGCAGTACGCCACAATCCACCTTGCCGACATTGTTGATTTTCTCGACACTTGAGGTAATTAATTTAACTTGGTCGATGAATTGAGAGATTTATTGATACTCAATTTTCCTAGGGGGATTTAATTTAGTTGGGGATTTGATTTAACTAATATATTTATATGTAATTAGCTAAATCTTACAGGACTTTGATTCGAGACGAGCATCTTGACGTGGGATCTATAGGATACGATCTCCATTTTAAGGCAGGTACCTTTGACTTATCTTTTTGATATTGTCATTATGATATGCTTAGTAGGTTATAACTAATAGTAATAGTTATGTTTATATCTACTTGGTATGTCACTACTTGATACTAATAGTATGCCCATACTTTTATCTATTATGCATTTATGATTATGTCCTTCTGTTTCTTGCATTGTGTACTTATGTAGTGATGTACAATGCATTTCCGGATATAGGTCTAGCTACTAGCTTATACTTGGCATGTGTACCTTGTTCTTTTACTTGGCATGTGTACATAGGTTAACTACTTGGTATGTGTACCTAGGTTTACTATTTGGCATGTGTACCTAGATCATTGTTATGGACTTAGTTTTCCTTTTGGTACACATTATGAGGAGGTTGATATTTTCAGGAGTTCATGCTTAGTGTCATGCACCATTTTTGCATGCTGAGCGATTGTCGGCTCCATTATAGTTGAGCACATCACTAGTTACATAGATCTGCACACACAACCACTCATGGGTTAGTGGTATATCAGGTAGGGTGTGTGCAGTTTGCTTTGTCAGGGCTCCGCTGGTCCGCTCGTGGGTAGTGTGATTGTAGCGTGGTAGCAGGACAGGGATCCCTCTTCTTGATTATGACACAAGTAGATGAGAGCATTACGCTCCCCCACTATGATTTGGGGTAAGAGGATAGGTGTACTCTGACAGCATACTGTCCACTCGGTCACTCAGGAGTAGTGATGACAGAGTGCACAGTTGTTATAGCCCTACCCACTCGGTCTCACCATCGTGTGTGAGATGGCTGACTGGAATCAGGGGTGACTAGGACATTTGCATCATATGCATGGATTGCATCTATTGCTTATGATTGTTGCATTTTGGATGCTCCATTTTTATGGATGCATATGTTTGACATGCATACAGGAGACATGAGGTATTTGGTCTGACGACCCTTATGTCAGGATAGGAGGCCAAGTGAGTACAGTTCTTCTTTTGTTGCTCAGTTTTACATTTCTTGTTATTGATCAGGAGACTGCACTCCATGATTATTACTTATAAATATATCTTACTATGCATGCCAGTTTGATATCTGCTGAGTTGTTAAACTCACTCTGTTGCTTTATTTCTATTTTAGGTTGAGGCTCTCAAGAGGTTCCAGTCACTAGTCCCCCACCTCATGTAGATATAGTTTTCTACTTTCAGACTTTGTTTCCTTGTTTTGTGATCTACATGCGTGTGATGTGTAGATTTTGTACTCGTGGTTGTTATATCGAATTTTGGTCTACTACCCTTGTTTTCCGAAGCATTGGTTTTCCGTTGTGGGTTGTGTGTTCCTCTAGTATTGGAGTAGGTATTATTATAAACTGCGTGGTTGTGTGCTCAGCCGAAGGTTGATTTATTATAAACTGCGTGGAATGTTTGTTTATATTAATGTATATGTTCCAGCCATGTTGTCCGAGGATTGAGAGGCTCTGAGGGCTATGTAGTCATGTATTAGATTGTCACCCGTATAGGAGAGATGCTGCCGGAATTTCCTCGGGAAGGGACTCCCTCGGGGCGTGACAATTTATTTGGTATTAGAGCCCAGTTTTGCGAGTCAATTTGGGTATTTTTGGATTTATACAGATTTTTATCAATTTTTATGTTTTGGAATTCTGAAGTAGTCTTTGACGAGGTAACATTTGGGGACTTGGCAGCGACGGAACATCTCCAGACGACAAATAGGTATGATGATTAATTTTATAATTTTTGTACTTGTAGTAATACCTATGTAATAATTTAACAGATATAAAGAAATCTACACGTGTTCACGCTCCGAAACGTGGTGTAGGACGTCCACGTAAGAGGACGATGGAATCCCTGGTGACGGAGTCACCAGAGATGTCTGCTGGGGTCGAGCCTATCGGTCAGGGATAGACGCCACATGGTACTATGGGTGCGTCGGGCTCTTAGACTCTGATGGTTTCAGAGGCACCTACCTCGACCGTACCCGTTGTACCCACTCCTACAGTATTCACAATGCCATCAGCGGTACCCCCTATGGCATACCTGGCACCTCCTCCACTTGTGCCTACGGCGTACTCGACACCACAACCACCTGTGCCTGCTACTACATACCCAACCCCCATACCAGCAGTATCAGTCACTCCTCCTGTACCACCACCTACCGTACCTCCAGCCCCTACTACCTATATTGACCCTACAGTGCCATCAGCAGTACCGACCTCGACTTATGCAGTAACACCAGGGGTACCTTCCCCGACCTATCCAGCGGTACCCCTTGTAGTACCAACTCTAGTGGTTCTGCCAGTTCCCGCGGTGAGCTCTACTCACCCTACTGATATTGTTGCGGCACGAGCTCGAATTCCAGTTTTGGCAAAGTCGATGAAAAGTTGGTTCACGCTATTCCGCGAGGAGATCGACCCAAGTGTGGCTCAGTCCTGGATAGAAACTTTGGAGAGGACTTTTTTCTATATGGCTTACTCCGAGTGGGAGAAGGCAGAGCTAGCTGCTTACCATTTACGAGACGAGGCCGATATCTGGTGGGGCATGCAGCGCTCGATCATAGGTGAGCAACACATCACCTGGGCGAGATTTAGAGAGGCTTTTGAGAGCCAGTATTTTCCATGGTCATATCAGATGACACACCGTCAGGATTTTCTAAGTCTTCGGCAAAACAACCAAACCGTGATGGAATATAATGCTGAATTTAACTGGTTAGCCAGATTTTGTCCAGAGTTAGTTGCTGAGTGTTGGTTGCTACTCAGAATACCGTCCTATTTCCCCTATACAAAAATTTGTACAAGCATAGAACTATCCTAGTTACCCATGTGCTCTACTAAAGTTAAATTTGGATTGTAAATGATGCTTAACATTATTAATCCAAATTTCCCCTTTAGAAGTTAAACTTGGATTGGGAACGAAACTTAACATTCTTACTCCAAGTTCAACCGATGTGATCTTCCTAAGTTAAACCATAATACAGAAGTTGATCAAATATCTATTTCAAGGATTGGCTTCCAAGTCAAACGTGGAGAGGCACTAGGCCTTCTTGGGTATAGGATCATCTACCACTGCCTAGACAAAGCCTTTCGAAGAAATCAGATATTTAAACTTCTCATAGTAAATTAGGTTTAACTACAGAGACCTCAATAGAAGCACATTATCGAAACATGAAATTGAAACGAATATCGATAACAAAAATGATAATTGAAACTGATAACCTCTTGTGTTTGGTTTTTCAAGATCTATACAAAAGATGAATCAGTTATGATGCGCAAATTAATAACTAATTATACCTCTTGTAACTTATAGACCTCTTGATCTTATATTGTATTCCTCTTCTTATCTCGGATGTCATGTGGGCGACGATCTACCAAGACAAGAATCCACTCAAGCCTTCTTCTTCCTTCTAAGTTTCGGCCACCAACTTTCTCCAAGAGATGATGAAGTTCGGTCACCAACCAAGCTCCAAGGGATACTAGGAAACAATGCCTCCTTCTTCTCTAAGCATGAACTGGCCACCAATCCAACCTTCAAGCCTTGATGCCACCGGCCACAAAGATGAAGAGAAGAGGAAGAGCAAAGGGCCGACCACCACCAAGGAAGAGAGGAGAGGAATAGAAGATGTGTTCTTGGGTGAGGCACCCCCTCCTCCTTTTTATATTCCTTGGTCTTGGCAAATAAGGAAAGTTTTAATCATAATTAAAACTTCATTATATTCCTTGCCAATAACTAAAAAGGAAAGTTTTAAAACAAAAAATTAAAACTTCCTTTTCTTCTTGTCATGGTCGACCACCCCTTTAATTCCAAACCAGGAATGTTTTAAATATGAAATTAAAACTTCCTTATTTATTTCCAGTAAGAAATTTTAATTAAAAAAATTTCTTTCGTTAAATCCCTTGTTGGTTGTAAAAAGAAAAATGATATAAATTAAAATCTTTCTTTTAAAACATGTGGATGGTTGTTAAAAAGGAAAGTTTTATCAAAAATTAAAATCTTCCTTTTAACTACAAATAAGGAAAGATATCAAACCTTTCTCTTAATCCTTTGTAGAAAGCTATAAAAGGAAAGATTTAAAAATTTTAAAACTCTCTTTTAAAACCATAACTTCCATATAAGGAAAGATTTAAAATTTAAATTCTCCTTTTAATCTATATGTGGTCGGCCACCATTGCTTGGGCTCCAAGCTAGGGCCGACCACAACTTGGCTCACAACTTGGTTTGGTTTGGCTGGCCTTAGCTTGGGATCCAAGCTAGGTTTGGTCGGCCACCAAGAAGTGGGTAAGAAGTTGGGTTTTTGGTGGATATAAGACTTTATAAATAAGAGGCTACAATAGGGACCGAGAGGAGGAATTGGTTTTGGTCTCCTGATGAGCTTGAGCTTCCCGTGTTCGCCCCGAACATCCAACTCAAGTTTATCAATAATATCTCATTCCACTAAAGAGTTATTATTGCACTACCGCACCAATCCCATATTACTATATAGGCTCGTTTTTATCATGAGTGTGTTAGTCTCCCTGTGTTTAAGATATTGAATGCCCACTATTTAAATGAGTTACTTACAACTCACTTAATTAATATCTAGCTCCAAGAGTAGTACCACTCAACCTTACCGTCATGTCGGACTAAGTCCACCTGCAGGGTTTACATGACAATCCTTATGAGCTCCTCAAGGGACATCATCAACCTAGATTACTAGGACACAGTTTCATTCTATAATTAACAACACACCATATAAATAATATCATTTCCCAACTTATCGGGCCTATTGATTTAACGAACTAAATTGCACCCTTTGATAAATTAAAGAAATAAATATTAAGTATATATGCTTGTTATTATATCATGATTAAGAGTACACACTTCCATAATAACAGAGGTATTGTTCTTTTATATAGTCAGTATAAAAAGATACTACCTCAAATGGTCCTACTCAATACACTCATAGTGTACTAGTGTAATTTATTAGTCAAGATAAATTAATACCTAATTACACTACAACCACTCTAATGGTTTGCCCCATTCCATCTTGGTCATGAGTAACTGTTTATAATTTATAAGGAACTGATAACATGATCTTCTGTGTGTCTCCTCACACCATGTTATCTACAATATAAATTAAATGGACAACTACACTTAGCATAAATGTAGACATTTGACCAATATGATTCTTATTTCTAAATAAATGTTTATACAAAAAACTAAGCTTTTAGTATACATTTCAACAGCTAGGGACATGTCGCGTATGCTTCAGTTTGTATAGGGGCTAGATGGACATCTGTAAGTAAAGATTGCAGGTTTTGATAATTCATCATACATAGAGGCCTTGGATAGAGCCCTTATGATCGAGTCGGTTCAACAGAGAACTAATGCGAACAAGAAAATGGGGCAGATAGATCAGACTTCAGGACAGACCCAACAGCCATAGGCTACCGGACAACAACAGAGTGGTCATAGTCAGGCGAGTCAGGGTACTTCTAGGGCATCTAGTCAGCCGCAGAAGTCAGGGCGATCTTCATCAGGACATTTTTGGCCTCCTCAGCACAACCGGAAACAACCCGTTAGCGACATTCACTGCACCCGATGTGGGTCCAGAGATCGCATCACATCAGCCTGCTCCCTGGGACAGTTAGTTTGCTATTATTGTAAATTGCCTAGGCACATGAGCTGAGATTGTTCGCTGAATGCTCAATATGTGGCTTACAGAGTCTCTATTCAGGGAGGGCAGTACAGTCCGACAGGGACTCAACGAGGGGGGTAGAAAGCCCAATCTTTGCATTGCCAGAAGAGGACAGACCCCCCTGCAGTAGCTACATATGGCATTCTCGGACAGGAGCACTCCAATGCCCTTATGGTATCCCAGAGCTCTATTGAAGGACCTCAGTATCTGACGTAGGGGCAGTACTAGTTGCAGCCTTAGCCACTAGTGCAATATCACCTGCAATCCTATCCACTGGTTCAGTACCAGTTACAGTCTCAGCCATTGGTTCAGTACCAGTCGCAGCCCCAGCCACCAGTTCAGTATCAGACTCAACCCTCGTATCCATCTCTGTCTCAGCATCCGGTATCGCCTCAGTGGCAGGCTCAGGCGCAGCAACTTCTGGTAGTGCTACCACCTCCACCCCCGCTAGAGATTGGACGAATTTATGCGGTCACTAGAGAGGATGCACAGCGGGCCGATGGATCCATTTCCGTGGTAAGATTTTACTTTATGAATTTTCCGCTGATATGCTAGTTGATACTGGTAGTTGACATTCCTTTATTTCTTGTGCATTTATGAGGGAGATTGGTAGACTACCTATCATTAGACCGTGACAACTGACCATCGCCCTACCGTCTAGTGATACATTGGACGTCGCCCAAGAGGTCAGAGGATGCCCATTGGACTTCGACAACAATATACTCACTGTAGATTTATTAGTACTGGAAATGGTCTAGTTCGACATTATCCTTGGCATGGATTGGCTATCAGCATATCATGCCACGGTTGATTGCTAGACGAGGGTGGTCACATTCCAACCTCCGAACCAACCCTCATGGGATTTCACTGGTATCAGAGATGACGGTATATTGACTATTTCTGTGATTTAGGCTCAGAAGATGCTATCACATAGCTGTCAGGGATTTCTATTGTCGTTAATTAATGCTGACAACAGTAGTAGTTCTCAGCTCTCAGACGTGCCAGTAGTCCGAGAGTATCCAGATGTATTTCCAGATAAGCTACCAGGCTTGCCTCCCCAAAAGAAAGTGGATTTTGCTATTGAGCTGATTCTGGGGACCGCACCGACATCGAAAACTCCTTATCATATGGCACTGAAAGAGTTGGACAAGCTAAAGGTCCAACTCCAGGAGTTATTGGACAAGGGATTTATTCTCCCTAGTGTATCTCCGTGGGGTTCTCCGGTATTGTTCGTCAAGAAAAAGGATGGTACTCTGAGGTTGTGCATCGATTATAAATAGTTAAATGTAGTGACCATCAAAAATAAGTACCCCTTACCATGGATCAAGAATTTCTTTGATCAGCTCAGAGGTACATCAGTGTATTCTAAGATTGATCTGCAATCCGGATATCATCAACTGAGAGTCAAAGATTCTGATATTCAGAACACAACATTCCACATCAGATACGGGCATTATGAGTTTTTGGTAATGTCATTTGGGCTTACTAATGCTCCAGCGGTATTTACTGATTTGATGAACCGTGTCTTTTTGGAGTATTTAGATCAGTTCGTTATCATTTTCATCGACGACATTTTGATCTACTCGCATTTCGAGGAGGAACATGCACAGTATCTTCGCATAGTCTTGGAGACTCTATGACAACATTGTCTATATGTGAAGTTTAGCAAGTGTACTTTTTGGCTATCCTCTGTCGGTTTTCTGAGACACGTGGTTTCTAGCAGAGGTATTTCCATAGACCCTCAGAAGATCGAGGCTGTCACTAGTTGGGAGTAGCCAAATCAGTTCAGGAGATCCGTAGTTTCTTGGGATTAGCCGAATATTATAGATGGTTCATTGAGGGTTTCTCTCACATTGCTATGCCGCTGACATGCCTAACTAGGAAAGGTGTGAAGTTTATGTTGTCAGAAGCCTGCGAGACCAGCTTCCAAGAGTTGAAGCAGAGATTAGTGTCAGTACCAGTTCTGGTTTTACCTTCTGGACAGGATGGATTCGTACTCTATATTGAGGCTTCTCTACAGGGTTTGGGTGCTGTTTGTAGGATCATAAAGAATTTAGATATCTCCACAATGGTATGATATTATCCACTTTGAGCCTAAACCCTCATGGTTTTGCTCTTGGGCTCTCCCCAAAAGGCCTCATTCCAATGGAGATATCTTTTTTCTCTTATAAACTCATGATCTTTCCCATGTGTTTTCAATGTGGGACTATGTTTGCAACCTCGCAACCCAACAATCTCCCCACAGACTTCCCACATCTGATCCTCGACCCACCAGGTCATCTTTCCCCTCGGTCCACCCAACCTACTAGGACTTCCTTACCTAGTCGCAACTAGGACTTCCTGCCTGGTGTTTGGTCCTCTTGATCCGAACATAGGAGCCTCTACTTTCTTTGTTCAAGGTCAATAATGTACCCACATAGCTCAATTAGACCATAACTCTTATGCACAGTCGGTGGTTAAACCTTCTGGCAGTCTAGGCTCTGATACCAATTGTTGGATCGAAAGCGCTAGAGGGGGGGTGAATAGCGCTCGTGGCTTTTTCACGCGTTTCATATTCGTAAAAACGTTCGAGAATTAAGCAGCGGAATAAATAGAAATTGTTGGTGCAATCGACCTCCAAGGTTTTAATGTCAGGCAAATATGTTTAGGTATATTTAAGAATGGAGCTTGATTTATGGAAGTCCTAGTTGTAGGCTAGGCAAGGGAAGTCCTAGTTGGAGACTAGGCAAGGAAAATCTCGGTATATCGTGGAAGCCAGGTGGATAGGTCTGGAGGATCTGATCCCTGGGAGCTGAATACCGAGGTAAGGGAAATCTCGGTATATCGTGGAAGCCAGGTGGATAGGTTTGGAGGACCTGATCCTTGGGGAGCTGAATACTGAGTCTTGGTGAGTGAAGCCAGGTGGAGAAAATCCTAGGGGGTGGTAACCTTAGGTAACGAGAAGTCTTGGAGGAGTGAACTCCAAGTAAGGTTGATCAGATAGTTTCCGGTCGACCGCGTGCGATCGACCAGACCAGTGGATCTCGGTAAATCTAGGATTAGGTTTACCATTATATTTTGTATTACTATTATTGTTGTTGGCTAATAAAGTATTGCAGAAAAGGTCTTAGTGGATCAGGTGATCAGACACTGAGCAGGCAAAGTCCAAACATGTCTGGAGGACCATGTTTGGCAGGTAAGTTGAGGTAAACAACTAGAGGAGCGACAATGAGGTCGGGTTCCTGAAAGGAATAATCTAAGGTCACTGATCCAACTAAAGAAACCGGAAAGGTTTCCAAGTTGAGATCAAGACAATATTATTGTCTAATATTACTCATGCATAATATATATTACTGTGCTAACCTTTGTGTTGCAGAGATATTTTATTTAATTCTGTGTTGCAGGTTCGGCCAGATCGGTCGACCGAACATAGGGATCGATCGATCGAACCAAGTTGACTCAGCACAGGCCAGCTCATTAGCATCAATTAGAAGCAAAAGGAAATAGAGCTGATCGGTCGACCGAACAGAGGGATTGGTCGACCGAACCAATCAATATTAATGGCGCAGTAAATGTAGATCAAGGCAAACCTCGACGAACAGGGAAGGAGCCTATTCGATCGACCGAAAAGTATGATCAGTCGACCGAACCCTTAAAGATCAGTAAATGCAAAAGATCGAGCCAGCGTCACACTCCAGCCAGGAAGGAAGGGAGTCGGTCGACTGAACGCCATTGGCACTTATAAAAAGGAAGCTCGAAGTCTGAGGTTATAGATGACTAACTACTTTTGATTGACTCAAGTGCTCTTCTGCAAGCTGCTTGTGATACAAGCCTTCGTCATCCCTGTAAGCTATTTCATCCGATAATACCGACCGAGCTTCGACTTTCATCTACTATTGTTGGTATATCTTATTTTGTACTACACTTAATTTCATGTAAGATAGTAGGAGTGTTACTATCTTACATCTTTGTATTTGTACGATCCACTTCTTTCCGAGGATTTTGGAAAGAAGGGTTATAGTGTTTTGCCCATCGGAGCGGTTAAGGACCGCGGGCCTTCGAGTAGGAGTCGAGCTAGGCTCCGAACGAAGTAAACGACTTTGTCTCTTTTCTTATTTCCGCTGCACGATTCTGATTTAAAAGTAAAAGAAGAGTTTTAAAACGAGTGATATTCACCCCCCCCTCGATCGCTTACTCCGATCTATCAGAAATAACAAACATAAAGACCCAAGTATTTTTACTTAGTTCGGAGCCTTGGGCGACTCCTACTCCAAGGCCCACGCTCGTTGAGCATTTACTTTGGGCAATTCACTATCGGATCACAAAGTACAAATGTGTATTATAGAACTGAAATATTAAAGTTATACCGACAACAAAATTAGCGAAAATGAAGCTCCTGGTCATCAGGGACTTATCGTAGCTTTGCCAGAGTGTCTCGTTAACAACACGTTGCTGTAGGATCTCTTAGAACTTCTCATTTCGAGACCTCCTTTTATGCACTGTTGGAGGCGCCTCTAACACCATTCAAGGCGCCTCCAACCCTCCCGAGTCGCCCGCGTGGATCAGCACAGAATAGGTTGCACCTCATCCACTCGAAGGCGCCTCCAAGCCACTCTAAGGCGCCTCCAAGCTCTGGTCCAAGGCGCCTTTAGCTCAGTCTAAGGCGCCTCCAAGCCTGCTGCATAGCTCCCTTCAGCCTTGCACCTGAGGCTCCTCCAATCTCCATGGAGGCACCTCGGGCACTGTTTATCGGAGTCTCAAGGTTCTTCTTTGTTCCTACAAAATGTGTTAGTCTCAAACACATACCCTGCAAAACAAAGTTAGCACATAATAGTCATAAATAAAGTATTGACAGTCTCTGGACTGTCTGGGTCTGACTTTAGATTTTCAACCGAAAACCCTAGGTCGACTCGACGCCTACTGTTCCCTCTGTGGGGAACGCGCCCTCACCTACTCCACTCAGGAGATTTACCTGTTGCCAGCACGATCCTCCAGATCGACTGGACTTTTGCTCGGCGCTCGATGCTTCCGGACTTTCTGCTGGACGCCCGCTCCCCGACCCGTCCAGTCTTCCACCTGGTTCGCGACACCAGGACTTTCCACCTAGGGTTACCACCCCTAGAACTTTTGCTTAAAGCTCTCGACCCGCCAAGACTTTTTGCATAAGGTTACCACCCCCTATGACCTAGGGTTACCACCCCCTAGGATTTTCCACCTGCCTAACCGCAACTAGGACTTTTGCCTAAGTACACTTAGGACTTTCCTGCAAGCTCATTCAAACTGTTAGATCACAAAATAACTTAACTTTGAACCCTTTGCCATTATCAAAACTTGGGTTTGATCGTCGGATGCTTCTCGCACCAACACTGTTTTGATGTAGCACGATAGGGTAGTATCCTATGCTTCTCATAACTTGAAGGAGCATAAGAAGAACTACCCAGTACATGATTTGGAGCTAGCCGCTATTATCTTTACTTTGAAGATTTGGCGACATCATCTTTATGGTATTACATTTGAGATTTTCACTGATCACAAGAGTCTCAAATATCTTTTCACTCAGAAGGAACTCAATCTTTGACAGAGGAGATGGATGGAGTTCTTGAAGGATTACAATTGTACCATTAGCTACAATCCGGGGAAAGTTAATATGGTTGCCGATGCACTTAGCCGAAAGTCCAGAGGGACTTTAGCATGCCATCGAGTTTTGGTCATGGACTTGATTCAGGGTTTCTCCAAGTTGGGCCTTGAGGAGCAGGGACAGACAAAGCAGGGTATTCTGGTTACCATGGTTGCGCAATCGTCGATCAGGATGAGGATCCGAGAAGCCCAAGCCGGTAATCAACGCTTACAGTCCATTGACAACCAGTTAGCTTCCAGGCAGCAGATAGAGTTCACCCGAGATGACAAGGGTGTTATTTATTTTTGAGGCAGGTTATGTGTACCTCAATCTCACCAGGTTATGGAGGAGTTATTTCAGGAGGCTCATGGCTCCCGATTTGCTATCCATCCCGACAGAACTCGCATGTGTCGAGATTTGAGACGTTCCTATTGGTGGAACGACATGAAGAAAGATATCACGGAGTTTGTAGCTAGATATCTAGTCTGTCAGTAGGTGAAGGCTGAGTATCAGAGACCTGCCGGTTTACTTCAGAGGATTTCCATTCCGAAGTGGAAATAGGAGCACATCACTATGGATTTTGTGGTGGGATTTCCTAGGACACGACGAGGCCATGACGTGATTTAGGTAATCGTTGATCGATTAACCAAATCCGTGCACTTCTTACCGATCCGGATGACCGATTTGCTAGATCGATTAACAAAGTTGTATTGTCGGGAGATCATCAGATTGCATGGTGTTCTCTTGAGTATTATATCGGATAGAGACCCACGGTTCATGTCCTGGTTCTGGTAGAGTCTGCAGTAGGCCTTGGGCACACAACTCCGTTTCAATACAACATTCCATCTGCAGACAGATGGACAGTTAGAGCGGACCATCCAAACATTAGAGGACTTGCTGAGATCTTGCGTTATGGATTTAGGAGGCAACTGGGAGGACCACTTGCCATTAGTAGAGTTCGCCTACAACAACAACTATCATTCGGCTATCCAGATGACACTGCTTGAAGAGTTGTATAGTAGATCTTGTCGGGCACCCACCCTCTGGGAGGAGGTTGGAGAGGCATAGCTGCTAGGACCTCAGCGAGCTCAGCAGGAGGTAAAGTTGGTCCACACTATCAGAAGGAGGATGTCAGAGGCACAGGACCGCCAGAAAAGCTATGTTGATCGGAGATGGAGACCCCCGGAGTTCTCTACCGGTAACCATGTATTTTTGAGAGTCTCACCCACGAAAGGGGTGAAGAGATTTAGTCTCCGAGGTAAGCTAGCTTCACGATACATTGGACCTTTCCAGATCTTAGAGAGGATTGAAGCGGTAGTTTACCATCTAGCACTGACACCGGCTCTAGCGGGCATACACGATGTATTCCATGTATCAATGTTGAGGAGATATGTACCTAACCTAGCACATATTCAGTCAGATATATCAGTTCCATTCAGCTTGATGTCACCTATGAGAAGGTCTCGGTACGGATTCTGGACCATGGAGAGCGTCAGCTATAGAACAAGACTATTTGACTGGTTAAAGTTGGATGACAGCATCATTCTGACGAGGAGGCTACTTGGGAGCTCGAGGATACGATCCAAGCTCGATACTCCCATCTTTTTACTTGAGGTATGTGGGTTAGATTTCTGTTCAGCATTTATACTATCTATCTATTGCTAGTAATTGCTAATGGTAAATAACAAAAATTTAAGGATCAAATTTTTATTAGTGGGGGAGAATGTAAAATATGACTCTCAAATAATAATTTAATAATAAAGTTATTTGACGAAATAATCTTATTGGAATTTTTAAGATTTTTTAGAAATTTTCTGAAGATTAATCGGAGCTCGTATGATATATGTTAAGGGCACTACAAGAAATTATAGATTTAACCACACCTAATAGACAACAGTTTTTTGAGAAACTGTTGTCTTTTTGTTATTTAACAACGATTTTGTTGAAAACTGTTGTTGTTAGTCGTGTTTTTTAAAAAAAGACAACAATGTTTAAAAAACCGTTGTCTTTGACATACATAAGACAACGGTTTTATGTCAAAGACAACGGTTTTTTAAACATTGTTGTCTATGAGATATCTTTATTTGGCATACGACAACAGTTTTAATCAACCGTTGTCTATTAGTGTTGTTTAAAACTATGTTGAAACTATGTTGTCTATTAGTTTTAATCAACAGTTTAATCAACATAGTTATTTGCCTATGTTAAACTATGTTGTGTATTAGTTTTAATCAACAGTTTAATCAACATAGTTATTTGCCTATGTTAAACTATGTTGTCTCTAAGATGGATGGATTTTAATCAAACTAGGTTTTAAGATGGATGGATTAGCAACACTTCACGTTTTCTTTTTACCACATCGCGCGCACCGCCACCAAAAACCCGCGCTAACCCTAATCGCCATCTTCTCCCCGACGGCGACCGCCATCTTCTCTCCTTCCAGTCCACGCTGTTCACAAGTTCGCGATCGCCGTGGCTCATTTTGTCCCGAGGTGCGTTTTTCTTCTTCTAATCTGGTGAAGAATCATAGCTCCCGAACGCTTTTCTCTCTTCTTTGTGCTTTTCTCGGAGGCATAAAAGTGTCTTGTTCTCTTTTAGTCAATATATCATTTCCTTGAAACCACACTGCCAAAGAACACACCATCAGAAGCATCATGAACCTACGTGCCATGTATTACATATATCTTCCATTCTTCCACTTTCATTATCTTCTGTCTTCTTAAAGTTTGAAGTAAACTTTAAGGGCCCAACATTGTCAATGTGTGCAGCATCTTTAGCCAATTGTAATTCTAAATCATCATCATTTTCTGGGTGGGCATCCAAATCTTTGAACAGAAGGCTTCCCCTGGCATCTGAATCTATGTTTAAAATGTCACTGCTAGCTGAAACATCTGGATTTGCTGGGTTTGCAAGGATCCTTTCAATCTTTTCATTTCTGCTAACTTCCTTGTCTCCTTGCAGCATTGTTTGCTTCATAGATTTTTCCAGCAAACAAGGATCATGAACTGCCTGTGGCATCTCATCATACTTATGGTCTTCACCTGGTAGTTGATTTGCCCTGAATTCATTGCAATCTTGTGAGAAAGCACCGACTGCTTTTGCATTATTGTGTTCTTCATATAGCATAACTCCAGTTTCTTTTCGGTTGATCTTAGTTTCCTCCAATTTCATCTGTATCTTCATCAACTACCAGCCCAGATACAAATTTCTGAGACATGGATGACTCTTTCTTTGAGCATGGTTCCTGCCTAGCTTCCTTCAGGGTTTCCACTGAATTTCCATTATCTTCTTTTATTTCAAGATGTGTCATGAGCTTGTTTTTCTTGTCAATGATTTGCTCTTATATACCTACACTAGATGTTATTCAAACATGATAGGCACAAGATTTTGGTCATCTATGAATGTAAAATAAGATCAGTATGATATTGAAAAATTAAAAGTGTCAAGCAATCTATGTAATAGTTTCAGTGGCACTAGACAACCTCCTAGCTTGTAGAATAGCTTCCTCTTGTAGTTTCTCAATATGCTGAATATTAGAGGATTTCACCATATATTGAATGTTAATTGACAAATTGTTACCTCAAGTTTCTCATAGTTGCCTGCAGACTAGCTTCCTGTTTCTTTATTCTTCAATGAAACAATAGTTGCCTCAAGTTTTTCAATATGCTTGCTTGCTTGACAAATTTTTAATCTGCTTTTGGTATTCATTAATAGTCCTATCTTTGAGCTAGAGTTCACATTATAGTTTATTTCAAATATTTTTTCATCTAAGGTGGTTTTGAACCCTTCACGTTTTTGCACTAAACCCTTCCCTTTCTTCACATCCATAGATAGTTTTTCTCTTATTAGCAGATTCGCTTATTTTAATAATTTAGTTACTTGATTGTATAGATTGTATGCTAAGAATATCTTATGTTTCTTGTTCATTGTGTTAAGATCTTGTTGTATACTGTACAATTGTTTTGAAGGTAGGTGTTATCTCATTTCTAGCTGATTAGTACTTATAACAAGAATGGACAAAGAATGGATGTCAAAGGATAGACTATCTAGTGAATATGATATTGGAGTAGAGTCTTTCTTGCAATTTGCACTGGAAAACGCTAACGATCCTAATGCAATACCTTGCCCATGTGCAAGATGTGGTAACATAAAGAAGAAAAATGTTGAAACTATAAGGGCACATTTGTATTGTAATGGTATAGATTTGACATATCATACATGGATATGGCATGGGGAAAGAACTATGACAGAAAACTCAATGAACAGTAATGATCGCGTGGGGCAAGATGAATACAAATATTTTGCCGAGGAGCCTATAGATATGGTGCAAGCTGTATATGATAGTTATGTTGAGAATCCAAGCGAGTTCAATAAGCTACTTGAAGATGTCGAGAAATGTTTATATCCTGGATGCACAAAATTCACAAAGTTATCTACAGTTGTGAAATTATTTAACTTGAAGGCAAAATATAGTTGGAGTGATAAAAGTTTTACCGATTTACTTATTTTGTTAGGAGAAATGCTTCCAGATGACAATGAATTACCCTTATCTTTGTATGAGGCAAAGAAAAGCTTACGTGCATTAGGGATGGATTACGTGAAAATTCATGCTTGTCCTAATGATTGTATCTTATACCGGAAGGAGTACGAAGATTTTGCCAATTGCCCTACTTGCGGGACATCAAGGTGGAAGTTGAGCAACAAATCCAAGATAAAAGAAGGAGTTCCTGCAAAGGTCTTGTGGTATTTCCCACCCATGCCAAGATTTCAAAGAATGTTTCGGAATAAGGCGATATCCAAGGAGTTAACCTGGCATACTGATAAAAGAATTCATGATGGATACTTACGTCATCCAGCTGACGCACCTTCTTGGAAATTAGTTGATCGCATGTGGCCTGATTTTGCTTCTGAGCCCAGAAATCTGAGATTGGCTATATCAGCAGACGGGATTAATCCCCACAGTTTGTTGAGTTCTACATATAGTTGTTGGCCAGTTTTAATGATCACATACAACCTTCCACCATGGTTGTGTATGAAGAGAAAATTTATTATGCTCACTTTGTTGATATCTGGTCCTAGACAACCAGGAAATGATATTGATGTTTACTTAGCACCTCTGATTGATGATTTAAAATGTTTATGGGATAAAGGTGTCGAAACATATGATGCATATCGAGAAGAAAGTTTCTCTCTTAAAGCTGTTCTGCTATGGACAATCAATGATTTTCCTGCATATGGGAACATGTCAGGATGTGTTGTGAAGGGATATCATGCATGCCCTATTTGTGCAGAAAAAACTTATTCAACAAGGTTGAAGCATTGTAGAAAAATGTCATATACAGGCCATAGAAGGTTTCTACCTTTATGTCATCCTTATCGAAGGCAAAAGAAGGCATTTAATGGAAACCAAGAATTTAACCTTGCACCAAAGCCATTGAGTGGCCATGAAGTTTTGGAAAGAGTTGAAAGAAATAATTATCAGTTGGGAAAAATCAGCGGAAAGCTATCATCAAAGAGGAATGATGGAGAAACATGTTGGAAAAAGAAATCAATATTCTTTGAACTTGAATATTGGAAAGAGCTACATGTTCGACATGTTCTTGATGTGATGCACATTGAAAAAAATGTCTGTGAAAGTCTCATCGGTACATTATTTGACATTCCAGGAAAAACAAAGGATGGAGTCGCAGCAAGATTAGACCTTATGGAAATGAATTTAAGAACTGAACTGGCACCAAGGATTGGGGAGAAAAGAACGTTTCTGCCAGCTGCCTGTTACACTCTAAGTAAAGTCGAGAAAAGAAGTATTTGCAATTCTTTGTCAGGAATAAAGGTCCCTGAAGGTTACTCATCTAATGTTAAAAACCTTGTGTCGATGAAGGATTTGAAACTTGTTGGCCTTAAGTCACATGACTATCACACTTTAATGCAACAATTGCTTCCAGTGGTTATTCGTGGTGTCTTGCCAAAACATGTCAGAGATACTATCACTCGGTTGTGTTTCTTCTTCAATGCGTTATATAGTAAAGTAATAGACGTTTTAAAGATGGATGACTTGCAAAGAGAGATTGTAATGATATTGTGTTTGCTTGAAAAGTATTTCCCTCCTTCATTTTTTGATATAATGATTCATTTAACTATTCATCTCGTGCGAGAGGTCAAATTGTGCGGACCCGTTTGGTATAGACACATGTACCCATTTGAAAGATACATGAAGATTTTGAAAGGTTATGTGCGCAATCACAATCGGCCTGAAGGGTGTATAGCCGAATGTTATATTGCTGAAGAGGCTGTCGAATTTTGCTCAGACTATCTATCTAATGTCCACACAATTGGGATACCATCAAGTCATCACAAAGTAGAACGTACTAAGCCTTTATCGGGTGCAATAGTGCACTCCGCTAGGCATGATGAGTTGCAACAAGCACATCGTTACATATTGACGAATGATGATGAGATTGATCCTTATATCGAGTATGTTCTCTAACTTATCAATACTTTTATGCAATTTGAATTCATTCTATTGGTTTATTTATTTAAAATAATTCTATTAGGGCACACATGGTGGAGTTGAGAGCAAGATTTCCTCAAAAAGCTAAGTCCAAAAAGTGGCTACAAGATGAGCATAACCGAACATTTATTAACTGGTTGCATGATATTGTACGTTCCAAAACTACTATGTATTAGCATACATACAACTCTTGGTATCTTACACAAAAATTTAAATTTTATTATATTGTTAACTATAGGTTGAACGTGCGGTTGACCATTCGACCCTTCAAATATCTGAAAGATTAAAGTGGATAGCGCGTGGACCTAGCAAGAAAGTGTTAAAGTATTCTAGTTATTTGATTGATGGGATTACTTATGCTACGAAAGAACGTGACGATGTACGAGTTGCTCAAAATTCTGGAGTAAGCTTAGTCGCAAAGACAATGCAAGTTGCCAGTGCAAAGGATAAAAATCCAATTGTGTCGGACATGATTTTTTATGGAGTTATTGAAGAAATATGGTTACTTGATTACCACAAATTTCAAATTCCAATGTTCAAATGTAATTAGGTGGAGAATAATAATGGTATAAAAGTAGATGATCTTGGTTTCACATTGGTAAATTTGAAACGAATTGGATTCAAATCAGATTCTTTTATCTTGGGAAGTCAAGCGAAGCAAGTATTTTATATTGAAGATCCTGAAGATCCTGTATGGAGTATTGTACTTGCAACTCCTACTAGAGAGTCATTTGAATATGCAAATGGGGATGAATTGGAAGACACTATAGTCCACTATCAATCTTTTACCAGAGAGTTACCATCAATGGATGCTTACGGAGTAGATGACAATGAACCCCAATGCCTTCGTGAAGATTGTGATGGCACTTGGGTTGAAAATGTTTAACCAATTATAGTTTTTTTTTGAAGATATGTTTGTAGACAATATTGATATGTATCTTGTTTTTGAATATGATTTTGTGCACATGATGGTATTTCAAATTTTTATCTATGTATGTTGATTTTCTTTTGTAGGTGAATTTCTTATTGTGTATTTTTTTTAAATATTGATATGTTGTTTCACTTTTTTATCAATAGATTAAATTTGAGATCTATGGCATTCTTTGGAAAGCTTAAAATCAAATCTGATGGTGATGACACAATTCATGCTTCAAGCAAGAGAAAAGGACAACCTGCAACGATTGGGAAGGGCAAAGGAAAAATTGCATCTACATCCACTAACAACGGTTTACAGGTTGAGACAATGCTGGAATCTATAGACACTGAAACAACAAGAACATCTAGAGGTCGTACCCATCTGGATAAGCTTACTAAACAAAGGGTTCAAGGAATTCGAAAGGAGGTAAGATTTAATAAACTTGGACAGCCAGTAAGAGGAGCTGCTATTGCAATGCAAAGTTACATTGGCTTGCTTGCTCGAGAAAAGGTCAAGATATCTTACAAGACGTGGAAACAAGTTCCAAATGAAGTTAAAGAATTGATATGGGAATCAGTTAATGTAAGTAAGTTAAAGAAATTCTGGTCAATTATCATGTTGCAAATTTTATTTGTCATATCATGGCATGCATGAAAAGATGAGTTAAAGATAGTAAAACAGTATGAATTGCCTGCTGTTCTTGCTACTCCAGCATTCAACAGTATGATTTTTATATATACAAGTTAAAGATTGGTTTTCTATTTCAAGTTGCTCTGCTGCATTTGCTCAGGTTTAGATAGTTCAGTTGAAGGTTCTTAAATTTCACAAGGTTCTGCTTCCTTTCTTTCAGCTTCGTATGTTTCAGTAGGTTGTTCTTCTGTTGTTCGTGATTCTCCTTGTTCCATTTCAGTTTTAGATCCCTCAGCAGGTTCTTTTTCTATATCAGTGGGGTTTTCATTTGTACTTAGTTCTGGTAGCTTTGTTTCTGCATTAGCATTGAAACAATTGTAAAGCAAAGAGAAAACCAGGATTGCATTGTCGTCCAGTGTCTCAACCAGAAATTACCAAATCTACAAACATTGTAAGACCTGATTACCAACTGCCAATCATCAAACAATTTCAAAACGAATGTTGCTCCAACTAGAAAACTAAGGATTATAAGTAACCAACAATCCTCAAAGGATCCTAACATTGTCCTAGGTTAATTGTACGAAATCAAGAACAAATCCATTTGTCTGTCATATCAGTGTCCAAAGCTAGTGCTGTTTGTATATTTCTTTACTTGCACTTGATTCTTCAAACAAAATGTTAAGGGCATGATTTTATATCTGATATACACAAATATCCAATATGTGCAATAGCACAACAACTGAACTTAAGGCTCTAGACATGTTAAATACTAAAGCTCAATCTTCCAAACAAAACTATACAAATACAAGAGAAATGGTTGTATATCTCATTGTTTGTGGTTGTCTACTACAATCCAAAGCTTCCATCCATCTAATAACTTGAATATCAAATGTTTTCTGTTTTAGATATTACAACCCTACTGTCAACCAAATTATTATGGGTGTATAATAACCTCCTATAATAAGGCGAACGATGTTAACAGCGCTGAGACTCTATCGTTAACTAAATCATCCAGATTGAAAATAGATCCACAATTAAACTAATAAACAAATAGGGCAAATCAAAAGCCACGAGCACTCCTGCATTAGCTTTGTTTTGGTAATTTCAGATCTCCAAAACACTCAATGATGAGAATGCCTTAAACTTAATGTATGTGTGTGTTGTTTCAATGCTAGAATAATTTCCAGAAATTGTGTTTGCTTATGGTGTCAATGATGAATATAGGTACTAATCAGTTTATTGTATTCCCAATTGTGTTTTATAGCTGACATATGATGTTCCCCCAAGTTGGAAGAAGGGATGTTTGAATTCAGCAAGTAATAAGTGGCGTCAGTTTAAATCCCATCTCACTCAGACATTCATTTCGAAGAAGCTTGACAAACTCGAAGAGTTGGATGAACCACCTAGCGGCTATGATCTTGCAAGAGATGATTGGATTTCTTTTGTCAGGACTCGCATGTCTGATGACTTTATTGTAAGTTTAGTCTTTTGTTCTTTCAAAATAAGTAGATATTAAGGTAAATGATGAATTAGTAAATTTGATATGTGTAATGTTTCACTTGACTAGAAACTAAGTGAACAACAGAAGGAGAAAAGAAAGAAGAACATATACCCCCATCGCCTTGCTCGTAAAGGATATGCACGATATGCTGAAGAAATAGTAAGTATATTTTGCTTATAAAATTCGTATAACGATTTTGTTTAGCATTTAATAATCATTTTTATTTAACATATATCATTCAATTATTCTTGTTCTTAGGCAAATGAATTATGTGACGATGATGAAATCAATAGAGCTATTATTTGGAAGAAAGGAAGGGTTAATAAAGAAGGGAAATTTGATGGCCAAGAGTTGAAACAAACAATAGACAAGATTGTGAGAAGCTATGAGTAAAAATCAATTATTGTATTTCAAAGAAACTTTTAAAGTAATTTTTTTTTATTTGGATGACAGGATGATTATATACAACAGAAGCGTGAGGGCACACTCGAAATTAATGGGACAAAAGAAGATATTCTTACGAAAGCACTCAATTCAAGAGAACATAGTGGACGTGTGAGGGCTGTTGGAGGTCATATCACTCCATCATTGTTCTTTAATGGTAGTAGATGGAAGACTGACCATGTTGATAGAGAGCTACTGATTGAGCAAAAGAGAGAGTTGGTGGAGGCTAGAAAATTAATTCAAGACCAAGATACACGCATTCAAAACCTTGAAGCAATTGTCTACAAAAAGGGTGCATGGGGCAGTGACATTGATGACAAAGGAAGTTGCTCGGTAAAGTTACCTCAGCAAAATGACAATAAACTGAACACCGATAAGACTTTCCCCAGTCATGAAGAGTTCAATGATGTCGAAATGCAAGTTGTGGATAAAGAAGTTGCTTTACAGGTATATAAGTTGTGGTTATATTTATTATTAAAATAAAGAGTTAGTATAATTCAATGACACAACTATTTATCTTTTAGGGTAAATCAGTTATTTTGACATTGGATTCTAGCACAGACATTGTTGCATATGGTACAGTTGTTGAGGTCATTGGAGTTAATCACTCTCTCCATGGTGTTCCGTTACCCAAGAATTGTATGCGTGTATCCATCGATGAAGCAATGCAGAAATCAGCATGTTTGCCAGTTCCGATTCCCAATGAATGTGAAACTATTGGTGATGCTGTTGGAACCCATGTGGCTTGGCCAAAACACCTGCTGATGCTACGACAAAAGGTACATCTAAGATAATATTTCAAAGTAAATATCTATGAAACTATTTAGTATTGCACCTATCTAAAAAGTTTACAATTACAATTATTAGAAGCGTCAAATGAAGAAAACAGCACATGTAGAAAATAACCAGACTTTGTTATCAAGTGTGCCAAGATCATTGCGCGTGGTGTATTGTTATTGTAAGCGTGCTCTTGAGAATGGAAGGAAATTGTCAATTGCTTTAGATCATGAGGTATTTCAAGATGATTATGAACTGAACTTGCATCTTGAGGACATTAGTGCTTTGTATCACTTGGAGCCAATTTCAGGAAATTGTGTGGTTGTTTACATATGGTAAGTCTTCGAATTACCTTGTAGTATTGTTTGTTCTTTTTTAAATTTAGTATATAAGAAGCACATACTTTATTAGATCAGTATTTAATATCTAATATAGTTCTGATTTTTTTTATTTCAAATGACAGGCATCTTTATAAAAAGTTGGTAAAAGAAAATAAGATTGATAAATTCAGATTTGTAAATCCGCATAGCATCCCAAACTTTCAAAAACCCACACAAGACAAAATAGGTAAAATTGAACGGTTGAACCAGAGGGCAAGTTTCTTAGCAGATAGGATGAGTGGTGCATCAATTAATCAATTAGTTTTGGTGCCAAGTTGCAATGGGTAATGAACATCTTTAATATCATTTTCAATTGATTATTTTAGTGAATTGTATGCACTAATTTTGTATTTGTGTGTAGTTTCCATTGGAATTTGACTGTCATTAAACCTCATAAGGAGATTGTTTACTTGTTGGATTCTTTAAGTCATCGCATTCGTGATGAAGATTGGAAATATGTTGTGGAAATGTGAGTTTATATATGCTTTTTATTATGTATTTAATTTAGTCATAAAACACTTATATATCAACTATGTTGAATGTATATATGAAGGGCGTTAAGATTGTTTAATTCGAACAATGGAAGGAAAGGAAGAAAGCATGTACAATGGGAAGTAATCAAGGTATGGGTACTTCTATTTCAATCAACCAAGGTATGTGTATATTTATCATTAACAATATCAATTGCCTTTAACGTAGGTTCCTAGGCAGCCAGATGCGAAACAATTTAGTTATTATTTTTTTCCAATTAATTATATTTTGTTCTTTAAGATCATATAATTTATGTGTGTTCACAGTTCACAAAAGCGGAGTACTCTCAAGAAGAAATTGATGAAGTGCGCTCTGAGATAGCAGAATGCATACAAGATCATATTTATGAATAGGTATATACATGAGTTCATCTTATTGCATTTGACAATAATAATATTCAGTTAAATTGAATACATGCTGCTTATACTTGATTGCACTTGATTTGGAGATATCTGTCTCTGAGTCCATTTACCAAATCCAATCCGCATGACTAAACTGCACACATGAGTTCACAAAACTGCACAGGACATTACAGATGAGAAACATAGCAGAAGAGCAGATTAGATGGCGTTTAGGTGAAGATCATATTAATTTCTGGTTTGATACATGGTTAGATGCAGGTCCTTTGTTAAATCCCTCAGTCTCATCGTTAAATCTTGGGCTTTTATGTTCTTTACTAGTTCTATCTATGTGATTTCCATGATCTAATTAGCGGTATCCTCTATGATGTTGTCGGAAGTTTGGATTGCTCTTTTCTACTCTCTATTCCGTGTAAAAACTAAATAAACCATCTCTATGCTTTTGCATAATTGTCGGAGAATTTTATTCGAATATGAATTGGGGAAAATGCTAATATAGTTAGGAATTTTGATTCGTGCTAGAAGTTAGGCCGTTTACTGAGTCTATTTGAGTATCAAGAGAGTAGATCCTTATGATAATTGTGGGTTGATCAATTTGCTTGCTCTGTGAATTTAAATTAGTAAAGCTTGTTTGTTTAATTCTCTGTGTGCTGCTTTGTTGCTTCAGCCCTTGTTTGTATTTGTGATTTTGTATGCTCCGGAAATAAGTTAGAACTTGATTTTTCATGTCTAATTTAGCTAGATTCTATAATGCTTTTTTGATGCTCGATGATAGAACCAGAATCTGGTTGTTGCTCTAAGCCATTGCTTGCTCTGTGAATTTAGCTAGATTCTATATGCTTCAAATTGGATAGAATTTTTTTTGGTATATGTAAAGTTGATAGGTTTGGTTTACCATACTTAAGAGTTACTTGTAAAGCCATAGAGCTGGTCTTTTAAGACATACTACTCTGAGTTTTTGTAAAACTGTAATAAGGTCAGGTACGTGTGAAATTTCCAAGCTAGAGATCCATTTTTTATGCCATTTACTCCTGGGAAATGAATTAACTTGCAATCATATGCTGCAGTTTCTGTGAAAGGAGAAGAAAAGAGAAGCTAGGAGGGAGGAGAAACCAGAAAAGGCTGCAGTTTAGAAGATGCACAGGCTGTTTAGAAGATGCACAGGTAGAGAAGACATGCTCCAACAAAACATGATATTTTGGACTATATGTGTGATATATATAAACTTTTGGCTGTGTAAACTTTTGTGATGTTTGAATGTTGATGTTTGGTACTTTTGTGATGCTTGAATGTTGGAATATTTGCATTGTAAATATTGATTATGTAGGTTTTTTATCAATGAAATTTGCACTGGATGTTTTTTATAAACCATTGAGTAGGAAAAGATTAATAAGTTTTTTATTTATTGTCAAAATGTTGTATATTGTACCCAAAGACATCAGTTTAAATATGTCAAACTGTTGTCAATGGCGTTATAAGACAATAGTGACAAACTGATGTTATTTAACATCGTTGCCTAAAAAGACAACGGTTTTTAACCGTTGTCAAACCGATGTCATTGGATAAAAAGACAACGCTTTTTAGCCGTTGTCATAGACAGTTCAAAACTGTTGAGCCTAGGCATACGCTCAAAGACAACGGTGAAAAACTATTGTCTTTGTAGGAAAAGACAACAGTTTTTCACCGTTGTTAAAATGTTGTCTTTGCCTTCGCAGACAACGGTTAAAAACTGTTGTCGTTTGCCACCCCTTTTAACAACACAGCCTTTAACAACAGTTAAAAATGGCCTACGACAACGGTGAAAAACCGTTATTGTATGTATTTTTTCTTGTAGTGGGGGATAAATTATTGGGCTAGGGGAAAGCCTGATTAAGCTATCCTATTTGAACGAGAAAATGCTTAAATGTTTTTTAGTGTTTTATTTTCCTCTTACTGTGTCGTGCCCTATTTCTCCCCTCATCGAACCCATTCCCTCCTCTTCTCATCGTCTCTTCTCCTTCTCTTCCCCCAACTGACTCGCCGTCGCCACCGCTAACCTGATGCCACGCGACGCCTCTTCTCCCTCACGAACAAAACCCGTTGGCCAAGGGAGATCGGGCACAACTCCTCCCTCTTCCATCCTTCTCCACCCCACGTCGATTCCTCTCTTTTCCCCTCTCTGTAATGCCGCCGGCCATCACATGTCATCGCTCGTCACCAGCGATCACGAGAGCCACCTCCTCTCTTCATCTCCGATGCAGATCTAGATCGAGCATTTTCCC
The DNA here is from genome assembly GCF_018446385.1 of Zingiber officinale. Taxonomy (NCBI): domain Eukaryota; kingdom Viridiplantae; phylum Streptophyta; class Magnoliopsida; order Zingiberales; family Zingiberaceae; genus Zingiber; species Zingiber officinale. Next base: position 137,773,608 of record NC_055990.1, on the reverse strand, counting down.
GATCGTAGGGGAGGCCATCCATCGCTGAGGCGTGCCCTAGCTTGGACCCACTGCCCCTCTTCCGATCACATCACCCTCTGTGCAGTGCTATTGTCGTCGTGCCATCTATCGCCATGATCTGTCTTCTCTTTCCTCATCACGGATGCGATCCACCACCAGAACACCTAGGGCAAGGGGGTTTTCGCTCCGATCACCATCGGAGGCTCGAGATGTGATGTGCGTAGGTTTTATACACTTGTTTAGCATATTTTGACGCACATTCCTATATTTTATGCATGCTTTATCTATGCATTTTCATCCTCCTTGCTTTACTTTTAGCATATTTACTCTTCTTTATTCGGAGATCTGCTCTTTTGTATTTTCTATCTACAGGAATCAAATTTGGAAAGGAAATTATGTTCATCATGATTCTGATCAACAAACGAAGAACGTCAGCGCCAGCCATGTGTGCCACACGACCATGTCAAAGGAACAGGAAGGAAAATGGTCTTGGTCGTGTGAAGTAGACTGGGCGTGGAGCATCAGCAGAAGAGGGGGTTGACATGGTCGTGTGGTTTCATACGACTGGGTCACTTTTGAAGAAGAATCAGAAAATAGTCGTGTAGAACTACACGGTCGTGCAACCCTTCCAAAGGCCAAGCATTGCTAGGTCGTGTGTACCACACGACCGTGCAACCTTTCTAGTGGCCAAGATTGGCATGGTCGTGTGTGCCACATGACCGTGTGAGCTGTCCAGAGGTGAAGCATGACACACCCATGTGAATCTCACAAGACCGTGTGACTCTGGCCGAGAGCTAAGCAGGTGAGGTCAAGTGAGGCCCAACGGCCGTGACACGAGTCGTGTACCCCTTGCTCTATATAAAGGGTTTCTTCCTCTTTGAAAGGGGGAGGCTCTCCCTTTGGGGAGATCCAATCTGAAGGCTTTTCTCCATCCTTTGGGTGTCGATCCAGTGATCTAAAGACGTCTCCATTCCCGATTCAATTCCAGTAGCAAGGATTGGTTCCGAAGATTACTCGTCGTCTTTAGATAAGCATTTATTTTCTATCTTCTTGATTTTTATCAAAATGTTTACAACCTTCTTGTCTTTGGATCTTTTCCTTTGTTTTATGGAGTAGATCTTCTTGTTCTAGGATGGAGGGAGTATTTGTGATGTAAGATTTCATGGATTTGCCAATTTCTTGTTTCAATGATGTTGTTATGTTTTGTATCAATTCAATTTGGTATGGATTGTTGAGTTTGGATTTAATTACCATTCTTGATTGGATGTTTGTATTACTTGTGGATCTTGTAGAGGAATTCTCTAGATTGTATGACCAAGGGGCGTCGTGACAGCGTTGCCCCGTTAACAGACATCTTGAGAATCACCTTGAAGGGTGAAGCAAGAATCTATAAAGAAGTGGGATAGATAGATGAGTTGTTCCCTATATCTTGATGTGAATTAATTAGTGATGTGTTTCTATGTTGTATGACCGAGGGGCGTCATGACAGGGTTGGCTCGCTAACAGACTTTATAGGGATCATAACTATTTAATTGCTTAAGGTGTAGATACAAGTCCCTTGTCGGTGTTTTATGTAAGAGATAACCGGTAAATTCTTACAAATGCATGACAATTGAGGATATAATTGGTAAAATTATATTACATTGATAAGTATCACAAAGAAACCAAATCTCATAGAACTTTCATAAAATCTAGTTTCTGCATTACTTTTTTATTTCTATTTTCTGGTTGCTTCTTAGTACGTGTAATTCTAGTTGATTGTTTAGCTAATCCACTTTGAGATATCTTTAGTGGTTATAACCAGCCCTTGTGGATATGATATCTTTTTATTACTGATGATGAAACCGTGCACTTGTGGTTGAGTAACAAGTTTTTGGCGCTGTTGTTAGTTAGAACCCTAGAGTCAATCATTTGATGATTGTATTTTGGACTTGTTGTATCATATTCTATATAAATAAAGGCATTTAGTTTTTGGTTATTATACTTACTTGTATTGGTGCCAAATAAACTAAGTATAATAATGTCCTTGAGTAGAAGGTTCTCACCTATATCAATCGGTTAGTTGAACCGATAGTGAGATGATATAGGGAACACTACTCTTAATCATTCCTAGTCGAGTATTAACATTCAGGGACAATGTTAATGCAATAAGACTAGCATGTAGGTCAACTCGATGACTTGATCTCACAAGTCATGGATATAGAGATATCAAGTTGACACATGGGTATGCATTGGAGAATGTATACTGAATGACCCACCATGAGAAAGTATCATGGATCGTTATATGAGTGTCATATACTTTCTCATGTGGCTATTAGTATGACTACTAGTCCTTAGACCTGAAGTCACCATGGTTCCCTACATAAGGAGGTATGTACTTTAGTTTCGTCAAACATCACCCGTAACTGGGTGGACTATAAAGGCGATTACTGGGTATGTAACAAAGTATGCGGAGGGATGTGAGTGATGTAGATGGGATCTATCCCTCCTATATGACGAGAGAGACATTGGTATTTTTGATAGAGTGAGACCACGAAGTGCATGGCCATGCCCAAATGAGTCAATATGAGATATTGAGCTCATTTGATTGAGTGAGTCTACTTGGAGTTCAAGATTTAGATTGATTAGAGGATGACACGGTCTATGTCTCACATTGATCAATCTAGATGTCTAGGATAGAAGGATACTTGTCATATATTGTGAGGAGTCACAATTAGTAGTCACAAGGTGATGTTGGATCTCAACATTCTTGTAACTTGGGTAGTAATGATGTATTGCTAGATACCGCTCATTACTTATGTTTCTAAATGAGTTTAGGGGCATTGCCAACGTTACAAGAACCTATTGGGTCACACACAAAGAACAAGTGGATGGAGATTAGGTTCATATGATGAACCAAGAGGATTAGATTCATTTGATGAATCAAATTGGATTAAGAGTAATCCTAATTGGGCTAATTGAGTTGGACTCAAGTTGATTCATGTGTTCAATGAGTCTAATTTAGATTATGACTCATTGAATCAATTTAATTAAATGAATTAGATTCATTATATTAAATTGGCTTGAATTAAATGGTTGGATTAGATCAACCATGAGAGAGATTAAGTCAAGTTTGACTTGACTTGAGAGGAAGATGAAGAGTCAAGTTTGACTTGACTTTATGCCACCTCATTGGTGAGTTGGCATTAAGTGGACCAATGATGATGCTCCACATCATCATGGTTACTTAAGTGAAGTGCCACCTCATGGGAGTTACCAAGAGTTGTGACTCTTGGTATCCCATGGAGGTTACAAACCACTTAATTAGATGAAAAGAGTTTCATTTTGCAAGAGTAACTCTCATTCAAGTGATCTTCCTCCTCCTAAGCTCTCTTCTTGCTCCTTCTCTTCTCTTGGTCGTGGGTTTCAAGCAAGGGAGAAGAAAGGAGAGTGAATCTAATCCAAGAAGAAAGGTTAGTGAAAGTCACATAGAGATTTTAGAGGAGTGTGTTCTCTTCTTTTCCTTTCTTCTTCTTCCAATCCTACCCGAGAGACCTAGAGAGTGCTAGCACACTTGTGGTGCTCTCTTCTCCATCCTTGTGTGTTAGAGAACACATCTTGTTCGTGTGGATACTTCTAGAGGATTGTCTACGTTGACAATCACGAGATCCGGCGTACCTTGGACGAGCGGGATTCGTGAAGGGCACACATCGAAGGTATAAAATGTTTTTCCTTTGTAGATCTACTGTAGATCATAGTTTGAAACTCGTACTCGTATTTTCGAAAGTTTTCTTCGCACGGATCCAATGGCTAGGGGGTTTCGGGGTTTCCGCGACGCGAAAAAGCTGTTTTCGCGGCCCGAAAAACCCAACAGCTGTTGCCTGGGACTGCGTCTATAACATTAGAGATTATCATTTGAGTTAGACGAAACTTTTCTTTGCTTTTCTCACATCTAACTTGTAACTAGTTTTGTAATTCTGTTCTATAATTTTTCTTTGCATTCTTTGTTCTTTTTGTTTATGAATCAAATTCTATAATCTTGTTCATGTATGCGAAGATCTAACTTTGTAGGTGATTTGCTACCTTTTGATCCCAAAATTGATAGAACCTTTCATAAAAGGAAAACCTCGCAAAGACATTTAGAAGAACAAGTACATTCAAATATGACAAACAAACTGCTTAAAGATTACGCAGCACCTTATACCAAAGGATTTCGTTCTAGCATCACAAGACCCTCTGTTGAAATTAATAATTTTAAGATCAAGCCTGTGATAATCAGTATGGTCCAATAGAATCAATTTGGGGGTGGACCACATGAAGATCCTAATCAACACTTAGAAGTTTTTTATGAAATCTGCTGAACTATGAAGATGAATGGTGTTCCATCTGAAGCCGTGAGATTATTATTATTTGGGTTTTCTTTAATAGATAGAGCCAAACAATGGCTAAATTTACTACTAGCAAATAGCATTACCACTTGGGAACAATGTGAGCAATAATTCCTTGATAAATTCTATCCTTCAAGCAAGACTGCTCATATGAGAAATCTTATTGCAAGCTTCAGACAGTCAGATTCAGAATCCTTATTTGAAGCATGAGATAGACACAATAACATGCTCAGACAATGCCCACATCATGGATTGGAGAAGTGACTGGTGTTGCATACATTCTATAATGGTATCAATTATCATACTAAGGTGTCATTAGATTTTGCTGCTGGAGGGGCACTTATGAATAAAAGTTTGGATGAAGCCGAAGATATTATTGAAAGTGTAGCACAAAACCATCATCAGTGAGCCACAGAAAGAAGTGGAGGCTATTCATTTTCAAACCCAACTAAAGCATCAAGAAAATTTGATGTGGATGCAATTAATATAATGTCTGTAAAATTGGATGCTCTTACAAAGAAGATGGAAAATATGGGAACAAATACTAGCACGATCAATGCCATAATATGTTGTTGTGAAACATATGGAAGTTCTGATTATGCTCAAGACTCATATCCTTTAGGAGCTATTTCTGCATAAATTAATCAACTTGAGCAGTGTGATGCCATTGTTAGTTACAATCGGAGACAGAACAATTCATATTCAAACACATACAATCCTGGGTGGAAGAATCATCCAAATTTCTCTTATAAAAATAATCAAGAACAAGGGCCATCTATGGGGGCTAGACCAAGTTTCCAGCCTGGGCAACAAAATTTTCAACAACAACCTTCTCAGAGCAATCAAATTTCTAGATTAGAGAAAATGATTGAAGAGCTCATCTTGAGTCAAAACGAAATGAAGCAAGAATTAAAGGTGTTAACTCAAAGAATTGATAATTCAGAAAAGCACTAGAAAATGTTGGTGAGGGAAGCATCCGACGATCGAACCTATGTTTTGATTATGTCAAAGGGTTCAAAGTTAAGGTGTTTTGGTTTCTAATATGTTGAACAAGTTTGCAGGAAAGTCCTAAGTGGAACTTAAGCATAAGTCCTAGCTGCGGTTAGGCAAATGGAAAACCCTAGGGGGTGGTAACCCTAGGTAGAGGAAAACCCTAGAGGGTGGTAACCCTAGGTCATAGGGGGTGGTAACCCTATGCGAAAAATCTTGGTAGGTCGATGGCTTCAGGCAAAAGTCCTAGGGGGTGGTAACCCTAGGTGGAAAGTCCTGGTATCGCGAACCAGGTGAAAGACTGGACTAGCCGGGGAAGCGGATGTTCAGCAGAAAGTTCAGAAGCATCGAGTGCTGAGCAAAAGTCCAGTCGATCTGGAGGATCGACTGGCAACAGGTAAATATCCTGAGTGGAGTAGGTGAGGACGCGTTCCCCGTAGAGGGAATAGTAGGCGTCGGGTCGACCTAGGGTTTCCGGTTGGAAATCCAAAGTCAGACTCGGACAGTCCGGAGACTGTCTATACTTCATTTATCATGTTTATTATGCTAACTTTGTGCTGCAGGATAGTGTTTGGGACTAACGTATCTTGCAGGTGCAAAGGAGCAACCTAAAGCCTCGGATGAACAGCGCCCTCCATGGAGCTTGAGGCGCCTCGGATGCAAAAGCTGAGCTGGCTGCAAAGCACCACTGAGGGCAGAAGGCGCCTTGAAGGCGCCTTGAGAGGGCTATAAGGCGCCTTGAATGGATGAAATTCGACCAGGTCGGTTTTGATCCACGCGGGTGACGCGGCTTGAGGCGGCTCTTCAAGGCGCCTTGAACACCCTTTATAAGGGGGTTTCGACCAGCACTTCAAGGTATAAAGTTTGAGGCTTTCCTTCTTCAACGTGCTGCTAACAAAATCATTCCGAAGCGCTGCTACAACATTCCGACGACCCGGAGCTCTGCTTTCTTCTTCTTTAAGTTGTCGGTATAACTTTATTATACTTTCTTTGTAAGAAGCTTGTAATTCTTATCGAGATTATAGTTGTTGCCCACCGGAAGCGATCAAGGATCGCGGGCCTTCGAGTAGGAGTCGATCAAGGCTCCGAACGAAGTAAAAATCCTCCTGTCTCTGTGTGCTTGTTTTGTTTTATTCCGCTGCTTAATTACTCCGATAATTCTTACGTTTCCGATAATCGAACAAAATAGCCACGAGCGCTATTCACCCCCCCTCTAGCGCGGTCTCGATCCAACAGAAAATTCAAGATAGCCAAATTGTCCAGGTAGCTTCATCATCTTCAAGAGCGCCAGGACAGTTTCTAGGAAAGCCTGATATAAACCCCATGGAACACTTTAATAGAATAGAACTTTGGAGCGGACGGACCTTGAGTGATCCTCAAGTGACTGCTCTAAAAGGAATGAAAATTAAAGAAGAGCTCTCTCCTCCAACACTTGAACCAATTCAGATTCAAGATGAAGAGGAGAGTACCAATAAAGTTGAAGAGACTCTTCCACTTAACCCACAAAGTCAAGTAGTCCCTTTTCCTCAAATCTTAGTCATGCTGAAAAAGGATAAAGAATTTAGCAGATTTTTAGATAAAGTTAAAGATATTTGTGTGGAGGTTCCTCTAATTGATGTCATTCAATAAATGCCAAAGTTTGCCAAATTCCTGAAGGACATCATGTCCAACAAGAGGACGAAAGGAGACATCGAGACCATAGCACTTACTGAGGAATGTAGCGCTTTATTCGAGAAGAACACTTCCCCGAAGCTCAAAAATCGAGGAAGTTTTTATATACCTTGCACTATAGGAGTTGAATTTATAGATTTTTTTTTATGATTTAGGGGTGAGTGTTAGCCTCATTCCGTATTCAATTTGTAATAAGTTAGGTCTCAAAAACTTTAAACTTACTACCATGGTACTGCAATTAGCTGATCATTCTTACAGGTACCCTATGGATATTATAGAGGATGTGTCGGTAGAAGTTGGTGGGATCATTATTACCACAGATTTTGTGGTACTTGACATGGAAGAAGACCCAAAAATTCTGATCATATTAGGAAGACCCTTTCTTGCTACAGTTGGAACTATAATTGATGTTAAAAATCATAAACTTGCATTGGTAATTGGTAAGGAAAGGTTGGAATATGATTTACCAAAATCTTCAAACCATGTCTCTTCTCTTTTAGTGAGTGTCTGCAAGGGGGTGGACACTTACAAATTAGAGGATTGGAATTTCCATCCTCATGGGAGGCCGCCGGATGAAGGACACGATCTGGCAAGCATGGGGAGAAGGCCTCCCATCAAAAATGAAAAGTATATCTACCCTCCGAGGGCAAGAAAACGAGAAGAAAATTAAGGAGACCAGTCGAGCTAATGACCTTAAACAAGCACTTCTTGGGAGGCAACCCAAGTGTTCTTTTAGATTAGATTTAACTTGTAATTGTCTTTTTCGTTAATTAATGATTTTAAGTTTGTTGTTAATTTTTGTTTTCAAGTTGAGTTTCGCTTCCATGAGCTGGCCATGATTTCTTCATGGGCATGGAAGCGTTGGAGAAGTCGGAAAGGAGGCAAATCATCAATGTCAAGATAAACAGAGCTCAGCCATGTACCAAACACGACCGTGTTAAGTTTACAGAGGAGGAGGAGTATTCGGCCGTGTACCACACACTGGCCGTGTGAACTTACCCGAGGAAGAGATGTACTCGGTCGTGTACCACACACTGGCCGTGTGAGTATACCCGAGAGGAAGGCTACACAACCCGTGTAAATTGACACGCCCGTGTAGAAATTCCCGAGAAGAAGCAGGATACGACCGTTACCGCACACGGCCGTGTAAATCAAGCTGGGAAGGAGAATACAAAGCCCGTGTTAATTGACATGGCCATGTGGACATACCCAAGAAGGAGAAACCTTGGGTCGTGTAGATCTACGTGGCCGTGCGGAGCAGTTCGACCTTGGTCGTGTCTATAAGACACGACCGTGCCTAGGCTGTGTCTGCCACATCCCTAGCTGCTTCTTTCTCCCAAACTCTTCTCATCTTCAACCCTTCTTCTCAACTTCGCAGATCTAGATCTCAAACTCATTTTTATCCATAACCTTCATCAAGATCTAGATCTTAACAATAATTTTCGTCTCCTATTTTCAAGATCTATAACTTCTTTTCACTTTTCAAGATCTATTTTTGCAAGATCATGCTTTTCCAACAAAACAAAACCTTTCCCTATTTGAACTTGACAATATGTCTAATCTTTTGAAGAAACTTTGTAAGGGAAGCGGTATATCAAGCGAAGGAAGGGAGCCAACAAAGGAAAAGGGAATGGAAAGGCCACAAAGGGCAAAGGAAAGAGGATTTCACGCGATGAAGGTATTGACAATGAATTTAATATTTTAGAAATGAAGATCAAAAGTCTAGATTTGATATTTTTGTCAATAGAAAGATTCTGTGCACACGGTACATGGATCCAACTATTTTAAATATTTTAGGGATTAGAGATGATGTTGATTGGTGATTGGTTCCCTTGATTGGAATGATATCATGTACACACATTTACCTACATATCCTGGTATTATACTTGAGTTTTTGAGTTCATTAGATGTTCACTTTGCTAATGAAGATGATTACATTGGTAAAATAACTTTTAGATTAATGAATCAAGAATTTCAGTGGGTGTTTAGTGACTTCAATAATTGTTTTGGATTGTCTACCGGTAGCTCTCACAGGTTTGACTCTAGATTTAATTGGAATCATTTTTGGAATTCAATTACTGGTTTGGATCAATCTTATGAGCCCTCTAGAGCTAAAGCTTCCCATATGCAAAACCCCATCTTTAGGTACTTACATCGAGTTATGAGTAAAACTATTTTTGGTAGAGGGGAAAGATTTGGAGTTGTTAGGAAAGTGGAACTTTATGCTTTGTGGGCTATGTTACATAAGGTTGATTTTGATTCTAGCTTCCATTTTTTGCAAACCTTGGTGAGAGCTGGGAAGGCATCCTCAGGATTGATTATTTTTGGTGGTTTGATTACATAAGTAGCTATAAATTTGGGTTGTGATATTGATGAGCTAGAGATTATTCATGGCAATAACATGATCGATATTGATGCATGTCTTGCTATGAAAATGATTTGCCGGGGTGAGAATGATTTTTATTTTCCTAGAAGGAATGGTTTCCCACTACCCCTTCCTTATCCCGAACGGACTTCTGTTCGCAACCCTCTAATTGGGTGATCACTAATGTAGATCCTGAGAATGTCCCTTCTTTATTCGGAGACACTGAGCCCCACCTTAAGCCCTCTTCATCTGGACACCTGCATCCTTCCGGACATCCGGAACTTGCTAGACATTCTTTTGCTTATGGTACGGGTCATTCTATATTTAATTGGTTCCCAGTACTGACGTGGCGACGCACATGACCTTCTTGGATATGGGAGCAACCACCACCGACTAGACAAAACCAATTATGGAAAGCTAATATTTAATTTCCTAAAATAACTTTAGGTTAACCAAAAGGAACAATCAAATCACAAGGAAAAAATAAAACAAAAGAACACAACATCGAAAAATATATTTGAAATACTAGAATCGTAAACCTCTTGTATTTGGTATTATTTCCAAAAATAACTAGTATGATGCGGAAAGAAAAATTACTAGTTATACCTTTTAGAAAGACCTCTAGATCTTCTACCGTATTCCTCTTCTAACCTCGGACGTTGTGTGGGCAACGATCTTCCGAGATGAGAAACCACCAATGAACCTTCTTCTCCTCCTAGCTAGGTTCGGCCAACACAAGAGAGCTTCACCAAGGAAGAAGAAAAACACCAACCAAGCTCCAAGGGATGCAAGCTTTCTCTCCTTCTTCTTGTTCTTCTTCTTCTCCAAGTAATATCCGGCCACCACAAGAGCTCCAAGCAAGAGGGATGTTTCGGCCACCACAAAGAGGAAGAGAGGGAGAGGATGTTGGCCGGCCACACCAAGGAATAAGAGAGGAAGGAAAAATAATAGAGGTTGTACACAATGAAGGCACCCCCACCCCTTCTTTTATATTCCTTAGCCTTGGTAAATTATGAAATTTAATTACAATAAAATTTCCTTAATTTCCTTGACATGATTTAATTGAGAAAAATAAAATAAAATTTCCCAATTAAACTCTTAATGGCCGGCCACATCATAGAGAGGCAAATTAGACAAGTTTCAATCAACAAATTAAAACTTCCTAATTTGTTTACGGAAATTTTAAAAATAAAATTTCTCTTCAAAAATCCCTTCATGGTTGATAAAAAGAAATTTCTATAATTTTAATTTTTCAACATGTGAATAATTTTTAAAGAGAAAATAAAATATCTTTCCAATCTACAAATAAGGAAAGAGATCTAATCTCTTTCTTTAATCTTTTGTAGATCCTTTTAAGAGAGATATTTTAATTTTAATTCTCTTTAATAAATTATATCTTCCACATAATAAAAATTAAAATTAAAATTCTTTTTTAATTTAATTATGGCCGGCCCCCTCTAGCTTGGGTTCAAGCTAGGGCCGGCCACCCTAAACCATGCTTAGGCCGGCCTTAGCTTGATTCCAAGCTAGCTTGGCCGGCCCCCTTTAGGTGGGTATAGAAGGTGGGTATAGTACTCTATAAATAAGAGGCTACGATAGAGACCGAGAGGAGAAATTGGTTTTGGTCTCCTGATAAAATTAAGCATCCCGTGTTCGCCCCGAACACACAACTTAATTTTATCAATAATAATTCATTCCACTAGAGAACTATTATTGAATTACCGCACCAATCCCAAATTACATTTTTGGGCTCCTTCTTATTATGAGTGTGTTAGTCTCCATGTGTTTAAGATATCGAATGTTCACTAATTAAGTGAGTTACTGACAACTCATTTAATTAATATCTTAGTCCAAGAGTAGTACCACTCAACCTTATCGTCATGTCGGACTAAGTCCACCTGCAGGGTTTAACATGACAATCCTTACGAGCTCCTCTTGAGGACATTATCAACCTAGTATCTCTAGGACACAGTTTCCTTCTATAATCAACAACACACACTATAAGTGATATCATTTCTCAACTTATCGGGTTTATTGATTCATCGAACTAAATCTCACTTATTGATAAATTAAAGAAATAAATATCAAATATATGTGTTTGTTATTATATTAGGATTAAGAGCACACACCTCCATAATAACCGAGGTCTTTGTTCCTTTATAAAGTCAGTATAAAAGAAACGACCTCAAATGGTCCTACTCAATACACTCTGAGTGTACTAGTGTAATTATATATTCAAGATAAACTAATACCTAATTACACTACGATCTTCTAACGATTTGTTCCTTTTCATTTTGGTCGTGAGCTACTGTTTATAATTTATAAGGTACTGATAACATCATCTTCTGCATGTGACACCACATACTATGTTATCTACAATATAAATTAATTGAACAACTACAAACAAATGTAGATAATTTGACCAAATGTGATTCTTTATTTCAAATAAATGTTTACAAAAGCTTAGGCTTTCAGTATACACTCCAACACCTAGATCATTATTATGGACTTAGTTTTCCTTTTGGTACACATTATGAGGAGGTTGATATTTTCAGGAGTTACATACTTAGTGTCATGTACCATTTTTGTATGCTGAGCGATTGTCGACTCCATTATTGTTGAGCACATCATCAAATACATGGATCTGTACACACAACCACTCATGGGTTAGTGGTATATCAGACAGGGTGTGTGCAGTTTGCTCTGTCAGGGCTCCACTGGTCCGCTCGTGGGTAGTGTGATTGTAGCGTGGTAGCAGGACAGGGATCCCTCCTCTTGATTATGACACAGGGAGATGAGAGCATTGCGCTCCCCCACTATGATTTGGAGTAAGAGGATAGGTGTACTCCGACAACATCTTGTCTACTCGGTCACTTAGGAGTAGTGATGATAGAGTGCACAATTGTCATAGCCCTACCCACTCGGTCTCACCATCATGTGTGAGATGACTAACTGGTGTCAAGGGTGACCATGACATTTACATCATATGCATGGATTGCATCTATTGCTTATGATTGTTGCATTTTGGATGCTCCATTTTTATGGATGCATATGTTTGATATGCATACAGGAGACATGAGGTATTTGGTCTGATAACCCTTATGTCAGGATAGGAGGCCAAGTGAGTACAGTTCTTCTTTTGTTGCTCAGTTTTACATTTCTTGTTATTGATTAGGAGATTGTACTCCATGATTATTACTTATAGATATATCTTACTATGCATGTCAGTTTGATAACCGTTGAGTTGTTAAACTCACCCCGTTGCTTTATTTCTATTTCAGGTTGAGGCTATCAAGAGGTTCCAATCACTAGTCCCCCACCTCGTGTAGATATAGTTTTCTACTTTTAGACTTTATTTCCTTGTTTTGTGATCTACATGCATGTGATGTGTAGATCTTGTACTCGTGGATGTTATATCGAGTTTTGGTCTACTACTCTTATTTTCCGCCATGTTAGTTTTTCGTTGTGGGTTGTGTTTTCCTCGAGTAGTGTAGTAGGTATTATTATAAACTGTGTGGTTGTAGTGGCAGATCCAGGAATTCAAGCATGGAGGGGCGATTTTTACATGGAACAAGGGGCAGTATCCTCTATTTCCATTGATTTTCTACTTTCAGACTTTGTGTCCTTGTTTTGTGATCTACATGCATGTGATGTGTAGATCTTGTACTTGTGGATGTTATATCGAGTTTTGGTCTACTACCCTTATTTTCTGCCGCGTTGGTTTTCTGTTGTGGGTTGTGTTTTCCTCGAGTAGTGGAGTAGGTATTATTATTAACTGCATGGTTGCAGTGGCGGATCCAGGAATTTAAGCATGGAGGGGCAATTTTTACACGGAACAAGGGGGTGGAATCCTCTATCTCCATTGATGGATCCCATAATACTAGCGCCCCCCCCGCCGCCGCCGCCGCCGCTAGATCCGCCCTTGCGTGGTTGTGTGGTCAGTCATAGGCTAATTTATTATAAACTGCGTGGAAGTTTATTTATATTATTATATATGTTCTGGCCGTGTTGGCCGAGGATTGAGAGGTCGTGAGGGCTATGTAGTCAAGTATCAGATTGTCACCCGTACAAGGGAGATGCTGTCGGAATTTCCTCTGACAGGGACTCCCCTAGGGCGTGACACTATGTGTCTGTTCCCACTAGACTGACTACATTACACCTAGCCCAAGTAATACTTCCTCATTCTATGGATTCAAATTACTCATACATGTATTCAAGAGTTTCATACTCTTAATATATGATGCTTTGGCCAAAGACTCAACATCATATATATAATCAGCATGTTAACTCAATCAACAAGATATCCCCTACAGTACACATTCTACATGTGTATACACAACAGAATATAAATATCCAAATCCAAAACTATATAAAAAATAACTAGATCATCTCTAAAATCAAGAACACAAGTATCAAGCATAGGTAAATATAAGTAGATTCAAGGTAAAGCAACATAATCCATCAATTAAAAATAAACATACACTAAGTTCAATAAACTATAGAATCCAAGGAAAAAGTACCCGCCTTTAGTGTAGAGCATTCTAGTAGTCGTCTTCCAATCCAAGGCTCCGTCTCAAGGTCACATCCTACATATCAAGGCACAAAGAATATATAAGGATCTATAAATCATTTAGTCTGCCTATGGATTAATTCCTATGGTAATGCATTAATCCATCTATCAATCACTCTTTAATTATTCCACATTAATAACTCTTCAAATGAATGGTTCATTAACCCATCCAATCTGTAACAGAATTATGTATCATAACTAGGTTCTATCATACATCAAGTAGCAAAAACCTAATCCTAATCTGATTAGGTAACACCTATTAATCCAACCAATCATTTAATCCATATCTTAGATCAACTATGCATCATCCAAATCAACCTATCAACTAAATAATCCAACCACCACAAGAAAATTAAAATCTAATACCCATCAACCTCACTGTAATCTACAACTGGATTGACCTTCTATGATCATTGAAAGAGATTAACCCATCAATCCACCATTGACATCAACTTCCCTATCCCAATCCACAACAACATTCACAAATCTCCAAATTCATATTCTACTTGGAAGCTATAAGTTAAATAATCTATATGAAACCATTTAGGTAAGGCAAAGTCGTTACCCCTATCGTTAGTGCTCCAGCGATGATAGATTCCTGGCGATAGAAGGTTGGTGGTGGCCCCAAGTGACCACAATGGAGGGAAAGGAAATTTTGAGGCAATGCTGATGCAAGCATGTGAGAAGGTACTGCGATGGCTTTAGAGAAAAGGCAGCGCTGTCAGCAGTGATTGACTAGAGGTCGCAAACAATGTCATCGATCGAAGATCTAGGGCACAGATCAATAACATACTAATACACACCAACACGGTGGTCTCGCCGATGATCGACTTCATAAATTCGATCAATAGACTAAGCAACTCCAATCAATGGAGTGCTAAGGCACCAGTTGGGAGGAGAGGTTGCACGACGATGGTCGACTGAAGGGTACCTGAGGTGGTGGTGCCGACGATGAAGCAGACATGAAGAGGGGAAGGGCGATTGGATCGGGATCGGGCAAAGGGATGAAGAGAGGAGAAGTGAACTGAGGGATTTTGATTAATAGCTTAGGTTAAATACTTCCATATTTAGGTTAATGAAATTAATTAATTCCCAACTTAAATGGGTATATCAAACAGACTTTTCCTAATCCTAATTAATTCATTCCCTTAAACGTGTCATACGAACTCCATTTAAATTCTATTTTAAAAAAAAAATCTCAAAAATCCAATAAGATTATTTCTCTAATAACACTTATTATTTAATTGTTGGATCTTATACCAGTAGATCTAAAATATTATAGAAGTGTCATAGGTAATCTATTATACTTAACTGCAAGTTGACCTACTATTTTATTTGGTGTTAGTATGTGTGTTAGATACCAAACCTATACTAAGGAATCTCATCTTGCAAATGTAAAAGGAATCTTTAGATACTTAAAAGGCACACCCAATGTAGGAATTTGGTACCCTATAAGAACTAATTTTGAACTCATTGGTTACTCTAATTAAGATTATGTCGGCTATAAATTAGATCAAAAAAGTACAAGTGGTGGATACTAACTCCTTGGACCATCACTTGTCAACTGGTTTAGTAGAAAATAATACTGTGTTATTTTATCTATTACTAAAGCAGAGTATATATCAATGGGGGAATGTGTAGAACAGTTATTATGGATGATGCATACTTTAAAAGACTTTAACCTACACTATAAAAATGTAAAAATATTTATTGATAGCATTAGCTCAATCAACTTAATCAAAAATCTAGTGCATCATTCAAGAACTAAACAGATTGAAATTAAACATTACTTTATCAGAGATTATTTCGCTAAAGGAGACATTGAACTCAACTACGTTGATTCCAAGTCAAATCTAGCTGATATCTTTACTAAACCATTCCCTGAATATGAATTTAGCAATTTACACCAACAGTTAGGAATATGCACGATAGATTAGAACTTACTTCATTTTATCTGCAAGTAATTTTCAAATTCTAGGCAAATTCCTTAATTATGTTTTCTTAAAATCCCTATTTTTCTAGTTTTTCAAAATCGGTTATGGACTTAGCCTAGGTGTTTCCTTAGACAGCATGATCCTATAGCTTTAGGTATGTAACGCCCGAAAATTCTTAAAACTATTTTAGAATTATTCAATAATTTTTCTGGAATTTTTAGATATTTTTCCGGAATTTTCCGAGTATCGGAAGTAGCAAAAATAATTAGAACCGCAAAATAGCTTAGGCGGGAATCGAACCCGAGACCTATGGTTTCGGGATAATGTTAGTAACCGGTTGAACCCAGCAGGGCCGTGCTGAAAGGAAAGGGAATCAATTATATTTATAATTGGTTTGGCCGAATTAAATATTTAGTATAAATAGGAAAACATAAGTGGGTTTGGTTTAATTTGGTTCGGCAGCCCTCTCCTCACCACCGAAACCCTCACGCCACCCTTCTCCTCTTCCTCCTTCTCTCGGCGCCCCTCTTCCTCCTCCTTCTCACGGCACACCAAGCCCCCAAGGGCCAAGGGAACATCTTCCGGCGACGACTCCAACACGAAAAAGGTCCTTCTCCGCGAGAGGAACGCGAAGACGTGAGCGAATCGTCGAGAAGTCGTCTCCACCGGAATTTCTAACGAAAGGAATTGTAAGAAAATTAGCGTACGAGGTAAGAAACCCCTCACCTGCAGTATAATAGCTCCGTTTGGTTTTCTACGCATTAGTTTTAGCTATATGCAGGTTTTTCGGCACATAGGGTGTGTTTGAACCCTCCTCGAGGATTAGGGATCTAGTTGAGCACCTCTAGACGGGCCGGACACGTTGGTCTCCTTTAGTTGGAGATTCTAGACGTTGTCGGGTGCCTAGAGGTGATCTCCCTATTAGAGGAGAGAGTTGGAGCACACCAAGTGTTCGGTAAAATGTTACTGTAGCTAAATACCACCTCAGTTATGTTTAATAGCTCAGTTAAATGCATTAGTAGAATTTAAATCAGTATGTTAGTCTAGTTTCAGCTTACATGGGACTACGGTCCAATGGGTGGGCTCCCATAGTCGCCTCTAGGTTTAGATAACCTAGCTCTAAGTTTAGATAACCTAGAAACAGCAAAATAAGCAATTAGTAGCTATATTCAGTATTTTATTTTCAATGGCACTGTACTGGATTAGATATCCATTGGGCTGGGCTCCCATAGTCGGTCCCTAGGTTTAGATAACCTAGTTCTAGGTTTAGATAACCTAGTTAACCCTACTAAATTCGGGACTTGCAAACCCGGGTCTAGTTAGGGATGCGCGCATAGCAAGTACAGTTGCCGGGCCCAAACAGCATGATTACTATTTTCACTTACTATGATATTAGCTTTCAAACTCTTAATCTAATCCAGTGATTATAGTTTAAGATCAGTTTTAGCTTAGTTTCAGCTTCAGTTTCAGTATCATGCCCAGCTTAGTTTTTCCTGTGAATATGCATGATAATTCTATGTTCAGTTATGATTGCCATGTTGTATGATGTATGTCATGCCATGCTTAGTATATTCAGTGTTCATATGTTTCAAATAGCATGTTTTCAAATCATGAGTTGCATCGTATGCATTGTTTTTGTGAGTAGATGGTTTCTTACTAAGCTTTTAGCTTATAGATACTATTTTCCTTATACTGCAGACACAGGTAAAAGGAAAATGGACTAGCAGTGGAGGTTGGAGGTCAATGCAGATCAAGATGTGTGTGGCAGGAACTGGAATAAAAGATCCTTAGGGAGTTAGCAGATTAAGAACTTAGTTTTTGTTTTAAGATACTTTTATGCAGTTCTAGTGGTTTTAAATGCTATGAATTAATAAGCTTTGCACTAGATCATGTTAGAATGCTAGTTAATAGATATTAGAACGTTTTACATGCATAACTGTTGTGTGATGTTTTAGCACGAACAAGTGTTGAAATCGGAGTTCCAGGAGCGAAATCAGAACTCTGATCGATGGATCGGTCGACCGAACCTTGGATCGGTCGACCGATCCGGATGCAAATGGTATCGCACATCGGATCGGCCACCGACCGATCCAATGTAAAGTTGGCCTTCGCGAGAGGTTACAAAGCTTGCCGATCGGTCCGCCGACCGATCGCTGAGCCATCGGATCGGTCACCGACCGATCGGCACTCGGATCGGTCGGTAGACCGATCCACCTCTGACGTACTACTTATGGATCGGTCCACCGACCGATCCAGAGTTTTCTTCCGTGCCAGTATCAGCTGGATCCAGGATTGCCAATCGATCTAGGGATCGATTGAAATGCCTGATTACAGCTAGCAGGTCATCTGAGAGGCATAGATTGTCTTCCCTAACATGTGTACAACCCTTAGGTACACCTAGAATGTTAAGTTTAGATTTTATAGAAATTAGTTTAGTAAGATTTTCATCAATCTAGTTTTTCCGCATTAGTCATTTAGTTTAGCATTATTGTAGCGACCGGCCTTACAGCCTAGTAGTAGAAGGCGGGGCGTTACAAGGTAGCTAGCATCTCACAAGAACATTAGAGTTACCTTGCTTGTATATTCAAAAAGATAGAATAGTTTAAGATGCTTAAAATTTTACCTGGACTTCAAATGCTTATATCAGTGCTTCAACATAAGCCTGAGCAAAAAATACAAACATACAGTGATCAAGTTAAATAGTCTTTCTTAGTAGATAACTAATTAGACACATGTACTTAATTTGACTAACCAAGTGAACACTACTATCTTCTGGTAGCTAATTAGTAACGAAATAGTAAACAATTAAGGACAAATTTTTAGATATTTATTTTCAAAGTAATATCAAGTTCAGGGGGAGGATATTTTTTTTAAAAAAAACTCCTTTAAAAATTATTCTTTGAAATTACCTTGAAAAATATTTTATAAGATGTTTTAGAAAATACTTCAAAAATTATTTTGAAAAGTACTTTGAAAATATTTGAAAAGTTTTGAAAACTTAATTGAAAAATATTTTACAAAATTCTTAAAAGAGATTATTCTTTTACTTTGTAAAAATATTTAATAATAGTTTGAAAATATCATTATCTATTTTGGAAAATGGGTTCCGACATTTACATTGAAAATACCTTTCAAAAGTTTCTTTGAAAATTTACTTTAAAAATTACTCTATGAAATTACTTTGAAAATTAACTTTACTCACTTTTGAAAAATTAATTTGAAACATCTCCGTTAAAAATCACTCTGAAAAATATCTTTCAATAACATTATAAAATATTACTAGTTTTAAATTGTTTCAAAAAGTGTTTTTAAAAATTGCTTTATAAGTATTTTGAAATTTCCTTTGAAACACTTGTTTGAAAATACTTAACAATGTTTTGTAAAATACTTGCAAAAAAATACCTTAATTTTGAATTTTACTATGAACATTCTTGGCTTTTTAAACAATCATTTTTAACAACTCCTCCCTGAAATAAACTTCTATCTTTAGTGCTTAATAAATTTACTTAGTTTGTTTGCCTATTTCATATTTTTGTTATATTGATTTGTATATTTTTTTATGAATGTCAAAGAGAGAGGGTAAGAGATTACATAAGAAAAATAAGAATATCTGAAAATCTTAACCTTAAAATGATTAAGAGAATAAAATAGAATTTCAAGTTACTTAAGTTTTTATAAATCATTTTCTATATTGTTGTTTCTTATTGCATATTTTTCTAACTTTATCCCAGGTTGTTATTGCATCAAAAAAAGGGAGAGATTGTTGGTGTAGTTGATACCAATAGTCAAATCTAAGTTCTGATGAATGACGAATAGATTAAAGTTATGTGTGATCTAACTTTGTTATCAAGTGTGCAGGATTTGACGGGTCTAGAGGACTTGATACTAGTTTGAAATCCAGCTAGGTCTGTTGGATCTGATAACTGGTGGAAAGTCCGGATAGGTCAAGGAGTGACCTGATATTTGGAAAAAAGTTTGGCTGGGTCTCGAGACCTGATAGCTGGCCGAAATCTAGTTGGGTCTACAAACCTGATAACTAGTGGGAAGAACTATTGGGTCAAAGGAAAGTCAGGCGATTCTGCAGGTAAGTAAAGTAAGTCATTAGAGGAGAATGTTCTAGTGAGGATGAGTTTCAATTAGGGACTTAGGTGTTGTTCCAGTTTAGGTCTATTTTGGATACCTAAACTGAGACCATGACTAGATCCTAATTTTAGGCAGAGATGATCTAATTAATAATGCTTTTCTATATTATGCTAACCTTGTTTTGTAAGTTACACTTTATTTTTGGACAAACATATTTTGCAGGACTAAAGTAGCAAAAATCAGCCTCGGATGAATAGTATCTAAGGCGCCTAAGAGTTGGCTTGGAGTAGGCTTGGAGCTACCCTAGACCTGTTGTAGGGGCCCTCAAGGAGATAAAGTTTACGCTGCGGAGAGGCACCGAGGAGTGCACTGGAGGCACCCCTAATGCGTGCTCAAAGGCACCTTGGAGCGCTTGGAAGGCACCCTTGAGTGGATAAAAGCCGAGTCTATGTTGTTTATCATGACCAGGGTTTAAGGGATTAAACTTAAGGTTGGAGGCACCTCCAATGAGCTTGGAGGTACCCTCAACACTCTTTAAAAGAAGTGTTTGAGCAGCATAATGAATCTCCCTTCTATAAGCTTTAATGACTCTTCTATTGCTTTGACTATGCTTTGCTGCTGTGCTACTACTCTGAGACATTTGACAACTACCCATAGGCTGACATCGACACATGAGCCCGTTTCAAATTCTATAATTCTAAAGTGTTAGTAACAATTTAATATTCTTGTACTTCTTTCATACTTGCAAAAGGAAAGTATAGGCTGTTACACTTTCTCATTTTTTATACTTGTATTCGATTCCCTCTTTTGATTGTTTCGAAAGAGGTTTATAGTGGATTGACTATCGATACGGTCCGAGAGATTGTGAGTATTGAAGTAGGAGTCGTTAAAGGCTCCAAATCAAATAAACTACTTATGTTCTGTCTCTTTGTTCATTTCTTTTATTACTTTTTCAATCTCTATTTTTTGCTGCATTTTGTTTTAAATTTCTAAAAAGACTATTTTCAAAAAAAATACACGTGATTCACCTCCCTCTCAAGTGCACCGACCCTATAGGTTCCTCCAATTACATTGGAGATATCATGGAAATATCTTGGTTCAATATGCTCACTAGATGTGCAATATCTATAATGTATGGTCTTGTAACCATATCGTTACTTATCGCACTAGTAGTGATCATACGAGGATCGCTAACGTTTTCCTCGAAAGATACTTTCCTGATTTGTCACTTCTACTGCCCTCAATGAATTTGGTGTTTTCTGTTTCGAAGAAGGATATCTTAGAGGGATCATAAAATTTATACCCCCTAGACTTCTCAGTGTAACTTACAAAATTACAGTCAATTGTTCTTGAGTCCAGTTTCATTTCGTTAGGCATGTAAGACCTAACCTTAGTTGGACAACCCTAGACGTGTAAATGCCTAATGCTAGGCTTCCTACCCATTCACATCTCAAATGATATTTTAATTACTACCTTACTAGGTACTTTGATACGTAGATAAAATGTAGTCTTGAATGCTTCACCCCCATAAAAATTTAGGCAAAGAAGTAAAAGTCATCATACTTCTTACTATATCTTTTAGGGTTCGATTGTGTCGTTTAGCTACATTATTTAAACTAGGTGTATTAGGCATAGTATACTGATGCACAATCTCACACTCAACAAGGTAGTTCATAAAAATCCTGGAAGTTGTTCACCTAATTCATCATGTCCACAGTACTATTCACCTCCATGGTTGGATCAAATGACTTTAATTTTTTTACCTAGTTGAAGTTCAACTTCGATTTTGACAATCTTAAACTTATACAAAGATTGTGACTTCTTATGAATAAAGTATAAATAGTCGAATCGAGAGTAGTCTTCTATGAAACTAATAAAATATGTTTGATTATTCCAAGATGCCTTAGGGACTAGTCCACAAACATCCGTATGTACTAGCTCCAAGACGTCACTACATCGACTTGCTCCCTTATTCCTTTTGTTAGTTATCTTTCCCTTAACACACTCTATACAGACATCAAAATATGATATGTCAAGGGAATCGAAAATTTTATGTGATATTAACTTTTCTAGCTATTATCTCGATATATGTCATAAATGCTTATGCCACAATATGGATGAATTCTCATTAGTCAATTTGTGTTTCATACATATACCATGCATAATCATGTTGTCATCCTTAGGAGTTATGATGTTTAATTTATAAGGCTTATCAACTATGAAATCATTATCAACCAACATAAAATTAAAGAAAATACAAAAAAAATATTTCTAAACGAACAAGAATAACTTATTTATTCGACCAAGAAATTGAAATTAAAATCTATCAAAAAATCATATAATAAATATATTTTCCAAATCCAAAAGACCTATTAGTTCCTAAATAAAATCTAAAAACACCAATAGACTCGACTTTAATCTTTTTTTCATTACCTATATAGATATATTTTTCACCATTAAGCAGAAGTTTGCTCTTGAGACAACCCTACATAGTGACATTTATGTGAGTAGTAGCACCAATATCTATCCATCAAGTGTCAATAGGTACAATAGCCAAATTGACTTTTGAATTAATAAGAGTGAGAAATTTACCCTTTTTAAAGGTCAGTTGGCGTACTTGGAATAGTTTTTCTTCATATGTTCTTTCTTCTTACAGAAGAAACAAGTGGATTTCTTATCCTACTCTTTTGCCCCTTATGGCTAACACCTCTAAAATCTGCAGTTTGTTTTCTTTTTTCCTTTATTGATTCTCTTTCTCATTTTGCCTAAACCTTACGAACCAGATGCTAGGTGAGCACTTTTAGGTGTCTCACACCTTAGTCTTGTTAGGATCCTTCGTACGGAGCTAGAGAGGGGGGGTGTGAATAGCCGACCCCAAATCGTCGTTTCTTTCTACAAAACGTGTTAGCGCAGCGGAAAATACAAAGAAACGAAAGAGAAGAAAACCAAACCTTAACACAAGGATGTAACGAGGTTCGGAGATTAGGGCTCCTACTCCTCGGCGTGTCCGTAAGGTGGACGAGTCCAGTCAATCCGTCGGTGGATGAGCCCCCGGAGAACCGGCTAATACAATATACTCCTTGTGGGTGGAGAAACCTCGCCACAAACGTTTGCAACAACAAACAAAGAGTACAAGAACAGTAAGAAAAGCAATACAATATGAATACAATAGCACTCTACCAATTGCTTGCTTTTTTGTCGACTGGAGGTGAAGCAACAACTTCACAACCCAAACGCAGCAGCTGGTCGACGACTGGAAGCTCACGCGAAGCTTCGGAGGCGAGCTCAATCAAAGCTCAGTTGAAGCAGAAGCTTCAGCAGCAGAAGAACAGAAGTTCTAGAAGAAAAGAAGAAGTCACAGTGCAGCAGCAGCCCTCGACCCCTTTATACCTGCAAAGAAGACAGCGAAGAAACTAGCCATTGCTACGCAACGGCTAGGACGTGGACCGATCAGGCTGAAGCCTGATCGGTCTGGGCCTTGCCTGATCGGTCGTGGGGACCGATCAGGCCCTGTGCTGATCGGTCCCCAGACCGATCAGAAGGCTTCACAGAGAGTTGCCCAACTCTCTGTGTGGAATCTGATCGGTCCCCGGACCGATCCCACCTGTCCCTGATCGGTCCCGGGGACCGATCAGGCTCCATTCTGATCGGTCTAGGCTCCATTCTGATCGGTCCCCAGACCGATCAGTAAACATATCGCTGGATCGGTCTGCAGACCGATCCAGAGCTTGGTTTTTGCCCAAACCAAGTCCCAAGTCTCCCAAACCAACATCCGGTCAACCTTGACCTGTTGGTACATCATGCTTAGCATCCGGTCACTCCCTTGACCTGCTAAGACTCCTCACCAAGTGTCCGGTCAATCCCTTTGACCCACTTGGACTTTTCTCTTCGTGTCAAGTATCCGGTCACTCCCTTGACCTACTTGACCTTCTCAACACCAGATGTCCGATCATCCTTGATCCATCTGGATTTTCCCTTGCCCGGCTTCACTCACCAGGACTTTCACCTAGCTTCACTCACTAGGGTTTTCACACTGCCTAACATCCCAGTTAGGACTTTCTCACTGCCTGGCTTCACTCACCAGGACTTTCCAACTGCCTAACATCCCAGTTAGGACTTTCCCATTGCCTGGCTTCACTCACCAGGACTTTCCACACTGCCTAACATCCCAGTTAGGACTTTCCCACTGCCTGGCTTCACTCACCAGGACTTTCCACACTGCCTAACATCCCAGTTAGGACTTTCCCACTGCCTGGCTTCACTCACCAGGACTTTCCACACTGCCTAACATCCCAGTTAGGACTTTCCCCGTGCCAAGTCTCCATACTTGGACTTTCCGCGTGCCAAGCTACCTGCTTGGACTTTTCCCCGTGCCAAGTCTCCGTACTTGGACTTTCTAGTGCCAAGTCTCCATACTTGGACTTTTCGCGAATCAGGTCAACCAGGTCAACCTTGACCTAAGGTTGCACATACAATCTCCCAAACACCTATTCTTGTCAAACATCAAGAATACAACTCTCTTCTCGTCAAACATCGACATGCAACTCAACTAGGTCAACCTTGACCTAAGGTTGCACCGACAATCTTCCCAAGTCAAACATCAAAATACAACTCGAGTCAAGTCACCTCGAGTCGGGTCAACCAGGTCAACCTTGACCTAAGGTTGCACCAACAAGTCTCTCCTCCTCTTACACACATTGAGCTATAAGTTCATTCAATGTCCACTTTTTCTTTTGAGTATTATATAAAATCTTAAAAGTAGTGGACCATGAAGGCAGAGACATCAAGATGAAAGACACTAACATAAACTCGGACATATTGAATTTAAGTGCTTTCAAACTTGTAGCGATATTATTCATCTCCATAATATACTTTATGGTGTTTCCTTTACCATTATATCACATAATTACCAACTTCGAAAGAAGTATGGTATTCTCGACCTTTTCGTTTACCATAAAACAATCTACTAATTGGCTAAGGAAATTTCTAGCATCCTCTTCCTCAGTTATTGAGCTCTTAATTGGTGCTGAAATGGAAAGCCGCCTCATGATACTCAAACACATGCGATTTGATCACTCTCATTTTTAAATTCATTCCTTTGCTCTATAGTGCTAGAACTAATCAGGGGTATAGGGTAATAATACCTTAATGCATAATCCAAATCTATGTAGCTAAGACTACAATTACATATTCTATCCTTTCAGTAAAATTCAAAATTGGTTAATGTGGGGATGATATTAATATTGACAGTAACAGGTTGCACTAAAATTAAAAGAGTGTAGATTATATAAGCTCATGATTTAATAAAGTTAAGAATATGTATAACATGAAATTATGCAACTAAAATAAAATTGTAAATGCATATAAATAAACTTTTTATGAAATATCAAATATAGCATTGCATTTTACTCTGTGGACTAAAGTATAATCTATTAGCAACTCTCTAATATAACTTAAATTTTAATTAGCCACATAATAAACTTTCCTTTGGGCCAATCCATTATGCACATAATTCAACACTTTATATGAGTTATAAATTAGTCAATAACCTATAATAACCTTAATCTACCATATAACATATTTTTCTTTGGGCTAACATATTTTGTAAGTGATCTGAATAAAATAAATTTTGTTCTATAATTGTAGGCTACCGTGAACATATATCTAGTATAAAAGTAATTGACTCAAATATATTAAATCTACTTAAAGTATTTTCCTTTGGATTGACACAATAATTCAATTTAGTAACACGTATAAATAGATCCAAGAAAATCTTAAGAGCTTTAACTAAATGGATAATTATTTAATCAATCTAAACAACTCAAAATTAAATTTATTAATTGATTGATATCTTATAATAATCGTTTAGCATCAATTATCTCAACTAATTTAAAAGCCTACTATATATATGCAATTTCTGTAATGGCATAATTCGGTGAGAATGTTATTTCTGTTTGGATGCATCTTTGTATTTAATTTCATTCTCAACTTTTTTTTGTTTTCCTGACACATGCAATTTTTTTATACCATTTACTTGATTGGATTAAATTCCAATCGATTGCATTCTCAGGTACAAGGTTGTTAATCGATTGGAAATTAATTTATCCTTCAAAATTATTAATCAAGAATTTTTTTTATCTTTTTTCAAATTATTAATCGATTGAAACTTTTCTAATCAATCTGAATAACTTTAATCAATTGATTAATCGATTTCAAGTATTTTTATGTTCGATTTTAAAGTGTTCAATCGATTGACGAAAATAACCAATTGATTTGATATCCATGATCGAACCTGTAATCAATTAAAATCAATCGTGTATTCGAATTTCGTTGAGCCAATCGATTACGAAATCAACACAATCAATTAGGGCCAATGGATTATTAAATCAATCGATTCTTGAAGGTTTCATAATTTTAGGCTCGGTAATCGATTGACTGACCAAGCCAATCGATTGCACCATCATGATTTGACGTAACATTAAATCAAAGGCGATGGTTTTCAACAAAGAAAGTCGTAATTCGTTCGCTATTCTTCATGTTCTTAACAAAAATGAGAAAGCTCAAAAACTCAAGACTTTCCTAGGTTTTCTTCTACAAGAGTTTTCAACGATTAAACATGGTATATACTAGCGAAACCTAATCTAGCATTAACATAATAAATCGAAGAAAACAATTTAAATTATATAGCCATAGAAAACGATGAGACAAAGTCATGGCTATGATACTAATTGATAAGTTCATGTTTTCTCGAATCTCATAAATTTTAACAACAAATAAAGAAATCAAAGAGATTAAAAAAACACGAAACATAGATTTTGTTTCATCGGATCATGACATAGCAATTAAAAGCATAAACAAATAACTAAAAGAAACTTAATTGAAGAATCATCCTTATCTTTAGAGTCGTCCAAGTAATCTAGAAATCCTTAAGGCAAAAGGAGCAGAAGTAAAGAGAGAAAATCTTTCAAGGAAATTAAGGGGTGATGACATCGCAAAACTTCTGCGAAACAAGAAGTTAAGTCAAGATCCCTAAACCCTTGGAGAGCAACCCTATATATAATAGACATTTATTATCAACTCATAGATGATTATGGATACAAATAATGAGTTCTCACATACTATGCCCATATCCAATAACTCGATACCCAATAACCTTAAGTTAAATCACTTAATAGGTTTTGATATCGCAAATTTTAAATCACATGTGAAATCACCATAAGAGATATTAAATCCAACACAAAGCCTATGAAGCAAATCTAATTATCATACATGCATGACACTTCTTGTACTAGCCTACACGGGTATAGCTGAGATAGTAAGTGGATGAAAGTTTACCACTTGAGGTCGAAGAGTCGAACCTTTGGATTAGTGGGACGTAAATCTCTACACCTCATATAACTTATCCCCATCCGCTTGCCTCTTCAGTGATTGTTATTTATTTTCTCTGTGTTGGTCTTGGGACAAGCTGACGGAGGCACTGGGAGAGAGCGTTTCATCTTTTGCCACATGACACTCCCTGTACTATATCTGTCTCGCTTCTGCATTTCACCTGTAAAAAAACCTGAAGATCTAAAGCCATGAAAGACTGCATGGTTCATCGCTGCTGGAAGAAGCCTCCTCCTCTTCTCTCCTCCCTCAATCAACAGATCAGATAACAACTTCATTGCTGCTGACTTCTCTGAATCCTTCACTCTCGGCTTTCGATCCCCAAAGCTAACAAGGACGGAGTTATTGTCTATCTCAACCTGAACAGAGGATATGTATTCTTTCTTATGTGCAGGGCCGTCCTCCTCAACAATCCTGCAGGTCTCGTACAGTTTGCTTGATCGTTAGATATTATTCTGCAGGTTTCGTGCACTTGCTAGATTAGCTGATAAAGGTAGGATTTTGGATTACTGACCTATATACAGGACACCCCCAATGGTTTTTGCCACACAGACTGTGAAGTCTCTGCTTGCATTCAACGTCTTTCTTCCCTGCTGCTTCATTTCCGGTGGTTACAGAGCACGATTCGGCCACCGGGGAGGCTGACAACAGTCGCAGGGCCATCCGCGCCGCATTGATCCTAGCCATTAGTTTCTGCTCCGAGGACGCCGTGCAGACAAGCTGTCCGTCCACGAGAATGGAGACGATGTTCAAAGAGCCCTCAATCTGGTTCTTGATGCCCAGCCTTCGGCCGTTCTTTTGGCAGAACATGTAGAGGGCAGCCACCGGCTGCTCCTCCACAGTCTCCTCGGTGATGATGGGTTCCAGCATCCCCCGGAAAACCTGATTTCCGAGTTTGAATCTTGGAGCAGTCAGCGGAAATTAAGGGAGAGAAAAGAGGGTTTTTGTTGTTGTTTTTCTTATCGAGATTTTACCTTCCAGAAGGTCTCGAGGTTGTAATCGCAGTCGATGTAGACGGCGGCGGCGAAGGACTCGACGATGTCGGCGAGCACTTTGGGGGCCTTGATGGAGCCGCCGTGCTGCAACCTCCCCGCGTCCTCCATCGCTTCCTTCATCACCATCGCCGTGAAGTCCTCCACCTGATCGGAGACGAAGAACATTAGGGTTAGCTCCATCACCAAAAGGAAAGCTGGGAAACAGAGGGTTCGTTCATGAACCAAGTGGTCGAGGGTCGCGGAGTTGTGGCGGAGGAAGCGGTAGAGGCCGTGGCGGACCGCAACGCGGGCGAGCTTCTCGGTGGAGATGTTGGCGGCGCGGAGGAGCGTGAGGGGGCCAGGGTCGAGGGTGGGGTTGGTGAGGAAGACGAACTTAGTGACTGCGAGGCCGAGGACGGCGTCGCCGACGAACTCGAGACGTTGGTACGAGGGCTGGCCGTCGACGGAGGAGTGGGTGAAGGCCTCCTCCAACAGCAAGCGGTCCTTGAACTTGTAATCGCCGAGAATGCGCTCGATCGCCTCCACCTCCATCGAACACCTCGATCTCCGTCGCCGGTTGACGTCAAATCCGTTGGAAAATTGATTTTGAACTAAGTGCGTGGAAGACTCAGATGCATCAAATGAAGAGAAAAGTACTTGCCACTTGATCTGAGCCGTTAATTTCAAAATAGATGCATTAGATGAACCCAATAAAGAAACATTTTGTTCCTTGAAAAGAGATGTATTCATCCAATTCAAAGATATGAATCATCCAATTCAAATCGGATGGATGAAATTTGATTGAATCGAGAAATTCTTTGAACACTTTAAAAAGGTATAAATGTCTCACATTTTGTCATTTTATTCATTCAATTCAAAGTGAAGTAAATATTACATTTTATACTTGTATTCAAAGAGTTCGATAAACTTCTTCGAGTAAGAGATTTTATAATTTGTTGTACTATTATTACAAAATAAAATTATTATATTTTGGAAGACGATTGTCACATTCTGTGAACATCGTGTGCTTGACAAATTTATCTAAAAGAGATATAATTCAACTCTAGTCTCGACTTCACCTAAGCGGTATTATATCATCATTCTACCTGTGCTCAGATCCTACCACCACAAGATACAACAATTTGAAGATGATTTTTCATGCAAATATGATGGATTCATCATCAACAACTCCTATTCCACTAGCACATGGTGAGAAATCAAACAAGTTTATAGGTACTAATTTCAAGAAGTGACAGCAAAATATATTATTTTCAATGACCATATTGAACCTTACAAGATTCCTACATGAATATGTCCCCTCCTTATCTTAAGGCAAGACTTGCCTAATAAAGAGAAGAGGGTGACATATGATAGCTTGGGGACATAGTAATTCTTTATGTCAAAATTATATTCTCAATGGCTTGGACAACATGTTATACAATATATATAGTCCAATGACAACTACCAAGGAATTATGAGAATTTCTTGAAAGTAAGTACAAAATAGAAGATATCAGACTGAAGAAATTCATCATCGGTGAATTCTTAGACTTCAAGATGATTGATTCCAAAATCGTGATGACTCAAGTCCAAGAGTTACAGTTGATCCTACATAATCTGCATGCTGAGAGCCTGATAATGAATGAGTCCTTTCAAGTTGTCATGATAATAGAGAAACTTTCGTGGAGGAAATTCAAAAATTATCTAAAGTACAAGCGAAAGGAGTTGAGACTTGAGGATCTGATTGTAAGATTATGAATTGAAGAAAATAATCGTAAGCATTCAGAATTAATAAAAATGTCTATTTATTATAAGGTAAATTTGATGGAATCAAACACTAGTAAGAAGAAAATGTATTTGGCAAAGGATAGAGCCAAGAGAAGGCCAAGAAGTTTCAAGAAACATGTCACAACTGTAGCAAACTGAATCACAAAGTCAAAGCCTGCTGACGTCCAAAAAAAAGTCACTCAAATGTACATGACCGAAGATAAGTCAGTGCCAACAGACATGTAAGAATTAGACTTAACTATTGATGTATTTGAAGCTAACTTGGTGGACAATCTCAGATAGTGATGGATCGATACTAGCTCTACACAACACATTTACTCTGATAAGACCCAATTTTTAACTTATATCCCTATAAGTGGGAGAAAGCTAATATGGGTAATTCTATAAATTCTAAGTAGTACTGAAGATGACATTAGACAAATAAGTGATATTAATTGATGTGTTTCATGTCCCCAACACCCGAAAGAATTTAGTGTCAAGGTTGACACTTGTCAAGATTGGTTTCAAGCTAGTATTTGAGTCCAATAAATATGTATTAACAAACAATAGTCAATTCATAGATAGAGGGTACATGAAGAACAATCTATTCAAAATGAATGTCATAGTTGACCATGACTTCAATAACATAAAATTATAAATTCTGCTTATTTGATGGACTACCATAATTTATGACATGTTGGATTTGGATATGTAAATTATAACACTTTGTAATGACTTATGAATTTAAATTTATTACTAATATTTAATGTTGATCTAACACATTGATGTGCGTAGATCTTATGATCATTTATGCATACTTTAACGCACATCTATTTATATTTCATTAACATAATCTATGTTTATTGTACCCTATTTCATTCTAATGTCATACTTCCATTATATTTTGTTCGGAGATCTACTCTTTTCTTGTTTTGATTGATAGGACGTGATTTGGAGCAAAAACGAAGTTTAAATGAAGTCTAGAGCTTACAGAGTGTCACGGGCATGCGAAAACTATGTTCTTCCAAGTTCTGGCCATGCGGAGGCTACACAGCCGTACGAAGCCCATGTGGGGGGCGTGTTGAGGCCGTTTGAATGTCACACGGCCGTGTGAAGGCCGTGCAAAATTTTCAGCACTGTAGACTAAAAGTAAAATGACCATAACTTTGTGCTCGGATGGAATTTTGGGATGTTCTTCTTACCAATTTATATATAACTACAAGATCTACAACTTTGATGAAGACTTCAACCAGAGAAATCCAAGTCTTGAAGGTCTAAAGTTCGTTTCTATTAGACACAGCCTTGGCACACGGCCGTGTCAAATACTGCACTGCACACCAAGAGTAAAACAGGCATAACTTTGTGGTCCGTTGGAGTTTTAGGCTGTTATTTATACCTAATTGTAGATAACTTCAAGATCTACAACTCTTAGGAAGACCCAAACTCAAGATTACCACGTTAAGAGGCACTAAAATGACTTACAAGTAGATGCACAACCTTGATACACGGCCGTGCCAATTCTGCACGGCCGTGCCAATTCTGCACGGTCGTGCCACTTAACCAGTGCAGAAGATAGGCATGGCCGTGTCAACTCGTACGACCATGCCACTCAACCAGTGCAGAAGATAGGCATGGCCATGTCAACTCGCACAGCCGTTGACATGGTCGTGCCACTTAACCAGTGCAAAAGATAGGCATGGTCGTGTGGATCTCACACGGCCGTGACACAGGTCGTGAGGCACCCGTAGCTTACCCTGTAAATGGGTAAAGAACCCTATTCATTGGGGGATCTTTGGTTCGGGACTTCGTTCCTCTCATTGGGAAAGGGTTCTCCCCTTTGGGGGAAACCCTAGAGCTTCATCTACCGGCGTCCCTTAACGTTCCATTCATCTCCAGATCAAGGAGGCATCCCCAAGACATCGGAAACCTCGATAAGCATCTCTTCTTCCCCTTCTTTTCATATCAAGGGTTGTAAGTATGCTTTACTTTATGTTTTGGGGTTGTTCTTCCCTCACAATGGAGTAGATCTCCTTTTCTATGGATGTAGGGAGTAGTTTTGGATAGGGTTTGATGTAAGACTCATGTTTGTACCTTTACTCGTTGGATGACTTCTCTTGCTTCATTTCTATTTGATATGCATGAGACTTGTTGCCTTGTCATGTTAATTGATTGTGTAATAACTGCTAATTTCATAAAGAGAGAATCTTTAGTGCTTAATCAACAGTCTCTGTGGTTCGACAATCTTATATATTACTGACGACGAATCCGTGCACTTGCGAAATCATAACAAGTTTTTGGCGCCGTTGCCGGGGACTGTTTTCGATTAACATTAGTTGATTAGCATATGAGTTACCCTAGACATTTTTCTTTTCCCTTTGCATTTTCTTTCTTGTTTTCATTATGCACTTTCTTTCTTGTAATTTAAATTCTGCATTTTCTTTCTTACTTTTCGTATAACATTTTATTTCTTGTCTTTAATTCTTTATTTTTTGTTCTTTTCTCATAATTTTTTTTTAGATACCATGAGCACTAACATGTCAAGCAGGTCCTTAAGAGATTTCTTTGCACCCATTTTTGTAAGATTTTTATCTCCCATTGTGCATCCTCATATTGAAGCAGAAAGTTTTCAACTAGACCCAGAGTTAATTTTCATGATACAAGGTTACAAATTTGGAGGAGAAGTATCAGAAAGTCCTTACCTGCACCTTGAGACATTTCTAAAGCTTTGTGATATGGTGAATTGTGAAGGAGTGTCGGCAGATGCAGTTCGTTTGATGGCATTTCCTTTTAGTATCAAGGATAAAGCAAGGACTTGGTTATATTCTCTCCGTCCTCAAAGCATCTCAAGTTGGGAACAATTGGAGAAGCAATTTCTAGATTATTTTTTCCCTCCAAGTAGAACAATTTATATGAGGAATTGCATCACAAATTTTGCTCAGGCATATAGAAAATCATTATTTGAAGCATGAGACAGATTCAAGAGTCTACAAAGATAGTGCCCTCATCATGGTTTGGAAAAATGGCTGACCTTTCACATATTCTATAGGAGAATTTTTTTCTCAGATAAGTGTTTGTTAGATTCATCAGTTAGAGGTTCTTTTATGGACAAGAGTGTAGACGAAGCATATACATTGATTGATCAAGTAGCATTGAACCTCCATAAATGGTCAAGCAAAAGTTGGATGGAATCTTCCTCAGAAATTCAAGAAGTAGAAGCCATATATACAAGAGAGTCTGTCAAACAAAATGCAGTTCAACCACCCAAGAATGTTAAAATTCACAAGTCACAGAATGAGAAGTTCTAACATTTGGGGGAAAAGATTAATAGCATAGTCTCAAAATGATTCAAGGAAGACCTTCCTCCTACATAGATAAGATCTAGTGTAAATCATAATAATTTTAAGTTGAGAAGTGGCAAGAATCATGATGAACTACTGAAGAAGGATTTTTTAGAATTGAGGAGAAGAACAATAGAAGACCTCAAGAACTCAGTTTCATTACTCCAGGAAGTTACCAAAGGCCACAAGTACCTTTCCCTCAACGATTGATCACATCTACACTAGATAAGCAAGTTGGACCTCCTCCGCAAACTCAAAGGGAATATGGGAAAAAAGAAGTACCTTTCCCAAGACCTTCACTAAAGGTTCCTTTCCCACAAAGGCTAGTGAGGGTCAATGAAGACGAAGACTTTGGCAAATTCTATGACACTAATATGGTTGAGTGTAGATTTCTGGATATATATGAAGATGAGGACTCTTCAAATGAGGATTGTGATGATAATGCAGCGGATAACAAGTTTTCATATCTACCTTTTGGGTTTGTAGGGTGTTATGATGAAATTAAATTTTTAGATGATGAATGTGATGTGGTAGATCAACTTAAAACTGCAAATGAAATTAGTGATCCTCCTATAGATGAGTCTCCCACTGAGGATATTGATGTTGATTTATTTTTTGATGCTTGTGTTGATGATGATGTTATGAAAGGAAGTGTAGGGAGATGTGTTGTGGAAGCAGCATCTCAAGAATCACCTCCTTTATCCACACAACCTTATGAGATTATGAGAGTTGCAAGGATTGAACATGTTGTGGACCAATGTGTAGGGACTTGTGCAATAGAAGCAACGCCCCAAGAATCATCACTTTTAGAGGCACCACCACTTAAGCCAGAGCTAGAGCCATCATTTAATTCAGAAGAGGTCACATCCACATGTTTAGACCTTTCAGGTATTTCTCAGCAATGCAAGGTTAGTATTTTTAGTGATCTTTTGGAAAATTTTATAGAGGTATCTATAATTAATTTTGTTGGATGTGATTCAATTTGTGATACATACTCAGTTCATCTTAATAAGATTCTAGTTCTATCTAATATAGCATGCTTGGGAGAGGTATATTTTTCTTTTGGGTGTGCAGATTTTCATGGGGCTTATAATTGGAAGCTTGATCTGAATCGTCTTCGACCACCTAAAAGAACTTCAAAGAAGACGAAGATGGAGATAGTTATACTTTACTGTGTAGCTCCTTTGATGAAAGCTCTCTCCATAATAAGAGCTCTTTGTAAGAGGGTGTTGAAATATCTTGCCCCTCCAAGAGTGAGATTTCAATGAATTTAATGAGGTGGTCGAGCTAATGACCTTAAACAAGCGCTTCTTGGGAGGCAACCCAAGTTCATTTTCTTTGTTTTCATTCATTGGTTTAGTTCTTTCTAGTTTCATTTCTTTCTTTATAATAAACATGTATCCTCTACTTAATTTTTGTTATCTACTTTCTTTTATAGAACTTAAAGATTAGGAGGAGTGCAACTACATAGTGGAGAAGTTAATGACATGGGCATTTGACACACATCATTTGGAAACTTCTCTACTTTAAATCTCCTCCACATTGTTTTTAGTTTTCATTGGGACAATGAAAAGTTTAAAGTCTGGGGGGATGCATTAGATGCATTAGGTTTAGTTTAGTTTTTGCTTTTGCATACTTCTTTTTGCCTAATAAAATTTGTTAGTTGCATCATTCATCATACCATGATTGTTTGTTCCTTAATGCAAAATACTAGCACGTTTTATCTAGATATTTATGTTGTGTGATTTGGTATGCTAGTATGTCTATTGATCTTTATTTTCCTATCCATAGTAGCATGAAGTGAGCATTGTTATTACTAGAAGAATTTGAATGTTAGCCTAGTTTTAGGATCTCTTCACATTATGCTTGACTTTGATGGTAGATATTTTTGAAAATAGTCATGATTCATAGAACCGGACTAGTACTATTGCTTCTATGGTGACCTCTCGACTACATTTTGGTTACTGGATAAACTCAGATCATATAAGTTCATTTGGAAAAATTAATCCCAAAAAATAAAAAAATAAATAAAAGTTTGTTCAAGTTTAATACTTTGCAAACATAAAAAAAAAAGAAAAAAAATAAGGGATAAAAAAATAGTTATCGTGAGTGGAAACTAGCAATTCACCCCTTTGAGACCGAGTTAGGTTACTGGAGAAATGAATGCTATGTTTCTCTTAATACTGAGTATTCCTTTGAGACCTTATGTAGACAATGCATAGAATTTTTGAGTGGAACGAACCTTGCGTGTGGCAGGTAAGTGTCTATCGCCGGAAGTATGAGGAACACGGTTAAATGAAAAATTGACTAGGCTTAGAGATTGATACTTGAAAAAGTTAGGCCACTTATTACACTCAACACGGAGAACTTCTACTTAGGCCACACTCAAATAATTCTTATATCATGCTCATCAATGAAACTATATGATAGGTTTATATTGATTCATTAGGGATTATTAAATGTCATCTATGCACATAAATCTAGATTGCGGGTTTTGCTTGAGGACAAGCAAAGATTTAAGTCTGGGGGTGTGATATGCGTAGATCTTATGATAATTTATGCATGGTTTGAGGCACATCTACTTGCATTTCATTAGCATAATCTATGCTTATTGTACCCTATTTCATTATAATGTCATACTTCCATTATATTTTGTTCGGAGATCTACTCTTTGCTTGTTTTGATTGATAGGACGTGATTTGGAGCAAAAACAGAGCTTAAATGAAGTCTAGAGCTTCCAGAGTGTCATGGGCATGCGAAAACTAAGTTCCTCCAAGTTTTGGCTGTGCGGAGACCACACGGCCGTGCTAAGGCCGTGTGGGGGGCGTCTTGAGATCGTGTGAATGTCACATGGCCGTGTGAAGGCCATGTGGAATTTTCAGCACTGCATACCAAAAGTAAAATAACCATAACTTTGTGCTTGGTTGGGGTTTTGGGCTGTTCTTTTTACCAATTTGTAGATAACATCAAGATCTAAAACTTTGATGAAGACTTCAACCAGATAAAACCAAGTCTTGAAGGTCTAAAGTTCGTTTCTATGAGACGCATCCTTGGCACACGACCGTGTCAAATCCTGCACTACACACCAAGAGTAAAACAGGTATAACTTTGTGGTCCGTTGGCATTTTGGGCTGTTCTGTATACCAAATTGTAGCTAACTTCAAGATATACAACTTTTAGGAAGACCCCAACTCAAGATTACCACGTTAAGAGATACTAAAATGGCTTACAAGTAGAGGCACGACCTTGATACACGGCTGTGCCAATTCTGCACGGCCGTGCCACTTAACCAGTGCAGAAGATAGGCATAGCCATGCCAACTCGCACGGCTGTGCCAATTAACCAGTGCAAAAGATAGGTATGGCCGTGTCAACTTGCATGGTCGTGCCACTTAACCAGTGCAGAAGATAGGCATGGCCGTGTGGATCTCACACGGTCGTGACATGGGCTGTGCGGCACCTGTACCTTACCCTATAAAAGTGTCAAGAACCCTATTCATTGGGGGATCTTTGGTTCGAGACTTCATTCCTCTCCTTGGGAAAGGGTTCTCCCCTTCAGGGGAAACCCTAGAGCTTCATTCACCATCGTCCCTTGACGTTCCGTCCATCTCCAGAGCAAGAAGGCATCCCCAAGACATCGGAAACCTCGGCAAACATCTCTTCTTCCCGTTGTTCTCATATCAAGGGTTGTAAGTATGTTTTACTTTATATTTTGGGGTTGTTCTTTCCTCACAATGCAGTAGATCTCCTTTTCTATGGATGTAGGGAGTAGTTTTGGATAGGGTTTGATGTAAGACTCATGTTTGTACCTTTACTCGTTGGATGATTTCTCTTGCTTTGTTTCTATTTGATATGCATGAGACTAGTTGCTTTGTCATGTTAATTGATTGTGTAAGAACTGCTAATTTTATAAAGAGAGGATCTTAGATCGTATACCCTAGGGGCCCTAGTGACAGGGATAACTCATTCACGGACGTCTAGGATATTCCCTTGAAAGGAGAGGCAACTTCTCCACAAGGAAGTAAGAGACCAAACCAAACCCCCATCTCTATCCCTAATTATACAGATTAGATTTGTATTTTTGTGATCTACCGAGGCGCCCTAGTGACAGGGGTTAACCATAACAGGATTTCACAGGGGTCTTCTCTGATCAGTACTTAAGGATAGTTGCTTTAACTTTCGGCGAAGGTATGTTGATTGACAATGAGTAAAAGATAGAACATGATGCATCAGGTTCCACCACAACGAAACTGAAATCCTAGAATCCATTTCCCAAATCTAAAATTTCTCCAAGATCGATTCTCTCATCCTTCTCTTTCTCTCTTCAATCACTCTCGTTAGTTTGCAAGCATCAAAGCCAACTTTCGACCGTCTAGATAACTTACTTTGCGACATCTCTAGTGCTTAATCAACAATCCCTATGGTTCGACAATCTTATATATTACTGACGATGAATCCGTGCACTTACGGAATCATAACACACATAAATGTAAAATATATGTTGAAGCTAAAATAATATAGTTATTTTCCCATTCAATGAAAAGAAGTATGACCCCTCTAGCATTAATTCACAGTGATATATGTGATTTAAAGTTATATAAATTAAAGGAGATAAAAATTAATTTTTTAATTTTATTAATGACTATACTAGATATTATTATATGTGTCTATGAAAAACAAAGACAAATCCTTAAAATCATTTAAAAATTGTACGAATGAAGTTGAGAATCAAATTGGTCAACAAATTAAAATAAATCAAAGTGATCGAGAAGAATAATATGATGGTCCATTTGATGAATTTTGCATAGATTATAACATTATTCATCAAACAAGAGAACCTTACTCTCCTCAATCAAATGATATTATCGAGCATAAGAATCAAACACTTAAAGAAATAATAAATGCTATGTTGATAAGTTCAGATTTAATCCAAAATTTATGGGGGAAACTATTTTATCAGCAAACCAAATTCTCAATAAAATATCTTACAAAAATAAAAATAAAACTCTTTATGAGTTATAGAAGGGTCATAAACCTTTTATAAATATCTAAAAGTATGAGGGGGTTTGGCTAAGATGGAAGTACCTAAGTCAAAGTAAAGCAAGATAAGATCAAAAACAATCAATTGTATTTTTATTTGATATGTCAATAACAATAGTTCATATTGATTTTGATGCATAAATTAGCAATTATTGATGAACATGTTAGAACAATTATAAATTCAAGGAATGTTATATTTTTTGAAGATATTTTTCCTTGCAAAGAGTGGAAAGAAGAAAGTTTAAATAAAAAACTCATGAAAGCGTGAATATAGATAGTCTTGGAAATAATGAAGAACCAAGACATAATAAGAAGGTCAAAATAGTAAAATCATCTGGACCTAATTTTATGACTTATATATTGGAAAATGAACTAAGGATAATAATCGAAGTCTTATTAAGTCTTGATGCTCTTTTTTGGAAAGAAGTCATTAATAGTGAAATAGATTCATCATGCAAAATTATACTAGAGAATTGGTGGATATTCCACCTAGAATTAAGCCTTTAGAATGTAAATAGATTTTAAAGAAAAATATAAAACTGATGTAACTATTGACAAGTACAAGGCAAAACTAATGACAAAGGGATTCTAATAAAAGGAACACCTTGACTTCTTTGAGACCAATAACAAGGATCACATCCATTCAAGTACTTCTTGCAATTATTGTAATGCATAACCTTGAGATACATCAAATAGATGTGAAAGTAATCTTTTTAAATGACGAATTAGAGGAAGAAATTGTTAGTGCAATCCTCCTTGCGTCAATGTTGACCAGGTTTACTAAGCTTGTGTTGGTTCGAGCTTGAGTTTCGATGTTTGGACAATATGTGTGAATTAGAAGTCTAGTAGGTCATCAGAGACTTGACTGACAAAGTCCTAACGGAGGTTAGGCAAGATAAAGTCCTAACTCAAGGGTTAGACAAAGGAAAGTTCAAGTGGATTAAGGAGGATTGCATGTTTCTAACTGGAGGTTAGGAAAATGGAAGTCCTAGTGGCACTAGGCAAACCTAATTGGGAACTAGGTTAAGTCCAAGGTGGGTTAGTTGAGAGCTAAACACTTGACACAAGTAAAGTCCTAGTGGGACTAGGAATACTTAGTTGGGAACTAGGTTAAGTTCAAGATGGGTTAGTTGAGAGCTAAACACTTGACACAAGTGAAGTTTTAGTATGAGTAGAAAATTTAGTTGGGAACTAGGTTAAGTTTAAGGTGGATTAGATAGGACCTAAACACTTGGCACGAGAGTAGTCCTAGCTAGGAACAAGGAAAGGGAAAGTCTAAGTTGGTCAAGGGTGGATCGA
The DNA here is from genome assembly GCF_018446385.1 of Zingiber officinale. NCBI lineage: Eukaryota > Viridiplantae > Streptophyta > Magnoliopsida > Zingiberales > Zingiberaceae > Zingiber > Zingiber officinale. The sequence continues at coordinate 137,733,826 of NC_055990.1, read as the reverse complement.
ACATTTGATGAGGAAGTCCTAGTGAGTCATGGTTTATCAGATGTTGGGCTAAGGAAACCCTATACTTAGGATAAGTGAGCTAGAGTTGGGCAATTGATTAAACTAATTGATTGACCCTAAGCCAATCGATTGGGAAGGTGCCTAATCGATTGGGAGGTTTGCTGCGAAAGGCTTGGTGAATTGATTGAATAATCGATTCAGCCTTTCCTAATCGATTGGGTAATCGATTGGGAGAAGCCTTCTTTGCGAGAACAAAAAGTTCTCAAATCAATTGGCAGATTGATTACGGAACTACCAATCGATTGAGAAGCCCTCTTTGTGAGAATAGAAAGCTCTCAAATTTATTGGTTGATCAATTGGGAGGTTCGTCGCAAAAATAGAAGCTTGGTGAATCGATTTAGTCAAAAGTGAATCGATCAGGTGATCAACTGGGAGAAGCAAAAAAGATCCATTGCAAGGTTTAGATTGCTAGATTGAATCTGATCTAACGTGGTAATCGATTGGGAGTAAGACCAATCGATTGGGAGACATAAATTAACGTGATAAAGGGATTTAGTGAAGATTCAAATAGACACTTCTTCTCCGCCAATTTTCGCCAGTTCTTGAGGTTTTGAAAGAGAAGTGTTACTGCACTATCCAAGTATCAAGAGGCAGTCCAGAGCAATAAGAGATTAAGAGCAAGATTTTTTATTGTTGTATTTACTTCCTTATTCTTGTTGTATTTTTATTGTATTTTCTCATTGTATTTCTCGTGTTGAGATTGTATGAGACTTCTCCATCTTTGAGAAGGAGGTTTTCATAGTATATCTGTGAGTGAGGAGAGTCGATCTTTGGATTAGTCACCTCAAAAAGGTGAATATCAAGTAAAATGAGTGCGTTAGCAATTGTTCCAAGTTTCTACTGCAACAAATCATCATTGAAGTGATTGAAGCTAATCACCCCCCCCCCCCCTTTCTAGCTCCCAAAGTGTCCTAATAACTGGTATCCTAGTGAGGTCGCTCTTCTTTGGACTAATCGCCGGAAAGAGCAAAGAGCTAGAGGAAGAAGAAGAAGTTGAAGATTTGAGCCATAATTTTAACATGTCAAAAGGATAATCATCAAGAGAGCTCAAGTTCAAAATGGAGTTAGAGATGAATTCGGATATGACATTCAAACACCTCCACCATTTAAAATCAGAAGCTTCAATCTTTCAAATCAAGGGGTTAAAATTTCTTCATGATGGAGATAGAGCAATGGTTTGCTCTAATGGAGAAATTTATAGCTCCAACAAATAGAAAAGGAAAGCTCTTTAATAAAAACAAATGGACCGATGAGCAACTAAAAAAATCTGAGGCTAATGATAAGGTAACCAAACTTTTAGTTAATTTATTATCTAACAATATCTTATGCAAAATAGGAGATTTCAAGAGTGCATATGAGTTATGGAGCAAATTGGTCAAGCTCCATGAAGATCCATCCTCAAGGGAAAATGGAGAAAAAGGAAAAGAGGGAAACTCTTTGTTTCAAATACAAGAGAATTCAAAGGTTGAGCGGTACTCAACATCCGAGGAGGAAATTAAAGAAGCATCCACCTCAAGGATTAATGGGGAGAGATCATTGACATCATAACAAGAAGAAATCTCATCATCCGGAGTCAATGAGAAAGAAGATGGTATCACCTCCACAAGTCAAGAAAGCGTAAATTGAGAAGGTATATCAATTTTGTGCATTAAAAATAGAGATCATATTATTTATTTTGAGTGTAGAGAAAAAGGATACTATAAGAGCAAGTATCCTAAATTGGAGAAGAAGAAGACCCAAGTGGCACCCAAAGTGAAGGAGAAGCCAAAGGAGCTTTATCCATGATACACAAAGATAAAGAGCACATTGTGTGCTTCACATACAACCAAAAAGGATATTATTAGAATCTATGTCCAAAGGGGAAGCTTAACAAGGGAGGAAGTTCAAATCAAGGGAGAGCTTCTAAAAGTAGAATTAAAGTACCATTAGTTAATGGTAATTCTTCATTTTAATATAATAACCATGCTAGAAATAAATTTTATGATTTTAGAGCATGTTACTATGAAAATAGGAAGCATAATCATCCTAGGGAAAATTACAAAGCATTTCATGCTAGAACCATCTGCCCCAAGGATATGAAGGTAGAAAATGGTTTAGGAAAGAAACTAAAACAATCTATATATATGCCTAAAAGGAACAATATCCAAGGCAATAAGGAAAATCTAAATTTGAGGATTTAAGGATAGAAAATCAAGTCTTGAGGTAAAGACTTGATAAATTAGAGAAGACCTTTAAGAAAATAACAAATGATGTCATAGGGTCAAAGAAGCAAAACCTATGTCAAAATAGACATGAGTCATTCAATGGCAAGAGAGGTTTGAGATACAAACTAAAAGCCAAGGAGAATGTGCCCTCATACCATAGAGTTCTATATAATTATGGAACCAACCTTAGGTTTAGGAGTCAAGCCAATATTTCAAGGAAAATTATCTCTAAAGTTAACCTTGAGAAGTCTAACATGGCTAATGCTTTTAAGAAGCCAAGGGAAGTCATTAAGAAGGTTACAAATGAAGTTATCCCAAGAGTTGACCTAGAAGAGTCTAGTGTGACTAAGACTTCTAAGAAGCCTAAGAAAGTCATTAGGAAGGTATTAGGGGAAGTTATCCTAAATGAATATCTAAAATACCCAAGGAGCACCAATAGATTTTGAGTTCCTAAAAGTGTGTTCTCTACATCCTAAATTAGTTTAGAGTGTGTCAACTCTAATTGGAAGAGTAGTTAACTCAACCACGGTAAAGTTGACACTTTAGGAAATTTTAAAGGTATTGTGACACCTTGAAAATGAGAAGTGGATTTTTATTCTTGAAAGAGTAAAAATGTGCTAATAAAATTTGAAGAATTGATCTTGATCAAATTGGAACAAATAGGATAAAACTCAAGAAATACCAAGTTGGGATTTTAACATTTTCTAGGGAGATAAGGGCAAACCTAGGTTTATTTTTTGACTTAGCGATTAATAATGATACCTAGATAGAAAACCTAGATATTTTCTTTATGTTAAAATTGCCATGTTTTGTGTGCCCTATCACATGTCATGTCATCATATCATACATCTTGCATGGAAAATGATACATATCATACATACATAATTTAGATCAAGATATCATAAATTTCTTTTTAAAAATATGCATTTGATGTATGTCATGATCATTATCATGCATTGTTTTTAATTCTTTGTAGTTAAGGATAATGACATTAATTGGCATCCTAGGTTGGATGATCAAAGTTTAAATGCTTAGTTAAAAAAATATATGATCCCTTAGTTTAGAAAAAACCTAATTTACATTTCACAAAAATCATAAGGTTGACTTTTATGTGTACTGAGACACGTTAGATACAAGTGAGATGTTATAAAGATGAACAAAACTCAAGATATTGATTTAATGTATCTTTTTGAGTTTTAATATCATCAAAACAAATGATTATATGAAGTCCAATCATGGAGAAGGTTGGCGTATAAGTCATGCATATTTAGCCCAAAGATCGTGGTTGAAAATTTATTTTAAAAATCATTTCAAAATCATTTTTAAAAACCTTGGTAAAGTATATCTTTTGATAGAAGTCACCATTGATTAAGTGGACACTAAGTTAGAGGGAAACATTGAGATTTTTAATTATTTCTAATTTTGTGTCAATCTTTAAAAGGGAGATATATTTTCATTAAAAACTATTTTTTCCTAATAGTATATGACATAGGTAATGTATACATAAAATTTCATAATTTTTAGATAATCGTAGAATTATTTATGAGTTTTTGAAATTAAATATGAAATTGAATTCAGAAATCAAAAAATCTAATCAATCAGGTGATCGATTGGGGCATGGCGTAATTGATCGAATGATCAATTAATGGTGAATTTCTATGAGCACAAAAGCTCGCGGGATCGATTAAGCGATCGATTGGTAAGGGCATAATTGATTGGAATCCAACTCTAATCAATTAAGATGTGGCCTAATCGATTGAGACCCAACACTAATCGATTAGCATAGGTCGTAATCGATTGGTAGTTGAAACTAATTGCTTAATGTTGCTGATTTTGATTGAAATTATTTGATTTCAATTGGTTAAGCCACATTTAGTCAAATTAACCATCCCTAACTCTATAAAATGTTTTGATAGATATTTATAGGTAATTTTCTTGATGAAAATAAGAAAGGAATGGTTAAAATGGGGCTAACTTAGAGTTAAGGAGGAGGTTTAGTTTCAATATTGAATTTTTAACCTCACAACTTCATATTTTTACAATTTCCTAAAGGTTTAGAAACTTCATATCATTATTAATGCAATGATAGAAGTTGGAGCATGTTTTAAGGGGGAGATTCTCCTTAAAGGGATGTTATTTTTACGGATAAATTCTCTAGGTTAAGCATATGTTATAATGAAAGGTATGAGATATTCATTGGGCCCCTTTGAACAAATTAACTCTCAGAAAGAGTTTTTGATGTGTGTTAAAGGGGTAGAAATGTGGGATTTAAGTTAGAAAGCCTTATTCATGCTTTGACATGAGATGAAGATGGAAGTTGGGCTAATGAGTAGTATAACTTAAACATATTATCAAACATCAAAAAGGAGAAAATTGTTAGTGCAATCTTCCTTGTGTTAAGCTTGACCAAGTTGACTAAGCTTGAGTTGGCTCGAGCTTGAGTTTCGATGTTTGGACAATATGTGTGAATCAAAAGTCTAGTAGGTCAAGGTTGATTGGAGACTCGACTGGCAAAAGTCCTAACTAAAATTTAAACAAGGTAAAGTCCTAATTCGAGAGTTAGGAAAAAGAAAGTCTAAGTTGGTCAAGGAGCACTATACGTTGGCGAAGAGAAGTCCTAACTGGAGGTTAGGCAAATGAAAGTCTTAGTCGCACTAGGCAAACCTAATTGAGAACTAGGTTAAGTCCAAGGTGGGTTAACTGGGAGCTAAACACTTGGAATAAGAAAAGTTCTATTAGGACTAGGCAAACCTAGTTGGGAACTAGGTTAAGTCCAAGATAGGTTAGCTAAGAGCTAAACACTTGGCACAAGTGAAGTTCTAGTGGAACTAGCCAAACTTAGTTGGGAACTAGGTTAAGTTCAAGGTGGGTTAGCTGTGAGCTAAACAATTGGCATGAGAAAAGTCCTAGTTGGCAACTAGATAAGGGAAAGTCCAAGTTGGTCAAGAGTTGATCGAACATTTGGTGAGGAAGTCCCATAAGATCACGATTGATTGGATGTTGAGCCAAGAGAACCCTAAACTTGGATAAGTGAGATAGGGTTAGACAATTGATTAAAGTAATCGATTAGGAAGGTTCTCAATCGGTTGGGAGGTTTGTCGTGAAAGGTTTAGTGAATTGATTGAGTAATCGATTCAGCCTTTCCTAATCAATTGGGAGAAGCCTTCTTCGTGAGAACAGAAAGTTCTCAGATCGATTGAGAAGCCCTCTTCGCGAGAATAGAAAGCTCTCAGATTAATTGGCTGATCGATTAGGAGGTTTCTGCAAAAATAAAAGCTTGGTGAATCGATTAAGTAATTAATTCTGCCAAAAGTGAATTGATTAGGTGATCGATTGTAAGAAGCAAAAAAGAGTTGTTGTAAGGTTTGGATGGCTGGATTGAATCTGATCTGACGTGGTAACTAATTGTGAGTATGACTAACCAATTGGGAGCTCTAAATCAGGGTGATAAAAAGGATTTCATGAAGATATAAATAGACACTTCTTCTCCACAGGTTTTACCAGTTCTTGAGGTTTTGGAAGAGAAGTGCTGTTGCACTTTCTAAGAATCAAGAGGCAGTCCAGAGCAACAAGAGATCAAGAGCAAGGTTTTTCATTATTCTATTTACTTCCTTGTTCTTGTTATATTTTTATTGTATTCTCTCGTTGAGATTGTACGAGGCTTCTCCATCTCTAAGAAGGAGGTTTTCATAGTGTATCTATGAGTGAGGAGAGTGGACCCTTAGATGAGTCACCTCGAGGAGGTATCCACCAAGTAAAACGAATGTGTTAGTTTTTGCTGCAACAACTCATCAATGAAGCTATTGAAACTAATCACCCCCTCTAGTTCCTAAAGATGTCATAACAGAAATATATATGAAGCAACCTAAAGGGTTTGTGACTCTAGGACAAAAAAAACAAAAAATAAGGTGTGCAAACTTGTAAAATCACTGTATGGGCTAAAATAAGCACCAAACAGTGGCACAAAAAATTTAATAAAAGTATGATGTCAAATGAATTTAAAATTAACAACTGAGACAAATGCATATATATCAAAGTCACACCTAACTCATTTGTCATTGTCTGCTTATATGTAGATGATATGCTCAACATGGGGAGTAATCATGAATACTAACTGTTGGACCGCTGGGCCAGCTAGAAGGGGGGGGGGGGGGGGGGGGGGAATAGCCTACAAAAAATAAAAGCACAACCCTTCTTGATCTTTTAACAGAACATTTGCATAAAATGTAAAAGCAATAAACAGAAAAGAAGAGGTAAGAGAATTTACTTAGTTACAACCGGGGAGGTTGTTAATCCAAGGAAAATGTTGCACTAACTATCTCCTTCAGGCGTAGAAGCCTCTTACATCAATTAAGCGCACAAATAAAAAAGCTAATCTAGAAATTGAGCGTACAAGTGTTGGAAATGAATTATTTGTATTGATGAAAAACTTTTGGACCAAAGCTATATTTATAGCCTTCGTCGGGGCGTCCCGAAGGGTTCCAGGCACCCTGAGGGGGATAAAACTTTATCCCCTAATGTTCAGATCGCGATTGACGCGATCCTAGTCAAAGTTCAGGTCCGGGCACCCGGAAGCATTCTGAGCGCCCCGGACTAGTCCGGGCGCCCCAGCTGGGAAAGTCAATCCCATTGACTTTTTTCACCCCGGGTCTTCTGCTCTGGCTCCGTTCACCTCAGACCAAGTCTTCCGCTTGCTTGGGTGATCTCTGCCATCCGGAATAGGGCTCACCCGAACCCAACTTTCTATCTTCTCGAGCAGGCTTCCGCTCCGGCTTCTCGTCCTTCGGAATCGGCGCGTGCTTCCTTCTCGTCCACCAGCGTACTCATCCGCAGTCTTTGTCCCTCAGTCATACCCTATGCCGACCTTCTCGCTAGCTGTGTCTCTTAATCCTCGAGCAGTCTTCATCTCCGGCTTCTTGTCCCTTGGAACCACCGCACGCTTCCTTCTCATCCGTCGATGTACTCTTCCGCAGCGCCTCGTCTCTCGGACGCACCGCGTGCCGTCCTTCTCACTAGCTGCATCTTCCGCTCAACTACCTGTGTTCCTAAGCTCCTGTACACTTAGACACAAGGTTAAAAAACACATAGGACCTAACTTAACTTGTTGATCACACCAAAATAACTTTGGAGTTCTAACAATCTCTCCCTTTTTGATGTGACCAACCCAAGTTAAGCTAGGGTAAAACTAGACATAAAAATAAACTAACTAAATTTACAATTAAGTGTAAAAATATAGAAAAATTAGTCTACCTCCCCCTAGACTTATATTTTTCCTTCTCCCCCTTTGATCACATAAAAAATATGGGGTTGCAAGAAAAATGTAAGGGTTAAAATTTAGAAAATTTTGAACATTTCTAAAAAAAATTCTAAATTTTTGCAATCAATAAAACTAAAAAAAAAATTACGTTTTTGCAAAAAATAATTTTGAGAATTTCTTAAGCAAAAAATTTCTAAGTTAAACAAACTTCTAAGTTAGATATTTTACAAAAAATATTTTTGAAAAAAAAATTCTAACATAAATCTTTGAGAATTTTCTGAATAAAAAAAAATTTACGAAACAATTTATAATTTTCAGAAGAATTTTTAATTTAAGCAAAAAAATTAAAGAAATTTCTTAGTCCCTTTAAACAACTTTGAAAATTTTCTAAGTGAAAATTTCACGCAAGAAAATTTTTTCCTAAGTATAAAAATTATTGATTATTTTTTTTATTTTTTTTTAAATTACCAAAACATGTTAAAAAACTTTTTCAAAGCATTATTAATTTCAACCTTAATGTTTTATCAGAAAGTTAATTAAATATTTTATTTTAATATTTTGGCTTTCAGGTCGTGACGAGGCACTAGGCCTTCTTGGTTATTGGAGCAAAAACCACTTCCTTAGACAAAGCCTGATAAAAAAACTCACTGTTTAATTTTCTCACTGAAAGCGCTAAATCCGATTAAAAGTTCAAGTTAAACAAAACTTAGGAACCCAATATAGGTTCCAACCAACTGGATTAACTAAAAATTTCTAAGGGGCATACATTTTTGAAATATTCCTAATTTATCCCTGGTGATATCTAAAATCCCAATTTAAATGATTAAATCTTCTAAAATTTGCATTGGATGAGCATGCACGGTTTTTCAAATTTTCTACTTTAATTTTCAGATTTACATTTTCATATTTCAATTTTTCATTTTCTAATTTTGATTTGTCTAAATCTTCTAGAGGGCAAGATTTAACTAGTATTACTTTTAAATTTTTATTTTTTTTTCTAATTTACAGCAATCTTTTGTTAACAATTTAATGAATTTAAAGAGTTTATCTGGAGGAAGAGATCGTACCTGACTTACCTTGTCGATCTCATTATTCGTGTCTCCCCCTGAACTGCTATTTTCTTCTGACGTAGCTCCCCCTTGATCGATGCTCTCGATGCTCATTTCGGAAGAGATTGAATTGCAGTCGTCGTCTTGATGACTCGCCATTAATACGAGCCTGGAGAACGCCTCGACTTCTGATTCAGACGACGTATAGTCCCACGTCGCCTTTAGGACCTTGTGCTTTTGGATAGGCTTCTTACCTTTATCCTTGTCCTTGTTCTTTAGCTTAGGGCAGTTGTCCTTGACATGCCCTTCTTCGTCGCAATGGTAGCAGCGGATCATCCTTTTCTTTTTACCCTGCGGATGGTTAGAGGTTCTAGATTTACAAAACTTTTTAAACCGTCTTACCATCATTACCATTTCCTCGTCGTCGAGAGAAGACTTCGACTCAGGTTCATCTCTCGGATCTTTGAGGGCGATGTTGTGTTTGGGCTCCTTCAAACCTGCACATCTTGATTTGTGCACTTCAAATGTTGAGAATAATTCTTCTAATGTAATTTTTCTAAATCTTTTGAAATATACATGGCATCTACTAGTGATGCCCATTTTGAATTTCTCGGAAAATAATTTAGCGCGTACCTTAGAGAATCTTGGTTACTTACCTTTTCTCCGAGATTCGATAATCCGATGATGATTTCTTTAATTCTTGAGTGCAGATGCGCAACTGTCTCATCTTCCCCAAGTCGCAGGTTGGTGAGCTGATTACGAAGTAGATCTCGTCTAGCGAGCTTGCCTTCAGACATTCCTTTGTGCAGCTCCAGGAACTTCTCCCAAAGTTCCTTTGTCGAGTCGTAATTCCCGATCCGGTTGACTTCTTGTAGCGGGAGAATGCTTAGCAGATGGTACTCTGCTTTGTCGTTCGCCACGTAGTTGGTGCCCTCTTTTTTCGTCGATTGATATTTTTCTTTGCCCTCTGGAGCTACAAAACTAAATTTCATTATTAGAATTAACTCAAAATTTGTTGTAAAAAATACATACATTCTCTTTTTCCAGGTAGTGAAATCCCCTTTGAACTTCGGCGGGTAGATGCTCGGTCCAGCCATCGTCTTTGCTTCGATCGGCGGTTAGTCCTCCTGAAGCGCCTTGGCTCTGATACCACTTGTTGGATCGCTAGGCCGGCTATAGGGGGGGGGGGTTGAATAGCCTGCAAAAAACAAAAGCACAACCCTTCTCGATCTTTTAACAGCACACTTGCATAAAATGTAAAAGCAATAAACAGAAAAGAAGAGGCAAGAGGATTTACTTGGTTACAACCGGGGAGGTTGTTAATCTAAGGAAACTGTCACACTTGTTGGTTGCTACTCAGAAAACCTATCGGTTCCACTGTACAAAAATTTTGTACAAAGATCTGAATCTTTTCCTAACTACCATGTGTTCTTTTAAATTAAACTTGGATCGCCTGCGGAACTTAACACGTTTGATCCTAAGTTTAATTTATTTGTTCTTTTAGGTTTAGACTTGGATCTCCTGCGGAACATAACACGTTCGATCCAAATCATCTAGGTCACAAAGACAATTAAATATCTATTTCCAAAATCAGCTTCCAGTACTACATGGCGAGGCACATGGCCTTCTTGGATATGAGAGCAACCACCACCGACTAGACAAAGCCTTTTAAGGAAATTAAATATTTAACCTTCCCATAGTAACCCTAGGTTAACCGCTAAGAACAATCAAATCACAAGGAAAAGAAAAAAAATAAAAGAACACAACTTCAAAAACTAATTCGAAAAACTAGAATCGCATGCCTTTTGTATTTGGTATTTTTACAAAGAAACAAAACTAACATGATGCGGAAAACAATTATTAGTTATACCTTTCTTTATGAATAATGACCTCTTGATCTTCTACCGTATTCCTCTTCTAATCTCGGACGTTGTGTGGGCAACGATCTTCCGAGACGAGGACCACCTAGCACCTTCTTCTCCTTCCTTCAAGTTTCGACCAAGCACAAAGCTTCCAAAGGATGAAGATATTTTTCCACCAACCAAGCTCCAAGGGATGCAAGCTTTCTCTTCTTCTTCTCCAAGCTAAGATCCAACCACCACTTGATCTCCAAGAAGGATGAGAGGTTCGGCCACACCAAAGGAGAGAAGAGAACTTGAAGGGGCAGGCCACACCAAGGAAGAAAAGAGGGAGAAAATAGAATAGAGGTTGTTCACCTTAAAGGCACCCAAACCCCCTCTTTTATAATCCTTAGCTTTAGCAAATAAGGAAATTTAATTACAATAAAATTTCTTTAACTTTCCTTGACATTAATTAATTAAGAAAAATTAAATAAAATTTCCTAATAACCCATGTCATGGCCGACCACCTCATGGAAGAGCAAATAAGGTTATTTTCAATCAACTAATTAAATTTCCTTATCTGTTTCTGGAAATTTTAAAAAATAAAATTTCCCTTTAAAATCCCTTCATGGTTGATAAAAAGAAATTTCTATAATTTTAATTTTTCAACATGTGAATAATTTACAAAGAAGAAAAATAAAATATACTTTTAATCTACAAATAAGGAAAGAGATTTAATCTCTTTTCTTAATCTTTTGTAGAAACTTATAAAGATATATTTTAATTTTTAATCTCTCTTTTAAATTATATCTTCCACATAAAAAAAAAATTAAAATTAAAATTCTTTTCTATTTTAATAGGGTCGGCCACCTAAGCTTGGGTTCAAGCTAGGATCGGCCACCCATGGACCAAGGCTTGGCCGACCCTAGCTTGGTTCTCATCCATTGATAAATTAAAGAAATAAATATCAAATATATGTGCTTGTTATTATATTAGGATTAAGAGCACACACTTCCATAATAACTGAGGTCTTTATTCCTTTATGAAGTCAGTATAAAAGAAACGACCTCTAATGGTCCTACTCAATACATTCTTAGTGTACTAGTGTAATTATATAGTTAAGATAAACTAATTCCTAATTACACTACGACCTTCCAATGGTTTGTTCCTTTCCATCTTGGTCGTAAGCTACTGTTTATAATTTATAAGGTACTGATAACATTATCTTCTGTATGTGACACCACATACCATGTTATCTATAATATAAATTAATTGAACAATCTACAAACAAATGTAGATAATTTTGACCAAATGTGATTCTTTATTCAAAATAAATGTCTACAAAAGCTTAGACTTTCAGTTACACTTTAACAATCTCCCACTTATACTAATGATTAAGCTGCCATATCTGTTGTCATACATCTGATTCCCATCCCCTCCACATGCCGATCGAAAGCTTTTGCTGGAAGGGCCTTAGTGAAAGGATCTGCCAGGTTATCTGCTGATGCAATCTTGGCGATGACAACTTCTCCTCACTTCACGATATCTCGTATCAGGTGGTACTTGCGCTCTATATGTTTTCTTGCCTTATGGGCTCGTGGTTCCTTCGAGTTTGCAACTGCACCGCTATTATCACAATAAATTGTGATGATTTTGGGCAAACCAGGAATCACATCTAAATCCATTAGAAAGTTCCTGAGACATACTGCTTCCTTAGCTGCCTCAGAGACTGCCATATACTCAGCTTCCATGGTTGAGTCCGAAAAGTATTTCTGCTTAACACTCCTCCATGCAATGGCTCCACCTCCTAAAGTAAACACATAGCATGATGTAGACTTACTGTTGTCCCTCTCCGATTGAAAATCTGAATCCGTGTAACCCACAGGGAGCAAATCGTCTGCTTGGTAAACTAGCATATAATCTCTAGTCCTTCTCAGGTACTTTAATATATGCTTTACCGTAGTCCAATGTCCTTGTCCAGGGTTACTCTGATATCTGCTAACCATGCCCACGGCAAAATAGATATCAGATCTCGTACACATCATTGCATACATAAGGCTTCCTACAGCCGAAGCATAAGGAACTGCTTTCATGTCCTCTATTTCCTTTGATGTCTTCGGAGACATCTCTTTAGATAGAGCTACTCCATGCCTAAAAGGTAAGAAACCTTTCTTGGAATTCTGCATGCTAAAACGAGCAAGGATTGTATCTATATATGAAGCTTGGGATAGACACAATATTCTTTTCTTGTGATCCCTTATAACTTTAATCCCAAGAATGTGTGCATAATCTCCTAAGTCCTTCATATCAAATTGTTTGGACAACCATACCCTTACGTCCGATAATACCTTGACATTGTTGTCAATTAACAAAATATCATCTATGTATAGTACAAGAAATACCACCACGTTTTCGTTACACTTCTTGTATACACAAGACTCATCTGGACACTGAATAAATCCATATGACTGGATTACTTCATTAAACCGGATGTTCCAAGATCTTGAAGCTTGCTTCAGTCCATAAATGGACTGATTGAGTTTGCACACTAGATGCTCTTTGCCTTTTTCAATGAACCCTTCTGGTTGCTTCATATGGATGTTTTCTTCAAGACTTCCATTAAGGAAAGCTGTCTTGACATCTATTTGCCAAATCTCATAATCCATATGAGTGGCAATGGATAAGAGTATCCGGATAGACTTAAGCATGACTACCGGTGAAAAGGTTTCCTCATAATCGATTCCCTCTTTCTGAGTATACCCTTTCGCAACAAGCCTTGCTTTGAAGGTTTCTACCTTTCCATCTGTCCCTCTTTTCCTTTTGTAGATTCACTTGCATCCAACGACTTTTACACCATCAGGTGGTTCTACAAGCTCCCAGACCTTATTAGAGTACATAGACTCTATTTCATAATTAATTGCCTTTTGCCAAGATATTGCATCTATATCTTAGAGTGCTTCGTCATATGTTCGAGGATCAGATTCATGTTTACCCGAGATCAAGTCCGAAGACTCTCCCAAAAATATGAATCTCTCAGGTTCCCTCACAACTCTCCCACTACGACGAGGCACAGTCTGTGGTTGTGTATCATGTGTGACACGTGTTGCAGTCTCTTGTGGTACTTCATCTTGTACTGTTGGTACTAAAGTAGACGTGTCCTATCTAAGTTCTTCTAAAACAATTTTGCTACTGGACTTGTGATCCATTATATAGTCTTCTTCTAAAAATTGGGCATTGGTGCTAACAATGACCTTCTAGTCTTTAGGACTATAAAATAAACCACCTTTCGTTCCTTTGGGATAACCCACAAACATGTGAACTTTTGTACGGGATTCTAACTTATCAGCATCTGGTTTCAGCACATGTGCTAGACTACCCCAAATCCGAATATGTCTTAGACTGGATTTTCGCCCATTCCACAATTCTGTGGGAGTAGAAGATACTGATTTAGAAGGTACTAAGTTCAGAATGTACGCTGTCATTTCCAGAGTGTATCCCTAAAATGAATTTGGTAATTCTGAATAACTCATCATCGATCTAACCATCTCCATAAGAGTCCTATTCCTTCGTTCTGCCACACCATTCTGTTGGGGTGTACCAGGTGCGGACAATTGGGATTGAATCCCGACCTCTGATAAGTAATTCCTAAACTCTCCTAAGAGGTATTCGCCACCACGATTAGACCGTAGTGTCTTGATACTTTTACCTAGTCGTTTCTCCACATCAGCCTTGTACTTTTTGAACTTATCAAAGCACTCGGACTTGTAGCGCATTAGGTAAATGTATCCATATCTTAAATAATAATCTATAAAAGAGACAAAATATTTAAAACCACCTCTCGCCTGGATAGGCATAGGACCACACAAATCAGAATGAACCAATTCTAACGCTTCTTTGGCTCTATACCCCTTAGCCTTAAAAGGCATCTTGGTCATTTTACCTTCCAAGCAAGATTCACAAGTTGGAAAATTTTCCAACTCTAATGAACCCAAGAGTCCATCAGCTATAAGCCTTTGAATCCTACTTAAGTTAATATGTCCAAGCCTTAGATGCCAAAGATACGCTTGGTTCATTTTCGAAGGTTGTTTTCTCTTATTAGTGTTAGAAGATGTGTTATAAATTTCCATATTTTGCTTCGTGGGAGAAATTGGATTTAAAGTATATAAATTGCCAACTAATGCACCAGAATAGATAATCACTTGATTTCTCTTTATAACTACATTGTTATTAAAGGAAACAGAATATCCATCCAAATACAGTTTAGAAACTGAAATTAAATTCTTTCTAAAACTGGGTACATAAAGACAATTTCTTAAAACCAATTTTCTATTTCTATCAAAAGATAAGTAGACGTCTCGCACTGCAACAGTCGTCACCTTAGTAGCATTGCCCATGTAGACGGTTTATCTCTCCTTCATATAGTCGTCGGGTTTCCTGGAACCCCTGCAAAGAATTACAGACATGATCAGTGGCTCCCGTATCTACACATCAGGTGCTGGTAGATAACACCGCTAAACATGTTTCAACAACTAGAGCATGAGATATACCTTTGTTGTTTTGATTCCTACGAGGACAGTCCACCTTCCAATGCCCTGACTGTTTGCAGATGAAGCACTTGCCCTTCGGCTTCTTCACTCCATCTTTAGATCTTGTACTCTGAGATTTATTCACCTTCTTTGCTGAGCTAACTTGTTTCTTCTTCTTCTTTCCTTTCGATTTAGAAATAGAACCATTTTCAGCATAGTGAATCTGAGAATTGTGACGAAACAAACCTTCTGCTGCCTGAAGTTCTGTTAGTAGTTCCGCCAATGAATATACCCTTTTATTCATATTGTAATTCAGGCGGAATTGCTCAAAACTTCTAGGTAGCGTTTGGAGGATCATATCGATCTGGGGTTCCCCATCAATTTCTCCTCCAAGGATTTGTATTTCATTCAAATAGGCCATCATCTTTAGGATATGATCCCTCACAGGAGTACCCTCTTGTATGGTGGCCGCCATTATATTTCTCATGGCTTCTTGCCTAGAGGCCCGATCCTGGTGACCAAAGAGTTCCTTGAGATTGTTCATAATATCATAAGTTGTTGGTAAATCTTGATGCTGATGTTGCAATACATTTGACATTGAAGCCAAAATGTAACACCGCACCATCTCATATGCTTTTAACCATTTCTTATGATATTCAATCTCCTCTTGGGTAGATTCATCAGTGGGTGCATCAGGGCAAGACTCAGTCAGTACAAACTTATAGCTTTCAGCAGTAAGAACAATGTCCAGGTTCTTTATTCAAAATAAATGTCTACAAAAGATTAGGCTTTCAGTATACACATTAACAACACTAACTATCTCCTTCAGGCGGGGAAGCCTCTTACAGTAATTAAGCACACAAATAAAGAAGCTAATATAGAAATTGAGCGTACAAGTGTTGGAAGAATTACTTGTGTTGTTGAAAAACTTCTGGACCAAGGCTATATTTATAACCTTGGTTGGGGCGCCCCGAAGGGTTTCAGATGCCCTGAGGGGGATAAAACTTTATTCCCCAACATTCAGATCGTGATTGACATGATCTTGGTCAAAGTTCAGGTCTGGGCACCCGGAAGCATTCCGGGCTCCCCGGACTGTTCCGGGCGCCCCGGCTGGGAAAGTCAAGCTCGTTGACTTTTTTTAAGTCGGGTCTTCTGCTCCGGCTCCGTTCATCTCAGAACGAGTCTTCTGCTTTCTTGGGTGATCTCTGCCAACCGGAATAGGGCTCACCCGGACCCAACTTCCGGTCTTCTCGAGCATGCTTCCACTCCGGCTTCTCGTCCCTCGGAATCGCCGCGTGCTTCCTTCTTGTCTGCCAGCGTACTCATCCGCAGTCTTCGTCCCTAGTCACACCCTGTGTCGATCTTCTCGCTAGCTGCGTCTCTTACTCCTCGAGCAGTCTTCCTCTCCGGCTTCTCGTCCCTCGGAACCACCGCATGCTTCCTTCTCGTCCGTCGATGTACTCTTCCGCGGCGCCTCGTCTCTCGGATGTACCGCGTGCCATCCTTCTCGCTAGTTGCATCTTCCGCTCGACTACCTGTGATCCTAAGCTCATGCACACTTAGACACAAGGTTAAACAAACACATAGGACCTAACTTAACTTGTTGATCACACCAAAACAACCTTGGAGTTCCAACAATCTCTCCCTTTTTGAAGTTAGCAACCCAAGTTAAGCTAGGGTAAAACTAGATATAAAAATAAACTAACTAAATGTTGGGTTTTTCGGGCCGCGAAAACCGCTTTTTCGCGTCGCGAAAACCTCGAATCACCCTAGCCACTGGATCTCGTGCGAAGAAAATCATTCGAAAAATACGAGTACGAGTTTAAACGTTGATCTACAGTAGATCTACATAAGGATAAACCTTTTATACCTTTGTAGCGAAGCCCTTCGCAATCCCGTTCGTCCTCGGTTCGCCGGATCTCGAAAGTGTCAAAGTAGACACTTCTCTATGTGTATCCACACAAGCAAGAGATGGAGAAAAACCTCTAAGGATGTGCTAGCAACCTTAGAGATCAGTAGTGGAGGAGAGGGAGAGAAGAGAACCAAGGAAGAAGAAGATAGAGTTACACATGAAAAATGAAACTCCTTTTCATAAATAAAAGTGGCCAGCCATATTTTTGGCTTGTAACTCCCATGGAATATCAAGAGTCACCACTCTTGGTAACTCCCATGAGGTGGCATTTGGTCAAGTCAAACTTGGCCAAATGAAGAAGCCTTGATGATGTGGCATTGGTCAAATCAAAGTCAAGTCAAAACTTGACTGTTCATCTTCCTACTTATGTCAAGTCAAACTTGACCACTTCTCTCCCTTGGTTGATCTAATATAACCATTGGTTCAAGTCAATTTTAATTTAATGAATCTCTATTCATTGAATTAAATTAATTAAATGAGTCTAAGTCCAAATTAGACACACTTAACACATGAACCAAATTGAGTCCAACTCAATTAGCCTACCTTGGATTACTCTTAATTCAATTTGGTTCATCAAATGAACCTAATCCTTTAGGTTCATCAAATGAACCTAATCTCCATCTAATTGCCCTTTGTGTGTGACCCTATAGGTTCTTGTAACGTTGGCAATGCTCCTAAACCCATTTAGAAGCATAAGTAATGAGCGGTATCTAGCAACACATCATTACTACCCAAGTTACAAGAATGTTGAGATCCAACATCACCTTGTGACTACTAATTGTGACTCCTCACAATATATGACAAGTGTCCTTCTATCCTAGACATCTAGATTGATCAATGTGAGGCATAGACCGTGTCATCCTCTAATCAATCTAAATCTTGAACTCCAAGTAGACTCACTAAATCAAATGAGCTCAATATCTCATATTGACTCATTTGGGCATGGCCATGCACTTCGTGGTCTCACTCTATCAAGAATATCGATGTCTCTCCCGTCATATAGGAGGGATAGATCCCATCTACATCACTCACATCCCTCTGCATAATTCGTTACATACCCAGTAATCGCCTTTATAGTCCACCCAGTTACGGGTGACGTTTGACGAAACTAAAGTACATAACTCCTTATGTAGGGATCCATGGTGACTTCAGGTCTAAAGACTAATAGTCATACTAATAGCCACATGAGAAAGTATATGACACTCATATAACGATTCATGATACTTTCTCATGGCGGGTCATTCAGTATACATTCTCCAATGTATACTTATGTGTCAACTTGATATCTCTATATCCATGACTTGTGAGATCAAGTCATCGAGTTGACCTACATGCTAGTCTTATTGCATTAACATTGTCCCTGAATGTTAATACTCGACTAGGAATGATTAAGAGTAGTGTTCCCTATATCATCTCACTATCGATTCAACCAATCAATTGATATAGGTAAGAACCTTCTACTCAAGGACGTTATTATACTTAGTTTATTTGGCACTAATACAAGTAAGTATAATAACCAAAAACCAAATGCCTTTATTTATATAGAATATGATACAACAAGTCCAAAATACAATCATCAAATGATTGGTTCTAGGGCTTTAGCTAACACTAAATTTGCAATTAAGTGTAAAAAGATAGAAAAATTAGTCTACCTCCCCCTAGACTTATACTTTTACTTCACCCCCTTTGATCACATAAAAAATATGGGGTTGCAAGAAAAATGTAAAGGTTAAAATTTAGAAAATTTTGAACATTTCTAAAAAAAATTTCTAAGTTTTTGCAATCAATAAAACCAAAAAAACATTTACATTTTTGCAAAAATTAATTTTGAGAATTTCTTAAGAAAAAAATTTCTATGTTAAACAAACTTCTAAGTTAGATATTTTGCAAAAAATATTTTTGAAAAAAAAAATCTAACATAAATCTTTGAGAATTTTCTGAGTAAAAATAAATTTACGAAACAATTTATAATTTTCAGAAGAATTTTTAATTTAAGCAAAAAATTAAAGAAATTTCTCAGTCCCTTTAAAAAACTTTGACAATTTTCTAAGTGAAAATTTCACGCAAGAAAATTTTTTTCTAAGTATAAAAATTATTGATTATATTTTGTTATTTATTTTTTTAAAATTACCAAAACATGTTAAAAACCTTTTTCAAAGCATTATTAATTTCAACCTTAATGCTTTATCAAAAAGTTAATTAAACATTTTATTTCAATATTTTGGTTTCCAGGTCATGGCAAGACACTAGGCCTTCTTGGTTATTGGAACAAAAACCAGTTCCTTAGACAAAGTCTCATAAATAAACTCACTGTTTAATTTTCTCGCTGTAAGGGCTAAATCCAATTAAAAGTTCAAGTTAAACAAGTCTTAAGACCCAATATAGGTTTCAGCCAACTGGATTAACTAAAAATTTCTTAGGGACATACCTTTTTGAAATATTCCTGATTTATCCCGGTGATATCTAAAATATCAATTTAAATTATTAAATTTTCTAAAATTTGCATTGGATGAGCATGCACGGTTTTTCAAGTTTTCTACTTTAATTTTCAAATTTACATTTTCTGATTTCAATTTTTCATTTTCTAAGTTTGATTTGTCTAAATCTTCTAGAGGGCAAGATTTAGCTAGTATTACTTTTAAATTTTTATTTTCTTTTTCTAATTTGCAGCAATCTTTTATTAACAATTTAACGAATTTAAAGAGTTTATCGGGAGGAAGAGATCATACCTGACTTACCTTATCGATCTCGTTATTCGTGTCTCCCCCTGAACTGCTGCTTTCTTCCGACATAGCTCCCCCTTGATCGATGCTCTCGATGCTCATTTCGGAAGAGATTGAATTGCAGTCGTCGTCTTGATGACTCGCCATTAATGCGAGCCTGGAGAATGCCTCGACTTCTGATTCGGACGACGTATAGTCCCACGTTGCCTTTAGGACCTTGTGCTTTTGAATAGGCTTCTTACCTTTATCCTTGTCCTTGTTCTTTAGCTTGGGGCAGTTGTCCTTGACGTGTCCTTCTTCCGCCCAGTGGTAGTAGTGGATCATCCTTTTCTTTTTACCCTATACCCTATAGATGATTAGAGGTTCTAGATTTACAAAGTTTTTTAAATCGTCTTACCATCATTACCATTTCCTCGTCGTCAAGAGAAGACTCCGACTCAGGTTCGTCTCTCGATTCTTTGAGGGTGACGTTGTGTTTGGGCTCCTTCAAACCTGCACATCTTGATTCGTGCACTTCAAATGTCGAGAATAATTCTTCTAATGTAATTTTTCTAAATCTTTTGAAATATACACGGCATCTACTAGTGATACCCATTTTGAATTTCTCGAAAAAGAATTTAACGCGTGCCTTAGCGAATCTTGGTTACTTACCTTTTCTCCGAGATTCGACAATCCGGTGATGATTTCTTTAATTCTAGAGTGCAGATGCGCAACTGTCTCGTCTTCCCCAAGTCGTAGGCTGGTGAGCTGATAACGAAGTAGATCCCGTCAAGCGAGTTTGGCTTCAGACGTTCCTCTGTGCAGCTCAAGGAACTTCTCCCAAAGTTCCTTTGCCGAGTCGTAATTCCCGATACGGTTGACTTCTTGTGGCGGGAGAACGCTTAGCAGATGGTACTCTGCTTTGCCGTTCGCCACGTAGTCGGTCTGCTCCTTTTTCATCCATTGATATTTTTCTTTGCCCTCTGGAGCTACAAAACCAAATACCATTATTAGAATTAACTCAAAATCTGTTGTAAAAAATACCTGCATTCTCTTTTTCCAGGTAGCGAAATCCCCTTCGAACTTCGACGGGTAGATGCTCGGTCCGACCATCGTCTTTGCTTCGATCGGCAGTTAGTCCTCCTGAAGCGCCTTGGCTCTGATACCACTTGTTGGACCGCTGGGCCGACTAGAAGGGGGAGTTGAATAACATGCAAAAAACAAAAACACAACCCTTCTCGATCTTTTAACAACACACTTGCATAAAATGTAAAAGCAATAAACAGAAAAGAAGAGGCAAGAGGATTTACTTGGTTACAACCGGGGAGGTTGTTAATCTAAGGAAAATGTTACACTAACTATCTCCTTTAGGCGGGAAAGCCTCTTACAGCAATTAAGCGCACAAATAAAGAAGCTAATATAGAAATTGAGCGTACAGTGTTGGAAATGAATTACTTGTGTTGATGAAAAGCTTCTGGATCAAGGCTATATTTATAACTTTGGTCGGGGTGCCCCGAAGGGTTCCAAGCGCCCTAAGGGGGATAAAATTTTATTCCCCGACGTTCAGATCGTGATTGACGCGATCCTAGTCAAAGTTCTGGTCCGGGAGCCCGGAAGCATTCCGGGTGCCCCGGACAATTCTGAGCGCCTCGGACAGTTCCAAGCGCCCCGGACAATTCCGAGCGCCCCGGACTGTTCCGGGCGCCCCAGCTGGGAAAGTCAACCCCGTTGACTTTTTCCAGCCCGGGTCTTCTGCTCTTGCTCCGTTCACCTCAGAACGAGTATTCCGCTTGCTTGGGTGATCTCTGCCATCCGGAATAGGGCTCACCCGAACCCAACTTCCGATCTTCTCGAGCAGACTTCCGCTCCGACTTCTCGTCCCTCGGAATCGCTGCGTGCTTCCTTCTCGTCCGCCAGCGTACTCATCCGCAGCCTTCGTCCCTCAATCGTACCCCATGCAGACCTTCTTTCTAGCTGCATCTCTTGCTCCTCGAGCAGTCTTCCGCTCCGGCTTCTCGTCCCTCGGAACCAACGCACGCTTCCTTCTTTTCCACCGATGTACTCTTCCGTAGCGCCTCATCCCTTGGACGCACCGCGTGCCGTCCTTCTCGCTAGCTGCGTCTTCCGCTCGACTACATGTGCTCCTAAGCTCCTGCACACGTAGACACAAGGTTAAAAAACAGACAGGACCTAACTTAACTTGTTGATCACACCAAAAAAACCTTGGGGTTCCAACACTAAGAAGATATTAACCAAGAACTTTGATATGAAAGATATGAGTATAATAGATGTTATACTTTTGATTAAGATCACTAAGACATTAGAATAAATTATCCTTTCACAATCTCATTATATTGAGATAGTACTAAGAAAATTTAATGCATATGATCTTTTCCCAACAAAAATAGTAATAGACTTAAGCTTATATTTGACTAATAACCATGGTGAACCTATAGCCCAATTAGAATATTTGCGGATAATTGGAGTTTGATGTATGTTACTAATTGCACACGTCCAGATATTACATATATAGTCAACAAATTAAGTAGATTTTAAGTAATCTAAATGATGACCATTGGAAGACATTAATAAGGATTATTAAATATTTAAGATACATTTTAGAGTATGGATTACATTATATGAGATATCTAGTGGTATTAGAAGGATATTATAATGCAAATTGAATATCTAATACAAAAAAAACTCTAAATCCACTAGTGGATATGTATTTATCATTGGTGATGGAGCAACATCATAGAAATCCATGAAACAAACTTGTATAGTTCGTGCAACTTTGGAATCTAAGTTTATAACCTTAGATAAAGCTGTAGAAGAAGTCGAATGACTTTGAAATTTCTTAGAGAATATCCCATGTTGGGAAAGCTAGTGTCTGCAGTGATGATACATTGTGATAATTAATCGACAATTGTAAGGGCAAAAAATAGCATGTACAATGGTAAATCATGAAATATTCGTTGAAGATACAATACCTATTTTTGGATCGAAACCGTTGGGGGAGGGGAGGGGAGGGGAGGAATATCACTCGTGGCTTTTCACATTTTTCATAAATTAATTGAGAGAACACAGAGTAATAAAAGAAGTGGAAATAAAAGGTAATTGACACAAGTTGATTTTACTTGGTTCAGAGCATGTGACGACTCTTACTCCAAGGTCTGCGATCAACAATCGCTTTCGGTGGAAAATTCACTAATAATTCATAGAATTACACAAAACTTATAAAGAGAGATAATTACAAATTGCGTAATTTAAATTATACCAACAGTATTAAAATTCGATGTAGAGTGCAGTTGTCAGAGCAGCACTGCACCGTTGTTGTCAGAAGTCAGAGCAAAGCAGCGAGCGTAGAAAATGTAGCATCTATATTTGCAAGTGCCATTCAATGAGCTGCTCTAACATCTCTTTTATTAAGTGTTGAGGGCGCCTCTAGCAGCGTCCGAGGCACCTCCAACTGTCGATGTTATCCCCAAAGCCTCGGTAGCGCTAATCACCATAATCTACAATTTTTATCCTCTGGAGGACACCTTCTATACTCTTTGAGGCACTTTCTCACCCAACTCCAACGCGCCTCCAACAGCATGGGAGACGCCTCTGTGCCCTTCTGCATAGGGTCTTCAACTAGGGTTTCTGAGGTGCCTGTAGTACCATAGGAGGCATCTTGAGCACTATTCACCTGAAGCTTCTTTATGCAGTTCACTTCCTGCAAGGTATGTTAGTCCAAAATATCAAAGATACCATACAAAATAAAGTTAACACAATAAAATATGATTAATTTAACAATCTTTAGACTGTTTGATTCTGACTTTTAAATTTTTACTGAAATCCTAGGTTGAACCGAGGTCTACTGTTCCCTCAACGGGGAATGCATCCTCACCTACTCCTCTCTGGAGAATTTATCTTTTTCCAAACCAGTTCTTTAGACCGTTTGGACTTTTGCTCAGCACCCGAGACATCAAGACTTTCCACTAGACATCCGAACCCTGACCCGTCTAGTTTTTCGCCTAGTGTTCACAGCCCCTAGGACTTTCATTTAGTGCCCTCGACCCTAGGATTTTCACTCAACGTCCTTGACCTGCCAAGACTTCAATCAATGACACAAACCAAGACTTCCTTGCCAAGCCACAGCTAGGACTTTCCACCTGCCTAGTGTCCACTAGGACTTCTTTACCTAGTCTCAACTAGGACTTTCTGTAAATACCCCATGGTAGTTTTAATATGATCAACCAAATTAGAGTTAGGTCTTGTTGTCTTTTTAATGTCTTGTGTCTAAATGTGTAGGACTTAGGAGCATAGGAAGTTGAGCAAAAGACGCAGCTAACGAGAAGGACAACATGAGAGAGAGTTGACGGGCTCGGTGAGTCCAAGGGACGAGGCGCTGCGGAAGAGTACGCTGGCAGATGAGAAGGAAGTGCATGGTGTTTTTGAGGGACGAGAAATCGGAGTGGAAGGTTGCTCAAGAAGGCTAGAAAATAGGTTCGGGTGAGCCCTATTCGGGATGGTCGAAATCACCCAAAGAGAGGAGCCGAAGCGGAAGACCCAGATGAAAAGTCAACTCAGTGTTGACTGGAGTCCAGTCAGGGCGCCTAGGAGAGGTGCCCCTGTGCGAAGGCGATTTGGGTGCCCGAAACCCTTCCAGGCATACAGACCAGAGATTTTATCCAGATCCGTTGCGATGCAATCTGTTGCGACACAATCCGTTGCGACGTGGATAAAGTTTTATCCATGTCCAGGTGCCCGGAACCCTTCCAGGCATCCAAATCAGGGCTATAAATAGAGCGCTAATCTTAGTAGCTAGACACAACACTTGTAAATGATCTTCTTTCTATTTAGCTTTGTAATATAGTGCTTTAACTGCTGTAAGAAGCTTCTTCGCCAGAAGGAGATTTGATAGTGAGCTTTCAACATCTTGGATTAGAAACTCCTAATTATAAACCAAGTAAACCTCTGTGCCTCTTTCTTTTTATTAATTAGCTTCTTAATTCTTTCTGTACAAGTGTTTATTTTAATCAAGCTATAAGATCGAGAAAGGTGTTTTGAGTTTTTATTGTGCAGGGCAATTCACCCCCCCTTTTGTGAATCGCAAGGGACCAACACTTTTACCTTGTCTAAGATCACTTAGCACTTTTCCTGTATACTCAATTAAACTTGTTAGAACAATAACACAGCTTAACTTTGATCCTTTGCCAATATCCAAACACAAGTTTAATTAGCTAGTGGTAACCCAACCTTGTTAATTAGAGATCCTAAGATCTTGGTTTAGTAGGATAACGAAATTAATAAAATTCGTATAAGCACTTGGACTAGTTCACTTCTCATTTCTAAGAAGGAAAAATGCTGCCTATAATATATAATGAGGTTAAGTTATAAACTTTTAATGACACCTATACTTGAAAAAGTAGAGTATGATAGGATATTCTTGATAGGAGTCACCTATATAAGTGTAAAGAAAAATTGGTTTAATGAAACACTTATGAATCCAAGGTGTTGTCCATGATCAAAACAAACAAAATAGTGAGAACTATAAATAAGTGAGAAATGCTATTATGTAAGTACTATTGTTTTAGTTTACATAAATGATGAAGTAGTTCAAGACATCATGTTTATTAAATAGTCTAGTAAATTCGATGGTATTCTACTAAGAAAGGTTTAAAGTCACAAACTATCTTTCCTGAAACAATAATCTTTCAATTGAACTTTCCTTTGGTGTCAACATATATACATGCATTAATTTTTCTTCATATAGGGATTGTTGTAAAGTTGATTTTGAACCAATAAATGTATGAATGAGAAATCACTTATATGGATCAGTAACATGACTTTATTTGGATCATCAAATTAAATGTACAAATCATATTCATCCAAATGAGAGAGCATAAGTGCCTTTTTCAGATGACTCAATCTCAGTTATTGAACTCAAAATGGAAGGCTTAGATGCATGCAAAGGAAGAGACAAACTACTTTTTCTAATGAGACTTAATCTGAGCTGTTAGTTTCAAAATAGATGAATTAGATGAACCCAAGTGAAGGGACATTATGTTCATTGAGAAGGGATGTAATCTGAATCATCCAAGTCATATTGGATGGATGAAATTTGATTAAATTAAGATGTTCTTCTATCCTTCACAAAGTATAAATAAGTTCTCACTTTGTCATTTCATTCATTTACTTCAAAGCAAACAACATTACATTCTGGAGAGTTCAAAAGGCTTCTTCAGTTTAAAAGTATTGTGATTTACAATAGTATTACTGTAACTAGATCTAATAAAATGCCATTATATCCGTCCTCCGATTGCACCACAACTAGATCTAATAAAATCCTTAAGGCGGCGATTGAATCAGCTCCAAATCCGCCTCTGTTTCAAATAAATCACATGGCAATAGCACCAATCGAGGCGTGCAACAAGATTTGTTGAGAATCCGTACATATTGTTGGCTTGGTTCTCCAAATCAACCGGAAGCTTTCCAAATTTCAAGATTAATCAAAGAGATTCCCATGAAATATATTGATTACTGTACAAATAACGTTATACACTATATTAAATATAATTTCTTTAAAATCTCGTTAATTTTACTTTAATAAATTTCTCGTGAAACATTCTCTTTTACATGGCAAAAGGTGATTCGCTCGTTCTCAGCGCCCCCGCTAATCCATCCCTAGGCCAACACGGAGGAGGTAAATCACGGGTGGCTACTAGCCATTAGTGCAAATGACCAAGACATGGGAGAGGTTATGCTCGGCCACGCCGAGTTTCGACCCAAGACCTCATGTGACAACACCTCATGTCTTAACCATCGCACCGCCCCGAGGGGACTCTGTTCTCTCTCTTTCACGCGACTACGTGTTATCACTTTTGTTTGCCAATAATTTCATCATCGGTACTCGAAATTTAGATCCGAAAGTAGATTTAGAAATTTCTTCACAAGAGGTATCATTTTACAAGGTTTTCTTTCGATCATGTTCAAATTGATCGTCCCTTGCTCATTCACTTTTTATGTAGTGATTTAGGATTTAGGGTTTTAAAATTTAGAGTCTAAAGACTATGGTTTACATGTCAAGGAAAAAAATAAAGAAAAGAAAAGGCTTGAAAAAAAAATTAAATAAAAATAAAAAATAATATTTGAAGTTTAAACAGTAAATTTTTTTTCTCAATAAAAATAATCTTAAATTAAAATACATATAAATAAGAATATTTTTCTTAAAATAATATAAAAGGAAAGAAATAAAAAAAATAATATTTTTATCTAATTTTTTTAATTATAGATAAAGAAATTATTAAAAAATTAATATAATAATTTAATTGCGTAAGATGTACATGTAGAATGATTCATGAGGTTCAGTGGTTAGCACATAAGATGTTTCATCATGAGATTTAAAATTCAAATCTTGATAAAATTAACATAAATATCTATCTTATTTATTAGTCATTATTTCAAAAATTAATAATCATTTTACCTCCTCAACCCCACCCTGATTCATAAAATCGCGCGTGTTAAATTTTCTATAAAAGAATGGCAAAAACGGTTTCCACACAAACCCTCCTCAAAATAATGGGTTTTTTTCTTTATAATTTAATGATCTTAATTTTATTCTATTTTTTTATGTTACTTTCTATAGATATCAATGGCCTAGTTAGCAGTTATTGCACGAGTGGAATACTTTCGGATCGGAGCAAGTTAGTTAATTTATTTTTGCAAAGCATTCCATAAGTTCCACTTGGGTTTAAAAATATCAATACCTCAAAACACAACTAATAATTAAAATATTAATTAAATTAAGTAGAATAGTACTAAGTAATTAGTTGAGAGGTATGTGTTAAAGATTAACATTTTTAAAAAAATTAAGATATTCAGCTTTTTTTAATAGACTAATTCTATAAGTGATTGATCCAACTCTATAACAATTTCTTATTATTTATCAAGATAAATTAGGAAATACAAATGATACTTTTCTCTATAGCCAACATTCTAAAGTGTAGCTATGAATCGACCCGTGGATGCCAAATTAACTATGAAAGTACCTTACCGTTGCACCGTAACCCTGGGGCATGTGTCTTCTTATGTTGATCTTTGAATAAGCATTCATTGGATCATTCCACCAATAGGTTCATGAAATATATAGTAACTTGCTCCCTTCATGTCATGGCGCGATGGTAAAAGGTAGGACGGACTTTCATCCTGTAAGGATTCGAATCTCATACTGAGCATTTCTAAAATACCTGCGGAGTTCGAGCCATTGGTGATATTGGATTGTTTGCCAGGACTCATCTATACTTCCCAAATTTACCCTTGTAGTAGGTGAAAAATTTCTATAAAATCAAATCGATCATTTCCAAAATTATATATATATAAGCGTTGTTACGCTGCTTCCCTCACTTGTGCGCTTCCCGTGCGCAACTGAGGTAGAGCACTCATAAGTCATTCAAGCGCCCCAAAAACGACTCACTAGGGGTGCTCGAATCACTTTCAGGTACTTTGTCCCACTTAGTCGGGCACGAGAGGTGCAAAAGCGAGACAAGCAGCATATTAATTCCATGTGTATATTTATATATATACACACACAGAATTGATATGTTTTAGAAGTGGTTATAAAAGGCCTATAACAACGTTTATTGACCATTGCTAAACTTATTGCATCGGTTTTCCAACCGTTGCAGATGTTGGTGGTGCTAAGGGCAATTGAAGGGTTTAAACCATCAACTGCTTCTGATGCATAGCTTTAGCAGCGGTTAATAACCGATTTAGAATGACAAGTTGTAGAAGCGGTCCTGAACCGATTCACAAAGATGAATTGTAAAAGCGGTGATTGATCACTCATGAATGTGTTTTATATAAGCAATCGGCGACCCATGCAGAAACTCGGATGTTAAAACAGATATTAACCGTTTGTGAATATATTTTACAGAAACAATCAATACCGGTGCAAAAAGTTGAGCTTTTAGAACAGTGAAGAGCCTCTTTTGATGGTTATCTATTGCAGTGGTCATTATCCGATTGAGAAGCCTTATTGTAGAAGCGGTTGAAACCAGTCCTATAAATTTAGAATTAGTTTTAGGAGCGATTAAAAACCTCCCTTAATATATCTCATTTTACTCACAATATATCACCAACGTAATACAAAACCTTCTTCAAACCCTAAAATATATATAACATTCAATAACAAATCTTCTCAAAAAAAAAAAAACAAAAAGGGAATCTATCTTAATTAAGGTAAGACTATTGCACTTCAATCTGATAGTCTGATATCATCCACGTGTAAATTATTTTCAAAATTGTGACATTGCATTTACTCCAAATGACAAAAAGTAGAATGTGTATACTCCATGCATATCCCAAATTAGCACTACTATAAGAAAGTGCATGCATCAAGAAGCTGTTGTACGCACCTAGATTCACGTGGATATCATCATCTACCTCGACATAAAAGTTGGCATCCCATATGCCTACAGCAAAATATGGAAACATGAAAAAGATTATCAAAAATTATGAGAACATCAAAATATGGCAGCAATCCAGAAAAATGTTAACTATAAGAAACAGAAATCACGGGAACATAAAAAATACAACTTCAATCAGTATATGCTCAGGAATTAGAGAACTATCAAATGAATACATAATTCTCATAGTTGAATGTGAGTTGTAGACTTTCAGTAATAGTTTTTCCTCTCAGAATCAAGAGACAATGCCAGTAAAATATGTCAAAAATGGAACTTTAGTTTTGTTCTATTCTTTGAATTTAAAGACTATTTAAAGCCTTTTAAGTATATGTACTTAGTCTTTTTTTTCCTTGAACCATATTGATGACCACGGGCAAACATAAAATAATACATATGACGACCTAGTTGTTGGTGCAGGAAGCATCCGACGATTGAACCTAAGTTTTGATAATGGCAAAGGGATTCAAAGTTAAGATTCTCTGTTATCTAACATGTTGAATAAGGTTTCAGGAAAGTCCTAACTGCGGTTAGGTAGGTGAAAACCCTAGGGGGTGGTAACCCTAGGTCCTAGGGGGTGGTAACCCTAGGTGGAGAAAAGTCCTAGCTGCGGTTAGGCAAAGGGAAAACCCTAGGGGGTGGTAACCCTAGGTCATAGGGGGTGGTAACCCTATGCGGAAAGTCTTGGCAGGTCGATGGCTTCAGGCAAAAGTCCTAGAGGGTGGTAACCCTAGGTGGAAAGTCCTGGTGTCGCGAACCAGGTGAAAGTCTGGACTAGCCGGGAAGCGGATGTCCAGCAGAAAGTCCGGAAGCATCGAGTGCTGAGCAAAAGTCCAGTCGATCTGGAGGATCGACTGGCAACAGGTAAATCTCCTGAGTGGAGTAGGTGAGGACGCGTTCCCCGTAGAGGGAATAGTAGGCGTTGGGTCGACCTAGGGTTTCCGGTTGGAAATCCGAAGTCAGACTCGGATAGTCCGGAGACTGTCTATACTTCATTTATCATGTTTATTGTGCTAAGTTTGTGTTGCAGGATATTGTTTGGGACTAACGTATCTTGCAGGTGCAAAGGAGCAACCTAAAGCCTCGGATGAACAGTGTCCGAGGCGCCTCCATGGAACTTGGAGGCGCCTCAGGTGCAAAAGCTGAGCTGACTGCGAAAGTTCATCGAAGGCGCCTTGAAGGGAGTATAAGGCGCCTTGAGTAGGGTATAAGGCGCCTCCAAGGGATGAAGTTCGACCAGTTCAGATCTGATCCACGCGGAAGACTAGGCAGCATGGAGGCGCCTTGAACAGCCTTCAAGGCGCCTTGAACACCCTTTATAAGGGGGTTTCGACCAGCACTTCAAGACAACAACTTCCAGGCTTCCTCTCTTCAACGTGCTACTAACAAGATCATTCCGAGGTGCTGTTGCGACATACCGACGACCTGGAACATCAGTTTCGATTCTGTTATTGTCGGTATAGTTTACTTTGGTGCTTACAATTGTAAATCTTTTATTGTACTTTTAACGAACCTATAGTTGTTGCCCACCGGAAGCGATCAAGGATCGCGAGCCTTCGAGTAGGAGTCGCCTTAGGCTCCGAACGAAGTAAATTCCTCTGTGTTTGTGTGTTTGCCTTTTTATTCCGCTGCGTTTTAATTACTCGAGTGTTTTACGAATCATACGAAATAGCCGCGAGCACTATTCACCCCCCCTCTAGCGCTTCTCGATCCAACACTAGTTAAATCATGGATATTTCAACATAATAATTCCATTAAAATTCAAACAGTGACATAGTAGGGTAAGTATCCCCTTACGTAAGATAATAGTCAATTATATTTCATTTGTTAGTATTGATCATGCTACAGCCTTGCAAATTATATGCATCTAACAGTACGTTAGAAATCCATACAGAAAATAAAGATGTTTGCACACAACTAGTGTTGTTCTTAAAGCTAAAGTTGTTTGCCACCTTAACTTTTGAATTATTTCATCTTTTAAATGCATGAGCTTGGCAAGTTTGACCATGCAGAACCAAAATAAGTCTAGCTAAAAGATTAAGATGTCAACATAAAATCACACCAAGAAGAATAAGATGGCGTTTAATTTAGAAATTTGAAATAGATAAATGGATTCATTCTTAAACTTTGAATTTAGTTGATAAAAATATAATTAAAATTTTGGAATGAAATCTAAGAATTTGGATATTGATGAAATTTACCTCTTCCCTTGGATTTTAATGGGAATAGGAATGGAAATGAGAATTAAATTTTGGATGAAAATATCCTTAATATATTTGTTTAATTTTTTCTTTTATATTACTTTCTCTCTCCTTGTTCTCTCTCATCATACTTTCTCTCTCTTTATTCTATCATCACACTTTCTCTCTCATCATACTTTCTCACTCATCAATCTCTCCCATCATACACTCTCTCCTCATTTTCTCTCATCACACTTTCTCTCTCTTCATTCTTTCCCATCATACTTTCTCTCTTATCATATTTTCTCTCTCCTTTGTAGGACTATAAATACGCTAGAGGGGGATGAATAGCGTTCTTCAAAAATCAAGAGTTAAAATAAATTAGGTAGCGGAATAAAAAAAGGAAACTAGAAGGAAGAAGACAAGCATGCACTAACACAAGTAATTTTTTACTTGATTTGGAGCCTTCGACGACTTCTATTCCAAGGTCCGCACTCGTCGAGTGATTTCGTTGGGCAATATCCACTAATAGTTCAAAAAGATACTTTAATGAAGTACAAGAACTATATATGAAAGATTATCAACAACAAAGAAAACTAAGTAAAGCTTGATGTCCAATTGTCGGTGGAGTGTTACAATGTTGTCGAAGCCTTTTTGAAGCAATGCGCAAGAAGGAAAGTCATAGTAGATGATAACCTAAAGCTACTGGTTGAAGGACCTTATATAGGCTCCTTCCGGGTGTCTGAAACTCCTTCGGACACCTAGACCGTTGACGTGGGTTCAATCAGTCATTGCACCCAACTCAGCTTTGGGATAACTTTTTTGGTCCAAGTGTCTGGACCAACTTCGGGCACTAGGACTGCCTAGGCACTCGCCCAGGCGAGCTAGTCTAGGCACCCAGATCCCTTCCGAGCGCCCAGACTCCCCTTTTTCACACTTCTTCCTACAAAAAAGAGTTAGTCCAAGCAAATAAAAATATGTTTATCCTGCGAAATAAAGTTAACATAATATAGTAGAATAATAGTAATTAGATCCTATCTCTTCGAGATTATGATCTAGTTAAAGTCTCAATTTATGTTTCCCAAATGGATCTAAGTTGGACTGACGCCTACAGTTCTCTCAATCGGGAACACATCCTCACTGGATCTCTCCTCCAGTTATTTACCTCCACTTATCAACTAAAGTGGCTTGACTTGCCTTTGACGCATAGGTCTTTCCGCCAGTTGTCAGGTCCCGCAAATCAACTGGACTTCAGCAGGTTGTCAAATCCCGCGGATCCAACCAGACTTCCCGTCAGATATCGAGTCCCGCGGACCTATCTGGACTTCGCACCAGTATCGGGTTCTTTAGACCTAGGCTGATTTCAGCCTGATGTCAAGTCCTTAATTCAGACCAGTTAACTCTTGCACACTTGGTAGAAATGTTAGACAAACAACACATCTAACTTTAACCTATTTGTCATACATCAAAATTTGATTATCAGTACAACCTGCACTAACATTCTTATCCTCTCTCATCATGCTTTCTCTTCCATCACTCTCTTTTCTTATTTTTTATCATCATACTTTCTCTCTCATCATGCTTTCTCTCTGATCATTCTTTTTCTCTCCTTAATCTCTTCCATCACACACTCTCTCATCATTTTGTCTCATCATACTTTCTCTCTCTTCATTCTCTCCCATCACACTTTCTCTCTCATCAAATTTTCTCTCTTCTCATCCTCTCTTATCATGCTCTCTCTTTTCTCATTTTCTCTAATCACACTTTCCCTCTCTTCATTCTTTCCCATTATATTTTCTCTCTCATCATATTTTCTCTCACATTCAACTTTCTTTCACATCTAATTTTTTCTCTTATTTTCCTCTAAGGGTAAAAAAGAAAATTTTAGTATATTTCGATAGAAAATATTCAACTAACCAAATATTATTTTTAACAATGATATTCATGCTCACCCATTCACATTCTATAATATTATGATTCTCATTCCTATTTCGATTCCTAGGAAAGAACCAAATATAACCTAAAAGTTTATGTGAATTAGAAATCCAAATCAGTTTCTCTCCTTTTGTTTTCTTCATGATTCAAAATACTAGACTTCTCTTTAATTTGAATTTTTGAAAAGTTGATTTCTTTGAACTAGTTGCTGAAACTGAGAATACTGAAGTAACCAAGGCATTTAAAGAAGTGTACAAGAAGCCAAGGTTAAGAATTCAACAATGAAGTTGTATTGCTAAGATTGTTGAACTGAATATACTCAAGTGTTTGGATAAATGCATTCAGTCATTCTAACTGATGGGAAAATTAGAACATTCATTCTTAGTTTCTAACTCTTCCTTACTACTTCCATAAATTGTCTAGAAGTTAAGATTCATATTTAAAACCTATTGGAGATAAAAGTTGGTTTGTTTGAATGCTACAAGAGTTGGACTTTTCAATGAGAAAATTAACTTAACATGACCTTGCTGCTAGAAAAGATTTCAAAGGAACATGTAAGTTTCAAGGATTATTGAAATGTAAGTTTAAGAAGAACAAGAGTGCAAGGATAGTATAAAAATCCATATGACTAAGATTATGAATTAACTTATTTTAAACATCAATTTTTAAAAATAGAATGGTAGAAATACTCTAACAAAAACATTTGAATTTCAAAACCAACTTCATCAATTGCATTCAAAATTCTATCTAGTTATTATCTGATTCTGGTGATGGAAAGGATCTATACCTATTTTCTTTTACAATTGATGGAGCTTGTTGCTACATAATATTTACAAACATAGCTACAATCTACAAAAATAAATAAATTTACTATCATGTGGATAGGATGGGATGTGTATCATTTTGTATCTCCAATGGTGAATGAGATGTTGTGTTTGTTAATTCATTTTCATTATCAACTCCTCTGTTATATAATTCTTCTCCCCTAGATTGTCTTTGACTATTTTGGATTAGATTTCACATTTATTTGTTTGTCATTTTCAAAAGTTGCCTAAAAATCACAATATAGAATTAATGCTAATCACAAAGATACAAAACAAATGAACTTTTTAATTGGGGGTGGTGATCTATTCAGTCTATCTCTGAATACATACATAGGGCAATAAAATAAAAGGAGGCAAGATATTTTATCCACTCAATCTAAATGCTCATTCAATCCATCGAAATTATCCATATTAGGGAACAAAATAAACCATGATTAGGGAATAGAATTGAAATTTTATCTATTAATAAGAGGTAGATGGAACTATAAAACTTCTATATGGAAAATTCATAAAGTATATGCCAAACAATTGGAAAAGGCACACAATTTGATTATAATAATATATAAGATACTGGGAAGAAAAAGGATATCCCAACTTAAGTCATAAATGATTCATCTTAGAAGAGGATCTCATGAAATGAAGGGAGATCAAATTCAGAGTGTTATTGTTTAGAATCAGCATATAGATTTGGCACAATACACAAGTTTTTGCCCCTAAGGCGTAGCACAGACGGTGGGCATATGACATCTATGGCGTAATGGCCAGGGGTCGATTCTCAGGAACTGATGATCTAGGGTTTGCCCCACCATACGTCTGACGTTTGTATACTTGCATGTACCTCCCTCCATATCTGTGGGATCGGCACTAGGGAGCCATTAATATAGCGGTTAATACATTCCCACTTCCAACACCAGATGATTCTAGTGATTATCAAGTAAACCTTCATTGGATAATCTTATCACATATATTGGGCACTCAAGAGCTTCCTTTGATTTTTTTTTTCCTTGGTGGAAAAGCTACAAAACACATTGGCACATCACTTGCAAATTCTGCATTTCTACAGATTTAAATAGATTTTTGATTTCTCTACTCTTACAGATTTTAAATGGTACACACAACCTTCTTGATTCAAAGTTCATCATTTTTTTTTTTGTGAAATAGGTAAATGTATAAAAAGTTATTAGAGGTTGTAACTTCAATCAACAAAATTGGATACAATCATGAAATAGGAGTTAACAACCTTTGCATATGAGGTATACTCCGCAATCATCCCACAGTCCATCACACCACAGTAGCACACGGATACAAGCCATCCGCGTCTACTCACTCTTAATGCATGTCCACAAAGCGATAAACATGTATATGAATCTTGTGAAATATCCTATCAACATCATGAGCAATCCCATTGAAACGACACCGATTGCAACTTTCCCACAAAACATATATCATACTTGAGACGCCAAGGTGCCGACTCTTTTATTTTATGTTTACCACCCTCATAGTGCCGCCCAAGAACCTGGAAGAGTTCCTCCATTGTCTGAACATCATGTCTAAACTCTACCCACTGCTTCACCTTGTCCTATAGAGCACAAGTGATGGGGCACTCAAAGAACAAGTGCTTGTTCGTCTTCTCATTCCCACGACAAAGCACACAAGACTTGTCCAAAACATATGTCATTCTATCAGTCGTACCTAGTTTTCTATGTGCTAGTAGTTATACAATAAATTGGTGCTTTGGCAAGATCTCCTATCTCTAAACCACTTGTACTCAAGTCGCCACCAGTCCTCTTGGCTTGAAAAACTCACAGGCGTTTGTAATCCCATTTTTCTCCGTCACGAACCACCTAATCAACTCCATGTTGGCCGCCCCTTGTCCATGAAAACCCTGCAAGATTTTATTACATATGCCCATGAGCCATTTAACAAGGGGAGAGTCCGAGGTCTTGGCCTTCCATTGCTTTGTCTTTTGCAAGGGTGGAGTCCGAGCCCTACAAGTTGAGGAATTTTTAAGGTCAGTTCATGGCTCTATTTTTTGCAAGGGTGGACACTTTTGACACAAGAGTGATCCGAGAGATAATTATGTGTCATGAAATCGACATAAGCATCATAATCAGCCATCAACCAATATGAATTAACCAAAACTCTATCCAATTTGGAAGAAACCATATCATTGGTCCAAGTGAGTTGACATCTGTTATGCTTTCACAAGTGCACAGTTATGTCATCAGTAATAAAAGATATCGAATCCATAGGGATTGAGTTAAGTACTAGAGACTTAACACGGTGAATTATTTAAATAATCGAGTGTTGTAAATTTGTGCACTAAAGGAAAGAGAGAAGTAAAGAGAAGGGAGAGCTAGGAAAAAGAGTTGGTTGAGGACATTTGGTCAGGAGAAGCGTTCTAGCAGTTCAGTTTCATTATGATATTAATTAATATACTATGAATTGTCAATCACCCATCCTCTATCCTTATGCACATATAGGAATTCTAACTTCATACTGACACTACCCCGTGATGGTCATGTCAGAGTATTATCTCTAATAGTATCCAATGCCACTAAGTAGATGGGGTAATCTAGGAAATTTGGTTAAAGGGATACCCTTGTCACTAGAGCCACCCGGTCATACATTCATTAGATTACACAAGACACTTAATAACTAGGATTAGAAATAACCCATTAAGACTAATTCAATGCTTCCTTATAGAGAATTATCCTCCCATTCAAGGTAATACTATAAATATTTGGTTAAAGACATACCTTTATCACTAGGGCCCTCGGTCATACATTTTAGAGCATCCTCTTTACAGGGTGAACAAATTAATACAATCATTCAATCAAATATGAGATTTAAGCACAAATTCTTTACACATACATTTAATCAAATAGATACAAGATATAAACATATCATACAGATAGAAAATTGGTAAATTCAAAGAGTATACATCAATTATATATCACAACTACTCCCTTAATCCTAGAACAAATGAATCTACTCCATAACAAGAGGAGATAAATCCAAAGGTATAGAAATTGCAAGCTTAAAAACCTAATCTAATAAGAAGAGAGAGAAAAGTATAGCTAAGTGAAGAGGTCTTCAGATCCAATCCTATACTTTCAGAGATGAAGGAGAGGATGGAAATGGCCTTAGATCGTTAATCGGAGCATGAAGGATAAGCAAATATAGACCAAAATTGGTCTCTCTAAAGAAAAAATATTTCCTCCTACAAGGGGGGAGAACACCCCTTTTATAGGGTAGGGCACGACCCCAGCCATGGGTCGTGTCACGACCATGCCTTTTGGTACGACCATAGTGTGATGCGGCTCAGGAGGAAGAACATGACCGTGTGTTTTCACACAATTTGACCTTGACTAGGCTCTGGTTGGGGGGGGGGGGGGGCACGACCATGTGAAACTACATGACACGACCATGGTCTACTTGCTCTCGGGTGAGGGGACACAGTTGTGCCATGGGACACATCCAAGCTCTGTTCTTCTAGGATCGCTCAGAAGCATGCCTTTACTCTATTTTCACTTTGAAAATGTATCCTGTCCAAAAAACTAAGAACGAGCAGATCTTTGAAAAAAGAAGTAATTATGTTAAAAATATGATAAAGATGAGTGTAATAGCATAGAACATACTCAAAGAAAATAAGTGAATGTGCGTTAAAGCATGCATAAAAGTATATGTAATTTATGCACATCACACCTCTAGACTTGAACTGTTAGGACCCTTGGGCGGCCAGCTAGAGGGGGTGAATAGCCCTGAAAAAAATTAAATGACCTTTCTCGATCTTTTATAGCTAAATTAAACTAACACTTACATATAATAAATAAAAGACTAAAAGAAAGAAGAGGGTCAAACGATTTACTTGGTTACAACCGGGGAGATCGTTAATCCAAGGCAATTGAAACTCACTATCAAAGTCTCCTTCAGGAGGAGAAACCTCTTACAACATTGATGGCTCACAATAACAAAGTTAGAATCAATTACAAGTGTTTTTGAAGTCCTTTTATAGCTTCTGGGACCAGGGCTGTATTTATAGCCCTGATCGGGGCATCTAGAAGGATTCTAGGCATCTGGAGGGGGATAAAACTTTATCCCCATTGCAATGGATCACGTTTGATGTGTTGCAGATAAACATCATGGTCCGAGCGCCCCGGACTGGGTCGGGGTGCCTGATAACTATGATTTTGTTACACTATTTTTATTCATACATGCATGAATTGATGTCTTGTTCATAGTTGAAGCTCATATTTACACCACATTTCATGCATTGCATTATTCTTCGACTTAATTACAAATTATCTTATTAATACATTATTTGATGCTAATGTTTGATTGTTATTTTGTAGGCATCAAAGGATCTTGGACTCGGATTAATTTGAACCAAAATTGTGCTCGAATCGGAGTTTAAGGAAGACGATCAAGCTTTGGAGCAATTTGGACTGTCCATCCAAGATCAAGAAAGATATGACCTTTACATAAAAGATCTACTCCATCCGAGCCATGTGGAAGTAGATCACAGTCATTGATGAAAATCCAGAGCTTTTGATCCAAATCTGAGATGTTTGGACCGTTGATTAAGATGGAAGAATTCTAGACCATTCGATCAGATTGGAAGTTTATTTAAAATCCGTGAGAAGCTGTAGTGATCTGCGGGCTTGGAATTTCTCTTCTCGCGATTGTTTTACTGTTCATCTTCGTCTTCCTCCAACGCCCGATGCTCTCGTTCCCCATCCAGATCTCAGATTCAGTTTTTTTCATCAACAACGAACTTCGAGCTACCAGCAGCCAGTGTCCGAAGGGATGAGAGAGCGACGGTGAGGAGTTTCCCACGTCGCTACATTGTTATCTTCATTTCTCTGCCGCATCATAGATCAAGGGTGTTTTCCCGATCCGTGGCTTCCACCAGCTATCAGAGGTTTCGGCAAAGTTTTCCTGAAGCTTCTGTATCCATTCCATCTCTCCATATATTCGTGAGTCCTGAATAGATCCGATCAATCGATCAGAGCTCATGATTCTAGAAGGCAATCCTCTATTCTTCAAGCATTAAGATTGTCGATCGATCGCGAGCTTGAAGGGAGGTACCCAAGAGTTATGCGCATCATCACCACTAACTGGGAGCTTGAATCTTCTTTGTCATTTGCTTGAAGGGCAGTTCACAGGAACGTTTCTATTTGACAGCAGGAAGAAGAAGCTCAATCCATGATTTGAATTGAGGGGCGTTTACTTTATCTTTGATTGTTTCATTCATTTGCTCATATCTGATGATCTGATTACTTGCACTGCAATTTCATTTTAATTTAGAATCTCTTCAATTTGATTGTTGCATTTTCTCCATTATTTTACTATATTTGAAACCCTTTGATTTTACCTTTGGTTCATTGCAATTTGGATTGTGTAATCAAACTGCAGTTAGGTTTTTAGTCCAATAAGTGATCATGTTGAGTTCAAATTTGAATTTCTTTGTCAATTAATGCAATCTGTTGAGAGTGATTTAAGTTTATTAATTTAAATTGAAGAACATTTCTATTCTTTAATTGAGTTAGCATGATCAAAAATGCATTGTTTGTCTAACTTTCGGTTGCTTTCTTTTAGATAGATTAAAACCAAAACACACATTGTCATTAGAAAACCCAAAAATAGCTTTGAACCTAGAATTCACACACATTTGTTAGCTATCATTGGAAAAATATGACTTGGGACTCTTTACTATATCTTTATTTTTAAATTGTAAGGGTTTTCAATTTTAATTAATTTGAAGTGCCACATGACATAAAATATAGTCCACATCAAATTTTGGCGCCATTGTCGGGAAACTATATCTAGTAGTGTGTGTTTATTTTAGATTGTGCATTGGTTGGTTTTCTTTGTTTAGCATCTCTATTGATTTGATTGCTTATCTTTTGTATTTTCATGTTGACTTATTCTTGAATTATCAAGTTCTTTAATGCTCATATATCCATGTATTTGAAGCTATATGCTCTTGAGTCTTCTAATATTGATGATTAGTGTTGTAGTGTAAGAACAGGAGATTTCTTTTAACATGAATCGATATTTTTAGTATTTTAGAGGTGAAATGGATAGTCAGTATTGTCAGTCTGAGCATCAATTTTATCCAACCATGCATCAACAAAATAAGTATGAGTCATTATCTAATACTTATAATTCTAATTGGGTGGATTATTTACATTTCAGGTATGAAAATACACAAGGACCATTTATTGAGTCAAATCTAGCTTACCAGAATTCATATGGGTTTTAGGAGGTTTCAGCATTTACTTGGTCACATTCTTTTCAACAGAACAATTCTCAATTTGAAGAATCAACATGGAAAGTCAATGAGGTTATGCAACAAATGAGAGAGCATCAAGAGCAACAATTTGCAAGAATATAGAATATACAGAGTCAATTAGATCAAATTGCATCAGCCATCAACCAGCTACAAACACAAAACTCCAGTGGGGAGATAGAAAGTAGAGATTGTGTTAGGCCTGACCTTACTTCCATTACTTCACAAGATTTTTCTAGTATTTTTTATGATGATGATGTAGATGTACAGATTTCTGATTCTACTAATATTATTGTTGTGGATGTTATGAATGATGCAAGAACTGAACATTTACTTGTTGATTATATAAGTTTAGGGGATTGCACATTGGAAGCAAGACCCCAAGAATCACCTGAACCAGAGCCTGAGCTAGATGTTGATGATATAAGTGTAGGGGATTGTACATTGGAAGTAATACTCCAAGAATCACCTGAACCAGAGTTTGAACCATTACTTGATGATGAGGAGGTCACAGACACCATTTTAGAACCCCACAGGTACCTTTTAACATGACAAGATTAGTGTTTCTTGTGATTTTTCAGAAAATTTCTTTAAGGTACCGGTTTTTGAATTTATAGAATGTGATGCTCATTTTGATACATTTAGTGTAAAGATTAATTGTGTTTCAGTATCCTCTTATCATGAAAGTGTTTGGGAGGAGTTGTTTTTATTAGCTTTTGTATGATACAACAGATGTTTAAAATGGGTACTTAATCTGAACCACCTTCAACCTCCAGAGAGAATTTTCAAAGAAAAAATGATGGATGAAAAGGATTTCATTGTAACCACAATTACTCTACTACCGGCGTGGCTTCTCTTACTAAATCTTCTTCAACCACCGGGAATAAAGGGAAGTTGGTTCTAATTTGGTTTTCTTTTGCATTTTAATTCATGCTTTATGTTAGTCTTTTCTTTTATAAATTCCTTGTGTGCAAATGTTGATTTTGGTTTTGAGAAATTAATTCTTTATTGTAGAAAGTTTTCTTATTATATTTAGCTTTAATTTTGAATAAGAAAATGACACCCCTTAACATTTTCCTATGATATGTTAGAAGTAGAGAATGTGAGCTAGATTTGAGAATCTTATTTTAGGCTTAATGTCATAAATGGACTTTTAATTTTCTCAAGGTTGCTACTTAATGGTGGACACTTGATTGGTAAATTGAGATACTACATCTATACCTAATAAGGATGAGCCTTAATTGAATGATGCACTTATGTTATTGTTCCTCTAGAACTTGCTATTGTTGGTGCGGGAAGCATCTGACGATCAAACCTGTGTTTTGATTATGTCAAAGGGTCAACAGTTAAGTTATCTTGTTATCTAACAAGGTTCATTGAGTTTACAGGAAAGTCCTAAGTTGTCTTAGGCAAAAGTCCTAGTGAATTCTAAGCAGGTGAAAAACCCTAGGGGATGGTAACCTTAGGTCCTAGGGGTCGGTAACCCTAGGTGGTGGAAAATCCTAGCTGCGGTTAGATAGGTGGAAAACCCTAGGGGGTGGTAACCCTATGTCCTAGGGGGTGGTAACCCTAGGCTGGAGAAATCTTAGGGGGTGGTAACCCTAGGTCCTAGAGGGTGGTAATCCTAGGCTAAGGGAAACCCTAGGGGGTGGTAACCCTAGGTCCTAGGGGGTGGTAATCCTAGGCTGAGGAAAACCCTAAGGGGTGGTAACCCTAGGTCCTAGGGGGTGGTAACCCTAGGTCCTAGGGGGTGGTAACCCTAGGCAGAAAGTCTAGTCGGTCTGGAGGATCAATCTGGTAACAGGTAAACTCTCCTGAGAGAAGTAGGCGAGGATGCATTCCCCGATGAAGGAACAGTAGGCGTCGGTTCGACCTAAAGTTTCAACGAAACTCAAAGTCAGAATCGGGCAGTCAGAGCTGTCATATTTCATATT
The DNA here is from genome assembly GCF_018446385.1 of Zingiber officinale. Classification (NCBI taxonomy): domain Eukaryota; kingdom Viridiplantae; phylum Streptophyta; class Magnoliopsida; order Zingiberales; family Zingiberaceae; genus Zingiber; species Zingiber officinale. Next base: position 137,691,658 of record NC_055990.1, on the reverse strand, counting down.
ATATGTGTATTGTTTTTGCCTGGGCTAACTTTATTTTGCAGCAAATGAGGGGCTGGAGAAAGTTGGTCCGGGCACCCCGAGCTGGTCGGGCACTCCGAGTCGGTGCAGGCTCCCGGAACCCAAAAGTTATCACCAAGCTGATGTGGCACGCGCGGAGTGGCCGAGCCACATGGTCTAGGCGCCCGGAGGGGTTCTAGGCGCCTGGAAAAGCCTATAAAGGAAGCTTTGACCAGGAGATTCGATACAATGCAACAAACAACTTTCACTTCTTTAAGCTACTCAGAAAACGCTTCTACGACACCCGAAAGCTCCGACAACGATTCTTCTAGAAGATTTTCTCATACAGAGCTATCGGTGTCATTTTCATTTAAAAGTTCCTTGTACTACAATTGTAATTTTTTTGTACTATTTCAAATTGATTAGTGATTTCCCATCGAAAGCACTTTTACGTGCGGGCCTTGGAGTAGGAGTCACCACAGGTTCCGAACCAAGTAAAACCTTGATGTTTACATTGTATGTTTTATTTTCAACTGCGTGTTTTACTCTGAATGAATAAATTAGTCACGAGCACTATTCACCCCCCCAATGCTTTCGATCCTACAATTAGTATCAGAACGGGGTTGCTCTGAATTAGTACAACTACCGTTTCAGCAAGTTTTGCTTTTTTGTCCATTTTTTCAAAAGTTTTATTTTGAACAAAAATGGTTGAAAAAACGATGAATAAGAATGCTCAAACGATAGTTGTACCGATTCAAAGCAACCCCGCTCTGATACTAATTGTAGGATCAAAAAGCGCTAGAGGGGGTAAATAGTGCTCGTGGCTAATTCGTTCATTTCGAGTAAACTCAAAGTAAATACGCAGCGAAAATAAGAGAGAGACAAACAAAACACAAATACCAAGGATTTACTTGGTTCGGAGCTTGTGGCGACTCCTACTCCAAGGCTCGCACGTGAGAGTGCTTTCGATGGACAATCACTATAAGCTCGAGAATCTTTTACAAATAAGTAAATACAAGTATTGAACTTAAAAGATTATACCGACAATACAAAAGATGATGGAAGTAGTCGTCGATTGTCGAAACAGCAGCTGAGCGTCGTTGAGTCATTTCGGCGTAGAGCGCAGCTTCAAAGATTGCTTGTAGAATTGTTGTTCAAAGTAGTTGGTCGAGATCCCTTTTTATAGCAGCTTCAAGCCTGATCCAGATAGCCTGATCTTCGAGATCAACCCTTGACTCGACAAGGATCGGTCTGTTAGGATCCTTCGTACGGAGGCTAGAGAGGGGGGTGTGAATAGCCGACCCCAAATCGTCGTTTCTTTCTACAAAATGTGTTAGCGCAGCTGAAAATAAACACAGAAACGAAAGGGAAAGAAGACAAACCTCAAACAAACCGATGTAACGAGGTTCGGAGATAAACTCCTACTCCTCGGCGTGTCCGTAAGGTGGACGAAGCCTATCAATCCGTCGGTGGATGAGTCCCCGGAGAACCGGCTAATAGATGCTCCTTGTGGGTGGAGAAACCTCGCCACAATACTTGTAACAACAAGAAAGGAGTACAAGGAAAGCAAGAAGTAAATACAAACAACAATATGAATGCAACACTCGCTTGCCTTCTCTGTCGACCGGAGGCGATGAAGCAGCAACTTCACAACCCAACTGCAGCAGCTGATCGACGACTGGAAGCAAACGCGAAGCTTCGGAAGCGAGCTCAACAAAGCTCAGAACCTCAGAGCACAGGAGCAGAAGCTTCAATCCAAGAAAGAAGAAGAAGAAGAAGAAGAACCCAATGTAGAAGCTCTCAGCCTCCTTTTATACTTGCGGAGAAAGAAGCACAGAAGAAATCTAGCCGTTGCGTCGCAACGGCTAGTGCCCTGATCGGTCTATGGACCGATCAGGGAACCTACTGATCGGTCCACAGACCGATCAGGGAACTTCCTGATCGGTCTGGGGGGCCGATCAGGCTTTGTGCTGATCGATCCCCAGACCGATCAACCCCTCTTGTGCCTCGCTCCTGTTCGGCTTCTGATCGACTCCTGATCGGTCACCAGACTGATCAGTTATCACACAGTATGCTACTGATGTGTTACTGATCAGTCACCAGACCGATCAGAATATTCGCGGTATCACTGGATCGATCACCAGATCGATCCAGCTCATGGTTTTTGCCCAAACCAAGTCCAAACCAACATCCGGTCAATCTTGACCTATTGGTACATTGCGCCTAGCATCCAGTCACTCCCTTGACCTGCTAGGACTCCCCGCTAAGTGTCAGGTCAATCCCTTTGACCCACTTAGACTTTTCTCTCTGTGCCAAGTATCCGGTCAATCCTATGACCTACTTAGACTTCCCATCACCAGATGTCCGATCACCCTTGATCCATCTGGATTTTCCCTTGCCCGGCTTCACTCACCAGGACTTTCACCTAGCTTCACTCACTAGGGTTTTCACCTGGCTTCACTCACCAGGATTTCCAATCTGCCTGGCTTCACTCACCAGGATTTCCAATCTGTCCGGCTTCACTCACCAGGACTTTTCCAATTGCCTGGCTTCACTCACCAGGACTTTCTAACTGCCTGGCTTCACTCACCAGGACTTTCCCGTCTGCTTGGCTTCACTCACCAGGACTTTTCCACATCTGGTCCAGAGAACGAGCTCCCGAGCCCTCTCTGACCACAGTCCGGAGAACGAGCTTCCGAGCCCTCTCCGACTTCCCATGTGCCAAGCTTCCATACTTGGACTTCTCCGTGCCAAGTCTCCATACTTGGACTTTTCCTGTGCCAAGTCTCCATACTTGGACTTTTCCCGTGCCAAGCTCCCTGCTTGGACTTTTCCGAGTCAGGTCAACTCACCTTGGGTCAACCAGGTCAACCTTGACCGCGGGTTGCACCCACAATCTCCCAAGCTTGTATCCTTGTCAAGCATCAAGGTACAAACATTGTCAAACATAACTCGTCAAACATCAAAACACAACTCGAGTCCAGTCAACTCAAGTCTAGTCAACCAGGTCAACCTTGACCTAAGGTTGCACCAACACGGTCGACCAATCCCCTTCTTCAGTCGACTGAACCTGTTGAACTTGCTTGACCTTTTGTCCAGATGCAGCCTCTCTAGATAGCGCCTACGTTCGGTCGACTGATCCCTCTGTTTGGTTGATCGATCAGTCGATGGTCTTTTCCTCATTCGATCTAATCAACTCACTCGACTAGGTATCTGTCTATCTTCGGTTCGGTCGACCGATCCCTTTAGTCAACCCTTCACCGAGAGCTGGATTCTGATCCTTTGTGTACTGGGGTTCGGTCGTCCGATCAAGTTGTCCAGTCGACCGATCAAGGTTATGTCTAACCCTGCAGAACTATTAGTTTCCGATAAAACAGAGTTAAATAATATGAAATAAATAAGTTGACAGCCTTCAGACTGTTCGGTTTTGACTTCGGATTTCCTCTGGAAACCCTAGGTCGAACCGACGCCTACTGTTCCCTCAATGGGAAACGTGTCCTCACCTACTCCACTCAGGAAAAGTTACCTGTTGCCAGACCGATCCTCCAAATTGATTAAACTTTTGCTCAACGCTCGAAGCTCCAAGACTTTCTGTTGGACGTCTGCTCCACGACCCACCCAGACTTCCACCCGGCTCGCGACACCAGGATTTCAACCTAGAGTCCCCGACTCTAGGATTTTTCTTGAAGCTCTTGACCCTCCAAGACTTTCTGCCTAGGGTTACCACCCCTAGGACCTAGGGTTACCATGCCCTAGGATTTTCCACCTACCTAACTGTAATTAGGACTTTTTCCTAAGAACCCTTAGGACTTTCCTACAATGTCATTCAAACTTGTTAAACCACAAATAACCTTAACTTTGAACCCTTTGACATAATCAAAACCCAGGTTCGATCGTCGGATTCTTCCCACACCAACAGGTTTGAGCATTATTTGACTTCTTGGAAAGATATAGGATCACTATCCAATCTATATCAAGCTCATGCTCTTGGAGATAAACATAATTACTTGAAATCGTGGATATCCTACCCTATCCTTAGGGGGATCACCTTAAAGGCATTTATTTTTGAGGTGGTTGAGAAACTTGCATATTAATACGAGACAATATCTCACTTTGAGAGGAATGACCTGCTACTTGTATTGGAAATGACACAAGAATATCTTGATTCACTACTCCCACTTAATGTGGAATATTCGTACTATAAGGCATGGTAGTCATATCACTACTTATTCCACTAATAGTGACCACAGGAGGATCGCTAACGCTTTCCTAAAAAAATACTTCCCTAACCATAGTGCTCCCACAGTTCTTAATGAATTTGACATTTTGATTTTGAAAAAAGATCTATTAGAGAGATCATAAAATTTATACCTCATGGACTTCTCAGAGTAACCTACAAAATTACAACTAATTATCCTTAAGTCCAATTTCTTTTCATGAGGCCAATAATGTCTAGCCTCAGTTGGGCAAACCCAGACGTGAAAATGCCTAATGCTATGCTTCCTACCCATCCACAGCTTGTGTTGGGACGTATACTATAAGCCTAGCTTTTGTATGAACATTTGTTTTGAAATATTTTGAAATGAGAATCACTTTGGTAAAATATCTGTATTTTATATTTATATATATGTCAATGCAGTTGTCCATTTAATTTATATTGTAGATAACATAATATGTGGTGCAACACAGAAGATTATGTTATCGGTTCCTTATAAATTATAAATAGTAGCTCACAACCAAGATGGATTGGGACAAACCATTGGAACGGTTGTAGTGTAATTTGGTATTAGTCTGTCTTGACTATAAAATTATACTAGTACACTTTGTGTGTATTGAGTAGGATCATTTGAGGTTGTTCGATTTGTACTGACTACATAAGAGAACAGAACCTCTATTATTATGGATGTGTGTCCTCTTAATCCCGATATAATAACAAGCATGTATACTTAGTATTTATTTATTTAACTTATCAATGGGTGAGATTTATTCGTTAAATCAATAGGCCCGATGAGTTGAGAGATAGTATTATTTATATGGTGTATAGTTGATTATAGAAGAAATTTGTGTCCTAATTATTTAAGCTGATGATGTCCCCTTGAGGAGCTCATAATGATTATCATGTAAAACCTGCAGGTGGACTTAGTCCGGCATGATAATAAAGTTGAGTGGTACTACTCTTGGAATCAGATGTTAATTAATTGGGTTGTCAGTAACTCAATTAATTAACGGACATACGATAGCTTAAACACAGGGAGATTAACGCACTCATGATAAGAAGAAGCTCATATTATAATATGAGATTGGTGCGGTAGTTCAATAATAACCCTTTAATGGTATGAGTTATTATTGATGGACTTGAGTTGGGTGTTCGGGCCGAACACAAGAAGCCCAAGCCTATCAGAAGGCCTAAACCAATTCATCCTCTAGGTTCTTGTTGTAGCCTCTATATAAAGCCTCGCATCCACTCATCCATAACTTGGTTTGGTTTAACTTGATTTATTTTAACTTGGTTTAGTTTAACTTGGCTTGATTTAACTTAGCTTGGTTTAACTTGGTTTGGTTTAACTTGGTTATAGAAAGAGAAATTTTTTCTAAACAGAATTCTGTTATTTTTCTTTCTTTGTAACCGATGGCAAGCCTATAAAAAGGAATAGGTAGTGGCCCCTAAAACCTAATTTTCTCTCTTCTCCTCCTTGTGGTCGGCGCCCCTCCCTTTCCTCCTCACTTAAGGCCGGCGCCCCTCCCCTTCTCCCTTGCTAAGAGCCGGCGGCCCCTCTCCTTGCAAGGGTCAGCAGGCCCCTCCTTGCTAAGGCCGGCATCCCCCTCTTCTACTCCTTGGTGGGCGGCGGCTTGAAGAAGAGGAAGAAGAAGAGAAGGTGCCCCATCTTAAGAGCTCCTTTTGTAGCCAACGGTTTGGAAACCGAGAAGAGAAGGAGGGTGGTTTTGTCTTGGTAGATCGTCACCCACACGACGTCAAAGAAGAGGAGAGGAATACGGCAGAAGATCAAGAGATCTTTAGCTACAAAGGAAAGGTAAAACTAGTTTTTTAATTCCGCTGCGTAATTAGTTACTTTTCTTTGTATCGTTTTTGGAATACCAACACAAGAGGCTAGTGATCTTGTACTTTGATCAAGGTGTGCTTTGATCATTCAAAAACTTGCTTGATTGATCAAACACATGTTTGATCAAACATGTGGGTTGCTAGGAAAAGTTCTGTTCTTGTATAATTTTTTTTTTGTACAGGGAAATTGAAACAGAACAGAATTCCAGTGCCCTTCAAGTGGTATCAGAGCAAGTTTTCTGACTCTGTGTGATTGGTTTTTGGTTAAATTATACACTGATCATACATAAGTTTAGGCCGGATAATAGTAGGATGTGTTAGAAACATTAACTCTATGATTGCAGACATCCTAGATCCAACTATTATGACTTTTTGTGTTTGTGTGTAATTTGAACCCTCGGGCATGTCGAGGTTGTTTGTGTGTACATGATTGTAATAATTAAATACGACCAATTGTCATATTAATTTTTACATTTTGTTCGATTTAGATTACATGTAAATTTCTTTGTGGAATATAGGATCGATAAATGTAAAATTTTATTTTTTTATTATTGCGGCTTGTATCCTTGCTATGCGTGGTGCTATTTTGAGGACCGGAGGCGCGGCAGAGAAGGAAGCGAGATAGATGCGATAGCTTGATCCATTGGAGGCATATTAGAGGACAGTGATCTATTGTCAACATATTGGAGGACAACGTTGGATGAGGCCATAATAGTTGAAAATTTTATTTCCATATTTATTGCCTTTATATATTGTTTGTGTGTGCTGTGATGATGCTGTTTTTATGTGTTGTGATGTGTGTGCATGTTAAAATTCCTCAATTTAAATAACTAAGTAGGAGATGGATTATTTAAATAAATTTCACGGTCTCCATTACTGATTTGTAAGTGATGCATTCAAACTTGCGCATTGGCTTTAAGTGCCTTCCTCTATATCGAATGAGTTTATTTGCAGATCACTAGATCAAACTTCCTCTATGGATGATTATAGGAAATTATTTAGGTATGTGTGATCTTCTCCATCTGAAGGGGCACAATCCTAATTAATGGACTAAGTATCAAGTAATGGTATATACTTAGGCACATTTAATAGTATCCTCCCCATAGGAGTCACTGCTATTATTTGTGTGACCGAAGATGAACCAACTATTAATTTTATTTTGTCATAAAGTTAGGTCGACAAGATAATAAAATTAATGGGTAAAACCTCCTCTTACAAATGTTTAAATTAGTATACGTCCACACTATTGTGGCATACGAAATTCACGGTATTTTGAGGTATTGGTGAATTTAAATTATATTGTTTGAGGAATCAATATTAATTAAAATTCTAAAGTTTTGACCAAATATTTTATTTTGTGATTCTCAGGATTTCAAAATGACTTTCAATTCTCTTGCAGTTATTTTAAAAGAAAACAAACTTACTGACCCAAATTATATTGATTGGAAATGGAACTTGGACATTGTCTTAACTGATGAAGAATATAAGTTCGTACTTCTTGAGGTCTATCCTAGCGTGCCTGATAAGGATTCTAGTGAAGAGGAGATAGAGGGACATAAGGAAATGGGTTAAGGCAGATGAGATGGCGTGGTGTTATATTTTGACTTTTATGTCAAATGTGCTGCAACATCAGCACCATACCCTACATACTGCCTATGACATGATGCTCAATCTCAAGGAACTCTTTGGACACTAGAATTGGGTTGCCAGGCAGGAGGCCATGAGAAACTTAATGACGGCCGCCATGATTGAGGGGACACCCGTGAGTTATCATATCCTCAAGATGATGACTCTTTTGAATAAGATGGAAGTCCTTGGAGCTAAAATGGATGGGAAAACCCAGGTTGATATCATTCTCCAAACGCTGCCCAAAAGTTTTGAGTAGTTCTGCCTGAATTACAACATGAAAAAAAGGGTGTATTCGTTGGCGGAACTTTTGATAGAACTCCAAGCGGTAGAAGAGCTATTTCGTCAAAGTTCTCAAGTTCACATTGCTGAAAACGTTTCTACTTCTAAGTCGAAAGGCGGAAAGAAGAAGAAGAAATAAGTTGGTTCGACAAAGAAAGTGATTCGACCTCAAGGGACTGGGCCGCAAGCAGGTGTGAAGAAGCCGAAGGGCAAGTGCTTCACATGCAAGCAGTCTGAACATTGGAAGGTGGACTACCCTCACAAAAAAGAGAACAATAAAGGTATATCTTATTCATTAGTTGTTAAAACATATTTAGCGGTGTTATCTACCGGTACCTGGTGTGTAGATACGGGAGCCACTGATCATGTCTGCAATTCATTGTAGGGGTTCCAGAAAACCTGATGATTACATGAAGGGGAGATCACCGTCTACATGGGCAATGCTACGAGAGTGACGATTGTTGCAGTGGGAGATGTTTATCTATCTTTTGATAGGAATAAAACTTTGATTTTAAAAAATTATCTTTACGTACCATGTTTTAGAAAGAACTTGATTTCAGTTTCTAAATTATTTATGGATGGATATTCTGTTTCTTTTGATGACAAAGTGGTTGTCAAGAAAAATAGGGTGGTTATCTGTTCTGGTATGTTGGTTGGCAATTTGTATACTCTTAATCCAATAACTCCCACGATGCAACAAATGGAAATTAATAACACATCTTCTAATTCTAATAAAAGAAAACAACCTTCAGAAATAAAACAAACATATCTTTGGCATCTAAGGTTGGGTCATATTAACTTGAGTATGATTCAAAGGTTAATAGCCAATGGACCTTTAGATTCATTGGTAGTGGAAAACTTTTTGACCTGTGAGTCTTGCTTGGAAGGAAAAATGATCAAAAGGCCTTTTAAGGCAAAGGGGTATAGAGCCAAAGAAGTGTTGGAATTGGTTCATTCTGATTTGTGAGGGTCGATGAATATCCAGGCAAGAGATGGTTTTGAATATTTTATCTATTTTAAAGACAACTATTTGAGATATGAGTACATTTACTTGATGCGTCACAAGTCTGAGTGCTTTGATAAGTTCAAAGAGTACAAGGTTGATGTGAAGAAACGTCATGGTAAAAATATCAAGACACTACAGTCTGATCATGGTGGAGAGTACCTCTTAGGAGAGTTTAGGAGTTACTTATCAGAGGTCCGGATTCAATCCCAATTGTCTGCACCTGGTACACCCCAACAGAATTGTGTGGCGGAATGAAGGAATAAGACTCTTATGAAAATGGTTAGATCAATGATGAGTTATTCAGAATTACCAAATTCATTTTGAGGATATGCTCTAGAAATGGTGGCGTACATTCTGAACTTGGTACCTTCTAAGTCAGTACCCTCTACTCCCATAGAATTGTGGAATGGACGTAAGCCTAGTTTGAAACACATTCAGATTTGCGGTAGTCGAGCACATGTGCTGAAGGGAGACGCTGACAAGTTGGAATCACGTACAGAAGTTCGCTTGTTTATGGGATATCCTAGAGGAACGAAAGGTGGTTTGTTTAATAGTCCTAAAGATCAGAATGTCATTATTAGCACCAATGCCCGATTTTTAGAAGAGGACTATCTAATGAACCACAATCCCATGAGTAAAATTGTTCTTGAGGAAATAAGAGAGGACACTTCTACTTTAGTACCAACGGTACACGATGAGATACCACAAGTAACTGCAACACGTGTCACAAATGATGCACAATTACAGGTAGTGCCTCGTCGTAGTGGGAGGGTTGTTAGGCAACCTGATAGATTCATGTTTTTGGGAGAGTCTTCGAACTTGATCCCTGGTGAACATGAAACTGATCCCTGGACATATGATGAAGCACTCCAAGATAAAGATGTAACATCTTGGAAAAGTGCAATGAACTCTGAAATAGAATCTATGCATTCTAATCAAGTCTAGGAGCTTGTAGAACCACCAAATGGTGTAAAAGCCATTGGTTGTAAATGGGTCTACAAAAGGAAAAGAGGAATAGGCAGGAAGGTGGAAACCTTTAAAGCGAGGCTTGTTGCAATGGGGTATACTTAGAAAGAGAGAATCAATTATGAGAAATTTTTTTCGCCGGTAGCCATGCTTAAGTCTATCAAGATTCTTTTATCTATTGTTGTTCATATGGATTATGAGGCTTGGCAAATGGATGTCAAGACAGCTTTCCTTAACGGAAGTCTTGAAGAAAACATCTATATGAAGCAACCAGAGGGATTCATTGCTAAGGGCAAAGAGCATCTTGTATGTAAGCTCAATTGGTCCGTTTATGGACCGAAACAAGCTTCGAGATCTTGGAGCATCTAATTTGATAAAGTGATCTAGTCTTATAGATTCATTCAGTGTTCGGATGAGTCTTGTGTATATAAGAAAAGTGACGAAAACGTGATGGTATTTCTTGTACTATACGTAGATGACATTTTGCTCATTGGTAACAATGTCAAAGTGTTGTCAAACGTAAGGGTATGGATGTCCAAGCAGTTTGATATGAAGGACTTGGAAGAATGTGGACATATTCTTGGGATCAAAGTAATAAGGGATCGCAAGAAAAGGATGTTGTGCTTATCCTAAGCTTCATATATCGATACTATCCTAGCTCGTTTTAGCATGCAAAACTCCAAGAAAAGTTTTCTACCTTTTCGGCATAGAGTACCTTTATTTAAAAGGATGTGTCCTAATACATCAAAGGAGATAGAGGAGATAAAGGCAGTTCCTTATACTTCGGCTGTAGGAAGCCTAATGTATGCGATGCTATGTACGAGATCGGATATTTGTTTGTCGTAGGCATGGTTAGCAGATATCAAAGTAACCCAGAACTGGGACATTGGACTGCCGTAAATCATATATTAAAGTACCTGAAAAGGACTAGAGATTATATGCTGATTTATCAGGTAGATGATTTGCTCCCTGTGGGTTACACGGATTCAGATTTTCAATCAAATTGGGACAACAGTAAATCAACCTCAGGGTATGTGTTTACTTTGAGAGGTGGAGCCATAGCATGGAGGAGTGTTAAGAAGAAATGTGTTTCAGACTCCACCATAGAAGCTGAGTATGTCGCAGCCTTTGAGGCAGCCAAAGAAGCTGTATGGCTCAGAAACTTCTTGATGAACTTAGATGTGATTCCTGGTTTAACCAAAGTTATCATAATTTATTGTGACAACAGTGGTGCAGTAGCAAACTCGAAGGAAACATGAGCCCATAAGGTAAGTAAACACATTGAGCGCAAGTACTACCTGATACAAGACATCGTAAAACGAGGGGAGGTTGTTGTCGCCAAGATTACATCAGCAGATAACCTAGCATATCCTTTCACTAAGGTTCTTCCGACGAGAGCTTTTGATAGGTATGTTGAGGGGATGAGAATTAGGTGTATGGCAGCATTTATGACATCATAGTCTTTTAGTATAAGTGGGAGATTGTTTGGATGTATACTATAAGCCTAGCTTTTGTATGAACATCTGTTTTGAAATATTTTGAAATTAGAATCACTTTGGTCAAATGCCTGCATTTTATATTTATATATGTGTCAATGTAGTTGTCCATTTAATTTAAATTATAGATAACATGGTGTGTGCTGACATACAGAAGATTATGTTATCGGTTCCTTATAAATTATAAATAGTAGCTCACAACCAAGATGGATTGGGACAACCCATTAGAACGGTTGTAGTGTAATTTGGTATTAGTTTGTCTTGACTATAAAATTACACTAGTACACTTTTTGTGTACTGAGGAAGACCATTTGAAGTTGTTCGATACTGACTACATAAGAGAACAGAACCTCTGTTATTATGGATGTGTGTCCTCTTAATCCCGATATAATAACAAGCACGTATACTTAGTATTTATTTCTTTAAATTATCAATGGGTAAGATTTATTCGTTAAATCAATAGGCCCGATGAGTTGGGAGATAGTATTACTTATATGGTGTGTTGTTGATTATAGAAGGAATCTGTGTCCTAATTATTTAGGCTAATGATGTCCCCTTGAGGAGCTCATAAGGATTATCATGTAAACCCTGCAGGTGGACTTAGTCCGGTATGATAATAAAGTTGAGTGGTACTACTCTTGGAATCAGATGTTAATTAATTGGGTTGTTAGTAACTCAATTAATTAATGGACATATGATATCTTAAACACAGGGAGATTAACACACTCATGATAAGAAGGAACCCATATTGTAATATAGGATTGGTGCGGTAGTTCAATAATAACCCTTTAGTGGTATGAATTATTATTGATGGACTTGGGTTGGGTGTTCGGGTCGAACACAAGAAGCCCAAGCCTATCAGGAGGCCTAAACCAATTCCTCCTCTAGGTCCCCGTTGTAGTCTCTATATAAAGCCTCATATCCACTCATCCATAACTTGGTTTGGTTTAACTTGGCTTGGTTTAACTTGGTTATAGAAAGGGAGATTTTTTCTAAACAGAATTATGTTATTTTTATTTCTTTGTAACTGATGGCAAGCCTATAAAAAGGAGTAGGTGGTGGCCCATAAACCCTAATTTTCTTTCTTCTCCTCCTTGTGGCGGGTGCCCCTCCCTTTCCTCCTCACTTAGGGTCGGCGGCCCCCTCCTTGTTAAGGCCGGCATCCCCCTCTTCTACTCCTTGGTGGGCGGCAGCTTAAAGAAGAGGAAGAAGAAGAGAAGGTGCCCCATCCTAAGAGCTCCTTTTGTAGCCGGTGGTTTGGCAACCGAGAAGAGAAGGAGGGTGGTTTTGTCTTGGTAGATCGTCGCCCACACGACGTCCAAGAAAAGGAGAGGAATACGGCAGAAGTTCAAGAGGTCTTTAGCTGCAAAGGAAAGATACAACTAGTTCTTTAATTCCGCTGTGTAATTAGTTAGTTTTCTTTGTATCATTTTTGGAATACCAACACAAGAGGCCAGCGATCTTGTACTTCGATCAAGGTGTGCTTTGATCATTCAAGAACTTGCTTGATTGATCAAACACATGTTTGATCGAACATGCGGGTTGCTAGGAAAAGTTCTGTTCTTGTACAATTTTTTTTGTACAGGAAAATTGAAACAGAATGGAATTCCAGCGCCCTTCATCTTGTTTGAGGTTTTAGTTACTATCTTATTAGATACTCTATTAAGTAGGTAACCTATAATATTGAGTGCCTCACCTTACAAAGTCTGCCGTAAAGAAGTAAAAATCATCATACTTCTTACCATGTATTTTAGGGTACGACTACGATGATCAACTACACCATTCTAACTAGGAGTACCATACATGGTGTATATTGAGGCACAATCCTACACTCAGCAAGGTAATTTACAAAAGGTCTTAGATGTTATTCACCTAATCCATCATATTAATCATAATATTCACCTCCACGATCAGATATAATGACCTTAATTTTATTACCTAATTGATTTGCAACTTCTCCTTTGAAAATTTTGAACACTTGTAAAGATTACTGTAGGATCGAAAAGAATTTAGATATCTCCACAATGACATGATATTGTCCACTTTGGGCCTAAGCCCTCATGGTTTTGCTCTTGGGCTCTACCCAAAAGGCCTCATGCCAATGGAGATATCTTTCTCTTATAAACCCATGATCTTTTCCATGTGTTTTCAATATGAGACTATGTTTGCAACCTTGCAACCCCAACAATCCCCCCCTCAAACAAAGGACCATGGGCTTCCCACGTCCGATCCTTGACCCACCAGGTCTTCTTGCCCCTCGGTCTACCTGACCTACTAGGACTTCCTGCCCCTCGGTCTACCCGACCTACTAGGACTTCCTGCCCCTCGGTCTACCCGACCTACTAGGACTTTCTTGCCTAGCCGCAACTAGGACTTCCTGCCCCTCGGTCCACCCGACCTACTAGGACTTCCTGCCCGGTGTCTGGTCCTCTTGATCCGAACATAGGAGCCCCCACTTTCTTTGTTCGAGGTCAATATTGTACTCACATGGTTCAATCAGACCATAGCTCTTGTGCACAGTCGGCGGTTAAACCTTCTGGCAGTCCGGGCTCTGATACCAATTGTAGGATCGAAAAGAATTTAGATATCTCCACAATGACATGATATTGTCCACTTTGGGCCTAAGCCCTCATGGTTTTGCTCTTGGGCTCTACCCAAAAGGCCTCATGCCAATGGAGATATCTTTCTCTTATAAACCCATGATCTTTTCCATGTGTTTTCAATATGGGACTATGTTTGCAACCTTGCAACCCCAACAATTACAACTTCTCATAAATAAGGTACAAAAGAACCGAATCGAGAATAGTTGTCTATGAAGCTAATGAAATATGGGTGTTCATTCCAAGGTATCTTATGAAATGGTCCACAAATGTCTATATATATTAGCTTCAAAACATCACTACATCAGTTTGTCCCCTTATTTCTTTTGTTAGTGATCTTCCACTTAACACTCTCTATATATGCAAACATCAAAATTTGACTTTTCAAGAGAATTGAGAATTCCATATGATATTAAGCTTTTTCGGTGTTATTTGGATATATATTTTAAATGACTATGTCACAACATGGAAGAATTTTTGTCAGTTAATTTGTGTTTTGCACCTATGCTATGCATAATTACGTTTTCAACTGTAGGAGTTAAGGTATTCAATGTATATAGCTTATCAATTAAGAATACATTGTCAACCAACACTAAATTAAAGAAAATACTAAAAATTGTATTTCCAAATGAACAAGAATATCTTAGTTAGTTCAAACAAGAAATTAAAATTAAATTCCATATAAAAGACAACACGATGATTGTATTTTCCAAATCTAGAAAGACATTAGTTCATAAACAAAGTTTGAAGACACCTATGAACTCTACTTTAACCTTCTTTCCATTACCCATATAGATATATCTTTCACCATCAAGTAGAAGTTGGCTCCTGAGAAAACCCTATATAGTGGCACTTGTGTAAATAGTAGCATTGATATCTATCCACCAAGTGTCAGTGAATACTATAGCCAAATTGACTTCCAAAGTAGCAAAGTTTAGAAGTTTACCTTTCTTAACACACTAGTTGGAGTATTTGAAGCAGTCTTTCTTCATATGACTTTCTTCTCGCAAAAGAAATAAGTTGATTCCTATTTCTTATGCTCCTTGTGGTTATAACCCCTAGAATATGCAGTTTGTTTATCTTTTCCGTTATTGTTGATCCTCTTTCGCTTCTTTCTCGAACCTTGAGAACCAAATAAGTGAATACACTCATATGTCTCATCCCTTAGTCTCTCCTCCTCTTGTATGTAGTGAGCACTCTCATGTGTAATGGGGAAGAGGAGAAGGAATTGACTAACGACTTGCAGCGGTGGGTGAAAGGAGTAGCAATAGCGAGCGCACGAGGTGAGGGAAGTGACGAAGGGGAGAGGATGACACAGTGAAGGGGCTGACATAGTACTTGTAGTTAACTTTATGTTTTTAATTAAATTTTAGGTAATTGATTCAATCAACTCCTAACTTAAATAAAGTAATTTAAATCGGCTTCCTCAAATCCTAATCAAATTATCCCATTAAAATTATATAAATTTATTTTAAAATTTAAAAATTATAAATAGATTATATTTATTTATTCTATATATTTTCATCTTATTATTACCATTAATATCATTAATATTATTATTAATAAATTAAATTATTTTATTTTATTTTAAAGAGAATTTTAATCAAATATCAAATTAATTAATCAATTTGATCATCCTATCAAATACTAAGTGGTACTCAAAGAACCAAAAATTTTATTTCATCTTGCATTGGTTTTACTCCAACAATTAATTATAGTACTCAAAGAACCAAGATTAAGTTATTAATTCGGACAAACAATCTCCTAGTCGAAGGCTTCACAATTAAGTTATTAGAGGGCGTACACTTGTCTAGCTATCATACATTTACTATTGTAAACTCTTGTAATTATTATGCCTCTATCTCAACATCCTCAATTTAGATCATCGAGTCATCAAACACAATCAAGTTCATTGAGTTCACTTTGCATGATTTGATCAAAGTTATATGCGATCAATATACAGTCCGTCTCCAGATTATATGAAGACAAATAAATCATAAAATCGGCTTATAATACGAGCAATATAAGAATTGCTAATCAAATTTAATAATCATTTTCAAACCGTTAATGATGAGTTAAACTAAAGGACAAATTCAATTGAACTAAACTTTAAGCTAATCCTACGACAAGAATGAACTAGTGGGATCATTAATCCATCCATCCATTTGATTTTGAATACCCAACTCAAAACATTATTGTTATTTTTCTTAATATTGTTTAACATACTTTTTTTTTTTTTTTTTGTCTCTTCCGTTACTTAATTTTAATTAAAACACTTTTTGTTTTTTTTCTTTGTTTTAAGTTAAAACATTGTTTGGCTTTTATTTTTTTTATTAAAATACTTTTTAATTTTTGTTTCTTTTTCTATTAAACTACTCTTTAACTTTTTTTTCCCTTCTTTTGACATCTATAAATACTAATGTTTGTCCATCATTTATGATCCCGTCCGAAAATTGAGTCAGACAGAGATGGATGATGCTGAAGTTGAGGTTGACGGAAAGTCGTTGTGAGGCCTGGTCGATCTGGCACCCATCGGGAGACTTGACACGAACGGATGACGAGGGTAGATGACGGGGATGGTGAAGCAAGGATGCTGCGCACACTCAGACGAGCCCACAAGTCGTTAGAGATCAGAAACCAGGGAAAAAGTCCCCGGGTCAGGCCCTCCGACGCTCAAATCAGGTACTTTTCCCCCAGAAGCACAGAGAAAGGACGAAAAATAAAGATGAGTAAGAAATGACGAGTGAGCGTACCTGCGTAAGGAACAAAGCATCCCTTTTTATACCGCAACGGATGCTTCTGGAGTCTGACGGGTGTCAGGGAATATCAGATGTCAGGCTTTGTCTAGCGATGGATGACACGTGGCGTCTTCTTATAAGTCCAGGAAGGAACCAGAGTGTTGTGAGTACCCAACCATTGACATATTCTCTGATAGACAGTGATTATTCTCTGACAGATGGTTACGATTCCTTAGACTGCATGTCGTGTAGCGCCCGACCTCCTCTCGTTATCCCTGTACTGGCTCTTTGTATTTGCTGGTCCCGACCTGTGAGCGTAGACCTGTAGCTATCCTCTACTGCTTTATGCATCTGGTCCTACACATGCCCTGGGTCACGACCTGTATGCCTCGGTGTGCTTCCACTTCTCCTGGATTCCGACCTATATCCGTCAGTTGGCTTCCGCTCATCCTGGATCTCGACCTGCAACTGTCAGTCGACACAATCCCGACCTGTACGCTTGTCCATGTATCGTGTACCGCAAGGCTAGAAGCCCTGACCTGTATCCTTGGTTGGCTAATCCCGACCTGTACGCTATGTTCTGTGCTACAAGGCTAGAAACCCCCACCTGTATCCTTGGTTGGCCAATCCCGACCTGTACGCTCTATCTTGTGTCACAAGGCTAGAAGCTCTGACCTGTATCCTTGGTTGGTTAATCCCGACCTGTACGCTATGTTCTGTGCCACCAGGCTAGAAGCCCCGACCTGTATCCTTGGTTGGCCAATCCCGACTTGTACGCTCTGTCCTGTGTCGCAAGGCAAGAAGCCCTGACCTGTATCCTTGGTTGGTCAATCCCGACCTGTACGCTATGTTCTATGCCACAAGGCTAGAAGCCCCGACCTGTATCCTTGGTTGGCCAATCCCGACTTGTACGGTCTGTCTTGTATCGCAAGGCTAGAAACCCCGACCTGTAAACTTGGTTGGCCAGTCCCAACTTGTACGCTATTGTTAGTGTAAAATACCGAAAATAGGCAAATATTGATAAGGAAATTTTCTGGAATTTTTAGAAATTTTTCGGGAATTTTTCGGAACTCGTATGGATGAGTTTACGGGGATAAAAATGGGGTCCAGGAAAGCCTGTTTAGGCTACCCCATTTAAGTGAGGAAATGTTGATTTTTCCTTTTTATTTTCCTTTTATTTTTCTTTATTTCTTTTTCCCCATTTTTCCCTACCGTGCGGTTCCCTACTCCCTCGCCGATCTCTCTTCCTTCTTCTCGATCCTTCTCATGTTCTCTCCCGATCCAGACGAGGATCTCCCTTCCCCTTCCCATTTTTTTTTTACTCCCGAGCCGCATCTAGGCGCCGCCGTCATCTGAGGTGATCGGAGCAGCGCCGATCCACTGCCGGCGCACCTGTGCCCTAGCACCCACCGTGATTTCTTCAGCCTTAGCGCTGGTCGCCGGGCAAAGTTTCCTTTCCACTGCCCTAGCGACAACGGCCGGCCGAAACCCTTGTGCGCCGACACCGACTCCTTTCGATCGGCCGACCTCCCTTCTCTTCTTCGAGCGCCGGCCACCGGATTCCCCGAGCCACTTCCGGCCGAGCTCGTCCCTCTGCCTAGCACTGGTGCCCTAGCCGTCTTCATAGCCGCTCTTCTCACTGCCCGAGCCGAGATTACGGTGACAAGATGAGGCTGAGCGCCGCTGTCTGTGAGCCCTAGCCGGCCGATCGCGACTCCCTCCTTTTTCCTCCTTCCACCTCGTGCCTCTGAATTGGAGCGATGGTGCTGTTCCTCTCTGCACTAGTGCCGGTAGTCGTTCTCTTCGCTTCTGCCAAGTGCCACCGACCCCTCTTGTGACCTAGGCTCCATCTCCTCTTCAGAGTAAGGGGTTTAAGTAAGGTAACGGTAAGGTGAGTTGGGTTGATGTTTGATCCGTAAACTCCATTGCTTGGTCTTGTTCTTGATTCGTTTAATTCCAACAGTAAGGTTCTTTTCTGCAGGGTTGTGTGATGTGGATCAACTAGCAAGGTTGGGAAGAAGGAAGTTGGATGTTTGTTTGGGTAAGGAACTGAATCCGATTAGACATCTAGTTGATAATCTTTAATTGATTTTGAATTTATTAATTTGTTGAGATTGGAGATTTGATTTCATTTCCAGTTGTGGATTTAACTAGAGTTTAGTTACAGATTTAGATTCATTAGTAATCATTTATTTGAGGAATTGTTAAGGTGGATTATGTTAACAGAAAATGATTATCAGGTGTTGGATAAGTTTTGGAAGAAAAGGGTGAGGTCATAAGATTGGATTTATTGAGGTTTCGGCTTGCATTATCCGATCTACGATAAACCTAAGTGTTGATTGTATATTTATTTCAGGGTTTTGATTTGAGACAAGAGCTCTGATTAGAGGACATACAACACGATCTACATTGGAGGCGGGTACCTCTTGACTTATCTTTTATGATGTTGTCATTTGGATATGCATAGTATTTATAACTACAAGCAATGAACATGTTTACCTTTGGTATGCCACTGTTTGATATCCATAGCATGTTAGGTTTGTCGCCTGTGATGTATCCGTGCTTATATCTCGTGATTTGTTGCCATGAGAATCTTAGTTTCTAGAGTGACATACCATGCTTTACTGAGGTTAGGATTAGACTCTGGATTTTTGTTTCTGACATGTGTATCTAAATTATCTGATACTTAGGTTTTTATGCCATACCTGGATTGTGTATTTCTATTGGTATATCATATATGATTCGTGTACCTAGACTTTGTGGCTTTGATCTGTGCATATTGTTGGTATATATGCTATGGAAGGGGGATATGTTTAGGATCTAGGTTGTTATACCAAAGAGGACCTGTATACCCTAAATCCGTAGATTTGACCTACTGATACTGTGGTACCCATATTATGTATATATGGATTTTTCTATGCTGATCAGGATATTCCATACTTATTATGTTCAGGACATAGGTTTTTGATATTCTATCTGACCTATGTACTCTAGATTTTGGTATGTGACCATCGATTTTACAGTACTCATTTTATATATATGGATATGGTTATGTTGATCAGTTTTTGCTATGCTTAGTGTCATGCATCATGATTGCATGCTGGGCGATTGTCGGCTCCACTATGGTTGAGCCCATCGCCAGATGTATCGCACACACCACCACTCATGGATTAGTGGTTTATCGTGTGTGTGGCGGTTCTGCTTGGCTCTGGTCCGTGACTCAGCGTGGTAGCCGCAGTTCATTTGGCTCACTGGCATTTAGTGTAGCGGTGGTAGCCAGACGGTGGACTTTGTTTGGCTCCGCTGGTCGGTGACTGGTAGCACGTCAGAGATATCTCCCCGTCATCATGTACGGGAGATGAGAGCATTGAGCTCCCCATTTATGATTTGGGGTCGAGGATGAGTACTCCGACAAAGATTCCGTCCACTCCACCGTTCAGAGCAGTGATGTTAGAGTGCACGGTCATCACATGCATTGATTGTATTTATTTGCTTGTGTTTGCTGCACTTATATGCTGCATTTTTGTGGATGCATTTGTTTTATATGCATACAGGAGACATACTGCGTATTGGTTTGATGACCTTTTAGTTCAGGATAGGAGTTCCTGGTGAGTACAGCTTCGTTGGTTACTTTTCAGTTTTGTATATTTCCTATATATTATTCAGAAGTTGTATTCCATGTTTATTGCTGTTAGATATATCTTACTAGGCATGTCTATTGGTATTCGCTGAGTTGTTGAACTCACCCCCGTGGACACTATATTTTTCAGGTACCAGGTTATTTATGGTGTCGCTTGGAGCATCCTGTTTGCTAGTCCCCGCGTCACATCAGAAGACATGTCGCTGTCTTTTTGCTGTTTTATCATGGTATATGATATGTGAGTTTTTGGTTCTGTGTTCCGGTTTTGTTTCTGGAAATGTTGCTTTGCTTATTGTGTAAGCCTAGCCGGCTAGTAGTTTTCGTTTTGGGTTGTATGTGTTGTCTTTTTCCGCTGTGTTTTTTTTTGTTTTAGTACAGCTGTGTAGGCTGTTAAATATATATATAACTGCGTGGTTGTGTGTATATTCCAGCCGCTTGTGGCTGATGTATATTTTGTATGTAGAATTGCTTCAGATTGTCACCCGTACAGGGGAGGTGCTGCCGAAATTTCTTCGGACAGGGACTCCCTCGGGGCGTGACAATTTAGTGGTATCAGAGGAGGTATACGATACTGTTGGTGCGGGTAGCACTAACGGTCTAACCCAGGTTTTGATGAATGACAAATAGGTTAAGTTAGTTGTGTTGTTGTCTGACACTTTGATCAAGTGTGCAGGAAAAGTCCAGCTAGGTCGACGGGCTGACCGGATAGCTGGCGAGAAGTCCAAGCGGGTCGACGGGCTGACCGGACGCTTGGCAAGAAGTCCAGACGGGTCGACGGGCTGACCGGACGTCTGGCAGGTAAGTAAGGAGGGAGTAGGTGAGGACGCGTTCCCTGGAAGGGGACATTAGGCCTCGATCCGCTTAGATCCATTTCGATGTCTAAGTCGAGATCGTGACTAGATTCCGCTCTCGAAGACGGAATCTAAGTCATACTCTTTATCTATCTGTTGAACTTTAACTATGCTAACCATTTGTTTTACAGATATATATTTGCCTCGGACTAACCTTGTTTTGCGAAAAGGAGTCTTCGAACAAGATCCGGCGCCTTGAAGGCGAATTTTATCCAAACACCTCGTCGCTACGTGGAGCATCTTGATTTGAGCAATTCGTCACACTCCAGGCGGAAGGGATCCAGGCGCCGGTAACAGCATATAAAAGAAGCCCCAGACAGGAGCTTCAGAATCAACTTTGACTGAGAACTCTTCTGCTGATCTTGCTGCTCGACGTTCAAGTGCGACGCCAACAACGCTCCGACAAAAGTGCTCTTCCGGTTTTTGTTTAATTTTCTTTTTGTCGGTATTGCTTTATTATTACTAGCATCTCCTGTACTTTTTCTGTAATCATATTTCGACTTGCTAGTGATTGCCCAACGAAAGTGGTCAAGGACCACGGGCCTTCGAGTAGGAGTCGTCACAGGCTCCGAACGAAGTAAAAATATTTGTGTCTACTTTATCTTTTTCCGCTGCGCTTAAACTCTTGTTTTTTCGAATCGATATTCACCCCCCTCTATCGAATCTAACGGTCCTACAAGTGGTATCAGAGCGGGTACCACCAATCAGACAGGGGGTGAAGTGTTTTTTTTTAAACTGGTGTTTCGATAACTTAATATTTAACTAATCAATTTAAATTAGTGCAACACGAATCTAGTTTTTTTTTATCTTTTTCTTCCCGCACTACTAATCCAAGACCAAGTCTTGGGATATTTTTTCTTGGTTATTTATCTGTGCACAGAATGTCCAAACAAGAAGGATTCAGCACAGTGCGACCTCCACTCTTCAACGGGGATGACTTCCCTTACTGGAAGAAGCGCATGGAGGTCTACCTCAAGACAGACTTCGACCAGTGGATGAGCATTACGAAACCTTACAAAATTCCAGTGGACAACGCCGGGAATCTAGTGGATCCTGAAGACTGGACAGCAGATCTCAAGAAAAAAGCATAACAGAAAATAAAGCGATCAACACTCTACAGTGCGGATTGACAAGAGAAGAACTGAACCGAGTCGGTCCACACAAAAACGCTAAAGAACTATGGGACAAGCTGATCGAACTGCACGAGGGAACAAGCGACGCTAAGGTAACAAAACGAGACCTGCTTCTAAATAAAAATTTTAATATAAAAATGCAGGAAGGAGAAACAGCGAATCAACTACACGCGAGGATCAAGGACATCCTCAACGGGCTTCATGCAATAGGCCATCAAATGGAGAACAGAGACTTAATAAGGTACGCTCTAAACGCTTTTCCACGTAATAGTTTGTGGGCATCAATAGTGGATGCCTACAAAATTTCTAAGAATCTTTCTAACTTAAAATTAGACGAGCTGTTTTGTGAATTAGAATTACACGAACAAACTAATGCCGGAGCCGAGAAAGGTATAGCACTATTTGCAGGTTCCTCCAAAGAAAAGAAAGGCAAGCTCGAACTTGAAGAAGACTCCGAAGACAAAGAACACCTGGTGAACTTGGTAAGAAAAATGTTCACCAGGAAAAAGAGGAGCTTCAGCAAAAAGGATCTTCAAAAGATCAGCTCTCCCTCAGAACAAAAGAACGTGACTTGCTACGGCTGCAACAAAAAGGGACATTACAAGAACGAATGTCCAAAACTAAAGTTCGACAAACCAAAGCCAACCAAAAAGAAGGCACTCAAAGCAACGTGGGACGACTCCTCGGATGAATCGGAGGAAGAAGAGCAGAAACATCAAAGCCACCTCGCACTGATGGCCCGCGAAGTCGAAACAGATAACGAGTCGGAAGATGACGACGGGTCTGAACCCGAAACAAGCCACGAGTCCGTACTCGTTTCCGAAGGCCCGAATGAGGTATACTTTAATTTAAACAAAAAAAATTTTAGAATTATTTCCTGTTTAAATAGTAAATTAACTAAATTAGAAAATGAAAACAAATCACTTCTTGAGGAAAATCAAAACCTCAAGGAACAATTAAAGAATTCAAATCCAACTCAAAATCTAACACTTGAGGAGGAGAATTTATCATTAAAAAATGAAATAAACAACTTAAAAGAGATGTTAGAAAAATTTACAACAAGATCAAAAAATTTAGATTTAATCCTAAATAATCAAAAAGCATGTTATAATAAAACCGGACTAGGATATAAGTCGAATTCAAATAAAACCTTCAAATCATTAATAACCCAATACAAGTCAACCAATCTAGCTTGGGTCCCGAAAGCGTGTCTGACCACGCAAGTAGGACTTAATCAATATTATATACCTAAAGAAAAAATACATTATATAAAATTAAATAAACCAAACCAAAATCCAAAATACAAACCTAAATCAAATTCAAAATCTAAACAGTTTGAAAATCACCAAGTTAACTATAACTATAAAAAGAATCGACACAAGCCTAAAATCAAAACTTAAATTAATGGCCAATAATTCAGGGGGAGGCTCCAGAATAGCTGGCACCTCCAAAACTAACTTACCCGATAGGGTAACCCAAAATTTACCAACCCGGCAGGGTAATTAGGATTAGTTAAAAAGAGACCAAGTTTAACTTGAAACATGGTACTGGTGAAATTTTGGATGATAGTACGTTAGGGAAACTTGGGCATCGCATGTCTAGAAAGATATGGTTTCGATCTGGTGCATTTGGCCAAGTGGAACTGACCGAAGCTACCCTTAAACGAATCCTAACCAGTTAGACCAAGATGTAGTACTAAGTTCCGTGGATAGGACTATTCGGAAAACCTCGAAAGGTTGGTTACTTCTAATGATGTCCTTGTGACTCACCAAGCTTAGAAGTTTATTCGAAGAATGCCTACTTGTGGAAACCAAAGCTAAGTCTGAATCTAACACAAGTTAAACTAAAACTCTGTAATCAAACCAATTTCATCTCACAAAATCATAGGATTCCTTGATTGATAATATAGATCGGGTGAGATGAATAAGGCTTAAAAATTAATTTCAAAATTTTAATTTTAAACTTAAATTAATTTTAAAACTTAAAAATTAATTTCAAAATTTTAATTTTAAAACTTAAAATAATTTCAAAATTTTAATTTTAAAACTTAAATTAATTTCAAAATTTCAATTTTAAACTTAAAAATTAATTTCAAAATCACAATTTTAAAACTTAAATTAATTTCAAAATTTTAATTTTAAAACTTAAATTAATTTTAAAACTTAAAAATTAATTTCAAAATTTTAATTTTAAAACTTAAATTAATTTCAATATTTTAATTTTAAAACTTAAATTAATTTCAAATTTTCAATTTTAAACTTAAAAATTAATTTCAAAATCTCAATTTTAAAACTTAAATTAATTTCAAAATTTTAATTTTAAAACTTAAATTAATTTCAAAATTTCAATTTTAAACTTAAAAATTAATTTCAAAATTTTAATTTTAAAACCTAAATTAATTTCAAAATTTTAATTTTAAAACTTAAATTAATTTCAAAATTTTAATTTTAAAACTTAAAAATTAATTTCAAAATTTTAATTTTAAAACTTAAATTAATTTCAAAATTTTAATTTTAAACTTAAATTAATTTTAAAACTTAAAAAATTAATTTCAAAATTTTAATTTTAAAAACTTAAATTAATTTTAAAACTTAATTTTAATTAATCTCAAAATTTTAATTTTAAAACTTAAATTAATCTCAAAATCTTAATTTTAAACTTAAATTAATGCATGCTCGAAAGACTAACTTCAAAATCCTACTTACTGTAGGAAACCAAGTGGATTTTGGACAGTGGTTGCTCCAAACATATGACTGGAGATCACACCAAGTTCACTCAACTCACTTACAAAAGCCTAGGAACAGTTGCCTTTGGAAACAACGACAAACTCAAGGTAATTGGTATAGGTAATATTGAATTAAAATCAGACTTTATAATTACAAATGTCTTACTTGTTGAAAACTTTAAATATAATCTTCTAAGTATAAGTCAATTGTGTGATACTAGGTATAAGGTCAAGTTTCTATCTACAGAATGCTCAATCAAAGATCTAGATAATCCTACCATAAGCCTAAAAGGTTTTAGAAAAGACAACATCTATGTCATCAACTTAACCATTTCTTCCATTAAGTGTTATTTAACACAAAAGGTTATGGCATAGGAGAATGTCTCACACCAACTTTAGAAATATAAGTAAACTAAATGGACTTGTAAAAGGCTTACCGAAGTTACCTAACTTAGATTCAACTATATGTAATGCTTGTCAACAAGGAAAACAAACTAAGTCAACCCACAAACAAACAAATCAACCACAAACTAACTCAATCTTAGAACTTCTACATTTAGACCTTTTTGACTCCCATGGAGTCAAATCTATAAATGGAAACTTATATTGTTTAGTAATTATAGACGATTATTCTAGGTTTACTTGGGTAAAATTCTTAAAACATAAAAATGAAACTTTTGGAATTTTTACAAATTTCTGCAAACAAATTGAAAATGAAAAAGATATTAAAATTAAAAGAATTAGGAGTGACAACGGGGGAGAATTTAAAAATCACAACTTTAACAGTTTTTGTCTAGAAAACGGTTACCATCATGAGTTCTCATGCCCTAAAACCCCCCAACAAAATGGGATTGTAGAAAGAAAAAATAGAACCTTACTTGAAGCTTCTAGAACAATGTTAAATGAGTATAACCTACCTAAATACTTTTGGGCAGAAGCTGTTAGTACAGCCTGCTATGTACAGAACAGAACAACAATAAATAAAACCCATAACAAAACGTTCTTCGAAATGTTTTATAATAAACAACCAAATATAAAATATTTTAAAGTATTTGGGTGCCCAGTTTTTATCTTAAATACAAGAGAACACTTAGGAAAATTCACCTCTAAAATTGAAAATGGAATTTTTGTAGGATATTCCCTAAACAGTAGAGGCTACAGAATTTATAATAAAGTTACCTTAAAAATTGAAGAAACTACTAATGTAAAATTTAAAGAAACTAAACAAGACATAGAACCTACACAACCCCCAGAGTTTGTTCCAGAAACCAACCAAACTCTAAATCATGAAGACGAGGAACAACATCAAGAGAATCAACCTCCTAAAACAATAAGGGTAAACCCAAATCATCCAACTGATCAAATAATTGGTGACCCAGACTTAAGAGTTCAAACCAGATCATCCTTTAGAAACCTAAGTCAAATCTCATTAATTTTAAAAATTGAACCTAAAACTGTGGATGAATCCCTACTAGACCCAGATTGGATTATAGCTATGCAAGAAGAACTAGCCCAATTTGAGCGTAATGAGGTCTGGGACCTAGTCCCACCACCTAAGAATAAGAAAATAATAGAAACAAAATGGGTATTCAGAAACAAACTAAGTGAAACTGGGGAAATTACTAGAAATAAGGCTAGACTGGTTGCCAAAGGATTTAGTCAAGTTGAAGGACTTGACTATGACAAAACATATGCCCCAGTAGCCAGATTAGAATCCATTAGAATGTTACTAAGTTATGCAGCCCATAAGGGATTTAAACTATACCAAATGGATGTTAAGTCTGCCTTTCTTAATGGACTAATCAGAGAAGAAGTTTATGTAGGTCAGCCTCCTGGTTTTGAAAGCTTAGAACACCCTGATTATGTTTTTAAATTAAAGAAAGCCCTATATGGACTTAAACAAGCACCCAGGGCGTGGTATGAGAGGCTAACATCTTACCTAACATCTAAAGGATTCAAACAAGGTCAAATTGACCCAACCTTGTTTGTCAAATCATTAAATACAAACATATTTATTGCACAAATATACGTGGATGACATAATATTTGGCTCAACAAATTCAGAATTTTTAGAAGAATTTATTAATCTAATGGAAAAAGAGTTTGAAATGAGCTTAGTGGGAAAACTAACCTATTTCTTAGGATTACAAATCAAACAGACAAATGAAGGAAACTATATCTCTCAACATAAATACACCAAAGAATTACTTAAAAATTCGGAATGGAAAATACAAAAGAAATAAAACACCTGTTGTAAACACAATCTTAGATAGTGACCCAAATGGAAAACCAGTTCACTTAAAATATTATAGAAGTGCAATAGGTAGCCTATCTATACCTAATGCAAGTCGACTTGATATTTTATTTGCGCTAGTATGTGTGCTAGATACCAAACTTGTGCTAAGGAATCCCATTTGACACAGGTTAAAAGAATTTTAGATATCTTAAAGGAACAACAAATGTAGGAATCTGTATCCTAGGACAAGTAATTTTGAACTAATAGGGTATTCGACTCGGATTATGCCGGATGCAAATTAGACCGCAAAAGCACAAGTGGTGGATGCCAATTATTAGGTTCATCACTTGTTAGCTGGTTTAGTAGAAAGCAACATTGTGTTGCTCTGTCTACAACTGAGTCAGAATACATAGCTATAGGCGAATGTGTTGCACAAATATTATGGATGATGCATACTCTAAAAGATTTCAACTTAAATATCACAAATGTAAAAGTATTAATTGACAATATAAGTTCAATTAACTTAACCAAGAATCCTGTGCATCATTCAAGAACCAAACATATTGAAATTAGACACCACTTCATCAGGGATCATGTTACTAAAGGCGACATTGAACTCAAGTACATTGAGTCCAAATCAAATTTAGCTGACATTTTTACAAAACCTCTCCCTGAAAGTGAATTTAGCAACTTACGATGAAAATTAAGGATGTGCTTAATAGACTAGGATCTTTCAAAAATACTTTCAAAAATGACTTTACCAACTTATAGGTTAAACTTGTTTGTTTTCAAACTTTCCATTTTTAGACTTTCGAAAATAGTTTTGGCCTTAGACTAGTTTTACATCCTTAGAAAGCATGTGTAACGACCCAATTTTCCCTATTTCAAGTTCTAAAAGTCCATAAAAATATTTGGAAATACTTTTAAAATATTCTAGAGATTTTTAGGAATTTTTAGAGTATTTTTACGTAATTTTTGGAGGTCGTTTAGTAGGGCTACAAAAAGAAAGAAGTTTAAAAAAAAAAAAATGTTGAAGGTGAGATTCGAACCCACGACCTCAGGTCGGACTGACCCAAGCAAAACCTGGCCAACCAGCTGAGCTACGCGGGTTTTGTTAACCAAATATGGAGAGAAATAGATTTAAGCTATAGTTGGAATGTTTAAAATAAATTGGAATAAAAGTGCGCGATTGAGGATTCGAAGCCCAGATCTCGGGTTAAGCAAAGATTCGCTTAACCAACTGATCTAGCAAGTGTTTCTTATTAAAGAAGGAGAAATATTCTATTTAAGCAGTAACTAATAAATATAAGGAAAAAAACATGGTTGCAGCCGAGTTTCGAACTCGCGAGCCATGCCTCAAGCCGAACGCAGCCAACCAACCGAGCTGCGAGTGTTTTGTTAATAAGTATGAAGCGAGAAATATATATGTTATAGTTGATAAATAAAACCCTAGTTTTAAAAGGACATAATTCTTTTTTTCCCGAATCCGAAAACCTATTCCTTTCTCCCTCGCGACGGCGCCTTCTCTCTCGGGCGGAAACGCAGCAGCGGCTAGGGATTGTTTTCCGGCGGCCGGCGAGCTCCCTTCTCCGCGGATTCTTCACAAGTTCGAGTTTCTCTCGGCAAAGAGAGCGCGCGGGCACAAGGAAGAGCCGAAACAGTCACATCTCCGAAGCCCTAGAGGTCATCTTCTTCGGTTATAAGTTAAAGAACACCAAAGTGAGTTGCTTCTCACCTGCAGTAGGAGTAGTTCCGAGCTTCGATTTGTTTTCCTTGTTTTCGGATTGTGTTTGTATAGAATTTAGTTGTTAGGGATTTAGCCCTCTTTTCTTGCTTGTTTCGGAACATGTAGATGATCTGATCAGTTTCAAGTTTGATTTAGTTCTTTTCTTGTTTCCGGATCATGTTTTACAATTCTTCAGTCTAGCTTGATCTCAGATTAATGCCAAATCCAGATTAGTTTAGGTCAGCGTTAATTTTGAGCATGAACAGTTTTAATTCAAGTGTGCAGTTCGGATACCTTTTGTATCTCCATAAGCAAGAAACAACCACAAATTTCATACTAGTTTGAGATCTTGTACAGATTTATTAAGAGCAGCTAAGTCTTTGGTTCTATTGTTATATAAGTGTTGATCGGATTATGTAGCCTTGGGAATTTTAGTTTTGTTGTTTAGGCAGTGAACATGAAAGGAGACGGATTTGTTTATCACAGTTTTAGATTTTGTTCTTTCTTTCTCCTCGCTGCAATGAAAAAGAACAGCTAGTTGGAATAGCTATGTATAGCATTTTGTTTCCCTTATATTGCTTTCTTGCCATGGAACTATAGACAGCTCCCACTAGTAGGCATGTGCATGAGCAGATTCATTCAAGTGAGCATTTATATTCACTAGTAGGTATCATCTTATTGTTGAGTAATTTGGATTTAGGTTTGTGCCATGCAATGGGTGTGGATAACTCTAATTTGGGAGTTCTGTTGGATTTTTAATGGCTTGGTTTCCTTGCTTTAGTTATGTACAACATTAGGATGAATAGAAAGGTAAAAGAAGTAAGTGTTTCTTGTTTTCTGTTGCTGTTGCTGGACATCAGATCTATTTTAGAAGGGAATCACGGTTCCTGCTGCGTTTCAGGAATTTGGAAGGATAGTAAGGTTGTTAAGAGTTTAATAGGAGTCTTTCTTTTAATCGCTAGAGAAATTATAGGTTTCACTTGCTATTGGTATTGCTGGATTTAAATTAGTTGCCTTTCCTATTAACAAGTGCAGAACCATCAGTTTTCCTGGCCAAAATGGGGCACGAATAGCTATATATAAAGTGTATTTTGTGACATGATTAGTAAGATTAGATGTGCTTTCTTTTCCTTTGTTTTACAGCATGTATAGGAAGCTCAAAGTTACATTCTTTTGCTCTATTTTACAGCATGTTTAGAAAGTCCAAGTTAGCTTTCTTTTGCTCTATTTTACAGCATGTTTAGAAAGTCCAAGTTGATTTCTTTTGCTCTATTTTATAGCATGATTAGTAAGTTCAAAGTTGTTTTCATTTGCTATTTTAAGAAGCATGAACAACCATGTATTCCAGTGGAAAAATAAGAATCCTATTAAATACTTTTAGAAGTATTAACAAGTAAAAGAAAGAAAAAGAAAAGAAAGAGAAAGGCCAAGGCCTTAAGTAAATTCCAAAGTCCAGACTTTAGGAATTTTTGCACACAAGGTGTCTATTAAAATGCCAAGGCATTTAAAGAAGAAGTAATTAAGATAAAAAGTATTTTACTTTTAAAGGGCATGTACCGGACACAAGGTCCAAGGGATGGGCTCCAAGTTGCCCCTAGGCACAAGGCCTAGAAGTATCTTAGTAGTTTCGGGATTAGCTACCTCGATTCTTATTAAGAATGCGCGCTAAGTGGTACAATGCCGGGCCCAAAAGAAGTTTATTATTATTTTGAAGTATTAAAGTATAAGTTTTGAAACAAATGAAACAAGCTTCAAATATGTTTAGAATTAGAAAGTTTAGTTTCTTGTTATTTGAAGCATGCAGTAATAGTTTTATTTGTTTCTTGCTACTAGATTATCCAGCATGTTTAGTTTTACATGTTTAGTATGCTTCTTTTATAGTTTCATTCTTATGAGCATGATTAACTATACATGTTTAGTATTTCAGTTAGCATGATTCCTTTGCTATGTATGAGCATGAGTAGCTTTACATGTTAGCATTCAGTTTTAGCATGTTTTTATTTATATACATGCATATCGAGTTTTTGTGAGTAGATAGCGCTCACTAAGCTTTATGCTTATAGACTGCACTTCCTCCTACTGCAGATAAAGGAAAGGAAAAGATTTAGCAAGGAAGGCGACAAGGTGGTGGTGATGAAGGTGTGTGATGACTGGACTATGGAGAGATCCAGAATGAGCTGGCAAATTGCCAAGACTTTTCTGTTTAGTTATTTTAGTTCTCTTTTAATGCTATGATGAAGTTGAGATTGTAATTGAGTCTATTCCTCACTTGTAGTTTGGTATGTCTTATCGTTGGAGTTCTATTTGTTTACTATTGCTAGAATAGTTTCCTTTTAGTTATTGTGATATTATTACTGCGTGGTTGTGAAGTATTTATACCAGCCGCATGTGGCTGATGGTTTATTATTTGTTTGTATTATGGGAAATGGTCACCGGTACAAGGGAGACTCTGCCGAAATTTTTCGGTAGGGTTTTCCTAGAGATTTTTAATAAACCGGTTAAGTAGAGTTAGTAGATAAGTAACGGTCACTCTTAGAGAGTAGTAGTAGTAGTAAGAAGGGTGGTCGTTACAGTTGGTATCAGAGCAGTTCCCATTCTCCAGCATCACACACACATCAGCATCAGCCATGCCGTCTTCAAGTAAGAAAGTATTTAAATTCTTTCTTTATTGCTTTCCTTTATTATTATTTGCAGTATAGAGTGATTACTTATAAGTGCTTAAGTAAGATAGAAGTTACTGTTTCTCCTTTCTTGATTCATACATATGTTTGTTTAGAAAGGATAGAGAAGTTAGAAAGGATAGAGAAGATACCAAGTCTTTTTCCCTGCATAATTAGATGTCAAGAAGAGGACGTCCCCGTATCATTCATACTGAGGACCAAGTTCAGGAGAACGAAGAGCCCAGAACCCCTGGGCCTATTCTCTCTGAAGTTGTTGCTCAACCTCAGAGATAAGTAGCGAGCAGCAGCAAGTGATCGTCAATCTGATGGCGAATCAGCAACCAGTTCCTCCCCCAACCATTAATGTGGAGACCCCAGTGGTGATTGAAGTCCCATCAGTTGCCCTGGAAGTCACCACAACACCTAGAAGACAAGAAGCATACCTCATCCAGTGGCTGAAGCTGAAACTAGAAAGCTTCTCAGGCACGACTGAGCCCTCGGATGCCCAGGCTTGGTTCAAGACACTGGAGAGCACAATGGAGCTTCTTGACTGGCCAGAAGTTGAGAAGGTTAAAGTGTGCCTCTTACTGCCTACCTAGAGATGTTCGTATGTGGTGGGAGCGAGTTAAGAGTAAGAGAGTAGTCAACCAGATGAGCTGGGTTGACTTCGAGACAGAGTTTTACGAAGAATTCTTCTGTCAACGGATCACCAATAAACAGTATGAGGAAGTTTAGACAAGGTGACCTACCAGTAGAAGAAGCGGTCAAAAGATTCAACAGACTAGCTCACCTTTGCCTAGAGTTAGTAAGTACAGTGAAAGAATGAGTCAGACTGATGCTCCTAATGCTGAGACCAGAAATAACACCTAATGTGATGTAGTGAAACTCACCGACCATAGATTGGTGAAGAACTAGTCAGTAGGGCATTAGTGAGCACTATCTGAACAGCATCAAGGCACAACAAACACAACACAAGCCAGTCAAGATAGAAGACAAGACAGTGGGGAGTCAGAAACCCCAGTTAAGTAATTAGAACTAGAAAGACAATGATAACAAGAAAGACCCAAGTAGGAAGATGTTCGGGTAGTCTGTGGGTACCCAGAGGTGTTCCCAGAAGAGCTACCTGGACTACTTCCCAGCAGATAAGTGGAGTTTGAAATTGAATTGGTTCCTGACATCAGCCCAATTTCAAAAGCTCCTTACCGAATTTCTCTAGCAGAGCTAAGAGAGTTACAAGAACAATTTCAGGAGCTACTTGACAAGGGTTTCATCCGCCCTAGTCACTCACCTTGGGGAGCTCCTGTGTTGTTTGTCAAGAAGAAAGACGGATCTATGCTAATGTGCATAGATTTTAGAGTGCTGAGCAAAGTAACAGTTAATGACTAGTACCCTCTTTCCAGAATAGATGATCTATTTGATCAGCTAAAGAGGGCAACAATGTTCCCTAAAATATACCTGCGTTTTGGGAACCATCAGTTGAAAGCGAAAGGAAGTAATACACCCAGTTAAAGCTAATAAAGTGGTAGATGCACTAAGCAGAAAGTCCAGTGCATCCCTGATGTCTCTGTCATCATTAGCCCTGCCACTGAAGAAAGAGTTGTCAGACCTTGGACTTGAAATTATTTATGGGCAACTTTCTG
The DNA here is from genome assembly GCF_018446385.1 of Zingiber officinale. Taxonomy (NCBI): domain Eukaryota; kingdom Viridiplantae; phylum Streptophyta; class Magnoliopsida; order Zingiberales; family Zingiberaceae; genus Zingiber; species Zingiber officinale. The sequence goes on along the minus strand of NC_055990.1, from coordinate 137,658,276 downwards.
CATTGACCCTAGAGTCAACCCTGCTTGAGGATATACAGAGAAAGCAAAGCGATGATCTAGATATTCAAAAGATCAAGCAAGGGATACAAGAAGAAGGAAGTTCAGAATTTCGAGTATCAGACAGTGGAATTCTTTATCAGGGAAATCGTCTTTGTGTTCCCAATGATGAAGAGCTGAGAAAGAAAATTTTAGAAGAAGCCCATAGTACACCATACGCCATGCATCCTGGTTCTACCAAGATGTACCAAGACGTGAAATAGAAGTTCTGGTGGTCTGGACTCAAAAGAGATGTAGCTAAATATGTCAGTACCTGCCTGACATGTCAGAGGGTCAAAGCGGAACACCAGAGACCAGGAGGAGTTTTACAACCTCTTCCAATACCAGAGTGGAAGTGGGAAGACATATCTATGGACTTCATAACAGGTCTCCCAAGAACCACAAATGGATATGATGCGATATGGGTGATAGTGGACAGATTGACCAAGTCTGCTCATTTTCTAGCCATCAAAGTGTCTCACTCTATAGAGCAGTTAGCACAGCTGTATGTAAAAGAGGTGATCAGACTTCATGGAGTTCCCAAATCTATTGTTTCTGATAGAGATGGGCGCTTCACCTCTCACTTCTGGGAGTGTGTTCAGACTGCACTAGGCACCAAACTCAAGTTCAGCACAGCCTTCCATCCTCAAACCGATGGACAGACAGAGCGAGTAAATCAGATCCTAGAAGATATGCTCAGGGCTTGTGCACTAGATTTTAAAGGCAGTTGGTGCAAGTATCTGTGCTTAGCTGAGTTTGCCTACAACAACAGCTACCAAGCCACCATCAGGATGGCACCATATGAGGCGTTGTATGGCAGAAAGTGCAGATCACCTATATGCTGGCAAGAAGCAGGTGAAAGAAAAGAAATGGAAGTAGAGCTGGGTATTCAGACAGAGCTGATAGAAGAAACCACTCAGGCTGTCCAGAAAATCAGACAGAGGATTGAGACTGCCCAGAGTAGACAGAAAAGCTATGTTGACACACGCCGTAGGCCACTGGAATTTCAAGTAGGAGATTCAGTTTTTCTCAAAGTTGCTCCTATGAAGGGAGTGATGAGATTTGGCAAGAAGGGCAAATTAAGTCCTCGCTATGTAGGACCTTACCTGATTACAGACAGGATTGGGAAGGTAGCTTACAAGCTAGAATTACCACAAGACATGTCAGCAATACACAATGTATTTCATGTCTCCATGTTAAAGAAGTGCCTCCGTGCCCCTAGCCAAGTGATTGAGCCTCAATCAGTGCAGATCCAAGAGGATCTTAGTTTTGAGAGAAGACCTACACAGATAGTGGACAGAGCAGTTAAGAGATTGGGAAGCAAAGAAGTACCACTAGTGAAGGTCGTCTGGCAGAAGCACGAGGAAGTCACTTGGGAGCGGGAGGACAGTATGAGACAGAAATATCCAGAATTATTCTAAGTTCGAGGACGAACTTTTTATAAGGTATGGGGAATTGTAACGACCCAATTTTCCCTATTTCAAGTTCTAAAAGTCCATAAAAATATTTGAAAATACTTTTAAAATATTCTAGATATTTTTAGGAATTTTTAGAGTATTTTTACGAAATTTTTGGAGGTCGTTTAGTAGTGTTACAAAAAGAAAGAAGTTTAAAAAAAAATCGTTGAAGGTGAGATTCGTACCCATGACCTCGTGTTGGACTGACCCAAGCAAAACCTGGCCAACCCGCTGAGTTACGCGGGTTTTGTTTACCAAGTATGGAGAGAAATAGATTTAAGCTATAGTTGGAATGTTTAAAATAAATTGGAATAAAAGTGCACGGCTAAGGATTCGAAGCCCAGATCTCGGGTTAAGCAAAGATTCGCTTAACCAACTGATCTAGCAAGTGTTTCTTATTAAAGAAGGAGAAATATTCTATTTAAGCAGTAACTAATAAATAGGAGGAAAAAAAAATGGTTGCAGCCGAGTTTCGAACTCGCGAGCCACGCCTCAAGCCGAACGCAGCCAACCAACCGAGCTGCGAGTGTTTTGTTAATAAGTATGAAGCGAGAAATATATATGTTATAGTTGATAAATAAAACCCTAGTTTTAAAAGGACCTAATTCTTTTTTTCCCGAATCCGAAAACCTATTCCTTTCTCCCTCGCGACGGCGCCTTCTCTCTCGGGCGGAAACGCAGCAGCGGCTAGGGATTGTTTTCCGGCGGCCGGCGAGCTCCCTTCTCCGCGGATTCTTCACAAGTTCGAGTTTCTCTCGGCAAAGAAAGCGCGCGGGCACAAGGAAGAGCCGAAACAGTCACATCTCCGAAGCCCTAGAGGTCATTTTCTTCGGTTATAAGTTAAAGAACACCAAAGTGAGTTGCTTCTCACCTGCAGTAGGAGTAGTTCCGAGCTTCAATTTGTTTTCCTTGTTTTCGGATTGTGTTTGTACAGAATTTAGTTGTTAGGGATTTAGCCCTCTTTTCTTGCTTGTTTCGGAACATGTAGATGATCTGATCAGTTTCAAGTTTGATTTAGTTCTTTTCTTGTTTCCGGATCATGTTTTACAATTCTTCAGTCTAGCTTGATCTCAGATTAGTGCCAAATCCAAATTAGTTTAGGTCAGCGTTAATTTTGAGCATGAACAGTTTTAATTCAAGTGTGCAGTTCGGATACCTTTTGTATCTCCATAAGCAAGAAACAACCACAAATTTCATACTAGTTTTAGATCTTTTGCAGATTTAATATGAGCAGTTTCTGGTGGTAGTAGTACAGAATTATTAAGAGCAGCTAAGTCTTTGGTTCTATTGTTATATAAGTGTTGATCGGATTATGTAGCCTTGGGAATTTTAGTTTTGTTGTTTAGGCAGTGAACATGAAAGGAGACGGATTTGTTTATCACAGTTTTAGATTTTGTTCTTTCTTTCTCCTCGCTGCAATGAAAAAGAACAGCTAGTTGGAATAGCTATGTATAGCATTTTGTTTCCCTTATATTGCTTTCTTGCCATGGAACTATAGACAGCTCCCACTAGTAGGCATGTGCATGAGCAGATTCATTCAAGTGAGCATTTATATTCACTAGTAGGTATCATCTTATTGTTGAGTAATTTGGATTTAGGTTTGTGCCATGCAATGGGTGTGGATAACTCTAATTTGGGAGTTCTGTTGGATTTTTAATGGCTTGGTTTCCTTGCTTTAGTTATGTACAACATTAGGATGAATAGAAAGGTAAAAGAAGTAAGTGTTTCTTGTTTTCTGTTGCTGTTGCTGGACATCAGATCTGTTTTAGAAGGGAATCACGATTCCTGCTGGGTTTCAGGAATTTGGAAGGATAGTAAGGTTGTTAAGAGTTTAATAGGAGTCTTTCTTTTAATCGCTAGAGAAATTATAGGTTTCACTTGCTATTGGTATTGCTGGATTTAAATTAGTTGCCTTTCCTATTAACAAGTGCAGAACCATCAGTTTTCTTGGCCAAAATGGGGCACGAACAGCTATATATAAAGTGTATTTTGTGACATGATTAGTAAGATTAGATGTGCTTTCTTTTCCTTTGTTTTACAGCATGTATAGGAAGCTCAAACTTACATTCTTTTGCTCTATTTTACAGCATGTTTAGAAAGTCCAAGTTAGCTTTCTTTTGCTCTATTTTACAGCATGTTTAGAAAGTCCAAGTTGCTTTCTTTTGCTCTATTTTATAGCATGATTAGTAAGTTCAAAGTTGTTTTCATTTGCTATTTTAAGAAGCATGAACAGCCATGTATTCCAGTGGAAAAATAAGAATCCTATTAAATACTTTTAGAAGTATTAACAAGTAAAAGAAAGAAAAAGAAAAGAAAGAGAAAGGCCAAGGCCTTAAGTAAATTCCAAAGTCCAGACTTTAGGAATTTTTGCACACAAGGTGTCTATTAAAATGCCAAGGCATTTAAAGAATAAGTAATTAAGATAAAAAGTATTTTACTTTTAAAGGGCATGTACCGGACACAAGGTCCAAGGGATGGGCTCCAAGTTGCCCCTAGGCACAAGGCCTAGAAGTATCTTAGTAGTTTCGGGATTAGCTACCTCGATTCTTATTAAGAATGCGCGCAAAGTGGTACAATGCCGGGCCCAAAAGAAGTTTATTATTATTTTGAAGTATTAAAGTATAAGTTTTGAAACAAATGAAACAAGCTTCAAATATGTTTAGAATTAGAAAGTTTAGTTTCTTGTTATTTGAAGCATGCAGTAATACTTTTATTTGTTTCTTGCTACTAGATTATCCAGCATGTTTAGTTTTACATGTTTAGTATGCTTCTTTTATAGTTTCATTCTTATGAGCATGATTAACTATACATGTTTATTATTTCAGTTAGCATGATTCCTTTGCTATGTATGAGCATGAGTAGCTTTACATGTTAGCATTCAGTTTTAGCATGTTTTTATTTATATACATGCATATCGAGTTTTTGTGAGTAGATAGCGCTCACTAAGCTTTATGCTTATAGACTGCACTTCCTCCTACTGCAGATAAAGGAAAGGAAAAGATTTAGCAAGGAAGGCGACAAGGTGGTGGTGATGAAGGTGTGTGATGACTGGACTATGGAGAGATCCAGAATGAGCTGGCAAATTGCCAAGACTTTTTTGTTTAGTTATTTTAGTTCTCTTTTAATGCTATGATGAAGTTGAGATTGTAATTGAGTCTATTCCGCACTTGTAGTTTGGTATGTCTTATCGTTGGAGTTCTATTTGTTTACTATTGCTAGAATAGTTTCCTTTTAGTTATTGTGATATTATTACTGCGTGGTTGTGAAGTATTTATACCAGCCGCATGTGGCTGATGGTTTATTATTTGTTTGTATTATGGGAAATGGTCATCGGTACAGGGGAGACTCTGCCGAAATTTTTCGGTAGGGTTTTCCTAGAGATTTTTAATAAACCGGTTAAGTAGAGTTAGTAGATAAGTAACGGTCACTCTTAGAGAGTAGTAGTAGTAGTAAGAAGGGTGGTCGTTACAGCATGTACCCATAGGACTTGATTTTTGAGCATCTCACCAACACCTTAGGTTTACCTTGCTTGTGTTTGATAAACATAGAAAGGGGTGAGATGCATAGGCCAACTGTCTGGACTTAAGATGCTTATTTCAGTGCATCAGCATAAGTCTGGACGTTAAATACAATTCAGATATTAATCAGATTAAAGTTCATCAGTCAAGTCAAACACTGATTGATTATAATTAACTAAATCTGACTAACCAAGTGAAAGCTACTATCTTTTGATAGTTAGTTAGTACCTAATTGGTTAGACAGCTGGTTAAAGTTAAGTATCAAATTCAGGGGGAGAAATAAAACTACTTTAGTTTTCCAAATTGAATTTTAAACTTAATTTTGAAAATCAAAGTTTAAAAACACCTTGTTTAAAAATTGTGAAATTTTTTACAAAAATTTAAAAGTTTGAAAGGTTTTGAACTTTGAAAATTTGATTTTGAAAAACAAATTTTACAAAAACATTCTAAAAATATGATCTTACTTTTACCAATATCCTTTGAAAACTAAAAGTAAAGATTTAAATTTAATTTAACTTTACTTTGAATATTGTCCTGAATCTAGTTCTTAAAATTTGATATTTTGATTTCAAGATTAAATTTTATGAAAAAAAATTTAGTTTACAAACTAAGCTTCTCAAACTCATTTTCCTTGATTTTGAAAATTGAATCTTTTACAAACTTAGTGTTGAAAAGTAAATTTCAATTAGTTTAAAAAAAAAAAATAGGTTTTTCAAACTTAGTTTTGGAATTTTTGGTTTTGAAAACTTATGTTTGAAAAAGCGTTTCAAAGTTGAAACTTGTTTTAAATATTTAAATCTTGAAATTTAGACCTTATACACTTATGTTTGTAAATTTAAATCTTGAAATTTTTCTAAAAGCTAAAAACTATTGCTTTATACAAGTTTTCAAAACTTTATACTCCCCCAAGTCAACTTGATCTTTTCTTGGATTGAAAAATTGTACTTTTGTCCTTAAATTCTGAACTATGATTGTTTAAGTGTTATTCAGTAACTCTACACTATGATTGTTTACCCTTGTTTTTTTTTTATGAATGCCAAAGGGGGAGGAGGGTTAGGTGGTTAAGTTAGCTAAACCAATTTGAAAACACAAACTGACTTTAAAACCACACAAATGCATGTTGTTTCGTACATATGCTTTCACTAACTTAACCAGGTTGTCATTCCATCAAAAGGGGAGATTGTGGGTAGCACTAACGGTCTAACCAGGTTTTGATGAATGACAAATAGGTTAAGTTAGTTGTGTTGTTGTCGACACTTTGATCAAGTGTGCAGGAAAAGTCCAGCTAGGTCGACGGGCTGACCGGATAGTGGCGAGAAGTCCAAGCGGGTCGACGGCTGACCGGACGCTTGGCGAAGTCCACTAGGTCGACGGTGACCGGATAGGTGGCGAAGTCAGCGGTCGACGGGCCGGACGCTTAGCGAGAGTCCAGACGGTCGACGGCCGACCGACGTCCCCGGTGTAAGTGAGGTAAGTCACCGGAGGGGAGTGACTGTGAGGACCCGGGAAGGGGACATTAGGCGTCGATCCGGCTTAGATCCATTTCGGATGTCTAAGTCGAGATCGTGACTAGATCCGGTCTCGAAAGACGGAATCTAAGTCATACTCTCTTTATCTATCTGTTGAACTTTAATTGTAACCATTTGTTTTACAGGATATATATTTGCCTCGGACTAACCTTGTTTTGCGGGAAAAGGAGTCTTTCTCGAACAAGGGTGGTCCGGCGCGGAGGATCCGGGCGCTGGAACCGGCGCCCGGGATCCGGAAGGCTAATTTTATCCAAACACCCTCGTCGCCACGTGGAGCATCTTGATTTGGCGATTCGTCACACTCAGTGCGCCGGAAGGATCCAGCGCCTAACAAGATATAAAAGAAGCCCCAGACAGGAGCTTCAGAATCAACTTTGACTGAGAACTCTTCTACTGATCTTGCTGCTCGACGTTCAAGTGCGACGCCAACAACGCTCCTACAAAAGTGCTCTTCCGGTTTTTGTTTAATTTTCTTTTTGTCGGTATTGCTTTATTATTACTAGCATCTCCAGTACTTTTTCTGTAATCATATTTCGACTTGCTAGTGATTGCCCAACGAAAGTGGTCAAGGACCACGGGCCTTCGAGTAGGAGTCGTCACAGGCTCCGAACGAAGTAAAAATATTTGTGTCTACTTTATCTTTTTCCGCTGCGCTTAAACTCTTGTTTTTTCGAATCGATATTCACCCCCCCTCTATCGAATCTAACGGTCCTACAGATACTTGCTATGTGTTTTGGATTTTCGAGATTTATCTGATACCAATTTATTTGGTATCAGAGATCGGCTTATGAGTCTTATTTTCCCGGTGTTTCGGATTTTCTGTTTTGGTCTTCTCGATGTGACTTTTCGGGTTTTGGGACCTGGCAGTAGCAGGACATCTCCAAGCTATAGGAGGTATGTTGGTATACTGTTATCCTACTATTTAGTTAGTGTATGCATCGTTGACTATTATAATTTATGACATGTATTATTATGACATGTATTAGCACTCTTTACTAGTACCTGTCTAGTTGAGATAGTAGATATTTTATGTATTAGGTAAAACCCTGATGATGATCGACCTTGATAGAGATTAAAGGTTATAGTTTCTGGCGATTTATCATATCATACATCAGTAGTTTTTAGCTTATGTTATTACTAGTTGGTTAGCAGATTGTGTTGGTGCAGCGGAGGCCGGCAAGAGGGGGGTGAATTGCTGAAAACACAAAATAAAAATACCCTCCTCGGATTTCAACTCAATTAATGCAATAGTAAATAAAGTAAAGGCAGAAATAAAATTAAACCAAGCAAGGAAATAGAAATTAAGTAGAAAACAGGATTTAACCTGGTTACAACCAAGGAGGTTGTTAATCCAGGGCAGTAAGAAAAAGCTCAGTAGAAAAATCTCCTTTGCTGAAGGCGGAGAAGCCTTTTACACTTTGGAAGCTTAGAACTATTGCTAGGAATGGCTACACAATGATTGCTTGAGTTGTTATTGAATTCCTAGCTCCAGGGGCCTTTTTATAGCTCCTGAAAAGTCTATCTCGAGGGTCCAAGGCGCCTCCAACAAGGTTTAAGGCGCCTCCAACTCGATCTGCGGATAAAACTTTATCCGCAGCGCACACGGTAGGCGCCTTAAACAATCATTCAAGGCGCCTTCAATGTGTTCAAATGTGTTCAAGGCGCCTTCAAGGTTACTGCTACAGTCAGCCTCTTTTGTCTTCTTTTCTTCTCCTCTTTAGCTTCAAGCTCCGTTCTTTTGGGTGATTACGACCAACCGAATAGGGCTCACCCGAACCCAATTCCCCTTCTCCTCGAGCGCCGTCCCGGCTTAACGTCCCTCGAACGCCGCGCACGCCCTTCACGCCCACCGGAGTACTCTTCCGCAGCCTCTCGCCCGGACGCACCGAGCCCGCTTGGCCCTTCCGTCCGTCCCTTCTCGCTAGCGGCTTCCGCCGACTTCGTGTTCCTAAGCTCCTGCACACCTGGATACGAGGATCAAACAGGACCTAACAACTTGGTTGATCACATCAAAACTACTACGGGTCCAACAATCTTCCCCTTTTTGATGTGCATCAACCCAAGTTCAAGTTAGGGTTTAAAATAGACATAGAGAGTAATTTTAAAGAAAAAATTACTAAACTAACAAGTTAAGCATAATTTTTGCAATTAGAAAAATTGCAACAATTTTTATAAAAATAATAACAGAAATTTCAAAATTTTCTAACTCCCCCTAAACTTGTACTTTTTTCTCCCCCTTTGATCACAGCAAAAATGGGGTTAAAAAAAATAACCTAAGTTAAGTGAAATGTATAGAATTTAAAAAAATTCTAAGTCAAAACGAATTTTTCCAAACAAAAAATTCTAAGTCAAATTTTTTAGTTTTCAGAAAAAAAAATTTTTAAGTCAATATGAATTTTTCAAAAAATTTCTAAGTCAAAATGAATTTTTCCAAAAAAAAATTTTAAAAAAAATTCTAAGTCAATAAAAAATTTCTAAGTCAAATTTAAATTTTTGAATTTTCACAATCTGACTTTTTAGAATTTTAAAAAGATTTAAGAACTTTTAAAGCATTATTTAATTCTAGTTTAATGCTTTTTCAGAAAGTTAATTAAACATTTTCTTTCAATATTTTAGCTTCCAGGTTGTGGCGAGGCACTAGGCCTTCTTGGTTATTGGAGCAACAACCACTTCCTTAGACAAAGCTTCCATAAAGAATTTCAATATTTAATTTTCTCACTGTAAGCTTTTAATTTTTGAAAAATTAATTAAGCACAGATTTTGGAACCCAATAGAGGTTCCTACCTATAGAGTTATTCAGATACTTAGGGGGTACATAATTTTTGGGTATCCTTTTAAGCTGGCCCTGATGGTTTCTAATATACCAGTTCAATTTTCCATAAACTTTAATTTTTGAATTTGGAAATCTATTTAAACATGTACTATTTCTTAATTTCTCAATTTCTAATTTTAGATTTTTATTTTCAGATTTCAAATTTTATTTTCTTTTCTAATTGATCTAATTCTTTAGACAAAGCTTTAATAAACTCAAAAGATTGTTTAGGCACGTACCTTACTTACCTCATCTTGCGATGCTCCCTTCATCATTGCTTTCTCCTTCGATGTTCTCTCCCTTCATCTATGCTCATTTCGAGCTAGACGATTCTTCTAGCCGATGGTTGGCCATCGCTAGTCCCGAGAATTCTTCGATGTCCGACTCGGAGGATGATGAATCACCAAGTAGCCTTGAGGTTCTTGTGCTTGGAGGATTCAGGTTTCTTGCGATTTTTCCTTTTCTTTCTCCTTTCTCTTTAATTTCGGCTCATCCTTGATGTGCCCTTCTTCGCTGCAGTTGTAGCAATGAACCGTCCTCTTTCTTTGTTGATGCCTCTTTTTCTGGGTCTAAATTTATTAGAATTAAAAACTTATTGAACCGCTTTACCAGTAGTGTCGCTTCGATTCATCGAGGCTTGGAGTCGAACCGATTACTTTTTCCTTTAGAGCTATGTTCGACCGGTCTTCTCTACTCCATTTGGCTCGAAACTCGAGATTCGTGAAGTTCAAAAGTCGAAAATAACTGTTCTAACGTACTTACCTCGAGGTCCTTAGAGATGTAGTATGCATCTACTAAGGAGGCCCACTCTGGAGTTCTCGGGAAGGCATTGAGCGCGTACGGATAGAGTCCCGGTTGGTTACCTCTTCTCCAAGGTTCGTTAGTTGCATTATCAGCTCCTTGATTCTCGCTTGAGTTGCGCTACCTTCTCGCCTTGGTTCATCCGAAGATTCGTCAACTGGTTCCGGAGGATGTCGCGCTTCTAGCTTCCGAGGTACCTTCATGAAGCTCCAGGAATTTTTCCGATTTACCTCCTGCGACGGCAGCACACTGAGTAGGTGGAACTCGACCTTTCCGTTGGCGATCTGCTTGCTCCTTTTTGCTCCACGTGTTTTCTTCTTTGTCTTTAGGAGCAAAACCATATTTCATAGTAATTAAAATATCAAAGTATGTTTTAAAAAATACCTCCATTTTGCGCTTCCATGTTGCGAAGTCTCCGTCGAACTGGGGATGGATGTTCGCTCCGACCATCGCCTTGATCGTAGTGCTTCAGTTGGCGGTTAGTCCTTCCGAGGCGATCAGGTCTGATACCACTTGTTGGTGCAATGAGGCCAACAAGAGGGGGTGAATTGCTGAAAACACAAAATAAAAATACCCTCCTCGGATTTCAACTCAATTAATGCAATAGTAAATAAAGTAAAGGCAGAAATAAAATTAAACCAAGCAAGGAAATAGAAAAGAAATAGAAATTTAACCTGGTTACAACCAAGGAGGTTGTTAATCCAGGGCGATGAAAAGCTCAGTGAAAAAATCTCCTTTCTGAAGGCGGAGAAGCCTTTACACTTTGGAAGCTTAGAACTATTGCTAGGAATGGCTACACAATGATTGCTTGAGTTGTTATTGAATTCCTAGCTCCAGGGCCTTTATAGCTCTGAAAAGTCTATCTCGAGGTCCAAGGCGCCTCCAACAAGGTTTAAGGCGCCTCCAACTTCAGCGGATAAAACTTTATCCGCAGCTCGAAACGGTCAACTGGACTGCTCAAGGCGCCTTAAACAATCATTCAAGGCGCCTTCAATGTGTTCAAGGCGCCTTCAATGTGTTTAAGGCGCCTTCAAGGTTACTGCTACAGTAATTTCTGCTACAATAATTTCAGCCTCTTTTGTCTTCTTTTCTTCTCCTCTTTAGCTTCCGAAGCTCCGTTCTTTTGGGTGATTGCGACCAACCGGAATAGGGCTCACCCGAACCCAATTCCCGGCCTTCTCCTCGAGCAGCCTTCCGTCCCGGCTTAACGTCCCTCGAACGCCGCGCACGCTCTTCACGCCCACCGGAGTACTCTTCCGCAGCTCTCTCGTCCTTCGGACGCACCGAGCCCGTCGGCTCCCTTCCCGTGCCGTCCTTCTCGCTAGCTGCGTCTTCCGCTCGACTTCCTGTGTTCCTAAGCTCCTGCACACTCAGACACAGGGATCAAACACAGCAGGACCTAACCAACTTGGTTGATCACATCAAAACTACTACGGGGTCCAACAGATTGAGGCACATACCAGCCTCTGCTTTTATTAGCTAGGTAGTGGATGGTATCTATATCTTTATGATGACCTAGCCAGTAGTATACCAGGTTATCTTAGTTAATTTCATCCGTAGATAATCGATTTACTCTTGTTAGATCGGTCAGTAGAAGATAGATTGACGTTTGTTGACTTGGGTAGTCGTGATCGATTTACCTTAAATGCTTGTAGAGACTTTATTTATTCTTGATTAGTTAGTAGATGACCGATTAGTTTTGTTGATCCGATCAGTAGGAGATTGACCTACTTTACTTTTAGATGTTTGAATCTTGGGTTATTCGTGCTTAGTTGGATATCTTGAGCACATCGAGTACCTAGCTTATACTGACGTGGGAAAGGATTGAACTAGCCATATACTATTGATGACTTGGTCAGTCGATAGAGGATCGATGTATCATATTCCATGAGTACTTTGATTTTAGACTGTATGTACCTAATTGGATAACTTAGAAGGTGGCATAGGGTTTGTGTGGTAGATTGGATTAAATATGCTGATTATGCATATATATGAAGTGTACATATGATTGTTATGAGTTGAAGGAGTTCTATGATGGATAGTTCATTTGTAAATAGTGTGGGTATTCCCATCTAGATATGGTTATTGTTGGTTCCTTGTGGATTATAGCTATTTAGTTAGCTGTACGTGCCTGATTGACATATTGGAGGTATCTTATCGATTTAAATCTGTGTCGTGGTATGTGCACATGGGTGTGAGTGTCATGTTGGAAGTATTTTGTCGACTACATCAGTGTTGTGATATGTACATATGTGTTTGGTGTGGTATCTGAGGTATTTTGTTGATTATGTGTGATTTGTGAATGCACCTGGGTTTTAGTATGCCTTATTGGAAGTATATGTTGATTATACTCTTGGCATATGTGTATATTTGTCATGTGAGTGTTGTTTGAGGGTATTGTTGATTTTACCTACGATGATATATGCACACGGGTTCGGTATACATTGTTGGAGGTATCATGGTGAATTATACCTATGATGTGAGTATTTTTGGTGTGTACTAATTGGAAGATTATGTCGATCATACATATGTTGTGTGTGCACGTGTGTCAGATGTTTGGTTGGTAGCATCATGATGATTCTACCTATGTTAAATGTAGAATGTTAAATGTCTACATTATGATATTGGTTGTTTTACCCTGTCAACTAATTCTCCCATTTGTGGGTGACCGACCCACTAGGAGGATGATAGAGTTGACTATGGATTTGATTTGCTTACTGGGTGGTTATACCCTAGGCTACCCACAGTGATCTGTGGTAGAGAGATCTCGTGCAATCTCTAGCTAGATAGTTAGGTGCTTTGGGCACTTATGTATTGTTGTGATAGAGCGTAGCTCCCACATGTTATGGATCATTTGTGGTACAGCGTAGCTTCCACATATTCTGAATTCCCACATATTTAGGGATTGTTTTGTAGTGGAGCGTTGCTCCCACATATTGCGGATTGCTTGTAGTGGAGCATTGCTCCCATGTTTATTGTAGATATATATTTCGGATTATCCCACATATGGAGGATTTTTTTGTGGTAGAGCGTTGCTCCCACATATGTGGTGTTTCGTGTGATGGAGCATTGCTCTCGCACTAGAGGATCTATTCTTTGGTGATTATATATCGTTGGTGATCAGATCTGTTTATTGTTGAGGATCTTATGGTTAGGAATGTCTGTGATACGGACATTATGTGTCTTGGTTTTACCATTAGTGCGTACGGTGCCCTAGATATTATCATGGACTCGATGATTTGGGTATCCCTAGGATGTTTGGATTGGTTTCCATTGTCTTTGTTGACGACGTGGTGATATATTTCTGATCCGTGGTGGGTCACGTACACCATCTTTACATAGTTCTAGAGATGTTTTGTCGGAAACGTCTATATGTGAAGATCAGTAGTGTGTATTTTTTGTTGTCTTCTGTGAGATGTTTGAGACACACGGTCACCAGTAGGAGTGTACCGTGGTTTCCATAGGAGATAGAGGTTGTTATCGTTGGGAGTAGACGGAGTCTATAGAAGAGGCTCGCAACTTCCTTTGGTTTGACTCGATATTTCCGGAGATACGTTGAGGGTTTCTCTCGGATTGTTATGCCACTGACACGTCTGACCAGAAAGGGCGTGAAGTTTACTTGGACTGAGGATTTTAAGACCAGCTTCCAGGAGCTGAAGCGGAGACTAGTGTCGGCTTCGATTTTTGGTTTTACCTTCTGGAGAGGACGGATTCGTGCTCTATGCACTGTTTTGATGCAGCACGGCAGGGTAGTCTCCTACTTCTCGGTAGTTGAGGGAGTATGAGGAGAACTACCCAGTACATGACTTGTGACTGAACGCCAGTATGTTTGACTTGAAGATTTGGCAGCATTATCGGTGCGGTGTTACAATTGAGATTCTCACTGACCATAAGAATCTCAAATGTCTGTTCACTCAGCAGGAACTTAATCTCCGACAGAGGAGATGGATGGAGTTCCTGAAGGATTATGGTTATACCATTAGCTATCACCCGAGGAGAGCGGATGTTGTTGCCGTTGCACTTAGCAGGAAGTCCGGAGGGACTCTAGCTTGCCACCGAGTTGTGGTCACAGACTTGATTCAAGGTTTCTCCGGGTTAGGCCTTGAGGAGTAAGAATGGACAGAGAAAGGTATTCTTGTTACCATGGTTGTTCAGTCGTCGATCAGGACGAGGATCCGAGAGGTATAGGCTGCTGTGGTATCAGTATTTGCAATTTATAGGCAGCCAGATAACTTCCGGGCAGCAAACCAAGTTCACACGAGACGAGGAGGGTATTATATACTTCCGAGGCAGATTATGCGTACCTTAGTCTTACCCGGTTTTGTCGGAGCTATTTCAGGAGGCTCATCGTTCTCGATTTACGATCCATCTAGGCAAGACCCGCATGTATCGAGATTTGAGATGTTCCTATTGGTGGAACAGTATGAAGAAAGACATCGCGGATATTGTAGCTAGATGTCTTGTCTGTCAGCAGGTGAGGGCTGAGCACCAGGTACCTGCCGGATTATTTTAGCGGATTTCTATTCCTGAGTGGAAATGGGAACATATTACCATAGACTTTGTGGTGAGTCTATCTAGGACACGACGAGGCCATGACGCGATTTGGGTAATCGGTGATAACCAAATCCACGCATTTCTTAGCGATCCGGAAGACAGATTCCCTGGATCGATTGACAGATCTGTATTGCCAGGAGACCATCAGATTTCATGGTGTCCCTTGACTATTATTTTGGATAGAGACCCCCGGTTTACGTCTTATTTTTGACAAAGTCTGCAGCAGGTCTTGGGCACGCAGCTCTGTTTCAATACAACTTTCCATCCGCAGACCGATGGACAGTTAGAGCGGATCATTCAGACTCTAGAGGACTTGCTGAAGTCTTGTGTATTGGATTTTGGAGATAATTGGGAGGACCATTTGCCATTGGTAGAGAGTTTGCCTATAACAACGGTTTGCATTTGACTATCCAGGTGGCACCGTTTGAAGCGTTGTATAGTAGGCTTTGTCGGACACCCACCCTCTGGGAGGAGGTTGGGGAGGCCAGTTATTGGGACCTCATAGAGCTCAGCTTGAGACAGAGTTGGTCCGTACTATTAGACGGAGAGTGTCAGAGGCACAGGACTGCCAAAAGAGTTATGCTGATCGGAGTCGGAGACTTTTAGAGTTCTCCATTTGCGACCATGTATTTCTGTGAATTTCACCCACGAAAGGGGTGAAGAGATTGACCTCAGAGGTAAGCCAACTCCGCGATACATTGGATCTTTCCAGATCTTGGAGAGGATTGGAGCGGTAGTTTACTCGTGTACTATGTATTCCACATATCTATGCTGAGAAGATACGTACCCGACCAGATGCATTGTGCTGACAGATATATCAGTTCCCGTTCAGCCTGACGTCACTTATGAGGAGGTTCCGGTACGGATTTTTGACCGGAAAGAGCGTCAGTTGCGGAACAAGACTATCCGGCTGGTTAAAGTCGGATGGCAGTATCATTCGGATGAGGAGGCTACTTGAGAGCTCAAGGATACTATCCGAGCTCGATACCACCATCTTTTCACTTGAGGTATGTAATTTAATTTACCGTTCAACATTTATATGCTTTACCTGTTGTTAATGTTTGCTGATGGTAGATAACGAAATTTGGGGACTAAATTTTTATTAGTGGGGGAGAATGTAAAATACCGAAAATAGGCAAATATTGATAAGGGAATTTTCTGGAATTTTTAGAAATTTTTCGGGAATTTTTCGGAACTCGTATGGATGAGTTTACGGGGATAAAAATGGGGTCCAGGAAAGCCTGTTTAGGCTACCCCATTTAAGTGAGGAAATGTTGATTTTTCCTTTTTATTTTCCTTTTATTTTTCTTTATTTCTTTTTCCCCATTTTTCCCTACCGTGCGGTTCCCTACTCCCTCCCCGATCTCTCTTCCTTCTTCTCGATCCTTCTCATGTTCTCTCCCGATCCAGACGAGGATCTCCCTTCCCCTTCCCATTTTTTTTTACTCCCGAGCCGCATCTAGGCGCCGCCGTCATCTGAGGTGATCGGAGCAGCGCCGATCCACTGCCGGCGCACCTGTGCCCTAGCACCCACCGTGATTTCTTCAGCCTTAGCGCTGGTCGCCGGGCAAAGTTTCCTTTCCACTGCCCTAGCGACAATGGCCTGCCGAAACCCTTGTGCGCCGACACCGACTCCTTTCGATCGACCGACCTCCCTTCTCTTCTTCGAGCGCCGGCCACCGGATTCCCCGAGCCACTGCCGGCCGAGCTCGTCCCTCTGCCTAGCACCGGTGCCCTAGCCGTCTTCACACCCACTCTTCTCACTGCCCGAGCCGAGATTACGGTGACAAGATGAGGCTGAGCGCCGCTGTCTGTGAGCCCTAGCCGGCCGACCGCGACTCCCTCCTTTTTCCTCCTTCCACCTCGTGCCTCTGAATTGGAGCGATGGTGTTGTTCCTCTCTGCACTAGTGCCGGTAGTCGTTCTCTTCACTTCTGCCAAGTGCCACCGACCCCTCTTGTGACCTAGGCTCCATCTCCTCTTCAGAGTAAGGGGTTTAAGTAAGGTAACGGTAAGGTGAGTTGGGTTGATGTTTGATCCGTAAACTCCATTGCTTGGTCTTGTTCTTGATTCGTTTAATTCCAACAGTAAGGTTCTTTTCTGCAGGGTTGTGTGATGTGGATCAACTAGCAAAGTTGGGAAGAAGGAAGTTGGATGTTTGTTTGGGTAAGGAACTGAATCCGATTAGACATCTAGTTGATAATCTTTAATTGATTTTGAATTTATTAATCTGTTGAGAATGGAGATTTGATTTCATTTCCAGTTGTGGATTTAACTAGAGTTTAGTTACAGATTTAGATTCATTAGTAATTATTTATTTGAGGAATTGTTAAGGTGGATTATGTTAACAGAAAATGATTATCAGGTGTTGGATAAGTTTTGGAAGAAAAGGGTGAGGTCATAAGATTGGATTTATTGAGGTTTCGGCTTGCATTATCCGATCTACGATAAACCTAAGTGTTGATTGTATATTTATTTCAGGGTTTTGATTTGAGACAAGAGCTCTGATTAGAGGACATACAACACGATCTACATTGGAGGCGGGTACCTCTTGACTTATCTTTTATGATATTGTCATTTGGATATGCATAGTATTTATAACTACAAGCAATGAACATGTTTACCTTTGGTATGTCACTGTTTGATATCCATAGCATGTTAGGTTTGTCGCCTGTGATGTATCCGTGCTTATATCTCGTGATTTGTTGCCATGAGAATCTTAGTTTCTAGAGTGACATACCATGCTTTACTGAGGTTAGGATTAGGCTCTGGATTTTTGTTTCTGACATGTGTATCCAAATTATCTGATACTTAGGTTTTTATGCCATACCTGGATTGTGTATTTCTATTGGTATATCATATATGATTCGTGTACCTAGACTTTGTGGCTTTGATCTGTGCATATTGTTGGTACATCTGCTATGGAAGGGGGATATGTTTAGGATCTAGGTTGTTATACCAAAGAGGACCTGTATACCCTAGATCCGTGGATTTGACCTACTGATACTGTGGTACCCATATTATGTATATATGGATTTTTCTATGCTGATCAGGATATTCCATACTTATTATGTTCAGGACATAGGTTTTTGATATTCTATCTGACCTGTGTACTCTAGATTTTGGTATGTGACCATCGATTTTATAGTACTCATTTTATATATATGGATATGGTTATGTTGATCAGTTTTTGCTATGCTTAGTGTCATGCATCATGATTGCATGTTGGACGATTGTTGGCTCCACTATGGTTGAGCCCATCGCCAGTTACATGTACTCCACACACCACCACTCATGGATTAGTGGTTTATCAGGTAGGTGTGTGGCGGTTCTGCTGTTTGGCTCCGTTGGTCCGGTGACTCAGCGTGGTAGCCGGCAGACAGTTCCGCTCTGTTTGGCTCCGCTGGCATTTAGTGTAGCAGCGTGGTAGCCTGCAGACGGTGGACTCAGCGTGGTAGCCGGCAGAGATATCTCCCCGTCATCGTGTACCGGGAGATGAGAGCATTGAGCTCCCCCATTTATGATTTGGGGTCAGAGGACAGGAGTACTCCGACAGCATTCCGTCCACTCGGTCACTGTTCAGGAGCAGTGATGTTAGAGTGCACGGTCATCACATGCATTGATTGTATTTATTTTCTTGTGTTTGCTGCACTTATATGCTGCATTTTTGTGGATGCATTTGTTTGACATGCATACAGGAGACATACTGCGTATCGGTTTGATGACCCTTTAGTTCAGGATAGGAGTTCTTGGTGAGTACAACTTCCTTGGTTACTTTTCAGTTTTGTATATTTCCTATATATTATTCGGAAGCTGTATTCCATATTTATTGCTGTTAGATATATCTTACTAGGCATGTCTATTGGTATTCGCTGAGTTGTTGAACTCACCCCCGTGGACACTATATTTTTCAGGTACCAGGTTATTTATGGTGTTGGTCCCCGCGTCACATCAGAAGACATGTCGCTGTCTTTTTGCTGTTTTATCATGGTATATGATATGTGAGTTTTTGGTTCTGTGTTCCGGTTTTGTTTCTGGAAATGTTGCTTTGCTTATTGTGTAAGCCTAGCCGGCTAGCAGTTTTCGTTTTGGGTTGTATGTGTTGTCTTTTTCCGCTGTGTTTTTTTTTTGTTTTAATACAGCTGTGTAGGCTGTTAAATATATATATAACTGCGTGGTTGTGTGTATATTCCAGCCGCTTGTGGCTGATGTATATTTTGTATGTAGAATTGCTTCAGATTGTCACCCGTACAGGGGAGGTGCTGCCGAAATTTCTTCGGACAGGGACTCCCTCGGGGCGTGACAGTTAGAGTGTATAATAAAAGCCTAGCTTTTGTAAACATTTATTTTTGAAATAAAAGAATCACACTGGTCAAATGTCTATATTTATTTGTTGAATATAGTTGTTCAATTAATTTATAAAGTAGATAACATGGTGTGTGGTGTCATACACAGAAGATCATGTTATCATCTCTTTATAAATTATAAACAGTTGCTCACGACTAAGATGGAAAGGAACAAATCATTGTATAGTCGTAGTGTAATTAGGTATTAGTTTATCTTAACTAATAAATTACACTAGTACACTCTAAGTGTATTGAGTAGGATCATTTTAGGTAAGTTCTTTTTATACTGACTTAATAAAAGAACTAGACCTTAGTTATTATGGAAGTGTGTACTCTTAATCCTAATATAATAATGTAACGACCACCCTTCTTACTACTACTACTCTCTAAGGATGACCGTTACTTAACTACTAACTCTACTTAACCGGTATGATTAAAAATCACATGGAAACCCTACCGAAAAATTTCAACAAAATCTCCCCTGTTCCGGTGACCATATTCAACAATACATGCAATATATACTCAGCCACAAGCGGCTGGAACACATATCAATCAACCACGCAGTATAATAAATCCAAAATAAAGAAAACAACACCACAACTCATCACACCATATCACAATTCATCTACTATGTCCTAATCACATCAAAATATCATGTACTATCTCAAATACTTCTAACATAGCAAAAGACAATAGAAACTAAAATAAAACTTCTTTCCTAGTCCCAAGGCTTCCATAGTCCTGGCACCACACATCCTTCGAACACCTCCTTGTCGCCTTCCTTTCTATATCTTTTCCTTTCCTGTATCTGCAGTAAGAGGAAGTGCAGTCTATAAGCAAAATTTGCTTAGTAAGCGCTATCTAACTCACAAAAACACGAATATGCATGTATACAGAAAGAACTAGAAACTATATGCTCTAAAAGAAAATAAAGCATAAACATAACTACTCATGTCAAACTAATAGCAAAGAAAAGCTAATCATGCTAAATATCAAATCAGGAAACAAACAAAACTAATACTGCATGCTAGAACTCAAAAGAACTAAACTTACTGATTCTAAGCATAAATGAATCTTGTTTCATTTGTTTCAAAACTTATACTTTATTACTTTAAAATAATAATCAACTTCTCTTGGGCCCGGCATTGTACCAATTTGCGCCCATCCTTAATATGAGTCGAGGTAGCTAATCCCGAAACTACTAAGGTACTTCTAGGCGATCTTGTGCCTAGGGGCGATCTAAGAGCCCACCCAATGGACCTTGTGTCCGGTACATGCCATTAAAAAGTAAAATACTTATTTTCTTCTTAACTATAACTTCCTTATACTTGTTATTCTTTAATTCTCTTATAACAAAATGCCTTGGCATTTATTCAAACACTTAGTGTGCTTTTAATCCTAAACTTCTAGAATTTAGGATCAATTTAAGACCTTGGTCTTTTTTTTTCTTTTCTTTATCTTTCTTAAACTTTTCTTAAACCCAAAATACTGTTAGGGTTTTTTTTTCCATATGCATCTATAAGTGAAATCAACTAGGTAACACATAATCATGCATATTTAAGGGAAATCTAAAGCCTTGCTCTATAATGCTATCCATAAACTATCTACTAACAAATCTGCACTACTAATGAAACTAAATACTTAAAGCAAACCTACACTACAATGTTTAACAAAATTCTGTATTGCAATGCAACAAAAATCTGCATTTCAATGTTAACTAAAAATCTGCACAAAAATTCTCACATGACAATTATAAACCTAGAATTTCAGATTCTAGTAACCGGCTGAGACCAAATGAAATCCTTGATATTGCCACATCCAAATACTTTAATTCTAAACATCAATTATGCCATTAAACTTATGGTCAGAAAGGAATTCTCAGTATAAAATCCATATTGATCAACATATAAATATCTTTCCTCATCTTCTAAACTAAACTTCTACTCTGAACTTACTACTTGCACATCTAAATTACTCACAGACTTTTCACCTGTTAAATTCATTTACATCAATTCAAATCATCTTTTAGTCTTAATACATGATACTCACCAAAACATCATATTACATATGCTCATCTTCACCCTTTCATCCACACTTCTGCACTAAGGGGATTACACTACCTACTTCATCATAATTAACCAAAAATCACTGCCGGATCAACCTCCAATTAGCCTAATAAACCAATACCTAATCCAAGCCATTCTATATTCATTGCCTAATAGCAAAACAAAGGGAAACTAAAAGCTTAAAGAAAAATCTAACTATATACATGGAATAAAAGGCAGTTCGAGTTTTGTACAGCAGCAAAAAAAACTAACTCGAAACTGAATTTGCACTTGCTTATCCTGTAATTTGAAAGGGTTGTTTTAAGCTTCAAGTAAAGCTGTTCAGGCCGGCAGAAATACAAAGAAAGAAAGGCTGTTCTAAGCTCTAAATAGAGTCGTTCATGCTTGCTGTAAACACAAATTTCTGCACTATACTACTATACTACTAGATAAAAATCTGCATACCAACTTAGGCTTAATTCTGCATATTAAATTAACAGAAAACTGCATACTAAACTTATAATGTTATCATGATGCCAAATAGTTAAAAATTTAGATCTGCTAATTCATAACACCAATTCTCACCTTAACATCTAGCATCCCATGCTTAACTTGAATGGAGGTTAACTGATATTTGACAACTAAAATCTGATAATGATGTAGACCTTGTAAATCTGTTATATGCTAATCGACAATGTCATCAAGACTCCACATCAAAATTTTAATAGATCAACTACTCACAATAGCATTAACCTATAGACAAATAACTGATCATGGCAATTCAACCGTATTCACAAATTCTTTTCTATATCAGTCCATAGTTATTTCAGTTAACAGGAGCATATTGTTGGTTGCTACTCGGAAAACCTAGAGGTTCCACTGTACAAAAATTTTGTACAAAGGTCTGAACCTTTTCCTAGCTACCATGTGTTCTTTTAAATTAAATTTTGGATCGCCTGCGGAACTTAACACGTTTGATCCAAAACTTAATCTATTTGTTCTTTTAGGTTTTGACTTGGGTCTCCTGCGGAACTTAACACGTTCGACCCAAATCACCTTAAGTTATTAATTCCATTAAATATTAATTTCCATAATTGGTTCCCAGTACTGATGTGGCGAGGCACACGACCTTCTTGGATATGGGAGCAACCACCACCGACTAGACAAAACCTTTTATAGAAAGCTAATATTTAATTTCCTAAAATAACTTTAGGTCAACCAAAAAGAACAATCAAATCACAAGGAAAAAAACAAAGAAACACTATATCGAAAACAAATTCTAAACACTAGAATCGTATGCCTCTTGTATTTAGTATTATTTCCAAAAATAACTAGTATGATGCGGAAAGAAAAATTACTAATTATACCTTTTAGAAAGACCTCTTGATCTTCTACCGTATTCCTCTTCTAACCTCGGACGTTGTGTGGGCAACGATCTTCCGAGATGAGAACCACCAAGCACCTTCTTCTTCCTTACAAGTTTCGGCCATCAAAACTTCTCCTAGGATGAAGAGGTTCGGCCACCACCACCATGCTCCAAGGGATGCTAGAAAAGAGGCTTCTTTTCTCTCCTTCTTCTCCTTCTTAGTTCCAGCCACCAAAGCTATCTCCACCATGAGAAGGTTTCAGCCACACAAAGGAGAGGAGAGGAAAGAAAGGGCCGGCCACACACAAGGAAGAAAAGAGGGAGAAAAATAATAGAGTTGTTCACCTTGAAGCCTCCTCTACCCCCTCTTTTATAATCCTTGGTCTTGGAAAATAAGGAAAATTTAATAAAAACTTCCTTAATACTTTTGCCATTGAAAAGGAAAATTTATTTAATTAAAATAATTTTCTCTTTTCAAATTATAATTGCCGGCCACTCTTCTCCCCAAAACAAGGAGAGTTTTAATTAAAACAAAAATTAAAACTTCCTAATTTGTTTCTAGAAATTTATACAAATTTCTCCAATAATTTTAATCCCTTCATGATTGGTTAATAAAAAGAAATTTTATAAATTAAAATCTTTCTTTTAAACATGTGGATAATTTCTAAAAAGAAAAGTTATCTCTAAAAATTAAAATCTCCTTTCAATCTACAAATAAGGAAAGATATTAAATCTTTTCTTAATCGTTTGTAGAAACTAATAAAAGAGATTTTTTAATTTTTAAACTTTCTTTTAAATCATGAATATAATTAAAAGGAAAGTTTTTACCAAAATTAAAATCAACCTTTTAATCTACAAATAAGGAAAGAGATTTTAACTCTTCTCTTAATCTTTTGTAGAATCTTATAAAAGGAAGGATTTAAATTTTTAAACTCTCTTTTAAATTATATTATCCACATAAGAAAAATTTTAAAATTTAAAATTCCTTTTTATTTAATAGGGCCGGCCACATGAATTCACCCATGAACATACCCATGGCCGGCCCTAGCTTGGTCTCCAAGCTAGCTTGGCCGGCCCCTATAGGATGGGTAAGAAGGTGGGTATAGGTGGGTATAGTACTCTATAATTAAGAGGCTACGATAGGGACCGAGAGTAGGAATTGATTTTGGTCTCCCGATAAAATTAAGCATCCCGTGTTCGCCCCGAACACACAACTTAATTTTATCAATAATAATTCATTCCACTAGAGAACTATTATTGAACTACCGCACCAATCCCAAATTACATTTTGAGCTCCTTCTTATCATGAGTGTGTTAGTCTCCCTGTGTTTAAGATAACAAATGTCCACTAATTAAGTAAGTTACTGACAACTCGCTTAATTAATATCTAGCTCCAAGAGTAGTACCACTCAACTTCATCGTCATGTCGGACTAAGTCCACCTGCAGGGTTTAACATGACAATCCTTATGAGCTCCTCTTGGGGACATTCTCAACCTAGATCACTAGGACACAGTTTCCTTCTATAATCTACAACACACACTATAAGTGATATCATTTCCCAACTTATCGGGCTTATTGATTTATCGAACTAAATCTCACCCATTGATAAATTAAAGAAATAAATATCAAATATATGTGCTTGTTATTATATTAGGATTAAGAGCACACGCTTCCATAATAACTGAGGTCTTTGTTCCTTTATTAAGTCAGTATAAAAGGAACGACCTCAAATGGTCCTACTCAATACACTTTAAGTGTACTAGTGTAATTATATAGTTAAGATAAACTAATACCTAATTATACTACGACCTTCCAATGGTTTGTTCCTTTCCATCTTGGTCGGGAGCTACTGTTTATAATTTATAAGGTACTGATAACATGATCTTCTGTGTGTGACACCACACACCATGTTATCTACAATATAAATTAATTGAACAACTACATTTTTCATAAATATAGTCATTTGACCAATGTGATTCTTATTTCTAGATAAATGTTTATACCAAAAGCTAGGCTTTTAGTATACACTCTAACAATCTCCCACTTATACTAAAAGACTAAGCTGCCATATCTGCTGCCATACATCTGATTCCCATCCCTTCAACATGCCCATCAAAAGCTCTTGCCTTAAGGACCTTAGTGAAAGGATCTATAGGTCATCACCTGATGCAATCTAGGCGGCAACAACTTCTCCTCGTTTATACGATTCCTCGTATTGGGTGGTACTTGCGCTCTATTGTGTTTACTTGCCTTATAGACTTATGGTTTCTTCGAGTTTGCTACTGCACCAACATTATTACAATAAATTGTAACAATCTTTGGACAAACCAGAAATCATATCTAAGTCTATCTTGAGGTTATTGAGTCATTCAGCTTTTATGGCTACCTCAGAGGCTTGCCATATACTAAGCTTCTATGGTGGAGTCCAGAAAAACACCTATGCTTATCACTCTTCCATAGTTATGACTTTTCCTCCTAATGTAAACGCAAAACCCCGAGGTTGACTTATTATTGTTCCTATCCGATTGGAAGTCAAAATCCATGCAACCCACAGGGACCAAATTAACTGCCTTGTAAGCTAGCATATAATCTCTAGCGCCTCTAAGGTACTTTAATATATGATTTACTGCAGTCCAATGTCCTTGTCTAGGGTTACTTTGATATCTGCTAACTATGCCCTTGGCAAAACAGATTTCTGATCTCGTGCATAGCATACATTAGGTTGTCTAACTGCCGAAGCATAAAGAACTACCTACATGTCCTCTATCTCCTTTGATGTCATCGGAGACATCTCTTTAGATAAAGACACTCCATGCTTAAAAGGTAAGAAACCTTTCTTGGAGTTTTGTATGCTTAAAACGAGCAAGGATTTTTCCGATGTATGAAGCTTGGGATAAGTAAAATATTCTTTTCTTGTGATCCCTTATTACTTTGATCTCAAGAATATATACATTCTCCCAAGTCCTTTATATCGAATTGTTTGGACAATCATACCCTTACTTCTGACAACATTTTGATATTGTTTCCAACTACCAAAAATGTTATCTAAGTATTGTACAAGAAATACCACCACGTTTCCATCACATCTTTTGTATACACAAGACTTATCCGGTTACTAAATCCATAGATCTGGATTACTTTGATAAGCCGGATGTTCCAAGACCTTGAAGCTTTGCCTCAGTCCATAGACTGATTGAGCTTGCACACAAGATGCTCTTAGCCCTTTGCAATGAACCCTTCTGGTTGCTTTATATGAATGTTTTCTTCAAGACTTCCATTAAGGAATGCTGTCTTGACATCCACTTGCCAAATAGATAAAAGAATCCGGATAGACTTAAGCATGGCTACCAGTGAAAGAGTTTCCTTTTTCATCTAGGCTTGCTTTGAAAGTTTCTACCTTCCTATCTATCCCTCTTTTCCTAATATAGACCTTTTTACACCCAAAGGCTTTTATACAATTTGGTGGTTCTATAAGCTTCCAGATTTTATTAGAATACATATATTCTAATTCTGTTATTCATTACTCTTTGCCAAGATATTGCATCTTTATCTTGGAGTGTTTCGTCATATGTTCGGAGATCAGGTTCATGTCCTCCAGGGATCGAGTCCAAAAACTCTCCCAAAACATGAATCTTTTTAGGTTGCCTAACAATCCTCCCACTACGACAAGGCACTTTCTGCAATTGTGTATCATTTGTGATACGTGTTGTAGTTTCCTTGTGGTATCTCATCTTGTACAGTTGGTACTAGATTAGACATGCCTTTTATTATTTCCTTAAGAACAAATTTTCTTATGGGCACATGGTTTATTACATAGTCCTTTTCTAAAAATCGGTCATTGATGCTAACAATGACCTTATGATTTTTAAGACTATAAACCTACTTTCATTTCACTAGGATAACCCACAAACAAGTGAATTCCTGTCCAACTTATCATTGTCTCTCTTCTGCATATGTGCTGGACTACCCGAATCCGAATATACTTCGAAATAGGCTTACGCCTATTCAGCAATTCTATATGAGTAGAGAGTTCTGACTTTAGAAGGTACTATATTCACTCCCGTTTCCAGAGTATATCCTTAAAATGATTTTGATAATATTCTTAATAACTCATCAATCTACTTATTTCCATAAGAGTCCTATACCTTCCTTTTCCTACACCATTCTGTTGGGGTGTACCAGGTGCAGTTAGTTGGGATTGAATCCCTACTTCTGATAAATGACTCCTAAATTCTCCCAAGAGGTACTTGCCACTACGAACTTACCGTAGTGTCTTGATATTTTTACTTTGTCGTTTCTCCACATCAGCCTCGTACTCTTTGAACTAATCAAAGCACTTAGACTTGCGGCACATCAAGTAAATATATCCGTATCTCAAATAGTTGTCTATAAAATAGATGAAATATTTGAAACAACCTCTTGCCTGGATGCTCATAGGATCACACAAATCAGAATGAACCAATTCCAATATATCTTTGACTCCATACCCCTTAGACTTAAAAGCTTCTTGGTTATTTTTCCTTCCAAGTAAGACTCGTAGGTTGGAAAGATTTCCACTACTAATGAACCCAAAAGTTCATCAGCTACCAATGAATCCTACTCAAGTTAATATAACCTAGTCTTAGAAGCCAAAGATATAATTGGTTCATTTTCGAAGGTTACTTTCTCTTAAAGTTAGAAGATGTGTTACTAATTTCCATTTGTTGCATCGTGAGAGTTATTGGATTTATAAATTGCCAACCAATGTACCAGAACAGATAACTTCCCTCTTTTTCTTAATAACAACTTTGTTATTTAAAAGAAGCAGAATATCAAGTTCTTTGAATAGTTTAGAAACTGAAAACTAGTTCTTTCTAAACTTGGTGCGTAAAGACAATTACTCAAAAATCCATGTTTTATTCTTATCAAAAGATAAACATCTCCCACTGCCACAGCTACCATTTTTACAATAGTGTCCATGTAGACGGTGTTTTAATTTTCATTTAGTTGCCGGGTTTCCTGGAACCCTGCAATGAATTGCGGACATGATTAATGGCATCTGTATCTACACTCCAGGTTCTGGTAGATAACACCACTAAACATGTTTCAACTAATAAATTAAATACACCTATATTGTTCTTAGTTCTAAGAAGACAGTCTACCTTAATGTCCAAGTCCTATTTCCAATCATTACAATTGGGATTACTAAGTCTTTTCTATAGTATGACTACTAGGGAATTGACAAACATTTTAAATCCTAAGAATCACAAAAATATTTGGTCAAGATCAACTCCTTAAAAATCCCCATGAATTTTGTATGACATGATAGTGTGAACGTATACAAAATCAAAGAGGAGATTTTATTCATTAATTTTATTATCTCGTCAACTTTACTTTATGACGAATAAATTTAATAGTTGATCTGTCTTTGATCAAATATTTGGTCAAAACTTTTTGAATTTAAAATAACATTGATTCCTCAAACAATATTATTTAAATTCACCAACACCTCAAACACCGTGAATTTTGCATGCCACGTTAGTGTGGACGTATACAAATTCAACCTTTGTAAAAGGAGGGTTTTAACCCATTAATTTTATTATCTTGTCAACCTAACTTTTTGACAAATAAAATTAATAGTTGGTGTCTTTTGGTCACATAAATAATAGCAGTGACTCCGATGGGGAGGATACTATTAGATGTGTCTAAGTGTATGCCATTACTTGACACTAAGTCCATTAATAAGATTATGCCCCTTCCATTGGGGAAGATCACACGCTCTTAATTAACTTCCTATAGTCATCCAAAAATGGAAGTTTGTTCTAGTGATCCACAAACAAGCTCATCCGTTATGGAGGAAGGCACTCAGAGCCAACGCGCAAGCTTGTTTGCATCACTTACAAACCAGTAATGGAGACCATGGGATTTATTTAAAAATCCCTCTCCCACTTAGTTATTTAAAAACGAGGAATTTTAACTATGCTAGCCTACTAGTCATGTATACTAACATGCACACACAACACAATATAAAAGCAATAAATAGAAAATCTAATTTTTCAACTATTATGGCTTTTATCTATGGTTGTCCTCCGTGTGTTGTCATCCCAAGCTGCTGCCATATTTGGCCACCGCCACCGGGTCTAGTTGTCGCATCCATCTTGCTCCTTGTTCCGCTGCGCCTCTGGTCCTCAGAAGGTTCTACGCTTTGCAAGATTCGATCCGCGACATAAATAGAATTTTACAATTTTGATCCTATATTCCATAAAAGGAATGTACATGTATCTAAATCAAAAATAAAATCCTAAAAAAACTAAATACAGCTCCTGCTGTATTTTATAATACAATCATGCACACACAAATAAATGCCCTTGACATGTCCAAGGGTCCAATCACATACATAAAACTATAAGCCATAATAGTTGGATCCTACATCCACAAAGTCAGCACATCCTACTATTATCCTGCCTAAATTATGTATGACATGTGCATAATTAAACTAATACCAAATACACAGAGGCAAAACCCAAGCTCTGATACCAATTGTTGGTTGCTACTCGGAAAACCTAGAGGTTCCACTGTACAAAAATTTTGTACAAAGGTCTGAACCTTTTCCTAGCTACCATGTGTTCTTTTAAATTAAATTTTGGATCGCCTGCGGAACTTAACACGTTTGATCCAAAACTTAATCTATTTGTTCTTTTAGGTTTTGACTTGGGTCTCCTGCGGAACTTAACACGTTCGACCCAAATCACCTTAAGTTATTAATTCCATTAAATATTAATTTCCATAATTGGTTCCGAGTACTGACGTGGCGAGGTACACGGCCTTCTTGGATATGGGAGCAACCACCACCGACTAGACAAAACCTTTTATAGAAAGTTAATATTTAATTTCCTAAAATAACTTTAGGTCAACCGAAAAGAACAATCAAATCACAAGGAAAAAAACAAAGAAACACTATATCGAAAACAAATTCGAAACACTAGAATCGTATGCCTCTTGTATTTAGTATTATTTCCAAAAATAACTAGTATGATGCGGAAAGAAAAATTACTAGTTATACCTTTTAGAAAGACCTCTTGATCTTCTACCGTATTCCTCTTCTAACCTCGGACGTTGTGTGAGCAACGATCTTCCGAGATGAGAACCACCAAGCACCTTCTTCTTCCTTACAAGTTTCGGCCATCAAAACTTCTCCTAGGATGAAGAGGTTCGGCCACCACCACCATGCTCCAAGGGATGCTAGAAAAGAGGCTTCTTTTCTCTCCTTCTTCTCCTTCTTAGTTCCGGCACCAAAGCTATCTCCACCATGAGAAGGTTTCGGCCACACAAAGGAGAGGAGAGGAAAGAAAGGGCCGGCCACACCCAAGGAAGAAAAGAGGGAGAAAAATAATAGAGTTGTTCACCTTGAAGCCTCCTCTACCCCCTCTTTTATAATCCTTGGTCTTGGCAAATAAGGAAAATTTAATAAAAACTTCCTTAATACTTTTGCCATTGAAAAGGAAAATTTATTTAATTAAAATAATTTTCTCTTTTCAAATTATAATTGCCGGCCACTCTTCTCCCCAAAACAAGGAGAGTTTTAATTAAAACAAAAATTAAAACTTCCTAATTTGTTTCTAGAAATTTATAAAAATTTCTCCAATAATTTTAATCCCTTCATGATTGGTTAATAAAAAAAATATTTATAAATTAAAATCTTTCTTTTAAACATGTGGATAATTTCCAAAAAGAAAAGTTATCTCTAAAAATTAAAATCTCCTTTCAATCTACAAATAAGGAAATATATTAAATCTTTTCTTAATCTTTTGTAGAAACTAATAAAAGAGATTTTTTAATTTTTAAACTTTCTTTTAAATCATGAATATAATTAAAAGGAAAGTTTTTACCAAAATTAAAATCAACCTTTTAATCTACAAATAAGGAAAGAGATTTTAACTCTTCTCTTAATCTTTTGTAGAATCTTATAAAAGGAAAGATTTAAATTTTTAAACTCTCTTTTAAATTATATTATCCACATAAGAAAAATTTTAAAATTTAAAATTCCTTTTTATTTAATAGGGCCGGCCACATGAATTCACCCATGAACATACCCATGGCCGACCCTAGCTTGGTCTCCAAGCTAGCTTGGCCGGCCCCTATATGATGGGTAAGAAGGTGGGTATAGGTGGGTATAGTACTCTATAATTAAGAGGCTACGATAGGGACCGAGAGGAGGAATTGGTTTTGGTCTCCCGATAAAATTAAGCATCCCGTGCTCGCCCCGAACACATAACTTAATTTTATCAATAATAATTTATTCCACTAGAGAACTATTATTGAACTACCGCACCAATCCCAAATTACATTTTGGGCTCCTTCTTATCATGAGTGTGTTAGTCTCCCTGTGTTTAAGATAACAAATGTCCACTAATTAAGTAAGTTACTGACAACTCGCTTAATTAATATCTAGCTCCAAGAGTAGTACCACTCAACTTCATCGTCATGTCGGACTAAGTCCACCTACAGGGTTTAACTTGACAATCCTTATGAGCTCCACTTGGGGACATTCTCAACCTAGATCACTAGGACACAGTTTCCTTCTATAATCAACAACACACACTATAAGTGATATAATTTCCCAACTTATCGGGCTTATTGATTTATCGAACTAAATCTCACCCATTGATAAATTAAAGAAATAAATATCAAATATATGTGCTTGTTATTATATTAGGATTAAGAGCACGCACTTCCATAATAACTGAGGTCTTTGTTCCTTTATTAAGTCAGTATAAAAGGAACGACCTCAAATGGTCCTACTCAATACACTTTAAGTGTACTAGTGTAATTATATAGTTAAGATAAACTAATACCTAATTACTCTACGACCTTCCAATGGTTTGTTCCTTTCCATCTTGGTCGTGAGCTACTGTTTATAATTTATAAGGTACTGATAACATGATCTTCTGTGTGTGACACCACACACCATGTTATCTACAATATAAATTAATTGAACAACTACATTTATCATAAATATAGTCATTTGACCAATGTGATTCTTATTTCTAGATTAATGTTTATACCGAAAGCTAGGCTTTTAGTATACACTCTAACACATATAAGAACTTGAATCCTATTGCTTCACACAAGAACATTGACCTTAATCTTGTTTTACCTCCATTACGCATTTCAGCAAAGAAAATCTAAACTCCACAGGAACATAAGAAATAGTAGAACACTACCAATCTAAGCTTAACTCATCTCAAGTTTAGATTCTGATGAATGTATTCCAAACTAATCAAGCACGATACTGTTAACCCAAACAGAAATTCCATTAGGCACAAATTGAAACCCACACATGGAGCAAAACACCTTACACCCAAAACATTACTTCCAATCTGCTCAGCAACCGTAACTCTCCGTGAAGATAATACACGCTAAGCTAGCACAAGCAACCCAACACAACAATTCCAATTGTCCAGCAATTAAAACTAACTCAGAAAACAACCTTGGATCCAAAACACAGGAAAAATCTAAACTAAGATGCTACCCAATGCCATTAAACTGCTACATATACTTATACCTGCCTTTTTTTTTAGAGTCCAAATTGAGATACTTTGACAGAATTAAAACAAAGGAACACAAACCTAAATTCTACATGTTCCGAAAGCATGAAAGAGAGGCTAATTCCCTAACCATAATTTCTGTGCAACACAATCCGAAACAAAGAAGGAAACTAAAACTCGAAACTAATTCTCCTGTTCTTCATGCTTAAACTCAATCAATCCTTCTCTTCTTTCTTTAGGGATCACGGCAGCAAACAAAGCCAAGAAGAAGTCAACAACAGAAATTAAAATCCCTAAAAGCAAGCTACGATGATCAACACAGCAGCAAGCTCTAGAATTCATGAACACTAAGATCTGAAACCTCAAATTCACAGCAACAAAGCAGAAAATCTCGGAACTACTCTTACCGCAGGTGAGTGAGCAACTTGTTAGGACCAAAAGTAGCTAGAGGGGGGGTGAATAGCTCGTCGCGTTCTCTCGGTGCTCGGCGTTGCTTGGCGTTGCTTGTTTCTTCAAGAATATGCAGCGGAAAATACAGAAACAAATGCAACAACGCTAACACGGTTGGTTTACTTGGTATCCACCTCACAAGAGGTGACTAGTCCAAGGATCCACACCACGCACGCACCCTCCACTATGAAAACACTCCTTTTCGGTAACTACCGAGGATGGAGAAGCCCTACAAGAATCTCAGTACAAGAAGAAAGGAAAGGGAAACAAAATACAAGCGCAAAGCTTACAATGAGTACAGAAAACCCTAACCCTAGCTTCTCTTCTTGCCTTTGATCCGCCTCTTGACTTGGAAATCTTCCAAGATCCTTCAAGAACTGGCGACCTGATCTTTGAGAGCACTGTGGAGGAGCTGGCGAGTAATCTGGAGTGAATCGGTGAAGTTCTTACGCAGCCATCGAACGCCTGCAGCTATAAACGATGTCAACGGTCGGATCCCGATCGATTCGAATGTTCCCAATCGATCGGGGAGGCTTTGGATCGATCCACGGATCGATCCAGCGCCTATCGAAGCCGCTGATCGATCCACGGATCGATCCAGCGCTTATCGCTCGATCGCCCCAATCGATCCACCGATCGATTGACCTCGATCGATCCACGGATCGATCCGTGGCTTCGCTGGGACAGGTCCGGATCGATCCAGAGCCTGGATCGATCCACTGATCGATCCAGCACTTGGTTTTTGTCCAAAACCAAGTCCTAAACCTCCAAACCAACATCCGGTCAACCTTGACCTGTTGGTATGTCATGCCTAGCATCTAGTCACTCCCTTGACCTGCTAGGACTCCCTTACCAAGTGTCCGGTCAATCCCTTTGACCCACTTGGACTTTTCTCTGTGCCAAGTATCCGGTCAATCCCTTTGACCTACTTGGACTTTTCTTTCATGCCAAGTATCCAGTCAATCCTTTGACCTACTTGGACTTCCCAACACCAGATGTCCGATCATCCTTGATCCATCTGGATTTTCCCTTGCCTGGCTTCACTCACCAGGACTTTCACCTAGCTTCACTCACTAGGACTTTCACCTGGCTTCACTCACCAGGACTTTCACCTAGCTTCACTCACTAGGGTTTTCCATCTGCCTAGCTTCACTCACTAGGACTTTCACCTGGCTTCACTCACTAGGGTTTTCCTTCTGCCTAGCTTCACTCACTCGGACTTTCACTCCACTCACCAGGATTTCCATCCGCCTAGCTTCACTCACTAGGACTTCCTTCACCGGCTTCACTCACCGGACTTTTCTTCCGCCCGGCTTCACTCACCGGACTTTCATTTTGCCTAACATCCCGATTAGGACTTCCCAAGATATCCAACAACCTTGACCTACTTGACTCTTCTTCAATCAATTTCTTATTGTCAAACATCTAAACTCAAACCAAGACTCAGCTTGGTCAACCAGGTCAACCTTGACCTGAGGGATGTTGCACCAACAATCTCCCCCTTTTGATGTTTGACAATACCACAATAACACTTACAATCCCATATGTAAGTTAGGCTAATCCCATAGCCTCCTTCTTCATGCCACTAGGTAATGAAAGCATAAATTAAGCTCTTCATTCTCCCCTAAGAGGGCAAACTCCCTCTAGGTAATGAAAGCCTAACTTACTCCCTTTCATGAGTCCTTTCATTCTCCCCTATGACCTTCCCATAGGTAATGAAGGACTAAGCTTAACCATACATTCTCCCCTATTGGCACACATCAACCCATCGTTGGACACACATCAACCTATGCTCCAATTCTGGGCACACTTCAACAAATCCATTTGTTGAAGACTCTCCCCCTGAAGAGTTGCTCATCGTTGTTCACAACATCACTCGTTGTGATCAACACGATAATGAAGGTCCCATACCCTTCATTTGTCCTTAACTTCTTCCTCAATGTAGACAACTACCCAACCTTGAGCATTATCTACCACATGAGTGTCCACTTGAAATAATGAGGATATCCACTCCCCATTTCTCCCCATTTCAAGTTTAAATGCTCAACCTTGAGCAAGTTCACAACAGAAGGTTAACCACCTTCCAAGGTTCATGAAAAATAATTTTCATGTCTTTAAAGAGTCCCTCCCCCTAAAGACATGGTGGTAACTTCTGTCATTGCACCAACAATGACTTGGAATCCCTAAAACATTAGGAAACCCAAATTTAGAAGTTTTGAGGTCAAATATTCAAAATTTGAAACAACCTCAACCTAAACTTCTACTTAGTCTTCGTTAACCAATCCATCCTTGTTTTCAACATGAAAACACCCTTTGTATGTATACAAATGTATTTAAGGGGTTTGAAATGGTTACCTAGACTCAAAGAGGTTCAAAGATGCTGAAATCAGGCCTTCCCAGCCAAAATCAGCAACTTGGATCGATTGGAGTTGGGTTCCAATCGATTGAACCTTTCTGAATCGATCCACGGATCGATTCAGACTCCCTGGATCGATCGGCTGATCGATCCAGCGAGCTTCTGCTCGCGGGAATTACCGTTTGAATCGATCCATGGATCGATTCATGGAACTCCAATCGATCCATGGATCGATCGGAGCTCTGATAGTTGCTGAAATTCCATTTCAGTCAACTTCAGAAACCCCTAGAAAATTCTACAAAAATCCAAAAATTATGAAATTTCGTGTAGACATTATTTAGGGCATACTTAATCATGGAAAAATAGCTTTCTATGAAAATACATCATATTTTCAAAGATTGACACAAACTTGAAAACTTGCAAAAACTTTAGTGTTTTTCTTCAAGTTTGTGTCTAACTATTCAATGGTGATTACTATCAAAAGATAGCCTTCACCAAGGTTTTCCAAAAACATTTTAAAAACATTTTTAAAACCAATATCCCATCATGTTCCTTGGGCATAATGCACATGACTTGTACATTAGCTTTCCCAATGATGGGAAAACACATAACTATGTGTTTTGATGAATTTAAAACTCAAAGGAATGCACTAAATCAACATCTTGAGCTTTGTTCATTATCCTAACATCTCACTTGTATATAATATGCACTAAAACACATACAAGTCACCTTAGTGGTCTTTGTGAGATGTAAAATTTGGTTTTGCCCTATTCTAGGGATCATGCATATCTATCTAGGCATTTTAGAAATGTTAGACATCCACCTAGGATGTCACTTGTCAATAAGTGTCGTTAAATGCCATTCGTCCTTAATTACAAGGAATTAAACTTAATGCATGATTATGTTATGGCATACATCAACAGAAAATAATTTTCAAAAGAAAATATCCTATTACTACATGATGTATGAATGTCATGACATGGTATTTTTGGATTTTCCATAATAAAACATGAATGCAAAAACTAGACATGATGTCATGGCATATGATGGGCAAACAATCATGGCAAGATTTAGCATAAATAAAATATACCTAGATTAACTATCTAAGTATCCTTAAAGTCTTAGCTAAACTTACAACTTAAACCTAGATTGCCCTAAAGTGCTACAAGAGAATGCCAAAGCCTAAATTTGGCATTTCTAATTTCCTTGATTTAATGTATGCCAATTGAAAATAAACATGTCCTCAAATGTTGGCATATTCCATTTTTCCTCAAGAGTAGCACTTTTAAATTTAAGGCCCGGATTGCCTTAAATTGCCTAAGAACATACCAAAAACCCAACTTGATAGTTCTTATTAATTTTTCAATATGTGCCATTTAAGATTAAAATCAATTCTTCCACCATTAGGCACATTTTACTCTTTCAAGGAGTAATCAATAATTCCATTTCATTTTCAAAGGTTAACAAAAACCTTGAAAATGCTCCTTGAGTGTCAATTTCCTCAAATTTGGGTTAACTACCCTTCTAATCGGAGTTGACACTCTCTAACCCATCTATGGGGTAGAGAAGATGCTCCTAGGAACCCAACACCTATTGGTGCTCCTTGGATGCTCTAGGTACTCACTAGGGATAACTTCCCTAGATACCTTCCTAGTGACCTTGTTGGGCTTCTTAGAAGCCTTGGTCACATTTTCTAGGTCAACTCTAGGGATAACCTCCCTTGTGACCTTGTTTGTGACTTTCTTAGACTTCTTAGAAGTCTTAGTCACATTTATTGCAAAAATACTCTTAGGGATGACTTCCCTAGTATTTTTGGCTTGACCACTAGACCTAGGGTTTGTTCCATAACTATATGGAACTCTATGGTAAGAGGGCACATCCTTCTTAGCCTTTGGTTTGTATCCCAAACCTCTATGGCCATTGGATGGCGTTTGTACCCCTAAACCTAGGTTATGCTCATTTTGCCCTAATAGGATATTTTCCATCCTTTTTAGGGTCTTTTCAATTTTATCAAGTCTTGACCTCAAGACTTGATTTTCCATCACTAAGTCCTTAGTTTTTGGTTTTCCATTAAGTTCATGAGCATTTTTGTTTCTAGGCTTGTATCTTACATCCTTAGAGTTATCGCCTAGGTTTTTACCTACATTCCTAGCCTTTGGGATAGTAGTTTTGGCATGTAGGGCCACATGCTTTTCCTTAAAGCCCTCATGCTTCCTATTCTTATGGTAAATCGCATTAAGATGATAAAAATTTGACCTAGCATGCTTTTTACCATTTTGAAGGAATAGGCTCAATGAATGTTACCTTCTTCTTTACCTTGGAGGCTCCCCTTGACTAGTGCCTCCTTGAGCCTTGACCATCTTCTTCCCCTTGGGGCATTGACTTGGTAATGCCCTTTTTGTTGACACAAGAAGCACACAATGTGCTCCTTGCTCTTCTTTGTCCCGGGTGTTGGTTCTCCTTGCCTTTTGGTGCCATTGGGCTTCTTGGCCAAAGTTGGGAACCTTTTCTTAGTGCCCATGTTCCTTTCAAATTATATTTTTATTAAATTAATACCTTTGCTTGATCGGTGGCATCTTTTCTTTGGATCCGGAGGTAGAAGCTTCCTCTTGATCGGACCTTGATTCTCCTCCATTTGATTTTTCTTGACTTGTGGAGGTAGAAGCTTCTTCCTCCTCTTCTTCTCTTGACTCGGATGTAGAAGCTTCTTCTTCTTCTTGATCCGGTGTCACCAAGGATTGCTCCCCCTCAATCCTAGAGGTGGAGGCTTCATCATCTTGAATATGAAACAAGGAGTATGCTCCCTCCTTGTTCCCTTCGTTGCATTCCCTTGAGGATGAAGCTTCTTGGATCTCCTCTTCTTCGGAGGTTGAGCATCTCTCAACCTCGGAGTCCTCCTCTTGGTCTTGATCCAATGATTCGCCCTCTTTGGATTCTCCTTGATTTGATACAGTGGAGGGGATCTCATGAATTCTTGCCAATTTGCTCCAAAGCTCCTTGGCATCTTCAAACTCTCCAATTTGTTCCAAGATGTTGCTTGGCAATAAATTGACCAAAAGCTTGGTCACTTTGTCATTGGCCTCACATCTTTGAATTTGGTCTTTGCTCCACTTGCTCCTTTTGAGTACTTTGCCCTTGGAATTTGTGGGAGCTTCAAAACCTTCCATGAGAGCAAACCATTGCTCTATCTCCATCATAAGAAAATTTTCGATTCTTGATTTCCAAGAATCGAAGCTTGTAGATGAATATGGTGGATCCACCCTTGTGTCAAATCCAAGTCCATCTTGGAATTGCATCTTGAAGTTTTGCTTGATAAAGTCTTGAACTTGAAGAATTTGCTCCAACTTCTTCACCCTCTAGCTTTTCTTGTTACGCTTGACCCTTCCGGTGATGATTCCGGTGAAGAGCGGCCTTGCTCTGATACCACTTGTTATGACCAAAAGTAGCTAGAGGGGGGGTGAATAGCTCGTCGCGTTCTCTCGGTGCTCGGCGTTGCTTGGCGTTGCTTGTTTCTTCAAGAATATGCAGCGGAAAATACAGAAACAAATGCAACAACGCTAACACGGTTGGTTTACTTGGTATCCACCTCACAAGAGGTGACTAGTCCAAGGATCCACACCACGCACGCACCCTCCACTATGAAAATACTCCTTTTCGGTAACTACCGAGGGCGGAGAAGCCCTACAAGACTCTCAGTACAAGAAGAAAGGAAAGGGAAACAAAATACAAGCTTACAAGCTTACAATGAGTACAAAACCCTAACCCTAGCTTCTCTTCTTGCCTTTGATCCGCCTCTTGACTTGGAGAGCTTCCAAGATCCTTCAAGAACTGGCGATCTGATCTTTGAGAGCGCTGTGGAGGAGCTGGCGAGTAATCTGGAGTGAATCGGTGAAGTTCTTACGCAGCCATCGAACGCCTGCAGCTATAAACGATGTCAACGGTCGGATCCCGATCGATTCGAATGTTCCCAATCGATCGGGGAGGCTTTGGATCGATCCACGGATCGATCCAGAGCGCCTCGGATCGAACGGCGGATCGATCCACGGATCGATCCGGCGCTTATCGCGCGCGCCCCAATCGATCCACCGATCGATTGGGACCTCGATCGATCCACGGATCGATCCGAGGTTCGATCGTCAGGACTGCGGATCGATCCACGGATCGATCCGAGCCGGATCGATCCATCGATCGATCCGACTTGGTTTTTGTCCAAAACCAAGTCCTAAACCTCCCAAACCAACATCCGGTCAACCTTGACCTGTTGGTATGTCATGCCTAGCATCTAGTCACTCCCTTGACCTGCTAGGACTCCCTTACCAAGTGTCCGGTCAATCCCTTTGACCCACTTGGACTTTTCTCTGTGCCAAGTATCCGGTCAATCCCTTTGACCTACTTGGACTTTTCTTTCATGCCAAGTATCCAGTCAATCCTTTGACCTACTTGGACTTCCCAACACCAGATGTCCGATCATCCTTGATCCATCTGGATTTTCCCTTGCCTGGCTTCACTCACCAGGACTTTCACCTAGCTTCACTCACTAGGGTTTTCCATCTGCCTAGCTTCACTCACTAGGACTTTCACCTGGCTTCACTCACCAGGGTTTTCCATCTGCCTAGCTTCACTCACTCGGACTTTCACCTGGCTTCACTCACCAGGATTTCCATCTGCCTAGCTTCACTCACTAGGACTTCCTTCTGCCTGGCTTCACTCACCAGGACTTTTCTTCTGTCTGGCTTCACTCACCAGGACTTTCATTTTGCCTAACATCCCAGTTAGGACTTCCCAGTCAAGTATCCAGTCAACCTTGACCTACTTGACTCTTCTTCAATCAATATCTTATTGTCAAACATCTAAACCCAAACCAAGACTCAGCTTGGTTACCCAGGTCAACCTTGACCTGAGGGATATTGCACCAACACAACTTACCCCTCGTGTTCTTGGACTTACAGCCGGAAAAGGTGGCTTCCAATACTTCTAGGGCTTGCGGAGGACTCAAGCTTTCGGCAACTCCTTCACCTCCACTTGTTCTCCTCGACAAGGTGATCACGATGGTAGAGAACCCTCTCGGATTAAGTCCTTGGCCGGCCGCCGGAGATGAGCCCTAGTTGCGGCTTCGTCGTCTTTGTTTTCACCCGAACAAAAACGCCGCGCGCGCCGTCGCGAGAGGAGGAATTTTGAGAGAAAATTTTAGGTTTTAGGAAAAGGATTTAAATCTTATACTCAAGGTTATTTTCGTTTCCAACTATAGCTTAAATGAAAATTTTCTCCTTCTTTAATAACAAACGATCGCTAGCACACTTGGTCAGCCCGATTTTAACCAAATCCCAGGTCGCGGCTTCGATTCCTCAGCCGCACACTTTTATTTCCAATTTATTTTACTGTTCCTAACTACTACTTATATATATCTCGCTCCATATATGTTCATAAACAGGTCGTAGACCAATTGGTTGGCTGAGCTCGATAAAAACCTGGATCGGGTCCGAGGTCCTGGGTTCAAAACCCGACTTCAACATATATATTTATTATTATTTTTTTAAACTTCTTCCTCTTGGTAAAAATACCAAACGAACTCCAAAAATAGCATAAAAATACTCTAAAAATTTCTAAAAATCTCTAGAATTTTCCTATAGCATTTCTAATTATTTTTGAATTATTTTTGGAGCTCAAAATGAGGAAATTTGGGTCATTACAAATAACAAGCATATATATTTAGTATCTATTTCTTTAACTTATCAAAGGGTGAGATTTAGCTTGATAAATCAATAGGCCTGATAAGTTGGGAAATGATATTACTTATAGTGTGTGTTGTTGATTATAGAAGAAAACTGTGTCCTAGTAATCTAGGTTGAGAATGTCTCCAAGAGGAGCTCATAAGGGTTGTCATGTTAAACCCTACAGGTGGACTTAGTCCGACATGACAATGAGGTTGAGTGGTATTACTCTTGGACTTAGATATTAATTAAGTGAGTTGTCAGTAACTTACTTAATTAGTGGACATTTGTTATCTTAAACACAGGGAGACTAACACACTTATGGTAAGAAGGAGCCCATAATGTAATTTGGGATTGGTGCGATAGTGCAACAATAACTCTCTAGTGGAATGAGTTATTGTTGATGAACTTGAGTTGTGTGTTCGGGGCGAACACGGGATACTCAAGCTCATCAGAAGGTCAAAATAAATTTCTCCTCTATGTCCTTGTCGTAGCCTCATTAGTGCCTTATAAACCACTCATTAAAAGCCCTTCTTGGTGTCCAAGAAAGGAGGTCGACCCATTGCTTGGTGACCAAGCAATGGCCGGCCACCATCTCCTTATGAGGGTCGGCCCTCTTGCTTGGTGACCAAGCAAGTAGGGGCTGACCATAATAAATTCAAATAGGAGGGGTGTTTTGAATTTTTAAAATCTTCTCTTTGTAGAAAACTATAAGTTTTAAAAGAGAAATTTTAATTTTAAAAACTTTCCTTATTTGAATTAGGCCACATGGTTTAATAGAGAGTTTTAAAAGTTTTAAAACTTTCCTTTTTTAACCATCCTCGTGGTTTTAGAAAAAAGGAAGAGAAGTTTTAAAAATTTAAATTTTCTATTTGTGTTAAAAAAGAAAAAAAATTGAAGAGAAGTTTTAAATTTTAAAACATGGTTTTAATTTTTTAAAACTTTCCTTTTTAATATCCACTTTAGGAAAGAGAGCTTGTAAAATTTTATAAGAGGATTTCTTCTTGTAAAATTTTATATAAAAAAAAATTATTCCTTCCTATAAGTGGTCGGCCACCCTTGCTTGGTGCCCAAGCAAGGGGCCGGCCAAGATTAAATCAATCCAATCATTGATTTGGTGATTGATTCAATCAAGAGGAAAGAAAAGGAAAAATAAAAGGGAAAAGGAAAAACTAGAGGAAGATTTTAATTTTTATAAAAAAATTTCCCTTATTTGCCTTGGGCAAGTAATATAAAAGAAGGGGTGAGGAGGTCTCATGAAAAACAACTCTTATTCTTTTGCTTGGTGATCCTCTTGGTGTGGTCGGCCCTCTCCCTTCTCCCTTTCCCTTTGCACTCTTTTGCTCTTTGTTGGTGGTGGCCGAATATTAGAAGAAGGAGAAGAAAGCTTTGGGTGGTGTTCATCTTGGAGGATCGTCGCCCACACGACGTCCAAGGCGAGGCGAGGAATATGGCAGAAGATCGTGAGGTCATTAGCTTGCAAAGAAAAGGTATAATTAGCAATTGTTTTCCGCATCATGCTAGTTATTTTTCTTTGTATGAATTTCAAACACAAGAGGCATTAGATCTAGTTTTTTCGAATTAGTAATTCATGTTTGTTTTTTCCTTTGTTTTTTGACTTTGTGATTCGATTGTTCTTTTTGGTTAAACCTAGAGTTATATAAGGAAATTAAATATTAGCTTTCCTTAAAAGGCTTTGTCTAGGTGGTGGTGGATGTTCCCATACCCAAGAAGGCCATGTGCCTCGCCATGCAATCCTGTAAGCCAATTTTGGAAATTAATATTTAATTGAATTTATAACGTAGGTGGATTTGGATCAATAGTGTTAAGTTCCGCTTGCGATCCAAGTCTAAACCATTAAGAACAGATAAGTTAAATTTGGAATCAATAATGTTAAGTTCCGTTTGTGATTCCTAATTTAACTTCTAAAGAACACAATAGGTTATTTAAGGAAAGGTTCGACACTTGTACAAAATTTTTGTACAGTAGAACCGGTACGATTTTCCTAGGACTAACCAACAATTGGTATCAGAGCTAGGGTTTGCCTCTGTGTGTTTTGGTTTTCAAATTAATTATACACATGTCATACATAATTTAGGCAGGATAATAGTAGGATGTGCTAACTTTGTGGTTGCAGGCTCCAACTATTATGACATTTAGATATTGTGTGTAATTGGACCCTTGGACATGTCAAGGGAATTATTTTGTGTGCATGATTATATGTATCAAATACAGCAGGAGCTGTATTATTTTTAGAATTTTATTTTTTGTTCGATCTAGAATACATGTACATTCCTTTATGGAATATAGGATCGATATATGTAAAATTCTATATTTGTCGTGGATCGTATCTTTGCGAGGCGTGGTGCTATTGGAGGACCAAAGGCGCAGCGGAATAAGAAGCAAGATAGATGCGACAACTCAACCCAATGGCGGTGGCTAAAGATGGCAGCAGCTAGGGTTGGAGCATACTGAAGACAGTGATGGAAAAGACCATAATAGTTGAAAAATTAATTTCCAAATTTATTACTTTTATTTACTGTGATGTATATGTGCATGTGATGTATGCTAGCATAGGTTAAAATCCTCATTTTTAAATAACTAAGTGGGAGAGGGATTTTAATAAATTCCACAGTCTCCATTACTGGTTTGTAAGTGATACAACAAGCTTGCGTGTTGGCTCTGAGTGCCTCTCTCCACAACGGATGGGTTTGTTGCAGATCACTAGATCAAACTTCCTTTATAGATGGTTATACGAAATTATTTAGGAGCGTGTGATCTTCTCCAACTGAAGGGGCACAATCCTATTTAATGGACTAAGTATCAAGTAATGGTATACACTTAGATGCATTCAATAGTATCCTCCCCAATGGAGTCACTGCTATTGTTTTGTGTGACCAAAGGAAAACCAACTATTAATTTTATTTGTCATAAAGTTAGGATGACAAGATAATAAAATTAATGGGTTACACCCTCCTCTTACAAATGTTGAATTTGTATACGTCCACACTAACGTGGCATGCAATATTCACGGTGTTTTGAGGTGTTGGTAAATTTAAATAGTATTGTAACGCCCCGCCTCCTACTGTCTAGGCTACGAGGCCGGGGGTTACATTATGCTAAACGGAACTATAAGGCTCGGAAAGCTGTTCTAATTAAAGTCTCACTCTGCTAACGACTAGTAAAACCTATAACTTGTGCTCTAAATACCTAGTCATTGTTGTACATATACTGAAGAATGGAACCTAAGCTTCCTATTTGATCAAGAAGCTGAAATCAGACACTTCTAGTTGAAATCAGACTTTCCAATCGATCGGCTGATCGATTGGAGTGGTTTGATCAATCCATTGATAGATTCAACGTTGTGCAAAAAGGCGGGTCTCGCCGCCCAGCGGCCCCCTAGGCCTGGCCCCACAGGGATCCTAGGAGGAGGTAAATCAGCGGTGAATGCTGGCCCGGTTAAAGCGTGGTGTCTCCGGATTTAACACAGCCGGCCTAGATTATTCATCCAGTGCGCGTCCGTGGACCTTCGACCCTACGACTCATTGTGCAAGGATGCCACGCCTTAACCGGTTGATCCAGCCCGCGGGGGCTGATAGATTCAACGTGCTACTGTGCACGGAGGTCAATTCCAAATCGATCATCTGATCGATCCAATCTGGCCAATCGATCCAATAATCGATTCAGAAGCTCTCTGTTCGCGGGAGCGAATTCCCGATCGATCGGTTGATCGACTCATCAGCTCTCTGTATGCGGAAGTCACGTTTC
The DNA here is from genome assembly GCF_018446385.1 of Zingiber officinale. Classification (NCBI taxonomy): domain Eukaryota; kingdom Viridiplantae; phylum Streptophyta; class Magnoliopsida; order Zingiberales; family Zingiberaceae; genus Zingiber; species Zingiber officinale. Next base: position 137,614,000 of record NC_055990.1, on the reverse strand, counting down.
AATCGATCAGCTGATCGATCGAGGCTCCTCAATCGATCAACTGATCGACTTAATGGCGTTCTGTACGCAGGGATTTCTTTCAATCGATCGGCTAATCAATTGAGGAATCCTCAATCAATTGGCTGATCGATTGGGTTTCTGATTTTGTAGAAATTCCACCTGAATTCATACAGAACTTTCAGAAACCACTAAAACATAAGCATTACTCACATTTTACTAACTATTATCACGACAATTAGCAGTCTAAGCATAACGTAGTGCCTACCTTCACAATCCAAGATACTTATCATTCTAAAAACGCAGGAAGGTAACAAAATTAGAAATACTAAGTCTTTAGATGGGCAAATCCCCAAGCGTCTTTATTCTGTCACGCCACAGAGGAGTCCTTGTCCGAGAAAATTTCGGCAGCATCTCCCCTGTACGGTGGACAATCTGAAACTTTTCTACATCTCACAAATACCTCAGCCACAGGCGGCTGGAATAATAACAACAAAATAAAACATCACCACGCAGTTATATATAAGTATTCAGCCTCTGGCTGTCACAACCACGCAGTTAATAATAGTAATAACAAACAATAGTACTCTGACTCGAAATCCACCCTACTCAACTACACTCGTAAAACTCAAATCCGACGAACTCACCTCTTCTGCCTTCCAGGCAGGCATGTAGTAGAATAAAATCCAAATCATATCACAAGTCCATCAAACGAAAGGATTCCATACAATATCCATATGTAAAATCCAAAAACAAGACTAAAACAAAGTCTGATAGAGAAAACTAAAATAAAATAACAACTCAACCCAGCAGAGGACTAGCACTACGTGCTGTGGGGACCAGCGACTGGAACTCCCTCCTGACAGCATCAACCTGAAAATAACAACAATAGAGGCGGGGTGAGTTCAACACTCAGCAGGTACAATTGATATGCAAAGTAAAGAAATAACACCTAGCACTAATCATGCGTACAGTCTCCTGATAAAAAAATAAAGGTAAATGCAACCGAAGAAGACAGGAGAGAATCTGTACTAACCAAGACCCGGTATAAGGACAAACAGTCCGAAAGGTATAGAAGACCTGTATGCATGTCAAACATAGGTATCCAAACAATGTGCAGCATATAAATGCAACAAACACAAACACAAACAATAAATGCATCATGCATATGATGCCAATGTCATGGTCACCCCTGACGCCAGTCAGCCAACTCACAACATAAGTGGGACCAAGTGGGTAGGGCTGTGACAACCGTGCACTCAGCAACACTACTCCTGATGACTGATCGAGTGGACGGGATGCTGTCGGAGTACATACGTACTCCTACCCCAAATCATAAATGGGGGAGCGCAATGCTCTCATCTCCCGGTACGCTATGACGGGGAGGAATCTCTAACGTGCTACACGCTGCGTCACACTACCCCTAAGCGGATCAACGGAGCACCGGAAGAGTCAAACTGACGTGCTACCACGCTGTATCTCGCTACCCATGAGCGTCACAACGGAGCACCGAACAGTGATGAAACTGGCAATGTCCTCGACAATAATGGAGCAATCTATCGCACAGCATGCGATCATGCAAATGGTGCATGTCACTAAGCATGGTAATATACTAAACCAACCTCTGGACATATAATAATGGGCACCATAATGAATAGATCATATCAAGATATACAGATCAATAAGGTATCAAACCTAGGTCCTGAACATGTGAAACATGGTTATATCACTACCCATGAGCATGATAGATCGGGTACAAGATCAATACGAGATGCAATCAAACAATCAATCAAACAGGTAACATGTAGTGGGCAGTGATTAACCGAAACAAATAGGAAACACAATTAATGCAACATATTATTTTCATTACTAAGCATATCAAAGACAATAAGTCAAAAGTACCCGCCTCCGATAAAATGGTCCAAATCTGACTCCGAGATACTCGTCTCGCGTCAAAGTCCTGTATCGAACATATAGATATATTTTATTTAGCTACAATTCTCATAATTAGCTAAATAAAACCTCTAACCCTAAATTAGGGTAAAACACTAATCATACCAGTAGATAAATTCCAAACCTAATCCAAATATATATATCCAACTTAAACTTAACTAAGTCTATGTATTATTCATTTCTTATCTTTTTCATAGCTCCAATTTGGTGTATGTTGTAACAAAAGAAATTACTTTCTCTACACCTTACCTCAATTCACCAAAGTATCTTCTGTTGGTCCACAACAGGTGGTTCCTGTCGGAGTAAGGGCAGCCGCTGAAACCAAATACACCACGACATCAACTCTGTAATCAAATAACAAATCTGAAACAGAAATGGGATACCACTGTGATAATAACACACTAATCATATCTTACCTCCAAATCCAATGCACTACTCACGGTCAGAGCAACTCACTGCCGATGACGGTGACCTAGACCAAGTGAAGTCACTGCCTTCTGCATTCATCATCCCCAAATCAATATTTAGGATGGTTCCTACACTCCACCAAGATCCACAACAAAAAAAATCTGCCCTGCATTCAATCTATATCTTAATCATTTACCCCTTACTCTACAAATCTCTTACCTCTATAGCATAAATCCTTGGCACCTTCTCCGTGATGGATCCATCCAACATCCTAATTTCTGCAACCAAACCTTACCTTCCACTTCTCACAGCAAGAACAATTGCTGGAAATTATGGCTGCTGGACTAAGGGTCCTCCACAGTCAAGACCTTCTGCTGGAAACTTCATTGCCGGAATAGGAATAGCCCACAACGAATCCTACGTCACCTCACAAACATCAACCGAACCCAGCAGGATGTCACTGATCAAGCATCAACCCTCTTATCTCTGTCGGCGTAGGCTTCTGTGGTCAGCGTCGGCTCTGTGGTCGGCGTCGGCTCTGTGGTGGCGGCAGAGGAGAGGAGAAGAGAAGAAGGCGATCGGCGGCGCCGGGTGGCTAGGGCACCGAGGGGTGCGTCGGCCATTGGCACTGCGGCGGAAGAGCAGTGGCGTCGGGCAGAAGAAATGAAGAAGAAGAGAACCGCTGGGCCGGCGGTTAGGGCACGGAGATGAGAGGAAGGCGGCGTCGGGCTCGGGTGCGAGGAGGGGGAAGAAACGAAGGATTTAAAGAGAAAAAAAAAAGGAAAAAGGAAAAGAAAAATAAAACTTTTCCTCACTTAAATGGGGTAGCCTAAACAGGCTTTTCCGGACCCCGTTCTTATCCCCGTCAACTCGTCCGTACGAGCTCCGAAAAATTCTCGAAAAATTTCCAAAAATTCCGGAAAAATTCCCTTATTAATATTCGCCTATTTTTCGGTATTTTACATTCTCCCCCACTAATAAAAATTTGGTCCCCAAATTTCGTTATCTACCATCAGCAAGTACTAACAACAGATATAGAGTATAAATGCAGAACGGTAAATAAATCACACACCTCAAGTGAAAAGATGGGGATATCGAGCTCGGATAGTATCCTCGAGCTCCCAAGTAGCCTCCTCGTCCGAATGATGCTGCCATCCGACTTTAACCAGCCGGATAGTCTTGTTCTGCAACTGACGCTCTTTCCGGTCGAGAATCCGTACCGGAACCTCCTCATATGTAATGTCATGCTGAACTGGAACTGGAATATCTGCCAGCACATGTGTCGGGTCATGTACGTATCTCCTCAACATCGATACATGGAACACATCTTGAACGTCTGACAGGGACGGTGGTAGTGTCAGTCGATAAGCTACCGCTCCGATCCTCTCCAAGATCTCGAAAGGGCCAATGTACCGCGGAGCTAGCTTACCTCTGAGGCCAAATCTCTTCACCCCTTTCGTGGGTGAAACTCGCAGAAATACATGGTCGTCAACAGAGAACTCTAGTGGTCTGCGTCTCCGATCAGCATAACTCTTCTGGCTGTCCTGCGCTTCTGACATCCTCCGTCTGATAGTACGAACCAACTCTGCATCATGCTAGGCTCTATGAGGTCCCAACAACTGGGCCTTCCCAACCTCATCCAGAGGGTGGATGTCCGACAAGGCCTACCATACAACGCCTCAAACGGTGTCATCGGGACAGGCGAATGTAAACTGTTGTTGTAGGCGAACTCTACCAATGGCAGATGGTCCTTCCAACTGCCTCAAAAATCCAATACACACGATCTCAGCAAGTCCTCTAGAGTCAAAATGGTACGCTTGACTATCCATCTGTCTGAGGATGGACAGCTGTACCGAAACAGAGCTGCGTGCCCAAGGCCTACTGCAGACTCTGTCAAAAACAAGACGTGAACCGTGGATCTCTATCCGAGATGATACTCAACGGAACACCATGTAGTCTGATAATCTCCCGGTAAAATAGATCTGTCTATCGATCCAGGGAATTAGTCTTCCGGATCGCTAAGAAGTGCACAGATTTGGTTAATCGATCAACGATGACCCAAATCGCGTCATGGCCTCGGCAATCCCACCACAAAGTCCATAGTAATATGTTCTCATTACCACTCGGAAATAGGAATCCGCTGAAGTAATCCAGCAGGTCTCTAGTGCTCAGCCTTCACCTGCTGACAGATAAGACATCTAGCTACGAAATCCGCGATGTCTTTCTTCATACTATTCCACCAGTAAGAACACCTCAAATCTCGATTCATGCGGGTCCCGCCTCGGTGAATCGCAAATCGAGAGCGATGAGCTTCCTGAAATAGCTCCTGTAAGACCGGATGAGACTGAGGTATGCATAATCTGTCTCGGAAGTATATAATACCCTCCTCGTCTCGTGTGAACTCGGTCTGCTGCCCGGAAGCTATCTGGCTGCAAATAAACTGTAAATACTGATCAGCAGCCTAAGGCTCTTGTATCCTCGTCCTGATCAACGACTGAGCACCCATGGTAACCAGAGTACCCTGCTCTGTCTGTCCTTACCCCTCAAGGCCCAAATTGGAGAAACCTTAAATCAAGTCTGTGACCACAACTCGGTGGCAAGCTAAAGTCCCTCCGGACTTCCTGCTAAGCGCATCGACAACCACATTAGCTCAGGAACTCCATCCATCTCCTTTGTCGGAGATTAAGTTCCTTCTAAGTAAACAGATATTTGAGACTCTTATGGTCAGTGAGAATCTCAAATGTAACGCCATATAAATAATGTCGCCAAATCTTCATGGAAAAAATAATGGCGACTTGCTCCAGATCATGTACAAGGTAGTTCTTCTCGTGTTCCTTCAACCGACGAGAAGCATAGGAGACTACCATATCGTGTTGCATCAGAACAACGCTCAAAACCCTGAATAGATGCGTCGGTGTAGAGGACATATCCGTCCTCTCCAGAAGGTAAAACCAAAATCGGAGCAGACACTAGCCTCCGCTTCAGCTCCTAGAAGCTGGTCTTGCCATCCTCAGTCCAAGTGAACTTCACGCCTTTCCTGGTCAGGCGTGTAAGTAGTATAGCAATCCGTGAGAAACCCTCAATGTATCTCCGAAAATATCGAGCCAAACAAAGAAAGTTGCGAGCCTCTTCTATAGACTCCGTCTACTCCCAACGGTAACAACCTCGATCTCCTGTGGAACCACGGTATACTCCTACTGGTGACCGTGTCTCAAACATCTCACAGAAGACAATCAAAATACGCACTACTGATCTTCACATCTAGACGTTTCCATCGAAACATCTTTAGAACTATGCAAAGATGATGCGCGTGATTCACCGTGGATCCAAAATAAATCACAACATCGTCAACAAAGACAATGGAAACCGATCCAAACATCCTGGGAATACCAAAATCATCCAGTCTCTGAAAACATCTAAGGCTTCCTAAACCCTAATGGTAAAATCATGACACATAATGTCCATATCACAGACATTTCTAACCATAAGATCTCTGACAATAAGTCTGAAATATGATCACCATCGATAAAAATCATCTAAGCATAGATTCTCCAGTGTGAGAGCAACGCTCCATCACAGAAATACCACATATGGGGGAGCAACGCTCTACCACAAGAAATCCTCAATATGTAGGAGTAACACTCCACTATAAATAATCCATAACATGTATCTGCAATAGATATGGGAGCAATGCTCCGCTACAAGCAATCCGAAATATGTATATGTGGGAGCTCCGCTCCACCACAAACGATCCATAAGTGTCCAAGGCACCTAACTATCCAACTAAAGGCTGCACGAGATCACTTGACCACATATCACTGTGGGCAGCCAAAGGTATAAACAACCTAGTAAACAAATCAAATCCATAGTCAACTCTATCATCATCCTAGTGGGTTGGTCACCCACTAATAGGAGAATTAGTTGACAGGGTTATACAACCAATAACATAATGTAGACACTCAGCATTCTACATTCAACATAAGTAGAATCATCATGATGCTACCCACCATACACCTGGTACACATGCACACACAACATATGTATGATCGACATAATCCTCCAATTTGTACACACCAAACACACTCATAGCACAGGTATAAATCAGTGTGATACCTCCAACAATACCTATCAAACCCGTGTGCATATATCAACATAGGTATAATCAACAATACACCTCAACAACACTCACATGACATATGTATACCTATGCCAAGAGTATAATCAACGTAATACTTCCAACAAATCATAATCAACACGAGTATACTCTCAAAACAATCATATAATAAACAAGATACCTCAAATATTATACCCAACACATCTGTACATATCATAACTCAGATTATATCGATAAGATACATCCAATAAAACACTCAAACATATGTACACATTCCACAACATAGTTTTTAATTGACAAATACCTCCAATAAACAATCAAACATGTATGTCTAACCACTCGGGTATAATCTACTAGAAACTCACAATGATCATATGTATAAAGGTGTACGACCCAAAAGATAAAGTCAGAATTCAAGAACATCAAGACACTCTCATTTTTTATCCTCAAAAATATCAGCCCACATAATATCAGATGAATAAGTCTCTACTCCCCATGAGAGCAAATTAATATTCCAAACATCAAATCATTATTTATCCACATAGTCCAATATCAGAGGAAGCAAATATCAATTTTATTATCCTGTTAACTAATCACAACTAACCAGATTTATTAAAATTCATAGGCACACTCAACCGTAAATTCTCTAGCACCTGATCTATATCTGATCACCAACTATAATCATCAAATCTGTGAATATCATACATGACACTTACTATATCACCATCAATGACAACCCAAATAATAGATTATCAAAATAGTTATCCACTAATAAATCATCAAAACAATATCTAGTAATAGATCATCCGACAACCACATAACATTTACTCTCATAAATTATTAAAAATCAACATATCACAATATCTGATCTCACAATATCCCTCAACCTCAAACCTTTCTCAATAATGATCAAACATGATAACTCTCCAATGCCCAATTTTCATCGTATCGGATACCCTATTATCCAAAAGATACGAGTATAAAAATTCTACTGGCTAAGTCCACAGGAATATATAGGTATCATCCATTACCCAGCTAACAATAGCAGAGGCTGATATGTGCCTCCATCTCCTAATAGTAGTAACAGAAGCTAAAAATACTGATGGTATGATATGAAAAATCACTAGAGACTATAATCCTTGATCTCTATTAGGGTCGACCAAGATCAGTGGCTAACCCATCACATGTAATATGGCTACAACAACCAGACAGGTAATAAAGATAAAGTGCTAATAGATGTCCTAACTATCATAAAATAAACATCATACCTATTTGCCGTCTGGAGATGTTCCATCGCTGTCCAGTCCCCAACTTCTAACCTCAAAATTCCGAACGAGAAAATCGCCGGAAATCCATATAAATCCGAAACGGAAGTCCGAAACATAACCATATCGAAAAATCCGAAAATGCCTAGTTTGACTCGCAAACCTGGCTAACCAAATATCCAGAATACCAACAACAGGTATCCGATAAATCTCCAGAACACCAAAAGCAGGTATCATAACCTGCTCTGATACCAATAAATTGGTATCAGATAAATCTCGAAAATCCATAATACAAAAATCCAACAAGTATCGCCAAACTTGGCGCTCTGATACCAAGTAAATAAATTGGTATCAGGTTATCCCAAACATCCAAAATACGAAAACAAAAGATCGTAAAACTGTGCTCTGATACCACTAAATTGGTATCAGAATAAATCTCGAAAATCCAAAACACATAGCAAGTATCGTAACCTGGCTTTGATACCACTAAATTGTCACGCCCCAGAGGAGTCCCTGTCCGAGAAAATTTCGGCAGCATCTCCCCTGTACGGTGGACAATCTGAAACTTTTCTACATCTCACAAATACCTCAGCCACAGGCGGCTGGAATAATAACAACAAAATAAAACATCACCACGCAGTTATATATAAGTATTCAGCCTCTGGCTGTCACAACCACGCAGTTAATAATAGTAATCACAAATAATAGTACTCTGACTCGAAATCCACCCTACTCAACTACACTCGTAAAACTCAAATCCGACGAACTCACCTCTTCTGCCTTCCAGGCAGGCATGTAGTAGAATAAAATCCAAATCATATCACAAGTCCATCAAACGAAAGGATTCCATACAATATCCATATGTAAAATCCAAAAACAAGACTAAAACAAAGTCTGATAGAGAAAAACTAAAATAAAATAACAACTCAACCCAGCAGAGGACTAGCACTACGTGCTGTGGGGACCAGCGACTGGAACTCCCTCTTGACAGCATCAACCTGAAAATAACAACAATAGAGGCGGGGTGAGTTCAACACTCAGCAGGTACAATTGATATGCAAAGTAAAGAAATAACACCTAGCACTAATCATGCGTACAGTCTCCTGATAAAAAAATAAAGGTAAATGAAACCGAAGAAGACAGGAGAGAATCTGTACTAACCAAGACCCGGTATAAGGACAAACAGTCCGAAAGGTATAGAAGACCTGTATGCATGTCAAACATAGGTATCCAAACAATGTGCAGCATATAAATGCAACAAACACAAACACAAACAATAAATGCATCATGCATATGATGCCAATGTCATGGTCACCCCTGACGCCAGTCAGCCAACTCACAACATAAGTGGGACCAAGTGGGTAGGGCTGTGACAACCGTGCACTCAGCAACACTACTCCTGATGATTGATCGAGTGGACGGGATGATGTCGGAGTACATACGTACTCCTACCCCAAATCATAAATGGGGGAGCGTAATGCTCTCATCTCCCGGTACGCTATGACGGGGAGGAATCTCTAACGTGCTACACGCTGCGTCACACTACCCCTGAGCGGATCAACGGAGCACCGGAAGAGTCAAACTGACGTGCTACCACGCTGTATCTCCCTACCCATGAGCGTCACAACGGAGCACCGAACAGTGATGAAACTGGCAATGTGCTCGACAATAATGGAGCAATCTATCGCACAGCATGCGATTATGCAAATGGTGCATGTCACTAAGCATGGTAATATACTAAACCAACCTCTGGACATATAATAATGAGCACCATAATGAATAGATCATATCAAGATATACAGATCAATAAGGTATCAAACCTAGGTCCTGAACATGTGAAACATGGTTATATCACTACCCATGAGCATGATAGATCGGGTAAAAGATCAATACGAGATGCAATCAAACAATCAATCAAACAGGTAACATGTAGTGGGCAGTGATTAACCGAAACAAATAGGAAACACAATTAATGCAACATATTATTTTCATTACTAAGCATATCAAAGACAATAAGTCAAAAGTACTCGCCTCCGATAAAATGGTCCAAATCTGACTCCGAGATACTCGTCTCGCGTCAAAGTCCTGTATCGAACATATAGATATATTTTATTTAGCTACAATTCTCATAATTAGCTAAATAAAACCTCTAACCCTAAATTAGGGTAAAACACTAATCATACCAGTAGATAAATTCCAAACCTAATCCAAATATATATATCCAACTTAAACTTAACTAAGTCTATGTATTATTCATTTCTTATCTTTTTCATAGCTCCAATTTGGTGTATGTTGTAACAAAAGAAATTACTTTCTCTACACCTTACCTCAATTCACCAAAGTATCTTCTGTTGGTCCACAACAGGTGGTTCCTGTCGGAGTAAGGGCAGCCGCTGAAACCAAATACACCACGACATCAACTCTGTAATCAAATAACAAATCTGAAACAGAAATGGAATACCACTGTGATAATAACACACTAATCATATCTTACCTCCAAATCCAATGCACTACTCACGGTCAGAGCAACTCACTGCCGATGACGGTGACCTAGACCAAGTGAAGTCACTGCCTTCTGCATTCATCATCCCCAAATCAATATTTAGGATGGTTCCTACACTCCACCAAGATCCACAACAAAAAAAATCTGCCCTGCATTCAATCTATATCTTAATCATTTACCCTTACTCTACAAATCTCTTACCTCTATAGCATAAATCCTTGGCACCTTCTCCGTGATGGATCCATCCAACATCCTAATTTCTGCAACCAAACCTTACCTTCCACTTCTCACAGCAAGAACAATTGCTGGAAATTATGGCTGCTGGACTAAGGGTCCTCCACAGTCAAGACCTTCTGCTGGAAACTTCATTGCCGGAATAGGAGTAGCGCACAACGAATCCTACGTCACCTCACAAACATCAACCGAACCCAGCAGGATGTCACTGATCAAGCATCAACCCTCTTATCTCTGTTGGCGTAGGCTTCTGTGGTCAGCATCGGCTCTGTGGTCGGCGTCGGCTCTGTGGTCGGCGTCGGCTCTGTGGTGGCGGCAGAGGAGAGGAGAAGAGAAGAAGGCGATCGACGGCGCCGGGTGGCTAAGGCACCGAGGGGTGCGTCGGTGATTAGGGCACAGCCGTCGGGCTGTGGAGTCGTCGGGTGAGGCTCGGCAGGCACGCGCGGGGAGAGAAGAAGGGAAGAAGAAGTGCCGAGGGGTTTAAAACTTCGGCGAGGTAGAAACCGTTGGCCGGCGGTTAGGGCTCGGCGTCGGCTTCGGCACGCGCGGGAGGGGAAAGAAATGGTACGGTTCGGCGTCGAGGGAAGGAAAAGAAAACGGGAATAAAAATAAGGAAAAAGAAAAAGAATTAATATATATAAACTTTTCCTCACTTAAATGGGGTAGCCTAAACAGGCTTTTCCGGACCCCGTTCTTATCCCCGTCAACTCGTCCGTACGAGCTCTGAAAAATTCCCGAAAAATTTCCAAAAATTCCGAAAAAAATTCCCTTATTAATATTCGCCTATTTTCCGGTATTTTACATATTCCAAGTTCCTTCTCACACACATCTGATCGCATTGCCCTCCAGCCTCCGCTAATCCATCTTCCCTTTACCTTTATCTGCAGTATAAGGAAAAGAAAACTATAAGCTTGGGAGGTTAGTAAGAACCATCTTCCTCACAAAACATGTATTCGAAGAAATCATGCTTTCAAAAGATGCTATTCGAAATACATGCTAATGATCATGCTGAAAATGCTAAAACATGGTATATGGACATACAAGTCATGCTAATCAAATACTGAACATAAAGCTATTCATTGTATCAACAAACAAGCTAAACTGATACATAAGCTAAGCTATTTGTTATATCAATCAGAAGATTAAACTGAAGCTAAGCTGTATTCACATATCTGGTTTGTCAAGTTTGAAAAACTATTTTCATAAATAGATAAAAATACTAATCATGCTGCTGATGGGCCCGGCAACTGTACTTGCTATGCGCGTATCCCTAACTAGGCCCGAGGTAGCAAGTCCCGAATCTAATAGGCTTACTAGGTTATCTAAAGCTAGGGACGACTATGGGAGCCCAACCCAAGGATAACTGAAGTCTAGTACAGTGCCACTGATAAAGTAAAATACTGATTTTTAATCTAATTATTTTGTCTTGTCTGACTAGGTTATCTGAACCTAGAACTAGGTTAACTAAACCTAGAGGTGACTATGGGAGCCCACCCATTGGACCGTAGTCCCATATAACTGAAACAAGGTTAAGCATGTTATTTAAAATGCTTCTATGGCATTTAGCTGAGCTATTAAAATGCCTACTGTAACTTTTACTGTCTTAGACATTTTATCGAACACTTGGTGTGCTCTAACTCTACATATGGCTGCACTAAGAACATAAGAGCGAACTAAGGACATAAAAGCATGCAGTTAGCTACTTATACTGTCGGTGATGGGTTACTTACATCTTGCGCTAAGTTTTCTTACAATCCGATCGCTAGATTTTCGGAGAAGAAGATCTCTTCGGCAATCTTCCTACGTCTATGCGTTCTTCTCGCGGAGAGGAGCGTCCTCGTATCGACGACATCGCCGGAAGGTGCTCCTACGTCCCTAGGGATGGAACCCTAGGTTTCCTTGGGCTTGTGCGCCGAGAGGGTGAAGGAGAGAGAGAGGTTCGGCGGTGAGGGTTTGAGGGTGAGGAGAAGTTGTCGTTCAGAAAATAAAATCTCCCACTTAAATTCCCTATTTAGATTAAGTGATAAATACAACTCAACTAGATCATAAATATAATTTCTCTCCTTTTCTTTCAGCACACCCCTGCTGGGGCCCCTTGGTTACTAGAGTCATCTATAAGTCGTAGGGTCTAATAGGTCTCGGGTTCAATTTCCGCTTAGGTTATTTTATGTTTTTATTTAATTTTGCTACTTCTGCTACTCCAAAAATTCCATAAAAATATCCTAAAATTTCAGAAAAATAATAGAATATTTTTAAAATTAATTTGAGAATTTTCGAGCGTTACAATCCCTTATACCTTATAAAAAGTTCGTCCTCGAACTTAGAATAACTTTGGGTACTTCTGTCTCATACTAGCTCCTGTCTCCCAAGTTGCCTCTTTTGTTGTGTGATTTTGCCAAATAACTTTTACTAATGGTACCTCCTTATTCCGCAATTTCTTAACTGCTCGGTCTATTATCTGAATAGGTCGACTGTCATAGCTGAGGTCTTCGCGGACTTGTACCGACTGGGGCTCAATCACCTGGGTGGCATCTGGGATATGCTTCTTCACCATTGAGGATATGCCAAATACGTTATGGATAGCTGACATCTCCTGGGGTAGCTCTAGCTCATATGCTACCCTGCCAACTCTTCTAATGATAAGGTATGGTCCCACATATCTGGGACTTAATTTGCCCTTCTTCCCAAAACGCATTACTCCCTTCATCGGATCCACTCGGAGGAATACTGTATCCCCAATTGAAAACTCTAAGGGTCGGCGCCGTGTATCAGCATAGCTTTTCTAGCGGCTCTGAGCTGTCTCTATCCTCTGGTGGATCTGCTGTATAGCTGCTATGGTATCTGCTACTAGATCTGTCTGAAGTTCTAGTTCTTTCTGTTCACCACTTTCATACCAGTAGATTGGAGATCTACACCTCCGCCCGTAGAGAGCCTCGTAGGGTGTCATGCCGATAGTGGCCTGATAGCTATTGTTGTATGCAAATTCTGCTAAACTCAGATATTTGCACCAACTTCCCTTAAAGTCTAGGGCACACGCTCGGAGCATATCTTCGAGTACCTGATTTGCCCGCTCCGTCTGACCATCTGTCTAAGGATGGAAAGTTGTGCTAAACTTTAACCTGGTGCCCAATGCTGACTGTACACACTCCCAGAAGTGTGACGTGAATCTACTGTCTCTGTCTGAAATGATAGTCCATGGAACTCCATGCAGTCTGACAATCTCCTTAAGATACAACTGAGCTAGCTGCTCCATGGAGTAGGATATCCTGATAGCTAAGAAGTGGGCTGATTTAGTCAATCTGTCGACTATTACCCAGATGGCATCAAAACCATTCGTGGTTCTGGGTAGTCCCATTATGAAATCCATAGAAATATCCTCCCACTTCCATTCTGGGATCTGAATAGGCTGCATAACTCCTCCTGGTCTCTGGTATTCTGGCTTGACCCTCTGGCAGGTCAGACAGGTACTGACATATCTAGCGATGTCTCTCTTCATTCCAGGCCACCAAAAATGTCTCTTTAGGTCTTGGTACATCTTGGTGGAACCAGGATGCATCGCATAAGGAGTCGTGTGAGCCTCGTCTAGGATCTTCCTCCGTAGTTCTTCCTGATCCAGAACGCATAATCTGTCACCAAAATACAATACCCCACTATCAGATACTCTGAACTCTCCACTTTCTGATTCTGCTAATCCTTGCTTGATTTTCTGAATTTCAGGGTCCCGATCCTGAGCTGTCTGGATGTCACCAAGCAGGGTAGATACTAATGGCATAGTAGAGAGTTGCCCAACTATTAGTTCGAGACCGAAATCTGTAATCTCCTTTTGTAGGGGTGGTGACATGGCTGCTAGGGATAGTAAGGTGGCACTGGACTTCCTGCTAAGTGCGTCTGCCACCTTATTGGCCTTTCTTGGGTGGTAGAGGATGTCTATGTCATAGTCCTTGACCAGCTCGAGCCATCTGCGCTGTCGCATATTCAGATCCTTCTGAGTGAAGAAGTACTTCAGACTCTGATGATCTGTATACACTCTGCACTGAGCTCCATACAAGTAATGCCTCCAAATTTTGAGGGTGAAGACAACTGCTGCAAGCTCAAGGTCATGAGTAGGGTAGTTCCTCTCATAGTCCTTGAGTTGTCTGGAGGCATAGGCGATCACCTTGCCATTTTGCATCAGTATTGCTCCTAGTCCCAATTTAGAGGCATCACTATAAATATCAAAGTTGTCTGTGTTTTCTGGCAGAGACAGAATCTATTCTCACAGTCCTCTGCCCACTGAAATTTTCTGTTCTTTCTAGTGAGAGCTGTCAGTGGGGAGGCTATCCTGGAGAAATCCTCTATAAATTTTCTGTAATAGCCTGCTAGTCCCAAAAAGCTTCTGATTTCACTGTCGTTCTTAGGTCTCTTCCAGTTACTCACAGCCTCTATCTTACTGGGGTCTACCATGATCCCATCCTTGGAGATGATGTGACCCAGAAAGGATACCTGATGAGCAAGAATTCATATTTCGTGAACTTGGCGTACAACTGGTTTTGCTGGAGAGTCTGCAGTACTATCTTCAGGTGTTCTGCATATTCTTCCTGAGTTTTGAAATAGATAAGAATGTCATCGATGAACACAATAACAAACTTATCTAAGTATTCTCTGAATACCCTGTTCATGAGGTCCATGAAAGTAGTTGGAGCATTTGTCACACCAAAGGGCATGACTACGAACTCATAATGTCTGTATCTGGTCCTGAAAGTTGTCTTGGGTGTGTCACCTTCTTTAACTTTCACCTGGTGATATCCCGATCTGAGGTCCATTTTAGAGAACACCGCTGCTCCCTTTAGCTGATCAAACAGGTCATCTATCCTAGGAAGAGGATACCTATTCTTAATCGTGACTTGGTTTAGTGCCCGGTAGTCTATACACAGGCGCATGCTCCCGTCCTTCTTCTTCACGAACAATACAGGAGCTCCCCATGGTGAGTGACTTGGGCGCACAAAACCCTTGTCAAGCAGCTCTTGTAGTTGCTCCTGAAGTTCCTTCAGTTCAGCTGGAGTCATGCGGTAGGGTGCTTTGGAGATGGGATTCGTACCGGGGATGAGTTCTATCTCAAATTCAATCTCTATGTCTGGTGCTAGGCCCGGTAACTCCTCAGGGAAGACTGTTGGGTAGTCACGTACAACTCGGGCCTCTTCTAGATTTTGGTCCTTGTTCTGACTGGTACTGACTACATGTGCTAGGAATCCCATACATCCTGAATCAAGTAGTTTCTGTGCTTTCAGAGCTAAGAAAAACTTCTTGGCCTTCCTCTTTGGTTCTCCAATGTACCCAAACTGCACTCCTGCTTCGGGTTGGAATACAACTCTCTGTTTACGACACTCTATGGAGGCACCGTACTTAATCAGAAAGTCCATTCCCAAGATGACATCGTAATCAGTCATATCTAATACTATCAGATCACCAAAAAGCTCTCTGTCTACTATAATGACTGGCACTGCTCGGAGCCAGTGCGTGGATGTCATGAGTTCTCCTGAAGGTAGTGTTGTCAAAAACTGACCACTGAGTACCTCTGGAGATATTGCTAGCTTTTCGGCAAATGTCCTGGATATATAAGAATGAGTTGCCCCAGTATCGAATAAGACAGTTGCACTTTGCTGTAAAATACTAATTTGAACTGTAACAACTGTCGAGGCATTCGCTACGTCCTCTCTGATGAGTGAGTAGATCCTCGCGTTCGTTGTGGCTGAGGGGGCTTCTAGTCTGCCCTGGCTGATGTGTGGACCATCTATAGCAGTCTGCATCTGATGTAACTATGTTGGGTTACCTCTGTAATGAATCAGCTGTGGTGGAGGGAAATTGGTCTTGTTCGGGCATTGCTTAGCCATATGCCCTTCTTGGCCACATTCGAAGCATCCTCGTGTGCCCTTGCGACAAACTCCTGGGTGGAATTTCCCACAAGTAGAGCACTTGGGATAACTAGGTTGTTTACTAGCTGGTCCTTCTTTTGGGTAACTCCCTGGTTTACGTTTGTGACTGGAGTTCCCTTTCCAGTTAGAGCTGTGGCCCTGGTGTTTCTGAGTACCTGAGCCTCCTTGGCCTTTAGACTCTGAGAAGGCTTGCTTCTGCTACTTGATGCTGTTCTGGTAATGCTCGGTGATCAGAGCACTACTTACCAGTTCTTCAGTGGTTTGCGGCCTACGGACGCTGCTGACCACATTCAGTGCTATCTCCGGCCTTAGCATCTTGAGCATCAACCGGACTCGTTCTCTTTCGGTACTGACTAGTTCGGGGCATAGACGATCCAGTCTGTTGAATTTCTTCACGGCCTCCTCAACTAAAAGGTTGCCCTGGCAAAATTCAGTGAACTCGTCGTAGTGGCGGTTTGTGACCCGCATGTGAAAGAACTCCTCAAAGAATTCCCTTTCGAAGTCAGCCCATGTCATCTAGTTCACTGGGCACTTCGCTTTAATTTTCTCCCACCACATACGTGCGTCTCCTGCCAGGCAGAAAGAGGCGCATTTTACCTTTTCATGTTCTGGCCAGTCCAGAAGCTCCATCGTACTCTCCAATGTTTTAAACCAGGCTTGGGCATCCCATGGTTCACTGGTGCCTGAGAAATTCTCGAGCTTGATTTTCTGCCACTGGATCAGATAGGCTTCTCTCCTTGCCCCTGCTACTGGGGCTACTGGTGCTGTAGGTTGGACTGGTGGAACCTCTATCACTACCGGGGTTGCTAAGTTAGGTTCTGAAGTGACAGTGGGAGTGTTCTACTGATTAGCCCTTAGGGTGGCTATCTCCTGTTGTTGTTCAGCTAGTTGCTTCTGTAACTGAGCCACCACCTCTGCAAGGTCTAGAGGAGGCACTGAGCTGCCTGCCTCATGCTGGGGCTCAATAGCTGGTGTCTTTCTAGTTGGGCGTCCTCGTACCATTTTCTAGAGAATAAAGGACATACATAACTAATACAATCATAGGTACATAACTACTATTATCATGTTAGATGTCATCATATATAAACAAGCTTTAGTCATCTATAAACATGAAAGCAAAAACATGAATAAAGTGAGAGGTATTCTTACTTGGAAGCTGCAGGTTCAATGCTGATGTGTGTGTGGAGGAAGTATGGAACTTGCTCTGATACCACTCTGTAACGCTCCGCCTCCTACTGTCTAGGCTGCGAGGCCGGGGGTTACATTATGCTAAACTGAACTATAAGGCGCGGAAAGCTGTACTAATTAAAGTCTCACTCTACTAACGACTAGTAAAACCTATAACTTGTGTTCTAAATACCTAGTCATTGTTGTACATATACTGAAGAATGGAACCTAAGCTTCCTATTTGATCAAGAAGCTGAAATCAGACACTTCTAGTTGAAATCAGACTTTCCAATCGATCAGCTGATCGATTGGAGTGATTTGATCGATCAACTGATCGATTCAACGTGCTACTGTGCACGGAGGTCAATTCGGAATCGATCATCTGATTGATCCAGTCTGGCCAATCGATCCAATAATCGATTCAGAAGCTCTCTGTTCGCGGGAGCGAATTCCCGATCGATCGGCTGATCGACTCATCAGCTCTCTGTACGCGGAAGTCGCGTTTCAATCGATCGGCTAATCGATCGAGGCTCCTCAATCGATCAGCTGATCGACTCAATGGCGTTCTGTACGCGGGGATTTCTTCCAATCGATCGGCTGATCGATTGAGGACTCCTCAATCGATTGGCTGATCGATTGGGTTTCTGATTTTGTAGAAATTCCACCCGAATTCATATAGAACTTTCAGAAACCACTAAAACATAAGCACTACTCACATTTTACTATCTATTATCACGACAATTAGCAGTCTAAGCATAACGTAGTGCCTACCTTCACAATCCATGATACTTATCATTCTAAAAACGCAGGAAGGTAACAAAATTAGAAATACTAAGTCTTTAGATGGGCAAATCCCCAAGAGTCTTTATTCCAAGTTCCTTCTCACACACATCTGATCGCATTGCCCTCCAGCCTCCGCTAATCCATCTTCCCTTTACCTTTATCTGTAGTATAAGGAAAAGAAAACTATAAGCTTGGGAGCTTAGTAAGAATCATCTACCTCACAAAACATGCATTCGAAGAAATCATGCTTTCAAAAGATGCTATTCGAAATGCATGCTAATGATCATGCTGAAAATGCTAAAACATGGCATATGGACATACAAGTCATGCTAATCAAATACTGAACATAAAGCTATTCATTGTATCAATAAACAAGCTAAACTGATACATAAGCTAAGATATTTGTTATATCAATCAGAAGACTAAACTGAAGCTAAGCTGTATTCACATATCTGGCTTGTCAAGTTTGAAAAACTATTTTCATAAATAGATAAAAATACTAATCATGCTGCTGATGGGCCCGGCAACTGTACTTGCTATGCGCGCATCCCTAACTAGGCCAGAGGTAGCAAGTCCCGAATCTAGTAGGGTTACTAGGTTATCTAAACCTAGGGACGACTATGGGAGCCCAACCCAAGGACAACTGAAGTCCAGTACAGTGCCACTGATAAAGTAAAATACTGATTTTTAATCTAATTATTTTGTCTTGTCTGACTAGGTTATCTGAACCTAGAGGTGACTATGGGAGCCCACCCATTGGACCGTAGTCCCATATAACTGAAACAAGGTTAAGCATGCTATTTATAATGCTTCTATGGCATTTAACTGAGCTATTAAAATGCCTACTGTAACTTTTACTGTCCTAGACATTTTATCGAACACTTGGTGTGCTCTAACTCTACATATGGCTGCACTAAGAACATAAGAGTGAACTAAGGACATAAAAGCATGCAGTTAGCTACTTATACTGCAGGTGAGGGGTTACTTACATCCTGCGCTAAGTTTTCATACAATTCGATCGCTAGATTTCTGGAGAAGAAGATCTCTTCGGCGATCTTCTTACGTCTATGCGTTCTTCTCGCGGAGAGGAGCGTCCTCGTATCGACGACGTCGCTGGAAGGTGCTCCTACGTCCCTAGGGATGGAACCCTAGGTTTCCTTGGGCTTGTGCGGCGAGAGGGTGAAGGAGAGAGAGAGGTTCGGCGGTGAGGGTTTGAGGGTGAGGAGAAGTTGTCGTTCAGAAAATAAAATCTCCCACTTAAATTCCCTATTTATATTAAGTGATAAATACAACCCAACTATATCATAAATATAATTTCTCTCCTTTTCTTTCAGCACACCCCTACTGAGGCCCTTTGGTTACTAGAGTCATCTATAAGTCGTAGGGTCTAATAGGTCTCGGGTTCAATTCTCACTTAGGTTATTTTATGTTTTTATTTAATTTTGCTACTTCTGCTACTCCAAAAATTTCATAAAAATATCCTAAAATTCCATAAAAATAATAGAATATTTCTAAAATTAATTTGAGAATTTTTGGGCGTTACAAGTATTGTTTGAGGAATCAATATTATTCTAAATTTATAGTCCTGCCCAAAATTTATTTTGTGATTCTTAGGATGACTTTCAACCCACTGGTCATTATTCTAAAAGAGAATACACTTACTGGTCCAAACTATATAGATTGGAAAAGAAACCTGGATATTGTCTTAACTACTGAAAGTTATAAGTTTGTACTGTCAGAGATATGCCCAGATACACCTAATGGTGACTCTACCCCTGAGGAGATTGAGTATCATAAGAAATGGATAAAAGCAGATGAGATGGCGTGGTGTTACATTTTGATTTCAATGTCAAATGTATTGCAACATCAGCATCAAGATTTACCAACTGCTTATGATATAATGAACAATCTCAAAGAACTCTTTGGGCACCAGAGTCGGATTGCTAGGCAAGAGGCAATGAGAAAGTTAATGGCAACCACCATGTCTAAGAGGACACTCGTAAGGGATCATATCCTCAAAATGATGGCTTATCTGAATGAAATACAAGTCCTTGGAGGAGAAATCGATGGAGAAACCCAGGTCAATATGATTCTCCAAACGCTACCCAGAAGTTTTGAGCAATTCCACCTAAACTATAACATGAACAAAAGAGAGTATACATTGGTAGAACTTCTGACAGAACTATAGGCAGCAGAAGGTACATTTCGTCACAGTTCTTAGATTCACTATGCTGAAAATGGTTCTACTTCTAAGTCGAAAGGCAAGAAGAAGAAGAAATAGGTCTTTTCAACAAAGATAGTGAATAAACCTCAGGGTACAGGACAAAAAGTTGGAATGAAGAAACTGAAGGGCAAGTGCTTCATCTGCAAGCAGTCAGGACATTTGGAGGCGGACTGTCCTCGTAGGAATCAGAATAATAAAGGTATATCTCATGCTCTAGTAGTTGAAACATGTTTAGCGGTGTTATATACCAGCACCTGGTGTGTAGATACGGAAGTCACTGATCATGTCTGTAATTCTTTGCAGGGGTTCCAGGAAACCCGACGACTATTTGAAGGAGGGATAATCGTCTACATGGGCAATGCTACTAAGGTGGCGGCTGTTGCAGTGGGAGACGTCTACTTATCTTTTGATAGGAATAGAAGTTTGATTTTAAGAAATTATCTTTATGTACCCAGTTTTAGAAAGAATTTAATTTCAGTTTCTAAACTATTTTTGGATGGATATTCTGTTTCCTTTAGTAACAATGTGGTTATAAAGAGAAATAAGGTGATTATCTGTTCTGGTGCATTGGTTGGCAATTTATATACTTTAAATCTAATTTCTCCCACAATACAAAATATGGAAATTAATAACACATCTTCTAACTCTAATAAGAGAAAAGAACCTTCGGAAATGAACTAAACGTATCTTTGGCATCTAAGGCTTGGTCATATTAACTTAAGTAGGATTCAAAGGGTTGTAGTCGATGGACTCTTGGATTCATTAGAGTTGGAAAACTTTCCAACATGTGAATCCTGCTTGGAAGGTAAAATGACCAAGAGACCTTTTAAGGCCAAGGGGTATAGAGCCAAAGATGCGTTAGAATTGGTTCATTCTGATTTATGTGGTCCTATGTCTATCTAGGCAAGAGGTGGTTATGAATACTTCATCTCCGTTATAGACGATTATTCAAGATATGGATACATTTACTTGATGCGCCGCAAGTCTGAATGCTTTGATAAGTTCAAAGAATATAGGGTTGATGTGGAGAAATGTCTTGGTAAAAGTATCAAGACACTACGGTCTGACCGTGGTGGCGAATACCTCTTTGGTGAGTTTAGGAACTACTTATCAGAAGTCAGGATTCAATCCCAATTGTCTGCACCTGGTACACCTCAACAGAATGGTGTGGCAGAACGAAGGAATATGACTCTTATGGAAATAGTTAGATTGATGATGAGTTATTCAGAATTACCAAATTCGTTTTGGGGATATGCTCTGGAAACAGCAGTGTACATTCTGAATATGGTACCTTCTAAAACAGTTCCTTCTACTCCCATGGAATTATGGAATGGGTGTAAGCCTAGTCTAAATCATATCTGGATATGAGGTAGTCTAGCACATGTGCTGAAGGGAGATACTGACAAGTTGGAATCACGTACAGAAGTTTGTCTGTTTATGGGATATCCTAAGGGAATGAAAGGTGGTTTGTTTTATAATCCTAAACATCATAAGATCATTGTTAGCACCAATGCTCGATTTTTAGAAGAATATTATGTAATGAACCATAAGCCCATGAGTGAAATAGTTCTAGAAGAAATAAGAGAGGACACGTCTACTTTAGTACCAACAGTACAAGATGAAGTACCACAAGAAACTGCAACACGTGTCACACATGATACACAACCAGAGACAGTGTCTCGTCATAGTGGGAGGGTTATAAGGCAACCTAAGAGATTCATATTTTTAGGAGAGTCTTCGGACTTGATCCCGGGTAAACATGAACCTGATCCCCGAACATATGACGAAGCACTCCAAGATATAGATGTAGTATCTTAACAAAAGGCAATGAATTCTGAAATAGAGTCTATGTATTCTAATAAGGTCTGGGAGCTTGTAGAACCACCAGATGGTATAAAAGCTGTTGGATGCAAATGGATCTACAAAAGGAAAAGAGGGATGGACGGGAAGGTAGAAACCTTCAAAGCAAGACTTGTTACGAAAGAGTATACTCAAAAAGAGGGAATCGATTTTGAGGAGACTTTTCTGCCGGATACTCGTATCCATTGCCGCTCATATGGATTATGAGATTTGGTAAATGGATGTCAAGACAGCTTTCCTTAACGGAAGTCTTGAAGAAAACATCCATATGCATGAAGCAACCAGAGGGATTCATTGAAAAAGTCAAAGAGCATCTAGTATGTAAGCTGAATCGGTCCATTTATGGACTGAAGCAAGCTTCAAGATCTTGGAACATCCGGTTTAATGAAGTGATCCAGTCATATTGATTTATTCAGTGTCCTGATGAGTTTTGTGTATACAAGAAGTGTAACGGAAAGGTGGTGGTATTTCTTGTACTATACGTAGATGATATTTTGTTAATTGGCAACAATGTCAAAGTATTATCGGACGTAAGGGTATGGTTATCCAAACAATTTGATATCAAGGACTTAGGAGAATGTGCACATATTCTTGGGATCAAAGTTAAAAGGGATCGCAAGAAAAGAATGTTGTGCCCATCTCAAGCTTTATATATAGATACAATCCTTGCTCGTTTTAGCATGCAGAACTCCAAGAAAGGTTTCTTACCTTTTAGGCATGGAGTAGATTTATCTAAAGAGATGTCTCCGAAGACATCAAAAGAGATAGAGGACATGAAGGCAGTTCCTTATGCTAAGATTGTGGGAAGCCTTATGTATGCAATGCTGTGTACGAGACTTGATATCTGTTTTGTCTTGGGCATGGTTAGAAGATATCAGAGTAACCCTGGACAAGGACATTGGACTGTTGTAAAGCATATATTGAAGTACCTGAGAAGGACTAGAGATTATATGCTAGTTTACCAAGCAGACGATTTGCTGCCTGTGGGTTACACGGATTCGGATTTCCAATCAGATAGGGACAACAGTAAGTCTACATCAGGCTATGTGTTTACTTTAGGAGGTTGAGCCATTGCATGGAGGAGTGTTAAGCAGAAATGTGTTTTAGACTCAACCATGGAAGCTGAGTATGTGGCAGCCTCTGAGGCAGTCAAAGAAGTTGTATGGCTTAGGAACTTTCTAATGGACTTAGATGTGATTCCTGGTTTGCCCAAAATCATCACAATTTATTGTGATAATAGTGATGCAGTTGCAAACTCGAAGGAACCAAGAGCCCATAAGGCGAGTAAACATATAGAGCGCAAGTACCACCTGATACGAGACATCGTCAAGCGAGGAGAAATTGTCGTCACCAAGATTGCATCAGCAGATAACCTAGCAGATTCTTTCACTAAGGCCCTTCCGGTGAAAGCTTTTGATCGACATGTGGAAGGGATGAGAATCAGATGTATGGCAGCAGATATGGCAGTTTAGTCTTTTAGTATAAGTGGGAGATTGTCAGAGTATATACTAAAAGCCTAGCTTTTGTAAACATTTATTTTTGAAATAAAAGAATCACATTGGTCAAATGTCTATATTTATTTATTGAATATAGTTGTTCAATTAATTTATAAAGTAGATAACATGGTGTGTGGTGTCATACACAGAAGATCATGTTATCAGCTCTTTATAAATTATAAACTGTTGCTCACGACTAAGATAGAAAGGAACAAACCATTGGTATAGTCGTAGTGTAATTAGGTATTAGTTTATCTTGACTAATAAATTACACTAGTATACTCTAAGTGTATTGAGTAGGATCATTTTAGGTAAGTTCTTTTTATACTGACTTAATAAAAGAACTAGACCTTAGTTATTATCGAAGTGTGTACTCTTAATCCTAATATAATAACAAGCATATATATTTAGTATCTATTTCTTTAACTTATCAAAGGGTGAGATTTAGCTTGATAAATCAATAGGCCCGATAAGTTGGGAAATGATATTACTTATAGTGTGTGTTGTTGATTATAGAAGGAAATTGTGTCCTAGTAATCTAAGTTGAGAATGTCCCCAAGAGGAGCTCATAAGGATTGTCATGTTAAACCCTGCAGGTGGACTTAGTCCGACATGACAATGAGGTTGAGTGGTACTACTCTTGGACTTAGATATTAATTAAGTGAGTTGTCAGTAACTTACTTAATTAGTGGGCATTTGTTATCTTAAACACAGGGAGACTAACACACTCATGGTAAGAATGAGCCCATAATGTAATTTGAGATTGGTGTTGTAGTGCAACAATAACTCTCTAGTGGAATGAGTTATTGTTGATGAACTTGAGTTGTGTGTTCGGGGCGAACACGGGATACTCAAGCTCATCGGAAGGTCAAAAATAATTTCTACTCTAGGTCCCTGTCGTAGCCTCATTAGTGTCTTATAAACCACTCATTAAAAGGCCTTCTTGGTGTCCAAGAAAGGAAGCCGGTCCATTGCTTGGTGACCAAGCAATGGTCGGCCACCATCTCCTTAAGACGGCCGGCCCTCTTGCTTGGTGACCAAGCAAGTAGGGGTCGGTCATAATAAATTCAAATAAGAGGGGTGTTTTGAATTTTTAAAATCTTCTCTTTGTAGAAAACTATAAGTTTTAAAAGAGAGATTTTAATTTTAAAAACTTTCCTTATTTGAATTAGGACACATGGTTTAATAGAGAGTTTTAAAAGTTTTAAAACTTTCCTTTTTTAACCATCCTCATGGTTTTAGAAAAAAGGAAGAGAAGTTTTAAAAATTAAAATTTTCTATTCGTGTTAAAATAGGAAATTTTTTAAGAGAAATTTTAAATTTTAAAACATGATTTTAATTTTTAAAACTTTCCTTTTTAACATCCACTTTAGGAAAGAGAGCTTGTAAAATTTTATAAGAGGATTTCTTCTTATAAAATTTTATTAAAAAAAAAAGTATTCCTTCCTATAAGTGGCCGACCACCCTTGCTTGGTGCCCAAGCAAGGGGCCGGCCAAGATTAAATCAAGCCAATCATTGATTTGGTGATTGATTCAATCAAGAGGAAAGAAAAGGAAAAATAAAAGGGAAAAGGAAAAACTAGAGGAAGATTTTAATTTTTGTAAAAAATCCTCCCTTATTTGCCTTGGGCAAGTAATATAAAAGGAAGGGTGAGGAGGCCTCATGAAAAACAACTCTTATTCTTTTGCTTGGTGATCCTCTTGGTGTGGTCGGCCCTCTCCCTTCTCCCTTCCCTTTGCTCTCTTTTGCTCTTTGTTGGTGGTGGCCGAATATTAGAAGAAGGAGAAGAAAGGTTTGGGTGGTGTTCATCTTGGAGGATTGTCGCCCACATGACGTCCAAGGCGAGGTGAGGAATATGGCAGAAGATCTTGAGGTCATTAGCTTGCAAAGAAAAGGTATAATTAGTAATTATTTTCCGCATCTTGCTAGTTATTTTTCTTTGTATGAATTCCAAACACAAAAGGCATTAGATCTAGTTTTTCGAATTAGTAATTCGTGTTTGTGTTTTTCTTTGTTTTTCGAATTTGTAATTTGATTGTTCTTTTTGGTTAAACCTAGAGTTATATAAGGAAATTAAATATTAGATTTCCTTAAAAGGCTTTGTCTAGGCGGTGGTGGATGCTCCCATACCCAAGAAGGTCATGCGCCTCGCCATACAGTCCTGGAAGATAATTTTGGAAATTAATATTTAATTGAATTTATAGCATAGGTGGATTTGGATCAATAGTGTTAAGTTTCGCTTGCGATCCATGTCTAAACCATTAAGAACAGATAAGTTAAATTTTGGATCAATAATGTTAAGTTCCGTTTGAGATTCCTAATTTAACTTCTAAAGAACACAATAGGTTATTTAAGGAAAGGTTTGACACTTGTACAAAATTTTTGTACAGTGGAACCGGTACAATTTTCCTAGGACTAACCAACAGCTATGTTTTGTGCCACAAGGCTAGAAGCCCCGACCTGTATCCTTGGTTAGCCAATCCCGACCTGTACGCTATGTTATGTGCCACAAGGCTAGAAACCCCGACCTGTATCTTTGGTTGGCCAATCCTGACCTTTACGCTATGTTCTATGCCACAAGGCTAGAAACCCCGACCTGTATCCTTGGTTGGCCAATCCCGACCTGTACACTATGTTCTGTGCCACAAGGCTAGAAGCCCCGACCTGTATCCTTGGTTGGTCAATCCCGACCTGTACGCTATGTCCATTCTTAAGACGTCATTCGTGTTGGATCGAAAAGCGCTAGAGGGGGGGTGAATAGCGCTCGCGGCTATTTCGTTCGTTTCGAAATCATTAAAACAGTCGAGTAAAAAGCAGCAGGAAAATAAAAGAGCACATAGAAAGACGCAAGGGATTTACTTCGTTCGGAGCCTGTGGTGACTCCTACTCGAAGGCCTGCGATCCTTGATCTCTTTCTGTGGGCAACAACTATAAGCACGAAATTATTACAAGCTAAATACAATTTAAAACAGTAATTAAAAATACCAACAACACTTAGGAAATATCAAATTTGGAGCTCCGGGTCGTCGGGAAGTAGTCGCAACACTTCTGGGTCGTCTCGTTGACAGCACGTTGAAGAAAGGTTGCTTGGAATTCGTTGATTGATGGTGCTGCTTGAAACCCCCTTTTAAATAGTACTCAAGGCGCCCTAAAGCCCATCCAACGCGCCTTAAACTAGTCGAGTCGCCCGCATGGATCAAGCCTCAACTGGTCGTGACTTATCCCTTCAAGGCACCTTCTGTGCTCTCCAAGGCGCCTTGAGCTTCCTTCAAGGCGCCTCCAAGCTTACTTCGTGGACAGCTCAGCTTTGCATCTGAGGCATCTCCAAGCTCCATGGAGGCGCCTCGGACACTGTTCATCCGAGGCTAAGTTGTGCTCCTTTGGTCCTGCAAAAAGTGTTAGTCCCAAACACATACCCTTCAAAACAAAGTTAGCACAAAACAATATAGAAATGATAATAGAATATGATGACAGTCTCCGGACTGTCCGAGTCTGACTTCAGATTTCTGACCAGAAACCCTAGGTCGACCCGACGCCTATTGTTCCCTCTACGGGGAACGCGTCCTCACCTACTCCACTAAGGAGATTTACCTGTTGCCAGTGTAATCCTCTAGATCGACTGGACTTTTGCTCGGTGCTCGATGCTTCCGGACTTTCTGCTGGACTTCCGCTTCCCGGCTGGTCCAGTCTTTCATCTGGTTTGCGACACCAGGACTTTCCACCTAGAGTTACCCCTCCCTAGGACTTTTGCCTGAAGCACTCGACCCACCAAGAATTTCCACATAGGGTTACCACCCCCTAGGGTTTTCACTTGCCTAACCACAGCTAGGACTTCTCCTGATACACTTAAACAGACTTGTTAGATCACAACATAAACTTAACTTTGAATCCTTTTTCATTATCAAAACTTAAGTTCAATCGTCGGATGCTTCCCGCACCAACAATCTCCCCCTTTTTGATTATGGCAACCCAAATTCAAAGTTAAGTAAAACAAATGCATAAATATATTTAAAAGGTTTTAAGTGAGCAAGCTTAAGTATATAAATTCAAATACAAGCATAACTTAAGCTTAACACTTAAACTTTGTGAAGCTCCCCCTTAATACAGGGCTTTCTTTTTGAATCAGATTTTTACTTTTGAATTTCCCTACTCTCCCCCTTTGCCATTTATAAAAAACAAGCCAGTTTAAAACTTGTTTTAAATTTTTTTTTTTAGAAAACAGATTAGGCTTTGAAAGATGCTTGTGTAACACTTAGCTTATAATTAAATTTTACTGTAGAAACTGTTAGCTAAGTGAGATAAAGGACTTAAAAGGAATATTTTTCACCAAAGTTTAAAAGGCTAATATATGGTTGACTTCGAATGATGACTTTAGCCACTTTTGAAACTTAGTTGTTTTTGAAAAAAAATAAAATATTAACTAAATTTTGAAAAACTTAGCTAGATTTTAAAGAATTTTTGGAGTCAAAAAATTTTGCAAGGATATGCTTTTTAATACTTTAGATAACTAAAGAAAATAACTTAGAGAAGTATTTTAGCAAATAAAGTTAGATTTCAAGGTTATCTAAGTTTGAGAAAGTTTGAAAGTTGCTATATGAGTCACTTAGCTAAGCCTTTTGCAAACATTGAATTTTGAAAATGTAGTTTCAGTTTAAAAAGGTACTTAGTTTAAAAACTTAATTTTGAAAAAATAGGAGTAAGAATTTATGAAATTTTAGGATGAGGAGGGAGTAACTAAATATTTAATTTAGGTTATTTAATCAAATTTAGTTGGTCCTTAAGTCCAAACATGAGTCAAGTTAAATAGTTGTTAACTTATCCAAATTATTTTGATCAGGTATCAGAGCCCTAAAGTACAAGCATGCTCAATCTTAAAATCTCCATTGCCTTCACCAACTGTCTAACCTTTAGCTACTTGCTTGATTGCCTAGAGGACAGCAGCTTTCACTCGGTTAGTCAAGTTAAATCAATAGATCCAGTTAGATGTGACTAGTGCTGGAAGACTTGACTTGATTAATGTTGAATAGGTTTTTAACGCTCAAACTCATAATGATGCACAGATATAAGCATACTGGAGTCCAGGCTGTACCCTATGCATCTCACGTGGTTCTATGTTTTTCAAACACAAGCAAGGTATGCCTAGGTGTTTGTGAGATGCTCTGGCTTAAATCTAGGGGAACATGATCTCTAGGGTTGAGCCTAAACTAAGTCCAAATTTTGAAAATCTAGTAAAATTGGAATTTTAAAAACAATATTTTCCTAGAGTTTTTTAAAACATGAGATGAGCAGATTTAACATGCAGAAAAAGTGGAGAATTGATTTGAAAATCAATGTCTACTCTACCCAGCACATACCTAGAATAATGATATCAAAAGACTGATAATCATAATTGATGAAGTAGTAGTACAGTCAGACTAGAAAAACAAGGAGGTGTCCAAGATACATGATAATGTCAGACATCTAGATCCTCAGCTGGAGGGTCGTCAGCTGGAGATGGTGCATGGGGCTGCTCAGGTGCCGGATGTCCTTGTCGTCGTATCTCATCCCGGAGGGAGGCGAATTCGGCAGCCATCTCGGACCGTAGGGACCGGATGGATCGATGGATATCCAATACAACTCGTCGAGTTTGAATGGACTGGAGCTCGAGTCGAGCGAGTCTGTCCTCGACGGTGGGCGAAGTCGAGGGGTCGGCTGATGTAGAAGGCCCGACGGAGGTGGAAGGTGGAGGATCTCCGAAAAAGTCCTATGCTAAGAAGTCGGGTCACTCCTCATCCTCACCAAGTATGTCCTCGGCCTCTGGATCAACAAGAGCAGCGACTGGTGGTGGCCGGCCCTTCCAGGCCAGAATCCCCTCGGTAGTGACCTCTGTACTCGCTAACCTAAGACTACGCTGACCTAACTCATCATATATGGTAAGTGGGATGAGTGTCCCTCTAGTAGTGTCTATCCTAGAGGCGGAGAAAATCTAGGTCAGTATATGACAGTAGGGCATGTGAATCACCTTAGACATGACTGTGCTGGATGCATGAATGATGTTATGAAACATATGCAGGGCGATATCTATATCAAGGCGCTGGCTAAGAGCGTACAAAAAGAAGGAGTGGGATGATCGCATCTTCGAGATGTCTCGAGATGAGATGGGCAAAATGCAAGCTGTCAGGACTCTGTACATCACATAGTCCTGAACTCGAAGAAGAGTGGACCTGAACTCAGTCAGTCCAACGGGTCTCTCCTCCCCAAAAAAATGCATGTAGATGTCATCTAAGGTAATATGAGAATAGGGATCACCGAAAGGTAGTTCCCTACTCGGGTAACATAAAAATGTACACTGAGACTCCCTAAGCTCTAAGCTAGTGCGAAGCAGGGAGGGAGTAAACTGAAGATCAGTGCCACCAACTCTGGTGGAATAGATGATATCATCAACCTTTTCAAGGTTGTGATAGAACTGGGCACACAGGTCTTGATTCACTGTTGTGGTGCAGTCAACCAGTTTAGCTAGATGATAGTAGTCTATCATCTGGACTACGGGGAGACAAAATTGGGCAAAGTATTCTCTACCAATATATCTAGGTTTAATGGACTCAAAGGTGAACCTAGCAAAATCTATCCTATGTTGCCCCGAGGGGAATCTAGGGTCCATGGAAGGGGCCCTAGCCGATGTAGGATCCACAATGCGACACTTCCTATTTTTGACATTATACAAGAAAAATAGCAAAACTAGTACGAAATTTATGTAATAGATGATTGAGAAGAGTTTAGAATATACCTAGGAGGCATTGCTAGGATTAAAGGAGGAAGAGATGGGTTGAAGGCGCCTTGGTTGGGGAAAAATCGCACAAGAGCCTTGGGTTGTGTTTTGGCAGAAAACGAACAGAAGAAACCTTCTGTTCGTGGCAAAATCGCGGAATGAAGGCGCCTTAAAGACTCCTTAAGGCGCCTTAATCAGGTCAGCGGGAAATTTCCCGCCGCTGTTGAGGGCACCTCCCTTGTGGGAGGCGCCTCTGTTCAGGCGCCAAATCAAAATAAATTATATATATATATATATTTAATTTATTTTGATTTGAATTAGGTAAGTTAATTTTGGATCAAAAACTTTAGGTTAATTAAATTTGAAAAAATTAAGTTAATTAATTTTGAAAAAAAAATTAAGTTAATTAATTTTGAAAACTAATTTAAGTTAATTAATTTTGAAGAATAATTTTAAGTTAATTAATTTTGAAAAAATAATTTTAAGAAGATTAATTTTAAAAAAATAATTTTAAGTTAATTTATTTTGAAGAATAATTTTAAGTTAATTAATTTTGAAAAATAATTTTAAGTTAATTAATTTTGAAAAATAATTTAAGTTAATTAATTTGAAAAATAATTTAAGTTAATTAATTTAAAAAATAATTTAAGTTAATAAAGTTTGAAAAATAATTAAAGTTAATTAAGTTTTGAAAAATAATTTAATTTAAGTTAATTAAATTTGAAAAATAATTTAAGTTAATTAAGTTTGAAAAATAATTTAAGTTAATTAAGTTGAACAATAATTTTAAGTAAATTAATTTTGAAAAAATAATTTTAAGTTAATTAATTTGAACAATAATTTTAAGTTAATTAATTTTGAAAAATAATTTTAATTTATTTATTTTGAAGAATAATTTTAAGTTAATTAATTTTGAAAAATAATTTAAGTTAATTAATTTGAAAAATAATTTAACTTAATTAATTTTGAAAAATAATTTAAGTTAATTAAGTTTGAAAAATAATTTAAGTTAATTAAGTTTGAAAAATAATTTAAGTTAATTTTAATTGTGAATTTAATTTTGAATTAATTTTGATTACGAATTTAATTTTGAATTAATTTTAATTACGAATTTAATTTTGAAATAATTTTAATTACGAATTTAATTTTGAATTAATTTTAATTTACTTAGTCATCTCACCCGATCTAAATTTTCAATCAGGTAATCTTATAATTTTGTGAGATGAATTAGTTTCAATTTAATGGTTTTGTTTAACTTTGTGTTAGATTTAGGTTTACTTTTGGGTTCAACAAGTAAGCGTTCTTTGGATAAACTTCTGGGCTATGGTGAGTCACGAGGACATCATTAAAGTAACCATGCCTTTGAGGTTTTCCAAATAGTCCTACCCATTGAACTTAATACAAAACCTTGGTCTAACTGGTTAGGATCCATAAAGGGTAGCTTCGGTCAGTTCCACTTAGCCAAATGCACCAGGTCGAAGCCATATTTTCCTAAACATGCGATGACTAAGTTTCCCCAACGTACTATCATTCAATACTTCACCAGTACCGTGGGTCAAGTTAAACCTAGCCCCTTTTTAATCTACCCTTAATTACCCTGTCGAGTAGTCTACTCTTGTTTACCCTTATCGGGTGGATTAATTTCAGAGGTGCCAGCTATTCTGGATCCTCCTTCTATTTTTATTTGATTTAAGTTGAATTTTAATTTTAATTTTGAATTAATTTCGAATTGAATTTTGAATTTTAATTTAATTTTGAATTTTTAATTTAATTTTGAACTTTTAATTGAATTTTTAATTTTTAATTTAATTTAATTTCGAATTTTTAATTGAATTTTTAATTTTTAATTTAATTTCAAATTTTTAATTTAATTTCAAATTTTTAATTGAATTTTTAATTTTTAATTTAATTTCGAATTTTGAATTTTGAATTTTTAATTTAATTTCGAATTGAATTTTAAATTTTGAATTTTGAATTTAGAATTATGTTCGTTTTATTAATATCGTTTTTCTTTTTGCTCCCTCTGGATCATAGTCTCGATATGGTCGATGTAGTGTATTTGATCCTTCGGGATCCAATATTGGCCAAGTTCAACTTGATTAATCAATTTGGACTTGGAGACACATGCTTGGACTGTTTTCCTATTTACTCTTTATGCAAGAGATAAATAAGATTTATATTTCTTCTTTGGTTTAAATCTTAGACCAGTTCTATTGTAAACGGCTCTTTGTGTCCCAAGAATTAGGTCAAGATTCTTGGAACCTAAAGAAAATCATTCTAGTGTTTTCTCCAGATCTTTGACTTGAGTTTTCTGGCTGGAATTCTCTTCTTCAAGTTTTTGGACTTGAGTTGAGTTTTTAGTCTGAACTGATTCAGTCAAAGATTCGGGGTTAGCCACTTCTTTAAGGACTTCTACTTCCTTTAGAAGTGACTTGACTCTTAGGTTTGATTTAGCTAATTTTCGTAACAAATAATTAACTAAATTATTAAGTCGAGAGATACTTATAGAGGGATCGGGCCCTTCGGAAACGGATACGGATCTGTGGCTTCTCTCGGACTCGGCCTCCGACTCGCTCTCACTCTCGGACAGGTTGATCTGGTCCTGGGCCATCAGCGCAAGTAAACTCATCTGATCGAGTTCATCGTCATCGTCTTCTGAGGAAGATTCATCTCATGTCGCCTTCAGGGCCTTCTTCCTTCTCTGCTTCTTCACTTCCTTTTGGTTAGGGCAGTTGGCCTTGATATGCCTCTTCTAGTTGCATCCGTAGCAGATCACCTCAAATTTTACCTTAGAATTCGGTTGGGCCTCCTTGGATTGGACTACCTTCTTTAGGTCTCTCTTGTTGAAGCCTTTCTTCTTCTTGTAGAGTCTTTTCACAAGGTTCATAAGTTCAATGGTTAGTTCATTGTCTTCTTCATCTGAGTCGATTTCTGCTTCCGGCTCCTGTTCAATTCTTCGTTGTGATCTTGATTCGCGAGCTCCACCGGTACCTGCAAGCAAAGCAATTCCTTTCTCGGAAAGCTATGTATTAGTCTTCTCATGAAGTTCGAATTCTGAAAATAGTTCGTCTAATCTAATTGAAGATAAATCTTTGGAGACTTTGTAGGCATCTACCATTGATGCCCACAATGTACTCCTAGGAAAAGAGTTGAGTGCATACCTTATGATGTCCCTATTCTCGACCTTTTGACCGATTGCGTGGAGGGAGTTGAGGATGTCTTGTATCCGTGCGTGGAGTTGACAGGCCGTCTCATCTTCCTGCATTTTTAGGTTATACAATTTATTAAGCAACAAGTCACGTTTACTTACTTTTGTGTCGGAGGTTCCCTCGTGGAGTTCGATGAGCTTCTCCCAGAGCTCCTTTGCTGATGTGAACGGACCAACTCTGTTGAGTTCCTCCTTGGTCAGTCCGCATTGGAGGGTGCAGGTTGCTTTGGCATCAGCTTCCACCTTTTTTATTAGGGTCGGTTCCCATTTTTCGCAGGCTGTTGGCTTGCCATCTTCGTCAGATGGCAGTTGTAGTCCGGTCTTGATTATCATCCACGTATTGAACTGAGTCTTGAGGAAGGTTTCCATTCGCCCCTTCCAATATCCGAAGTCTTCTCCGGAGAAGAGTGGGGGTGAACGGTGCTGAAACCTTCTTATTGGGTCATTTAAAATCCTGAACGACAAAAACAATAAAACTGGTTCCAAGACTGGGTCTTGGATTAGTAGTGCGGGAGAAATAAGGGAAAACAAGCTCGAGTGGTATTGTACCAACCTCAAGTAAAATCGATTCGATAAAACAATTAGAATGTAGCTATTAAGCTAATTCTAATTTGACTCCAAAAAATTTGAAAATACCACGAAAAAAAATATTTTGAATAGTGGTTGCACTGATTCAAAACGACCCCGCTCTGATACCAATTGTTGGATCAAAAAGAGCTAGAGGGGGGTGAATAGCGCTCGCGGCTATTTCGTTCGTTTCGGAATCGTAAAAATAGTCGAGTAAAAAGCAACGAAAAAATAAAAGAGCACACAGAAAGACGTAAGGGATTTACTTCGTTCGGAGCTTGTAGCGACTCCTACTCGAAGGCCCGCGATCCTTGATCGCTTTTTGTGGTCAACAACTATAAGAACAAAATTATTACAAGCTAAATATAATTTAAAACAGTAATTAAAAATACCAACGACGCTTAGGAAATATCAAATTTGGAGCTCCGGGTCGTCGGGAAGTAGTCGCAGCACTTCTGGGTCGTCTCGTTGACAGTATGTTCAAGAAAGGTTGCTTGGAATTCGTTGATTGAAGGTGCTGCTCGAAACCCCCTTTTAAACAGTGCTCAAGGCGCCCTAAAGCCCATCCAAGGCACCTTAAACTAGCCGAGTCGCCCGCGTGGATCAAGCCTGAACTGGTCGTGACTTATCCCTTCAAGGCGCCTTCTGTGCTCTCCAAGGCGCCTTCTGTGCTCTCCAAGGCGCCTTCATCCACCAGTCCAAGGCGCCTTGAGCTTCCTTCAAGGCGCCTCTAAGCTTGCTTCGTGGGCAGCTCAGCTTTGCATCCAAGGCGCCTCCAAGCTCCATGAAGGCGGCTCGGACACTGTTCATCCGAGGCTAAGTTGTGCTCCTTTGGTCCTGCAAAAAGTGTTAGTCTCAAACACATACCCTACAAAATAAAGTTAGCACAAAACAATATAGAAATGATAATAGAATATGATGATAGTCTCTGGACTGTCCGGGTCTGACTTCAGATTTTCGACCGGAAACCCTAAGTCGACCCGACGCCTACTGTTCCCTCTACGGGGAACGCGCCCTCACCTACTCCACTCAGGAGATTTACCTATTGCCAGTGCGATCCTCCATATCGACTGGACTTTTGCTCGGTGCTCGATGCTTCTAGACTTTCTACTGCACTTCCGCTTCCCGGTTGGTCCAGTCTTTCACCTAGTTCGCGACACCAGGACTTTCCACCTAGGGTTACCCACCCCCCTAGGACTTTTGCCTGAAGCACTCGACCCACCAAGACTTTCCGCATAGGGTTACCACCCCCTATGACCTAGGGTTACCACCCCCTAGGGTTTTCACTTGTCTAACCACAGCTAGGACTTCTCCTGATACACTTAAACAGACTTGTTAGATCACAACATAACATTAACTTTGAATCCTTTGCCATTATCAAAACTTAGGTTCGATCGTCGGATGCTTCCCGCACCAACAATTCGTGCCTAACCCAACCCATCTTGCAACTGGGCCCCTAACACTACATGTAGGTCGGATCTTTGACCTTCGTGCAAGCTAGTCTGTTGACCCCCACGTAAGCTTGACTTCTGACCAATACGTAAGCTTGACTTTTGACCATCTTGTGGTTTTGACTCGTGACCACCTCATCTCACCGACCCCACAATCATGCACCGTATCACAAGCCTCCCCCTCAAATCTAGTCGAAGGAGAATGTAGTCCGACTGACTAGACCCGAATCCTATTGTCACCCGATTTGGATTCCTGACATCTGCCCTGCATTTGCCTACTGGCTGGCCTTTTTTCCAATGTCCCGCTTAAACTTTATCACCTTTTGTAAGAGATAGCCTAGATGTTAATGTGTGCGTGATGAATCTTCGATTCCCTATCATGCCTTTGTCTTATAAATAGCCTACTGTTTCACAATATGTCGTTTATGGTTCTGATGTAATCCCTTCACCTTCTCCTCCCCTTTAAAAGGTCCGAGTATACCTCCATCATCTTTTCTTCAAGCTACCCTCTTGTTAATAGAGTATGAAGCTTCCATGGAACCTGCAATGGAATCCAGCGAACTCGCTTCTTTGCTTCAACAAATTGCCCATCTGACGGAGTTATTGGCTTAGAAAGAGAAAGCCTTGCTGGAGATGACTGAAAGAAGAGATCTTCAAGTGTCCCTTACTCATGAAATGGAAAACCTCTGGTTGGCCACCAAATCCAGAACTCGGGCCAAGATTGCTCTCAAGCTTAAAGCTCAATCAGACTCCCAAGGCCAAGTTCACTATATTATCTACTTAAAGATGAAACATGAGGACGAGGTGACCCTCCTGAAAGGGGAAGGATGGATCAAAGAGGAGACTATTGGCTAACTGAAGTGCACCATCGATCTTATTAAGGAAGATCTAACTAGAGCTCAAACTCATCTGGCCAGGAAGGATCAAGCCTCTGGATCTGGATATCGTAATGATAATGGGAACTAAAAAATTGTTCAGCTTTAGATAATATCCCTTGTATTATCTGCTTTTAATCTTGTGGGTCTGTACTTCAAACTTTTGTCGAGCAATATCCCTTGTCTTATCTGCCTTCATCCGCCCTCTAGGTTACGGGTCTACGGGTCTAGATTTCTTTATTTTTTATAGTATCGTTCCGTAAACGCCTGTCTTCAAGGAAATATGCCAAAAAAGATACCTTATAAAGGATAACTTACTCACCTTGCCTTTTTTCCTGCTTGAAAGGAATGGAACGTCATGACTTATATAGACCTGCTTGCTTGCTTTTGTACTGACCGTAAGAATACGGATGTAGATCTGTTGAGCATGAAAGTATACCATGGGGATCCATATTAAAGTGAGAGTGAGAGATACTAACCAAGAAAACCATTAACCGTGAGAGCATACTCACTTATAACTCGCACTGGAGCGAGAGTCTGGGACCCGACCTGGACAGTCGTTGGGCGTGAGAGCATGCTCACTTATAACTCGCACTGGGGCGAGGGTCTGGGACACGACCTGGACGGTCGTTGGGCGTGAGAGCATGTTCACTTATAACTCGCACTAGGTCGAGATTCTGGGACCCGACCTGGACGGTCGTTGGGCGTGAGAGCATACTCACTTATAACTCACAATGGGACGAGAATCTGGGACCCGACCTGGACGGTCGTTGGCATGAGAGCATGCTCACTTATAACTCGCACTGGGGTGAGAGTCTGGGACCCGACCTGGACGGTCGTTGGGTGTGAGAGCATGTTCACTTATAACTCGCACTGGGCCGAGAGTCTGGGACCCGACCTGGACGGTCATTGGGCGTGAGAGTATGCTCACTTATAACTCGCACTGGGGCGAGAGTCTAGGACCCCACCTAGACGGTCGTTGGGCGTGAGAGCATACTCACTTATAACTAGCACTAGGGCGAGAGTCTGGGACCCGACCTGGACGGTCATAAAGAAATTCTTATGGGTTGGCCCAGGAATCGGTTTAACCATTGCAGATTTCCTAAAATTCTCGCCCGGGTGATATGCTATAGAGGTCTGACCCGCTAGGCGCTACTTGAGACGTCTCCTGCACACATTTCAAGCAAGTTCTAATTAGATCAATATTTATTTGCTTATCTGAGGAGCGCCAAATTCAAATCCTTGTGTCCCTTCATTTTCCTTCCTCTTTCCCGAGGTAGTCTTATACTCATAACGCATGGTCTTGCTTTTCCCAAGGTAACCGCATGGCTGCCTTTCTTGCTGACGTACGACCTTCACGCGCCAGCATGATGCCGTACAAAAATCCCTTTTGATGACTTCCTTGTCCCATCTATTATTAAGACCTTTTTAATGTCTTTCCTAGAGAGGCGACACGTGCCCCATGACCTTATATAGTTTCTGTAGATGATCAGCGCCTTTTGGCATGCTACCCTAGATCCGACGACTCAAGTTACTGTGCCCCCTTCTCTTCTTTCGATGTTTCCGAGGGGCCTCTCTTTATAAGCCCTAAAAGTCGTCCGCCATCACCTTCTCACCTTACTGTCGTTTTTCAGCTCTGTCGCTTATTGTTCCATCTCTTAAGCTCTCCCCTGATTATTGCTCGCCAGCACTTCTCCTCCCCGTCTTCGTCTGCTCCCTCACTCTAGTTTCCAATGGCAGAAGGTAACATAGCACCTTGGTATACGTATTACATTTCCGACATAGATAATAGTGATCTGGCTATGAACCGGGAAAGCCTACATCTTCCCAATGGGTATCGACTGTGCGCTCCCAGACCAACAAAGCATCCTTCTTCCCCTCCCCAAGGCTTTGTAACCTTCTTCAAGGACCAACTTTTGGGAGGTCTCTGCTTTCCCCTTCATCCGATTTTCTCTTCTTTAAGTCAGTACTTTAGGGTCCCTCTCTCACAGTTCGTCCCGAATGTCATTTTGCCATCTGTGGCATGGTCATCCTGTATAGAGTGTACCGAATTTTTTTTTACTCCAGAGCTCTTTCATCATTTTTATTCGCATAAAAGGTCCGAGCCTAGGGTGTTTATGGTGCAATCCCGGGTGGGATGCAAGTTTTTCTCCGATATGCCTTCCTCCAACAAAGGTTGAAAATCCCGCTTTTTCTTTATCAGATTACTCGAATTGGTGACCTGGCCGACCCAGTGGCGTTCTTCTCTTCCCTCCCCTTTCGAATTGCATGAACATACTCATCAGCCTGTCTTCCATTCAGCTTCAAAGAAACTACAGGGAGTCCAACTTCTCCTCTCTGTAATACTGCGAGAAGACTTTTTGCATTTTTTTCGGACTTAGCCCAGTCCCCGCTGCAATAGGGGCTCCATTTGGTAAGATTTTGTTTTAGAAGAGCCGAGCTGACCCTTCGGCTACCTCTTCTCACGCAATCGCGGGCACGACGGAACCGTCTGGGTCCTCCACCTCACTGCTTCTGCCAGCAGGCTCTGAAACTATCCCTGCCACTCTGGAGCCCGTCGAGGGAGAGCGGGCTCCATCTCCTCCTCCAGACACACGCCTGCGACTTAAGCGTAAGCGTAAGAGAGTCGCTCCTGCGGCCTCGTCTTCTCCGCCTCCTCGTCTTGGACAAACATTGAAGGTTCCTCAAGTGCGACCCCAAACACCCGGAGCTTCTGCTCAAGAGTCTCCCCGAGTGGGGGATGTACCGGCCTCTACTCCCGTCCGGGTCCTGGCTCCTGAGCAGGCCAGTCCTTCTACTAGATCTGCTGAAAACCAGCCCGGGGGCCCGGCCAGTCCTACCATCCTTCCAACCACCTCCTCTCTATCAGCTGCACCCCCCCCCCCCCCCCCAACAAAGCCCAGAGGAACAAGCAGGATTTCACAGCCCATTGGCACCTTCCCTCTGTGGCCGAATTAGCATCAAACCAGGCAGGAACTTCAGCAGAAGCAGACGTCCCTCCGGTTCGTGGCAAAATTTTTCTGCAGGGGGACCTAGCCACTCTTTTGTGATCCGCCACCGAGCAATTTTGTGGAGGCTCTCAGTGGGAGAGTCTGGATTTGGCTGCCCGACACATTATATTGGTGAGTTTCCCTTACCTCGACTTAACTCCGATATTATTGTTGATTTTCTTCTTGTTAATGAGCAGGCCTGCTCCAGTAGCCTATGCCTGACCAGTTTTGCCACTGACCTGCTCCGAGAAGTAGATTCCTTAAAGGCCCGCCTCCGGGAAGCGGAATTACCGCTGACTCCCTGCGATCCGTTTGCCCCCCTAGACTCTTATCTGCATGCGGTTGGGGAGTCTGCCCAGTCTACTCACGACCTAGCTCAGGAGTCCACCGAAAAGATAAAGAAGCTACAGGCGGCCCTGCAAACCAGCGACTCCAAGCTGAATTCAGAGGGGCTGTGTCGTCGTCAGTTGGCGGATGAATTGAGGGAGAAGAATTCCGAGTTGGCCTCCATTTCTACAGACCTGAAGACCCTCCAGGAGTCTTATACGTCTCTACAAAAAGACCTGGAGGTTGTCCAAGCAAACCTGGCAGCCAGCGCCGACCGGAAGAAAGTTTTCAAGGCTCAGCAAGATCAAGACCACACCACCATTAAGGCCCTTCAAGCAGATCTCCACAAGGCACAAACAGAGGCTTCCACCCTGAAGAAAGAGAAAGCACTGGCCCTGGCCTCTACAGAGGAAGTGCGGGTAGAGCTGGTGAAGTACAGATCAGGCGAAGGAGAGTGTCTCGAAGTTTACAGGCTCTCTTATATTAAGTCTCCCTTGTTCCAGAAGAAGATAGGGGACTTCGCCAATCGGATGGTCTGCTACGGAGGTGTGGGCGCAATGTGCCAACTGTTTGAGAAAAAATTTCTTCGCTCCGCCCCCCCCCCTGCTGACTTCCTGGACAGGGAGCGCCTGCTAGATGAAGTCTTCCCGTCTTTCGCCTCGGATACCGACTTCTAGACACTTCCGGCTCCTCTCTCCGACAATGCGATTCCTCCAGGCCCTCAGCCATGACATGATGTGATCCTCTGTGTAATTTTGAAGTTTGACAGACCTACCTGTGTACATACAGATGTTGAAACTTAGCGCACCCATTGATCTGTTTTCCAAAGCTACTTGTTCTTCGCCCTAGTATCGATTTGTTTCTTGACTTGGGATTTATTTATTTCCCGACCTGGGATTAGTTTTGAACTTGAAGATTGAACTTGGAGACATTTCGACCAGGGTCTCTAGAACTTTGCCATTCGTGCCCCGAGCTAGTTCTCGATCTGACTTCATCCCTTACTGAAACTGATTCCCAAGCTAGGTTTATCATTTACCGAGAATAATTCCCGAGCTGGATTCATACCTTAATGAAAATGACTCCCGAGCTAGACTCATCCCTTAACGAAACTGAATATAT
The DNA here is from genome assembly GCF_018446385.1 of Zingiber officinale. Lineage (NCBI taxonomy): Eukaryota > Viridiplantae > Streptophyta > Magnoliopsida > Zingiberales > Zingiberaceae > Zingiber > Zingiber officinale. Next base: position 137,572,798 of record NC_055990.1, on the reverse strand, counting down.
TTCCCCACGGAACTCGTACCACTTTGCCATGTGTAATACCGTTTCCCGAGGTAGCTCTTGATGACCCTCGTACATTGGGCCATCTATAGTCGCCTCGATTTCTGTAGGGATCCGACGACTTCTGTTATTTCACTATTCTGAACCACTTTTACTATGGATCGTTGGATGGTAGTTTGACTCTTTTTCCCTCATGAATCGCCGCTATAAATAGGTCACCGCCGCCATTCTATGGAGCTTTTTCATTGGCACTTCCATCATTATCGCTCTCTGCTCTTTCTGCTTCCGTGCATCCTTGTACCTTCTGCTCTTGGCTTCCTTCTTTTGTTCCTGACTTCCACTTAAGCTTTCCCCATGGCCTTCCCCAATATCATTTGCTCCCCTGGAGTCTCCACTTTCGATGGCATGGATCAGGATGATCTGCGCTTTACCTATGAAATCTCGAGGGATATGCATATTATCATCCCTACGACGCTGCACAAAGCCTCTGCTCCTCCGGTGGGATATGTTACTTTCTATAAGGAACAATTCATGGTCGGGCTTCTCCTCCCTATCCATCCTCTATTCTCTGATGTAAGCCGTTATTTTCGAATTTATTTAGGCCAACTGACTCCCAACTCTGTAAAGATTCTATGCGGCTTTGTGATCCTGTGCGAAGTATGCGAGATCTCCTGGTTCGCCCGCATGTTCCTCTACTTCTTCACCCCTCGCTAGTATAGTGAAGACTTATTTCGTTTCCAAGCCCGCACTAGGACCACTTTCTTCTGCCCTATTTCTTTCTCTGATCCATCGTGGAAGGATAAGTACTTTTTCCTCCAATTTCCTTTCATTGTAGAATGGCCTACCGGCTGGCAACGCCTCCTCCCCTCAATACCTTATGTGGGGGACTTTAGTACTGACCCCCTCTTTACAAACGCTTTTGCCCGACTGAGGGGCTGGCGACTAGATTTGACAAGGCTGCTATTTGAGGATATGTTGGCCTTCTTCCGACTGAGTCGTATTTCTGCAATTGAGCTACCCCATTCCCTGTGTAAGTTTCGTTTGCCCTTGAATTGTTTCATTCATTTGGTGTGATGTCTGTAATTCTGACCTTTTAATGCAATTAACACCTTACTCCGCACGTCAGAAGTTCATCCTCTCCCTCTGAACGAACAAGAGATAATGTGCAGGAGTAGGATGATACTGGACAGGAGGCTCCTTCCCCATGCTGTTCCTGCTAGGCTGGGAGCTACTCCCACATCCTCTCCCCGATCAGCTTCTTAGCCTTCCGTCCGCCCGACCACCCGACCTCCTTCAGGGTGGGACGACATTCCTTCTGCCAGCTCTTCTTTCCGAGCGGCTTTTCGGGCAGCCCGGCGGGTACGCATCGTCGATCCGGCTAGAGCTGCCCCCCCCCCCCCCCCCCACCTCATCTATCCCGATCACCCTCCTCAGACTCAGACTCAGACAACCAGCCTCTGAGATTCCGCAGGTGTCGTCAATCAGAGCCAGACCTAGGTGCTGGAAGCGCTAGTTGTTCCTCTACTGAAGGTGATAGCCACCCATTTTCTGGTCCCGTTCCCCGATCTCCCATTTTTTCTGCACCGACCCCGGTCCTACAACTGCTGCAGATCCTCCCACTACACGCGCCCCAGAACAGGTTGTATCTCCTTCTTCTGAGTCTATCCATACTGCTGCCCAAGTACCCCATGACATGGCAGGTCCTTCAGCTACACCTCCACCCAGTGAATCAAGACCGGGGCCATCTCCCTCGGCCCCTTCGCATCCTCCTGAACTGTCAGCCCCATCTCAGCAACCACCTGGCCCTTCCTATCGCCATTATTATTCCACTACCCCCTCTAACTCAAGGCTGTTGTACCAACAGGATGCCCCCACCAGCTGCCTTTTCATGAGAGGGCAACTGGCTACTTATTGGGATGAAAGCGTTAAACAAATGGAGAACTTATCTGTACCTAATCGGATAGAGAGATTTTCAGAGTTGTATGTTCAGGTGCATTTCACTTACTTCATGCAATAAAACTTCTTTTACTCTTCTTAAACGCTGTAGCTTGATGGCTCAAGCCCACGCCGAATCCTTGGTGATAAATAGAACACTTCAATTCAGCTGCCATCGCAATAAGGTGCTAGCAGATAGGGTATCCAAGCTGGAGTTGTAATTGAATGACCCCGCAGCAGCCGACCGTGCTCAAAGAGTCGAAATAGGGGCTTTGAAGAGGATGAATGCTCAACATCAACAAGCTCTACGGATGGCTGACCAAGAACTCCATACCCTTCGCGAAGAAAAGAGTCAAACCTAGGGTATTCACAAACAAACTATGGATCAGCTGACCCGGGAGCTGAAAGCTAAAGAAACCCTCTTGCAAGAACAGCGCAGAACTATGGAATCTCAAGCTGCCGAGCTGCTTGCCTTGAAGACCGAATTATCCCAGGCCCGCTCTGGCCTCTCTGGAGTTACTTCGACCCTGGAGACAAAGCCGAGAGGTCTATCTCCACTCTCTAGAATTCGGAGTTCAAGTGGGAGACTGTTTCGTAGTCGCTGTATCCTCTGGGGCGGCAAGGTCTGTGAGGCAATTGTATGAGCGAGGATATCTCAAGTCTACCCCTCCCGCGGACTTTTTAGATCATCATCGCATCTTGGACAAGATGCCTAATGAAGTCTTCTTCGCTTTCAAGTAGTCTGTATCTGTTCCTTGTGTCATGTGTAAGTGGAACCACTCTTTGATAATGACTGTTGTATTTTGCTTTTGATCATCTGGTTTTTTAATAATCTACTCGATGATTTACAAAAGGTGTACCAACCCTGACCGGGCAAACAATTTTACCGGCTGATTAATATATTCCCGACCTGATAAACATGTTTCCGACCTACCCTACTCTTTCTTAGCCTTGTCCTTATAGGGATCATATCTTGCCAACCCGAGCAGTGTCTAGATGCGATAAGGCCGAAGGTAGTTAGCGCTCCAGGGCCGCTCTAGATTCCTACCTCGGTCCTCCTGCAAGTAGTATGCGCCTGATGCTAATTTTTTGACAACGGTGTAAGGCCCATCCCATTGAGGTGATAGCTTAGTCACATCTCCCACGGGTTTCACTCGCTTCCAGACCAGGTCTCCCTCTCCGAAGAAGCGAGGGACCACCTTTCTGTCATAATTTTACCGCATCCTTTGTCGATAAGCAAATAGCCGAGCTACTATTTGTTCACGAGTTTCGGTAATGAAGTCCAGCTCTGTCAATCATCGCTCAGCATTTTCTTCATCATATAGAATTCTTCTAGTTGAGGGCACCCCAATCTCCACGGGTACCACTGCTTCACTGCCGTAGACTAGGTGGAATGGACTGAGGCCTGTGCTTTCCCTGGGTGTCGTACGGTAGGTCCAGAGAATACTCTGTAGCTCATCTACCCAATATCCTCCAGCATGATCCAGCTTTACTTTAAGTCTCCTTACAATTTCTCGATTGATCACCTCGGTCTGCCTATTACTTTGCGGGTAGGCTATAGAGGTGAAGGCCTGTATGATACCGAATCCCTGATACCAGACCTGGATCTTCTGACCTTGAAACTGCCTCTTGTTATCTGATACCAACTTGTGAGGTATGCTGAATCTGCACAAAATATTCCTCCATAAAAATTGAATAACTGCTCCTTCGGTAATCCTGGCCAGAGCTTCGGCTTCCACCCACTTGGAGAAGTAATCAACGGCTACCAACAAGAATCGCCTTTGACCGGTTGCCATAGGAAAAGGTCCCACAATATCCATACCCCACTGATCGAAGGGGCAAGAAACTATAGAAGTCTTTAGTGCAGAGGTAGGCATATGCATCAGATTCTGATGTTTCTGACAGGACAGACAAGTGTTCACAAGTTGTTGCGCATCCTTTTGTAGAGTGGGCCAGAAAGAGCCATCCAGCAGCACTTTCCGAGCTAGCGTTCGACCTCCGGCATGGCTGCCATAGCATCCTAAATGCATCTCTCGTAGGACCTGGTCTGCCTCCTCTATGCTTATACATTTGAGTAAAGGCTTGGAGAATGTCCGCTTGTATAGTTGATCCCCCACCATGGTGTATGCATGGACCTTTTTCTTGACCAGTCATGCTTGTTCCAGGTCTGTTGGCAAGGTGCCCTGTTGAAGATAGCTAATCATAGGCGCCCGCCAGTCAATAATCCCGTCTATGTTATTTTACATATCTATCTGGGCTATTAAGAAGGTCTGAGCTGTTGGACTGTCCAGCACCCATGTGGTCAGGGAGCTGCCCATCTTGGTTAACTCATCAGCTCTACCGTTTTCAGATCTAGGGATCATGCTCACAATGACCTCCTTGAACTCTTGCTTCATTCTCCCATAGGCCTCCTGATATATTTGTAACTTGTCGCTATTAATCCCAAAGTTGCCAGTTACTTGTTGAGTTACTAATTGGGAGTCCGAATAAATGATTACTCGAGCGGCTCCCACATGTCTAGCTGCTTGCAGACCTGCCAATAAACCTTCATATTCTGCCTCATTGTTGGTAGCTCTGAAGTTTAGCCGCACGACCAATTGCAAGATGTCTTCTTGAGGAGATATCAGAAGAACTCCGACACCGCTCCCCTGACGTGTAGCTAACCCATCTACATATACTTTCCAGATCTCCTCTGAGTCAGTCTTATGAATCTCAGTCAGAAAATCAGCCAAGGCTTGTGCCTTAATAGCGGTTCAAGGTTGACAGACGATCTTATATTCTCCCAACTCGGTCGCCCACTTGATGAGCCGGCTCGCAACCTCAACGTTAGTTAGGGCTTTGCCCATAGTACTGTTGGTCAGGACTGAAATGGGATGTACCAGAAAGTAAGGCCTTAGACGCCGAGCTATAAGTACCAATCCATAAACCAACTTTTCCATAGTTATGTACCGAGACTCAGCTCCTTTCAATAAATGACTGAAAAAATACACCGACCTTTGTACATTGTCCTGCTCCTTCACTAACACTGCTCCCACTGCCTCAGGGGTAGATGACAGGTAGTCCCACAATGGCTCTCCTGCAATATGTTTGAACAAAGAAGCCAGGGTCTCCAGATAGTCTTTTAACTCTTTGAAGGCCCACATGCATTTTTCATCCCACTGGAACTTAGAGCCTTTTCGGAGAACTTTGAAGAAGGGTGCCGCTTTGTCTGTCGATCTGGAGATAAAACGGGACAGGGTCATTATCCTGTCAATCAGCTTCTGAGCCTCCTTCAAGTTCTGAGGAGCCTTCATATCCCGGAGCGCTCGGACCTTTTCTGGGTTGGCTTCGATTCCTCACTCAATGACAAGGTAGCCCAAGAACATCCCCCCCCCCCTTTAGCTCCAAATAGCCACTTCAAGGGATTTAACTTCAACCCATACTGCTTCAGGGTGTTGCAAGTCTCTTCTACATCAGCTATCAGATTCCTAGCCAAGGCGGACTTGATTAGTATATCATCCACATAGACTTCCACGTTACGCCCGGCCTGCTTCCGAAAGATTTTATCCATCATCCGCTGGTACATGGCGCCAGCATTCCTGAGTCCGAAGGGCATGACCGTATAACAGAATGCACCATCAGCTGTAATGAAACTGATTTTTTCTTGATCTTCCATAGCTAGGGGGATTTGATGGTACCACTAGTAAGCATCTAGCATACAGATTCTCTCACAGCTAGCCGTCGAGTCTACCAGCTGGTCAATTCAGGGTAGAGAATAGCAGTCTTTAGGGCTGGCTCGATTGAGATCCCGGAAGTCTATGCAGGCCCTCCATTTATTATTTGGCTCGGCTACCAAAACCACATTGGAAAGCCAAGACGGGAATTGTATTTCACGAACATGTCCTGCTTTCCAGAGCTGATCCACTTCAGCTCTGATTATTTTATTCTGGTCGGCTGAGAAATTTCCCTTCTTCTATTTTACAGGCCGGGCATCTGGAAGGAGATGCAACTTGTGCTCTACCACTTCATGCTTGATCTCAGGTAATTCTTCAGTGGACCAAGCAAAGACATCTCTATTGCGGGTCAGACACTGGATCAGCTCTTCTTTAAGCTCCAGAGGTAGGTCACCTGCTACCCAGGTAAGACTTTCTGGACGTTCAAGATATAGTTGGACTTCCTCCCAAGGAATAGGTTATTTAGCTATGGGTCGGGGCTCTTCTTGAATGGCGTGCATAGCTCCGTCCTAAATCCTCTATGCTTTTCGAACTTCTACTTTGACCATGTCAATGTAGCATCGCCGACAGCCCCGCTGTTCGCCCCTAACTTCTCCAACTTGATCCTCGACCAAGAACTTGATCTTCTGATGAAATGTAGAAACTGTCGCTCGGAATTCGTGCAAGGTCGGTCGGCTCAAAATGACATTGTAAGAGGAGGGTGAGTCAACTATAAGGAAGGTGCTCCTCCTGGTTCTGACCAATGGTTCGCTTCCCAAGGATATGGCCAGTTTGATCTGACCCATGGGCCTTACTTCATTACCAGTGAAGCCATATAGGGAAGTAGCCACTGGCTGGAGCTCACTGGCGTCAATTTGCATTTCTTCGAAAGTCGGCCGGAATAAGACATTCACAGAGCTGTCAGTATCCACGAAGACTCTGGCCACTCGGCTGTTGGCTATTATGGCTTTGATGATGAGAGCGTCGTCATGGGGCAGCTCCAGTCCTTCCAGGTCCTGCGGTCCAAAGCTGATGACTGGGCCAGCAGCTTACTCCTGGCTACATCCTACAGCATGGATCTCTAATCGACGTTCATGAGACTTGCGCGCCCGGCCTGAATCCCCGTAAGTGGGACCTCCGGAGATCATGCCTATGTCTCTTATGGTCTCGTTGCCTCGATTTTCTGCCTCACGGGCTCCTCCTGGTTCTCCAGTGTGCCCTTGTGGCTGCATATTTGGCCCTTCTTGCTTAGATCGGGGTTGGCTAACCTGCCCCGCTGCATTACGCCGCTCCTCTATCATTCGCTGGACCTGAGGAGCCAACTCAGGTGGTGACAAACCCAGCTCAGCAGCTCACCTAGAATCACGAGCGAATTGGTAGCATTCGTTGGTAGCGTGTGTGTGGGACCGATGATATGTGCAATAGCATGGTCCCCATGGTCCAGGTCAAGGACCTAAACTGCGGCTACCCGTGGCACCGGTCGGGCATCCTAATCGGGGTGGAAAGTTGGTCGGACATCCCGAGCACGTGGGAGAGGCTGAGCGAACGGTTGAGGTGCTCTTCTCTCTGGCCTGTTGATAGCGGGAGGTGGCTTGTCTGCCTTCTTTCACACCGCTTGCGCCTCCTCCACATTGATATAACTGGTCGCCTTCTCCATCATCGCATCGAAATTCTTTACGGGATTTCTAATGAGATCCCTAAAGAACTTTCCCTCAATTAACCCATGGGAGAAAGTGCTTATAAGTATCTCTGATGTGGCCGAGGGAACGTCCTGGGCCACTTGATTGAAGCACTTGATATAGCTCCTCAATGGTTCGGCAAGCCTTTGCTTGAGAGCGAACAAGCAATGATCAGTCTTCTGATATTTCCTGCTGCTGGAAAAGTGGCACAGGAATGCTATCTTGAAGTCAAAGAAGCAGGTGATGGACCCGTGCGGCAATCCATCAAACCATTTCTGGGCAGAACCCGACAAAGTGTTCAGAAACACGCGACATTTAACGGCGTCGCTGTACTGATGCAGCAGGGCTGCATTCCTAAATTTGCAGAGGTGGTCTTCAAGATCCTTATTGCCATCGTATTCACCAATAGCAGGGGGTCGGTACCCTTTCGGTAGCTTTTCTTCCAGGATTTTAGAAGAGAAGGTCACTTTCTCTTCTGGTTCCGACCGACGTTCGTCGCGCAGGATGATAGCCTTCCCTTTCTTCGAATCTTTGGGTAACTAACTTTCAGCCACAAAAACTTGAGGTTGCTCCTTGTGGCTGTAATATCCAGGCTCAGGTTGATAGTAACCTTGGCCCGGCTCCCTATGGAAAGCAGGGGGAAACTCCAAAGGTTGTTTCCATTTGGAGCCTCGATCAGAGGCATGAGCAGGTTCTTTGGAAACCTCAAGTAGCCTTTTTAGTCGAGAGGCGGTTGTTTGCTGCTTTTCTGAGGCCGCCCGTTTTTTGGCCTCCTTGAAGAGTTCATACTCTCCCGCAGTCATAGTCACGTTGATTCGTCCCGAGTCCTCCATCGTTACGTTCCGGAACAGGTAGTTGTATTCCCACAGACGACGCCAAATTTGATCCCGTCCGGAAGCTGAGTCAAACAGAGACAGGTGATGCTGGAGTCGAGGTTGACGGAAAGTCGCTGTGAGGCCTGGTCGATCTGGCACCCACCGGGAGCCTTGACACGAACGGATGACGAGGGTAGATGACGGGGATGGTGAAGCAAGGATGCTGCGCACACTCAGACGAGCCCACAAGTCGTTAGAGATCAAAAACCAGGGAAAAAGTCTCTGGGTCAGACCCTCCTACGCTCAAGTCAGGTACTTTTTCTCCAGAAGCACAGAGAAAGGACGAAAAGTAAAGACGAGTAAGAAATGACGAGTGAGCGTACCTGTGTAAGGGACAAAGCATCCCTTTTTATACCGCAATGGATGCTTCTGGAGTCTGACGAGTGTTAGGGAATGTCAGATATCAGGCTTTGTCTAGCGTTGGATGACACGTGGCGTCTTCTTATAAGTCCAGGATGGAACCAGAGTGCTGTGAGTACCCGACCATTGGCATATTCTCTGACAGGCAGTGATTATTCTCTGACAGATGGTTACGATTCCTTAGACTGCTTGTCGTGTAGCGCCCGGCCTCCTCCTCTCGTTATCCCTGTACTGGCTCTTTGTATTTTCTGGTCCTGACCTATGAGCGCAGACCTGTAGCTATCCTCTACTGCTTTGTGCATCTGGACCTGCACATGCCCTGGGTCACGACCTGTATGCCTCGGTGTGCTTCCACTTCTCTTGGATTCCGACCTGTATCCGTCAGTCGGCTTCCGCTCATCCTGGATCTTGACCTGTATCTGTCAGTCGACACAATCCCGACCTGTACGCTTGTCAATGTATCCTGTACCGCAAGGCTAGAAGCCCTAACCTGTATCCTTGGTTGGTCAATCTCGACCTGTATGCTATGTTCTGTGACACAAGGCTAGAAGTCTCGACCTGTATCCTTGGTTGGCCAATCCTGACTTGTACGCTCTATCCCGTGTCGTAAGGCTAGAAGCCCTGACCTGTATCCTTGGTTGATCAATCCCGACCTGTACGCTATGTTCTGTGCCACCAGGCTAGAAGCCTCGACCTGTATCCTTGGTTGGCCAATCCCAACCTGTACACTCTGTCCTGTGTCGCAAGGCTAGAAGCCTTGACCTGTATCCTAGTTGGCCAATCCTGACCTGTACGCTATGTTCTGTGCCACAAGGCTAGAAGCCCCAACCTGTATCCTTGGTTGGCCAATCCCGACCTGTACGATCTGTCCTATGTCGCAAGGCTAGAAACCCCGACCTGTATCCTTGGTTGGCCAATCCCGACCTGTACGCTATGTTCTGTGCCACAAGGCTAGAAGCCCCGACCTGTATCCTTGTTTGGCCAATTCCGACCTGTACGCTATGTTCTGTGTCACAAGGCTAGAAACCCCGACCTATATCCTTGGTTGGCCAATCCCGACCTATATGCTATGTTCTGTGCCACAAGGCTAGAAACCCCAACCTGTATCCTTGGTTGGACAATCCCGACCTGTACGCTATGTTCTGTGCCACAAGGCTAGAAGTTCCGACCTGTATCCTTTGATGGCCAATCCCGACCTGCACACTATGTCCATTCTTAAGACGTCATTCGTGCCTAACCCAGCCCATCTTGCAACTGGGCCCCTTGCATTACACGTAGGTCAGATCTTTGACCTTCGCGCAAGCCAGTCTTTTGACCTCCATGTAAGCTTGACTTCTGACCAATACATAAGCTTGACTTTTGACCATCTTATGATTTTGACTCACGACCACCTCATCTCACCGACCTCACGATCATACACCGTATCAATTTACAAGATCAGAATTTCTTCTTCTCTCAACTTCTACTATATTTTACATTCACTACCTAAAGTGACTTAAGTATCGGGAGTTTAACTTTGACACCCTTTGACTTGTACACGTTCACATTTGTTAGTGTATAGTATAGATAAATTGACTCCCAAATGATAAATTTAGAAGTTTATCTTTTTTACATGCCAGTTGACATATTTGAAAACGTCTTTCTATACATATATAACCTTTTTTCTTGTAAAAAAAATTTTAATTTCTTATGTTTCTTATGGTCATAACTCTCATAATCTGTTGATTCTCTTTCGCTTCTTGTTCGAATCTTGAGAATAAGATGTTTAGTGAATACTCTCAGATTTTTCATGTCTTAGTCTCTTCTCCTCTTTTACGCATTGAGCCATGATTTGTAAAATTGTGATCCAGATCATCAGCTGGGGACATAGATAAAGTAGATCCTGTGAGTCAGATTGACCTTGCATCTGCTGCTGCAATGATGTTTGGAAGGATACCATTCGTAATCATATAGAAGCAAGATCTAAATCTGGCCTTTGTACAAATTCACTCATCTTAGATCACCAATCTTCACTGTAGAGGAGCTAATATGGCATGCTGTTATGGAAGATATATTAGCACTATTCTTCTAGGTGCTAATTTAGTTATCATAATTCAATCATATCGATGATTTAGTCAGTGTTGCAGGCACTTCTTTCTGGTTGCTCAGCTGAAGGATTGGCTTCGATACTACATTGTGACAGTTTCAGAAACTTTCTACCAACAAGTGCCAAGGTCAACTGCCTTTCAGATGCTGATTATTTCATAAATATGTAAGCTATGCATTCTTCTTAAATCGAAGAATGCACCAATCAAATCGATTGTTAGTTGTGCCATTTGACAGGAAGGATATTACTGGAACTGAACACATCAAAACCTTTTGCCAAGTGAGATCCTTCCAAACTTGTAGGATCCTTTGAGTGGGTTATGGATTAGATTGGCTATCTTTTACTACTATACATGTATATCTTGGAAAAGTCTCTTTCTGTACCTCTAATATATAATTTTGTGAGCCTTTCTCTTTCCCTCTTTTACATCTCAGAAAATAAACCCTAAACTTTTAGATATATAGGGTGTTAGAAATGTGAATGGAAAAAATGACGAATGAGACTTCTTTATGTATGAGTTTTAAGATACTATGGTTGATTTATATTGTTGCACATGCATTATGATGTGAATAAATGCACGAGAAAAGACTTTCTCTCATGTATGAGTGTCAAATCTCAAATTAATGGGTAGTAAATGACTTTAATTCGGCAATCAAATTACTCAGACTCTGCACTTGGACTCAACAGTTAGACATACAAGATTATCCTCTCAGACCACTCTCACATATAAGTCTAAATTTAATTTATAAATTTAGTATTTTCTCCAAAAAAAAAAAAGACTCGAACAACATATCCCTACATAGGGATCAACGAAGAAAAGAATAGCAAAGAAGTACCAACATTCATGAAAGACTCCAATTGGTCTTTTTCATATCGTATAAATTCTTGGGCATAAAACTTTTCAACAAATTTACATATATCGACAACTCTGAAAGACTCCATCACATTTTGAGGATTTAAGTCATTATTAAGAATGAACAATTCCATAGCATCATCAATAAAGCATCCATTAGTTTCTTGCAACCGTAAATCTATTGAAGCATAAAAGAGGTCTACCTGATAATGATGGTTACTAGGAAAATTGTCTTGTCGAGGATGGGATCGACCTCGTCTATTAATATATGAAGCACTAAAATCAGGAATGTTAATATTTTGAAGTTCACAAAAAGATTTCATTTTTACAAGCAAATCATTCCACTTATTACCCCTCTCATTGGTTAAAGTAAATTCTTGATAGATAATATAAACTTCATTGCATTTATAATATCATGAGACTTACTTTGTAAAGTCTGACAAAGGATATTTGTGATCCCTATAACCTCCTTTTTTTAGTTGGCACCATGAATCTAGATTTTGGAATTGACTAATCCTAAGGGTGTCTAATCCAGGCCCATGGAAGTTTTCCACCGACCACCAAGGTACATCGGGAAGCACTTATGGAGGCTCATTCAGACGGCTAGTGTTATTAGGTATGCTTCTCACTAGAGGAAAAAATCCCCTGTAGTGTACGTGTCGGAGCTGAAACTCAAACCTTAAATTCTTTGGTTATCCGTTGGAGAGTCTAATCATTGCACCATTATTTCGGGAGTCTATAATCTCTTTTATAAGATGCAAGATGAGTACAAAATCAAAGAATTCATTTCATCATACAAAAATGTTGCATATGCTCGTTGAGAAGGAAGTTCATCCTCCATAACCTTGAGTAATACTATACACGATGCACTAAACATCTTAATTAAGTCTACCAATGATCTCAAATAAGAACTCCAGCATGTATCAGCAGCTCACTGTAAAGAACCTATCTGAAAAAGTCTACACTCAATCTCGAGTTCATTAATAACAATCAAATCTACAATGGCATCTGCATGAGCGTTCTTCAATTCATCATTATGCTTATATGAAGAACTAGCAATATTAACTATAAAAGTTAATCTATCAAAAAATTGACAAATAGGTGTCACATTTTTTGATGCTGTAACCAAAACCAATTGTAACCGATTAGCAAAGCAATGAACATAATAAACACTTCTACAAGCTTTTATAATTAAAGCTTGCAAATCCATTAAACTTGCCCCTCATATTGCAAGTGTCATCATTGCTTTGATCTCTAATATTTTGAACACTAAATTGTAGTAAGCCAAAGAAGAATATATAATATTATTTAAAGTCAAAGCCATAGTATTAAATACATGAACAAGCATAAAAAAATGTTCTTGAATGAATCCATTAGTATCTATAAACCTTAATACTATAGACATTTGCTCTCTTTTGACTTATCTTTGGCTTCATCAACAATTATGCAATACTTGGAATCTCTAATTTCTTTATGAATTGCATTTTTTACTCTCACTAAAAACACATGAAATATTTGTTTCTGAATATCATGACTTGTATACTTGGCATTTTTTTTGGAGCTTTTGCAATTGTCTTTGAAAGTTAGTCATTATTCATGGTTTGCACATCCAAAAATTCATGAAAAATTATCATAATTAGATGAACTAGATTTCTTATCATGGCCTCTAAACAGAATTCCTTGAAGCACAAGCAACAAAATCACAAGTATGTGAGCTTTTAATCGAAGATGATTAGTTTGTGACTTGTTCATCATTAAAATTGTTGAATCTCCTTGATATATGTTATGGTTAGTTCATCAAATCATCACATGCCTTTTCAGCATTACAATGGGTGAAGATATCTTTCCCTATATGGCTTAAGAAAACACAAGTTTTTCCATTTCAAACTTTCTTCTAATTATCAAATTCAATCAAAATAAATGCAGATTGATGTAGTATCTTGATGACTTGTTGAAAATAAAACATGGAAAGTAATATGTTTTATTTTTAGTTGGTGAATACTCTAACCTAGAAAATTGCCCATACTAAGTGAAGTGAAATCTGTGAGATTGCTTACTATTTTTATTTAATGGATATTTCTAAAGAATAAGTTGATATACCTTCATATTCAAACGAGCTTGACAAATCTCCTCTCATTGGTTAGGATGATATTTCCAAATTTATCGACACAATTCTAGATCATTCTCTAAAGAATTAAGATCAACATCTTTAGTTTCTTTTTTTGAATCTTTTAGAGGAATTTCATATAGAAGATCATTGTTATTAATCTTATCAATGGAGTTATAAGAGTGATGAATCTATGAAATCTATAACAATGGAAAACTAGAATTACTTCGAATAAGTGAATAATAATTAATAACAACAATATTAAATCAAACATTAAGTCAGTAATAAAAAGTGAATAAGAACAACTTCATCAAAAACAAAAACAAGTTTTCTATCATTTCATCAAATATTAATTCAACAATTCCAACTTCAACTATTTAAACACTTCAATTTCTAAAATGGCAAAATTAAATTAAAATGCCTAAAATTAATCATTTCTAGTTTAAATTGTTATATACTTTCTATTTTAGCTTTAAATAACATTAAACTAAGATTCAAATGACTATTTTTCTTAATTCCACAAAACTAGTTTCAAAACTTAGAACTAAAATTTCTAAACTTGACATTTATAATTCTAATGCCCCGAAACATTCAAATTATACCTACTAAATTCAAAAATCTCCAATTAAAGAAGCTGAAAATTCTGAGAAATGCCTAAAAAAAATCTAGAAATTCCTTCAATACCTCAAATTGATACAAAGTTCATACCTACCTCCAAAGATACAATAAATATCAATTATTGATATCAAAATCAAACCAAAATCGTACAAATCAATCTAAAAATTTGCTAACACTCAACCAGCCTCCGAATTCTCGATTTAGGATTGGAAATAGCTCAAAACTTCTTAAAAATCACCGTCCTAAGTTGCAGAGTGGTCGATAAGATGATGACAGTGAACAAGTTCGCGTGTAACTCCGACACAAAATAAGGGTCGACGACTCATTTCAAGGTCGTGATATTACTTCAAAATTTTGATACCAAAGTACCAATAGAAAACTTAGGTAGTGGATTTTCTGGATATATAAGCAATTCTAAATGTCGATGATACAGTACAATCGATGGTGATATCAGCAACAAGAGTTTTAGGGTGTATTGGAGAAGATCGAGACATCCAATCATTGGAGAGAGAGAATATCTATATAGTAAATTTGAAAAAAATTTTATATAGTAATAAATTAATAATATTATTACTATAAATCTGTCCGTCCGATGTAGATTGTTTTCTTTATATTTTAAGTGTTGTTGGTCTAACATCCATCTCACCATTTGGTTCAGCCATCTCGAGAGTACCATAAATTAGAATAACATTGGAAGATTACTCTATATTCCAATTATATAATTTTTATTAGCTTGTATGATTTTTACTGTGATATTATCATAAACATTCATGATCGTAATATTAAATATTATGTAAAAGACTTCTAACTCATCATCCAACATAACTCTTTATAATATTTATCTATGTCTTTTCTAATATATTTACATGAAATTGATTTAAATTAGTTTGAAACTTTGAAAAAAAAAACTTGTCAAACTAATCATACAAATTAGTACAATCAATAATTTCATCTGATAGTGATCCCATCAACTAACTACTTGTCAAAATAGGCACTCTCTTTTGACTTTTCAAGCATTGACTTAAGCAAACATTTCTCAATCAGGATAAATTATAAAGATTAGACAACAAAAAGGAAAATTCATAAAGACGTTGGTAGATGTAGAGATCGATCATTTTCATGCAGTTTGTGGTTTTGTGTCCCAAGCCAACCTTTGTTGGCCTTAATTATTTTAAGCTATAGGTGTTCGAAGTTTAATTGAACCACACACATGTTGATATAGTCAACAGTGTCCCTCAAAGTCTTTAGTTTAAGCTCCATGATTGCCTTGACAATTTCAATTCTCAAAGTTTGACTCCCAATCTAGTTATTATTCGGCCTCAAAGGTCAACGGGGTTTAATGTCTCTTTACTGAGAACTTGCTAAGAAACAACTTTTGGCAAAGCTATTTGAACGGATGATTCAAGGAAAGATGACATGATATATTTATTTTTAAATTATTGCAAAAGGAAAGATTTACACATTGAAGAACAGTTTGTAAAAAGGTTAAGAGAGATTATTAGTTGCCAAAAAAGTTATAGTGGACCAACATTCATGTTAGGCCATTTTAAGTTTTCATACTTTTTTTTTTATTCATTTCTCCATATGTATTCATGTCGACAAATTGAATTTAGGCATAGTTTGGGCAAGCTCGATACTAACCAAGTTTTAGCTTCCCAATTCTTGTTTGAGACTTATGCCTAAACCTAGTGGACTTTTGTTATATTTTTTTGGTTTAAATATAAGTGAGATGGTTCGATTCCATTCAGAAAGAGTATTTTTAATGTTGCTCTCAATGTGCTACTTTTAGTGTTTAAAGTTAAAATTTTTTAAAGACGCCTCATAATCATTTTTTAAGTATGAAGATTATTTAATTGTGCATTCGAAATTAGGACATTTGCTAAAATGTATACATTCAAATACTAGACCAAAACATAAAATAAAATATAAGATGTGGAACGGTAAATTGTCCAACATTGACAGTTCATGAATTATGATAAGAGCCATCAATTTGGGTGGACATGTTAGGTTAGTCTGCCTCGTCAAATAAACGGATTTGATTAAAATTTTATTAACTTAATTTAAGGTGGGTCTAGATGGGCCGATCCTCCTAGGCCCGTGACCTGCATGGATCAGCCCACGATAAGTTTGGATTGACCCACCGATTGAGAACACATATAAACTAAGTTTTATGTCAGTCTATTATCATTTTTATTACCATCTTAAAATAAAAATAACATTTTTATCAAACAAGAGTGCTAGTTATTTATATTTAAAATTGTTGGGAGATTATTGGTGCAATCATACTCGAATCAAGATTGACTAGTTTCACTAAACTCGAGTGGATTCAAGCTTAAGTTTTGATGTTTAAATAATATGTGAGAAGAGATCAGGTAGGTTGAGGTTGACCGGATATTTGATAATATGTGAGAGAGATGTCAAGTAGGTCATGAAAGACTGGATATTTAATTAGGAAAGTCCTAACTAGATATTAGGAAAGGTACAACCCTAACTCGAGAGTTGGGCAAGGGTAAAGTCCTAACTGGAGGTTAGACAAGGCAAATACCTAACTGCGGTTAGGTAAAGGAAAGTCCAAGCGGGTTAAGGAGGATCACACGTTGGCAAGAAAAAAGTCCTAACTGTGGTTAGACAAGAGAAAGCTCTAATTGAAGTTAGAAAGGGTGGAAGTCTACCGAGTGACTAGTCCTAACAGGAGCTTAGGTAAGTGAAAATTCAAGTGGATCAAGGAGAACTGCACTTGGTGATCGGAAGTCCAACAGGAAGTTGGTAAAGAGAAAGTCCAAGTGAGTCAAAGGTTGACTGGACACTTGTTCAAGTAGATCAAGGAGAACCACACTTGATGATTGGAAGTCTAACAGAAAGTTGGTAAAGAGAAAGTCCAAGTGGGTCAAAGGTTGACTGAACACTTGGCATAAGTGAAAGTCCAAGTGGGTCAAAAGGTTGATCGAACACTTAGTGGGGAAGACCCAACAGGTCATAGTTGACCCGATGTTGGATGAAAAAACTCTAGACTTGGATCAAGTGAGTTAAGGTTGGCCAATCAATTAAGTAGTCAATTAGGACACGACTAATCGATTGGGTAATCGATTAGAGTGGCATTTCTTGTGAAGGTGTCAGAATCATTTGGGGCAATCGATTTCGGCCATATTAATCAATTGGGTTGATCGATTAAGAATATCTTAATTGCTTTGGAATTTTGCTAATCAATTAAGAATATCTTACTTGATTAGGTAGTTTGCTAATCTATTAAGAGCTATTTGTCACGAGAAGCACAGTGAGTTAGGGAATCAATTGGCTAATCGATTCAGCCCATGCCAATCGATTGGCACAATCAATTGGGGGAAGTTCGTGAAGCACAGTAGGATTTGGAATCGACCAAGACTCTTTTAATCAATTGGGATAATCAATTAACGTTTTTCATGAGAGAACATAAGGTTGGGTAATCGATTAAAGCCTTCTGAATTAATTGGATGGCTCACCAAATATTAGGGTTTAAAAAAAGAGTCATTTCTGTAGGTATTCAGATGGTTGGATGACGTGACAATTGATTAGGGAAAATCTAAATCGATTGGGAGGCGCCGAAGAACCCTAAAAAAAGGTTTTTGCGATTTTGAAGGCGTCAGTTCTTGCAACATTAGGGAAAAAGTTTTGTTGCATTTCCAACTAATCAAGAGTCATTTACAAGCAACAAGAGATCAAGCTAGCAAGGCGTTCATTGTTTTGTGTATTTACTTCCTTGTTTCCATTATATTCATGTTGTGAGTTTGTACGAGACTTCTTCGCCTCTGGATTTTTTGAGAATAAGTGTGTTCATAGTGAAGTCATGTGCACAATGTGGATCCTTGGATTAGTCACCTCAAGAAGGTGGATACCAAGTAAATGAAGGTGTTAGCATTGCTTCAAGTTTTTCACTGTAACAAATCAACAAGACAAAGAGAAAAATGCTACCCCCTCCTCCTCCTCCTAGTATCCTAACAAAGATATATGTTTATGGAATACATTTGATTGAGATTATCTTGTGAAAAACATGTTTAGATGAAAATTGATGTTATCTTTCATAAGTAAAAGCATTAAGATATGAAATCTTATTTTATTTTAGTTTTAAATTATTGATTGGCCCGTCTAACCCGTAACTCGCTTTGGAATGAGTTAGATTGGAGATTTTCTAGCCCACCAATATGACAAGTCAGCCTATCCTATCCCGTATCGCTAAATGGTTGGCCTGTCATGGATACCCCGCCCCGATATAGATTGGCTCGTCTAACTGCTCTAATTACGATGGACTTAAAATGCAATTTCACTTTAATAAATCCAAATTTTCATGTAATTCATATCTTGTACCATTGGAACTTATACAATGTCAACAACTCAACTTGTAGTTTATTTAGATGATGATCTTTAGTTGAAGTTAATGCTTAAATGGCTCAAATGTTTGAAATTTTACTTGTATAAAATTCTTCGATGCAAATGAATTTAATAAGTAAAATTGACAAACGACAACACTTGCAATAAAAAAAATACAATAATATACAATTAAGAATATTCATTTTATTTAGATGATGATCTTTAGTTGAAGTTAATGCTTAAATGACACATGTTTGAAATTTTATTTGTATAAAATTCTTCGGTGCAAATGAATTTAATATGTAAAATTGACAAACGATAACACTTGCAATAAAATAATATACAATTAAGAATATTCATTTTATTTTTTGAGATAGCATCATCATACCTTAATAAAGACAATTAGCTAGGCCCTTATACACATGAAATAAAATACACTAGAGTCGTTGTGTGCCCTCAAACACTTAGAGAATGCATCAATTAAGGTTGCAACTAGTTTACTCATGCCAAACATGCTTTACATCAAACACGAATTGGGGAGACAAGAGGAAGAGAGGCTTAGCTTTGACTCCGAACAAAAATACCACACTTTTTTTTATCTGTTTATTTTGATTTTTGAATCTTTTATATTTATGACATTTTTTTTTTCTCAGAACGTGATGGGTATGGTGTGGTGCTCTACGGATTGATGTGATCGGTATATGTATGTGATGTGGATACGATTTATGGAAGGGGAGAAAATAAGAGAAAAGGGAGGGGTAGTTTGGGAAAATGATAGGGTAGGGTTTAAAAGAGGATGCACTGTAGCATGTAAAGGGGGCTCATTTTTCCGCTTCCGCCGCCAGGGAGAATCTGCTCCCCTCCTCGTCGGCGCTGACGTCGGCCACCGGCTTCCACCTCTTCTCCTCTACTCTCCCTCGCCTCCGGCCGCACCTCCTCTTCTTCCTCCTCTCGTCCTTCGCCGGAGCCGACACTGCTGCTTCCCTCTTTTTCTTCCCCGGGACACTGCTGCTCCAGTCGACGCCGCCGGCTTCCCACTCTTCTTCTCCCTCTCTCGCCGCCACTCTCGAGCGACACCGGCCTCGCCGCCTCCTCTCCTCCTCCTCCTCTCTCCCGCGACTAACACGACCACCGGTCATATGTCCTCCTCGCGACGCCGGACCGACAGCCTCCCTCTTCTCCTCCCTGCGACATTGTCGCCGCCGCCGGACCAGCCATGGCTCCTCTCCAGTTTCTCCTCGCGACGCCATCATCAGATTGTTCACAGCCATTCCTCTCCTCCGCCTCCTCTCTTCTCTCAACCAGCACCATCGCCGGGCAAACCACTACCCTTCTTCGTTTCCTCATCGCGCCACCGCCGCCTGCCCAGCCACTGCTCCCCTCTCCTTTCTTTCCCGCCGGCAGCAACTTCTCGTATTCGTCGGAGTCGTTGCCGGCACTATGGTTCGCCCTCGGAGTCAGGGCCTTTGCAACGCGGCCTCCGACTTGTGTGTCACTATTGTCTTCCCCGCTTTCGTGCCATTAGTGTGTTCCGATTTTGTGTCGATCTGGCTTGTGCCATGTGTTCCTACCTAGGCGATGTGCCTATTTGTAGGTCATTTCCCGGCCTGCGTGCCGATTTCATTTCCCGGCCTGCGTGCCGATTTCATGTCCCGGCTGCGTGTCGATCTCGTGTCTCGGTCTGCGTGTCGATGCCTTATCCCGGTCTACGTGTCGATATTTTATCCCGACCTGCAGCGTCCATTAGATCCAGCTCTTCATCCTGATCGGGCGTCGTCTACTCTTCCGGAACGCGACAACTCGAGCAGCATCCCATCCGAGGGCGCCCCCTGGGCCAGGGTACGTTCCTTGTTCATATTCCATATGCATTTTCATTATTTTATGGCTTAATCTGTACTCATATATTCGTTGGATCTGCCTCGAGCATCGGGGTACCGGGGGTCGGGTCAACCCGGTCGCTGGATGCAGGTAGCGTTGACCAGAGGACTTCTGAAGACTTGGTCAGCACGGGAGCCATCTCAGCACACCCCCTCTGGGACGTCGCGACTTCGTCAACATTCTCGCCACCTCACCCGACGGTCCGTCTGACTCAGCTTCCAGACGGGATCAATTTGGCGCCGTCTGTGGGAACACATGCACCTGTTCTGGAACGTGAAGATGGACGACGTCGGGAGGTTCTCTGCCTTTATCACAATTCCGGACGATCTCGACGCACATATTATCTTCTGTCCTCACACCACCGGTATTCGGGAGTCGAGGGATCGAGTGGAGCTTCAGCTGGCTGACAGGTTAGTTTTTCCGTTATGGTTTTTCCTTGACTCCACGGGTATTCGGGAGTTAGGGGACCGGGACAAACCCTTAGCCGGTTGGCACGACTTTCCGATCAGGTACGCTACAAGCTCTGCTCCTTTTTTATGATTATAGGAACCGATATAGCTCCCTGATAAGAGAGTAAGATCCTAGCTCCTTGATCAAAGACTAGGGCCTTCGATTCTTGATCGTACACTAGGGGCCCAGCTCCCCACACATACATTTGGGACACAGCTCCCCGCTCATATACTAGGGACACAGCTCCCCGATCATTGACTCGCAGTACCACTTCCCGATCAGGATCTAGGGGTCTCGCTCTTTGATTACAGGCTAGGGGCCTTACTCTCCAATCAGGGACCAAAGGCCCAGCTCCCCAGTCAGGTGTCCTACAGGCTCTGCACCCTTCACCATGAGGCTCTGCATCCTCTTATTGCTACAGGCTCTGCACCCTTCACCATGAGGCTTTGCACCCTTTACCATGAAGCTCAGCATTCTCTTATTGCTATATGCACTTCACTCTATTATTATTATATGCTCTGCATCCTTCACTTGTTGTGCAGTCTCTTACATCTACAGGTGTTGCTCTCTTCACCCACGGTGCTCTGCTTCCTTATATGGTTATGGGCTCTGTTCCCTTATATCGGCTTCACGCCCTTTATCTTCTCCACTCACTCCACGGGTATTTGGGAGTTGAGGAACCGAGATAGATCCTCAGTCGGCTGGCACCACTCCGCGATCAGGTATGATACGCGATCAGGTATGACAAAAGCTTTATTCCCTCATGTTGCTACAGGCTTTGCTTCTAGGGGCTTCAGGGCTTATCCTCCCCCATTCGGGGTCGAGATATCACCACTGGTCTTGGACCAGAGTATCACCACCAGTCTCGGATCTAGTCTCGCTAATGATCTCTCGATCGGGAGGTCAAACCAATTCCCAGTCGGGCCTCCAGATCAATTCCCGATCGGGCCTCCAGATCAATTCCCGATCGGGCCTCCAGATCAATTCCGGGTCAGGCCTTCATATTGCTTTTTTATCAGGCCCTAAGATTATTTCCCGATCAGGTCTCCAGATCGAGTCTTGGTCAGATCTCCAGATCAATTCCAGGTCAGACCTTCATATTGCTTTTTTGTCAGGCCTTAAGATTGTTTCCCGATCAGATCTCTAGATCGAGTCCTGGTCAAATCTCCAGATCAATTCCGGGTCAGGCCTTCAGATTACTTTTTGTCAGGCCTTAAGAATATTTCTCGGTCAGGTCTCAGAATATTTTTCGATCAGGTCTCCAGATCAGGTTCTGGTCAAACCTTCAGATCAATTCTTGGCCAGGTCTCCAGATCAAGTGCCGGTCAGGCCTCCGGATCACCTCCCTGTCGGATTCCAGACTCTCGCCCCAGTGCGAGTTATAAGTGAGCATGCTCTCACGCCCAACGACCGAGCTGCTCGGTCGGCTGTCCCAGACTCTCGCCCCAGTGCGAGTTATAAATGAGCATGCTCTCACGCCCAACGATCGAGCTGCTCAGTCGGTTGTCCGAGACTCTCGCCCCAGTGCGAGTTATAAGTGAGCATGCTCTCACGCCCAACGACCGAGCTGCTAGATCGGTTGTCCCAGACTCTCGCCCCAGTGCGAGTTATAAGTGAGCATGCTCTCACGCCCAACGACCGAGCTACTCGGTCGGTATCGAACTCTCGTCGGTCGAGTTATAAGTGAGCATGCTCTCACGCCCAACGCCCTCTCGGTCGGTCGAACTCTCCGGTCGAGTTATAAGTGAACATGCTCTCACGCCCAACGACTAAGCTGCTCTCTAGACTCTCATGCGTCGGTCGAGTTATAAATGAGCATGCTCTCACGCCCAATGGCCGAGTCGCTCAGTCGCACTCTCGTCATCACGAGTTATAAGTGAGCATGCTCTCACGCCCAACGACTGAGCTGCTCGGTCGGTTGTCCCAGACTCTCGCCCCAGTGCGAGTTATAAGTGAACATGCTCTCACGCCCAACGACTAAGCTGCTCGGTCGGCTGTCCCAGACTCGCACCCCAGTGCGAGTTATAAGTGAGCATGCTCTCACGCCCAATGACCGAGCTGCTCAGTCGGCTGTGCTCTCACGCCCAACGACCGAGCTGCTCGGTCGGCTGTCCTAGACTCTCGCCCCAGTGCGAGTTATAAGTGAGCTCCGCTCTCACGCCCAACGGCCGAGCTGCTCGGTCGGCTGTCCCAGACTCTCGTCCCAATGCGAGTTATAAGTGAGCATGCTCTCACGCCCAACGACCTCTCGGTCGGCGCTCATCATTCACTCGCAGCTCTGCATGACACTCGTCATACTCGCTTTACTCGCCGCTCTGCTTGGCACTCATCGTGCACGCTTCGCCGCTCTGCTCGGCACTCATCCTTAGCGCTTCGCTTACGGCTGTGGCTGGGTCGGCATTCATCGCTTCACTCGACGCTCTGCTCGGCACTCATCGTGCACGCTTCGCCGCTCTGCTCGGCACTCATCCTTAGCGTTTCACTCATCGCTGTTGCTCGATCGACACTCATCGCTTCACTTGCCGCTCTGGTCAGCACTCATTATCCGCATTTCACTTATCGTTGTTGCCCGATCGGGACTCATCGCTTCACTTGCCGCCCGGCTCGGCACTCTCAGTTAGCATTTTCGCTCACTATTGTTGCTCGGTCGACACTTATTGCTTCACTCGCCGCTCTGCCTGGCACTCAGCATCCGCATTTCGCTCACTGCTGTGGCTCGGTCGGCACTCACTGATTCACTCGCCGCTCTGCCCGGCACTCGTCCTTCGTGTTTTGCTCACCACTGTTGCTCGAATGGCACTCACCGCTCATTGGCCGCTCTGCTCAGCATTCCTCACACGCACTGCTCATTTGTCGCTCTGCTCAGCACGCCTCATACTCACTGCTCAGCTCACCGCTTATCATCCGCGTTTCGCTCATCGCTGTTGCCCGGTCGCCGCTCACCGCTTCACTCACCGCTCTGTTCGGTATTTATCATTCGCGTTTCGCTTATCGCTGTTGCTTAGTCGTTTACTCGATCACTCACTGGTACCACTCGGCTACTCGCTTTATGATAACCGCCTATCGCTTAAGGATTTGTCCGGTCGTGATTTATTGTCGTTCGGTCGGTATTCGCTCAGTCACGCTCTTATTGCCAGGTTGCGATTCACTATCGCTCAGTCGGCACTTGCTCGGTCACGCTCTTTATTGCCAGGTCGCGATTCACTATCGCTCGGTCGACACTCGTCGGTCACACTCTTTATTGCCAGGTCGCGATTCACTATCGTTCGACATTCGCCAGATCGCTCTTTCGACACTCGTTCGATATGTCTTTTGTCTCTCGGTCGGTGCTTATTCTTTTCGTCGCTCTGTCAGGTACCCGTCGTCCATAGCTACTCGTTTGACGTTATGTGACAGACCCGCAATACGACTCTGCATTCAGTAGTGATTCTGTGTTTCCTTTGGCTGGGTCTAGTCAGTCGGACTGACGCCTCCTTCGACTAGACTTGAAGGGGAGGATTGTGATGTGGATACGGTTTATGGCAGGGGAGAAAATAAGAGAAAAGGGAGGGGTAGTTTGGGAAAATGACAGGGTAGGGCTAAAGGTGGATGCACTGTAGCATGCAAAGGGGGCTCGTTTTTCCACTTCCGCCGCCAGGAAGAATCTGCTCCCCTCCTCATCGGCGCCGACGCCGACCACCGGCTTCCACCTCTTCTCCTCTACTCTCCCTCGCCTCCGGCCGCACCTCCTCTTCTTCCTCCTCTCTCCCTTCGCCGGAGCTGACACTGTTGCTTCCCTCTTTTTCTTCCCCGGGACACTGCTGCTCCAGTCGACACCGCGCGGCTTCCCACTCTTCTTCTCCCTCTTCGCCGCCACTCTCGAGCGACACCGGCCTCGCCGCCTCCTCTCCTCCTCCTCCTCTCTCCCGCGACTAACACGACCACCGGTCATATGTCCTCCTCGCGACGCCGGACCGACAACCTCCCTCTTCTCCTCCCCGCGACGTTGCCGCCGCTGCCGGACCAGCCATGGCTCCTCTCCAGTTTCTCCTCGCGACGCCATCATCAGATAGTTCACAACCATTCCTCTCCTCTGCCTCCTCTCTTCTCTCAACCAGCACCATCGCGGGGCAGACCACTGCCCTTCTTCGTTTCCTCATCGCACGCCTCGCCGCAGACCACTGCCTCTTTCTCTCCGACGCCATTGTGATTCGTCGGAGTCGTTGCCGGCACTATGGTTCGCCCTCAGAGTCAGGGCCTTTGCAACGCGGCCTCCGACTTGTGTGTCACTATTGTCTTCCCCGCTTTCGTGCCATTAGTGTGTTCCGATTTTGTGCAGATCTGGCTTGTGCCATGTGTTCCAACCTAGGCGCTGTGCCTGTTTGTAGGTCATTTCCCGGCCTGCGTGCTAATTTTATTTCCCGGCCTACGTGCCGATTTCATGTCCCGGCCTGCGTGCCGATCTTGTGTCTCGGTCTGCGTGTCGATGTCTTATCCCGGTCTGCGTGCCGGTATTTTATCCCAACCTGCAGTGTCCATTAGATCCAGCTCTTCATCCTGATCAGGCGTCGTCTACTCTTCCGGATCGCGACAACTCGAGCAGCGTCCCATCCGAGGGCGCCCCCTGGGCCAGAGTACGTTCTTTGTTCATATTCCATATGCATTTTCATTATTTTATGGCTTAATCTGTACTCATATATTCGTTGGATCAGCCTCGAGCATCGGTGTACCGGGGGTCGGGTCAACCCAGTATCTGGATGCAGGTAGCATTGACCAGAGGACTTCTGAAGACTTGGTCAGCACGGGAGTCATCTCAGCACACCCCCCTCCGGGACGTCGCGACTTCGTCAACATTCTCGCCACTCACCCGACGGTCCGTCTGACTCAGCTTCCGGACGGGATCAGTATGAATATTTATTTTAATAGGTTTTATGATAATTTTTAATAGGTAAAAAATATCTTATTGATTATCTACATGTATTTTATTATGGGATTGATAATATTGAATCATTTGAATGAGTAATATCATCTTTTACTCTAATAATGAATATAGTATAATGGTAAAAGGCATACTCTGCATTCTCAAGTAATTAGAATTTGATTCCTATATATAATACATTTAGGATGATGGAACTAATGCTACGTCGTATATTAGTCAACTTGCAAGAACTAATACCTGTTAAAAAACATGATAATACCAATCCATTCCACGCATTATGAGAAAATCTTATTTTATATTTTACACTTCAATTCTTTGAAAAAAAAAATCCCCTGTTGGATACATATGTTATCAAGCCCAATAACAGAGCAAGCAATGACGTTGCCACTAAGACTAATGATCTTTCCCCTTGCTTTTCTCTGGCAATCTCGTCCAGCTTAGTGACAATCTCGTCCAGCTTAGTGACACTGAAACATTGCACTCACTTTACTTTAATCAAAGAGCATAAATAGGAGTGAGGAATTGAGTGGATTCCCTGGCAGTGACTAGATATCTGCATGCAATTAAGGTGGGACCATATGTTAGCTGTTGTTTAGTTTGAGGAGGAAACAAGCATCAAGAGAAAAAAGATAAAAAACAAAGGCCACGCAACACAGAGCTGATGCATACGGTCGTGAAGGAGGACATGCATGATTAGGTGTCCCTTTGCAGAAAGCTTGTGACAGCTGCATTTTAAAGAGACAGCTCAATGAGATTTGAGGAATTTAGGAAGTGGATGATCTGTTTGGATTGTTTCGAAACGACAGCTCAAGGAGGTAGGGACGTGTTGTGGTGCCTGTGGCTCCATGGCTTTGCTCGTGTCCTAAATTCCGTCTAATACGTGGAAGGAAAAAATGAAATCGTACGACTGATTCTCCCGGGGGTTGGATCGCTAGCTAGTGTTGATTGTTTGTTTGCATCAATCATGCAATCAAAAAATCTGTCAACTTGCTGGCTTTTTCCCGTGTGATCCCTGATCCAAATTCTAAAACGTTGAATTGACTTTGCGTCTGCTTCCTGTTTGAATAAATCAGCTGTTGCTCTTCTTAATCAGACAGCGATGCTAGCAGAGTTTCTCTCGTGCAAATTTCTTCGTATGAGACAGCAGTAAACAGCTTTGACCGCTTCACTTCCAGCTCTGCGTTTCCAAGTCAACAATTGTTCGTATTCAGTGAACCATTGCTTTCTCAACGAGGGAGATGAATCATACAGCGGTTTTGATCAGCGACTGCTTTGGCACGACAGGGGAAAAAAAAGTTTCTGGTTTCAGGTTTTGTGAACCAAAAGAAAAAATGTCTTGCCAATTGTATGCATGCGGTAATCCAACATGTCAATTAGACTTATCCAAGAGGATATATTGATTGGTTGACCAAATCTAGCAAACTTCACTCATTGTCTGAGCATAGCACCATCTCATGCTCTTCTCGCTTGTTTGCTTGGATACGCTCATTCTCTATGAATGGCGCTTGTGCATGCTCCACCCAATGTTTGTGAATGGTGCCAGCTTATGCTCATTTTGTGCTTGTCTGTCTGCTTGTCTCCACTTGATATTTGTAAACTATATGTACCTACCTAGTGCTCATTTGCTTGCTCCGACTCAAGTCTACAAATCACGACTGCGCATTAACTACTCCCAACTATGCAAAATAATCATTTCTTAGTGCTTCACTTGTTACTTAATTAGTTCGATTTTGCTAAGTTGTTTGCTTAAAGATTGGGTAATTCTATGTAGCTTATAATATGAAGTAATATTGAATATTCTAATACTTATTGATGATGTCCTCCTCAGCGCGCTCAGACCTCTCCTCTCTCCTTTCTTTCAGAGTTGTAGTTGTATTCATCTTCTGGGTGGTTGAGCACAAAGTCTTATGAATCAACACGAATCAGTGTCGTCGGCATGACCCCTCTGATGGTCAAGTTAGCGTTGGGCTGGAAGTTGAGGGCCTTGCGGATACACGAGAAGAAGAAGAAGAAGAAGAAGAAGAAGAAACAAATAACTAAAGGGAGAAGAGTGGTCTCCGCACCGAAAAAAACATACTTTCACATACCGTGGTCAGACCTTATATAGCTGACCAGAAGGAATCTCCGTGTGGACTGCTATGCGAGACCTACAGGTTGTGTGAACACACATAGACGATCGCATAAGCGAAGCGTCGTGAGTTGGCTGGCCGCACAAAGTGAGGTAGGGCACTAGATAGACCTGGCCACGAGCCAGGTCCTAACCAGACTTGGCCATAGGTTAGGTCTTAACCGGCATAGGTCCATAACCATGTTGGTGCAATATCTGTTGGACCCCGTGGTAGTTTTGATGTGATCAACCAAGTTGGTTAGGTCCTGCTGTGTTTGATCCCTGTGTCTGAGTGTGCAGGAGCTTAGGAACACAGGAAGTCGAGCGGAAGACGCAGCTAGCGAGAAGGACGGCACGGGAAGGGAGAGGACGGGCTCGGTGCGTCCGAAGGACGAGAGAGCTGCGGAAGAGTACTCCGGTGGGTGTGAAGAGCGTGCACGACGTTCGAGGGACGTTAAGCCGGAACGGAAGGCTGCTCGAGGAAGGTCGGAAATTGGGTTCGGGTGAGCCCTATTTCGGTTGGTCGAAATCACCCAAACAAATGGAGCTTCGGAAGACAAAGTGAAGAAGAAAAGGAGTCAAAAGAGGCTGGAAGTTACTGTAGCAGAAATTACTGTAGCAGGAACCTTGAAGGCGCCTTAAACACATTGAAGGCGCCTTGAATGGATTGTTTAAGGCGCCTTGAGCAAGCCAGTTTGACCGTTTGCGCTGCGGATAAAGTTTTATCCACAGATTGAGTTGGAGGCACCTTGAACCCTGTTGGAGGCGCCTTGGACTCTCGGGATAAGATTTCCAGGGCCTATATAAAGGCCCCTGGAGCTAGGAATTCAACAACAACTCAAGCAATCAACTGTGTAGTGTTTCCTAGCAATAGTTCTTAACTTCCAAAGTGTAAAAGGCTTCTCCGCCTTCAGAGAAGGAGAATTTTTCTACTGCCCTGGATTAACAACCTTCTTGGTTGTAACCAGGTTAAAATCCTAATCTTCTCTGTATTTCTTTATTTAGTTTTTATTGCTTTATTAATTTATCACTATTGCACTAATTGAGTTGAAAGTACGAGGAGGGTATAGTTTAATTTTTGTTTTCAGCAATTCACCCCTCTCTTGCCGATCTCCGCTGCACCAACAAGTGGTATCAGAGACTGATCGCCTCAGAAGGACTAACCGCCAACTGAAGCACTACGATCAAGACGATGGTCGGAGCAAACATCTATCCCCCGAAGTTCGACGGAGACTTTGCCTCCTGGAAGCGTAAAATGGAGGTATTTTTTAAAACCGATTTTGATATTCTTATTACAATGAAATATGGTTTTGCAGCGCCGAAAGACAAAGAAGAAAACACATGGAGCAAGAAGGAGCAAGCCGATTTCGTCGCCAACGGAAAGGCAGAGTTCCACCTGCTCAGTGTGCTGCCGCCGCAGGAGGTAAATCGGATCGGAAGCTACGACTCAGCGAAAGATCTCTAGGAAAAATTCCTGGAGCTTCACGAAGGTACTTCCGAAGCGAAGCTAGCGAAGCGCGACATCCTCCGGAACCAGTTAACGAACCTCCGGATGAACCAAGGCGAGAAGGTAGCGCAACTCCAAGCGAGAATCAAGGAGCTGATAACGCAACTAACGAACCTTGGAGAAGAGGTAACCAACCGGGATTCTATCCGATACGCGCTCAATGCCTTCCCGAGAACTCCAGAGTGGGCCTCCTTAGTAGATGCGTATTACATCTCTAAGGACCTCGAGGTAAGTATGTTAGAACAATTATTTTCGACTTTTGAACTTCACGAATCTCGAGTTTCAGAACCCAACGGAGCAGAGAAGACAAGTCAGAACATTGCCTTAAAGGCAAAGATGAACAATTCTGACTCCGAAGCCTCAATCGACGAATCCGAAGCGGCACTACTGGTAAGACGCTTCAATAAGTTTTTCAGTTCTAATAAATTTAAATCGCAGAGGCATCATCGAAAGAAGAGGGCGGTTCGTTGCTACAACTACAACGAAGAAGGGCACATCAAGGAGGACTGCCCAAAATTGAAGAGAAAGGAGAAAGAAAAGGAAAAGCCAAAATACAAGAAACCAAAACCCTCCAAGTACAAGAATCTGAAGGCTACTTGGTCAGATTCGTCAACCTCTGAGTCGGACATCGAAGAATTCTCAGGGTTAGCGCTATTGGCGAACCATCAACCGGAAGAAGACTCAAGCTCAGAGATGAGCATCGATGAAGGGGGAGGAACATCAGAAGAAGAAAGCAGCAGTGAAGGGGGAGCGTCACCAGTGTTAGGACCTTCGGACGCAGCTAGAGAGGGGGGGGTGTGAATAGCCGACCCCAAATTCACGTTTCTTCCTACAATTTGGGTTAGCGCAGCGGAAATAAAAGATAGAAATGAAAATGGAGAAGATCAAACCTCAAACGCGACGATATAACGAGGTTCGGAGATGATACTCCTACTCCTCGGCGTGTCCATAAGGTGGACGAATCCTATCAATCCGTCGGTGGATGAGACTCCGGAGAACCGGCTAATAAAAACTCCTTCTGGGTGGAGAAACCTCGCCACAATCTCTCTTGCAACAGAAAGATCAGTGTACAAGAAATACAGCAAGAAGCCAAGAACAATATGAATGTAAAAACGCTAGTTTGCTTGCCTTCTCGTCGACTGGTGATGAAGCAACCACTTCACGCCAACAACAGCAGCAACTGATCAGTTGGAGTCCAGCCGAGGGAAGCTCACACGAAGCTTCAGTAATGGAGAGCTCAGCAAAGCTCTGATCACAAGGAACAAGAAGGAGCAAGAGCCAGCCCTCTTCTCTACTATAGAGGCCCTTGATTTATATGAACCTGCGAAGAAGAAGAAAGAAGAAATCTAGCCGTTGTGTCTCAACGGCTAGACCTGGACCGATCAGGCTCCACCCTGATCGGTCCAGGATGGATCTAATTGGTTAGGGGACCGATCAGGCCCTAGGCTGATCAGTCCCCAGACCGATCCCAACTCTCCCAGAGAGTTGGTTGCGATCCCTGATCGGTCTGTGGACCGATCAGGCCCTAGGTTGATCGGTCCCCAGACCGATCCCAACTCTCATAGAGAGTTGGTTGCCAGAGCCCTGATCGGTCTGTGGACCGATCAGGCCATTCCTTCTCCCAATCTGTTTGGTTACTGATCGGTCAACAGATCGATCAGATGACCCAGTGTATCACTGGATCGGTCAGCAAACCGATCCAATTTCCCATCCTTAAACCTAAAGCCTTCCTGATCTAGAGAACGAGCTACCGAGCCATCTCTGATCTAGTCCGGAGAACGAGCTACCGAGCCCTCTCCGACTTCCATGTCCGGTCCAGAGAACGAGCTACCGAGCCCTCTCTGACCTAGTCCGGAGAACGAGCTACCGAGCCCTCTCCAACTTCATCCGGTCCAGAGAACGAGCTACCGAGCCCTCTCTGACCTAGTCCGGAGAACGAGCTATCGAGCCCTCTCCGACTCCATCCAGTCTAGAGAACGAGCTACCGAGCCCTCTCTGACATAATCCGGAGAACGAGCTACCGAGCCCTCTCCGACTCCATCCAGTCCAGAGAACGAGCTACCGAGCCCTCTCTGACCTCCCATGCCAAGCTTCTATACTTGGACTTTTCCCCATGCCAAGCTCCCTGCTTGGACTTTTCCATGCCAAATCTCCATCCTTGGACTTTTCCCGTGCCAAGCTCCCTGCTTGGACTTTTCCCGTGCCAAGCTCCTTGCTTAGACTTTTCCGTGCCAAGTCTCCATACTTGGACTTTTCCGTGCCAAGTCTCCATACTTGGACTTTTCCCGTGCCAAGCTCCATACTTGGACTTTTCCCGAATCAGGTCAACTCAAGTCAGGTCAACCAGGTCAACCTTGACCAAAGGTTGCACCCACAATCCCCCAAGTTCCTATTCTTGTCAAACATCAAAATATAACTTCTCTATTCTTGTCAAACATCAAAATATACCTCGAGTCAGGTCAACTCGAGTCGGGTCACCCAGGTCAACCTTAACCTAAGGTTGCACCAACAATCTCCCCCTTTTTGATGTTTGACAAAAACCATAATCAAGTCAGGTTAACCCGATAACCTAACTTTGGTTTTCCAATAGTTCTCCAATGTTCTTCCTTGAACATTCTCTGATCATTCTCCCCAAACTCCAATGTTCTTCCTTGAACATTCTCTAAACATTCTCCCCCTTTTTTGACACACATCAAAAAGAGTGAATCAAGGTCAAGAGTTTCTTCCTAATGAAAGTCCCATACCTTTCATTGAAACCCTTAATTTCCCCCTTGATACTAAAGTCAACAATCAACTTAGTGATAATCCCATATCACTCATCCTCAGAAATCTTGACGAGTAAAAACTCCCCTATAAGTCAACTCCCCCTTGACCATTAGGTAAAACTCCCCCTAAAGTTCAACTCCTCCTTGACCATTGCACCAACAATGTCTTGGAGAGTTTCATCCTTTTAGAAATCTAAAGCACCAACTTCCATAACTGAAATTTCAGACAACAGTCGAAAATCAGCATTTTGGCACGCTCTGATCGGTCACCAGACCGATCAGGAATCCACTGGATCGGTCACCAGACCGATCCACACTGCCCTGGATCGGTCCAGTGACCGATCCAGACTTCCCTGGACCGATCAGGATCTCCTCTGATCGGTCCACGACTCTCTGATAAGATTTCTATTTTTTCTCCCAAAATTCAGAAATCCCTAAAAAATTACAGAAAATTTCAAAAATTATAAAATTTTGAGGATACATTCCTCATAACATATATTATCATGGAAAAATAGTTTTCTATGAAAATAACTCCCATTTTTTAATCTTGATACAAAGTTCGAAAGACTTTGAAATAGCTCAAGGTTAATCCATCTTTGTATCAACTTGCTCAATGATGAATGCTATCACTAGAAAAGCTTCATCAAGGTTTTTCAAATCAATTTTGAAATGATCTTAAACCATTCAATTTAGGACCACAATCTTAGGGCTAAATGTACATGACTTGTACACAAGTTTTCCCTATGATCCTCAAATTCGAATTAGGCTCATATAGGTACAAGAACTATGCAACTTGATCCTAACTCATAATCCTAATATCTCACACACATCTAAGATGTATCAAATACATCCAAGTCAATTTTGATGTGAGATATGAGTTTAGGCCATCTTAAGCTAAGTTCTCATGCATTTTCTAAACAACAATTTGATCTCCATATCAAATTGTGTTTCTATCCTTAAATCAAATTAATTGATCATAAATGCAAGAGATGATGACATGGCATAAAATAATATCATAAGTGAAAATATGTGCCAATGTCATGATGTCATGGCATAAAGTATGAAACTTAAATAAGACATGACATATAACTAACCTAAGCATTATCATGACATTTCAAATGATAATAAATTAAATATGATGTCATGACATGGCATATGACAAACAATATATGGCAAATAACATATAAAGGTATAGAAAATACCTAATTCTAGCCTTAGTTGCCATTTTTGATAATTTTTTATCATTTTTCCATAAATTCTATATTCCTAAGTGTAATAGACCTAAAGTCATATACTAAAGATTTTTAGATCACTATGTGCCAATTAGATGGACCCTAGAAAACTTCCTCAAATGTGGTTGGCACATCCTAATCACCTTAGGAATAATTTTTAATTTCATTTTCAAGGCTTGATTACACCTTGAAAATTCCTAAAATGCCACCTTTTGCTATGATTAGGTTAACTACCTATCCAATTAAGGTTGGCACACCCTAAGCCATCTAGCGTGAAGGAATCACGCTCCTAGGAACACAATACCTATTTGAGCTCATTGAGTTCACTAAATATTCACTAGGGATGACTTCCCTAGCAACCCTCCTAATGACCCTCCTAGGCTTTAAAGCCTTGGTCATTTGGGACTCATCAAGATCAACTCTAGGGGTGACTCCCCTTGTGACCTTGGTGATGGTCTTCTTAGCCCTAGGTCTTGTTCCATAATCGAATGGAACATTATGATAAGCGGGCTTGACCACTTGAGACTTAGGTTTGTGACCCAAACCTCTCATGTCCTTGGGCTTTGATTTTTGACCCTTAGACCCTAGAGTTGACTTCTCCAAATTCTTAAGAGCCTTTTCTAAAGTGTCAAGTCTTGACCTCAAGACTTGATTTTCCTTCTTTAATACCTCAAGCTTTAATTTTCCATTTCTCTTTGAGGTATTCCTAGGCATATGTCTAGTTGTTTTGGGATTCCTATCTAGGTTTTCCTTAACCTTAGATGAGTTACCTCTAGGATTGACATTTCTAGCATTGTCCTTATCTAGGCTAACATGTTTGGCACCTAAGCACATGTATCGGTTTCTATGGTTATCATGCTTATCATTATTGACAATTGCAATAAAACTACTAGCATGTGTCTTATTAGAATTGCAAGAATGTGCCTTAAAGGATACCTTAGGGTTTGCCTTAGCTCCCCCCATAGATGTGCTTGGTCTCTTGTCCTTGTGAGGTTGCCTCCCCCTTGGACATTGACTCCTATAATGTCCCCTTTGCTTGCATTGGAAGCACACCACGTGCTCCTTGCCCTTGCGTATCGGGACTCCGGCTTCCTTGACCTTTGGTGCCGGTGGAGTCTTCCTAATCCTCTTTGGACATTTACTTTTGTAATGCCCATATTCCCTACACTCAAAGCACATTATATGTAATTTACTTGAAATTAAGTTGCTTGAGTTACCTAGGGTTGAGGATGGATATAAGCTCTCTCCTTCATCCCTTCCGGAGGTAGAGGCTTCTTCTTCTTGCTCCAATCTTGAAGAAGAACTCTCCTCCTCTTCTTCCTTAGATGTTGAGTAGCCCTCAACTTCTAATTCCATACCTCCATGATGTGAGCTACTTGGCTCACTTGACTCCTCTTCATGACTTGAATTGGAGCTCTCCTCATGGAACTTAGCCAAGTTGTTCCACAACTCCTTGGCATTGTTGTATTTACCTATCTTACACAAGATATTTTTAGGTAATGAAAATTCAAAGATTTTCATTACCTCGTCGTTGATTATGGATTGGTGGATTTGTTCCTTCGTCCACTTCTTCTTCTCGAGAGGTTCTCCTTCTTTATCCGCCGGAGGAATAAAACCTACTTGTACACAATTCCAATTTACTAGGTTAGTCATAAGAAAATACTTCATTCTTACCTTCCAATACGCGAAGTCATCGCGATCGTAGAAGGGTGGAATCGTGATGTCTTCTCCAAGTTGATCCATTCTCTAGCTCGTGCTCCCCCGGGTGTTAATTCGACGAAGAGCGACCTCGCTCTGATACCACTTGTTAGGACCTTCGGACGCGGCTAGAGAGAGGGGGTGTGAATAGCCGACCCCAAATTCACGTTTCTTCCTACAATTTGAGTTAGCGCAGCGGAAATAAAAGATAGAAAAGAAAATGGAGAAGATCAAACCTCAAACGCGACGATATAACGAGGTTCGGAGATGATACTCCTACTCCTCGGCGTGTCCGTAAGGTGGACGAATCCTATCAATCCGTTGGTGGATGAGACCCCGGAGAACCGGCTAATAAAAACTCCTTCTGGGTGGAGAAACCTCGCCACAATCTCTCTTGCAACAGCAAGATCAATGTACAAGAAATACAGCAAGAAGCCAAGAACAATATGAATGTAAAAACGCTAGTTTGCTTGCCTTCTCGTCGACTGGTGATGAAACAACCACTTCACGCCAACAACAGCAGCAACTGATCAGTTGGAGTCCAGCCGAGGGAAGCTCACACGAAGCTTCAGTAATGGAGAGCTCAGCAAAGCTCTGATTGCAAGGAACAAGAAGGAGCAAGAGCTAGCCCTCTTCTCTACTATAGAGACCCTTGATTTATATGAACCTGCGAAGAAGAAGAAAGAAGAAATCTAGCCGTTGTGTCTCAACGGCTAGACCTGGACCGATCAGGCTCCACCCTGATCGGTCCAGGATGGATCTGATCGGTCAGGGGACCGATCAGGCTGATCGGTCCCCAGACCGATCCCAACTCTCAGAGAGTTGGTTGCGATCCTGATTCCGTGGACCGATCAGGGCCCTAAACCGATCGGTCCCAGACCGATCCCAACTCTCATAGAGTTGGTTGCGAGCTCCGATCGGTCGTGGACCGATCGGGCCATTCCTCTCCCAATCTGTTTGGTTACGATCGGTCACGGATCGATCGGATGACCTAGTGTATCTGGATCGGCAGACCATCAATTTCCCATCCTTAAACCTAAAGCCTTCCGATCTAGAGAGCGAGCTCACCGAGGCCCTCTCGGCCTAGTCGAGAGAGAGCACCGAGCCCTCTCCGACTTCCACGTCCGGTCCAGAGAACGAGCTCCCCTAGTCCGGAGAGCGAGCTACCGAGCCCTCTCCAACCGTCCGGTCCGGAGGCAGCTATCGAGCCCTCTCGGCCTAGTCCGGAGAACAGCTACCGAGCCCTCTCCGACTTCATCCAGTCCAGAGAACGAGCCCTCTCCGACCTAGTCAGGACGAGCTACCGAGCCCTCTCCGACTCCATCCAGTCTAGAGAACGAGCTACCGAGCCCTCTCTGACCTCCCATGCCAAGCTTCCATACTTGGACTTTTCCCCGTGCCAAGCTCCCTGCTTGGACTTTTCCGTGCCAAATCTCCATCCTTGGACTTTTCCTGTGCTAAGCTCCCTGCTTGGACTTTTCCCGTGCCAAGCTCCCTGCTTGGACTTTTCCGTGCCAAGTCTCCATACTTGGACTTTTCCGTGCCAAGTCTCCATACTTGGACTTTTCCCGTGCCAAGCTCCATACTTGGACTTTTCCCGAATCAGGTCAACTCAAGTCAGGTCAACCAGGTCAACCTTGACCAAAGGTTGCACCCACAATCCCCCAAGTTCCTATTCTTGTCAAACATCAAAATATAACTTCTATATTCTTGTCAAACATCAAAATATACCTCGAGTCAGGTCAACTCGAGTCGGGTCATCCAGGTCAACCTTGACCTAAGGTTGCACCAACAACCAGACCAGGTAAGTAAGGTACGCAATCTAACCCCAACTCAATCTTTTAAATTTATCAAGTCTCTTTCTAAAGAGTTAGATCAATTAGAAAAAGAGAATGCTGAACTAAAGTTGAACCTAGCAAGAGCATGCCCGTTAGAAATGTATGATCATCTAAAATCAGAAAATGAAAATTTGAAATTAGAAATTAGAAATTGAAAAACTGAAATATGATGCATGCTTAAATCAATTTCCAAATTCAAAATTAAGAATTTATGGTAAATTAAATTGGTATATAAGGAAGCATCAAGGTCAACTTAGGAAAATACCAAGAAGTTATGTACCCCCTAAATTTTTGAATAATCCAGTAGGAAGGAACCTCTATTGGGTTCCAAAATCTGTGCTTAATTAATTTTTCAAAAATTTAAAAGCTTACAGTGAGACAATTAAACATTGAAATTCTTTATGGAAGCTTTGTCTAAGGAAGTGGTTGTTGCTCCAATAACCAAGAAGGCCTAGTGCCTCGCCACGACCTGGAAGCTAAAATATTGAAAGAAAATGTTTAATTAACTTTTTAAAAAATCATTAAAGAAAAATGAAATAATGCTTTGAAATTTTATCAAATATTTGACTTAGAAAATTCCTTAAAATTTTCTTTTAATATTCTAACTTAGAAATTATTTTTTTTCCCTTAGAAATTTTTTCCCAGAAAAATCCTAAATAACTTCATTTGACTTAGAAATTTGTTTTTTCAAAACTTTAATCTTACTTGAAAATATTTTACTTAAGATCCCATTTTTGCTGTGATCAAAGGGGGAGAGAAAAATACAAGTTTAGGGGGAGTTAGAAAAAATTTAAAATTTAAAATTCTTTTTCTATTTTTTGTTGCAATTTTACTAATTGCAAAAATTATACTTAACTTGTTAGTTTAGTAATTTTTCTTTAAAATTACTTTTTATGTCTATTTTAACCCTAACTTGAACTTGGGTTGATGCACATCAAAAAGGGGGAGATTGTTGGACCCCGTGGTAGTTTTGATGTGATCAACCAAGTTGGTTAGGTCTCTTGTGTTTGATCCCGTATGCAGGTGTGCGGGGCTTAGGAACACAGGAAGTTGAGCGAAAGACGCAGCTAGCGAGAAGGACGGCACGAGAAGGGAGCCGACGGGCTCGGTGCGTCCGAAGGACGAGAGAGCTGCGGAAGAGTACTCCGGTGGGCGTGAAGAGCGTGCACGATGTTCGAGGGACGTTAAGCCGGAACGGAAGGCTGCTCGAGGAAGGCCGGAAATTGGGTTCGGGTGAGCCCTATTTCGGTTGGTCGAAATCACCCAAACAAATGGAGCTTCGGAAGACAAAGTGAAGAAGAAAAGGAGTCAAAAGAGGCTGGAAGTTACTATAGCAGAAATTACTGTAGCAGGAACCTTGAAGGCACCTTAAACACATTGAAGGCGCCTTGAATGGATTGTTTAAGGCGCCTTGAGCAAGCCAGTTTGACGGTTTGTGCTGCGGATAAAGTTTTATCCGCAGATTGAGTTGGAGGCACCTTGAACCCTGTTGGAGGCGCCTTGGACTCTCGGGATAAGATTTCCAGGGCCTATATAAAGGCCCCTGGAGCTAGGAATTCAACAACAACTCAAGAAATCAACTGTGTATTGTTTCCTAGCAATAGTTCTGAGCTTCCAAAGTGTAAAAGGCTTCTTCGCCTTCAGAGAAGGAGAATTTTTCTACTGCGCTTTTTCTACTGCCCTAGATTAACAACGTTCTTGGTTGTAACCAGGTTAAAATCCTGATCTTCTCTGTATTTCTTTATTTAGTTTTTATTGCTTTATTAATTTATCACTATTGCACTAATTGAGTTGAAAGTACGAGGAGGGTATAGTTTAATTTTTGTTTTCAGCAATTCACCCCCCTCTTGCCGGCCTCCGCTGCACCAACAATATCCACTGGGTCAAGGTTGACCAGGTTGACTAAGCTTGAGTTGGCTCAAGCTTGAGTTGGCTCAAGTTTTTCTAGTCAAGGTTTGACCAGTTTGATATGAAGAAGAGTCAAGTAGGTCAAAGTTGACCGAATAGAGAAAGTCCTAACTGGAGGTTAGGTAAGGGGAAGTCCTGGTGAGTGAAGCTAGACAATTGAAAATCCTGGTGGGTGAATCCAAGTGAAAGACCTAGTGAGTGAAGTTAGGCGGTTGGGAAATCCTGATGAGTGAAGTGATGTGAAAGACCTAGTGATTGAAGTTAGGTAGATGGAAAAATCTAGTGAGTGAAGCCAGACACGTGGAAATCCAGGTGGGTCAAGGTTGACCGGACACCTGGTGTTGGGAAATTCAAGTAGGTCAAAAGTGTGACCGGATACTTGGCACAAGGAAATCCAGATAGGTCAAGGATGACCGGACATTTAGTGGAAGGAAGTCCAAGTGGGTCATGGAGGACCGGACACTTGGCACGAGACGGTAAGTCCAAGTGGGTTAAGATTGACCAGTCACTTGGCACGAGATGGTAAGTCCAAGTGGATCAAGGTTGACCAATCACTTGGCACAAGGAGAAAAGTCCAAGTGGGTCAAAGGATTGACCGAACACTTGATGGAAAAGTCCCACCAGATCAAGATTGACTGGATGCTAGGCATGAAGAAGTCCCAACAGGTCACTGTTGACCGGATGTTGGGTTTGTGAACTTTGAACTTGAGTTAAGCAAGCCAAAGGGAGGCCAATCGATCAACCGACCGATTTAACCGTAGTCCAATTGATCAGTCGATCGATTAGAGGTGTGCTACGAGTGAAGGTTGGCCCAATCGATCGGTTGATCGATTGGGAAGCAATGTCACGTGCACAGAAGGGACCCCAATCGATCAGCCGATCGATTGGGCATTGCCAATCGATCAGCCGATCGATTGGGCACCGCCAATCGATCAAGCAATCGATTGGGGCTAGATTTCTCGCGCAGACGCGAGAAATCTGAATTGATTAGTCAATCGATTTAGGCCTTTTCCAGAGAGCACAGAGGTGCTCTGAATCGATCACCTGATCGATTCAAGTCTCTCCAATCGATTGGGATATGACCGTTGCAAAGGAAGCGCACAGTAAAAAGCTACGGTGAGCTTTCTTTTGGTATCCTAACGTTGTTTTGATGTAATCAAACAAGTTAAGTTAGGTCCCATTATGTTTAACTTTGTGTCTAAGTGTGCAGGAGCTTAGGAGCACAGAAAGTCGAGCAAAAGACGCAGCTAGCGAGAAGGAAGGCATGGGAGAGAGCCGACGGGCTCGGTGCGTCTGAGGGACGAGGTGCTGCGGAAAAGTACGCGGGCGGATGAGAAGGAGACATGTCGTATTTCTGAGGGACGAGAAGTCGGAGTGGAAGGTTGCTCGAGAAGGCCGGAAGTTGAGTTCGGGTGAGCCCTATTCCGAATGGTCGAAATCATCCAAGCAAGTGGAGCCGGAGTGGAAGACCCAAACCGAGCCAAGCAGCACCAGAGCAGAGGGCCCAGACCGGAAAAAGTTAGCCGTATTAAATTTTAGGGTTCGAGCACCTCGACCAAGGCTATAAATACAGCCTTAGTCTAGAAGTTAAATAACAACAAGCATTCTTGCAACAACACTTGTACACATTCCAGTTTTCATTTAGCTTCTTCTTTTCTGAGCTTTCATTGATGTAAAGGGGCTTATCCGTCTGAAAGAGAAAGTAGTGCACTTCATTTCCTTGGATTAACAACATTCCCGGTTGTAACCAAGTAAAAACTCTCTAAGCCTCTGTCGGTTTGATTTCTTTATTTAATGCAAGTGTTCATTATTTAAGTTAGTTGTCTGAGAAAGGTTCGTTTGCTTTGTTTTTTGTGCAGGGGCTATTCAACCCCCCTTCTAGTCGGCCAATGACCCCAACAAGTGGTATTAGATCCAGAATGCTTCAGGAGGACTAACCGCTGATAGAAGCACTAAATTATTTAGAAATTATTGATTATTTTTCAAATTGTTCACATAGAAAGTTTTTCTAAAATTATTGCATTGTTAGTACTATCAAAATTATTTTCAATCTTGATAAATTTTTTAAAATTATTTAAAAATTAGAGTTTTATAAAAATTACCCTTAGATTTTATGGTACCCCATTTTTTATGTGATCAAATGGGGAGAAGGGAATATTAAGTCTAGGGGGAGGTAGCTTTAAGATTTTTTATTTTTTGCACATTATTACAAAATTTATTGTTTTTTACTTTATAGTATTTTATATTTGTTTACCCTAACTTAACTTGGTTTGCTCACTTCAAAAAGGGAAAGATTGTTGGTACCTCAAGGTTGTTTTGATGTGATCAAATAAGTTAAGTTAGATCTTGTTATGTTTAACCTTGTGTCTAAGTGTGCAGGAGCTTAGGAGCACAGGAAGTTGAGCAAAAGACGCAACTAACGAGAAGGACAACACGGGAGAGAGCCGATGGGCTCGGTGCATCTGAGGGATGAGGTGCTGCGGAAGAGTACGCAGGAGAACGAGAAGGAGACGCGCGACGTTTCCGAGGGACAAGAAGCCTGAGTAGAAGGTTGCTCGAGAAGGCCGGAAGTTGGGTTCAAGTGAGCCCTATTCCAGATGGCCGAAATCATCCAAACAAGCGGAGCCGGAACAAAAGACTCGGACCAAGACGAGCAGCACCAGAGCAGAGGGCCCGGACAGGAAAAGGTCAACCTTGTTGACTTTAGGGTCTGAGCGCTCGGACCTAATCCGGGCACCCCGACCAATGCTATAAATACAGCCTTAGTCCTGAAGCTAAATAACAACAGACATTCTTGCAACAACACTTGTACACATTCCAGTTTTCATTTAGCTTCTTCTTTTCTGAGCTTTCATTGCTGTAAAGAGGCTTCTTTGCCTGAAGGACAAAGTAGTGCCTGCTATGGAAGAGTACGCAGGCGGACGAGAAGGAGACACGCGACATTTCCGAGGGACAAGAAGCCTGAGCAGAAGGTTGCTCGAGAAGGCCAGAAGTTGGGTTCGAGTGAGCCCTATTCCGGATGGCCAAAATCATCCAAACAAGCGGAGCCGGAGCGAAAGACTCGAACCGAGACGAGCAGCACCGGAGCAGAGGGCCCGGACAAGAAAAAGTCAACCTTGTTGACTTTAGGGTCCGAGCGCTCAGACCTAATCCGGGCACCCCGACCAAGGCTATAAATACAGCCTTGGTCCTGAAGCTAAATAACAACAGACATTCTTGCAACAACACTTGTACACATTCCAGTTTTCATTTAGCTTCTTCTTTTCTGAGCTTTCATTGCTGTAAAGAGGCTTCTTTGCCTGAAGGACAAAGTAGTGCACTTCATTTCCTTGGATTAATAACATCCCCAGTTTTAATCAAGTAAAAACTCTCTAAGCCTCTATCTGTTTGATTTCTTTATTTAATGCAAGTGTTCATTATTTAAATTAGTTGTCCAAGAAAGGTTCGTTTGTTTTGTTTTTTGTGCAGGGGCTATTCAACCCCTCCTTCTAGCCGGCCAACGGTCCCAACACTTTCTTCCTTAGTGATTCTCTACTTCCTTCTCTCACGATTCTCTCAGGTGATCTCGCCAGTTCTTGAAGTTTCTTGGAGTAAAATATTGCTGCACTTCCAAGATCAAGAGACGTTCCACACAAAAAGAAGAAGCTAGCTAGGGTTTTATTTGTGTAAATCTTGTAAGATTTTATTTGTATTCGCTTCTTTTTTTCTTCTTATTGTATTGAGAGTTTGTACAAGGCTTCTCCACCTTCGGTAGTTATCGAGAAGAAGTGTTTTTCATAGTGGAGAGTGTGTCGTGTGTGGATCCTTGGATTAGTCACCTCTTCTTGAGGTGGATACAAGTAAATCCTAGTATTAGCATTGTGAGTCTTGTTTCAAGTTTATTTCGTTGCAAATCAACAACATCAAACCAAGCAAACAAAGCACGACGAGCTATTCACCCCTCCCCCCTCCTTCTAGCTACAAATCGACCCTAACAAGTGGTATCAGAGCAAGACCACTCTTCATTGGACTAACCGCCATTGAGGGCAACAAGTTAGAGGTTGAAGAAGATGAAGCTCCGAAGTCAACAAGACAAGATTTCAAAAGCTCAATTTCAAGATGGATTTCCGAGATGGACTCGGATATGATACAAGGGTGCCTCCACCATACGTATCC
Organism: Zingiber officinale; assembly: GCF_018446385.1. Classification (NCBI taxonomy): domain Eukaryota; kingdom Viridiplantae; phylum Streptophyta; class Magnoliopsida; order Zingiberales; family Zingiberaceae; genus Zingiber; species Zingiber officinale. The sequence goes on along the minus strand of NC_055990.1, from coordinate 137,529,796 downwards.
ACAAGTTTTAATTCTTGGAAATCAAGATTTGAAAATTTCTTCATGATGGAGATAGAGTGGTTTGCTCGAATGGAGAGCTTTGAAGCTCCAAGGGATTAAAAAGGCAAGTTGATCAAGAAAGACAAATGGAGCAAGGAACAAATTCAAAGGTACGAGGGAAATGACAATGTCACCAAATTATTGGTTAGTTTATTTTCAAGCACAATCATGAGCCAAATTGGAGATTATCAAGACGCCAAGGAGCTTTGGAGCAAATTGGTGAAGATTCATGAAGAACCCCTCCACTGTACAAAATCAAGAAGAATCTAAAGAGGGCAATTCATTTAATCAAGAGAAAGAAGAATCCGAAGTTGAGAGGTGCTCAAATCGGAAGAAGAAATTCAAGAGAAGTCATCCTCAAGAGAGCATAAAGATAAAGGCAAAGGAGTGTACTCATTATTTTATGTGCCTGAGGATGAAGATGAAGAGACCTCCACCTCTAGGATTAAGGGGGAGTGTGGACCTTTAATGTCGGATCAAGAATAAGCCTCCTCATCCGTATCAAATAAAGAAAGTTCCACCCCCACAAACAGAGGTATAACAATTTTAATTATCAATATTAAAGATCATATCATTTGTTTTGAGTATAGGGAGGCACTACAAAAGTAAGTGACCTAAGTTGACTAAGAAAAAAGGTCAAGTGGCACCAAAGGCTAAGGAGAAGTCTAAGGAGGTTGGCCCCGTGATAAAGAAGAGTAAGGAATACATTGTATGTTTCTAGTTCCATCAAAAAGGACATTATTGGAGCCAATGTCCAAAGGGGAAGAAACTGACTAAAGTCAAAGGAGGAAGCACAAGTCAAGGGGGAATTTCCAAGGTATCATTTATTGAACCAATTCCTTTAACATATGATAAAAAGCATGTTAGAGATAATTTATATCATTTCAATGCTATCTATTATGAAAATAGGAAACATGATAGAGTTAAGGAGAAATATGTAGCTTATCATGCTAAAACAACTCAACCTAAGGTTAAGAAGATAGATAAAAAATTAGGCAATAACTCTAAGGAAATTAGATATATGTCTAAGAAAAAGAAAAATCAAGGTAATAATAAAAAATCTAAGATTGAGGAATTATGGAAGGAAAATCAAGTCTTGAGGTCAAAACTTGACAAATTAGAGAGGACCCTTAGAAAAATAACACATGAAGAACAAGGATTCAAGAACAAAAACCTAGGTCTAGGAATGTGAGAGCCATCCAATGGCCATAGAGGTTTGGGATACAAACTCAAAGCCAAGAAGAATGTCCATTCTTATCATAAGGTTCCATATAGTTATGGAACTAAACCTAGGTCTGGGGGGCAAGCCAAGGTTACAAGGGAGGTCATCCCTAGAATTAACCTTGAGAAGATCAATGTGACTAAGACTTCTAAGAAGTCAAAAAAAGTCACCAAGAAGGTCACAAGGGAAGCTATCCCTAGAGTTGACCTAGTGGAGTCAAGTGTGACTAAGGCTTCAAGATCAATGTGACTAAGACTTCTACGAAGTCAAAAAAAGTCACCAAGAAGGTCACAAGGGAAGCTATCCCTAGAGTTGACCTAGTGGAGTCAAGTGTGACTAAGGCTTCTAAGAAGCCTAGAAAGGTCATTAGGAAGGTATCTAGGGAAGTCATTTTTAATGAATACCTAGAGAATCCAAGGAGTATCAATAGGTTTTAGGTTCCTAGGAGCATATTCTCTACACCCTAGATGGGTTTATAGAGTGTCAACTCTAAATCGGTAGGGTGGGTAACCCAATCTTAATAAAGTTGACACTTGGAGACATTTTTAAGATTCTTGTTAACCTTTGAAAATGAAAAGGATTATTTGTTTACTATTTGGAAGAGTAAAATGTGCCAAAATTTGAGGGATTGAATTTGATTTAAATTGACACAACTAATCAAGAGTAAAAGAAATGCCAAGTTGAGTTTTGACATTTTCTTGAAAAAATATGGGCAATCTAGGATTAGATTTAATTCTAAGTTTACCTAGGATTAAGGATACTTAGATAGATTATCTAGATATATTTTATCTATGCAATTTTTCCATGATTGTTTGCCCATCATATGCCATGACATCATATTTTGCATTCATGCTTATTATAAAAAATAAATAAAAATATTATGTCATGTCATACATACATGATGTAGCTATAGTATATTTTCTTTTAAAAATTACTTATTTTGATGTATGTCATAAAATCATCATGCATTAGTTTTAAATTCTTTATAATTAAGGACAATGACATTTACTACCAAATGATATCCTAGGTGGATGATCAATTTTAAAATACCTAGATAGATATGCATGATCCCTAGTTTAGGGTAAAACTAAAATCTACATCTCACAAAGACTATAAAGTGATTTGTATGTGTTTTTAGTGTACATTAGATACAAGTGAGATGCTAAAATGATGAACAAAACTCAAGATGTTGATTTAGTGTAAAATACCGGAAATAGGCGAATATTAATAAGGGAATTTTCTGGAATTTTTGGAAATTTTTCGGGAATTTTTCGGAGCTCGTATGGACGAGTTAACGGGGACAAGAACGGGGTCCGGAAAAGCCTATTTAGGCTACCCGATTTAAGCGAGAAAAAAATTATATTTATATATCCTTTTCCTTTTTATTTCTTTATTTCTTTTCCCTTGCTTTTGTCGCCGAACCTGAGCCAACCCCGCACCCTTTCCTTCTTCTCCCCGACGCCGCCGCGCACCTTCACCTTCGGTGCCCTAACCGCCGGCCGAGCAGTTTTCTCCTCCTCTTCTCAACCCTTTCTTTCCTCCCGACGCTACCCCATGCCCTAGCCTCTCCTCCCTCACACGCGCCACTGCCTTCCGACGCCGAGACACCGCCGGCCACAGGGACTCCAGTCGCCTGAGCCCTAACCGGTGCCACCACAGTCCTCTTCCTCTCCCGAGCGCCGGCCGCCGGCAAGTATCCCGTGCCCTAGCGCCGAGCCGCACTGCCGCCGGTGACGCACAGAGCACTGCCGAACCCCAGTGCCAACGCCACCTTGCCTGCTGAGTTTGATCTCTGCCCTTTACCGAGTCTTGGCTCCTCCTCACTGATTTGTGGTGATCTTGAAGGTGAGTGTTGATCTCAGTTATGTTTTGGGCTTGGATATTCCTCTATGCTCACTGTCCTGCACTTGTGCCCTAGATTCTACCTTTGATTCTGATCAAATTCCAGCAAGGTGCTATTCTGTGGATTGATTGGTTCCAGCATCACCAGTGGTTGGATCAAGAGCAGAGGTTTGAATCAAGGTAAGAAGTAGAGTAATTGTTACGTGTTGATGAGTTGGATTCATGTATTGGATTAGGAAAATATTGGATTAATCCATGTTTAGGTATAATCTTGATACCTATTGATAATTTATTCATCATTAGGTTGTGTAGAATAATTAGGTTATATGGATTTAGGTTTTGGATTTTTATCAAAAAGGTTGTTTGGGGTTAAGGTAATTAACCCTAATTAACCGTTAGAAAGGTCGAGGGAAATGGTTTAGGGTTTATCCCTAAATTTCTATTTAGGATTTATTTAGCTGTTTATTTGTATTCTAGCTAAATAAAAGTAAAGGTATTTTTGTTTACACAGGGCTCTGATTCGAGACGGTATCTCGACGTCGGATTTGGACCATTTTGTCGGAGGTGGATACTTTTGACTTTTTTTGTCTTTGATATGCTTAGTAATGAAATTAACATATTGGATTAATTATGTCCTTTATTTGTTTCGGTTAGTCACTACCCAATATCTGATACATGATTGATTGATTGCTTGATTTGCATCCCATGTATACTTTATTTGTTTATACATGCTTATAGGGGGTAGTGATATACCATGCTTCACCATGTTCAGGACCTAGGTTTTTATACCTTCTGTGTACCTTTGATTCGATATGATTCGTTGACCTAGGGTGCACTTTTCTATATATATGGATTAGGTCAGGATGTTTATATGGTTATTGCCATGCATCATTTGCATGATTGCATGCTGTGCGATAGTCCGCTCCATTATTGTTGAGCACATCGCCAGTTACATGGATCTGCACACACCACCACTCATGGGTTAGTGGTCGATTCAGGCAGAGTGTGTTGCAGCAGGGACTCTGTTAGGCACCGTTGGTCCGCTCATGGGTAGTGTGACACAACGTGTTATCCGGCAGGGATTCCTCCCCGTCTTTGAGTACCGGGAGATGAGAGCATTGCGCTCCCCCATTTATGATTTGGGGTAGGAGGATAGGTGTACTCCGACAGCATCCCGTCCACTCGGTCACTCATCAGGAGTAGTGACGACAGAGTGCACGGTTGTCACAGCCCTACCCACTCGGCCTCACTTTTGTATGAGATGATCGACTGGCGTCAGGGGTGACCAGGACGCATCATTGGCATCATATGCATGATGCATTTATTGCTTGTGTTTGTGGTTGCTGCATTTATATGCTGCATATTGTTTGGATACCTATGTTTGACATGCATACAGGATTCCTATACCACTCGGACTGTTTGACCTTATACTCAGGACCTGGTTAGTACAGCATTCTCCTGTTTACTTCAGATGCATTTTTATCTTTCTTATCAGGAGACTGTACGCATGATTAGTGCTAGGTGTTGTTTCTTTACTTTGCATATCAATTGTACCTGCTGAGGTTGGACTCACCCCGCCTCCATTGTTGTTATATTTCAGGATGATGCTGTCAGGAGAGAGTTCTAGTTGCTGATCCCCTGAAGACCCGAAGACTTATGGATCTACTGGTTTTGTTTGTTTTCTTTTTGACTATGTTATAGACTTGGTTTGTTTTGGATACTTGGACTTTACATATGGATATTGTATGAAATCTTTCCGTTTGATGGACTTTTGGTATGATTTGGATTTATTCTACTACATGCCTGCCTGGACGGCAGAAGAGGTGAGTTCGTCGAATTTGAGCTTTACGAGTGTAGTAGAGTAGGGTTGATTTCGAGTTAGGGTATAATCTATCTGTTTACTTATATAAACTGCGTGGTGATGCTTTATTTTGTTGTTATTATTCCAGCCGTCTGTGGCTGAGGTATATGTGAGATGTAGAAAAGTTTCAGATTGTCCACCGTACAGGGGAGATGCTGCCGAAATTTTCTCGGACAGGGACTCCTCTGGGGCGTGACATTTAGTGCATCTTATTGAGTTTTGATTTCATTAAAACACATAGTTATGTCTTATCCAATCATTGGGAAAACTAATGTACAAGTCATATGCATTGAGCCCAAAGAACATGGTTAGAAATTAGTTTTGAAAATCATTTAAATATACTTTGGAAAATCCTAGTGAAGGCTATCTTTTGATAGTAATTATCATTAAAAAGTTAAACATAAAACTTGGAAGAAACATTGAAGTTTTTATAAATTTCTAATTTTTTGTCAATTTTTAAAAATAAGGTATATTTTCTTAGAAAACTATTTTTCCATGATAGTATGTATCCTAAATAATATGTACAAGAATTTTCATGATTTTTAGAATTTTGTAGAATTTTTAGGATATTTTTGAATTTCGTTGAAATTGGATTTCAAGAAATCAGAGCTCCAATCAATCAGTCAATCAATTGGAGTATCTCAATGGATCAGCCGATCGATTGAGATGAGGTTTCTCGCGAGTAGAAGCTCGCAGAATCAATTCCCTAATCAATTCAATGCTGTTGAATCGATTAGTTGATCGATTCAGGTAGTTTCTCCGCAAACAGAAGCTCACAGAATCGATCACTGGATCAATTGCAATGGATTCAATCGATTGAGTCCAACCCAATCGATTGAAAAGGTTGATTTTAGCTGGGAAAGTCTAATTTCAGTACTTTAAGCCATCTTTAGTCTCTTTAACCACTCCTAACCCCTTAAAATATATTTATATACATTTAAGGGTGATATTCTTGTTGAAACAAGAATGGTTTGGTTAAAAGTATACTAAGTTGAAGTTTAGGTTGAGGTTTGCATTCAAATATTGATATTTGAACTTCAAAACTTTAAGTTTTGGGTTTCCTAAAGGTTTAGGGATTTCAAGTCATTGTTGGTGTAATGATAGAAGTTTGGAGCATGTCTTTAGGGGGAGTCACTCATTAAGGACATGAAAATCATTTTTCAAATACCATGGAATGTGGTTAACCTTCGTTAGAGTGAATGCTCAAGGTTGAGCATTGAAAAATAATGGAAGAGTGGATATCTTCATTGTTGAGTAGAAAATGCTCTAGGATGAGCATTGTGAAATGGTCTAATGCTCAATGGTGAGCATTGGATACAATGAAGGGTATGAGACCTTCATTGTAGTGTTGTGACCAACATGTGAGATTGTGAACAACGTATGAGTAACTCTTCAGGGGGAGAGTTTTTGATGTATGTCAAAGGAGAAGAATGTAGGGTTTAAGTTAGTTCTTCATTACCTAAAGAGGGAATTTGCCCTCTAGGAAAGGGAGAGAATAAAGGAAACTCTCATTCATGCTTTGACATGAAGAAGAAGTTGAGGCTATGAGATTAGCCTAACTTAAAGGTGTTGTCAAACATCAAAAAGGGGGAGATTGTTGGTGCAATATCCCCGGATCAAGGTTGACCAGGTTGACTAAACTTGAGTTGGCTCAAGCTTGAGTCTTGATGTTTGACAATGTATGAACATTGCAGGTGTAATCGTCCGTTTGGGGAGATTGTTGGTGCAATTCCTCTTTGGTCAAGGTTTGACTAGTTTGATGTGAAGAAGAGTCAAGTAGGTCAAAATTGACCAAATACTTAACTAGAAAAGTCCTAATTGGAGGTTAGGCAAGGGAAAGTCCTGGTGAGTGAAGTCAGGCAGTTGGAAATCCTGGTAAGTGAAGTCAGATGAAAGACCTAGTGAGTGAAACTAGGTAGTTGAGAAATCTTGATGAGTGAAGCCAGGTGAAAAACCTAGTGAGTGAAGCTAGGCAGATAGAAAAACCTGATGAGTGAAGCCAAACATGTGAAAATCCAGGTGGGTTAAGGTTAACCAGACACTTGGTGTTGGAAAATCTAAGTAAATCAAAAGTGTGACCGGATACTTGGTACAAGGAAATCCAGATGGGTCAAGGATGATCGGACATCTGGTGGAACAAAGTCCAAGTGGGTAATGGAGGATCGGACACTTGGCACGAGACGGTAAGTCCAAGTGGGTCAAGGTTTACCGGTCACTTGGCACGAGGAGAAAAATCCAAGTGGGTCAAAGGATTGACCGGACACTTGATGAAGAAGTCCCAACAGGTCAAAATTGATCGATGTTAGGCATGAAGAAGTCCCAACAGTTCACGGTGGACTGGATGTTGGGTTTGGGAACCTTGGACTTGAGTTAAGCAAGAAAAAGGGAGATCAATTGATCAATCGATCGATTGAATCGTAGTCCAATCGATCAACCGATCGATTGGAGGTGTGCTGCGAGTGAAGGCTGGCCCAATCGATCGGTTGATCGATTGGGAAACAATGTTGTGAGAACAGAAGGGTCTCCAATCGATCAGCCGATCGATTGGGCACTGCCAATCGATCGGGCACTATCAATCGATCAAGCGATCGATTGGGGCTGGATTTCTTGCGCGGACGTGAGAAAGTTGAATCGATCGGTCGATCAATTTAGGCCTTTTCCATCAGAACATAGAGGCTCTCTGAATCGATCACCCGATCGATTCAAGCCTCCCCAATCGATTGGCAAATCGATTGGGATATGACCGTTGCAAAGGAAGCGTATAGTAAAAAGTCGCGGTGAGTTTTCTTCCTCAGCGATTCTCCACTTCCTTCTCTCACGATTCTCTCAGGTGATCTCGCCAGTTCTTGAAGCTTCTTGGACCAAAGTGTTGCTACACTTCCAAGGTCAAGAGGCATTCCACATAAGAAGAAGAATCTAGCTAGGGTTTTATTTGTGTAAATTTTGTAAAATTTTATTTGTATTCGCTTCTTCTTTTCTTCTTATTGTATTGAGAGTTTGTACAAGGTTTCTTCACCTTCAGTAGTTATCGAGAAGGAGTGTTTTTCATAGTGGAGAGTGTGTCGTGTGTAGATCCTGGATTAGTCACCTTTTCTTGAGGTGGATACTAAGTAAATCTTAGTGTTAGCGTTGTGAGTCTTGTTTCAAGTTTATTTCGTTGCAAATCAACAACACCAAAGTAAGCAAACGAAGCATGACGAGCTATTCCCCCTAGCTACAAATCGACCCTAACAAACTTGATTACCCATTGACTCAGGTTATGGGCCTGAACCATAACCATGTAGGGCTAGTTAAGGTTCAATAATTCTTTAACATGCTGGTCAGTTCAATGGTTTTTAAAATTTATTGATGGTTAAAAGGAAATTGATAGTGTTGGGAATTAAACTTGGGTCTCCCATACATATGGGCAAGGATAGAGCGAAAAGGAGAGAGGGGGGGGGGGGGCACATACATTTCGCCCCGTCGATATGAATTTTCTGGCTCCGTCCCTGCATATGAGTACCTAGTATCCTAACCAACTAGACTACATCTATTAATATTTTTATATGTTAATTATTTAATAACTACTCAGTAGTTTTCTTTTGTAATATTATCATTTTTAATAATTGGAAGAAGAGTAAGAGAGACACTTATTTTGCTAGTCAATTTATGATTATTTGTCAATAAATGATTTCATGTGTTAGTTAATTATTTAATAACTAATTAATAGTTTTCTTTATCTATATGATTATTCTTAATAATTATGGTGGAAAATAATTTTATGAATTTATAATTTTAATTTTTTAATATAATAATCTTGAATCATGATAAACTATGATGAACTATGAACAAAATCATGAACTGGCGATTCCAAACTATGAATCGTAATCTTTTTGGATGGTTAAGGTTAAGGGTTGACCTACCCAGGATCGTCGAACCAGCAGTTTTAAACCATTGAATCAGTGGTTTTGAACCATCGAATCGACGGTTCTGAATCGTGAACTTGTGATTTCGAACTACAAAATTGACAGTTCTGAACTATCGAATCAGAGGTTTTGAACCGTCAAACTATTAGTTCCGAACCATGGTTAGGTCTAGCACCAGAGATGATAGCGGTTGGGTCATACCTTTGGCACAGTCATGCCATTAGCTAGGTGTCACCTTAGGCATAAGATACCTTGCTAGGGTCGGTACTGCGCCTATCAAGAAGTGTCGAAGGTTGAGCTCGAAGAAAGCTAGCTCTGTTAGGACCAAAAGAAAATATTATTCACTTTGAACCTAAGTCCTCATGGATTTATTTTTGGGACATACCCAAAAGGCCTCATACTAATAAAGATATATTCTATCTTATAAAATCATAATTTTTCCATGTATTTCCAATGATTGATTTTGATTGTATTCTCAATAATCCTCCCCTCAAATGAAGGACCACCATTATTTTCATGATCCAGACGCCCCCTCAAGTATCTGATCACTATTGACCTACTCTAGATCTCCCCTCAAGTATCCGGTCTATCAAGGTCACTCCTCTCCTTAAGACTTTTCACCACATAGGATTCACTTCCCTACGATTTCCACAGAGTATTTGGTCACCTTAACCTGCTTAGAATTTTCACCACCTAGGGTTTACTCCCCCAGGGTTTCCGCCAAGCATCCAGTCACTCTTGACATACTTGGACTTTTCACCACCTAGAATTCACTTCCCTAGGATTTTCGCCAAGCATCCAATCACTCTTGACCTACTTGAACTTTTCGTTTAGAATTTACTTCCCTGGAAGCCCCACCTCCTTCGTTCAAGGCCACCATTCCACTCACATGACTAGATTTGATAATGACTTTGATACCACTTATTAGGAACAAAAGAACTCACATATTTCCATAATTGTATGATATGTCCATTTTGAGCTTAAACCCTTATGGATTTATTTTTAGATTCTACCCAAAATATCTTATGCCAATAAAGATATCTTTGATTTTATAAACCCATGATATTTTTCATGTATTTCTAATATGTGACTTTAATTGTATTCCCAACAATCATTATCTCAAACGAAAGATCACTATTATTCTAATCACTATTGACATGTTCTATACCTCCTCTCAAGCATCCGGTCTATTGAACCCACCCCTCTCCTCTAAAACTTTTTCATCACCTGGAGTTCACTCTCCCAGGACTTTCGTCAAGCATCCGGTCATCCTTGACCTACTTGAATTTTTCATCACCTAGGATTTACTCCCCTAAGATTACCGCCAAGCATCCAGTTACCCTTGACCTGCTTGGACCTTTTTCTTAGAATTCACTTCTCTGGGAGCCCCCACCTCATTCATTCATGGTCATTATTCCATGTCCACTTTGAGCAAAAATTCCATGGATTTATTTTTGGATTTTACCCAAAATGTTATATACCAATGAAGATATTTTCTATCTTATAAATTCATAATCTTTTCCATATATTTCTAATGTGGAACTTTGATTATATTTCCCAATAAGCTTGACAAGAATATCTTGATGTGTGGGAGTCACAACAGGCTTGTATCATGTTCGCATAGAGAGCTGACCCAAGCAGTACCTTTGACGAGCATCATGTATGCACGGAGATGTAGAGAAATAGGCCCGACAAGCCCCGTTGAGGGAGATCATCGTGTAGGGAAGTAAAGGGGTACTTTACCCGGATGGGTTTTCTCAAGATTCATCAATTTTAGATACATATGTATGATTAGTCCCCTTAGGAGGAATGGTTGGCTAGTACATGGTGGTGTTATCATCACGAGGTATGAGGATCAAATCCCAGCTAGTATTTGGATGTCTGCCCTCTCTCATGCATTATTCAACTACCCAAGGCTAGCAGTTATCCATGATTTGCCTCTTCTGTGTTGGCATGAGGGTGGATTGGTAGAAGCGCTAGGAGATAACGAATCACCTTTTACGACCGTATGGATATGCTACTTTTGTTTAAAAACTAAACAAAACTAATAAAAAAAATTAATTTTAGTTCAACTTATAATTCTATTCGGCTTCTTTTGGTACCTAAAAGATAGCGAGAGAGAGAAATCCATTGTAGTTAAATTTGATTTAACATAATTTGAACCAAATAGGTTCCCCTCTCTGCGGGAAGGGAATCCAATTTTTTTCTACTAACGTAAACAAGAGAGAACTCCTTGAAATCGAAGTTCTTTGATCTCCACTATAGGGGATGCCATCGGACTAACACAATCAATTAACTTGACATATCAAACTAATGAAGTAGATAGAGAATGTGATTAGAATGAAAAAGAATCGTCAAGTGATAAATTTTCCTTAATTAGATGCATAAATAGTTATAGAATAAATATTCTCTTGTTTAGTTGGTAAAAATATTAAGGAATGTACAGTGGACACTTCTAATAATAGAAAAACCTAAATACCTTGGCCTACTCAATAGATTTATTTTCTTTAGGCATCTCGTCTAATAATAGAAATACTTAAATACCTTCCCTTCTGGTATGTCTGACTTAATTGATCGTCTCAATTTGCCTATTAGACTTGTCTCACTTCATCGGTCTAATGATGACAATTGTCCAGAATCGATTGAAGTTGCCCTATCCCGTGATTTCTAACGTAAATGAGACCAAGATTAAATAAAAAACAACCCGCGTAAGTAGAAAAGAACAGATAGTAATGTGTAAAACTAAACCAATTTTATTAGTTTGTCAAGTTTCAATAGCATGATTGGTTAGTTCAATACACTTAGACAAAACTTGTACCATTCAAATAGATTACTCAAACGATTCCATCATTTTTGCCTAATTGGATAATATTGTTCAAGTAGACACATACTTGATCCAACCAAACTACTAAAGTTGCTGGGCCCAACTCACTTGCCAAATACATTAAGATTGATTAACATGCCTAAATTAGGGCACATAAGTCTAACAAATAATTAAATCAAATTAAACTTTTGATTTTTCACTTAGCCAATATATACTAGCAACACAAATTCATTTGTTAATTCATCTAAGTTTGGATTTGATTCTTAAACACTTAATTCATCACAGTGTCTAAGCGAATCAATTGGTTTTGAACTTACTATCCTTCTATAGTGATACGGTGCATGATTTATGGGGTCAGTATGATGATATGGTTACGAGTCAATACCACAAGAGGGTCAGAAGTCAAGCTTCCGTGGCCGGTCAGCAGTCAAGCTGACGTGGAGAGCAGGGAGATCAAAAGTCAAGCTTACGTGGCCAGGGTCAAAATCTCAGCTGACGTAGTGGTCGAAGGAGAGGATCATAAATCGGACAAGGACCAACCCTGACAGCGGTCAAGGACTAGGCCCACGGGCCAGGTTGGAAAGTACCAGCCCTGGAAAGTAGCAGATACAAGCAGGTCTGAGCATAAACATGGCGTGCAGGTTGGGATGCACAAGCCATGGATAATAACAGATAGAAGCAGGTCGGGATACAGACCTGGAGAGTAGGTTAGAACGTATAAGCCAAGGATCACAGGTATACATGTAGGTCTGGACATAGACCTAGCATGCAGGTCGGGACGCACAAGTCATGGAGAATAACAAATAGAAGCAGGTCGGGACATCCAAGCCAAGGATCACAGATAGAAGCAGGTCTGGGCATAGACCTGGGATGGGATTATATGCGGGACAAGGACTAGCCCTGATAGCAGTCAAGGATCCGACCCACGGACCAGGTCGGGAAGTGCTAGTTATGGATAACAGCGGATATAAGTAGGTCCGGACACAGACTTGGCGTGCAGGTCGAGACATCCAAGCCAAGAATCACAGGTATACATGCAGGCCTGGACACAGACTTGGCGTGCAGGTCGGAACATCCAAGCCAAGGATCACAGGTATACATGTAGGTCTAGACATAGACCTAACATGCAGGTTGGGACGCATAAGTCATGGAGAATAACAAATAGAAGCAGGTTAGGACATCCAAGCCAAGGATCACAGGTATACATGCAGGTCTGGACATAGACATGACATGCAGGTCGGGACGCACAAGTCATGGAGAATAACAAATAGAAGCAGGTCGGGACATCCAAGCAAAGGATCATAGATAGAAGCAGGTCTGGGCATAGACCCGGGATGAGATTATATGCCGGACAAGGACTAGCCCTGATAGCGGTCAAGGATCCGACCCACGGACCAGGTCGGGAAGTGTTAGTCATGGATAACAGCGGATATAAGTAGGTCCGGACACAGACTTGGCGTGCAGGTCGAGACATCCAAGCCAAGGATCACAGGTATACATGCAGGCCTGGACACAGACTTGGCGTGCAGGTTGGGACATCCAAGCCAAGGATCACAAGTATACATGCAGGTCTGGACATAGACCTGACATGCAGGTCGGGACGCACAAGTCATGGAGAATAACAAATAAAAGGAGGTTGGGACATCCAAGCCAAGGATCACAGGTATACATGCAGGTCTGGACATAGACCTGGCATGTAGGTTGGGACGCACAAGTCATGGAGAATAACAAATAGAAGCAGGTCGGGACATCCAAGCCAAGGATCACAGATAGAAGTAGGTCTGGTCACAAACCTGGCACGCAGGTCGGAACGTACAAGCTACGGATAGTAGTGGATCGAAGCAGGTCAGGATGCAGGCCTAGCATTTAGGCACTATAAGACAAACAAGCCAATGAATTGTAACTGCTTGTCAGTGGATGTCAGAGAACAATCAAGGTGTTAGGGAATATGCTAACAATCGGGGTGCACAACGCCTTTGGTTTTGTCGCCAGCCTATCAAGGAGAGTCACGTATCAATCACCGCCAGACAAAGCCTGACAGCCGACATTCCTTGACACTTGCCAAATCCGAGAGGCATCCGTTGCAGTATAAAAAGCGATACTTTGTACTTTATGCAGGTACGCTCACTCGTCATTTTTCACTAGTCTTTACTTTTCGTTCTTTCTCTGTGATTTCTGGGAAAAAAGTACTTGACTTGAGCGTCGGAGGACCTGGCCCGGAGACTTTTTCCCTGATTTCTGGTCTCTAATGACTGGTGGACTCGTCTGAGTGTGCGCAGAGCGACAACATCATCGTCCTGGTCATCTCTCTCCGTCGGCCGCCCGTGCGAACCTTTCAAGGGGGTACCTGGTAGATTCAACTCTTCAGCGACTTTCCGTCAACTTCTAATATAATAAGGCCCGTCTTTATCCGACTCAGCTTCCGGACGAGATCATATAACAATGATGATAATGCTCACTTCAAGCCTTTATTATATTTCATTTGCAAATTACATGAAGAGAAATAAATTACGAAATTCACTTATAACGGATTAGAAAGTGACTAGAAAATAAAAAAAAATTTCTAAAAACATATATCTTATAAAAAATTAACCCTTTAATCTATTATAATAAAATTATCACTTTCTAAGTGCAAATTTTGAACTCTCTATTCTGCTAATTATTCATTTACCCATTAAAGTCATCACCCCTCATTAATTCTCTATTAATAATGACTTTTTCTCTCCATCTAGAAATATAAATAGTCCCTCAAAAGTTCCAGTTAATGTTCCATGTTGTTTGCTGCCAAGTGTGTCGCTCATGATGTGAATGAGCTGGAGAGGATTTCCAGTGGGCCCCTCCCTCAAACTTGTATTCCTTCCTTCCTACCTTCCTTCCCTTATAAATATCTCCCCCCTCCCGTTTACTGCTCGGCCAACACAACCTAACAACACAACCCAAACACGGAACCGGACCAAACTGAACCAAAACAAACCACGCCAAACAAAACCGCCTCCCCTGTCTCCTTCTTCCTCCCCTGCTCTGCCTCTGCCACACCACACCTCATCCTCACCACCGTCCTCCCCCACGCCACCAGCTGTCTTCCACAATCATGAATTCTTCCTCCGTTACAAATACCGCTGTGGTCGACACCACCCCCATGCTTCCACTCTTCGCCATGCCGACCGCCCTCCTCTTCCCCTTCCTCCTCCTCTGCTTCTCCACCTTCTGCTGCTTCGTCTTCCGGCTCACCCTCGCCGGTCGCTCCGGTTCCCGCAAGCTTCCCCTCCCTCCGGGCTCCATGGGATGGCCATACGTAGGCGAGACCTTCCAGCTCTACTCCAACGACCCCAACACCTTCTTCGCCCTCAAGCAGAAGCGGTACGGTCCCGTGTTTAAGACCCACATCCTCGGCTGCCCCTGCGTGATGGTGTCCAGCCCGGAGGCCGCCCGGTTCGTGCTCGTCACGCGGGCGCAGCTCTTCAAGCCCACCTTCCCCGCCAGCAAGGAGCGGATGATCGGCCCCCAGGCCATCTTCTTCCAGCAGGGCGACTACCACGCCCACCTCCGCCGCCTCGTCCTCCGCGCCTTTCTCCCCGAAGGTATCCGCGGCTCCGTCGCCGGCATCGAGGCCGTCGCACTCCGCGCCCTCCGCTCCTGGGACGGCCGCTTGGTCAACACCTTCCAAGAGCTCAAGACGGTGAGCCCAAAGTAGAAGTACTCCCCATCTTCTCCAATTTGATTCGGTCTAACGCTTGAACTGTTTTGTAAAATTTGAGCAGTACGCGTTCAATGTGGCGATCCTGTCCATCTTCGGCCAGGAAGAGATCTCCTGTTTAGAGGATCTGAAGCAATGCTACTACACCCTCGAGAAGGGGTACAACTCGATGCCCATCAACCTCCCCGGGACTCTGTTCTACAAGGCCATGAAGGCCCGGAAGCAACTGGCGCAGATCGTCGCCAATATCGTCCGCTCCAGAAGGACGCAGAGGGATTCCTCCCCGAACGACCTGCTCGGTTCCTTCATGAACGCCAAAGAAGACCTCTCCGACGACCAGATCGCGGACAACGTCATCGGCGTCATCTTCGCCGCCCGCGACACCACCGCCAGCGTCCTCACCTGGATCATCAAGTACCTCGGCGACAACCCCAGCATCCTGAAAGCCGTCACCGTGAGTTTTTAATCCCTCTCCCCGACAACTCCTTAATTGGGACATGCTTGTTCACAAACATGCTCTCTGTTTTTCAGGAAGAGCAAGAGCAGATCACGAAGAGCAAAGGGAATGAGTCCCTGACCTGGGCTGACACCAAGAACATGCCACTCACCTCGAGGGTGATCCAAGAAACCATGAGAGTGGCCTCCATCTTATCTTTCACCTTCCGCGAAGCCGTGGAAGATGTGGAGTATCAAGGCAAGTAGTTCTTGACATTGCCATTTTGAATTCGATCGGAGGTCTCACAGCCCTGTGGCGCCGTGCAGGATATCTAATTCCCAAGGGGTGGAAGGTGCTGCCGCTCTTCAGAAACATTCACCACAGCCCGGAAAACTTCTCTGACCCAGAAAAATTTGACCCCTCCAGATTTGAGGTCAGTCTCCTCCTTCCCATCTCAATCACACCTCTCCCCACACAAACTCATCGCTCGATCATTCTCTTGAACTGGCACTGCAGGTGGCTCCAAAGCCTAACACTTTCATGCCCTTTGGAAACGGGACCCATTCCTGTCCTGGAAATGAGCTTGCAAAGCTGGAGATGCTGGTTCTTCTCCATCACCTTACCACAAAACACACGTAAATTTCTCCCCCTAAACCTTTTTGAGAAAGAGTTGACCTTTTCAGTTAAACGTGGTAAATAACACTGAATAACACTCATGTGTGCGTATCTCTTTTTTCGATCAGGTGGTCTACGGTGAGATCCCCTAGTGGAATACAGTTTGGACCTTTCGCGCTTCCCACGAATGGCTTGCCTCTTAGATTCTCTCTCAAGTCAACAGCAGCTTGATTGCCTACGCACACACTCCACTCAACTCCATTCTCCTTACCGAAAAGGAAAAGGAAGAAGAGGACATTCATTGCCTAAAGGCGATGCATGCCGAGGAATTTTATCAAATAGCTCTTCCATTGACCGCTACTCTTCCTGTGAAAGCAGAGGAAGAGGGCTGTCACGGTATTCGGAGACTTCAACTAAATAGTCTTCTTCTGAGTATACAGTAAGTATAATTGAAGAAAGGGGGGAAAAAAAATCTGATTAGCTAATAATAATAATAATAATAATAATAATAATAATAATAATAATAACAAGAAAGGAAAAGGTCTTGTTCTTGTTAAGTGAGGGTAGCAGCGTAGGACTGGATCGCTTGAGAGTTTGTCAGGTTTGGGTCTGCCATAACCCGCTTTTAAACAAGTTAATAATTCAAAGTTAAAGGAGACACAGCACAAGCAAAAGGGTGCTGATTGTTTAAGTCAATGAAAGAGACACAGGCTTAGGTTTCAAATTGTTGCAAGAATAATGGGACATCTTTACCGTGAATACTACGAGCATGGTGATGATTGTTTTTTTGTTATTGTGTCTAGAGGTTGGCGAAAGTTACATGGATTCAGTGAATAAGCATCCCAGATCTCAATCCCTAACTAAAACCTACAATATGCTGAAATATGTTTCGAAGACCCCTTTTTGTATGCTGATAGGCAAAAAATCAAAAGGTGTTTTTTTATTTTCGTTATCATCAAAAAGGTCCCCTTGTTAGAAAAGAATATTAAAAGAGCACAACATATTATTTTTCATTTCAAAAATATCTTTATTCAACTGTTGCAGCATGATGTTTGTTTGTAGCTATTTTAGCCAACATTATCATACGTTACAATAATTTTTGACTAAAATTGTTATAAATTATTACGGTCTAACTCTTACACTGCTACAAAAGTGTTGGAGTTGAAACAATGTTATTTTTAATATAATAATACGTTATGTAAAATAATTTTGATTAACTTGATGTAAATTTTAGATTTTAGTAATTTTAGCTAAAACTATTATAATGACATTGAAACAAGAGTTTAAACGCATGTTTGACGATAATGAAAATAAATGACCTTCTTGTTACCACTAATCTCTTCTCCAGAAGCCTCTTACAATCTCGGTTCTTAGAAACAATATAACAAGAATATAAATATATAAAGTCAAATACAATGAAAGTAAATTGCTTTACGAAAACCTTACTTTGAATATTTTCTTGTTGTTTTAGATTACCTCTTGATAGTCCAGAAATATAGCGACACTTTATTCTCAAACCCTCAAAAATTGACCCTTTCAATCTTCCTAGAAATCCTCTTTTATAGAGTTGCTATCAGACTGATTTCCACCTATCAATCGATTATTATCTCCCATCAATCGATTGATCCACTATAGTTTCAATTGTTGCTTAGATCTGTCTGCTCAATAGCTCCATCAACTTCAGCATCATTCGATTGCTAATTACTATGAATCAATTGGTGCTAATCAGTCGAGTTCTAAACTTTCTATTCACTTGAACAGTGACATCAGGCTACTACTAATCGATTGTTCATGACTAGTCGAGTTGACGAGACGAGTTCCAAATTCTCTGTTCGCTCGAATAGAAACATTAGTAGACTATCCTTAACAATCAATTGATCGCGACCAATTGATTTGAACAATCGATTCTCTAACTTTCTATTTGCTATAGTAATGTCATCAGGCGATTGCTCAAACGCATCAATTGCCAATTATTGTAGCAGAACAATGTTCACAGTCGAGTTCCAACTTTTTGTGCGTTGCTATAATGTCGAACAGTCGATTGTTACTATAACATAAAAACTAAACCTTTTTGTGCTAATTATCTGTAACGCCCCGACCCGAGTGGGCCCCACCTGGACCGAACCAGGAACGACACCATAATTACCTATCGGTTTGATGACTAGCTCCACAGATCACCGGAGGTCCTTTCAGCGTGCTTTGTCCTCACTCGCACGCACCCTGGAAAACTTCCCAGGAGGTCACCTATCCTCAGATTTCTCCAAGCCAAGCACGCTTAACTTTGGAGTTCTTAAGCTTGGGCTTCCGAAAAGGAAGGTGCACCTTGGTGATATGGATAGTACCATCTAACCTTTTAAGTCATATTTAACCAGAATCTCAGAACCGGGGTATTACAATCACCCCCACTTAAAGACACAACGTCCTCGTTGTGTAACCACAAATCACACCACAAACAAATCCCAGAATCTCCCTCGCTAGGTGGTGCCCTGGGTGCTCCTACCACAGGCGCACTCACGGTCGCAAGGTCGCTCTGATACCATCTGTAATGCCCCGGCCCGGGCCGACCCCACCCGGACCAAACTAGGAACGCCACCAGAATTGCCCATCGGGTTGATGACTAGCTCCACAGACCACCGGAGGTCCTTTCAGCGTGTTTTGTCCTCACTCGCACGTACCCTGGAAAACTTCCCAGCATGTCACCCATCCTCAGATTTCTCCAAGCCAAGCACACTTAACTTTGGAGTTATTAAGTTTGGGCTTCCGAAAAGAAAGGTGCACCTTGGTAACCAAGTGAACCCAACAGGGCCGTGCTAATCTTCTCTGTATCGTTCCAATTTTATCGGGTATTACACTTGAACTGCATAAGAAAGCCTAAACCTCATACTATAGTAGAAACCCTAAAATATTATAGCAAACCCTGAAAATACTATAACAAAGCCCAAAACACCTCTCAAACCTTAATTTCAAAGTTTATAGTCCATCAGTCGATTGATACACCGTATCAATCAACTGATACTATTGTTTCAATCTTATCAAAATTGAATTCTCGCCTTGCCTAGTATCTAGTTGAGATCAACCTCTACTAAAACTTTCTTTGCTCGTTATTCGATCAACTTTGACCTGTCGAAACTTTCCATTGCCTAATATCTAATCCACTTTGACTTACTGAGACTTCACCATTGTCCATCATTTGGTCAACCTTGATTTGCCAAAATTTTATCATTGCCTAACATCCGATCAACCTGTCGGGACATTACCGTTAGTATCCGGTCAACCTTAACCTGTCAGACCTCCTTATTGCCTAACATCTAGTTAACCTTGACTTGTCAGGACTTCATCATTCATGCCAAATCCCTGTTGAACATTCAATTGCCAGAGTTTGATCAATTGTGATCCACTTGACTTTCCACTTATCAACTTTTTATTGGACTTTTGACTGTTAAGTGTCCAGTTAACTAAAAACAAGAACTCTAACACTACAACAAAAATCCTCATAGACATCGGTTTTCCACCGCTGTCTATTACAAAATCGACCGATGTCTATGAAGGCGATGTAAAAGGTCTGCCATTTTAGACATTGGTTTATAACCGGTGTAGTATCACTTAACGACACTGTTTCAGCAACGGTGTAAAATCGATGTAATATTAGTTAATGACACCGGTTTTAGCAGCGGTGGAAAACCGATGTAATTTCAGTATTGTTTAACGACACAGATTCGATTTCCGAAACAGTGAAAAACCGATATTATACAAACAAGTCAATATCCATATAATCAACACATAAATATTATTCTTACAACATAAAAAGATAATAGATATTGTACACATCAAGTCCGTATCCACAAATTACATAAATATTTTTCTTACAACAGTATCCATAAAATACACAAATATTCTTTTTACAACATCAAAAGGTATAATAGATATTGTACACATCAAGGTAGTATCCACAATTTACATTCCATGCAAATGCATGGATCATCCAAAGTTTTCAAAAATCAAATACCTTTCCTACTCAAATGTAATCTAGCATGCATTCAGCCCACTCGAACCGTACTTCATCAATTTCAACTCTGGAATACTTGAGATTTGTAAACTGTAAAAACACATAAATAATATATTAGTAAACCAAGACCAAAAATCATAGTTGAAAGAGAGAAGAGAAGTCCGTTTTAGACCAAACAAATGGTATGCTGCAACTTAACTTAAGAAGACTATTTCCACAACCTCCAGATTCCTTGGATGGGCAAGGAATGTTGCTTCCATGATTCTTAGCCTTGCTATCAGACTCAACGGTGGATAAAGATGAGTTATCTGGTCACTCGCCTGTGGAATGTCTCCGTCTTTCCCCAACAATTTCTCTGATGACATACTTCTTTGCCCTCTGTCTCCTACCAGCCTTGGAGGAATCAATTGCAGGTGTCTGAGAAGCAGTTTCCTTTACTATCTTTCCGCAACAATCTAAGAAAAGTTTGTAAGAGCAATTTGAGCAGCTTCTGTGAAAATCCACTAGTGAAGTCTTGCAATAATTGCTGGTTCCAAGGGAGAAACAAGAAAAGAAAACAATATCAATCAAGTGAACATTTTAATGCATGATGAGACGATAACAAAGAACAGAATATGACCTAAAAATTAGAACTTGCTAAAGCAAAATAGAGGCACAAGTTTACAAATGACCATCTAAGAAACAGGGTCAGGACACATTATTCAGTTATTATGTCCATAATTTCAGAAACATAGCAAATTATGAAATTCTCAGAGGTGTTACAGATGTGAAGACATACCAGTTAACAAGCTCATTGTGAGGCTCATATACTCGAAGAAGTACACTAGAAAATCCACCTTCTGGATGATAGATCGATCAAGAGGATATCTAACTGGAGGAAGAAACTAGGAAATTGTTTTGAAGCTTACCTTGATCCCCTTGCTTTACTTCCAGCTCATTTAATTGGTTCTGATAGATATGTTTCGGCAAGGGAAGCAATTCAGATATCAAGCTATATGCGTGCTCCTTATTATTAAACTTGTTTTGACCATGTTCCTGAAGATGATACAAATTGCATATGCATATAAAAGTTCTAGACTAGTATGAAAGTTGACAGAACCATCTCTAACTTAACAATAATTGGCTAGGAAGTTAACCTTATGCCAGTCTTCTTTTGCTCCAAGAGGAGAACAAGTCGGACAATCCAATTGTCCATGACTAATAGGGTAGACAGTTGTCACATCGACAAGACAAATCTCATCACTATCGGCATGCTCAGTCTTCCTATGCTCCTGAACAGTTTCAAGATCCTGAAGATCACATAAATGGAAACTTTCATGACAAAACATTCTCAGAGTAAATAATGTTCATAAAACTTTGCATGTTAAAAGTAAGTAAACCTTATAACCATCTTTAGCTGGACTTCTAGAACATGCTTTGCAATCACAACAATCGCGACAAACAAGACAAGCAATCTTTACCTCCTTTTCAAACATACTAGAGTACCTTGACAATACAAACTAAATCAGATAAACAGAAGTAGTTTTTTTTATGTATAAGATCCTATATCACTGATATCAAGATGTTCAAGTCTAAAAGAGCTAAAAGAGAAAAATAAATCAAAAGCATTTTGCCAATATGGTTCAATTCTCTTCCTGTAGACAATGCATGCCATTTGAAATTTAATCACAAACAGGGTGGATATACAAACAAGATCACAATTCAAGCCATTGGATGTGAATATAGTAACAGCAATATAGCTCAACCACAATGAAACTTCACCAAAATAACAAAAGCAATCTAGCTCAACTCACAGTGAAACTTATACTCATAAGACAAAAAGGTAATTTAATAATATCAAAATCAAACCAAATCATGAGAAAAGGCTCAAATAAGATTAAAGCACAATTAAGATTAACCCAAACCTAAAATTAACTTGGATTCATCCTACAATAAATCAAAATTGATCTAAAAATCTCTACTGAAAGTCCTAATCCAAGTGTGCCTTGAGTGACCCTCCATAATGATAATCCATTCAAATCGAAGCTTCTCATACTAAGGAATATAACAGAACCTGCAAACTGAATCCAAAATAAATAAACTATTTAGTATTCAATTTAGGGAGTAAGAGTTCACAATTCAGCCGATGACATAACTAGCCTATCAAGGGATACAGAGTGTGATTATATCCATTGTAGAATTTATATGCTTTTAGGACCAAGAGATACCAATTGCAAAACTAATCAGGTAGGCTAGAAACCTAAAGCCATGCTTCCCAGATGGCCGAAAGTTTAACAATAAAAATTTGTTTATATGTACCAATATATTGAAGTTTCATCGACTTTAATCTAGTAACACACACAATAGGTAACAGCTTGTAGGACACATTTGGGTATAGATTAATGGGTGTCAATGAAAGAAATCTTTTTGTCTTTGTGAAATGTTAATATCATGATTGGTTAGCTTATGAAGATTCACAGGATTTCATTAACTTATGAAGTTGTTACGAAATCTCCCAGTTGCAGAAGCTTAGCTAGGCCAAGTATTCACACAGAACTTGTTATATTAGCAACACACTAACTAAGATGATAGTATAAGGGTGCCAATAGGAAATGCATTTATGTTAGGGAACTTACTTTCAGTTACTAAAGACAGTGAGTAACATGCAAATCTCGATAATAAGTTGTGAGATGCACAAATTCTGTTATTCACTAATATGGTATCAAAGGAAGCTTTTGACATGGATTCATGATTGATTATCATTTGAAAATTCTGAGTATTACCTTTCAAATTCCTGCATAATAAGATAATAATCACAGGACAATAGCATCAGTATAGCAAAAGGAAATAAATTTAGTTTAGACAATTTAAGTTTTTGGTGCTGAAACACGGAATAGGTAATAGCTTGTAGGACACATATATTCTGCTATTGACTGAAGCAGTAAGCTTTTGCCTTGGAAGCTGTTATGATTGGTTATCATTTGAAATTCACAGTATTGCCTTCCAGTTCCTGCATAATCAAATGTAAATATATTAGATAATGCAAGAATCCAATTGAGAGAATGTCGTCGATGTAAAATCTGTGTACAAAACAAGAAACTTTCATAAACTTTCATGAACTTTCACAAAAAAAATGTAACATTTGCAACATCACCACGCCACAAAGAAAGTGATGCATACGAACTTTCAAATTCAAAATAATAGTAAAAGGACAACTATAGATGCCTTTCTTCTCAGTGCATGTACATCCACACCAAATGCACAAGAATGAGTAATGATCAGTCTTTTTCCTTGCCCAATTACATGAAGTGGCACCACCCAATTTTTTAGGTTTATTTAGTAGTAAGGAAAAACCAACATGCAAGGAGGATCTAAAATCTACAAACATATGAAAAATAGAACCTGTGATCTCTTTGTGAAGACTTGATAAGAAGACAATCAAAGTATGAGAAAGTGAAATCAATAAGTCACAGATCCATGCAATGAACTTGCAGGACAATCAGAACAATACAGTTACATTAATGAGAAAGCATTTTTATGCCATCACCAAAATCCATAGCAGACAACTGCCTAGTGTATTAGATTCTTTGCAACTTTGACAAAAACACACATAATTGCATTAAAGAGAAAGCGGACAGCAGGAATATAGTAATGCATACTTGATACATAAAAATGTTGCAACCAATGAAAATAATACAAAGCATGCATGACAGCAAGGATACATTTTCCAGCATCTGAAGGAACAAGTCTCATTTAAGTGATTTTTGACAACACCAAATCACCATTTATTTCTGAATATGAGTCTTCGGACTCCTCTTCATCATCCTCATCACCCGTCTCAATCTTATCAAGCATCCAACAAACATGCATAAGCAGGAAAATGAAAATCACTAGAGAAGCCATCAACAAAATAGTCCTTTAATGCTAAAAAAATTCAAGTCAAAGTGACAAACTCAAGTTTACCAAGCAGTGAATAAGGGGAAAAAATATATCACATTTTGTGCTTTAATCCTATTATCTTCAGATAGAACATCATGAAACTCGATCTTAAACCAAATACCTTAGTATAGATGCAAGGAAATGGGTAGGCCTCCCGGTCCCTCGATACAGCGTGAAGGGACAACGACAGAAAATCCACCGCGTATCCTTTCCCTCTGTCGGCGTCACTCAACCAAATCACTCTCCTACAAGGAGCTATTCGCATCAGACAGAAACACCAAGAAAGAAAGTGAGCAGTGCAACACTGATACCTGGTGGTGACATAGAGAGACCCAGGGGACTCCAGGGGCCGGGAATCGAGGGCGACGGCATGCAAAACGTACATCAGCTCCTCGCTGTCGTCGGAGCCCAACCGAGGTCGTACGTTGCCATCGATGACACAATCGTCGAAGTGCTGCAGCCCTGGAACAAGGTAGGTTCAAAGATGTCCTTTTTTTAAAAAAAATCTTTTAACAGAACCTATTCGCTGGTCGAGGGAGAGGTGGACAGTCCGGCCGTCGCCGTGAAGCATGAGGTTGGAGTCTCCGAACAGTTGGGTGTAGCCTTCCTCAAAGGAGATGGTGGCGAGGTTGGGCAACTTTGGGAGGAAAGCAGCCTCATGGGAAGGGAGCAGAACCGAACACAAAAACAGGAGGAAGTAGAAAGGAAAAGATAAAGTATGGACTAAGAAGGGGAAGCAAGGGCATCATGTCTTGATCCTGAGCGGGAGAGGAAGGGGTGTCGATCTAGGAAGGGGAAGAGGGAGATGAGGCTGAGAGAGATGGTCGGACGACCAGCGGTGAGGAGGAAAGTGGTGGTGGCGTCGCGACGGTATACGGTGGACGGCGCGATATAGGTTTAGGTTTAGAGGGAAGAGTGAAATGTTGTAAATTTTGGCTAAGTATTGGTGGGAAAATTATATTATTTTATTTTGGTTCATAGACATCGGGTTTTAAAAAACCGTTGTTAAAATCAGTGTCTATTAACGAAAAAAAAGGTGCTCATAGACATCGGCTAAAAAACCGATGTCTATGAGCGAAAATTTACGCTCATAGACACCGGGTTTTTGAAAAACCGATGTAAAATACTCAAAAACATCGGTTTTTGCTTAAAACTGTTGTTGTTCCACCGATGTCTATGAGGGTTTTTGTTGTAGTGTAAAGTAGTAACTCTTATACTATGTTTCCAAGTGCGGATTGAGGAGGGAAATGAATCCCTACCAAAACAAAAATCCTTCCAGCAAAGGAAGGGAAAAGAAAAGAGATAGAAGGGGAGAGAAAACAATATCATGGAAATCTTGTGGAAAGGAAGAGGGAAAGAAAGAAAAAAAACAAGAGGAGAAGACGTGTGAGGCAAGTGACTATGCAAGCTTCTAGCTTTTGTTAGCACCGGCATGCTACTAGAGGTGGACAAACATCCTCATTAGATGGTTGGTCAAAGATGTCATAGCCGTGGAGATCAAGAGTGATCGTTTGGAACCCAGCGCTGCCAATGACAAGCATTTCGTGTCTCCAAGAGTACCATATCTCAAGAAAACCATAGAGGAAGAACACAATGCCAAATTTCCCTGCAACACAAGAAAAGATTTGAGAAGGTGGATGATACGGTGCATAATGGTGGGGTCCGATAAAGTCAGACAGTCAGAAGTCAAGAGGACGTGACAGTCAGAAGTCAAAGAGACATGACAATAAAAAATCAAGAGGACGTGACAGTCAGAAGTTAAGGAGACGTGACAATCATAAGTCAAAGGGACGTGACAGTCAGCAGGTATGGAAAGAGGAAGTAGGACCGTGTGACGACGTCATCAACATGATTCCTAGTCGAGTTCTCATAGACCAGGACTCCAGATCTGAGACACCTTAGTCTAAGACCTAGGAGGCAGTCGGGGTGATACCTGACCTGGATATGACCGGTCAGGCTCTCACAGCCTGGTTATATCTATGCCTAGTTCTCTCAGTAAGCTAACTCCCGGTCAGCCAACTCTCAGTTAACTCTTGGACAATCTCTCCACAGCTCTCAGCCCCCCCAAGGTTTAGGCCAGGTGTTATACCCGACAGATCATCTTGAGCTGCCTTATCCATACCCGGTTGAGACAGAAGGTACTACATGACAACAAGGTCAGGGACTCATAACCGCCTATTAGAGAATAACTGCTGAGTGTCAGGGAATATTTTAACGGTCTGTGGTCATCTGTAAATGGAACCTTCCTTTAGCCTACAGAAGGATGCCACGTGCCCTCCATCACCCAACAGGACCTGACACCCAATATTCTCTGACATTGGTCAGCCTCCAGAGGTATGCACTGTCATCTAAAAGGGAGGTCCTCTCCCTTGCACAGGACACTCTCTCGCACATTCACACTTGTCTTCTACTTTTCTTTCTCCTTTGTATACTGTTCTTCTGGGGAAAAAGTACCTGACTTGAGCATTAGAGGGTCTGCTCTGGGGACTTTTTTCCTAGTTTTTGGCCTCTAGTGTCCCGTGTGCTTGTCTGAGTGTGCGCAGAGGTCAAGTACCACCGGTGTAGTCATCGTCGTCCGTAAACACCACGTGGGGGTCTATTCTTGTAGGCACATATGAGAACAGTGTCCCAGTCGCCCCTCCATCAAGGCCATCAACAACTCATCTGACCTTTATTCGACTCAGATTCCGGACAGGATCAATTTGACACCGTCCGTGGGAATTTTCTTCACCTGTTCTAAAGCATGAAGATGGAGGACACTAGACGAATCAACGTGACCATGGCGGCAGGGGAGTACAAACTGTTCAAGGAGGCCAAGAGGCGAGCCGCTTCTGAAAAATAGACCACTGCTTCGCGACCGTATAAGATGCCTGCAGTTTCCAAGGACCCCACTTATGTTTCTATTAAGAGGTCTAAGAGAAAGTAGCCCGAGGAGTTACCCCCGTCCTTCTATCAGGAACCGATCCCAGACTACTACCATAAGGGCCCGAATTGCTATAATAAGAAGGAGCAACCTTAGCCCTCTATGGAGGAAAGCTCCTTGCCTCGGGACTCAAAGAAGGGAAAAGCTATAGTCCTCAGGGAGGAGCCCCGAGGGAAACCCGATGAGCAAGTGTCCTCTCTAAGGGCACTAGAGGAGAAGCTACCGAAGGGGTACAAGCCCCCGACCATTGGAGAGTACGATGTCAGTAAGGATCTGGAGGATCATCTCCGTAAGTTCCGGAACGCTATTTTGTTGCATCAATACAGTGACGCTATTAAGTGCCGAGTGTTCTTGAATACTCTATCTGGCTCGGCACAGAAATGGTTTGATGGATTGCCGATCGGGTCCATCATCTGTTTTCATGATTTTAAGATTGTCTTCCTATGCCACTTCACCAACAGCAGGAAGTACCAAAAGATAGACCACTGTCTCTTCGTCCTCAAGGAAGGGTCAGCCGAGCCCTTGAGGAGCTATATCAAACGCTTCAACCAGGTGGCCCAGGACATCCCATCCACTACCTTTGAAATACTAATAAGTGTCTTCTCTCATGGACTTGTTGAGGGGGAGTTCTTTCGAGATCTCATTCAAGACCCTATGAAGAACTTCGATGAGATGCTCGGGAAGGCCGCTAGCTATATCAACGTAGAAGAGGCTCAGGTGGCTCGACAGAAGGCGGACAAGGCGCCTACTCCCGCCAACAAACTAGAGAAGAGGCCACCTCAACCACCAGCTCAGCCTCTTCCACACGCCCGGGATGCCCGACTACCCTTCCCTCCTGGTCAGGATCCTAGGCCGGCCCAATGTGTGGCAGCTGTCCAAGCCCCAAGGCCTAGACCATGGGGGCTGTGTTGCTACACTTACCATAGGTCTCACACCCATGCCAGAAGTGATTGCTTCCAATTCGCCCGAGACTCTCAGCGCACAGCTGAGCTGGGCCTGCCTCCACCTGAGATCGTGCCCAAGATTAAGCAGAGGATATTGGCTGGCCAACATCCCATGGCAGGTCAGTCTGGTAGACCCTTACCGATAATGCAGGACAAGGAAATCAGTAGCCCGGTCGTAACCAGGAGCCTGGGAAAGCCCGGGAAGAGGAGAACAAGGGAAACACGACCATCCGTGAGATTGGTATGATCTCCAGAGGGCCCACAGATGGAGACTCTGATAGGGCTCAGAAGTCTCACGAGCGGCGCCTGGAGATACATGCTGTAGGATGCAACTGGGAGCAAGCTGTAGGGCCCACCATTAGCTTTGGGCCGCAAGACCTAGAGAGGCTGGAGCTTCCTCATGATGATTCCCTAATAATCAAGGTCGCCGTTATCACCAATAGTCGCGTGACCAGAGTTTTCATTGATACTGAAAGCTCTGTCAACATGTCGTTCAAGAGTGCCTTCGAGGGCATGCAAATCGAAGCCAGTGAACTCTGGCCCGTGGCTACTTCATTATATGATTTCATCGGCAATGAAGTACGATCCATGGGCTAGATCAAGCTAGCCATATCTTTGGATAGCGAACCCTTAGTGAGGATGCGGAGGAGCACCTTCATAGTGGTGGAATTGCCGTCCTCATATAACATCATCTTAGGGAGACCGACACTGCATGAGTTCCAGGTGGCAGTCTCTACTTTTCATTAGAAGATTAAATTCCCTGTGGGAGACCAGGTCAGGGAAGTTAGAGGTTAGAAATTGGTCTCTCGCAGGTGTTACGTTGACATGGTGAAGGTGGAGGCTTACAAGGCTTAGTGAACCCAAGATGGCAAGATCCACATCATTCAAGAGGAGTCTTTGCCTACAGCAGAAGAACCAATCTCTTGGGAGGAGGTCCAGCTCTATCCTGATCGCTCGGAGAGCCTCACTCGCATATGAAGCAACCTGCCTATCGAAGTTAAGACAGACTTGGTCTAATGCTTGACTCTCAATGGGGGCGTCTTTGTTTGGTCCCCCAAAGAGCTACCTGGGGTCAAGCTCGAGGTGGCTGAGCACAGATTACACCTTCTACCTGATTCCCAATCGGTCAAGCAGAAGAAGAGGAACTTCTCGGCCGAGAAAAATAAGATCATCCGAGCTGAGGTGGATCAGCTCAGGAAAGCAGGTCACATTAGAGAGGTACAATTCTCATTCTGGCTCTCTAATGTGGTTCTGGTAGCTAAACCCAACAATAAATTGAGAGTCTACATCGATTTCTGAGATCTCAACAGTGTCAGCCCCAAGGATTGCTACCCGCTACCCAGGATGGATTAGATGGTGGACTCGACCTCAGGCTGTAAAAGGATTTGCATGCTTGATGTTTATCAAGGATACCACCAGATCCCTCTAGCGTAGGAAGATCAGGAGAAGGTTAGCTTCATCACAACAGATGGTATCTTTTGTTATACCATCATGCCTTTTGGATTGAGAAATGCTGGAGCTACCTACCAAAGGATGATGGACAAGATCTTCCGGGAGCAAATAGGGTGAAATGTGAAAGTCTATGTGGATGATATCCTCATCAAATCCACTTTGGCCACAAATTTGATTGCCGATATAGAAGAAACCTACAACACATTATAGTAGTTTGGGCTGAAGTTGAATCCCTTGAAATGCTTGTTTGGAGCTCGAGGGAGGAAGTTCTTGGGATCATTTACCTTCAGCAAGGCATCTTGCCTGCTGATCCGGAAGAAGCCAGGTTGATCAGGAAAAGAGCTCGTGTATATACCCTGATCGGGGACCAGCTGTACAAGTGGGCATTCCAGACCGCTGCTCAAATACTAAGGAACTGAGGAGGCAGAGTATGTTCTGCAAGAGGTACATCAAGGATGTTATGGTAACCATGCAAGGGGGAGGACGCTAGCTCGAAAGGTATTGCTGGCTAGGTATTTCTGTCCTACTCTGTAGAAAGACGCTCAACAACTGGTGAATATTGTTGGTGCGGGTAGCACTAACGGTCTAACCCAGGTTTTGATGAATGACAAATAGGTTAAGTTAGTTGTGTTGTTGTCTGACACTTTGATCAAGTGTGCAGGAAAAGTCCAGCTAGGTCGACGGGCTGACCGGATAGCTGGCGAGAAGTCCAAGCGGGTCGACGGGCTGACCGGACTTGGCGAGAGTCCAGCTAGGTCGACGGGCTGACCGGATAGCTGGCGAGAAGTCCAAGCGGGTCGACGGGCTGACCGGACGCTTGGCGAGAAGTCAAAACTTGTTTATCCGACCAAAAGCATCAAAACTTGATCCACCGGCCGACAGACATACTGAAAACCACAATAGTCTCATGCCCCTTCGACCAATGGGGCATGGATATTGTGGGACCATTCTAGATGACACCAGGTCAGAAATGGTTCTTGCTCGTAGCAGTGGACTACTTTTCTAAATGGGTTGAATCAAAAGCCCTGGCCATGATAACTGAGGGAGTCATTGTTCAATTCTTATGGAAGAACATCCTCTATCGATTTGGAATACCGTGTTGGTGCAGGAAGCATCCGACGATTGAACCTATGTTTTGATTATGTCAAAGGGTTCAAGTTAAGTCATTTTGTTATCTAATGTGCTTGAATGAGCTTTGCAGGAAAGTCCTAAGTGTTCTTAGGTAAAAGTCCTAGCTGTGGTTAGACAGGTGAAAAACCTTAGGGGTGGCAACCCTAGGTCCTAGGGGGTGGTAGCCCTAGGTGGTGGAAAACTTTAAGGGATGGTAACCTTAGGTCCTAGGGGGTGGTAACCATAGGTGGTGAAAAACCATAAGGGGCGGCAAACTTAGGTCCTAGGGGGTGGTAACCCTAGGTGGAGAAAATCCTAAGGGGGTAACCTTAGGTCCTAGGGGGGGGTAACCCTAGGTGGCGAAAAAACCCTAGGGGGTGGTAATCCTAGGTCGTAGGGGGTGATAACCCTAGGCAGAAAGTCCAGTAGGTCTGGAAGACCGAACTAGCATTAGATATGCTCTCTTGAGTGGAGTAGGTGAGGACGCGTTCCCCGTGGAGGGAACAGTAGGCGTCGGTTCGACCTAGGGTTTCCGGTTGGAAATCCGAAGTCAGAACCAGATAGTCCGGAGACTGTCAAAAATAATTCTGTTACTATGTTAATTATGTGCTAACCTTGTTTTGTAGGATATATTGTTGTCTTGTGGATTAACCTATCTTGTAGGAACAAAAGAGCACTTTTGGCCTCGGATGAATAGTACTCGAGGCACCCTTATGGAGTTTGGAGGCGTCTCGGGTGCAAAGGAGAAGAAGCGCACGCAGCAAGTATGGAGGCGCCTCTGATAGCCTTGGAGGCACCTCTGATAGCCTTGGAGGCGCCTTCAAGGCTTATGGAGGCGCCTTCAAGAGGATCAACGAGGACTTCTTCTGCGCTTATCCGCGCGGCTGACTCGGCTGCAATGGAGGCGCTGTCAAGGGGCTTTGAGGCGCCTCCAACAGCCTTTATAAGGGGTATTCGACCAACAGCTTGTATCATCAATTCCAAAGCTATTTATCCTTCGTGTGCTGCTCAAGAAATGACCCGGCTAAGCTACGACAAGTCCCCGACGACCCAGAGCTTCGAAATTTCCATTTTGTTATCGGTATAACTTTTATTGCACTTATTGTAATATTCAATTGTACCTTTTGCGTTATATTAGTTTTTGCCCAAAGTAAATGCTCAAGGAGTATGCGCCTTGGAGTAGGAGTCATCCAAAGCTCTGAACCAAGTAAATCTTGGTGTCCTTGTGTCTTGTTTTTATTTCTTATTCCACTACTTTACTCTTGTCGATTTTCGAATCCGAAACGCATAAAAGCCATGAGCGCTATTCCCCTCTAGCACTTCTAGATCTAACATACTGCACAAGTTGATTTCAGATAATGGAAGATAGTTCTAAGGCTGCAAAATCCAAGCCTAGTGTCGAGGATTTGGCATAACCTAGGCCTTCACATCCGTAGCTTATCCACAAAGCAATGAGCAGAAAGAGGTTACCAATAGGGAGATAGTCTAAGGGTTGAAAGTTAAGCTAAATAATGGTGGAGGCGATTGGGTAGAAGAGCTGCCCGCACGACTCTGTGAGAAAGCACAGGACTCACCCCATTTCACTTGGTCTACGACAGTGAGGCTTTGGTGCCAATAAAGGTCGGGGTGCCCTCAGACAAAAGAATGCTATATGACGAAGGAAATGCCGAGCGATGACTTTCAGAGTTAATTTCATCAGTGAAATTCACGAGTGGGCAGCTGCCCGACTAACCACATATCGACAAAAGATGCGTCAGAATTACGATAGAAGGGTGATTCCCTAGTTCTTCAGAGAAGGGGATTTAGTGTGGAAAAGGACAATCCCCGTAGGGAAGGTAACCAAATTGGCACCTCAGTGGGACGATCCATACAAAGTTGTTAAATGGTTAGCGTCGAGTGCCTACTATCTGCAAGATGCTCAGGTTAGGAAGCTAGACCGTCCCTGGAGCGCTAACTACCTTCAACCCTATCGTATTTAAATTAGTACTTTGTAAGACTTGAGATCGGGAAGATATGACCTGTCAGGCATGAAATGCCAGGTCGGGATACCTGGGTCCAGAACACTCATGAATCTTTTTTAAGACCAGATCAGGCCCCCGCGCTCGGGTTAAAATTGCTCAGGCTAAGACTAAGGAAAAGACATAAAATCTAGAAAGAAAGTAGCTACAATAGTAAGCACACATTAATAGAGTACAACATAATGTTCATACACAAGTTATTTGAATTCTGCGAATACATCATCGGGTATCTCTTTGAGGATGCGATGATGATCCAGAAAATCTTCAGGAGGGGTAGAGGACAGATACCCTTTCTCTTTAAGTTGTTGAAGTGTCCCCACTGCACCATGGGCCACGGACGTGATGAAACGATCCCCCACCTGTGAGCCGAACTCTGAAGAGCGTAAATATTCTTCTTGGCTCGCTTGCAGATGATCACTCTCCCCTACCTTATAGGTCTCCAAAGCAATAACAGAGCTCGATAAAGCAGACTAAGCCTGGGACAGCTCTGCATGCAAAGAACCCATCTCTATGGCCTAAGACTCTAGATCCCATCTCTGATCCATAATAAGCAAGTCCCGGGAATTCAACTCCTAAGCCACACAATCCAACTCTTGTTTATGTGTAAGCTTGAGGTCCTCTAGAGCTGCAGATCGCTGAGTTAGCTCTGATTGAGTCTCTTGACACTTAGACTCAGATGTTTGCAAGAGAACTTCAAGCCAACTCTTGTCATCTCAGAGACGGCTGATCTTTGACTGGGCCTCCTCCAAGGTCTGTTCCCGGGAAGCGCTCACTTTCTTCAAGGTTGCCACCTCCGCCTTAAGTCTAGACACAACTGTAGCAGGGTCGGAGATTTGAGACTCGAGGTCTGTAACTCGGTCCTTTAAGACCTTATTAAATCGATATATATGCAGAATTGTCTGATTCAAGCGGAGCGATTGGGCAAATATCTATTCATAATCACGGAGGAGTGAGAGTAGAATGATAGAGTAGGAGTATAGCCGTAAAAGAGAGCGGAAGCTTACCATAGTAGCAGTTTCAAAGAACAAGTCCACCAGGTTAGGCAGCGTGCATGTGTCCATCGCTTGCATGGTGTGCTCCCATTGAGAGGCTAATCGACCCCGCAATAGGATATTGCGAGTAGGAGCAGCAAGAGAGAGACACAATCCCCACTCTGTGGGCAGAGTGGCATGGTAGCGGAGATACCGAGGCTGGGAAGAGTTTGGAGCAGTTCCGCTCGGGCCAAGCTGGGTAGAAGCAGATCTTGGTTGAGTAGATGGACTAGGTGGGGTAGGAACAGATCCTGGCTGAGTAAAAGGACCAAATGAAGAAGGTGCCGACCCAAGATAAGTGGAAGGGTCAGGTTGAGAGGAAGCGGTCGGTCGAGAAGAAGGTCTAACTGGGGCACTAGATTTATATTGCCGCCCCGGGTCAATTTCATCCTTGACAACTGGAGCCTTCGCTCATTTAGATCCAGCCTTGGTTCGAGGTAGCCTAATAGGATCGTTGGGGGTCTGTGGATCTGGAATGGAAGTAGAAGTTGGTCGAGACGATGGAGTGGCAGTCGAGGCCTCGAACGCCAGGTCGGGTCCCATGGGTTGGCGTCTGGTCCATTGTGAAAGCGGCTGCACATCTGAATCAGACTCCTCTGATGAAGTTCGGAGCCGATGGACAAGAGGCATGGGAGGAGCATGCCTTAAGGGCTCAGGAGCGAACCGAACGTGCGGGGTTGATCGGGCAACCGACCGAGGAGTAGTTGAGATAGTCGCCCCTATGGGAAGAGGAGCAAGGTGCGAGAGACCCCTCCTATCCAATATTATGCATCCCCGGTGGTTTATTTCCAAATCACACAGGGGAAGAGGCTTGATCGGGGATGTCCGGGTCAGAGTGTCAGCTGCAAGAAGAGCATTAAAATCAGAATAGGGGGACGAAGGCCAGTAGAGGTAGGACAAGCCTTACCTAAGGAATGTGGTAGCTAGGAAGTGATGCTCAACCTGAACAGAAATAGTACGCCCTCTGTCAGTAGTCTTAGTAGGTCCAAGCGCCACATCCTAGTTGTGCGGAGGCCTCTGTAAAGTCAGGGTCCATCTGAAAATCCCATAAAGGTGGTGCCGGAGGTAGAGCTGAGCGCCACTGGGTAGGCCATTCCACGGCTCAGGGAAAGCTAAGGAAGAAATATTTTTCTTTCCACTCTAAATCTGAGGATGGGAGGGGAGTAAAAAAGATAGTTTGAGTGCGGGCCTAGAGACAGAAAAGGTCCTCGCTGTGACGGTGAGGGGTAAAGAAGCAATGGAATAAGCGGGGGATCCAGGATATGCCGCACACTTCGCAGAGGAGGACAAATCCGGACAAAATATTCATGGAATTAGGGGTAAGTTGACAAAGGGAGATGCGGAAATAATGACTCACGTCGGAAAAGAAAGGGTGAGTGGGGAAGCGAAGGCCGGCAACAAACTTCTCTTTGAAGAAGGTCTCATACCCTATCAGAGGGGAAGAGACCCTGTGGATCTCAGAGGGTATGATGATGTGCATGGCCATAGGGATTTCATACGAGAAGCGAAGATCGTCCAGATCCATGCCAGTGAAAGTTGAAACTCTGAGAGCTTATGTAGGCACAGGGGAATCCATGAGATGATGAAAATGTAAAACATAAGGGGCAGAGCACAATCGACACTAACAACAAGCGGAAGGCTTATGGTTGAGACGAAAAGTTCAACAAAGCGGAAGACGAAGGATATTTATAGCTGTCACGGGGGGCATAAAGGGCCTCGTCTTTAGCACCCATCAAGCGGTTCATATTTAAAGCAGCCAACGTCATCCATAAACTTAAAAGCAACGGTAGCCGTAGGATCTTTCTAAAAAACCGCATCAATGGGGAGTGTCAGAATAGGGGTTTGTTGTGGCTTTGGGAATAGGCGATGCTACAGCGGCTCCCTCTCGAGACTCTCAAGTACCGTGGCTCGCGACCAGGCGAGTAGCTCGATCGCGCAAAACTCGGTTGGGCACCCTAAAGTAGATTGGTCAGACAAAGCGACTAATCGGGTAGTCCAAACATCAAACCCGATTGGGACATTAGATAGGTTGGTCAGGATATACGCTCGATCAGGAAAAAGAACCTGACCGGTCGTATGCCTTGATGCCTACCTAAATGCCAAGTTAACAAGACACCTGCAAGAGGGATAAGCACTTAGCAAACTACACAGACATATCTAGTAAGAAATAGAATGGACTATAGGAGAACGCACTAAATAAACTATACAACAATACATTACAAAGATAGTCTGCCCAAGCACAGGTCCTTCACAATGCTGAAATCAAAGTCAGAAGAAAGGAAGCGCAAACTAGTCATCGAAAGAAGGAAAGGCGCTATCAGGAAGCTCCTGGAGGAGGCGACCCCTGTCTAGGAAATTGTCAGGAGAGGCTGATCGGAGGTAGCCTTTCTCACAAAGCTGTAGTAGGGCTCCCACACCACCGTAACAGATCATCCGGTAGATGAGATTGCCTATCTTCTCTCCAAATTCTTTGGAAGCAAGGTAGGTGGCCTTGTGAGCTTCCAGATGGGCAGCCTCATCGGACTGATAATCCTTCAGCTCGCCCTGGGCCTTGCCTGCATCAGCTCAGACCAGGGCTAGCTCCTAATGTGCGGTAGCAGCCTCATCCTTGGCCTTAGAAAGGTCCGCCTGCAAAGACTGGAGGGTAGCCTTGGCTACCTTCCATTGCTTCTAAAGAGCAGCTTCCCTGTCGGTGCTAGTGGACAGGTCTGCCTTTTTTGCCTCTAGATCTCTTGCTAGAGCAGTGTGCGCTTCTTGCAATTCCCTCAATTGCGAAGAGAGGGAAGCCACCTCAGCTTCCTTCTCTTCCAGATCGACCACGATCTAGGCACGACGCAGTCCCTCAGACTTAAGCTTGGATTCACTCGTCTTCATAGTGGTCTGTAGGGTTTGCACTTTCTCGGACTTTACCTGGGCCAGGTCCCTGGCAATTTGGGCTTTTTCCTTGATAGCCTGAAGATAGGACTGCATCGGGTTATCAAAGGTGGTCAAATAAAAAATGTGGCTGGTGGTCGTAGGAGATTCCAGTTCTCGAAGGCGAACCCTCGGGAACTCGTTCTCTCGCTGCAGGTCGACAATGTATTGTGATATGCTCAGACCCAGGGCACAGATCTATCGAGAGTAGGGGAGGATTAACATTAGCATTATCTCAAGGGTATGAAAAAGAAAGTAAAAACTCACCAATACTAGGTGATTGGAGAACAGGTAGGCTAACTCCAGGGGTGGGCCTTCCAAAATTTGGTCGGCGACAGTCTTCCATGGCTCAGCCAGGGCCCCATGAAATTTCACCTGGCCATAGTGAGGAGAGGCGTTGGCCGAAGGAATGGGGCCCAACACCTGGAGAGACGACAGATAGAAGGAGGAGGTGAAGGCATATTTGCTCTTGAGGCGCTCCTTGGGGCGCGAAGAAGAGACAGGTGTCGAAGTAGGAGAAGGAGGTGGAAGAGATGAGGTCACAGAATCCTCGGGCTGGTCTCCCACTCGGGAGATGGTCTGCTCTGGGACCAAAATGGGGACAGGAGAGGTCACAACCTCTATTACTGGAGAAGGGGTTACCTGGGTAGGGGTTTTCGCCTTAGCATTGGAGGAAGCTTGCGAAAGAGGAGGCCTCGACGGAAAAGCTTAGACTGATGAGATGACTCGCTTCCTTTTGTGCTGGAGGCGGAGAGGGGGCCCTCTCACCCGCGATCGCTTCGGTAGGGAGTGCTTCAATTCCAAGGGTCTCGGGGTCCTCGGATGGTTGAGAGGAGGCCTCTGCTGAGGTGCTGGCTTGTGGGGCCTGAGGAACCTCATGGCCCTCCAAAATTTCTGGGCCTAGCTTCTTCAAAATATCGCTAGGTAGCTTAGAAGAATCAAGGGCGTAGGTGCGAAACATGGTGGCCTCTACAAAACAGAAAGAAGATACCTTAGTTAGTGAAGACCGGGAAGCAGGGACATTGGATCTTACCAAAAGGAGCACCCAAAGGCGTTTGGATGAGGTTGAGCCCAAAAGTGTGTAGTATGCTCTCTCGTAGCAACAAGGAGAGCTAAAGTTGCATGCCCTCTAACTTTTTGGAAGCTGTGTGGCATTGTGGTTGATGTTGGTGGTCGCGTAGCTTAAAGGGAGTTGGAAGAGTGCAGCACCACTCAACAGTCCAGGATGCTGGCTTGGGCAATTGGACATAGAAGAATCTAGACTTCTAACCCTTGTTGGAAGAATGTATCCCCTCAAAAAACTTGTACCCAACCCTGGACTGCACCATAAAAACACCCGGCTCCGAGTGTTTGAGGGTATAATAATGGTGGAAAAGCTGTAGGGACAAAGGAATCTAATATAGGCAACAAAGGATCACCATTCCATATATGGCGCGGAAGGCGTTGGGGGCAAACTAGGATAGTGAAATGCCAAAGTATCGGCTTAGGGAAGAAAAGAATGAATGGATAAGGAAGTGAAGACCGCCAAGGAGTTGATCCTTGAAAAAGGTTACAAAACCGGTAGGAGGGGAAGAAGGATGGTCATCAGGCCCCGGAGGATGGAGCTTGTAGGCTTCAAAAAGTTGTAGACTCGACTGAATCGTCTCAAGGTCACTCCTATCTAAGTCAGAGCGGAAGTATGCATACCAGGGCACTTCTATCTCGCCAGCCATTATAGGATCAAAAGAAGGAGTGGTAGATGGAAAAGGAAGAATACTTATAGATGACAAGGGAGGAACACGAAGAAGAAGGCAAGCAAGCGAAAGCAAGAAGGAAAAGAGAAGTTGAAGCGATAGGGAACGATGACGGACAACCTTTAGGGTTTTTAAACCAAACCCTTAGGAAGCATCGGGAAGCGAGCTGGACAACTAAAACGGCATAACACACGTCAGCCATCATATTAAGAAGAGGAAGTGATTTGGGGTTGCGTACAAAAAGCGTTCGTCATACATTATGATGAGTTAAGTTCGTGGGGCACGTGTCATCTCCCTATGAAAGGACATTTATGATGGAAGTGACAGAAAAATTATGGAGAGGGATATGCGAAAATGAACGCCCTACCTTGTGAAGACCATGCCTCGGGGACTGAAAATTTCATGTGATGGTCTTGGGAAACGAAGAAGAAGACGGTGGGAAGTATCGATCTAAATTCGGCACCTTCACTCCTCAAAATCAGAGTAAGGTTTAAATTTGACTAAAACCTTATGTATTGAACTTTGTGGTCACGGGAAAATTAAGCTAAAATCCCCGAGCACAATCCCTTCAAGCAACAAATGTTGCTCGTCTGAACCACTTTCTAGGCAGACCTTCAGATGAAGTCCTGGTTAGGTCCCCAGATCAAGTCCTGGTCAGACCTCCAGATCATCAATTCCTAGTCAGACCTCCAGATCAATTCCTAGTCAGACCTCCAGATCAATTTCTGGTCAGATCTCCAGATCAAGTCCTGGTCAGACCTCCAGATCCCTTACTGGTAAGGTCTCTAGATTGCTTCCTGGTCAGGCCTCTAGATCATTAATTCCTGATCAGATCTCCAAATC
Organism: Zingiber officinale; assembly: GCF_018446385.1. Classification (NCBI taxonomy): domain Eukaryota; kingdom Viridiplantae; phylum Streptophyta; class Magnoliopsida; order Zingiberales; family Zingiberaceae; genus Zingiber; species Zingiber officinale. The sequence goes on along the minus strand of NC_055990.1, from coordinate 137,490,464 downwards.
AAGTCCTAGTTAGACCTCCAGATTACTTATTAGACAGGTCTCCAGATTGCTTCTTGGTCAGACCTCCAGATCACCTCTCAGTCGGGATTTCAGACTCTCGCCTCAGCGTAAGTTATAAGTGAGCATGCTCTCACACCTCCAAACTCTTGCCCCAGCGTGAGTTATAAGTGAGCATGCTCTCATGCCTCCAGACTCTCGCCCTAATGCGAGTTATAAGCTAGCATGCTCTCGCGACCAACGACCTCCCAGTTGGGCTCCAGACTCTCACCCTAGTGCGAGTTATAAGTGAGCATGCTCTCATGCCTCCAGACTCTCGCCCCAGCGAGAGTTATAAGTGAGCATGCTCTCATGCCTCCAGACTCTCGCCCCAACGTGAGTTATAAGTGAGCATGCTCTCACGCCTCCAGACTCTCGTCCCAGTGCGAGTTATAAGAGAGCATGCTCTCGCAACCAATAATCTCCCGATCGGGCTTCAGACTCTCATCCCAGTGCGAGTTATAAGTGAGCATGCTCTCACGCCTCCAGACTCTCATCCGTTGCGAGTTATAAGTGAGCATGCTCTCACGCCTCCAGACTCTCATCCCTGTGTGAGTTATAAGTGAGCATGTTCTCGCGACCAACGACCTCTTGGTCGGGCTCCAGACTCTCGCCCAAGTGTGAGTTATAATTGAGAATGCTCTCACGCCTCCAGACTCTCACTCTAGTGTGAGTTATAAGCGAGCATGCTCTCGCGACCAACGACCTCCAGGTTAGGCTCCAAACTCTTTCCCCATTCCAAGTTATAAGTGAGCATACTCTCATGCCTTTAGACTCTCACCCCAGTGCGAGTTATAAGCGAGCATGCTCTCACGACCAACGACCTCCCGGTCGGGCTCCAGACTCTGGCCCAGTGTGAGTTATAAGTAAGCATGCTCTCACGCGTCCAGACTCTCACCCTAGTACGAGTTATAAGTGAGCATGCTCTCACGACCAATGACCTCCCGATCGGGCTCCAGACTCTTGCCCTAGTGCGAGTTATAAGCGAGCATGCTCTTGCGACCAACGACCTCCCGGTCAGGCTCTAGACTCTCTCCCTAGTGCGAGTTATAAGTGAGCTTGCTCTCATGACCAACAACCCCTCTGGCAAGATTTCAAACTCTAGCCCGCGAGCTATAACGAGCACACTCTTGCACTTAGTAGCTCATGGTAAAGAAGTGCCAAACAAGAAAGGAAAAAAAGAAACAAAGGCTGGAGCATGAGTCTAGTCAGTCGGACCTGAGCCTCCTTTGACTAGACTTGGGGGAGGCTTGTGATACGATGCATAATGGTGGGGTCCGATGAAGTCCGGCAGTCAGAAGTCAAGAGGACGTGACAGTCAGAAGTCAAGGAGACGTGGCAGTCAGAAGTCAAGAGAACGTGGCAGTCAGAAGTCAAGGAGACATGGCAGTTAGAAGTTAAGGGGACGTGACAGTCAGCAGGTATGGAAAGAGGAAGTAGGGCCATGTGACGATGTCAACAACATGATTCTCGGTTGGGTTCTCATAGACCAGGACTCCAGATCTAAGACACCTTAGTCTAAGACCTGGGAGGCAGTCAGGGTGATACTTGACCTAGATCTGATCAGTCAGGTTCTCACGGCCTGATTATATCTATGCCTAGTTCTCTCAGTAAGCTAACTCCCGACAAGCCAACTCCCGATCAGCTCTTGAACAATCTCTCCTCAGCTCTCAGCCAACTAACAGTCTATGGTCATCTGCAAATGGAACCTTCCTTCAGCCTATAGAAGGATGCCACATGCTCTCCATCACCCAACAGGATCTAACACCCGATATTCTCTGACATCAGTCAGCCTCCAAAGGTACGCACTGTCATATAAAAAGGGAGGTCCTCTCCCTTATACAGGTATGCTCTCTCACACATTCACACTTGTCTTCTACTTTTCTTTCTCCTTCGCACACTGTTCTTCTGGAGAAAAAAATACATGACTTGAGTGTCGGAGAGCCTGCTCTAGGGACTTTTCCCCTAGTTTCTGGCCTCTAACATCCCGTGTAGTCAGAGTGTACTTGTCTGAGTGTGCGCAGAGGTCAAGTACTACCAGTGTAGTCATCGTTATCCATCAGCACCACGTGGGGGCACATTCTTTTAGGCACATACGAGAACGGTGTCCCAGTCGCCCCTCAGTCAATGCCATCAACATCTCATCCGGCCTTCATCCGACTTAGATTCTAGACAAGATCAGCGGAAGATGCATGAAAGAAAGGAGAGGAGGTTTAATCAACCAACCTTGCCCTGTGTGAGCTCTATGGAGGCTGAGGCCATTGACATCGTATTGAGCATGCTCTATCTTATCCATTTTCTATTGATTTGTTTGCCTTCTGGTTTCATGAATAGAGAGGAACTCGATCTACACATCCTGGATGGATGAGTAGGAGAAGTCATTGTGGTCCTGGTTGGTGAACCATGAGATGATGGTGACACGACATTTAGTGGAGCAGTACAAGAGGAATAAGGGGTAGGAGACGACGACCAAGGTGAGGGGGAGCCAGAGGAGGGTGAACCCCTAGGAGGAGGTTAGCAAGGATGTCCCTGTGCGAAGAGCGTGGTTGTGGGCGGAGACGGAGATCTGATAGTAAGAAGGCAGGGAAAGTTGTTCCACCTGATTTTGAGAGGACAAAATTGTTCACAAATGAATCTGAGAATAGATTCATAAATTCATCCGTTCATTAATTGGTAACCAGTAAACTAGAGAAATAATTAATAATCCATCTTTTTTTGCTAAATAAATAGCTGAAAATTTTTCACGCCGAAAACTATACTTAGTTTTTGAATCCACCTTGTTTACTTGGAAGGACGAATTCAAAAACTAAAGAGAGTTTTCCACAGAGAAAACTTTCTGTTGTTAACTTCATGAAAAAGGATGGATTGTTTATTCTTTCCCTTGTTTACTTGGTATATACATAATTGTAGCTAACTTCAAGATATACAATTTTTATGAAGACCTCAACTCAAGATTACCACGTTAAGAGGCACTAGAACAACTTATAAGTAGAGGCATGGCCTTGATACACGGCCGTGTCAATTCTGCACGGCCGTGCCACTTTACCAGTGCAGAAGATAGGCATGGCCGTGTCAACTCGCACGACCGTGCCACTTAACCAGTGCAGAATATAGGCATGGCCATGTCAACTCACACGGCCGTGCCACTTAACCAGTGTAGAAGATAGGCATGGCCGTGTCAACTCGCACGACCGTGCCACTTAACCAGTGCAGAAGATAGGCATGGCCGTGCGGATCTCACACGGCCGTGACACGAGCCGTGCAACAACCGTATCTTACCCTATAAAAGGGTCAAGAACACTATTCATTGGGGGGATCTTTGGTTTGGGATTTGGTCCCTCTCCTTGGGAAAGGGTTTTCCCCTTTGGGGGAAACCCTAGAGCTTCATCCACCACCATCCCTCGACGTTCCATCCATCTTCAGAGCAAGGAGGCATCTCCAAGACATCGGAAACCTCGGCAAGCATCTCTTCTTCCCCTTCTTCTCACATCAAGGGTTGTAAGTATGCTTTATTTCATATTTTGGGGTTGTTCTTCCCTCGCAATGGAGTAGATCTCCTCTTCTGGGATTAGGAAGTATTTGTAATGTGATGGAGATGTAAAACTATGTAGATTCGCCATATTTCTATTTGATGACTTGTTAATGCCTTGTTCATGCTTGATGAATTCATATTTCTTTGCATTTTTTATTGATGTGGAGGATTATTAATCACGCAAAAGGGATGCCCTAGAGTGTATTGACCAAGGTTCCCTAGTGATAGGGGTAACCCTTTTCGGACGTCTAGGGTGTTCCCTTAAAAGGAGAAACAATCCCTTAGGAATTGCTGCTCTCGTAGAAAGAGTGCTCTAGATCATATACCCGAGGGGCCCTAGTGAAAGGGTAACCCATTCACGGACGTCTAGGGCATTCTCTTGAAAGGAGAGGCAATTCCTCCATAAGGAAGTAGGAAATCGTACCAAATCTCTACCTTTATCCTTACTGTTATTTACTAGACATGTATTCCTGTGATCTACCAAGGCTCCCTTGTGACAGGGGTTAACCGTTACATGATTTCACAGGAATCGTCTCTATTCGATACTTAGGGATATTGACTAATTCAACTTCCTACAAGAGCATAGACATAGAGGGTAGAAACTAAACAATCTATGTAATATCTCCTAGCATTATAATGAAATCGAAATTCTAGAATTCATCTCCCAAAGCTCATTCCCTCTAAAATCTATTCTCTCTCTTCCCTCTTCTCTTCCTTTTACTTTTACGTTCGTCTAGATAATTCGCCGTGCAAAGTTAACTAGTGCTTAATCAACAGTCCCTGTGGATATGATAATCTTATATATTACTGACGATGAATCTGTACACTTACAGAATAGTAGCATCAATCGAGTTAAATTAGGTCCTGTGTGTTTGATGCCTTGTGTCTAAGTATGCAGAAACTTATGAGCATAGAAAGTCGAGCGAAAGATGCAGCTAGCAAGAAGGATGGCACGGGAAAGAGTCAACGGGCTCGGTGCGTTCGAGGGAAGAGGTACTGTAAAAAAGTAAGCTGGCGGACGAGAAGGAAGCTCTCGGTGTTTCAGAGAGATGAGAAGCCAGAGTAGAAGTTTGCTCGAGGAGAAGGTCGGAAAATGGGTTATGGTGAACCCTATTTCAGATGACCAAAATCACCCAAGAGAATGGAGTCGAAATGGAGGAAAATGAGCAGTTAACAAAGGTTGACCGCTCAAGGTGCTTGGAGTAACTCCAGGCACTCGGATGCTCCAAGCGCTCGGAGGTGCTCTAAGTGCCCAGACTAGATAAAGTCTATCCATTATGAACCATTACAACGTGAATAAAGTTTTATTGATGCCCAGGCACCTGGAGTCATTCCAGGTGCCTGGAGCTATCACATAAGCAAACAGTAAGATCTAACCAACAAGCTATAAATAGAGTCCTGGTCTTAGTAGTAGATATATTCACTTGTGCACGAGTTCATTTTCTATTCTACTACTTTAATTGTGAGTTGTCAATATTGTAAGAGGATACTCCACTTGAAGGAGAATTCTAAATGAGCTTTTTATAGTCTTGGGTTAACAATCTTCTAATTGCAAACTAAGTAAATTTTTATACCTCTTTCTTTTATTAATTAGTTTATTATTTCTTTTATACAAATGTTTTATCTAAATTATTTCAAAACATCAGGAAAGGTTTGTTTGCTTTTTCAGGGTAATTCATACCTTCTTACTGGCTGACCGTGGACCATCAATTGGTATCAGAGCCAGACTCGCGTCAGAAGGGCTAACCACCATCTAAAGTAAAAGAAATGGTCGATCCAGCATCTAACTGTCAAAATTTGAGGGAGACTTCGCAACATGGAAAAAGCACATGAAGGTATTCTTCAAGATCACTTTAAAAATTTTATTAATTATACAATATAGTTTTGTAGCACCCAAGGATCAGCATGGAGCCGATAAAGAAGAGTACATATAGATGAAGCCAACAAGCTAATTTTGTGGCTAATGGGAAAGCAGAGTTCCATCTACTTGGTATTCTTCCACCCCAAGAGGTCAGCCGGATCGAAAGCTATGACTCTACCAAAGATCTCTGAGAAAAATTCTTGGAGATTCATGAGGGTACTTCGAAAGTCAAACTAGCAAAGCTAGACATCCTATGAAGCCAACTGACAAACCTCTTGATCAACAAGGGAGAAAAGGTAGTCCAATTCCATACAAGGATCAAAGATATGATCACCCAGCTCAACAACCTCAGAGAAAAGGTAACAAATTGTGACTCTTTAAGGTACACACTTAACGTCTTTCAGAGAACTCAAGAGTGGTCAGCCTTAGTAGATGCTTACTACATCTCTAAGGAGTTCGAGGCAAGTACACTTGAAAGTTTATTTTCTACATTTGAACTTCACAAGTCTCATTGTATAGATACTTAGGAAATAGAAAAATCAAATAATATTGCTCTTAAATCCAAGAAGGACAATTCAGACGCTGACACTTCTCTTGACGATGATGAATCAATATATATGGTAAGGAAATTTAAGAAAATTTTTAAATCTAATAAATTTATTCAAGTGCAGGTGAAGAAAATAAGAGTAAGGAAGATAAGATGCTATAACTGCAATAAAGAGGGCACATCAAGGAGGACTACCCAAAGATGAAGAAGGACAACAAGAAAAGGCCAAGCACAACAAAGCACAAGACCCTAAAGACGACTTGGGACGAGTTGTCATCAGAATCTGATTTGGAGGAGTACACTAGACTTGCATTGATGGCAAGTCACTAGGAGGAGAGCATAGATGAAGGGGGCGGCTCAGAAGAAAGCTGCAGTGAGGAGGAAGTAACAAACTTCAGAGCGGATCTAGTAAGTGAGGTATGTTTACTACCTCCTAACTAATTATATTCAGGTATTAAATCAATGACTAAATCATTATATAAACTTAAGTCTAAAAATAATAATTTGAAAAAGAGAATTTTAGAATTCAAAATAATTTTAGCAAATATATGTCCTTTAGAAATGCATGATAAATTAAAGGATGAAAATGAAAAATTGAAGGACCAAATTAAAAAATCAAGAAATTTTGTATGTGTTAATCAAAATACCTGGAGAAATTATATAAGCTTAAATTGGTATCTTAAATATCATAAGGGTCAAATTAGAAAAATATCATAAAAATATGTTCCAAAGAAATTTCTTATCAATTTTGTAGGTAAAAATTTATTTTGAATGCCAAAATCTTGCTTAGTATAAATAAATGATTACGTATGTTTTATGCTTAAAAATATTAATTTTACTTGTAAAATTATGTTCGTATGCTTACTATTAATATTTATTGTTGAAATTTTTTCTTCTATTGCTTGAATGAAAAATCTCTCAAAATTATTTTTTATGATTTTTTTATTAAATTTTTTTATGAATTTTTAATTGGCAGATCATAATTTAAAATTTAAAATTCTTAAAATAAGTATTTTAAAAAACCTAATTTTTTTTAGAAAATTACTATTATATTTTGCATAAATAGAAAAATCAACTTGATTTTCAGGTTAATAAAACTATTTTTAAAATATTTTTTAAAAGAATCATGTCTATTTAAAGCATTTTTCATACAACCTTTCGATTTGAAATTCTCATCAAAATTTTTTATAGTAATAGAATCATTGAATTTCTATTTTAAAATATTTTTTGAAATTTTTTGATAAATATTGAATTTTTTTTAGATTACTTACCGAAAATCTTATTTTTAAAACTAAAAAGTCTAGAAAACATAGTTTTCTTTTAAATTTAATTTTTCATTAGTTGTGCATTCTGTTCTTAATACTTAAAAAATTTTTAGAGATTTATATGAATAAAAATGAATTTTAAAAATTTATCTTGTAAAAACTATGTTTTTGTACAAATTGTTTTTGTTTATACTATAAAACTTAAAAATATTTTGTGAAAATTTTTCTGCATATTCATATACTTCTTTTGAACTTTAAGAAAAATTTTCTAAAATTTTTTTAAATATAAAACCTATTTTTAAAATTAAATTTGCAAGTGTGATTATTATATCTTGGAAATTCATATTTTTAGAAAAATATTTTATAATTTTTTTTTTGCTTTGAATTCTGTTTCTTTAACCCTTAGAACAAGTTTCAATTTTTTTTTATATAATTTTGTTTTTCCCTAACTTTATTTTGTTGTGATCAAAGGGGGAGAATGAAAGATGAGAGCTTAAGTCTAGGGGAAGGTTATGTTTATAATGTTATAGTTTGCAAAATTCCAGTTTTAATTTACATTGTATTAATTCTATGCTTTTACCTTAACTCTAACTCGGGTTGATGCATATCAAAAAGGGAGAGATTGTAGGTATCCCGAGATAGTTTTGATATGATCAATCGAGTTAATTTAGGTCCTATGTGTGTTTGATGTCTTTTGTCTAAGTGTGCAGGAACTTAGAAGCACAGGAAGTCGAGGGAAAGATGTAGCTTGCGAGAAGGATGTCACGGGAGAGAGTTGACGGGCTCGGTACATCCGAGAGATGAGGTGCTGTGGAAGAGTACGGTGGTAGACGAGAAGGAAGCGTGCGGTATTTTCGAGGGATGAGAAGTAGGAGCGAAAACTTGCTCGAGGAGAAGACCGGAAAATGGGTTCGAGTGAGCCTTACTCTGGATGGCCTAAATCACCCAAGCCAATGAAGTCAAAATGGAGGAGAAATGAGCAGTCAACAAAGGTTGATCACTCAGGCTCCCAGATGCTCAAGCTCCTAGATGCTCAGGCTCCCGGAGGTGCTCTAAGCTCTTAGAGCAACTCCAAGTGCCTAGATGCTTTGCTCCAGATGCTTGGAGCAACTCCGGGTGGTAGGATGATATAGGCGCCCGGAGTTGCTTCGGGCGCTCGGAGGTGCTCCAAGCGCCCGGACCCCCTAGGGCAGCCCAGGGCACCCTGCCTTGACAAGGCGTCAAACGTGCCAGTCAACATAGTTCGGGCACTCGAAGGTCCTCTAGGCGCCCGAACCAAATAAAGTCTATCTGTTACTAACCATTGCGACGTGGATAAAATTTTATCCATGCCCAAGCTCCCGGAGATACCACATCAACAAATTGTCAGATCCGACCAACAAGCCATAAATAGAGCTATGGTCTCAGTAGTAGATATATTCACCTAAACACGAGTTCATTTTCTATTCTACTACTTTAATTGTGAGCTATCAACGTTGTAAGAGGCTACTTATCACGCCCCGGGGGAGTCCCTGCTAGAAGAAATTTCGGCAGCATCTCTCTTGTACGGGTGACAATCTGAAACTTATTACATCATCCAGATACCTCGGCCAACATGGCCGGAACATACATATATATAAAAATAAGCAATCACCACGCAGTTTAATAGTAAAACTACACTAATGTAATGATAAAGAAAAGTTATCTCAAAAATCCTACTCAACTACACCCATAAAGCTCAAATCCGATATTCTACTCCACTACACCCATAAAACACAAATCACAATGAACTCACCTCTTCTGCCATCCCGGCAAGCATGTAGCAAAACATATCCAATAAAACTCATCGACAATAAAGATAACACAATATCCATATGTCAGAAACCAGAACAAGTCTAAAAGTACAAAAAGAAAACCAAAAGATAAAAACACATCCTCGCGATCTGCAGGGGACTAGCGACTGGAACTCCTCCGGACACCCTCAACCTGAAAATAGTTAATATCCATGGGGTTAGTCAACTCCTCAGCGGGTAACTACTGATATGCATAATAAAGAAAATAACAAATAACACTAACTATGCGTATAGTCTCCCGATATAAGAAGGATAAATGCAACTGAAATAAATAGGAGAACAACTGTACTGACTAGTACCCGATGTAAGGATAAAACCCGAGAGGTATAGAAATCCTGTATGCATGTCAAACAAATGCATCTATCCAATATGCAGCATATAAGTGCAGCAAACACAAGCAATAAATGCATCAATGCGTATGATGCCAATGACATGTCCTGGTCACCCCTACTGTCAGTCAGCCATCTCACACACGATGGTGAGATCGAGTGGGTAGGGCTGTGACAACCGTGCACTCTACCATCACTGCTCCAAATGAGTGACCGAGTGGATAGGATGCTATCGGAGTACATCTATCCTCCTACCTCAAATCATAAGTGGGGGAGCGCAATGCTCTCATCTCCCTGAGCAAGTCCAGAGGAGGGATCCCTACCGGCTACCATGCTACGTCACACTACCCATGAGCGGACCAACGGAGCCAAACAGAGCAAACTGTCTACCAGCTACCATGCTGCGTCTCCAGACCAGCGAAGCCTAACAGAGCAGAACTATCTGCCGGCTACCACACTGACTCACCGGACCAGCGGAGCCTGACAGCAGAACTGCCACACATCTGCCTGACATACCACTAACCCATGAGTGGTGGTGCGTGTTGATCTATGTAACTAGCGATATGCTCAACAATAATGGAGCCGACTATCGCACAGCATGCAATTATGCGAGATGGTGCATGATACTAAGCATGGGAATATCCTGAACCTATTCATCTCTACAATATGTGTATCATAGGGCAAAGAATCAAATCAAAGGTACACAAATCAGATAAGGTATAAAAACCTAGGTCCTAAACATAATAAAGCATGGTTATGTCACTACCCCTATAAGCATGTATAATCAAGTAGGTACTAACATGAAGTGCATAATAAGTAAACAAAACAAGCATGTAACAGGTATCCAGTAGTGACCAACCGATATAGATAAGAAATATAATCATTACTATTTGTTAAAAACACTACTATGCATATCAAATGAAATATCTAAAATAGATAAGTCAAAGTACCCGCCTCCAATAAGAGGATTGTATCCGGTCCAAATTCGACGTCGAGATACTCGTCTCGCGTCAAAGTCCTATGTCAAACATACATATTTAGCTAATTCTGATATGTATCCAGTAGCTAAATCAAATTCCTAACTAAATCTAATCCATTGATCAATTAGGGTTAACTTCATTAACCCTAATCGTTCCACATTCTAATTAGGACTTACTATAACATAATCCATCACAGATTCAACACAAAAACTCACCTAAATCTGTACTTACCCACTGCTAGAGGGGGTTGCTGCCGGATCCAGTGGCTGCAGCAAGGTGGAATTGTTGATCAACAACACAATTATCCCTTGTATCTCTGATTTCCCTGCCGGAACAGTGTTGTTGGCCAGGATTCAGGCTGAAAACTCCAAATGTCGCTGTCGGAATACTTCACGGCAGAGCCTTCCTCTCCCTCACAACCCCAACCGTGACTAGATCAGAAACAAAGAAGAGGATCAAGATCAAGAACAGAGATCAAACCTAACTACAACTTGGTATGGCACTTACCTCCAAAATCGTCGACAGAAGTGAGGAGGAGAAGGGAGAAAAATCGTAGGTCGGCCGGGCTAGGGCTCAGCTTATTGCGCAAGGAAAAAGGGCTCGGGTGTAGAAAAGAGGAAGATGGAGATTGTCGGCTATCGTGTGGATCAGTGTCGGTGACGAATGGGATGAGTTAAATCTAGGGCATGACTCGACGATCTCTTGCTTCAAATCAGTGTCTTCTTTGTGGAGGAGGCCAGGCATAGGAGGGGATCAAAACAACCTAAGGTGCGGTGAGGTGACCCTCGTGTGGCTTCTCACGCAGGCGGCAGTGAATCTGGCGGAGAGGGTGGCACGTGAGGAAGATGAGAAGATGAAGAGGAGAAGAGTCGGGTGGAGGTGAGGCTTTGGTGTCGCAGAAGAAAAAGGAGAAGAGGAGAAGGAACCATCTCGGAGCAGTTAGGGAAAGGGATCGGCGCGAGTTCGGCTTGAGGAGGCGTCGGGCATGTGGGGGAGAAGGCGAAGAAAAATAAAAGAAAAAGAAAATAAAAAAAAATCAACATTTTCTTGCTAAAACGGGGTAGCCTAAACAGACTTCCATGGGACCCAATATTTATCCCCGTAAACTCGTTATACGAGATCCGAAAAATTTCTAAAAATTTCAGAAAATTCCCTTATGGTTATTCGTCCTTTTTCGGTATTTTACATTCTCCCCCACTAATAAAAATTTGGTTCCCAATTTCGTTATCTACCATCAGCAAGTACTGACAACAGATAAAAAGTATAAATGCTGAACGAAAAATAACCCACATACTTCAAATAAAAAGATGGGGATATCGAGCTCGGATAGTATCCTCGAGCTCCCAGGTAGCCTTCTCGTCCGAATGATGCTGCGATCCGACCTTAACCAGTTGGATAGTCTTGTTTCGCAGTTAACGCTCTTTCCGGTCCAGAATCCATACCGGAACCTCTTCATAGGTAACGTCAGGCTGAACGGGAACTGAGATATCTGTCAGCACATGTGTCGGATCAGGTACGTATCTCCTCAGCATAGACACGTGGAATACGTCGTGGGCGTCTGCTAGGGACGGTGGTAGTGCCAACTGGTAAGCCATCGCTCCAATCCTCTCCAGGATCTGGAAAGGGCTAATGTATCGCGGAGCTAGCTTACCTCTGAAGCCAAATCTCTTCACCCCTTTCGTGGATGAGACTCATAGAAATATATGGTCACCTGTAGAGAACTACAGGGGTCTTCGTCTCTGATCAACATAATTCTTCTGGCGGTCCTGCGCCTCTGACATCCTCCGTCTGATTGTACGGACTAACTCTGCCTCCTGTTGAGCTCTATGACGTCCCAACAGCTGGGCCTCCCCAACCTCATCCCAGAGGGTGGGTGTCTGACAAGGCCTACCATACACACTTCAAACGGTGCCATCTGGATAGTCAAATGAAAGCTGTCATTATAGGCGAACTCTACCAATGGCAAATGGTCCTCCCAACTGCCCCCAAAATCCAATACACAAGACCTCAGCAAGTCCTCTAGAGTCTAAATGGTCCGCTCTGACTGTCCATCTATCTGCGAATGGAAAGCTGTACTGAAACGGAGTTGAGTGCCCAAGGCCTACTGCAAACTCTGCCAGAATCGAGACGTGAACCATGAGTCTCTATCTGAAATGATACTCAAGGGAATACCATGTAATCTGATGATCTCCCAGCAATACAGATCTTCCAATCGATCTAGGAAATCAGTCTTCCGGATCGCTAAGAAGTGCGTGAATTTGGTTAATCGATCAACAATTACCCAAATCACATCATGGCCTCATCGTGTCCTAGGCAAACCCACCACAAAGTCCATGGTAATATGTTCCCATTTCCACTCAGGTATAGGAATCCGCTGAAGTAATCCGGAAGGTCTTTGGTGCTCAGCCTTCACCTGCTGACAGACAAGACATCTAGCTATGAATTCCGCGATGTCTTTCTTCATGTCGTTCCACCAGTAGGAACGCCTCAAATCTCGATGCATGCGAGTCCCTCCTGGGTGGATCGTAAATCGAGAGTGATGAGCCTCCTGAAGTAGCTCCTGTAAGACCAGATGAGACTGAGGTACGCATAATCTGCCTTAAAAATATATAATACCCTCCTCATCTCGGGTGTACTCGGTCTACTGCCCGAGAGCTATCTGGCTGCCAATGAACTGAAAATGTTGATCACCGGCTTGGGCCTCTTGGATCCTCGTCCTGATTGACAACTAAGCAACCATGGTAACAAGAATACCCTACTCTGTCTGTCCCTGCTCCTCAAGGCCTAACTCGGAGAAACCCTGAATCAAGTCAGTGACTGAAGCCCGGTGGCAAGCCAAAGTCCCTCTGGACTTCCTACTGAGTGCATCGGCAACCACATTAGCTTTCCCCGGGTGGTAGCTAATGGTACAATCGTAATCCTTCAGGAACTCCATCCATCTCCTCTGTCAGAGATTGAGTTCCTTCTGGGTGAAAATATATTTGAGACTCTTATGATCCGTAAGAATCTCAAAGGTAATGTTGTAAATATGATGTCACCAAATCTTCAAAGAAAAGTTGATGGCGGTTAGCTCCAAATCATGTATTGGGTATTTCTTCTTATGCTCCTTCAACTAATGAGAAGCATAGGAGACTATCCTGCCATGCTCCATTAGGACAGTGCCCAAACCCTGAAGAGATGCGTCGGTGTATAGCACGAATCCATCCTCTCTGGAGGGTAAAACCAAAATCGGAGCCGACACTAATCTCTGCTTTAGCTCCTGGAAGCTGGTCTCGTAATCTTCGGTCCAAGTGAATTTCATGCCTTTCCTGGTCAGACATGTCAGCGGCATAGCAATCCGGGAGAAACCCTCGACGAACCGTCTATAATATCCTGCTAGTCCAAGAAAACTGCGGATCTCCTGTACTGATTTCGGCTGCTCCCAACTGGTGACAGCCTCGATCTTCTAAGGGTCTACTGAAATACCTCGGCTAGAGACCACGTGTCCCAGAAAACCGACTGAGGATAGCCAGAAAGCACACTTCCTGAACTTCGCGTACAGCTGATGTCGCCGAAGAGTCTCCAAGACTGTGCGAAGATGCTGCGCATGCTCCTCCTCGGAACGCGAGTAGACCAATATGTCATCGATGAAAATGATAACAAACTGATCAAGATACTCCAAGAATACGTGGTTTATCAAATCCATAAATACCGCTGGAGCATTGGTAAGCCCAAATGGCATTTCCAAAAACTCATAATGGTCGTATCTGGTACGGAATGTTGTCTTCTGAATATCAGATTCTTTGACTCTCAGCTGATGATATCCGGACCGCAGATCAATCTTAGAATACACTAATGTACCTCTGAGTTGATCAAACAAATCCTCGATCCGTGGTAAGGGGTACTTATTTCTGACAGTCACTGCATTCAGCTGTCTATAATCTATGCACAACCTCAGAGTACCATCATTTTTCTTGACGAATAGTACTGGAGAACCCCACAGAGAAGCACTAGGGCGTATAAATCCCCTATCTAAAAGCTCCTGGAGTTGAACCTTTAGTTCGTTCAACTCTTTTGGTGTCATATGGTAAGAAGCTTTCGATGTCGGCACGGTTCCCAGAATCAACTCAATAGCAAACTCCACTTGCCTTCTGGGAGGCAAACCTGGTAGCTCCTCTGGAAAAACATCTGGATACTCTCGGACTACTGGAATGTCGGAGAGTTGAGAACTACTGTCATCTTCAGTATGAATCAAAGATAACAGAAAACCCTGACAACCATGTGACAGCAGCTTCTGAGCCTGAATCACTGAAATGGTCGATATGTCGTCGTCTCTGATGTCAGTGAAACCCCACGAGGGTTGGTTCGGAGGCCGGAATGTGACCACCCTTGTCTAGCAATCAACAGTGGCATAATATGCAGATAGCCAATTCATGCCAAGGATAATATCGAACTCGACCATTTCCAGTACTAATAAATCTACATTATTGATGGTGATATGAAATAACTTGATATTTGTGGATATACTAATTTAACAGCACCAATATATGGTGATAAATAAAATAATACATAGGTAACTAATATACACTTACTGGTTTAATTTGTACTTAAAAGTATTGTAATGTATTGTAGTAATTACCTATACTTAGGGGTTAAATTACGTTGATTCTTGAGAACAGGCGGTGGAGTTGGCTTAATTGGTTTGGACCATTTTTAATTCAACCAGGTTAAAATTTGGACCTTAATCAATTTGTCCATCCTTCCTCTGTCTCATGGATCTCAATGCTCGACTCTTCCTTAATAATGATTGCTCATAGCAAGGGTCAGCAAGTCATTGCCATCGATTGAGAATCTTCACTATGGTTGTTGTTCAGTTCAGTATAACTAAAAGCAGTCTGAGAAAAGGTCCTAGGACCATATCCACCAACCATGTAGCACACATGGCAAACAAATAGGAAGATTTAAAAACTCAATACTTGTTATACAACAATGGATGGCATAGTTGTTCCAGATGGTCATATTAGTAATTATATATAGTTGTTTCCTATATTTCCATCAACCTATTTCATTATCTCAATTTATCTTCAATACCAAGTTTGTTATTGATGTCAAGTCCCTGATGTCCTTATGCATGAAACAACCTATAGATCAATTGAAAACAAATCATTGCACAATGAAGGACTATCACAGTTCTATCATGAAATCGTGGTGCTTCTAGAACTACCCCTTAAATAAGTAAATAAATGGGTATTCCATAGGGGTTTCACATTACTAAACAAGTCAAGGAATTGTAAGTGGTCGGAATATATGACTACCTTTCCAAAAAGCACCCTCCAGACAGTACTGTGTACAAATGATAAAATCCCAAGCAGTCTAGTCTCCCTTCTGTTCCCCTGTATTACTACAGGTACTAAATTTATAAAATTAACATTTTACCTATTTGTCGTCCGAAGATGTTTCGTCGTTGTCCAGTCCTCATTCATAACCTTGGAATCCCGTACAAGAAAATCGACGAAAATCCGTACAAATCCAAAACGGAATTCCAAAACATAATCATAATGGAAATCCGTACAAATCCAAAAATACCAGTTTGACTCGCAAACCTGGCTCTGATACCATCTGTAACGCCCCGGCCCAGGCGGGCCCCACTCGGACCAAACCGGGAACACCACCAGAATTGCCTATCGGGTTGACGACTAGCTCCACAGACCACCAGAGGTTCTTTCAACGTGTTTTGTCCTCACTTGCACGCACCCTGAAAAACTTCCCAGGAGGTCACCCATCCTCAAATTTCTCCAAGCCAAGCACGCTTAACTTTAGAGTTCTTTAAGTTTGGAATTTTCGAAAAGGAAGGTGCACCTTGGTGATATGGATAGTACCATCTAACCTTTTAAGCTATACTTAACCAAAATCTCAAAACCGGGGTATTACAATCACCCCCACTTAAAGACACAACGTTCTCGTTGTGTAACCACGAATCACACCACAGACAAATCCTAGAATCTCCCTCGTTAAGTGGTGCCCTGGGTGCTCCTGCCATAGGCGCACTCACGGTCGCAAGGTGGCTCTGATACCAAATAAATTGTCCCGCCCCGGGAGAGTCCCTGCCAGAAGAAATTTCGACAGCATCTCTCATATACGGGTGACAATCTGAAACTTACTATATCATCCAGATATCTCGGCCAACACGGCCAGAACATACATATATATAAAAATAAGCAATCACCACATAGTTTAATAGTAAAACTACACTAATGTAACGATAAAGAAAAGTCATCTCAAAAATCCTACTCAACTACACTCATAAAGCTCAAATCTGATATCCTACTCTACTACACCCATAAAGCACAAATCACAATAAACTCACCTCTTCTACCATCCAGGCAAGCATGTAGCAAAATATATCCAAGACAACTCATCGGCAATAAAGATAACACAATATCCATATGTCAGAAACTAGAACAAGTCTAAAAAGTACAATAAGAAAACCAAAAAATAAAAACACATCCTCGCAATCTACAGGGGACTAGCAACTGGAACTCCTCCGGACAACCTCAACCTGAAAATAGTAAATATCCACGGGGTGAGTCAACTCCTCAGCGGGTAACTATTGATATGCATAATAAAGAAAATAACAAATAGCACTAACCATACGTACAATCTCCTGATATAAGAAGGATAAATGCAACTGAAATAAATAGGAGAACAACTGTACTAACCAGGACCCGATGTATGGATAAAACCTCGAGAGGTATAGAAATCCTATATGCATGTCAAACAAATGCATTCATCCAATATGCAGCATATAAGTGCAGTAAACATAAGCAATAAATGCATCAATGCGTATGATGCCAATGACATGTCCTGGTCACTCCTACTGCCAGTCAGCCATCTCACACATGATGGTGAGACCGAGTGGGTAGGGTTGTGATAACCGTACACTCTGCCATCACTACTCCTGATGAGTGACCGAGTGGACAGGATGCTGTCGGAGTACACCTATCCTCCTACCCCAAATCATAAGTGGGGGAGTGCAATGCTCTCATCTCCCTAAGCAAGTCTAGAGGAGGGATCCCTGCCGGCTACCACGCTGTGTCACACTACCCATGAGCGGACCAACGGAGCCAAACAGAGCAAATTGTCTGTCGGCTACCACGCTGCATCTCCAGACCAGCAGAGCCTAACAAAGCAGAACTGTCTGTCGGCTACCATGCTGACTCACTGGACCAGCGAAGCCTAACAGTAGAACTGCCACACACCTGCCTGACATATCACTAACCCATGAGTGATGGTGTTGCTAATATATGTAACTGGCGATGTGCTCAACAATAATGGAGCCGACTATCGCACAACATGCAATCATGCGAGATGGTGCATGATACTAAGCATGGGAATATCCTGAAGCTATTCATCTAAACAAAATGTGTATCATAGGGCAAAGAATCAAATCAAAGGTACACAGATCAGATAAGGTATAAAAACCTAGGTCCTAAACATAATAAAGCATGGTTATGTCACTACCCCTATAAGCATGTATAATCAAGTAGGTACTAACATGAAGTGCATAACAAGTAAACAAAACAAGCATGTAACAGGTATCCAGTAGTGACCAACAGATACAGATAAGAAATATAATCATTACTATTTGTTAAAAACACTACTATGTATATCAAATGACATATCTAAAAAGATAAGTCAAAGTACCCGCCTCTAATAAGAGGATTGTATTCGATCCAAATCCGACGTCGAGATACTCGTCTCGCGTCAAAGTCCTGTGTCAAACATACAGATTTAGCTAATTCAGCTATGTATCAAGTAGCTAAATCAAATTCCTAACTAAATCTAATCCATTGATCAATCAAGATTAACTTCATTAACCCTAATCGTTCCACCTTCTAATTAGGACTTACTATAACATAATCCATCACAGATTCAACACAAAAACTCACCTAAATCTGTACTTACCCATTGCTAGAGGAGGTTGTTGCCGGATCTAGTGGCTGCAGCAAGGTGGAATTGTTGATCAACAACACAATTATCCCTTGTATCTCTAATTTCCCTGCCGGAACAGTGCTGTTGGCCAGGATTCAGGCCGAAAACCCCAAATGTTGCTGTCGGAATACTTCACGGTAGAGCCTTCCACTCCCTCACAACCCCAACCGTGACTAGATCAGAAACAAAGAAGAGGATCAAGATCAATAACAGAGATCAAACCCAACTACAACTTGGTATGGCACTTACCTCCAAAATCATCGACAAAAGTGAGGAGGAGAAGGGGGAAAAATCACAGGTCGGCCAGGCTACGGCTCAGCTTCTTGCGCAAGGAAAAAGGGCTCGGGTGCAGAAAAGAGGAAGATGGAGATCGTCGGCTATCGTGTGGATCAGCGTCTGTGATGAACAGGATGAGTCAAATCTAGGGCGTGGCTAGGCGATCTCTTGCTTCGAATCGGTGTCTTCTCTGTGGAGGAGGCCAGACAAAAGAGGGGATCAAAACAAGCTAAGGTGCGGCGAGGTGGCCCTCGTGTGGCTTCCCACTACGATGGCAGTGAATCTGGCGGAGAGGGTGGCGTGTGAGGAAGATGAGAAGATGAAGAGGAGAAGAGTCAGGTGGAGGCGAGGCTTTGGTGTCGCAGAAGAAAAAGGAGAAGAGGAGAAGGAACCATCTCGGAGCGGTTAGGGAAAGGAATCGATGCGAGTTCGGCTTAAGGAGGCGTCGTGCACGCGGGGGAGGAGGCGAAGAAAAAGAAAAGAAAATAATAAAAAAAGAAAATCAACATTTCCTTGCTAAAATGGGGTAGCCCAAACAGGCTTCCACGGGGCCCAATATTTATTCCCGTAAACTCGTCATACGAGCTCCAAAAAATTTCTAAAAATTCTGGAAAATTTCCTTATGGCCATCCGCCCTTTTTTGGTATTTTACACTACTTCACCCAAAGGAGAATTCTAAGTAAGCTTTTCATAGTTTTGGATTAATAATCTTCTGATTGCAAACCAAGTAAATTTCTATGCCTCTTTCTTTTTTTAATTAGTTTATTATTTCTTTTTATACAAGTGTTTTGTCTAAATTATTTCAAAAAATCGAGAAGGGTCTATTTAATTTTTAGGGCAATTTATCACCTCTTGCCAGCCAACCAAGGACCATCAACTAAAGCCAATAATTCAATAAATCAAGAAGAAGAAGAATAACTAATAAAAAAATGAACAAACAGTAAAAACCAATCTAAGAACAATACATCTAAACCATGATCATCCAATTGAACAAATAATAGGAAATCCAGAGTTAAGAGTTCAAATCCAATCATCCTTTAGGAATTTAAGTCAAATAGCCCTAATATCTAAAATTGAACTTAAAACCATAAATGATGCATTGTTTGAGCTTGACTTGGTAATTGCAATGCAAGAAGAGTTAGGTCAATTTGAAAGGAATTAGGTTTGGGACCTAGTACCTCCACCAAAAACTAAGTCAGTTATTAATACTAAGTGGGTCTTTAGGAATAAATTAGACAATAAAGGAGAAATTATTTAGAATAAAACTCGACTAATTGGAAAAGGGTTTAGTCAAGTCGAAGAACTCGACTACGATGATACTCTTTCCCCCGTAGCTATGATTGAATACATAAGGATGTTGCTAGCCTATGCAGCACACAAAGGATTCAAGTTATATTAAATGGATCTTAAATCTACATTTCTAAATGGGCAAATTAAAGAGGAAGTCTATGTAAGTCAACCCCCAAGATTTGGAAACCTAGAATACTGAAATTATGTTTTTAAACTAAAAAAGATATTATACGGATTAAAACAAACACCTAAGGCCTGATATGAAAGGCTGTCTAGTTTCCTAAATTCAAAAGGGTTTAAAGAGGGTCAAATTGACCCTAGACTTTTTATAAAAATCCAACCCAGACATATTCATAGCCCAGGTTTACGTAGATGACATAGTATTTGGGTTAACTAACTCAAAATTCTTAAAAGAATTTATAACTTTAATGGAAAATGGATTTAAAATCAGTTTAGTTGGGAGTTGAACTATTTTCTAGGATTACAAATTAAATAAACTAAAGAAGGAAGTTATGTCTATCAAAGTAAATACACAAGAGAACTAATTAGGAAATTTGGTATGGAAAACTCTAAAGAACTTAAAACACCTACAGCAAATAACATAAATCTAGATAGTGACCCAAATGGTAACTTAGTTTACTTAAAATACTATAGAAGTATGATAGGTAGCTTACTATACTTAACTATAAATTGACCTGACATATTATTTGTAGTAAGTATGTGTGCTAGATATCAAACATGCGCTAAAGAATCCCACCTATTACATGTTAAAAGAATAATTCGATATCTAAAAGGAACCATAAATGTAGGAATGTAGTATCTAAGAGCATCATAATTCGAATTAGTTGGCTATTATGATTTAGATTATATTGGTTGCAAGTTAGATAGAAAGAGTACAAGTGGAGGATGTCAACTACTAGGATGTTCTTTAGTTAGCTGGTTTAGTAGAAAGCAACATTGTGTTGCCTTATCTACTATTAAAGCCGAATACATAGCAATGTATGAATGTGTAGCTCAATTATTATGGATGTCCCGTACCTTAAAAGACTTTAATTTAGAATACATAAAGCAAAAACCTTCATTGATAATATAAGTTCTATAAACCTAACTAAAAATTCAATACATCGGTCTAGAATAAAACACATAGAAGTTAAATACCACTTTATTAGGGATCATGTCTCAAAAGGTAATAAAGAACTTCAATACATTGAATCCAAATCTAACATAGCTGATATATTTACCAAACTTTTACCAGAATTTGAATTTAGTAACTTAAGAAGACATTTAGGAATGTGCTTTATAAAGTAGTGTTCTTTATTCCAAAATATGTTTTTGAAAATTATTACTTATTAGTTATTAAAATTGTCATCAAAATTCCCCTTTCAAAAATTTGTTTTCAAAATTATTTTCAATATTTTAACTTTATGGATTAGCCTAGGACTTATCGTAGAATTGTATGCTCCTATAGTTTTAGCAGCTAGCATCTCACAAACATAGTAGAATACCTTGTTTGTGTATTTTGAAACATACAATGATGTGAGATGCTTAGGACTTAACCTAAGATTTCATATGCTTAATTTAGTTTATCGCTATAAATATAGGCTTTAAACAAAATACATTGATCAATTTGAGCAATCTAACTAGTAATAAACTAGTTGGAATTAAAAGTTCAAATTGACTAACCTGAGTCAGCAGCTACTATTTTATGGTAGTCAACTAGGTATGAACATTGAATATTTCATAACAAGGATATTTTTATTAGTTTTTATAAACCATGATTGGAATTTTAGGTAATTATCAATTTAAGGGGAGCATAAATATCAACTTTGAAATTATTTCAAGACTAAGAAAATTCAAACTTCATTTTTTTATCCTCTTTACAAATTTTCAATTTTTTTTGGATTTTCAAAATTTAATGCATTTTCAATTTTATATTTTCAATATGTCTTCTTCACATATTTCAAAATTTATTTTTCTTTCTTTATGTTAGTTAAATCTTTAAACTTATGTTTTTCATAATTTATCTTCCCACTTTTGTTTTAAATTTATCTTCACAAAATTTTCAAACATTTTCAAAATTTATCTCTACAAACTATTTTCAGAATCTACATTTTTAAATTTTCAAATATTTGGATTTACACTAACATGTTTACATTTTAAATTTTTTTCTCTAAATATTTAAAAAGTTATTTTATTGTATAATTATCTTTTTCAAAATTTATCTTGTTTTAAACTTAAATTTTCAACTTTAAAATTCTACACATATGTTTTTAGACTCCTCCATTTTTTTTAAAAAAAAAAAATTTCTTCACATTTTTTATTCAAAATTCTCTTTACAAAATAATTTATTTTCTAAACAACTAGTTTCATAACTCAGTCTTTAGTTAAAGATTTTTTATTTTCAAAATTCTTAAAATATTTTCAACAATCATATATTTATAAATATTTTAAAAAGTTTACTATTCAAATTTATTTATTAAAAATCTTGGTTAACTTTTTAAAACTAACTCTTTTCAAATCATATTTTCATATATCTTTGGTTTTAAATTTTTCTAACTCCAAAAACTTAAATCTTGGTGTACTTCAAACTTGT
Organism: Zingiber officinale; assembly: GCF_018446385.1. Lineage (NCBI taxonomy): Eukaryota > Viridiplantae > Streptophyta > Magnoliopsida > Zingiberales > Zingiberaceae > Zingiber > Zingiber officinale. The sequence continues at coordinate 137,467,952 of NC_055990.1, read as the reverse complement.
TGTTTATATTTTTTTCTATTTTTAATGTGTGTCAAAAAGGGAGAGATAGTGAATTCAGGGAGAGTTCACAAACTCAGGGGGAGAATTAAGTTGTTAAAATGTTTGTTTACATATATTTGCATGCGTTATAAACTTAATTGTGAACCTTAGTTGCCAAATATCAAAAATGGGGAGATTGTTGGTGCATGGTGCACCAGAATCAAACCTGAGTTTTGATATTATCAAAGGTTCAAGTTAAGTATTATTGTAATCTAACAAGTTAACTAAGTGTACAGAATGTTTTCTCAATTAGGAAAGTCTTGGCAGATCATGGAAGCCAGGCAGGAAGTCCAAGTGGGTCGAGAGGACTCGACACTTAGCAAGGAAGCTCGATAGGTTTGGAGGATCTGGTATCGACAGGAAGCCCTAGTGAGCTGATATGATGTTAAGCGGCAAAGTCCAGACAAGTTTTGAGGACCAATGTTTGGTAGGTAGGTTGAGGTAAGCAACTGCAGAGGAGCAACGATGAGGTCGTGTTCTGAAAAGGAGCAAACCCTAGGTCGCTGATCCAACTAAAAAACTAGGGAAGGTTTTCAAGTTGAAATCAATGTTGGTACAGTTTGCACTAACGGTCTAACTTAGATTTTGATGAATGACAAATAAGTTTAGTTATAATTATGATCTAACCACTTTACTAAATGTGCAGGAGTTAACCAGACAGGTCAACGGGTCGAGTAGATATCTGGTGAGAAGTCCATATCCAGATAGGTCGATGGGCCGATCGAATATCTGGCAGAAAGTCCAACTAGGTCAATGGGCCCACTAAATAGCTGGTGTGAAGTCCAGCTAGGTCAACGGGCTGACCGGATAGCTGGTGCAAAGTCCAGATAGGTCGATGGGCTGACCAAATATCTGGAAGGAATTCCAGTTGGGTCTGCGGATCAGACAACTGGCAAACTAGTAAGTAAAGGTAAGTCATTAGAGGAGAGTGACTAAGTGAAGACGCGTCCCGGTTAAGGGAACAGTAGGCGTCAGTTCAGTTTAGGACCATTTTGGATCCCTAAACTGAGACCTTAATTAGTTCCTAGTCATGGAAGGACAGGAACTAATTTCTACCACTTATTATAATTGTGCTTGTTGGTGAAATATCCCTTAGGTCAAGGTTGACCAGATTGACTAAGCTTGAGTTGGCTCAAGCTTGAATCTTGATGTTTGGATTTCGATGTTTGACAATATATGAAAATTGTAGGAGCAATCATTCGATTGGGGAGATTGTTAATACAATTCCCCTCTAGTCTAGGACTGATCAGTTAGATGTGAAGAAGAGTCAAGTAGGTCAGAGGTTTAATTAGATACTTGACTGGGAAAGTCCTAACTGGAAGTTAGGCAGGTGAAAGATCTAGTGAGTGAAGCTAGGCAGTTGAAAAATCCTGGTGAGTGAAACCAGGTCAAAGACCTAGTGAGTGAAGCTAGACAGGTGGAAGTCCTGGTGAGTGAAGACGGGTAGTGGGAAAATCCTAGTGAGTGAAGCTAGATGAAAGTCCCGATGAGTGAAGTCGAGCAGTGGGAAAATCCTAGTGAGTGAAGCTAGGTAAAAGTCCTGGTGAGTGAAGCTAAGCAGTGGAAAAGTCCTGGTGAGTGAAGTCAGGCAGATGGAAAGTTTTGGTGAGTAAAGTCAGGCAGATGGAAAGTCCTAGTGAGTAAAGTTAGGCAGATGCAAAGACCTGGTGAGTGAAGCCAGACACGTGGAAATCTAGATAGGTCAAGGTTGACTGGACACCTAGTGTTGGAAAATCTAAGTAGGTCAAAGGTGTGACCGAATACTTGGCACAAGGAAATACAAATGGGTTAAGGGTGACCGGATATCTAGTGGAAGGAAGTCCAAGTGGGTTATGGAGAATCAGATGCTTGGCACGAGACGATAAGTCCAAGTGGGTCAAGGTTGACCTGACACTTGGCACGAGGAGAAAAGTCCAAGTGGGTTAAAGGGTTGACCGGATACTTGGTGAAGAAGTCCCAGTAGTTCAAACTTAATTGGATGCTAGGTATGAAGAAGTCCCAACAGGTTATGGTTGATCGGATGTTGGGTTTAGGAACTTTGGACTTGAGTTAAGCAAGTCAAAGGAAGGTCAATCGATCAGCCGATCGATTGAACTGTGATTCAATCGATCAACCGATCGATTGAAGGTGGCATGTGATTGAAGGCTGGCCTAATTGATCGATTGATCAATTAGGAAGCAAAATCATGAGCACAGAATGCTACCCAATCGATCAGTCGATCGATTGGACACCGCTAATTGATCGGTCGATCGATTGGAGGGTGGTTTATTTTCTCGCGTGATCGCGAGAAAGCCTGAATCAATCCGTTAATCGATTCAGGCAGCTTCCAGCAGAGCACAGAGGTGCTCTGAATCGATCAGCCGATCGATTCAAGCCTCCCCAATCGATTGGGATGTGACTGTTGCGAAGGAAACGTTGAGTTTAAAGTCATCTTCCTCGCAACGATTTGAAAGCTTTTAACTCTCCACTTCTTGTAATTGTTTGCTCACAGTTTTTGGCCAGCTCTTCCCCCCGACTCTAGAGTGTTCTTCTCCACTGAGCTCACCGGCACACACCAGATCTTAGAGGCTTAAAGAGGAGTGTTGTTGCACTTCCAAGCAAGTCAAGAGGCGTATTCAAGCAAGAAGAAAAGCAAGCTAGGGTTTATTCACTGTAAATCTTGTAAGATTTGATATTGTATTAGCTTGTATTTCTTTCTTCTTGTATATCTTTATGTGTGAGCTTGTACGAGGCTTCACCATCTCTGATAGTTATCGAGAAGGAGTTATTTCATAGTGGATGAGTGAGTGAGGGCCAGATCCTTGGATTAGTCACCTTTTCTTGAGGTGGATACCAAGTAAATCCCTTGTGTTAGCATTGTAAGAGTTGCTTGAGTGTTTTCCGGTGCAACAACATCATCAAAGCAAGCAACCGAAGCGCGACGAGCTATTCACCCCCTAGCTACAAATTGACTCTAACAGTGCTAACTTTGTTTTGCACGATAGATGTTTTAGTTATTAGACGAACACATTTTGTAGGGCAAAAAAGGAACAAAAGCCTTAGGATGAACAGTGTCCAAAAGTGCCTTCAAGTAGTGAAGGCACCTTCCAAAGGATAAAACTTGACTGCTTCGACCATAAGGTGCAGCAAACTTCAGAATAAAGTTGATCCCATTAGAGGCACCTTCCAAGGCTATGGAAGCTTCATAGCCTTTGAGGAAGCTTCATAGAACAACACATATACGAGCTACTACTCATCCATTTGAGGTTCTGATTGCTCCGAACTCCTGCTACAAAGATGTTGTGCCTAACGACTACTCCAAGGACTTCTGATCATGGCTGGCAGACCAACATCGACACATGAACAAGCTACCTCATTCCCTAAGTGTTGGTAACATTTTTTGTACTTAAATTCTGCAAACGGGAAGTGCAATCTATTGAACTTCTCCGATCTTTTTGTACTCGATTCTCTCTTCAGAGGTCTCAGAAGCGGTTTTTAGTAGATTACCCATCAATAGATTTGTGGGACCTGGGTCTTGGAGTAGGAGTCGTCGAAGGTTTTGAGCCAAGTAAAACCATCTGTGTTTTCTTGTGTTGTTTTTTTTAATTTCCGGTGCGTATACTTTGATTTCAAAATGAGAAAATGAGTTTTCAAAAATCACATGATTCACCCCCTCCCTCTCATATGCGTATCGATCCAACAAGTAGTATCAGAATGAGTTTTGCTCTGAATTGGTGCAACCACCAATCAAGCCAGGGGGATTTGCTTTCTCCTCGAATTTCAATTTTTCGTATTCAATTTGAATTAGTAAAACTTTACCTATGTAGATAATATTTTCTCGTTCAATTTTAACTGAAGGTAGTGCACTCGAGCACTTTGATATTTTATTATTTCTTAAACTCTGCTAATCCAAGACTAAGTCTTGGTACCCTCTTTAGTCTTATCTTTTTAGTACTCAAATGACCCAACTTGAAGGATACAATACCGCTCGTCCTCCCCTGTTCAAAGGAGACAACTTCCCCTACTGGAAGAGGTGAATGGAGGTGTATCTAAAGACCGACTTCGACCAATGGTTCAGCATCACCAAAGGATACAAGGCGCCCGTCGACAACTCCGAAATTCCAAGAAACCCAGAAAATTGGAATCTAGAAATGAAGAAGAAGGCCCAGATCAACTTCAAAGCCCTCAACACAATCTAGTGCGGGCTAACGAAGGAGGAGATGAACTGCGTTGGCCCACATGAGAACGCAAAGGAACTATGAGACAAGCTCATAGAACTGCATGAGGGAACCAATGACGCAAAGGTAATGAAGAGGGATTTTATTTTTAAATAAATTATTTAATGTTAAAATACAAGAAGGTGAGACTGCTAGTCAGCTGCACGCGAGGATAAAGGATATCCTCAATGGACTTCACATAATCAACCACCAAATGAAGAACCGAGATCTAATAAGGGATGCTCTAAATGCATTTCCTCGAAATGCACTGTGGGCATCCATCGTGGATGCCTATAAGATTTTGAGGAATCTGTCCAAGTTAAAATTAGATAAACTTTTTTGTGAATTGGAGCTACACGAACAGACTAACACTAAAATCGAGAAAGGTATTGCTCTTGTTGCAAGAACTTCAAAAGAAAAATCCAGGACTAAGCCGGAACCTAAAGTTGAGTCTAACCCAGACTCAGATGATGAAGAATACTTGGTGAAGTTAGTATGAAAAATGTTCACCGGGAGAAAGAAGAACTTTACCAACAAGGACTTGCAGAAGATCAACTCCACCTTTAACTCAAACAGCAAGAATTTGACATGCTTTGGATACAACAAGAAGGGCCACTACAAGACTGCGCTCGAATCTCAAGAAGAAGAAAGCCCTTAAGGTAACTTGGGAAAAAAAAATTAAAACTCACATGCTTCACATTAATGAATAGAAGAGAAAACTGAAGGCTAATATAAATTTAACCTAAAATTTATAGTAGAAAATATACTAAAATTTGAAAGATATTTTCAACAAGATAATATACCTTGTTGAGATTCCCGAGCTTTCTAACCATTCAAAAAATAAGAGTTACATGTGCTTACTCGATTCAAACAAACAATTATAAATAACAATGAGAACTATGTTTCCAATTTTTAAGAAGGTATTCCGGACTTCCCCACACGTCTTGTCCCATAGCCATCTATAGAGAGACATATCAGGAAATCGAGCATATCATTATATGGAAGGATATTTTCGTTGATTTTATTGGGAATCAATCCTTATCTATTTTTATAAATCTATCATATAGTGACTAACTGGACTATGCTTTAGAACAACTCACTATACTGCCAAGATTGTATGAGCATAAGCTCTGAAAATGAATTCTCAATCCAAGAAAGGCAGCAATAGGTAGCATCCTTTTCAAGAAAATTTTTTGGATATTCGTTTAGTAGACACTCTATCTCCTAGTATATAAAGGGTATCTTCACTATATTCTAATTTTGTGCATGTAATTTGAATAGGCTAGCACACGGCTGAGCACAAGATTCATTTATAATCTATTTTCATGAAGCAGGAAAGAATAAATGATCCCAACTTCTTGAAATAAGGTGGCATTTAGTTTACGGGTTTAGGAATAAGGGAATAGATTTAATCTCAAATTTTATATTTAGTTTACGGGAATGAAATTAAAATTTTGAAATGAAACAAAAAAATTTAGATTTTAATAAAATCCACCTCCACTCCTAGATTTTGATAAGAATGAGAATGATAATTAAGTTTTGAAAAAAAAAATACCCTTAATATCTTTGTTCAATTTTTCTTTCATATCACTTTTTCACTCCTTGTTCTCTCTCATCCCACTTTTTCTCTCCTCATTCTATATCACACTTTCTCTCTCCTCAGTCTCTCTCATCATACACTCTCTCTCCTCATTTTCTCTTATCACACTTTCTCTCTCTTCATTCTCTCCCATCATACTTTCTCTCTCTTCATCCTCTCGTCATGCTTTTTCTCTTTGATCACACTCACTTTCATCATTTTTTCTTATCACAGTTTCTCTCTCATCATACATCCTCTCTCCTTAATCTCTTCCATCATATTCTCTCTTCTTATTTTCTCTCTCTTCATCATCTCTTATTATACTTTCTCTCTCCTCATCCTCTTTTACCATGCTTTCTCTTCCATCATACTCTTTTTCATCTTTTTTTCTCATCACATTTTCTCTCGCATAATACTTTCTCTCTCCTTAATTTCTCCAAGCAGCAGACACTCTCTCTTCTTATTTTTCTCTCATCATACTTTTTATCTCTTCATTACTTTCTCTCCTATCATATTTTCTCTCTCATCATCCTCTCTCATCATGCTCTCTCTCATCACAGACCCCTCGGGATGGTCTAGTGGCTAGCACATGAGGTATTGCCACCATGAGATCTGGGGTTCGAATCTCGGCAAAGCCGAGATAAATGTCTTCCTTATATGCTAGTCACTATTCCAAAAGCTAGTAGTCGACCGTGATTTACCTCCTCCATGTTGGCCCTAGGACGGGTTGGTAGGGGCGCTGGGGGCGAGCGTATTCGTCTTTTGCCAGCATGTTCTCTCTCATCACACTTCCCTCCATTTCCGTGGGACATGCTCTAGGGGGGTCGTTGATGTGGTAGTTCCACATGCTCTTTCTCATCACACTCTCTTTCCTCATTTTCTCTATCACACTTTTTCTCTCTTTATTTTTTCCCATCATATTTCTCTCTCATCATACTTTCTCTTTCATTATTCTCTCTCATCATATTTTTTTCTCACATTCAACTTTCTTACATCTAATTCTTTTTCTTATTTTTTCATAATGATAAAAAAAAAAATTTAAGTTCATTCCGATAAAAAATATTCAACTAATCAAATATTATTTTTAAAAATGATACTCATACTCATATCTATTTTTATTTTATAATATTATGATTTCTATTCCTATTCCTATTCCTATTCCTATTCCTATTCTGATTCCTACTTTAAAAAAAAACCAAATGCCACTTAAGTAATGAGTTCGTTCAGCCATCAAATGAAAATATTTTAACCATGTACAGCTAGTCACCAAGCTTTGGGATAAAAAAAACAACTAATTACTAACTCCAATGATAACATAAATGCAATGACCAAAACTATGCAATCACCTAAGATTTCTTCTCTTTTTTTAATTCAACTTTAAGGCATGTTGCAAAATATGAAAAAGAAAATAAAAAATTATAATATATTCTAACCTGATAACCTACCATCAAGCCGTGAGTTCAAGAGTTGAACAAGGTTCAAATGCAAGAGAATCAAATTACAGACTACTGATAATAGTAACAATTGACTAATCGGTTAATTCGATAATTGACCAATTTAATCTATTTTATATCATTCAGTTTATTTAATTTTGATTATAAAATTTGGTTCATTAGATTTCTCTAAAAATATGGATTTAATCAATTTCGATTTATTAAATTTATTGATTTGACCGCTGCTATTGGAAGTATTAAATTGTTTACATTGTGTTAAAGTTAAGATAAAATTTAAAATTTTCTATTTTTGAATTATTATTATTTTTTTAAAAAATTATTTAAATAATGGTGCGCCCATACTAGAGGCTAAACCCTTTTTGGGTCATGCCCGACACAACTTTTGGTGTTGTTGTAGGCCGGACACATACGACAAACTTTCAGATTTAATGGGCTAGTGCATATCGAGCTCAGCCACATTCTATTTACACCTCAAAAATGTTTTTCGTTTTTCAAAACCATTGGGTTTTGTCAAATGAGACCTAATTAAAAGTAAAAAACTAACTGCTTTTATATATATATAAATATATCCAACAGGAATCCAAAATATAGTACGTCTGTTAGAAAATTTTCCAATTCTAAAAATATAACTTCGCAAATTTCATACATTCGTCTTGATATTTTCTATGCTAAAAGTTAAAATTCAATCCTGATATTTAATATTTTCAAATTTTCATTTCAACATATTATTCTAGAAATTTTCCAAATATTCCATATATTTTACAATTTCCTCCCATTTTTAAAGTTCTCAAAACTTATCTGCTCCTCCGAATTGTACCCCTCAACCTCTATTTTATATGTATCCTTTTGAATATTAGCAATTATGGCAGATCAATTTGTAATATTACCCCTTTCTTATGGAATTCTTCTCCACAATAATCATTCATGCACTCGGACGAATCAAGGAAGGCTATCATAGATATATCTGAGATCAATAAAGAATCGGTACCACCATCTTAGGTTCTAGAGTTGGACAAAGAAGCGAGTTTTAGTGTGTGTGATACCAAACGAGCCAAGTGGTCAATGGATAAAGAGATACACTTTGCAAAGGCACGAATCAATATTAGTACCGATCTAATCATCGGTAATAATCAAAAGGAGCAAACTTTCTAGAAATAAATTACCGATTTCTACAAGTATCAGCTTGATGAATTTGTGAAGCAACCTGTAGTAAAGGTAAAATCACATTTCTATAGGCTTCATTCGATGGTAGATGAATTTATAATCATATATAACAACTTTTATACATATCTTGAAAGCGGGTGGAGCGATGAGGATATGCTTATGAGAGCACATAAAATGTGGTAGAAAAATCATTGCAACAAGTCATTTAATTATGAACATATTTGGCGAGTTCTCAGAAATTGTGAGAAATATGCTCCACTTAAAGTTGGTCATCATGCTAACAAACAATCCAAGACCTCAGAAATTGTGAGAAATATTCCTATGGATATAAATGATTGTGAAGTTCATACTCGTCCAATGGGGTACAAGTCAGTGAAAAGAAAAGACAAATCCAAAACTAGAGACATTGATAACATGGAATTCAATAATAGGTAGCAAAAAAAAAAAATGGAAGAATTATAAAGAGAGTGAATTGAGATGCAAAGGCACGAGATGACAATGAGGGAGTATGAAATATTTTTGAAGGATACAAGTAGGATAATAGAAGATCAGCTTACATTACATTATAAATTTTGTGAAAGTATTAAAAAAAGATATGATATATAGTAGATATTTTTAAGATAATCTCTATAAAATTTGTTATTTTTTATTTCATTTATGTAATTCATTTTTATCTATATTAATATTATTTGTATTGAAATAAGTTTACTAAAATGATAAAAAATAATTTGGTTTACTATATTGGTGCAGGAAGCATCCAACGATTGAACCTATATTTTGATTATGTCAAAGGGTTCAAGTTAGGTTGTGTTGTTATCTAATGTACTTGAATGAGTTTACAGGAAAGTTCTAACTGCAGTTAGGCAGGTGGAAAATCCTAAGGGGCGGTAACCTTAGGTCGTCTGGACGCTTTCTAAGCTTCGCCCTGCTGTTTGATTCGCTCTGTTGCTCGGCAACAACTCGCTCGACAAAAGCCTTTGACTTGGTCGACAGCAACTCGCTCGGCAAAAGCCTTCGATTCACTCGGTCGGCCTTAAGCTTCGTTCGGTCGACCTCTTCGCTCGATCAACCTTAAACTTCTCTCAGTCAACCTTAAACTTTGCTCGGTCGGCCTTAAGTTTCACTCGATCGGCCTTAAGCTTTGCTCGGACGACCTCTTCACTTGGTCAACCTTAAGCTTTACTCGGTCGTCCACTTCACTCGGCCCGCCTCTTCGTTCGGTCGGCCTAAGCCTCTACTTTTGGTCGGCCTTAGCCTATTTATCTCGGTCAACCACTATGAAACCTACGTTCAACACTTGGCAGACACCAGCCCCTGCTGGAAACTTGAGATTATCAACTCATGTCATTTTAATAGATAAGTGAGTTTAATTCGGTATATTTAAATTCATCTAATACCCCGTAAATCTCCGACAGCATATTATTTTTTGTTGAACAATCTTGAAACAGATCTGCTTCTGTTGAGATGACCACCGAACAGAGTGTTGAGGTGCAACAAACTCAACACTTGAAGGTCCCCTCCACTCCTATTGGAACTATGTCAATCAATCACCGGAAAAAGCTAGAGAAGTTCAGTGGACTGAACTTCCAGAGATGGCAGCAGAAGATGCTCTTCTACTTAACCATGCTCAATTTGGCTCGGTTCTTGACCGAGGACCCTCCCAAGCGTGTTTAGGATGTTGATGCATAGACTATTAGTGTACTAGAAGCATGGACTCATTTTGAGTTCCTTTACCGAAACTAGATTCTCAACTGCCTTGCCGACTCGCTGTACGCTGTGTATAGCATGAAGAGAATGACTAAGGAGCTGTGGGAGTCTCTGGACAAGAAGTACAAGATGGAGGATGTAGGGGCCAAGAATTTCATCGTGGGCCAATTCTTGGATTACAAAATGGTTGACTCTAAGATGGTGATCAGCCAAGTCCAAGAGCTTCAGGTGATCTTGCACAAGATCCACTCAGAAGGAATGGTTCTAAGTGAAACCTTCCAGGTGGCTGCTATCATTGAGAAGCTACCTCCCGGCTGGAAGGACTTCAAGAACTATCTGAAGCACAAATGGAAAGAGATGAGTGTGGAGGAACTCATTGTTAGACTTCGCATCAAAGAAGACAACAAGAGTTCAGAGAGAAAGTTATTCTCTCAGGCTACTGTGAAAGCCAACGTGGTTGACCACAGTCAAAGCTCAAAACGGAAGAACCCCAAGTCTTCCAAAATGGGACCTAGATGAGGCATCAACAAAAATAAATTCTCTAGGAAGTGCTTCAACTATGACCGAGTGGGTCATAAATCTTCAGAGTGTAGAAAGTCGAAGAAGAAGAAAGCTGTTGGATCGAGAAGCGCTAGAGGGGGGGGGGGGTGAATAGCGCTCGTGGCTTTCACTCATTTCGGAATTGGAAAATGTTCGAGTTAAAGCAGCGGAAATGATAAACAGAATAAGCCCAAACACAATGAGACACCAAGGGTTTACTTGGTTCGGAGCCTAGGGCGACTCCTACTCCAAGGCCCGCGATCGAAGATCGCTTTCGATGGTCAATCACTATCAGTTCAAAAAACTTTTACAATCAAGGATTACAAGTGCTGAAATAAAGAAATGGTACAGACAATACACAAGAATTACGAGGTCGTCGGTTGTCGGAGTAGCAGCGCGTGTTGGAAGCTTTCGGAGAGCGTTCGGAAGCACAAGTTGTTTTGTTCGAGATTCATACTTTGGCTGCTTCCCGAGGCTCCTTTTTATAGGCTCTGTAATGTTGATCCAGATCCCCAAGTCTCAGGATCAAGCTTGACCCGAGGCGGATTGGTCGACCGATCCCCGTGTTCGGTCGACCGATCAGGCGATCTCCTCCTATCCGATCTGCCCGATTCGCTCGCTTCGCTTCTATCTGGTCAAGCCTTATCCTCGGTTCAGTCGACCGAAAATCTGATTCGGTCGACCGATCCCCTGCTGGATCTTGATCCATTCACTACAAGTCTGATCTGCTGCTTTGGGGGTTCGGTCGACCGATCCCATGGTTCGATCGACCGATCCCGGTCAGTTCTAGTCCTGCACAAAATTGTTAGTTTCCTGCAACACAGAGTTAGAACAAAACAGAATATATAAGAAGCTTAAGTTTGACAGTCTTCGGACTGTCCGGTTCTGACTTCGGATTTCTGACCGAAAACCCTAGGTCGAACTAACGCCTATTGTTCCCTCTTCCGGAGAACACATCCTCACCTACTCCCCTCAGGAGAGATTACCTGATGCCAGTCCGGTCCTCCAAACCGACTGGACTTTGTACCTAGGGTTACCACCCCCTAGGATCTAGGGTTACCATCCCCTAGGGTTTTCTCCACCTAGGGTTACCACCCCCTAGGACCTAAGGTTGCCGCCCCTTAGGGTTTTCCTCCACCTAGGGTTACCACCCCTTAGGGCCTAAGGTTGCCACCCCTTAGGGTTTTTCACCACTTAGGATTACCACTCCCTAGGGTTTTCAACCTGCCTAACTGCAGTTAGGACTTTTCTGCAAACTTATCCACACACATTAGATCACAAACCAACTTAACTTGAACCCTTTGACATAATCAAAACACTGGTTCGATCATCGGATGCTTCCCGCACCAACAGAAGCAAGAGGCCAACTTGAACGAGGGACCATAAATGGATGACCTCTGCGTAGGAGTCATTGGAGGCAAGCTATTCATAGGGAACTCAGCAACCTCGGACATTATGGGCCAAGGAAAAGTGGTGCTGAAGATGACGTCGAGCAAGAACTTAACTCTGAACAATGTATTATATGTTCCGGAGATTCAGAAGAATCTAGTGTTTGGATCACTGTTAAGCAAGCATGACTTTCGTATTATTTTTGAGTCAGACAAAGTTGTACTGTCTAAAAATAGAATGTTTATAGGAAGAAGTTATGTATATGATATGTTGTTTAAGCTCAATGTAATGGCAATTAGGCCTAAGATAAATAAAAATGAAAGTTTTTCCACTTATATGCTTGAGTCTTCATGTTTGTGACATGGTAGATTAGGACATGTTAACTACGATATGTTGCGTAGATTAATAGACATGTAACACATACCTATATTTCATCTTGATTTGAAACACAAGTATGAGATTTGTGTTGAAACAAAATTGACAAGGTCATCCTTACAACATGTTGAAAGAAGCAATGAATCACTTGAGTTAATCCACACCGACGTGTGCGACCTTAAAGGTACACCAACATGTGGTGAGAATAAATACTTCATCACTTTTGTAGATGATGACACAAAATACTATTATGTGTATCTTCTCGAAAGTAAGGGTGAAGCTATAGAGAAATTTGCTCTCTATAAGAATGAGGTTGAAAACTAACTTAATAGAAAGATTAAGGTGGTTCAAAGTGACCAAGGCAGTGAATATGTATCACCGTTCCCTGAGTTGTGTGCTAAATATGGGATCATACACGAAATAATAGCTCCTTATACTCCTCAGTAAAATGGAGTTGCTGAGCGAAAGAATAGAACTCTAAAGAAGATGATAAATGCTCTTCTATTGAGTTCTGGACTGCCAAAGTTCATGTAGGGGAAGTTGTGTTAACAGCTAATTGTTGGTGCAATATTCCCTAGGTCAAGGTTGACTTGATTGACTGAGCTTGAATTAGTTCAAGCTCGAGTCTTGATGTTTGGGTTTCAATGTTTGACAATACAAGGAGATAAGACATGGAGATTGCAGGTGCAATTGTTCATGTGGTAAGATTATGAAGGAGAGTCAAGTAGGTCAAGGTTGACTGGATACTTGACTAGAAAATCCTGGTGAGTGAAGCCAGGTGAAAGTCCTAACTGGGAGGTTAGGCATACTGGAAAATCCTAGTGAGTGAGGCTAGGTGAAAGTCCCGATGAGTGAAGCCGGGCAGCTGGAAAGTCCTGGTGAGTGAAGCTAGGCAGAACAAAAATCCTGGTGAGTGAAGCCAGGTGAAAGTCCTAGTGAGTGAAGCTAGGCAGAAGAGAAATCCTGGTGAGTGAAGCCAGGTGAAAGTCCTAGTGAGTGAAGCTAGGCAGAAAAGAAATCCTGGTGAGTGAAGCCAGGTGAAAGTCCTAGTGAGTGAAGCCAGGTAGAAGAGAAGATCTAGTGAGTGAAGCTAGGCAGAAGGGAAGTCCTGGTGAGTGAAGCCAGGCAAGGAAAATCCAGATGGATCAAGGATGATCAGACATCTGGTGTTGGGAAGTCCAAGTAGGTCAAAGGGATTGACCGGATACTTGGCACAAGGAAAATCCAGATGGATCAAGGATGATCAGACATCTGGTGTTGGGAAGTCCAAGTAGGTCAAAGGGATTGACCGGATACTTGGCATAAGGAAAATCCAGATGGATCAAGGATGATCGGACATCTGGTGTTGGGAAGTCCAAGTAGGTCAAAGGGATTGACAGGATACTTGGCACGAGGAAATCCAGATGGGTCAAGGTTGACCAGACATCTGGTGGAAGTTCAAGTGGGTCAAAGGGATTGACCGGACACTTGGTGAGCGAGTTCTAGCAGGTCAAGGGTGACTGGATGCTAGGCATGATGTACCAACAGGTCATAGGTGATCGGATGTTGTTTTAGGGGGCTTGGACTTGATTTTGGGCAAAATCAAGGAGCTGGATCGATCAGCCAATCGATTGGCTCATGCCCAATCGATCGGCCGATCGATTGGGTAAGTTCTTGCAACAAGCTTCCTCCCAATCGATCCATGGGAGAGCCTCGCAATCGCACAGAACAGCGCTAGATCGATCAGCCGATTGATCTAGAGTTCCCAATCGATCGGGCGATCGATTGGGAGTCGTGATTCTGAGCGATAAAGGCTGGATCGATCAGTCGATCGATCCAGGCAATTCCCGAGAGCACAGAGGCGCTCTAGATCGATCGGCCAATCGATCCAAAGCCTCCCCGATCGATTGGGAGCAAACCAATCGATCGGGATTCGACCGTTGGTGTCGATTAAAGATGTTGTCGAGCTCTTTCTTCGACAACCCTTACACTGTTCAGCTCCGATCTTCACAGCAGCTTCTCCACAACATTTTCCACTCTCACCGCTAGTTCTTGAAGGATCTTGGAGAGACGTCCAAGTCAAGAGGCGTGACTGCAACAAGAGGAAGAAGCTAGGGTTAGGGTTTTCACTGCATATCTTGTAAGATATTCTTGTATTTGTCTTCCCGTGCTTTCCTATTGTATTGAGAGTTTGTAAAGGCTTCTCCGCCTTCGGTAGTTACCGTAAAGGAGTGTTTTCATAGTGGAGAGTGCTCGTGTGTGTGGATCCTTGGATTAGTCACCTCATCTTGAGGTGGATACCAAGTAAATCCTTTGTGTTAGCGATGTATGTTTTGTTTCTTGTATTTCCGCTGCATATCATGGAAGAAACAAGCAACGAAGAGCATGAGATCGCGCCGAGCTATTCACCCCCCTTCTAGCTACATAATCGGTCCCAACAAGTGGTATCAGAGCAAGGTTGCTCTTCACTGGAATCATCGCCGGAAAGGGAAAAGAGCTAGAGGGTGAAGAAGTTGGAGCAAAATTCTTCAAGTCAAAGATTTTATCAAGCTCAACTTCAATGGAATTCCAAGACGGACTTGGATTCGATACAAGGGTGCCTCCATCATTTATTTCAACAAGCTTCGATCTTTGGAAATCAAGGATCGAGAATTTCTTGATGATGGAGATAGAGCAATGGTTTGCTCTAATGGAAGGATTTGAAGCTCCAACAAATTCCAAGGGAAAAGTACTCAAGAGGAGCAAGTGGAACCAAGAACAAATCCAAAGATGTGAGGCCAATGACAAAGTGACCAAGCTTTTGGTCAATTTATTGCCAAGCAACATTTTGGAACAAATTGAAGATTTTGAAGATGCCAAAGAGCTATGGAGCAAATTGGCAAAGATTCATGAGATCCCCTCCACTGTACCAAACCAAGAAGAATCCAAAGAGGGTGACTCATTGGAGCAAGACCAAGAGGAGGAGAATTCCGAAGGTGAGAGATGCTCATCTTCCGAAGAAGAAGTCCAAGAAGCTTCATCTTCAAAGGAATGCAATGAAGAGGGCAAGGAGAGGGCATACTTCTTGTTCCATGTACAAGATGAAGATGAAGTAGCCTCCACCTCTAGGATTGAGGGGGAGCAACCTTTGGTGACGCCGGATCAAGAAGAAGGAGAAACTTCTACATCCGGGTCATATGGAGAAGAAGACGATGTATCCTCCAAAAATCAAGAAACATCAAATGGAGGATCAAGTGTCATCCCTACACATGAAGGTATAAATATTTCAATTAAAAATAAAAATCACATTATATGTTTTGAGTGTAGGGAACATGGGCACTACAAGAGCAAGTGCCCCAAATTGGCCAACAAGAAGGGTCAAGTGGCACTAAAGGGCAAGGTGAAGCCTAAGGAGACCGTCCCCGGAACAAAGAAGAGCAAGGAGCACATTGTGTGTTTCTCTTGCAATCAAAAGGGACATTATAGGAGCCAATGTCCAAAGGGGAAGAAAGTGGTCAAGGCTCATAGAGGAAGCACAACTCAAGGGGGAGCCTCCAAGGTAAAAAGAAAGGTATCATTTATTGAGTCTACTCCTTTGAATAATGGTAAAAAGCATGTTAGTTCTAATTTTTATTATTTTAATGCTATTTACCATAGAAATAGGAAGCATGATAGCATTAAGGAGAAACATGTAGCTTTTCATGCTAAAACTACCACACCTAGGGTTAGGAAGGTAGATGAAAATCTAGGCAAGAAAACAAAGAATTTTAGGTATGTGTCTAGAAACAAAAATGTTCATGGATTTAATGAAAAACCAAAAACTAAGGACTTAATGGTGGAAAATCAAGTCTTGAGGTCAAGACTTGATAAATTAGAAAAGACCCTAAAAAGGATGGAAAATATCCTAAAAGGGCAAAATGAGCATAGCCTAGGTCTAGGAGTACAAAAGTCATCCAATGGCCATAGAGGTTTGGGATACAAACCTAAGGCTAAGAAGGATGTAATTTCTTACCATAGGGTTCCATATAGTTATGGAACCAACCCTAGGTCAAATGGTCAAGTCAAAAATACTAGGGAAGTTATCCTTAGGAGTATTTTTGCAACTAAGGTGACTAAGACTTCTAAGAAGTCTAACAAAGTCACTAAAAAGGTCACAAAGGAAGAAATCCCTAGGGTTGACCTAGAAAATGTAACCAAGGCTTTTAAGAAGCTTAACAAGGTTACTAGGAAGGTATCTAGGGAAGTTATCCCTAGAGAATACCTAGAGCATCCAAGAAGCACCAATAGGTTTTGGGTTCCTAGGAGCATTTTCTCTACCCCCTTAGATGGGTTAGAGAGTGTCAACTCTAATTGAAAGGGTAGTTAACCCAATCATGATAAAGTTGGCACTCTAAGAGCATTTTCAAGATTATATATTGTTAACCTTTGAAAATGATAAGGATTAATGGTTTACTCTTGGAAAGAGTAAAATGTGTCATAGGTTGAGAAATTTGATATAAGCTTGATTGGCACAAGAAATTAAGTGTAATAAAATGCCAAGTTGGGATTTTGGCACTTTATTGGGAAGTAAAAGGCAAATCTAAGCCTTATTTCAAGTGGTTACTCTTTGAGAGAGTAATTTGTGCCAAAAATTGAGGAATATGGTTAATTTAAATTGGTACAAATTGGAAAAAGGGAGAAAAAAATGTCAAAATTAGATTTTAACAATTTCTTGGGACATTTTGGGCAATGTAGGGTTTAAACTTTAAATTAGCTAAGGTTTAAGGATACTTAGATAGTTATTCTAGGTATTTTATTTATGCTAATTTGTCATGTTTTGTTTGCCCATCATATGCCATGACATCATATCTTGCATTCATGTTTTATTATGAAAAACACAAAAATACCATGTCATATCATACATACATCATATAGTTATAGGAAATTTTCTTTTGAAAATTATTTCTTTTTGATGTATGCCATAACATATCATGCATTATTTTAATTCCTTGCAATTTAAGAACAAATGACATTCATTAACAAATCACATCCTTGGTGGATGTTCATAACCTAAAAATGCTTAGATAGATATGCATGATCCCTAGATTAGGGCAAAAAACCAAAATATTACATCTCACTAAGAACTATAAGGTGACTTGTATGTGTTTTTTAGTGCACATTAAATACAAGTGATATGTTAGAATGATGAACAAAACTCAAGATGTTGATTTAGTGCATTTTTGTGAGTTTTAGGTTCATCAAACACATAGTTATGTGTTTTCCAATCATTGGGAAAGCTAATGTACAAGTCATGTGCATTAAGCCCAAAGAACATGGTTGGAAATTGGTTTTGAAAATGTTTTAAAAATTCTTTTGGAAAACCTTGATGAAGACTATCTTTTGATAGTGATCATCATTGAAAAGTTAGACACAAACTAGAAGAAAACACTAAAGTTTTTATAAGTTTTCTAGTTTGTGTCAATCTTAGAAAATATGAAGTATTTTCTTAGAAAACTATTTTTCCATGATAATATATGCCCTAAGGAATGTCTACATGAATTTTCATAATTTTTCGAATTTTATAAAATTTTTGGGGAGTTTTTGAAATTGACTGAAATTGAATTTCAACTTTTTCAGAGCTTCAATCGATCAATGGATCAATTGGAGTGCCTCAATCCATCGGGCGATCGATTGAGAAGGCATTTCTCGCGAGCAGAAGCTTGCTGGATCAATCAACCGATCGATCCACGCAGTCTAAATCGATCAATGGATCGATTCAGCAAGGTTCAATCAATTGGGACCCAACTCCAATCGATTGGGAATGCTGATTTTGGCTGGGAAAGCCTGATTTTAGCATTTTGAACCAATTTTAGTCTAGGTAACCATTCCTAGCCCCTCAAAACACATTTGTATATATTTAGGGGGAGTTTTCATGATGAAAACAAGGATGGATTGGTTAAGGACGACTAAGTAGAGGTTTAGTTTGAGGTTTGGTTTCATTATTGAATTTATGAACCTCAAAACTTCTATTTTTGGTTTCCTAAAGGTTTAGGGATTCCAAGTCATTGTTGGTGCAATGACAGAAGTTACGTGCATGTCTTTAAGGGGAGTTACTCTTTAAGGACATGAAAAATTATTTTCATACACCTTGGAAGGTGATTTTACCTTCTTTAGTGAAAATGCTCAAGGTTGGGCATTGGAAAACAATGGAGAGTGGACATCTTCATTGTTTAGTGGTATATGCTCAAGGATGAGCATTTGATGAAAATAAAGGATATGAGACCTTTATTTGAATTATGTTGTAAACAACGAGTGAAGTTGTGAACAACGGTGAGTAACTCTTCAGGGGGAGAGTTTCTTTTTGATGTGTGCCAATAGGGGGAGAATGTAGGATTAAGTTAGGCCTTCATTCTCATATTGACATGAAGTAAGTTCAGGTTATGGGATTAACCTAACTTACTAGTGGTATTGTTAAGTGGTATTGTCAAACATCAAAAAGAGGGAGATTGTTGGTGCAATACTCCCTAGGTCAAGGTTGACCTGGTTGACTGAGCTTGAATTGGTTCAAGCTCGAGTCTTGATGTTTGAGTTTCAATGTTTGACAATACATGGAGATAAGACATGGATATTGCAGGTGCAATTGTTCATGTGGTAAGATTATGAAGGAGAGTCAAGTAGGTCAAAGTTGACTGGATACTTGACTAGAAAATCCTGGTGAGTGAAGTCAGGTGAAAGTCCTAACTGGGAGGTTAGGCAGACTGGAAAATCCTAGTGAGTGAGGCTAGGTGAAAGTCCCGGTGAGTGAAGCCGGGCAGCTGGAAAGTCCTGGTGAGTGAAGCTAGGCAGAACAGAAATCCTGGTGAGTGAAGTCAGGTGAAAGTCCTAGTGAGTAAAGCTAGGCAGAAGAGAAATCCTGGTGAGTGAAGCCAGGTGAAAGTCCTAGTAAGTGAAGCTAGGCAGAAGAGAAGACCTAGTGAGTGAAGCTAGGCAGAAGGGAAGTGCTTGTGAGTGAAGCTAGGCAAGGAAAATCCAGATGGATCAAGGATGATCGGACATCTGGTGTTGGGAAGTCCAAGTAGGTCAAAGGGATTGACCGGATACTTGGCACAAGGAAAATCCAGATGGATCAAGGACGATCGGACATCTGGTGTTGGGAAGTCCAAGTAGGTCAAAGGGATTGACCGGATACTTGGCACAAGGAAAATCCAGATGGATCAAGGATGATCGGACATCTGGTGTTGGGAAGTCTAAGTAGGTCAAAGGCATTGACCAGATACTTGGCACGAGAAAATCCAGATGGGTCAAGGTTGACTAGACATCTGGTGGAAGTTCAAGTGGGTCAAAGGGATTGATCGGACACTTGGTGAGCGAGTTCTAGCAGGTCAAGGGTGACTGGATGCTAGGCATGATGTACCAACAGGTCATAGGTGACCGGATGTTGGTTTAGGGGGCTTGGACTTGATTTTGGGCAAAATCAAGGAGCTGGATCGATCATCCGATCGATTGGCTCATGCCCAATCGATCAGCCGATCGATTGGGTAAGTTCCCACGACAAGCTTCCTCCCAATCGATCGATGGATCGATTGGGAGAGGCTCGCAATCATATAGAACAGCGCTGGATCGATCAGTCGATCGATCCAGAGCTCCCAATCGATCGGGCGATCGATTGGGAGTCGCGATTCTGCGCGATAAAGGCTGGATCAATCAGTTGATCGATCCAGGCAATTCCTGAGAGCATAGAGGCACTCTGGATCGATCGGCCAATCGATCCAAAGCCTCCCCGATCGATTGGGAGCAAACCAATCGATCGAGATTCGACCGTTGGTGTCGATTAAAGCCGTTGTCGAGCTCTTTATTCGACAACCCTTACACTGTTTAGCTCCGATCTTCACAGCAGCTTCTCCACAGCGTTTTCCACTCTCACCGCCAATTCTTGAAGGATCTTGGAGAGACGTCCAAGTCAAGAGGCGTGACTGCAATAAGAGGAAGAAGCTAGGGTTTTCACTGCATATCTTGTAAGATATTCTTGTATTTGTCTTCCCATGCTTTCCTGTTGTATTGAGAGTTTGTAAAGGCTTTCTCCGCCTTCGGTAGTTACCATAAATGAGTGTTTTTATAGTGGAGAGTGCTCGTGTGTGTGGATCCTTGGATTAGTCACCTCATCTTGAGGTGGATACCAAGTAAATCCTTTGTGTTAGCATTGTATGTTTTGTTTCTTGTATTTCCACTGCATATCATTGAAGAAACAAGTAATGAAGAGCACGAGATCGCGCCGAGCTATTCACCGCCCCCCTTTAGTTGCATAATTGGTCCCAACACTAATTACCTTTTAAATAAGGTGCGCTGAAAGAAAATAGATAAGAGACATTATGAGTTGTGAAATGGAAGAGAACCGTCCTATAAATATTTACAAATGTGGGGGTGTCTTGCCAAAGTTTTGGTACATGTTCCAAAAAGGATTAAGATAAGACCAAAAACTATTGATTACATATTCATTGGATATGTACATAATAGCAGTGAATATCAGTTCTGTGTGTATAAGTCACACATATCGGAGATACACAAGAACTCGATAATAGAATTGAGAAATACCTCATTCTTCGAGCATGTGTTTCCGTATAAGACCTAAGAGGATGGTAGCTCCTTAAAATGGGCATATGAAACACAAGGTGAAGATGATAGTGATGAACTAGTGGAGGTTGAGCTTAGATGGAGCAAAAGAGCTCGGGTAGAAAAATCCTACGGATTGGATTTTATCGCTTTCATGTTGGAAAGTGAGCCCCGAAGTTACTCAAAAGTTGTAAGCTCTTTTGATGGACCTCACTAGAGAGAGGTAATTGCATCTGAGATAGAATCCATCTTACAAAATCACACTTGGAAACTTGTGGATCTTCCTCCGGGAAGTAAACCACTAGATTGCAAGTGGATCTTCAAGAAGAAAATGAAATCAGATGACATAATTGACAAATATAAGGTCAAGTTGGTAATCAAAGGATACCGACAAAGAGAATGTCTCGATTACTTTGATACGTATTCTCCGGTGTCGAGAATAACTTCCATTAGAGTACTGTTGACTATCACCGCTCTATGAAATCTCGAAATACATCAAATGGATGTAAAGACAACCTTTCTAAACGAAGATTTAGAAGAGGAAATCTACATGGACCAACATGAGGGGTTTTCTATGCCAACATAGAAAAACAAGATTTGTAGATTGGTGAAGTCATTATATGGCTTGAAACAAGCACCAAAGCAATGACATGAGAAATTTGATAATGTCATGAAGGAATGTGGATTCAAGATTAATGAATGTTATAAATGTGTCTACATGAAAATCATAAAGAATGACTATATCATCTTGTGCCTACATGTAGATGATACACTTATCATTGGGAGTAATGATAAGATAATCAAATCTACTAAAGATATATTGAACTCAAGATTTGACATGAAAGACATGGGCCTAGATGATGTGATTCTAGGAATCAAAATTCTTAAAACAACAGAGGACTTGTTCTTAGTTAGTCCCATTACGTGGACAAAATTCTTGAAAAATTCACCAAGGGTGGTACTGCATTGGCACGAATGCAGATAGATATGAGTCAACATCTTTCAAAAAATCTGTTAGGATCGGTTGAGCTAGAGGGGGGGTCAAGGGCTCACTTCGTTTTTTTGATCAATTTACTCTTTCGCAGCGGACACTTGAAGGCAATGCTAACTCTTGTATTTACTTGGTATCCACCTCCTCAAGGAGGTGACTAGTCCAAGGATCCACACCACTCACCACTCTTCCACTATCAAAACCCTCCTTCTCAGAATCACACCGAAGGTGGAGAAACCTTACAAGATTACAACTCTCCCTCTCCAAAGTAAAGATCACAAACACTACAAAGAAGAAGAGAAGAAGGATCACAAACTTTAACCGGCTTCTTCTTTGCAAGTGAGACTTCAGAAAGTGGCGGAGAGGAGAGCTTGAACACTTTTCAAATCTTGATCACTTGAAGTTTCTGAAAACCTTTGAGAGCAATGAAACAGTATTTTGTTTTTGGATGATGTGTTTTCTTTTTCTTCCACGCTTTTAAACGTCGAGAAAACTAGCCGTTTCTCACATAGCCGTCGCCATGAATCGATTGGGCTTGTATTCCAATCGATTCAAAGGTATCCGTTGAGTGTTATCACGTTAAGATCAATGGCGTAGATCATCTGATTTGAACCTTAATCGATTGAGATTTTTCCTTGATCGATTCAGACGTGCAGTGCTTCATCACAGAATCGCAGAGCCTCTTTGAATCGATCGGTCGATCGATTCAATACCTTGAATCGATCGGCTGATCGATTCAGGAGGAAGCTGTGCTTCGCACAGATCATTCACTGATCGATCGACCGATCGATTCAATACCTTGAATCGATCGGCTGATCGATTCAGGAGGAATTTGTGCTTCGCATAGATTGTTCACCGATCGATCGGCCGATCAATTCAATACCTTGAATCGATCGACTCATTGATTCAGGAGGAATCTGTGCTTCGCACAGATCGTTCACCGATCGATCGGCCGATCGATTTAATACCTTGAATTGATCGGCTGATCAATTCAGGATGATTCTGTGCTTTGCACAGAACCTTACTGATTGATCGGTCGATCGATTGACTTCCCTTCAATCGATCGGCTGATCGATTCAGAGGCATTCTGCCTCACAGTTATGTCTGAATCGATTTACAAACACAGTGGGCTTAACACACATCCATTCTTCTAACTTGCAGGAGCTTCTCTTGCCAAGAATCCGGTTCCTGACCTTCTTGGACTTCTCTTGCCTTGCATCTGGTCTTCTGACTTGCAAGAACTTCCTTTTGCCAAGAATCCAGTCCTCCTCGACCTTCTTGGACTTCTCTTGCATCTGGTCTTCCGACCTGCAAGAAACTCCTCCTGCAAACTCACAATGCATGTTAAATCCAACGTATTAACCTAAACTTAAATAATTGTCAATACATTGAAACTTCCAGAGCATGATTGCACCAACAAAATCAAGGTAAAGGAATCTCTTAGATAGAGTACTCTCGAGTGATTGGAAGTCTGATGTACTTGATGAGTTGTACACGACCAGATTTGGCCTACGTAGTAAGTAAACTGAGTAGATACACGAGTAATCTTTGTGTTGAGCACTGGAAAGGGATAATAAGAGTACTGAATTACTTGAGATATACTCGTGAATATGGACTGCACTATACGAGATATCTTACTGTGATTGAAGGATACAGTGATGCGAGTTGGATATATGGTATAAAAGACTCTAAGTCTACGAGTGAATATGTATTCACTCTTGGAGGTGCAGCCATATCCTGGAATTTATCTAAGCAAACGGTAATAACCAGATGCATGATGGATTCTGAATTTATAGCTCTTGACAAATGTCGTGAAAATGCTGAATGACTACGGTAATTCTTAGAAGATATTCCACGATGGTCGAAACCTGTGCCAACAATTTACATACATTGCAATAGTCAATCAGCAATTGGTCAAGCACAGAATCATTTGTATAATGGTAAGTCTAGATATATACATCGTAGATATAATACCATTAGACAATTACTCTCAACGGGAGTTATCACTATTGACTATGTGAGGTCAAAGGATAACCTAGTGGATCGGCTAACCAAAGGGTTAAATCGAGAGTTAGTTGAGAGCTCATCACGAGGAATGGGCTTGATGCCGTTGTTAGCGATCAGTGTAGAGGATACCCAACCTATGCTGACTGAAGATCCCAAGAACTAGGTTTAAAGGAATAACTAATTTGTACTAACTAGACACACTGTGGGGGGGGACGACCTAATGAATCAGTGAAGGATGGAGGTTAAGCAAACAGCTGTTAATGATCCAATAAGAGTAATGTGGAATACTCTTAAGGATCACCTATGTGAGAAAGAAGAGGTGTCGCTTCGAAGAGAATTGGAGGCACAATTCTTAAAGCTTCTCACAAAACCAGGCGTGTTCATGACCAAGAACAAACACACTCATGAGAATTGAGTTGTATCAAGGAGAGTCTTGGGTGAGATTTGTCACTGCTTATCTAAACGGAAGTATAGTTAAAGGATATCATGTCTACTATTAGCCAGTAAGCAATCAAATTTTTACAAGGGAAGGTTCAAAGGGTAAAACCTACCTATCTTATACTTGACTCAACTGATGAATGCTAGCACATACCCTATCTCCATTGATGCAAGAGATTGTTGGATATAAGTGATGTGAATGGAGAAGAGGTGAAAGAGGAAAGAGCCTCCATTGTGAATGAGACTTTAGTCCCCACATTGAGAGTTTCATAGCATGTTGGTTGGTTTATATTGATACATATGCATTGAGGATGTGAACAAATGCATGGGAGAGGCTCTCTCTCATGCGTGGGTGCGCAGGGGGGTGCAAATCCAGGGCCCAAATTGCACTGAACCATATTGACTTATGTGCGGGCACAACCTACGTGCGTCAAATGCCAGACCAGTTGGGGCAAAATTTGCCCAAGCGGAACAACCAACATTTTGTCACATAAATATTTTTGTTGCTTGTTTAATGGATGCATTAAAGCAAGATTAATGCATAATCAAAACGGTCGAGTGAAACACTGCATTTTACTGCTCAGCGAGTAATGATTATTAATTGATCACTAATGCTACCCTTTGGCCTTGAGCTCCTATATAAGGAGGCTGCAACCACAGGCAAAAGGTTACACGTATAGAAAGGCAATAGAAGCTCTCCACCTACGTTCCCCTTCTCCTCTGTCAGTGCATCTCTTGCTCGGCGGAGTGCCCGTGATAGTAGTCGGGTACCTCTCAGTTTGTCGTGACCCTCGGTGCTTGGGGAGAATCACAGTTCACCGTTGTATCCTGGGAAACAAATGACCTGAGAAAGCCACGAAGCACAACCGGAGGTGGGGCGAAACTGTTTCAAGGAAACTACGTTTGTCGCAGACCTCGGTTCACTCAGTTCACTCGTCCGATCGCTTTCTAGGTTTTACCCTACTGTTCGCTTCACTCTGTTGCTTGGTAGCAACTCGCTCGACAACAACCTTCTACTCACTCGGTAGCAACTCGCTCGGCAAAAGTCTTCGACTTGCTTGTCATCAACTAGCTCGGCAGAAGCCTTCGATTTGCTCGGTCGGCCTTAAGCTTCGCTCAGTCGGCCTCTTCGCTTAGTCGACCTTAAGCCTCACTCAGTCGGCCTTAAGCTTCGCTCAGTCGACTTCTTCGCTCAATCGGCCTTAAGCTTCTCTCGATCAGCCTTAAGCTTCGCTCAATCGGCCTTAAGCTTCACTCGGTCGACCTCTTTACTCGTTTGGCCTTAAGCTTCGCTCAGTCGACCTAAGCCTCTACTTTTGGTCGGCCTTAGCCTATTTCGCCTGATCGGCCACTATGAAGTCTGCGTTTAGCACTTGGCAGACACCAGCCTCTGCTGGCAGCCTGAGCTTATCATCTCAGGTCATTTCAACAAATAAGTGAATTTAATTTGGTGTATTTAAATTCATCTAATACCCCATAAATCTCCGGTAGCAGATTATTTTTTGTTGAGCAATTATAAAACTAGCCGTAACAAATACTTCTATATATTCATGTATAAAAGCTAGAATCCTCTACACTACTAACATTGTCTTCTCAAACAACATTGATAGTAGTCATTTATTTCAAATGTCTCACGATCCCAATTGCTTTAGGCATTCTTTTCTTCATGATCAGTAGAGAAATTTTTTGGCCGATTTAGATGATGACTTGGATCAAATGATGCTGATGCTACTTGAGCATGAGGAAATGACAATTCTAACAGCTCACAGTTCTTTTGATAAAATTCATAGAAGGAATTTAAATCGAGATTGTGAAGCTAGACATGATCGGCTCTTGAATGATTACTTCTTTGATCAGCTGGTATATCCTGATGAAGTATTTTGATAATAATTTTGGATGCAAAGAGGGTTATTCCTTAGCATAGTCAATGCCTTATGAAATCATTCAGAATATTTTGAATGGAGGGTTGATATAGCGGGAAGACGTGGTTTATCACCTCTTCAAAAATGCACGACCGCTATCTGTAAATTGGCGTACGAATCTCCTGCTGACATTTATGATAAGTACCTATAAATGAGTGAAACAACTGGTCTAGATTGTTTAGTCAACTTCTGTTGGTGTGTGATTGAAGTATTTGAGTTACAATACTTAAGAAGGCCTAATGTTTCTAACATCCAACGTTTGCTTGAAATACATGAATAGAGATACAGGTTCCCTGACATGTTGGGAAATCTTGATTGTATGAATTAGGAAGGTGATCATGGGTCCTAGCAATTGTGCTTGAAGCGGTTGCATCTGCAGACTTGTGGATATGACACTTTTTTTTTTGGAATCATAAGATCACGTATGATATCAATGTGTTTAACGAATGACCTTTATTTAATAACTTTTTATAAGGAAATACACCGGAGGTTAATTTTACAATAAATGATACACCATATACAAAAGAGTACTATTTAACTGATGGGATTTATCAAGAATGAGCTACTTTTGTCAAGAGCTTTTCATGCCCCTATGATTCTAAGAGAAAATTTTCAGGCAAAGACAAGAAGCTGCAAGAAAGAACGTCGAGCAAGTATTTGGAGTGCTTCAATCTTGTTGGTGAATGATCAGAGCTCTAGGACAATTTTGGTACAAGAAAAATTTGAAAGATATTTATTATTTTTCATAACAAGATTTTTGAGGATAAGGGGATGTAGTAATTAATTGGTAGAATGATTAGAAGATCCTTCAGAAAAACTACGAGCTATGTGATAATCAAATACGTCATCAGCTTCGAGTTGACTTGGTTGAGCATATTTGGACATGCTAAGAGTGCAATCAGTAAAAGATTATTTTTTTTATAAATTGTTTGTAACAATTTATGATTTAATGTTGTATTTTTATTTTAAAATTTATAAATTTTTAATATTATATTTTTTTAAACAAATTTGGTGATATAAGAGTGACCATTAACAAATAATTGAGGTGTTTTTGAAGATATGTAAATTACTGAGTGTGGAGCCCATAAAAAAGTTGTAGGGAAATGTTTTTTATAGTGGAGAGAAAAGTGAGGTTTTTTTATTTTTATGTGACAATGATGTGACATTTAAAAAATAGAAAAATTTCACCGAAGTTTTTTCATTAGAGATGCCCTAAAGTTGTTGAACACTTTTAAGTTTGACATGGACATTCGAACTACCAAGCACTCTGGAGTCTAAGGAAGGTGCTCGAATTGCCAAACACTCTGAAAGCTACTGAGCACTCTTGAGTACTTTGGAGGCTAACATGGGTGCTTGGGTTGCTGAGCACTCTCGACTATGGAGATTGAGAAAAATGCTCGGATTGTCGAGCATTCTAGAGGCTGATGTGGCATGGAGCCCAACCATGTGGACTAAGCTTGTTTAGTTGGAGGGGGTTATTATCCTAGGTATCAACTAGAAACAATTTCGATATCACAACATATAGATCCAGAAGTGACGTGAAAGTCAAAGTCAAGGTGATATGATGATCAAAGTCAAAGGGAGGGGGCAAGCAACGTATCACTCTCAAGAGGACTTCGCTTTTCACCCAGCGCTAAGGCCTTTAATATGAGGACGTCCAACCCAAGAGTCAGTCAGATTCGAAGGACCTAGTGATTCACTTATGTTAAGACACCTTGTATATATGCGATCGGCTATGAGCTGATCAAGTTTAAGAGATGGTCGATCAGTATATCACTAATTCTATTGGACTTATATTCAGCCAGATTCAGGGGATCTAACTTCCCACTCTTAGAGCACAACTCTCAATACACGGTCGGTAGGCTCTCAAGCCTCATTTCTCATGGGCCATCCCTACTTAATATAGTTATCCGATCACAATGTTGGTCAGGTTTATATAGCTCAATATTCTTGTCTCCTATATGTACACAAGACAGACGTCAAACAATTCTCATTACAAATTTAACCAGATAAATATATCAATCGGATCTTTCGGGGCTCAATTCCCCATTTTTCATATGCAAGTATCTTGGCATATGGCCGGTCGGTCATAGGACCGACCGGGCCTATGAGACTTGACATCACACAATATATATAGTCGAGCGGACTAGAGGCTGAATGGTCTTATAGAACTCAGTACCCTACTTACGTATCGATCTGCCAGCATAATATATAGTCAGTCGACTAAAGGTCCGATCGAGATATATTAAGGGGACGACATTGTCAGAGAATTACAACCACCAATCATTTTTCAAAGAATATTATTCAGTCACAACATATGCATTCAATGGAACATTTCTTTTACAAAGGTGACATACAACTTGCATTATTATTGTGGAAGTTACAAAAGGTTGTTTATATACATATAATAGAAGAATTTTTAGAGGATAATTGTACAAATTTCAAACTGGCCCCTTCCTTGGTTTTTTCTATAAGGTTCTATTGACTCTTTTGAGTGTGCGTAAAAAAAAGCCGAAAGGAGCACCAGGTGTCAGCACTTTTTAGAGTCATCTCCAGGTCAACGTCAGAGCTACCTGCCCAGTATACCATCTCCACTATTTTCAGACAGGATCAAACACTATTTCCTTTTAATTAATGGTCGCAACACATTAGGAAATCCACAATTGGCCAGGTTTGCTATATCATTTTCTCCTCAGATTCTCTCTTCTTTTGGTGCCTTTAATAGGTTTCCTCCACACTTTGTCAGGAAATGTTTCTGGTATCCAGACAACTTGTGTGTTTGCAACCTGATAGACCACCCTTAACTAATTGCCTGTGTTTGGCCACTTCTTTCTGCAAATTGAACAAGGACTTCTAGAATTTTTGTCACCTCATAGGCCGCTATTAACTGTTGTCTCTTTGTTGGCCACCTCTCTTTGTGCAGGGTAGTGCACAAGAAATGAAAGGTCCAAGTTGTTGTGCTATGTGCTAATTTGGACATGTGAATAGGGAGACTGCGTCCAATCCATTTCACCTCTCTCTATCTCTCCAAACTTTACACCCATACGAAGTGAGTGACCTACTTGCGAAGCACCAAGCACAAATCTTAAATGCAAGTTCACTGAAAGAGGGCAAAACGTATCCCAAAGGTGACGGTAGATTGTTGGATGTACAAGAAGTTCCAAGTCTGAGGCAAAGCCCTGGGATCACAATTGTAGTTATCGCCTTGTGATCATTCAATAATTTTCACCCTTTTGTAAACCTTGAGGATCACATCAATATTTACATTCTAGGAAGTGTGTCATTTACTTATATTTAAACTGGTTCAGTTTATCTAGGAGGGAAACTTTTAATTCTGTTAACCAGAAAGAATCCTTAATATTTTTTTTATAAAAAAATCAAAATGGTTCTTATTTACCACCTGTTTTCAGATTCCATTCAAAGGCCAGAATGCTCACAACTGGAAAGAATGTGCAACCAGAAAAGAGGCCTTACAAAAGGATTTGATTACATAAAAGAAAGCAGAGAAAGACAAGCAGATTTTGCTGAGCAATAGTTCCTTAACCAAAGCAAGATAAGGACAGGGGCAAGGGATCCCACTGCAACAGTGTGGATTATGTGACCATGCATAATACTTCACGCTGGGAACCTGCTTGCTTTTGTTCTCTCGTCTCCACAGTCCCACAAAGGTACTACAGGATCACTTCCAAACTCCAAAGATAAAAGAAAAAGATACTAAAGCAGAAAAGGAGAGGAAGGAATCCCTCAGTATAAGAACTCGCACAAACTAATAAGTTATCCACTGTTTTGGTTCCTCTTCAAGCTCATTAGAATAAAGGGGGGGCTTGAGAGGGTGCTTAAGTTGGTAGCAGAGATGCGGAGAGACTCGTGCACTGCCTTGGCATTCTTGTTATGCATTGCTCTCGTGGTGTCCATAGAAGCACAGAGGGCAGGGGCAAGGGCAAGAGTTGCACCACAAGTGGCTGCTCCTGCTGTGGCTTCATCAATATCAAGGTCAGGTCACCAGAACTTGGATCCTTTCTACAGTAGCAAGAGAAGAGTTCCTAACGGGCCTGATCCCATTCATAACAGGTACTTTGTTTATTTAACCGAATGTTTCAAGTGTTTCGAACTCGTAAACACCGGAGATATCGTCCAGATATTGCTTGTAATTGCAGCACCTTCATACTTGCGATTGCTTCTGTTCAAGTTGTTCGTTAACAATGCAGAAGTTTTATCTTCTCCAAAATAAAAAGAAACGTTGAAAATGTGTAAAATTAATTTCAAAATTCCTGAATTATAACTTCTTACTCTGTACTTCCTCTACCTTTTTTTTCTTGTTTTACTCTGTAATTTATGAAACAAGAATGGCGCTTGCATATATTTCCAGATATAATAGTAATTGAATGAAGAAGGCAACAAGTTCAAATAAGATCCTTGTTGCTTGAAGATATTCAGATACACTTCAATAACAATATTTTAGCCAAATTGTTGTAACTATCATTTTTATGGAGGCTTAGTAGCAGAAACTAAACTTGAATATCTGCCATTGGTGCATGCCTGTGTCACTTCTGCATCATCATATATATCATAATCGAAGAGGCAAGTAGAAAATGATTAGACCTGCATGCAAATGTCCATTGTGCAGCATGAACTCAATGGGGTCCAAGACCCAGTAAGAAAAAAAGTGCTCAGTGATTCTATCTGAGACTCAGTCACTTATTGGCAAAAATAAAACAAAATAATAAAATGTTGTCACCTGAATCCAAGCATTGCCTCATCAAATCGTGCCATGCGTCTGATCACCATTTTTCCCTTTTTTTTTTCCTCAGGAGAGCTGGGAAGTCAGGAAGACCTTCAGGCAGAATATGAGGACTAAGGACCAGTGACTGAAGCATGAGAACTTGCAGAGATGGATTAGAGAATTTATATATACACATATGGTTCTCATGAATGCATGTTTCCATTAATGGGTCACCTGTTAACACACCTACACCATTAGTCCAAAGTTGTGATCTTTTATCAAGTTTATTATTAAAAGGTGGTGAAGCTTCCATCACACAAAATCATCTCCAGATTCTTGAAGAATATGACAAGAATCTTTAGCAGTTGCTTTGATGAAAGAGAAAGGGCGAATGGATACATCTTGCTTGAAGGAGGAACAACTAAACAAGGGCCAGAAAATGTTGCAGTAGAAATCAGTGGCGTCCCCAGCTTGTAACAAAAGATGTGTTGGAATTAAACTAACAGTATCTAGTCTCTTGATCATCGGTAGCATTTGGATTTGAACTAATGCATGCTAACTTTTGCTTTTGTTTCACTTTGGGCAGTGCTGCTGCTTTAATTTGTGTTTCATAAGAACTGCATTCTGACCAGTCTTAAAGTTCCAGAGTTAAAGCTGCTTGAGACATGGATGGAGAATATGTGTGATCTAGTGGTAACCAGCAGTTAATAGGTAATAGAATAATCCAATCTTTAATCACTTGTCCACTTGGAAGTCTTTTAAAAATATCCGATGAACTTTAATGTTAAGACTTCACGTCTTATTTCAAATATCTGATTCCGTATGATTAGTGTCCGATTTTTTTTTTTACCCATTTAGTATTTATGTTTATCAACTATAGACTTCAAATTATTAAGTGTATGATGAATTATAATTCATTTAGACTTTTTCACGGTTAAATATTCGATCAACATTAATTTACTACTTTCACTTGACCATCAATTTCATTAAAATCAAAATCAATCTTAGTCAATCTTAACATGAAATTAATTGTACAAATAATTTCTTATTTCTCTCTATTTGATCAAATATCCAACTCAAATTCCATCATCCTTATGGAATACCTCATGATCAATTATCAATATACATTCTCCAAGCATATCTTAATAAAGTAGTAAAATGAAAATAATTATTTTTTTAGTTGACACTATATATTCAATTTACGTCGATTAATTTTAGATGATCGATTCAGTTTTACAAAATTTTTTTATTGATCATCAAAATAAATCAAAAAATACTTACAACAGATGATCCATCAATTTAGTATTCTTAAATTAATGGTCTATTAAAAAATATTATTCATTAATTTATCGAAGTTAAAACTTTAGATATCTCGAAAAAAAAAAATTAAGAAGTCGTGTTTGCCACTGCTTTCATTGGCCTAGGGGCTCCTGAATTAATTTGTGTCTTGTACTTTATCATTGTGACTATTGAAGTATTATCGAAATAATTTTGAAAGCTTGAAAGGTGCTTGAGAGAACCAGAAAATTTACTGCAGAAAATGTATGTTTGGCACATTTAAATCACAATAAATAGGTTCACAATTATCAAATTTTTAAGTCCATCATTTTCCTTTGATAAAATGTTGAAAGTATTTTAAAGCTATAATATCGGCTAAGCCTGACCCTTTCTGGATTCTGGATCGTCTCAGTTGGGCTGGGCCGGCCAGTCACAGCTGGTGGGCTCTTTATGCTTTCTGATGCAGCTACCGCAATCAACGCCGACGCAGCCCGCCTCCCGCCTCCCGCCTCCCATGCCCTTCTTCCTCCTCCTCCCTCCGCCGCTGCGCCATCTATACTTCTGCCAACACGTCCGTGGCCATGTCCGACGCAGAGATGCAGCCGCAGAAACGCGGCCTGCCGACCCAGATCCGGAGAGCTCTCAAGGCCCTCTCCCCTGTTCAGTGAGCCCAAGAAGGTTCACATTTCTCTTTTCTCCTCTTTAGAATGGATCGGCTTTGATGGGGATCGTTTTGGACTCTAGATCTTAAACTTACATGATGCGGCGAAAATTCGCTGTCTCGTTGGAGATCGATGTCAAAGCTTCTTCTCGTAATATGCCATAACCTGCATAGATCAACACATAGTTAGAAGATGCCGGAATTATTTTGGCGATACCCTCTCATGCTTAGTCATCATGGAATTAGTAAAGATAGAAAAATAATAATGAAAAAGATAAGAGTAGAGAGATTAAGATTATTAAAATTGTCCATCATATCATTGATTACAATATTTGTAAGGCATTGTTGTTTCAAAACCTAATAGGTTAGTGAATCTAGGGGTTGGGGATTGCACGTCGTGTATGGATCATATTCAATTCTAATTTAGAGCAAGTCCCTATGGGTTGGATTAGTAGACATGGAGTCAGCCATGCAAGAGAACCTTTGCATCAACTATCTTATTCATTCTCTAAATTTATATTTCTTGACTAGTACTTCTCTAAATTTAGAGAATGAAATATATTTTCTAAATATTAAAATATCATTTAATTTGAGGGAGAGAAAAAAAATGAAGGGAATGAATTGGGTAACGAAAAATAGATATTATATAGGGTGAGAGAAAAAATAATAAAAAAATGGAAGAAAAAGGTAGTTATCCAGAGCTTCTTGAGTCAAATTTTATTCGACTCCACTACTTAGTCCGACTTGAAAGGAGAACTTGTGATACTTGTAATAATTTCTTGCCAACATAGCAGGCTCAACTTACATGGCCAATTTCACTTTGACAAATCCAACACACGTGGGTTTCCTCCAAGTCAAAATTGGGCATGAACCCACACATGACCAGCAACCCATAATCTCAAGATTCAATAACCTATTAGGGTTTGGGATCACAATCGCCTATGAATATTGAAGTCAATGGTATGCGTATGATAATCTAGTAACCTTAATCGCTCTAATCTTTCTCTTCTATTGTGATTTTTTTATCTTTCATGACTCCATGATGACTTAAGCATCAGAGGACCCTCATCGGATAACTTCGGTGTCCTCTTATGTGTGTTGATCCATGTAGATTTTTCTATATCACGAGAAGAAGTTTCTTCACCAATCTGTAGCGAGGCGGTGAATTTTCATTGCATCATTACCATTTTGGTATATCCTTGTGCCCTCATTTAACTTATATAAGTCAGTTCACACGATAACTCATTTTATTTATCTTAAGCGGATATTATATGCTTAGTGCACATTGGGTTTTGAATCTGATAGTTTTACTGAAGTCGTATTGTATTAGGCTTCAAGTTCATTTTGTGGAAGAAATATTTCTATGTATTTTCTCATGGGCAATGAAGGCCATTTATATACTAGTTTGTACAAGAACAAATTTGAAAGAGGTATTTCGAAATACATAGAATTGGTAATGTAACTATGAGTGCAATCCCTTTTTATGGTAATTATATATCCCAATGGCTGTGCTGAATATAACACCTATGCAATATGACAACCATTAACCCCCCTCTCAAACAGGTATTATCTTGCCCATATGCAATTTGGATTCCAAGAATTGCATACATTGTTTCATATGAGACTTAGTGAACATATCTACAACTTGTTGCTTGGAGGGTATGCACGAGAGCTGTATGGTCTTCCGGTGACGATGATGGTGTTCGGAATCACAATCAACCTCAATATCTCAATATCTTTAGTTTTATGAAATATTCATCATGAACTATTTGGATTGCACTTTTGGTGTTTACCATAAAGAGGGCAAGTGATGCAATAGTGAATCCCATATTAACTAATAATGATCGAAGCCTACAATTTTTGCACAAGCGTGTGCAAGCGCTCGATATTGTACTTTGATATTAGATTGTGAAACAACCGTTTGTTACTTGCTTTTTCAGAAAATTAAGACTAATCACCTGGTATTAATAGTAAAATTGACGATTTCACGAGTAATAGGGTTTTATCATATGCTAAAAAGACCAATATTGTTATGCCAAAAACTTTGAAATTTCTATATTGTAGTTTTATTATTATTATTATATGTTAATGACATGTTTGTTGGGGGAGGTATCATCCAAGAAATTAACAGGTTGAAAAAACAATTATCAAATGAATTTGCATACTGAATTTCAGGGCACAAAATGATTTATTTATTTATTTTTTGCACTGCAAGATTATTTGGTCCGAAGAAGGATTGATTCATGCACAACTCAAAGTCATGTCAGCTTCTTTGGCAAGGTGTCCAACTTTTGGTTCAACAAATGTGGTATGAGAGTGCAAGATTTCATTAAGGTAAACTTGAGAGGAGACCTTGCACACTAGAAGGCTTAGAATTGACTATATCTCCACACTAGGTGAAATTGCTATCAATTAGGCATCTCAATCATAGAAGACTAAAGCTCTCTTACAAAAAAAAGCCAAATATGCTGCTTTGATCAAAACAAGTAAGAATATGATTTGGCTAAAGAACTTTTTGCAAGGTTGGTAAGGAACAAAAATAAATAAATAATATACCTTATGTAGAATTTATCTTTTTATTTAAGCATACATAGATTAGGAATCATTTCATCTAATAGTCACTAGAGGATAAGATGTCAATAGGCATCCACTTGAGATAAACTAAGGCTCTTAGAGTCTAAAGTTGGCCTACACAATTAGGCGTTGAAGAAAAGTTGTATGCATGAGAGAAGCTTTGAAAGAGCCAAAGGATGAGATGGTCTTGACTTGGTGAATCAATCCTCAAGTAGGAGATAGTTGAAGGATAGCTTGATTGGAGGGAGGTTGATTTTATGGGCACACAAATCCAACCGATCTCAGATCCACACAGACAGTTGCGATCGATATAAAATGGTCTCACGAATCCATGTTATTCTTTCTTCTTTGAGATTGATAATCTCTTAAATCTAATCTATAAAAAGGAGAAAGTGGAAGCCTCTCATGAATCCCCAATTGTATATCTTAACCAGTAGGATTCTCTATCCTTTCGATTATTCTCAACACTCTAGACCTCATGTTTAGCTTTTAATTATCTCAATGAATATCTTAAGAGAGCTTTTAGATCCCCTGTATCTTTGTCCAAAAAGAACAAAAATACTACTATACTGTCATTTGGATAACTTATAATCCTTCTTTTGCTTATACCAAAAGATCGATAACTCTAATACAGAGAAATTAAAATGACAACAAAAACAGGATAAGATGAGAAGATGAGGTTGTAAGAATATAATCATGATTTGGTTAAAGTGGATGGATCCGGCAAAGCTTGTGAGTGCACAGAAGATGCTGGATCACAATCAGTGCATGCCTTCAAAAATATAAGTGATTAAATTAATTATGAAGAAGGTGGATCGACCTCCAACGCCATGTGGGCGATCATGTTCGCTAGCTCAAGTGCCTTCTGCCCTATCTTAATCAGTTAGTTGAATGCTAATGCAATTCTACAAACTAATTAAGTGTTTCATTAATTACACGCAATT
Source organism: Zingiber officinale (assembly GCF_018446385.1). Lineage (NCBI taxonomy): Eukaryota > Viridiplantae > Streptophyta > Magnoliopsida > Zingiberales > Zingiberaceae > Zingiber > Zingiber officinale. The sequence continues at coordinate 137,431,424 of NC_055990.1, read as the reverse complement.
GCAATCTCCTCAAAAAACTGGCTCCACTCACATGCCTCTTAACCATCACTCAAAATAATTGAGGTGCATGATTAAATCCTTTTTTTCCTCATCTGATCCCGACTTTGGTCTCACTTATTAGTTTGGATTGTATGTTTTTGTTGGGTTTTTCTGACCGCAAAAATTACTTTTTGCGTTGCGGAAACCCCGAATCCCATGCCACCGGATCCGTGCGAAGTTATAAAACAAAATTTTCTATGTGTATGAATTTCTCTAACCTAGATCTACACTAGATCTACAAAGATAAAGAGATTACCCTTGATGCGAAGTTTTTCGCAAATCCCGCTCGTCCAAGGTTCGCCGGATCTCAAGGTTGTCAAGTGTATAATCCTCTATGTGTATCCACATGAACAAATCGATGGAGAGAACCTCTAAAGATGTGCTAGCAACCTTAGAGGATCAACAATGGTGGAGGAGAGAGAGAGAAGAAAGGTATAGAGGAAGAAGGAGGAGGTTTGAATGAAAAATCAATTCACTCTTGTAACCCCCACCAAAGTGGCCAGCCACTTTATGCTTCTAAAACCCCATGGAATATCAAAAGTCAAGTCTCTTGATCTCCTCCATGAGGTGACATTTGGTCAAGTCAAACTTGACCAAATGAAGAAGCCTTGATGATGTGGCATTAGTCAAGTCAAAACTTGACTCTTTATCTTCCTACTTAAGTCAAGTCAAACTTGATCTTTTTCTCTCCCATGGTTGATCAAATCTAACAATTGGTTCAAGTCAATTTTAATTTAATGAATCTCTATTCATTGAATTAAATTGGCTCAATGAGTCTAAGTCCAAATTAGACTCATTTAACACATGAACCAAATTGAGTCCAACTCAATTAGTTTACTTTGGATTACTCTTAATACAATTTGATTCATCACATGAACATAATCCTCTTGGTTCATCAAATGAACCTAATCTCCATCTAATTGCCCTTTGTGTGTGACCCTATAGGTTCTTATAACATTGGCAATGCTCCTAAACCCATTTAGAAGTATAAGTAATGAGCGGTATCTAGCATCACATCATTACTACCCAAGTTACAAGAATGTTGAGATCCAACATCACCTTGTGACTACTAATTGTGACTCTTCACAATATGTGACAAGTGTCCTTCTATCCTTGACATCTAGATTGATCAATATGAGGCATAGACCGTGTCATCCTCTAATCAATCTAAATCTTGATGTCACGCCCCAGAGGAGTCTCTGTCCGAAGAAATTTTGGCAGCATCTCCCCTGTACAGATGACACTCTGAAACATTACTACATACAAAATATACCTCAGACACACTCGGCTGGAATATATACACAAATAGAAACAACATGACACGCAGTTTACTATACTCAGCCTACTCGGCTGGACAAAATGAAATAACACATAACCACCATCTATAACCATCAGCCTAAACGGCTGGAACAAAATAGAATCACACACAGCGGAAGACAGAACGATAAATACTCAGCCTACACGGCTGGATGTAAACGCAGCGGAAATCACAAAAGAAAACAAATGTATGACCGACAAAGTCACTAACTAAATTACCTACAACCACCAGACTAGACTCTAAAAACACATCGACTTGTTCAAAACCAAAATACGCAAAACTAATATACATCCAAACAGTGACAAGACCCAAGAGAAACTATCCTCGAGTGTGACGTGGGACCGGCAGCCGAGACTCTCCAAGCATCCATGACTCATCTATCTGTTACCTGGCGAAAGAAAATCAATTTGCGAGGTGGTGAGTATTGGAACTCAGCGGGTAAGGGAAGAGATAGTGCATGAACATAACATATAACTAGAAAGTGAGCCAAGAATATACAGTCTCATAAAAGAAATAGCAGATACTACAATAGAACCAAAATAAACACTCATACCTGAAACCATATCCTAGGCTAGGTATAGTGGGACAGAACTGGTACTAATCTGCTACAGTACTACTCATAACTACAGAGACAACAAGCAAGGTATACACAAGCAATAACAGCGTATGTAAACAACAGCAGTAAATAAGTAATAACAACATATATAAACAACAGCAGCCAAAACAAATATAATAACAGCGTATGCACGGATGGTCACTCCCACCCACCTCTCCGCACCATGACCCCTGTATGGCCGAGAGGCCGGGTCAGTGACAGACTGTACACCACTTCAGCTACGACTCACACGAGTGGCCGAGGGGACAGTTGCATAGTAGCTAACTAGCTACATTTGCGACGGGGTCCCTGCTGCTCGTACTCCAGCTACCACTCACACAAGTGGCCGAGTGCGGCACGACAGGACAAGCGGCATCAACTCCAGCTACCACTCTCTCGAGTGGTCGGCATGCTCAGTATAGTACATAATAAACAACAGTCAAGCATACAAATATGGTATCTAATATCTGCTACTTATTATGGACAACAACTAGAGACTGTATAGATATGGAAACGAATATCTCAAAGATCACGTGGAAGTATCAAGCACAAGAAAAATAAGAGTGGAGTCAAGGTACACAGTCCTTATCCAAAATAATTCATGCACTAAGGTCAAAGTACTAGAAGAAAACAAAGCAAGAAGTACCCGCCTTTATTTGTAGATCGTGCCGGAATATCTTCACACCTTAGAGTTCGCTTCAAATCAGAATCAAACCCTACAATATAGGATATATATCATAACCAAGTTCTACCATACATCAAATAGGAAAAAAAAACCTAATCCCAATCTAATTATGTAACACCAACTAATCCCACACATAAAATAGATCAAATACTACATTTATCTCTAACCAACTGAACAATTGGCTAGACTACCACAACCTAACCATGAAATTGATTACAACTAATTAACTTGAAATCAAACTTATCCCTTGATTAATCCACCTAATTCAATATTACAATTTGATCCCTCTCAATGTAGCAAATAAATCGATTGTCAATTCCCTAACCAAATTGATTCAACATCACCGATACAACATGAAACAATCTAATCGGAAACCCCACTTCCCATTTGACAAACACGAATCCAGAAAACCTGAAAGAACCGGATCAAGAAACGAACCCAGCATTAAAAACCAAATCCATCAACCACTCCCTCTAAAACTGTTCAGCATTTGGAAAAATGAAAATCCTCCGGAAGACAAGAGCAAATTAGCCAAATCAACAAACCAACTGGGACCCTCACCACCTAATTCTGTTCACTGCACCACCTAAATCACACCAGTAGGAATCTGCTCCATCGAACAACTAAAAACCAAAATCATCACAAGACTTAAACCATATTAAAATCTCATTACCACCTCTTATTCTACTGCAGGAAAATCAAACCCAACATGGAGAAGCCATTCAACAATGAGACAAATTTGCAATCTACGAAACCTACTAAAGGAAGAACCAACTCAACCATGAAGAAACCACACCACATTGAAACCAGTCTGCCATCTACCAAAACTATCACTAACCAAAGGAAGAACAAGACCTCCATCACATCTAAACCCAAATCTGATCAACATCCAAGCGTACAAAAGCCTCACAAATAAAACAACGCAAGATCAATGAAAACCAAAACCTATCTATACACCCCGAATCCCTTTCAAATAAACGCAACCAATACAAGATGTACCTGCTGGCCAGCTCTCGTCGTGGCCGGAGGTGTAGTGCACGGATGCAGCAACGAGGGAAGAAGTTAGGGCTTGGATTTCCCACTCTTTCGCTGAAGATCGGGCTGTGCAGAGCAGAGGCCTGAGGAGAGGTGTACCTGGCGGAGTTGTGGTGCTCGTGCGAGGAGAGCCGATAGTCGTGGCTTGAGGGAGAAGAGGAAGATCGTCTCAGGTGCAGGAACTCGGCGGTTGTGACCCGACGGAGCAGAGAACCGGCGACAATGGCTTGGTCGGGCGACGGCGCAAGCAAGGAAAGCTAGAGGTGGGGCACCGGCCCTGGCTGCTTGCGAGGCAGAGGCTAGCGGCGGTGACCAACCCTAGCAGTTGGTCGCACGAGCGGCGTCGCGAGCGACGGCTGTGCGTGAGAGAAAAATCGGAGGAGGAGAAGAAGAAAGGGTGGGGGGTCGGCGTGCGCAAGAGATTAGGGCACGGGAGAATTTCTCTTTTATAACTTAGGGATTTGTAAAATAAAACCCTAGATCAATTCCTCAATCAACTCCTAATTTAATTGGAATTCCAAACAGATCTCCTCCGAGCCCAATATCTCTATCCCCTGTAATTATATCATACGAGCTCCAATTAAATCCCATAAAACTTCTAAAAATTCCTTAAAAATCTATTAAAAATATTTGTCAAATAACCTTATTATTTAATTATCATTTGGGCACCATATTTTACACTTGAACTCCAAGTAGACTCACTATAATCAAATGAGCTCAATATCTCATATTGACTCATTTGGGCATGACCATGCACTTCGTGGTCTCACTCTATCAAGAATAACGATGTCACTCCCGTCATATAAGAGGGATAGATCCCATCTACATCACTCACATCCCTCCGCATAATTTGTTACATACCCAGTAATCGCCTTTATAGTCCACCCAGTTACGGGTGACGTTTGACGAAGCCAAAGTATGCGACTCCTTATGTAGGGAATCATGGTGACTTCAGGTCCAAGAACTAATAGTCATACTAATAGCCACATGAGAAAATATATGACACTCATATAACGATCCATGATACTTTCTCATAACGGATCATTCAGTATACATTCTCCAATGCAGACCCATATGTCAACTTGATATCTCTATATCTATGACTTATGAGATCAAGTCATCGAGTTGACCTACATGCTAGTCTTGTCGCATTAACATTGTCCATGAATATTAATGCTTGACTATGAATGATTAAACGTAATGTTCTCTATATCATCTCACTATCGACTCAACAAATCGATTGATATAGGTAAGAACCTTCTACTCAAAGACGCTATTATACTTAGTTATTTGACACCAATACAAGTAAGTATAATAACCATAAACAAATGTCTTTATATACATAAGAAATATGATACAATGAGTCCATACAACAATTATCAAATGATTGACTCTAGGGCTCTAATTAACAGTTTTGATTGTGGCTTGCTATAGAGTTAAACTCTGCAGTTCATAGGAATAATTGTTCGCCTGATGCAGATGCAGTTAGTATCTGTATAGAAATTTATTTTGGTTAATTTTTAACGGATATAAAATATTTCAATAAATGTCTACTCTACTAAGAATGATTATTCTATTTATTATAAATTTATACCTAAAAAATAATCTTATATTTGGTTATAAAAATATACTTAAATATCAATTCCTATGCACTGTGATCCCTGATTGTGATCCCTGATTTACAAGCAATAATTACTCAATTTGAATGGGTTGAACTAGGCGAGCAAGCCTCTTTAGCCATTTGGATGTCTCAAGCTAAATGATCGAGTCAAGTAAGCTAATCAAACCAATCAAGTTGAGTGACTCAAACGAGTTGAGCAATGCCACCAAGTTATTTGGGGTGAGGTTGAATCGTACAGGTCATATGATGTAGGTACGTTGAATAAATTATTTTTAATAGGATATTTTATCATTTTGAATAACTAATCAATTTATATATTCCTACCAATCACATACAAAAATTCAAATAAGTATTTTATGCTAGGACCATGCGACTAGAGTAGGGGTGTAAACCAATCAAATTGAGTCGAATGTGTAGAAAAATTTAAGGCTCAAATTCGATTCGAAATAGGTATATTCGAGTTCGATTCGAAGCTCGAAAAATTCAAAATATTTAGTTTGAATTAGGGCTCTTGTTCGAGTTCGGCTCGAAATATTCGAACATGTTCGTAAACTATTCGAATTATTACTCGAAAATAGGTTCAAAAGGCTCGAAATTTATTTATTTAATATATATTTAACTTATATAATAAATATTAAGACTCGCGAGCGGCACACGAGCGACTTGAATAATATAATTTGGGCTCAAGTTTGGCTCGAAAAAAAGTTCGAACATGTTCGAGTTTGGCTCGAATTTAATAAATTCTAATACAAATCGAATATTTTTCAAGCTGGCTCGAAAAGCTCGCGAGCCGGCTCGATTCGTTTGCAACCCTAGACTAGAGGGATTGAATAGCTCTTTTCGAGTTAATTGCATAGTGGAAATTTGAAGTAAAATTGTTATAGGATCGAAAGCGTTAGGGAAATGATGAATAGTGCTCGTGGTTTTTTTACGTTCATTTTGAAAATTAGTTGGAGTAAAACAAAGCTGAGTGAAAGGTAATAAAAGAAAAAAAACACAATGCTAATACAATCGAGTGTTACTTGGTTCGGAGCGTATGACAATTCCTACTTCAAAGCTCATACTCATTGAGTGTTTACTTTGGGTAATTCACTATCAATTCGCAAATTACAGGGATACAAATGAAATACAAGAATTATAATTTAAGTACTATTGACAAAATTATATCAACAACTTTGGAATTCGGAGTCGTATTTTCGATCGTCGAAGTTGTGTCGTGGAGTCATAGGATTGTCCTTGAAGTAGCGCGTAAGAGAAGGATTATAAAAATGAGTTGTCTCTGAAGAGCTGCTCGAGCCAGCCTTTTATAGACTGTTGAAGGTGCCTTCAACACCATGCAAGACGCTAAATTATCCCCCAAAGCCTCAGACTCGATAACCTCTGCATTTTGCGAAGATTATCTATCTGAAGGCACCTTCAAGGCACTCGAAGGTACCTTCATGCCCAGCTCCAAGGCACCTTTAGTTGCTTCGAAGGCACCTTTGTGCTTCTCCACGTGGTGCTTCGACCAAGGTAGCCGAGACGCCTTCAACAGCCCCAGAGGCGCCTCGAACACTGTTCATCCATGCGTTTCTTTGTACTTCTTACTTCCTGCAAAGCATGTTAGTCCAAATACCAAATATACTATACAAAACAAAGTTAGTACAATAAAATATAATTAATTAACTATTTGACAGTCTCTAGGTTGTCCGGTTATAATTTTTAAATTTCCTTGAAATCTTAGGTCAACCCGACGTCTATTATTCCCTCAATAGAGAATGTGTCCTCACCTACTCTTCTCAAGAGAGTTTACCTTTTTCCAAACTAGTCCTCCAGACTGTTTGGATTTTTACTCAGCGTCTGAGACATCAAGACTTTCTACTGGACGTCTGAACCCCGATCCATCCAGTCTTCCACTTAGTGTCTACGACCCCCAGGATTTTCACCTAGCGTTCTTCGACCCTAGGATTTTGCCCAACATCCTCGACCCACTAAGACTTTGCCCAATCCCCTGGATCAAGACTTTGTTGTCTAACAACAGTTAGGACTTTCCGCCTGCCTAGTGTTTACTAGGAGTTTCACTTTGCCTAAGATCACTTACAACCATGGACGGATCTATTAAAGAGCTGTGCTGGCCTGTAGCACAACCCCTTTTTTGATTGTTAAATATACATATTAGAGTTAGGTTGAAGCAAGATTTGTTGCTGTGATGAAAAATAGAAATAAGATGGAGTACCAAGTCAAAGAAACAAAAATAGACCGAGTGCTAATTTTTTTTTTAAAAAAAAATTCAAAATCTTTTAATCAAGAGGTTAGTTATTGAAGTCGCACATATGTATCCTATCTCCATATATTTGACAAGATCTCACCCAATACCTTTATTTTTAATTTAATTATATATTTGTTTAATTAATTTTCTATTTTATTTTAATTATAAATACGGACCATTAACTTGTCACTTTTTATATATGTTATTTCCTCAGCTATTATCCAGCTCCGGCCATGGATGGTAGCCCTTGCTATTTGACTCTGGGATCACACTTTGATTTTCCTTTGACTTTAACCTCCTTACTAGTCTTGCTCTCCACCCGTCCTTCCTCGATGACATTACTTCTAACATTTGCCTTACTTACTCATCCCTATGTCTTTGTCCTATCACCGCTCGTGGTTATGACCACTCTCTTCATGGCCAAGCCCTCGCCCTCGGAGGCATAGTTGTTGACATGGCCATCCTCAGTCGTAGTTGCTAGGATCGAATCGACGTGTCCTCTACATTAGCATACCCTTATAGTCACGAGATGCTCGAGCATGGTCTCACGCCAAACTCATGGATTGACTACTTTTACCTCACCATCGACAGTGTGCTCTAGCGTCAGCAACCAGGTCTTCTGCCACAGTCCCTAACATCTACAAATTAGATATTATTGCTGATAAATTAAAAATAACCATTCAATAAAAAATTAAAATTTGGTGAAAATATAGGTGAAAACGAGTTGGTAACGTGCTCGCGTGAAGTGAACTTGGACCTCTTCTATGGTGGACTAGACCAACTCGAGATCAGCCCAACCCACTTCTAATTCTTGGATCCGTCCCTGCTTACGACTTTCCTGCACACTTAGTTGAACTTGTTAGAACAACAAGAAACCTTAACTTTGAACTCTTTTCTATAATCAAAATTTAGATTCGATTATCTGGTGCTTCCTGCACTAATAATCTTTTTCTTGTTGATTATGACAACACAATTCAAAATTAAGTAAAGCATAACAAAAATAATGTAATATAAGTAAAGAATTTGAGCATAAGTAAAATAATTTAACAAATAACAAAGTAAAAAATGCTCCCCTTTCATTTTTTTGAAAAAAAAACTAATTTATATTTTGGCTTAATTTAACTAACTTTTAATCTTTTTCCAGAAATTTAACTTTAAGCTCCCATGAAAAGTGTCACTTAATTTTCTTTTTTTTTAAAAAAAAACTTATCTTTTCTTATTTAAAAAAATACTTAGTTTTTCTATTTTTCTTTTCCCATAAAAACTTATCTAAATGTTTAGATTTGAAAAGAATTTCTTACTTACCTTTAAAAGAATTTCTTCGAAGAAGACTTAGCTAAGAAGAATCTCTTTGAAAATACATTTAGTTAAATACTTAACTTTACTTATACTTTTGAAAAGATACTTAACTTTATAAAAAAAACTTAGCTTATCATTTTGAAAAGCTACTTTTTGAAGATACTTAATTTAACTCCTTTTACACAATTTTTTTTTTTACTTATAAGATTTTTTTAAAAGGTACTTAGCTTCATGGAAAAAAAATACTTAAGTTTTTGCTTAACTTAGTCTTATTTTTTTAAAAAAAAATTAACTTGAAATTTTCTGTGAAAAATACTTTGCTTTTGCAAATACTTAAAATACTTGATTTTAATCTCCATTTTCTCTCCCCCTTGATGAATGCCTTAATTTGTTTTAAGTAAATTGTTTAAGTTTGAGGGCTCTAGAGTCCAAGCATAGAAAATAAGATTAAGAACATATTTAAAATAATCATCTATTTTTCTAATTTTCCATCTCACCCTTTCTAAGTTATTAAATATATTAAGTTTATGAGTTTCTGTAAGATGGAGTTAAGTTAATTTTGAAGTTGAGAATATTATCTTTGAATTTAAAAAATATTTAATTACATTTTAAAAATACTTAAGTTTTGAAATTAATTGATATTTGAAAATAATTAAGTTTTGAAAATAAGTAAGTTTTTGAGAATTATTTAAAATTTAAAAATTAAACAAGATTTTAAAATTAAGTAAGATTTTGAAATTAATTAAAATTTTAAAATTGATTAAGATTTGAAAATAATTAAGTTTTTTAAAATAATTGAGATTTTTAAAAATAATTAATATTTTTAAAATAATTAAATTTAATTTGAATTTGATTTAGATTTAATTAAGTTTGGTTTGACTAATTTTTATTTTTAACCTAAATTCATCTCACCATTTTCTAGATTTTCAATAAAGAAATTTTATAAGTTTTACGAGATGATTAATTTTATCTTCAATTTAAATTAAAATATAAGGATTGATGTATATTTGAGTTAGACTAAGCGTTAACAGATAGTCAATTAAACATCCATTTCAATAATTGTTTTTTAGGTTGTGGCGAGACACTAGGTCTTCTTGAGTATTGGAGTAACAATTACTTCTAGGCAAAGTCTTTTAAAGAAATTGAATATTTAATTTTCTTTCTGAGAATTCTTGATCTAATTAGTCAAGTGTCGATCAAGCTTAAGTCCTTATCTATACATCCTAATCTATGCATGAATAAAAAAAATGGTAAATTAAGCATCACACAATTTTATTTAATAACAAAAATGGTCTTTTTATTGGCTCCCTCTGGATCATTGCCTCGATAAGGTCTATCAAGGTAGTGGATTTGATCCTTGGAAATCCAATATTGATTGAGTCCAACTTCATTAATCAGGTTAGATTTGGGGACCCATGCTTAGACTAAATTTTTATTTGATTGATTCACTAAAGATAAGTGTGATCTGAATTTTTGTTTAGCCTTATATTCGAGTTTGGATCGATTATATATGATCCTTTATTTTCCAAGAATCAGATCAAGATTCTTGAAACTCAAAATGAACTATTCCAATGAGTCCTTGAGTTCTTTGACTTGAGTTTTTTAATTGAAATTCTCTTCCTCAAGTTGTTGGATTTGAGTTAAGATTCCATCTTGAACTTGTTTAGTCAAAGAATTCAGTTTAGTCTCCTCCTTAAGGGATGTTACCACCTTTTGGAGTGACTTGACCCGGATATTAGATTTGACCAACTTTCTTAATAGGTATGAAATTAAATTTTGTAATTTATCTACTTGAGGATAACTTATAGTATTGTTTATCTTTCGGAAGCGGATATGGATCCGTAGCTTCTTTCGGACTTGGTTTCTAATTCAGCTCCGGTTTCGATTCGGCAACGTAAGCTTGTACTGGTAGAGCAAGGAAGCTCACTTGCTCGTGTTCTTCGTCAGAGTCTTCCGAGGATTTAGACCACGTTGCTTTCAAAACCTTTCTTCTTCTTTGCTTCTGGTTTGGACATTTCGGCTTGTAGTGCCCCTTCTGGTTGCACCCGTAGCAGGTCACTTCTGATTTTGGCTTCGTAGTTTGAGTCACACTCGACTGCTTGCTCTTGCTCCTAGATTGGATCACCTTTTTCTTAAGTATTTCCCGAACTAGTTTGACTAGTTCGGTGGTGATCTTATCTTCATCTTCGGGATCCTATTCATCTTCGGATCTGGATTTAGGTTGGTACTTAGGCTTCACCTTCTTATTTAGGAGCTTTCCTGCAAGTAATGCAATACCTTTCTTGATCAGAGTAGAATTAGTTTGTTCATGTAATTCAAATTCAGAAACTAACTCATCTAGTCTAATAATTGAAAGATCCTTGGATACTTCATAAGCATCTACCATGGATGCCCACAAAGTGTTTCTTGAGAAAGCGTTTAATGTGTGCCTTATAACATCGTGATTCTCCACATTTTGTTTGATCATGTGGAGTTGATTGAGCAGATCATGGAACTGAGTGTGTAATTGGCTGACCGATTCACCATCTTGCATTTTAATATTATATAACATTTAAAATAAGGCCGCGTTTACTTACTTTTGCATCGGAGGTGCCCTCATGCAATTTAATCAATTTCTCCTAAAGATCCTTTACACTTGAGAATGGACCGACTTGATTCAGTTCTTCTTTGGTTAGGCTGCATTGGAGAGTACATATCGCTTTTGGATTCTCCTTTGATCTTTCTCTTTGTTGGTGTGTCCCATTGGTCGCAGTGGTATTCCATCTAGCCCTTCTAATAATTGAAGTTCTCGCTAGAGAAAAGAGGTAGAGTTCGGTACTATAGCCTTTTTGATGGGCCATTAAATTTTTTTTTGCACACAATAAAAAAATGACAAATGTCCCAAGACTTGATCTTGGATTAGTAGTGTGTGATAAAAGTAAAACAAAAAACTTGAGTGGTGTTACACCAACTTCGAGAAATCAATAAACTCGATCGAGAAAAATTATCAGAAGGGGTGATAGCACTGATTCCTATTGACTCTGAAAACTCAAGAAATACCATGAAAAAGTGCTTGGATAGTGGTTTCACCGATTCAAAGTGGCCGGTTCTGATACCAATTATAGGATCGAAAGTGCTAGAAGGGGGGTGAATATCGCTCGTGGCTTTTTCACATTCATTTTGGAAATCAGCCGAAGTAAAATGCAACGGAATAAAGGGTAATAAAAGAAAAAGAAAACACAATGCTAACACAACTGAGTTTTACTTGGTTCAGAACCAGTGACAACTACTTCAAGGTCCACACTCATTGAGTGTTTACTTTGAGCAATTCACTATCAATTCACAAATTACAAGGATATAAACGAAATATAAGAATTATTGATAAAATTATACCAATGACTTTGGAGTTTGGAGCATCGTGTTTTCGGTCGTCGGAGTCACGTCGCGAAGTTGTAGGATCGTCCTTGAAGCAACGCGCAAGAGAAGGGTTATAAAAATGAGTTGTCTTTGAAGAGTTGCTCAAACTAGTCTTTTATAGACTGTTGAAGGCCCCTTCAACACCATGGAAGGTGCCTCCAGTTGTAGAAATTATCCCCAAAGCCTCGGACTCGATAACCTCCATATTCTATGAAGTACATCCATCTAAAGGTGCCTTCAAGGCACTCGAAGGCGCCTTCGTGCCCAGCTCCAAGGCGCCTTCAACTGCTTGGAAGGCGCCTCCATGCCTCTCTGCACGTTGCTTTGGCCAAGGTAGCCGAGGTGCCTCTAACAACCCCGGAGGCACCTCAAATACTATTCATTCGAGCTTTTCTTGGTACTTCTTACTTCCTGCAAGATATGTTAGTCAAAATACCAAATATGTTGGTATCCCAAGGTAGTTTTAATGTGATCAACCAAATCAGGTAAGGTCCTATTGTAGTTTAACCCTTGTGTGTAAATGTGCAGGAATTTTGGAGCATAGGAAGTTGAGCGAAAGATGCAGCTAGCGAGAAGGACGACATGAGAGAGAGCCGCCGGGATTGGTACACCCTAGGGACTAGGTGCTGCAGAAGAGTATGCCGGCGGACGAGAAGGTGGCACGCGGGGTTTCCGAGGGACGAGAAGCCGGAGCGGAAGGTTACTCAAGAAGGTCGGAAAATGGGTTTGGGTGAACCTTATTCTGAATGGCCGAAATCATCCAAGTGAGCAGAACCGGAGCGGAAGACCCAGCCCCAAGGGAGCAGAATTGGAGAGGAAGATCCGGACCAAAAAGTCAACTAGAAATTGACTTTACTAGTTTGGGTTCCCGGACTCCAGGCGCCCGGAACCCTTCCGGGCGCTCGAAATTAAAACTTCATCATTTCAGAATGTGGCATGATTCGTTACGACGGGGATAAAATTCTATCTCCCTATAGACGTCTGGATTCCTTCTAGGTACCACAATCAAGGCTATAAATACAGTCTTGGTCCCAGAAGGTTAGAACAACACTTGTAATTGATTTCTCTTTAGTTTTGTTCTGTAATTGAGTGCTTCAACTGTTGTAAGAGGCTTCTCCGCCAAAAGGAGATTGTTAAGTGAGCTTCAACTTCCTTAGATTAGCAATCCCCTGATTGCAAACCAAATAACCCTTTTGTGCCTCTTTTTTTACAGTCTCTTATTTTTTTTTTATGCAAGTATTAGACTAATAAAGCTGTAAAGTTCGAGAAGGAGTTTTGTTTGTTTTTATTGTGTAGGCTATTCACCCCCCTTTAACTGGTTGCCAAGGGACCAACAAGAGGTATCAGAGCCCAATAACTTAGGAGGACTAACCGCTGAATGAATCACAAGAGATGGCTGGACTGAGCATCAGCCCACCAAAATTCAAGGGGAAATTCGCAAGCTGGAAGAAAAAGATGGAGATATTCTTTAAGATAGATTTCGATTTACTTTTAATAATGAAATTTGGTTTTGTAGTACCTGAGGGTAAAGAAGAATACCAATGAAACAAGAAGGAGCAAGCCGACTTCATGGCAAATGGTAAAGCAGAGTTCCATCTGCTAAGTGTCTTCGGATCAGAGCCTATGAGTCTGCCAAGGAGCTTTGGGAGAAATTCCTGGAACTACACGAAGGAACCTCTGAGGTAAAACTCGCGAGACAGGATTTGCTTAGGAACCAAATCAGTAACATCAAATTAGAAGAAAGAGAAATCATTGCACACCTTCACTTAAGAATAAAGGAACTCATCACCGGACTCACGAATCTTGGAGAAAAGGTAAGCAATCGAGATTCGCTAAGGTATGCGCTTAATGCATTTCCTAGGATTACTGAATGAGTATCATTAGTAGATGCTTATTATATATCTAAGGATCTAGAATTAAGTACTTTAGAAGAATTATTTTCAACATTTAAAGTCTATGAAACAAGATGTGCAGATCTGAACAAGGAGCCAAAGCACAACATTACTTTAAAGGTAAAAACGGACGAACGAGATTCTGAATCTTCTCTCGATGATGATGAAATGACACTCATGGAAAGAAAATTTAAAAAATTATTTAAAATTAAAAAAATTTAATCAAGTGCAGGGCACAAGAAGAAAAAGAAAAGTAAGATGTTACCATTGTAATGAAGAGAGGCACGTGAAAAATAACTGTCCAAAATTGAAGAGCAAGGACAAGGACAAGGAAAAGAATAAGAAGTCAGCTCAAACTGACAAGTATAGAAATCTAAAGGCGACGTGAGACGAAACGTCTTCCGAATTGGAGATAGAAGCCCTCGTTGGACTTGCGCTAGTGGCAAGTCACCAAGAAGACAAAGACGAAACAAGCTCATTTGAAATGAGCATCGATAAAGGGGGAGCGACATCATAAGAAAGCAGCACTTCAAGGGAAGCTTCAGATTACAGGATCGACACGGTAAGTTAGGTACGGTCTCTTCCTCCTGACAAGTTATTTCAGTTCATAAAAATATTATCGAAAAATTATTATAAGTTAGAAAAAAAATAAAGAGTTAAAATCAAGCTTAGGTATATCTTGTCGATTAGAAGATCTCGACAAATTAAAAATGGAAAATAAAAATTTAAAATAGAAATAGAATATTTGAAATATCGTGCATGCTCACATATTCAAAATGTTAGAAGATATAATAGTTTAAATTGACATTTTAAATATCATAAGGGCCAAATTAGGAAAATATCACAGAAATATATTCCTAAGAAATTTTTTATTAATCCGGTAGGAAGGAATCTATTTTGGGTTCCAAAATCATATTTAGATTTGGGCTTTCAGAGAGAAAATTAAATATTTACTTTCATTAAAAGACTTTATTTAGAAGTGGTTATTATTCCAATAATCAAGAAGGTCTAGTGGCTCGTCACAGCCTGAAAGTCAATTACTGAAATAAATGTTTAATTACTAATTGTGAAGCATTTAATTGTTAACTAATGCTTTGAAGTATTTGTCAAAATTTCTGTTAGAAATTAATTAAAAGTTAATTTTTCCGACAAAGATAACATTATCACTTATCTGTTTTTTTAATGTTAATTTTTTTTAATTATTCAACAAAATTTATTTTTCTCTGAAAGTATATCATATTCTATGCTAAAGAAATTTTTTAAAATTTCTTTAACGCATTATTACTCTATGTTTTTTTTCATACTTTTGAATTTAGAAATTAGTTCGAGAGTTATTTCTCCCTATCCAATTTTTTTAAGCAAATTTTTTTTCAAAGTTAAAAAAAAAACTTTATAGATCCAATTTTTTTTTGGAATGTTCCCTTAGACTTTTTAGTTTAGACTTTCTAAGTAGCATTTTAAAGTATCCTATTTTTAATGTAATCAAAGGGGGAGTAGTGAAAATTAAGTTTAGGGGGAGGGTAGTATAATTTTTTTATAATTTTTGTACTTGTAAATATTTATAATTGTAATTTATTTGTAATTTACCCTAACTTGGAGTTGCTCACATCAAAAAGGGGGAGATTGCTGGTACCCCAAGATAGTTTTGATGTGGTCAACCAAGCCAGGTTAGGTCTTGTTGTGGTTTAACCTTTGTGTCTAAGTGTACAAGAACTTAGGAGCACAGGAAGTCGAGCGAAAGATGCAGCTAGCGAGAAGGACGGCACGGGAGAAAGCCGATGGACTCAGTGCGTTCGAAGGATGAGGTGCTACGGAAGAGTACGCGGGCGGACAAGAAGGAGGCGTGTGGCGTTTCCGAGAGACGAGAAGCCAAAGTGGAAAGTTACTCGAGAAGACTGGAAAACGGGTTCGGACACCCAAGTGAGCGGAACCGGAGCGGAAGACCCGAACCTAAGCAAGCGGAACTAGAGTTGAAGACTTGGAGTAAAAAGTCAACTGGAAGTTGACTTTACTGGTCTAGGCGCCCAGAATCAAAACATCATCGTTTCACAATGTGTCGCAATTCATTGCGACGAGGATAAAATTCTATCCCCCTCTAGGCGCCCCGACCAAGAATATAAATATAGCCCTGATCCCAGAATGTCAAAACAACACTTGTAATTGATTCCTCTTTAGCTTTGTTCTGTAATTGAGTGCTTCAACTGCTGTAAGAGGCTTCTCTACCTGAAGGAGATTGTTAAGTAAGCTTCAACTTCCTTAGATTGGTAATCCCCTGATTGCAAACCAAGTAACTCTTTTGTACCTCTTTTTTTTGTCTCTTATGTTTTTTTGTATGCAGGTGTTAAACTAATAAAGCTGTAAAGTTCGAGAAGAGGTTTTGTTTATTTTTATTGTGTAGGCTATTTACCCCCCTCTAGCCGGTTCCCAAGGGACCAATAAAATATACCTTGTAAAATAAAGTTAACACAACAAAATATGATTAATTAACTATTTGTCAGTCTCCAGATTGTCCGATCTAACTTTCAAATTTCTCGAAAATCCTAGGCCGAAGTGATGCCTACTGTTCCCTTAACGGGGAACGCGTCCTCACCTACTCCTCTCAAGAGAGTTTACCTTTTCCAAACTGATCCAGATCGTTTAAACTTTTGCTCAGCATCCGAGACATCAGAACTTTCTGCTGGAAGTTAGAACCTCGACCCGTCTAGTCTTCCACCTGGTGTCCATGACCTCTAGGATTTTCACCTAGCGTTCTTCGACCCTAGGATTTTGCCCAACATCTTTTGAAATGACCACCCTTCTTAATACTCTACTACTCTCTAAGAGTGACCGTTACTTAACTACTAACTCTACTTAACCGGTATAATTAAAAATCACGAGGAAGCCCTACCGAAAAATTTCGGCAGAGTCTCCCCTGTACCGGTGACCATAATCATTAATACATAACATGATATACACAGCCACAGGCGGCTGGAACATTTATCAAATAACCACGTAGTTTATAAGACACAACAACTTAAAAAAAATAAACTATTCTAGCAATAACAAATGAATAAAACTTCAACAGTGGAAAACAACCAAACTAACAATGCGGAATGGAAATAATCTCAAAAGACATAAACCATAAGGTACAACTCAACTATTTCTATCCACTAAACATGAAAACTCAAAACTTCCCAGGTCTCTCCATAGTCCTGACATCACACATCCTTCGAACACCTCCTTGTCGCCATCCTTTCTATATCTTTTCCTTTCCTGTATCTGCAGTAAGAGGAAATGCAAACTATAAGCAAAATTTGCTTAGTAAGCGCTATCTAACTCACAAAAACACGAATATGCATGTATACTAGAAAACTAGAAACTGAATACTCTAAAAGAAGACATATAAAGCTGCTCATATCAAAAGTACTGAAACAAGAAATAAAACTGGTCATGCATAATCAATAGCAAAGCACTATAAACTGTATACTCATGATATACAAGGATAAAGCTGCATGCTAGGAATAAAGCTAAACATGTGAAAGCTGCTCATCTAATAGGTAAACATGAAAAACTACTCATCTACAAAGCAATGGTAGAATAAAGAACTAAACTTGCTGATTTTTAGAACTATATGAAACTTATTTCATTTGTTCTAAACTTATTCTTTAATACTTTATGCTTATGTAAAAGTCGTTTTTCTTGTTCAAAAACTTATATTTATAATACATCAAAATAATAATCAATTTCTTCTTGGGCCCAGGCTTAGTACCATCTTATGCGCGTTTCCTAATAGGTTGGGGTAACGAGCCACCAATCCTAAAAGAGTAGACCTTGGTTTACCAGGGCCAAGACCTTGGAATTGGACACTTGGATTTGTTTAACGACAATATTGAAAGTCGGATACTAGCCTCTTCTTAAAAGTAAAATACTTATTATCTTATTTACTTCTTCTTTAAATGTCTTGGCATTTTAATAGGCACCTTGTGTGCCATGAATCCCTAAAGTCTTGACTTATGGATCTACTTAAGGCCTTGGCCTTTTCTTTCTTTTCTTTTTCTTTCTTTTTACTTGTTAATGCTTCTAAAAGAATTTAATAGAACTCTTATTTTTCCACTAGAATACATGGCTGTTCATGCTTGTTAAAATAGCAAATAAAAACTAAAGAAAACTGCTCATGTGTATCTAATAGTAAAGAAAAAAAAACTAATCATGCTCAACTCATGGCAATCAAAAGTTGCACATGCCCAATAATAGCAAATGAAAACTAGAAAATCTGCATATCATACATGCTTAAACTAAATTTAAAACTTATTAGAATTAAAACCTTAAATTTTGCTACAACAGAGATAAAAGAAAGAGAGCAAAGAATGCATGCTACTCAATAATCTCTAGCTATTCCAAAGTTGTACAGTGTAATCCGAAAGCAAAGAAAACAAAGCACACTAGCTACTCTTAAACTTCTAGCCGTTCTAGTGCTGTATAGGAAATCCAAAACAAGAAAAACAAAGCACACTAGCTATACGGAAAATCCGAAGCATGGGAGCAAATCCAACTTCTTCAAGTATGCTACAACAGACATAAATCAAAGGAAAACAAAATTTTGAATTCTTAAAGCATGCTTCAACATAACCTAAACTAAACTAAAAACAATAATCCATAAGTCTCTAAAGGTCTACTAGGCATAAAACCATTTTACTACATCCCCATTTAGAAGGTTCTTCCTACACATGGTAGCATGGAGAAAATCTACAATGCTGGGTACAAATCGGAGTGTCTAAAAACATGGCACAGCTAAACGAAGATTTAATACTTAAACAACTAAATCTGAATGCTCTATCAAACTGGAATTGATTACTTAACAAACTAAAACTTAATACTTAAACACACTGCATTAGGATACTTAATAGAATGCACCGTGATGCTTAATAAAAACTGCACTGGAATGCTTATCGAAACTGCACTGAGGTGCTCTATAAGAACTCCGATGGAAGTGCTTATAGACAATATCTGAAGCTGAAATACTAAACGAAAATCTGTACTGCCAAGGGATCTAAATCTGCATGTCAAAAAAAATTAATAACACAAGGTCTACCCTCATGTTACAGAATTGACAAAGGAGGGTCTAATATAGCTACTAAAATCCATTTGAATGTTTCCATAACTAAAGCTGTTCACACCTATTACATAACACAACCGAACCCAAGCATTCTCTGTTCAGTGCTACGGTAAGGAAACAAAAGCATAACCCTTCGACAGAAATCCACCAAAAACAGAACTACATGCTAATTAAACTGAACTTTTCTTATTCATAGCCTAGCAGCAGGAATCTAAAGCTTGTAACCCTTCCAACTAACCAAATTAAGCTTGCTGAAAGCTTAGAATAGAATCCTATATGAAACTGATTCACGACTTGAACCTATACAGGGCAATCTATAAACCAGTAACTCATCTTATTTATCCAGAATGTTAGAACTATGTTACAACTTGGAAAACTCAACTAAATCGAATTCATATGCCTAACCTCTGAACTCACGACAAAAATTTCAAAAGAAATGAATTGCTGTGCTAAACAAAACTTCACAGTATAATTCGAAAACAGGAATAAGCAAGGTTCAGAATCTAATCCAATAAAAAAAAACCCTTTCCCTCTTCATTAACAACTCACGGCAGTAAGCCCTAAACCCCAATCTTCACAGAAAATTCGAAACAAAAAGGAACAAGGACCCGAAACTCTCCTACTGCAGGTGAGTAGCGTCTTACCTTGGGTTTCTTGGACTTACAGCCGAGAGAGAGAGATCTAGGGTTTCAGGTGAGCTCAAACCTCCAATCCCCCTTTGTGTCTTCAAGCTTTCCTTGATGAACACCTTATGCCGACGCCGGAGAAGAAGAAAGAAACCCTAATCTTGCTTCGATTTCGCTCGGGCAGAATCGTCGCGCACTCGTGAGGGAGACGAGAGGAAACTAGGTCACGGTAACATCAAGCCCTAATTTTTCTCTTTATAACTCTAATATTCCTATTAACCTCTTTAAGTAAGTTTGTTACCATTTCCTAAATAGAACCGGTTGCTGGATCAGCTGGTCAGCCGCTCCGCTTAAAACCCGGGTTGAGCTGGAGATCGTCGGGTCGAGCCTCGGCTCGGCTATTTTCCAAGACCTTTTTATTAAAAGCTCCTAACTACTACTTAAATGTATTTCGTTCCATAATTGATTAACAAAACATTTGCAGACCAGTTGGTTGGCTGAGTTCAGTTAAGACTCGGGTCAAGTTCGAGGTCCATGGTTCGAATCTCGACTTCGAAACTTCTTCCTCTTGGTAAAAATACCAAACGAACTCCAAAAATTACATAAAAATACTCTAAAAACTCCTAAAAATATCCAGATTATTTTAAAAGTATTTCTAAATATTTTTGAATTATCTTTGGGACTCAAAAGGAGGAAATTTGGGTTGTTATAATTTCCCATATCTTATAAAAAGTTCGTCCTCGAACTTAGAATAATTCTAGATCTCTCTGTCTCATACTGTCCTTACGCTCCTAAATAATTTTGTCGTGCTTCTGGTTCTAAATAACTTTCACTAATGGTACTCTTTGTTCCTTAGTCTCTTAACTTCTCGGTCCTCTATCATTCATATCGAATCGCACCCATCAGTGGTCCTTGGAAGGCCTGTTATAAGGTCTCTGGAGACTATAGGTGCATTAGTCACACCAAATGACATGACTACAAATTCATAGTGTCCATTTCTGGTCCTGCAAACTGTTCTGGGTATATCACTTTCTTTCACTTTCAACTGATGGTTCCCCAAAACGCAAGTCTGCTTTAGAGAACACTATTGCCCTCTTTAGCTGATCCAATAGATCATCTATTCTAAAAAGAGGGTACTTGTTCTTAACTGCTACTTTGCTCAGCGCTCTAAAATCTATGCACATCCGTATAGATCTGTCTTTCTCCTTAATGAACAACTCTTTTAACTCTGCTAGAGAAATTCGGTACGGAGCTTTTGAAATTGGGCTGGTGTCAGGAACCAATTCAATTTCAAACTCCACTTCGCTGTTGGGAGGTAGTTCAGGGAACTCTTCTGGAAATACTTATGGATACTCACAGTCTACCCGAACGTCTTCCTGCTTGGGTCTTTCTTATTCTTCCGTGCTCAGTCCACAGTACGAACGTACGGGAACGTTCTCTTCTTGACATCTAGTTAAGCAGAGAAAAAGGCTTGATATATTCTCTATCTTTTCTAAACAAACTTATGTATATGAATATAAGAGAAAACAAAACTTCTATCTTACTAAAGCGCATATAAGCAATTACTCTATACTGCAAATAATAAAGAAAGCATAAAAGGAAAACTTAAATACTTTCTTACTTGAAGACGGCAAGGTTGGTGTTGATGTGTGATGCTGGATAATGGGAACTGCTCTGATACCAACTGAAACGACCACCCTTCTTAATACTCTACTACTCTCTAAGAGTGACCGTTACTTAACTACTAACTCTACTTAACCGGTATAATTAAAAACCACGAGGAATCCCTACCGAAAAATTTCGATAGAGTCTCCCCTGTACCGGTGACCATAATCATTAATACATAACATGATATACACAGCCACAGGCGGCTGGAACATTTATCAAACAACCACGCAGTTTATAAGACACAACAACTTAAAAAAAATAAACTATTCTAGCAATAACAAATGAATAAAACTTCAACAGTGGAAAACAACCAAACTAACAATGCAGAATGAAAATACAATCTCAAAAGACATAAACCATAAGGTACAACTCAACTATTTCTATCCACTAAACATGAAAACTCAAAACTTCCCAGGTCTCTCCATAGTCCTGGCATCACACATCCTTCGAACACCTCCTTGTCGCCTTCCTTTCTTGTATCTGCAGTAAGAGGAAATGCAAACTATAAGCAAAATTTGCTTAGTAAGCGCTATCTAACTCACAAAAACACGAATATGCATGTATACTAGAAAACTAGAAACTGAATACTCTAAAAGAAGACATATAAAGCTGCTCATATCAAAAGTACTGAAACTAGAAATAAAACTGGTCATGCATAATCAATAGCAAAGCACTATAAACTGTATACTCATGATATACAAGGATAAAGCTGCATGCTAGGAATAAAGCTAAACATGTGAAAGCTGCTCATCTAATAGGTAAACATGAAAAACTACTCATCTACTAAGCAATGGTAGAATAAAGAACTAAACTTGCTGATTTTTAGAACTATATGAAACTTATTTCATTTGTTCTAAACTTATTCTTTAATACTTTATGCTTATGTAAAAGTCATTTTTCTTGTTCAAAAACTTATATTTATAATACATCAAAATAATAATCAATTTCTTCTTGGGCCCAGGCTTAGTACCATCTTATGCGCGTTTCCTAATAGGTTGGGGTAGCAAGCCACCAATCCTAAAAGAGCAGACCTTGGTCTACCAGGGCCAAGATCTTGGAATTGGACACTTGGATTTGTTTAACGACAATCTTGGAAGTCGGGTACTAGCCTCTTCTTAAAAGTAAAATACTTATTATCTTATTTACTTCTTCTTTAAATGCCTTGGCATTTTAATAGGCACCTTGTGTGCCATGAATCCCTAAAGTCTTGACTTAGGGATCTACTTAAGGCCTTGACCTTTTCTTTCTTTTCTTTTTCTTTCTTTTTACTTGTTAATGCTTCTAAAAGAATTTAATAGAACTCTTATTTTTCCACTAGAATACATGGTTGTTCATGCTTGTTAAAATAGCAAATAAAAACTAAAGAAAAATGCTCATGTGTATCTAATAGTAAAGAAAAAAAACTGATCATGCTTAACTCATGGCAATCAAAAGCTGCACATGCTCAATAATAGCAAATGAAAACTAGAAAATCTGCATATCATACATGCTTAAACTAAATCTAAAACTTATTAGAATTAAAACCTTAAATCTTGCTATAACAGAGATAAAAGAAAGAGAGGAAAGAATGCATGCTACTCAATAATCTCTAGCTATTCCAAAGCTATACAGTGTAATCCGAAAGCAAAGAAAACAAAGCACACTAGCTACTCTTAAACTTCTAGCCGTTCTAGTGCTGTATAGGAAATCCAAAACAAGAAAAACAAAGCACACTAGCTGTACTGAAAATCCAAAGCATGGGAGCAAATCCAACTTCTTCAAGTATGCTACAACAGACATAAATCAAAGGAAAACAAAAATCTGAATTCTTAAAGCATGCTTCAACATAACCTAAACTAAACTAAAAACAATAATCCATAAGTCTCTAAAGGTCTACTAGGCACAAAACCATTTTACTACATCCCCATTTAGAAGGTTCTTCCTACACATGGCAGCATGGAGAAAATCTACAATGCTGGGTACAAACCGGAGTGTCTAAAAACATGGCACAGCTAAACAAAGATTTAATACTTAAATAACTAAATCCGAATGCTCTATCAAACTGGAATCGATTACTTAACAAACTAAAACTTAATACTTAAACACACTGCATTAGGATACTTAATAGAATGCACCGTGATGCTTAATAAAAACTGCACTGGAATGCTTATCGAAACTGCACTGAGGTGCTCTATAAGAACTCCGACGGAAGTGCTTATAGACAATATCTGAAGCTGAAATACTAAACGAAAATATGTACTGCCAAGGGATCTAAATCTGCATGTCAAAAAAAATTAATAACACAAGGTCTACCCTCATGTTAACGAATTGACAAAGGAGGGTCTAATATAGCTTCTAAAATCCATTTGAATGTTTCCATAACTAAAGCTGTTCACACCTATTACATAACACAACCGAACCCAAGAATTCTCTGTTCAGTGCTACGGTAAGGAAACAAAAGCATAACCCTTCGGTAGAAATCCACCAAAAACAGAACTACATGCTAATTAAACTGAACTTTTTTTATTCATAGCCTAGCAGCAGGAATCTAAAGCTTGTATCCCTTTCAACTAACCAAATTAAGCTTGCTGAAAGCTTAGAATAGAATCCTATATGAAATTGATTCACGACTTGAACCTATACAGGGCAATCTATAAACCAGTAACTCATCTTATTTATCCAGAATGCTAGAACTATGTTACAACTTGGAATACTCAACTAAACCGAATTCATATGCCTAACCTCTGAACTCACGACAAAAATTTCAAAAGAAATGAATTGTTGTGCTAAACAAAACTTCACAGTATAATTCGAAAACAGGAATAAGCAAGGTTCAGAATCTAATCCAATAAAAAAAACCCTTTCCCTCTTCCTTAACAACTCACGGCTGTAAGCCCTATACCCCAATCTTCACAGAAAATTCGAAACAAAAAGGAACAAGGACCTGAAACTATCCT
Organism: Zingiber officinale; assembly: GCF_018446385.1. Classification (NCBI taxonomy): domain Eukaryota; kingdom Viridiplantae; phylum Streptophyta; class Magnoliopsida; order Zingiberales; family Zingiberaceae; genus Zingiber; species Zingiber officinale. Next base: position 137,406,971 of record NC_055990.1, on the reverse strand, counting down.
ACTGCAGGTGAGTAGCGTCTTACCTTGGGTTTCTTGGACTTACAGCCGAGAGAGAGAGATCTAGGGTTTCGGGTGAGCTCAAACCTCCAATCCCCCTTCGTGTCTTCAAGCTTTCCTTGATGAACACCTTATGCCGACGCCGGAGAAGAAGAAAGAAACCCTAATCTTGCTTCGATTTCGCTCGGGCAGAATCGTCGCACACTCGTGAGGGAGACGAGAGGAAACTAGGTCACGGTAACATCAAGCCCTAATTTTTCTCTTTATAACTCTAATATTCCTATTAACCTCTTTAAGTAAGTTTGTTACCATTTCCTAAATAGAACCGGTTGCTGGATCAGCTGGTCAACCGCTCCGCTTAAAACCCGGGTTGAGCCGGAGATCGTCGGGTCGAGCCTCGGCTCGGCCATTTTCCGAAACCTTTTTATTAAAAGCTCCTAACTACTACTTAAATGTATTTCGTTCCATAATTGATTAACAAAACATTTGCAGACCAGTTGGTTGGCTGAGTTCGGTTAAGATTCGGGTCAAGTCCGAGGTCCATGGTTCGAATCTCGACTTTGAAACTTCTTCCTCTTGGTAAAAATACCAAACGAACTCCAAAAATTACATAAAAATACTTTAAAAACTCCTAAAAATATCTAGATTATTTTAAAAGTATTTATAAATATTTTTGAATTATCTTTGGGACTCAAAAAGAGCAAATTTGGGTTGTTACATCTTTGATCCACCAAGACTTTGCTAGTTCAGCAGATCAAGAGTTTGTTGCCTAACCGCAGTTAGGACTTTCCACCTACCTAGTGTTCACTAGGAGTTTCACTTTGCCTAAGATCACTTATGACTTTCCTACACACTTAGTTCAATTTGTTAGATTAACAAAAAACCTTAACTTTAAACTCTTTGCCATAATCAAAACTTAGGTTCGATCATCTGGTGCTTCCTGCACCAACACTCGTAACATGATATCACACAATCAATTTTACTTGGTGCATCACCTCCTAAGGTGACTATATTCAAGGTCTAATTCTAACGAACTAGCATCATTATTTTTCTCCATTTTGGATACCTTCCAAAGATGGAGAAGCATCTTACAACCTATTTCTTAAAACAAATAAAAACAATACAACAAAATACAAAAATATAAATGAAATCAAAGTAAAATAATTTTACTAAAAAAAACTTCACTTTGGATTCTTTCTTATTACTTTGGGTTGTCTTTTGATGGTAGAAAAAGCCCCAACTGTCTCCAAATACTCAAGAACCAGCTTCTTTGATTTTCCTTGAAACCCTCTTTTAAAGGGTTGTTGTCGGGTTGATTTTTGCTTATCAATTGATTGCTCCACTATAGATTTTAATGTTGCTCTAACCTATCAGCTCAATGACTCCATCCATCGCAATTGTAGTGAATAACCCATTGCCATTAGTCGACTATTGCCTAATCAGTTGAATCTCACAATCAGCTCTGAACTATTCGCTTGAATAGTGATATTAGTTGGCTGATTATGATCAATTCAATTGAACAATCGAATTTCTAACTAAATTTATTATTTGTTAGTGTAGCAATTATTTGTTACTGTTCATCAGTCGACTAGTACTACAATAAACTTTAACTACTATAGCAACCCCTAAAATCACTATAACAAAGTATAATTTATGTAACAAACTTTATTTACCATAGTAAACCTTAATTATACTAGAAAATCCCAAAATTAATTCCTATAACAAATCATATTTTAGGGATTTAGCATCCATTGTCGATTACTGATACTTCTATTTCAGTCTTACCAAAGCTGAATTCTGGTCTTGCCTAGTATGTTGTCTGTTGGTGCAGTTTGTACTAACAGTCTTGTTGAAATATATACTAAAAGTCTAGCTTTTTGTATAAACATTTATTTAGAAATAAGAATCACATTGCTTAAATGTCTACATTTATATGCTAAGTATAGTTGTTCAATTAATTTATATTGTAGATAACATGGTGTGTGGTGTCACATATAGAAGATCATGTTATCAGTTCCTTATAAATTATAAACAGTTGCTCACGACTAAGATGGAAAGGAGCAAACCATTGGAATAGTCGTAGTGTAATTTGGTATTAGTTTATCTTAACTATAAAATTATACTATTACACTCTGAGTGTATTGAGCAGGACCATTTAAGGTAAGTTCTTTTTATACTGACTGAATAAAAGAACAAGACATTTTGATATTATGGAAGTGTGTGCTCTTAATCTGGATATAATAACAAACACATATATCTAGTATTTATTTCTTTGACTTATCAAAGGGGAGATTTAGCTCGATAAATCAAGAGACCCGATAAGTAGGGAAATGATATTATTTATAGTGTGTGTTGTTGATTATAGAATGAAACTGTATCTTAGTAATCTAGGTTGATAATGTCCCCAAGAGGAGCTCATAAAGATTGTCATGTAAACCCTACAGGTGGACTTAGTCCGACATGACAATAAGGTTGAGTGATACTACTCTTAGAGCACACACTCTGGCAATTAAGTGAGTTGCCAGTAACTCATTAAATTAGTGGGCATTCGATATCTTAAACACAAGGAGATTAACACACTCATGATAAGAAGGAGCCCAAAATGTAATTTGGGATTGGTACGGTAGTTTAATAATAATTCTTTAGTGATATGAATTATTATTGATGAAATTAAGTTGGGTGTTCAGGGCGAACATGGGAAACTTCATTTCATTGGGAGACTAAAATCAATTCCTCCTCTCGGTCTCTATCGTAGCATCTTATTTATAAAGTATTATACTCACCCATACCCACCTTCTTACATACCTTAAGGTGGTTGGCCAAGCCTAGCTTGGAGCCCAAGCTAAGGCCGGCCAAACCAAGGTGAGTTGGTTTCATTAGGTGGCCGGCCCTAGCTTGAACCCAAGCTTGGTGTGGCCGACCACATTAAATTAAAAAGGAATTTATTTTTTAAAATCTTTCTTATGTGGAAGCCATGGTTTTAAATGAGAGTTTAAAATTTAAATCTTTCCTTTTATAGTTTTCTACAAAAAATTAAGTGAAAAGTTTGATATCTTTCCTTATTTGTAGTTAAAAGGAAGATTTTAATTTTTGATAAAATTTTCCTTTTTTGTAACCATCCTCATGATTTAAAAGAGAATTTTAAAATTAAATCTTTTCTTTTACAGTTTCTACAAAAGATTAAGAAAAGATTTGATATCTTTCCTTATTTGTAGATTGAAAGGAAGATTTTAATTTTAGAGAAAATTTTTATTTTTGTAAATCATCCACATGTTTTAATAGAGAGATTTTAATTTATAAAAGTTTCCTTTTATGACCAACCATGAAGGGAATTTTTTAAAGAGAAATTTTAATTTAAAAATTTTTGAAAACAAATTAGGAAGTTTTAATTTTGTGTTTAAAACTTTCCTTATTTGGAGGGATTAAGGTGGCCGGCCATATAAAGTTTAAAAGGAAAATTTTATTAAACTTTCCTTTCATTGGCAAAGAGAATAAGGAAGTTTTAATAAAACTTTCCTTATTTGCCAAGACCAAAGAATATAAAAGAGATGATAGAGGTGTCTCACCTCATAACAATATCTCTTCTATTAGTTCCTCTCTTCCTTGGTTGGTGGTCGGCCCCTCTCTTCCTCCCCCTCTCCTATTCTTCTTCCTTGACCAGTGACATCTTCATCTCAAGGAGCTTGGTTGGTGGCCGGATCTTGCTAAAGGAAGAAGGAGATATAGGAGACTTTGTTTTTAGCATCCCTTGGAGTTTAGTGGTGGTGGTCAAACCTCATCTTCTCTTGGAGTTCTTATGGTGGCCGAAACTTGTTGGAGAAGAAGGAAGCTTGGGTGGTTCTCGTCTCGGTAGATCATCGCCCACACGACGTCCGAGATAAGAAGAAGAATATGATAGAAAATCAAGAGGTTGTTGCTTACAAAGAAAGGTATAACTAGTAATTCTATTCCGCATCATACTAGTTTTCTTTGTATAGATTTTAAAATACCAAACACAAGAGGCATATGATTCTAGGTTTCGAATTTGTGATTCGAGTTTGTGTTCCTTTCTTTTCTTTTTCAATCTTGTTATTCGATTATTCTTATTGGTTAAACCTAGGGTTACTATAAGGAGATTGAATATTAAATTTCTTTAAAAGGCTTTGTCAAGGAAATGGTGGATGATCCCATAACCAAGAAGGCCTAGTGTCTCACCATGTTTAACCTGGAAGCCAATTTTAGAAATAAATATTTAATCAACTTTGTAACATGGGTGGACTTGGATTAATAATGTTAAGCATCGTTTGCGATCCAAGTCTAAACCTCTAAGAACAAATAAGTTAAAGTTAGAATCAATAATGTTAAGTTCCATTTGTGATTCCTAATTTAATATCTAAAGAACACAATAGGTTGTTAGAAATGGTTCAGGACTTGTACAAAATTTTTGTTCAGGGGAACCGGTACGATATTCCGAGTATCAAGCAACAAGTCTAACTCAGGTTTTGATGAATGACAAGTAAGTTAAGTTATGTGTCTTTGTGATCTAAGTACTTTACCAAGTATGAAAGAATTGATGGGTCTGAAGGAACTGACACCAAGACGAAATCCAGCTACGTCCGCGGGCCCGGATAGCTGGTCCGAAGTCTAGATAGGCCAACGGACTGACCTGATATCTGGTTGAAAGTCCAGTTGGGTCAGCAAGACCTAATAACCAGTAGAAGTCTAGTTAGGTCTGCGGACCTGACAACTAACATAAAGGCCTAGTGGGTCATATGAGGCTAGTCAACCGACTGCGAGTTGGTAAGTAAAGGTAAGTCACTAGAGGATAATAACTCGGTGAGGATGCGTCCCGGTTAAGGGTTAAGAGGCATCGATCCAGTTTAGATCCATTTCGGATCCCTAAACTGAGACCTTGACTAGATCTTGGTCTCAGGGAGATATGATCTAATTACTAATTACTACTCAGTATTATTGTGCTAACACTTGTCTTACAAGTTATTATTTGGTTTATTGGACTAACACATCTTGCAGGGCATGAAGAGCACAAAAAATCTCGGTTAACAGTACCCGAGGCGCCTTCTAGGAGATGGAAGGCACCTTCATGGAAGGCGCCTGCAAGCATTGGAAGGCGTCTCAGGACTGTTTATGGAAGGCGCCTTCGGTACTTTAAAGGCACCTTTTGCAGGATAAAGTTCATATTTCATCAAAGATAAGGATCGGGTTATTCTAGATCAGACTTGCCATATTGGAGGCGTCTTCTGTTCTCAATAAAAGGAATGCTCGCCCAAGCCATGATATCAATCACTCATACGAACTTCTACACTTCCGATTAAACTTCCGACCGCTCCAACTTCCTACTACTGCTTCAAAGAATTCTGTCTACCACTAAGCTACGCTTCCGAGTCATCTGAACACTTCCGACAGACTAACAGCAACACATGAGGACGCTCTAAAGTTTTGGTAAATTTAAATAGTGTTGCATTCTTTCTATTACTGTTTTAAAAAGGGAAGTGTAGGTTGTTACACTATCCTTATCTTTTGTACTCAATCCCCTCTTTCGATGGTTTTGAAAGAGGTATTTAGTAGATTATCCATCGATAGGTTCGTGGGACTTAGTTTTTGGAATAGGAGTCACCCAAGGCTCTGAACCAAGTAAAAATCCTTGTGTTTGTGCTTCTTTCGTTGCTATCTACTTCTTTTGTGGTGCGACTTTGTTTTAAAATCGAAAAAGATAAGTTTTCAAAATCATGTGATTCACCCCCTCTCACATGCGACTCGATCCAACAAGTGATATCAGAACAAGATTTTGCTCTGAATTTGTTCAACCACAAATTAAGCTAGGAGGAGTTGCTTTATTCTTTGGATTTCAGTTTTTCGTATTCTATTTGAATCGGTAAAAGTTTACCTTTTCAAATAATTCTTTCTCGTTTAGTTTTTACTTGAAGTTAGTGCAACACCACTCGACTTCCTCAATATACTTTTTATTTTCTTAAACTCTGCTAATCCAAGACCAAGTTTTGGTACCTTCTCTAGTTTTTTATTTCAGTGGTAAATGGCTTAAAATAAAGGATACATCACTGTTCGTCCACCCCTATTCAATGGGGATGATTTCTCATATTGGTAGAAGTGGATGGAAGTGTACTTGAAGACGCGTCACCAAAGGATACAAGGCATCAGTCGATCACAACACCAAAATTCTAATGGACCCAAAAAATTAAAATTTGGAGATGAAGAAAATGACCCAAATTGACTTCAAGGCCCTCAACACAATATAATGTAGACTAACGAAGGAGGAACTGAACCGCGTCGGTCCACACAAAAACACAAAGGAATTATGTGACAAGCTCATAGAACTATAAGAGGGGACCAATAATGCAAAGGTAACAAAAAGAGACTTACTCATAAATAAATTATTTAACATCAAAATGTGGGAACGAGAATCCGCCAGTCAGCTGCACGCGAGGATCAAAAACATCCTTAACAAGCTCCACACAATCGACCATCAGATAGAGAACCGGGATCTGATAAGGTATACTCTAAATGCTTTCCCTTGAAATGCATTGTGTGTTGGAATGTATACTAAAAGCCTAATTTTTTGTATAAATATTTACTTAGAAATAAGCATTATATTGGTCAAATATCTACATTTATAAGCTAAGTGTAGTTGTTCAATTAATTTAGATTGTAGATAACATTGTGTGTGGTGTCACACACAGAAGATCATGTTATCAGTCCTTTATAAATTATAAACAGTTGCTCACGACTAAGATGGATAGGAACAAACCATTGGAATAGTCATAGTGTAATTTGGTATTAGTTTATCTTGACTATAAAATTACACTAGTACACTCAGAGTGTATTGAGCTGGATCATTTAAGGTAAGTTCTTTTTATACTGACTAAATAAAAGAACAAGACCTTTGTTATTATGGAAGTGTGTGCTCTTAATCATGATATAATAACAAGCACATATACTTAATATTCATTTCTTTGATTTATCAAAGGGTGTGATTTAGTTCGATAAATCAATAGGCTCGATAAGTTGGGAAATGATATTATTTATATGGTGTGTTGTTGATTATAGAATGAAATTGTGTCCTAGTAATCTAGGTTGATAATGTCCCCAAGAGGAGCTCATAAGGATTGTCATGTTAAACCCTGTAGGTGGACTTAGTCCGACATGACAATAAGGTTGAGTGGTACTACTCTTGGAATTAGATATTAATTAAATGAGTTGTCAGTAACTCATTTAATTAGTGGGCATTCGATATCTTAAATATAGGAAGACTTACACACTCATGATAAGAAGGAGTCCATATAGTAATATGGAATTTGTGCGGTAGTTCAATAATAACTCTTTAGTGGAAGGAGTTATTATTGATGAACTCGAGTTGGATGTTCGGGGCGAACACGAGAAGCTCAAGTTCATCGGGAGACCAAAACCAATTCCTCCTCTCGGTCCCTGTCGTAGTCTCTAATTTATAAAGTATTATACACACCTATACCCACCTTCTTACCCACCTTAAGGTGGCCGGCCAAGCATAGCTTGGAGCCCAAGCTAGGGCCGACCAAACCAAGGTGAGTTGGCGGTCGGCCCTAGCTTGAACCCAAGCTTAGGTGGCTGGCCACCACACAATAAAAGCATTTTAATTTTTAAAATCTTTTCTTATGTGGAAGTCATGATTTTAAAAGAGAGTTTAAAATTTAAATCTTTCCTTTCATAGCTTTCTACAAAGGATTAAGAGAAAGGTTTGATATCTTTCCTTATTTGTAGTTAAAAGGAAGATTTTAATTTTTGATAAAACTTTCCTTTTTTGTAACCATCCTCATGGTTTTAAAGAGAGTTTTAAAATTTAAAATTTTCCTTTTATAGCTTTCTACAAAAGATTAAAAGAAAGATTTGATATCTTTCCTTATTTGTAGATTGAAAAGAAAGATTTTAATTTTGAGAAAATCTTTCTTTTTGTAATCATCCACATGTTTTAAAAGAGATATTTTAATTTATAAAAGTTTCCTTTTATAACCAACCATGAAGGGAATTTTTTAAAGAGAAATTTTTATTTTTAAATTTCCGGAAACAAATTAGGAAGTTTTAATTTTGTGATTAAAACTTTCTTTATTTTGAGGGAATAAGGTGGCCGACCATTAGAGGTTTGATAAGGAAATTTTAATTAAATTTTTCTTCTTAAACATTAGCAAGGAATATAAAGAAATTTTATTTATAAAACTTTCCTTATTTGCTAAGACCAAGGAATATAAAAGAGAGGGTAGAGGTGCCTCTCCTCATAACATATAATCTAGGATTCCTCTCTTCTATTCCTTGGTGGTGTGGCCGACTCTCTCATCCTTCATCTTCTCCTATTCTTCTTCCTTGGTGGCTGACGGTATCTCATCTCAAGGAGCTTGGTGGTGGCCGGATCTTGTTAGAGGAAGAAGGAGAGATAGGAGGCTTTGTTTCTTAGCATCCCTTGGAGCTTAGTTGGTGGTCGAAGTTCTTCATCTCTAGGAGTTTGTTGATTGGCCCAAACTTGCAAGGAGAAGAAGGAAGCTTGGGTGGATTCTCGTCTCGGTAGATCGTCGCTCACATGACGTCCGAGATAAGAAGAGGAATACGATAGAAGATCGTAAGGTCTATAAGCTACAAAAGGTATAACTAGTTGTTAGTTTCCGCATCATAACTAGTTCATCCTTTTGTTTAGATCTTGAAATACCAAACACAAGAAGCTAGTGATTCTAGGTTTCAGATTTTTTATTTGAATTTGTGTTTCTTTTATTTTTTTCGAATTTGTGATTCGATTGTTCTTTTTGGTTAAACCTAAATTTATTATAAGGAAATTAAATATTAAATTTCGTTGAGAGGCTTTGTCTAGGAAGTGGTGGATGCTCTCATACCCAAGAAGGCCTAGTGTCTCGCCATGTTTAACCTGGAAGCCAATCTCTGAAATTAATATTTAATTGAATTTGTAACATGGGTAGATTTGGATCAATAATGTTAAGCATCGTTTGCGATCCAAGTCCAAACCACTAAGAATAGATAAGTTGAATTTAGAATCAATAATGTTAAGCTCCTTTTGCGATTCCAAGTTTAATTTCTAAAGAACACAATAGGTTGTTAGGAAAGGTTCAGGATTTGTACAAAATTTTTGTACAGGGAAATCGGTACGATATTCAGAGTAACAACCGACATTGTGGGCATCCATCATGGATGCCTACAAAATCTTGAGGATTTATCTAAACTAAAATTAGATGAATTTTTCTGTAAATTAAAGCTACATGAATAGACTAAAACTAAACCCGAGAAAGATATTGCTCTTATTATAGGAACATCAAAAGAAATTTCTGGAACTAAACTAAAACCTAAAGTTGAGTCTGACCCAGACTCAGACGATAAAGAATACCTGGTGAATCTGGTAAGAAAGATGTTCACTAGAAGAAAGAAAAACTTCACCAAAAAGGACATGCAGAAGATCAACTCCACTTCAAATTCAAATAATAACAAGACAAACATCACGTGCTTTAGATGCAACAAGAAGGGATATTACAAGAACAATTATCTAAATTTTAAAAAAGAAGAAAGTCCTCAAAGCAACTTGGGATGAATTTTCCACGAAGGAATCGGACGGTGATGAACCGAGGCACACCAACTACCTCGCACGGATGGCGTACTAACCAGAATCAGAAAGTGAATCAAAAAATGGGTCTAAACCCGAATCGAGCCATGAGTTCGCACTCGTTTTTGAAGGTTTCGATGAGGTACAGTATATCTTAAGTAAAAAGTTTTTTAAAATTATTACATGCTTACATAAGAAATTGACTGTATCTGAAGATTAAATAAATGAATTACGAAAAGAAAATAGAATACTTAATGAACAACTAAATTCAATCAAACTCAACAACTGAGTCGATTCAACCTGAAATTCTGATTCAAGTTGCACAAATTGAGGAGGACAATTTCAGATTAAAAAATGAAGTATTTGAACTAAAATAACTATTAGAAAAATTCACAACTAGATCTAAGTATCTTGATATGATACTTGGATCACAAAGAGTTGTATACAATAAGTTCGGACTCGGATACAAGTCCAGCTCAACCAACAAAACTTTTGAATCTTTAATCAATCAACATAAAAATCAAACCAAAGTATGGATTCCGAAAGCATACTTAACAACGCAAATAGGAATCAATCAATACTATGTACCTAAGATTAAAACACATAATCTAAAATCAAATAAATTAACCTTAAAAATTAAACCCTCTAAACTAAAATCAGTAACGTTAACCAAAGCAACAACTAAACCTAAATTAAATAAAAATAAAATTAATCTAAACTCAAACTATAACCAAGTCCATTATAACTATAAAACAAATCGACACAAATCCAAAACCTAAAACCCAAGTCCAATAATTCAGGGGAGGCTCCAAACTAGTTGACACCTCTAAAATCAATAACTTACCCAAGAGATTGACTAGGACTAGTCCAAAATGGGACAAAAGTTTAACTTGATAAATAGTACTGGTGAAGTTTTTGATGATAGTAGGTTAGGGATACTCTGTCTATATATGTCTAGGAAGATATGACTTTGACCTAGTATATTTGGCTTAGTGGAACTAACTGAAGCTACTCCTTATGAATCCTAACTAGTTAGACTAGATCTAGATTTTTATATTAAATTCAGTGGATAGGATTATTTGAAAAATTTCGAAGACATGGTTACTCTAATGATTTTTGAAAATATAAATCGGGTGAGATAATTAAGGATCCAAAATTAAATAAAAAATAAAATTTAAATTTAAATTAAACTTAAAAAATTATATATATATATATATATGCAGTCAAAATGAGTTAATAATAACTCTTATCTTATATAGGAAACTAAGTGGATATTGGACAATGATTGTTCCAGACATATGACTGGGGATCACACCAAATTCACTCGACTCACATACAAAAGCTTAGGAACAGTTGCCTTTGGAAACAATGACAAACTTAAGGTAATTAGGATAGGTAATATCAAACTCAAAACTGACTTTATTGTTATAAAAGTATTACTTGTTAATAATTTTAAATATAATTTACTTAACATCATCAAGTTGCATGATTCAGGTATTGGGATGTATACTATAAGCCTAACTTTTGTATGAACATCTGTTTTGAAATATTTTGAAATGAGAATCAATTTGGTCAAATGTTTGCATTTTATATTTATATATATGTCAATGCAGTTGTCTATTTAATTTATATTATAGATACATGGTGTGTGGTGCCACACAGATGATCATGTTATCGGTTCCTTATAAATTATAAATAGTAGCTCACAACCAAGATACATTCGGGCAAACCATTGGAACGGTTGTAGTGTAATTTGGTATTAGTCTGTCTTTACTATAAAATTACACTAGTACACTATGTGTGTATTTAGCAGGACCGTTTGAGGTTGTTCGATTTGTGCTGACTACATAAAAGAATAAAATCTCTGTTATTATGGATGTGCGCCCTCTTAATCCCTATATAATAACAAGCATGTATACTTAGTATTTATTTCTTTAACTTATCAATAGGTGAGATTTATTCATTAAATCAATAGGTCCGATGAGTTGGGAAATAGTACTGTTTATATGGTGTGTTGTTAATTATAGAAGAAATCTGTGTCCTAATTATTTAGGTTGATGATGCCCCCTTGAGGAGCTCATAAGGATTATCATGTAAACCCTACAGGTGGACTTAGTCCGGCATGATAATAAAGTTGAGTGGTACTACTCTTTGAATCAGATGTTAATTAATTGAGTTGTCAGTAACTCATTTAATTAACGGGCATACGATATCTTAAACACAGGGAGATTAACACACTCATAATAAGAAGGAGCTCATATTGTAATATGGAATTGGTGCGGTAGTTCAATAATAATCCTTTAGTGGTATGGGTTATTATTGATGGACTTGAGTTGAGTGTTCGGGCCGAACACAGGAACCCCAAGCCTATCAGGAGGTTTAAACCAATTATTCCTCTATGTCCCTGTTGTAGCCTCTATATAAGGCATCACATCCACCCATTCAAGTAGTTGTTGGTTTTAGTTTTCGGCGCCACCTCCTCCTCTTTACTTCCCTAGGGTCAGCGACACCTCTTTGCTTTCCTAGGGTCGGCAGTCCTCTTCTCCTTGCTAAGGGCCGGCACCACCTCTTCTCCTTGCTAGGGGTCAGTGCCTCCTCCTTTCTAGGGGTCGACGCCTCCTCCTTGCTAGGGTCGGCGCCTCCTCTTGTTCTCTTTGTGGATAGCGGCTTGGAAAAGAAGAAGAAGAGAAGAAGGTGCCCCATCCTAGCTATTCTCTTGGTGGTCGGCGGTTTGGAAACAATGAAAGGAAGGGTGTTTGTTATCTTGGTAGATCGTCGCCCACATGACGTCCAAGAAGAGGAGAGGAATACAACAGAAAATCAAGAGGTCTTTAACTACAAAGGAAAGGTACAACTAGTTCTTTGATTCCGCTGCGTAATTAGTTTAGTTTTCTTTGTATCTATTTTGAATACCAACATAAGAGGCCAGCGATCTTGTACTTCGATCAAGGTGTGCTTTGATCCGTCAAGAACTTGCTTGATTAATCAAACACATGTCTGATCGAACATGCGGGTTGCTAGGAAAATTTCTGTACTTGTACAATTTTTGTACAGGGAAATTGAAATAGAATGGAATTCCAGTGCTTTCAAGTGGTATCAGAGCATGTTTTCTGGTTCTGTGTGATTGGTTTTCAGTTAAATTGTGCACTGCTCATATATAAGTTTAGGCAGGATAATAGTAGGATGTGCAAGAAATATTAACTCTGTGGTTGCAGGCATCCTAGGTCCAACTATTATGGCTTTTCGTGTTTGTGTATGATTTGAACCCTCGGGCATGTCGAGGTTGTTTTGTGTGCATGATTGTAATAATTATATACAGTCGGTTGCTGTATTATTATTTTTTTTACATTCTGTTCGATCTAGATTACATATAAATTCCTTTGTGGAATATAGGATCGATAAATGTAATTTTTTATTTCTTTTGTTGCGGCTTGTATCCTTGCTATGTGTGGTGTTATTTTGAGGACCAGAGGTGTAGTGAAGAAGGAAGAAAGATAGACGCGACGTCTTGATCCATTGGCGGTATATTGGAGGACAGCGATGGATGAGGCCATAATAGTTGGAAATATTATTTTCATATTTATTGCCTTTATATGCTAGTTTTATGTACTATGATGTTGTGTGCTATGATGTGTGGGCATGTTAAAATTCCTCAATTTAAATAACTAAGTAAGAGAGAGATTATTTAAATAAATTCCACGGTCTCCATTACTGGTTTGTAAGTGATGCATTCAAACTTGCGCATTGGCTTTAAGTGCCTTCCTCCATATCGGATGAGTTTATCTCCGGATTACTAGATCAAACTTCCTCTATAGATGATTATAGGAAATTATTTAGGTATGCGTGGTCTTCTCCATCTGAAAGGACACAATCCTAATTAATAAACTAAGTATTAAGTAACGGTATATACTTAAGTGCATTTAATAGTATCCTCCCCATCGGAGTCACTGCTATTATTCGTGTGACCGAAGATGAACCAACTATTAATTTTATTTGTCATAAAGTTAGGTTGACAAGATAATAAAATTAATGGGTAAAGCCTCATCTTACAAATGTTTGAATTAGTATACATCCACACTATCGTGGCATACAAAATTTACGGTGTTTTGAGGTGTTGGCGAATTTAAATTAAATTGTTTGAGGAATCAATATTATTTTAAATTCTAAAGTTTTGACCAAATATTTTATTTTGTGATTCTCAGGATTTCAAAATGGCTTTCAATCCTCTTTCTATTATTTTAAAAGAAAATAAACTTACTGATATAAATTATATTGATTGGAAACAGAACTTAGGTATTGTCTTAACTGCTGAAGAATACAAGTTCGTACTTTTTGAGGTTTGTCCTAGCGTGCCTGATAAGGATTTTAGTGAAGAGGAGATAGAGAGACATAGGAAATGGGTCAAGGCAGATGAGATGGCGCGGTGTTACATTTTGGCTTCTATGTCATATGTGCTGCAACATCAGTATCAGGTCATACCCACTACCTATGACATGATGCTCAATCTCAAGGAACTCTTCAACACCAGAATCGGGCTGCCAGGCAGGAGGCCATGAGAAACTTAATGACGACCACCATGACTGAGGGAACACCCGTGAGGGATCATATCCTCAAGATGATGGCTCATTTGAATGAGATGGAAATCCTTGGAGCTGAAATTGATAGGGAAACCCAGGTCAATATCATTCCCTAAATGCTGCCCAAGAGTTTTAAGCAGTTTCACCTGAATTACAACATGAACAAAAGGGTTTATTCATTGGCGGAACTTTTGACAGAACTCCAAGTGGCAGAAGGGTTATTTCGTCAAAGTTCTCAAGTTCACATTGCTGAAAACGTTTCTGCCTCTAAGCCAAAAGGCAAAAAGAAGAAGAAGATCACAAGTTGGTTCGGCAAAGAAAGTGATTCGACCTTAAGGGACTGGGTCGTAGGCAAGTGTGAAGAAGCCGAAGGGCAAGTGCTTCACATGCAAGCAGTCTGGACATTGGAAGGTGGGTTGTCCTCGCAGAAAGGAGAACAATAAAGGTGTATCTTATTCATTAGTTGTTGAAACATGTTTAGCGGTGTTATCTACCAGTACCTGGTGTGTAGATACGGGAGCCACTTATCATGTCTGCAATTCATTGTAGGGGTTCCAGGAAACTAGATGACTACATGAAGGAGAGATCACCGTCTACATGGGCAATGCTACGAGAGTGACGATTGTTGCAGTGGGAGATGTTTATTTATCTTTTGATATGAATAAAACTTTGATTTTGAAAAATTGTCTTTACGTACCATGTTTTAGAAAGAACTTGATCTTAGTTTCTAAATTATTTATGGATGGATATTATGTTTCTTTTTATGACAAAGTGGTTGTCAAGAAAAATAGGGTGGTTATCTGTTCTGGTGTATTGATTGACAATTTGTGTACTCTTAATCCAATAACTCCCATGATACAACAAATGGAAATTAATAACACATCTTCTAATTCTAATAAGAGAAAGCAAACTTCGGAAATGAACCAAACATATCTTTGACATCTAAGGTTGGGTCATATTAACTTGAGTAGGATTCAAAGGTTAATAGCCGATGGATCTTTGGGTTCATTGGTAGTGGAAAACTTTTCGACCTGCGAGTCTTGCTTGGAAGGAAAAATGACCAAAAGACCTTTTAAGGCAAGGGGTATAGAGCCAAAGAAGTATTGGAATTGGTTCATTCTGATTTATGTGGGCCTATGACTATCCAGGCAAGAGGTGGTTTCGAATATTTTGTCTCTTTTATAGATGACTATTCAAAATATGGGTACATTTATTTGATGCGCCGCAAGTTTGAGTGCTTTGATAAGTTCAAAGAGTACAAGGCTGATGTGGAGAAACGTCATGGTAAAAGTATCAAGACACTACGGTCTGATCATGGTGGAGAGTACCGCTTACCCTCTGTTTGGATGGAGTGAGGGAAGGTTCATTAACGAAAGGGGAAGGGAGGGGAAGGAAGGGGAAGTAAGAGGAAGTAAAGTATTTAACCCCTCTTTGTTTGGGAGGGAGAGAAAGTTCATTAACGTAACATGGGTTATTTGTTTTGGAGAAAAGAAAGGAGAATGAAGGTTAAATCGATAAAGTTACAAAAATATCCTTACTTTTTAAATTAGACATTTTTCATAATAATTAATATTTATTTTATAAATACAAATTAGATATTTTTAATGATAAAATTAATTTTTATAGTATCATTTAGATTATTTTTTTAATAAAAAATTAATATTTTTATACTATTCATAACAAAACAATGAATTACCGATAATCAAGTAATTAAATGAGAAATAATGGAAATAATAATTTTAGAAATCTTAAATAAAAAAATTTGAAAGATAACGCTGATAACGAGAATTCCTATTCTTTAAAAATTTATTAAATTTTGATGGCAAAATTAAAAAATAGTAGATATCCTCTTAAATTTTTTCGGTAAAATTGGTTTCTCTCTTCAATTCAGTTAGAAGACGTGTCGAATCCCCTCCTCTTATGATCTGGCAGCAAGCGAGCTATGAAGAAGGTGAGGAAATTGGACTCCGGCGACATAGCAAAATTAGAAATTAGAAAATTTCTTAAACTATTAAGAACAGGGATAAAATTGGAATAAAAAATCTTTTATTTTACCTTCCCCTTCCTTACACCCCAATTCGGGGTGTAAGAAAATCTCTCTTTCCATAGGTAACGAAGGTTAAAACTTACCCTTCCTTACCTTTCCTTTCCTTCCTTCACTCCTTCCCAAACAAGGTTCAAAGTTTCCCTTCCCCTTATTTCCCCTTCCCTCCTTTTCCCTCACCTCCTCCCAAAGACACCATTAGGAGAGTTTAGGAGTTACTTATCAAAGGTCGGGATTCAATCTCAATTGTCTGCACCTGGTACACCCCAACAGAATGAAGGAATAGGACTCTTATGGAAATGGTTAGATCAATGATGAGTTATTCAGAATTACCAAATTTGTTTTGGAGATATTCTCTGGAAACGACGACGTACATTCTGAACTTGGTACCTTCTAAGTCAATACCCTCTATTCCCACAGAATTGTGAAATGGGCGTAAGTCTAGTTTGAAATACATTCGGATTTGGGGTAGTCCAGCACATGTGCTAAAGGGAACCGTTGATAAGTTGGAATCACGTACAGAAGTTCGCTTGTTAATGGGGTATCCTAGAGGAACGAAAGGTGGTTTGTTTTATAGTCCTAAAGATCAGAAGGTCATTATTAGCACCAATGCTCGATTTTTAGAAGAGGACTATGTAATGAACCACAAGCCCATGAGTAAAATTGTTCTTGAGGAAATAAGAGAGGATACCAACGGTACAGGATGAGATACCACAAGTAATTGCAACACGTGTCATAAATGATGCACAATTACAGGTAGTGCCTATCATAGTGGAAGGGTTATTAGACAACCTGATAGATTCATGTTTTTGGGAGAGTCTTCGGACTTGATCCCTGGTGAACATGAAGTTGATCTCTGGACATATGATGAAGCACTCCAAGATAAAGTGCAGCATCTTGGCAAAGTGCAATGAACTCTGAAATAGAATCTATACATTCTAATCAGGTCTGAGAGTTTGTAGAACCACCAAATGGTATAAAATCCATTGGATGTAAATGGGTCTACAAAAGGAAAAGAGGAACAAATGGAAAGGTGGAAACCTTTAAAGCGAGGCTTGTTGCGAAGGGGTATACTCAGAAAGAGGGAATCGATTATGAGGAAACCTTTTCGCCGATAGCCATACTTAAGTCAATCCAGATTCATTTATCTATTGCTGCTCATATGGATTATGAGGTTTGACAAATGGATGTCAAGACAGCTTCCCTTAATGGAAGTCTAGAAGAAAACATCTATATGAAGCAACCAGAGGGATTCATTGCGAAGGGCAAAGAACATCTTATATGTAAGATCAATCAGTCTATTTATGGACTGAAGCAAGCTTTGAGATCTTGGAACATCCGGTTTGATGAAGTGATCCAGTCTCATGGATTCATTCAGTGTCCAGATGAGTCTTGTGTATACAAGAAAAGTGATGAAAGCGTAGTGGTATTTCTTGTACTATACGTAGATGACATTTTGCTCATTGGCAACAATATCAAAGTGTTGTCAGACGTAAGGATATGAATGTCCAAGCAGTTTGATATGAAGGACTTGGGAGAATGTGGATATATTCTTGGGATCAAAGTAATAAGGGATTGCAAGAAAAGGATGTTGTGCTTATCCCAAGCTTCATACATTGATATTATCCTAGCTCGTTTTAGCATGCAAAACTCCAAGAAAGGTTTTCTACCTTTTCCGCATGGAGTATCTTTATCTAAAGATATGTATCCTAAGACACCAAATGAGATAGAGGAGATGAAGGCAGCTCCTTATGCTTCGGCTGTAGGAAGCCTAATGTATACGATGCTATGTATGAGACCGGATATCTGTTTGTCGTGGGCATGGTTAGCAGATATCAAAGTAACCTAGGACCGGGACATTGGACTGCCGTAAAGCATATATTAAAATACCTGAAAAGGTCTAGAGATTATATGTTGGTTTATCAGGAAAATGATTTGCTCCCTGTGGGTTACACGGATTCAGACTTCCAATCAGACAGAGACAGTAGTAAATCAATCTCGGGGTATGTGTTTACTTTGGGAGGTGGAGCCATATCATGAAGGAGTATTAAGTAAAAATGTGTTTCAGACTCCACCATGGAAGCTGAGATGTGGCAGCCTCTGAGGCAGCCAAAGAAGTTGTATGGCTCAGAAACTTCTTGATGGACTTAGATGTGATTCCTAGTTTGCCCAAAGTTATCACAATTTATTGTGACAACAGTGGTGTAGTAGCAAACTCGAAGGAACCACGAGTTCATAAGGTAAGTAAACACATTGAGTGCAAGTACCACCCGTTACAAGACATCGTAAAATGAGGAAAGGTTATTGCCACCAAGATTAAATCAGCAGATAACCTAGCAGATCCTTTCACTAAGGTCCTTCCGGCGAGTGTTTTTAATAAGCATGTTGAGGGGATGAGAATCAGATGTATGGTAGCATTTATGGCAGCATAGTCTTTTTGTATAAGTGGGAGATTGTTGGGATGTATACTACAAGACTAGCTTTTGTATGAATATCTGTTTTGAAATATTTTGAAATGAGAATCACTTTGGTCAAATGTTCACATTTTATATTTATATATATGTCAATGCAGTTGCCCATTTAATTTATACTGTAGATAGCATGATGTGTGGTGCCACATAGAAGATCATGTTATTGGTTCCTTATAAATTATAAATAGTAGCTCACAACCAAGATGGATTGGAGCAAACCATTGGAATGGTTGTAGTGTAACTTGGTATTAGTCTTTCTTGACTATAAAATTACACTAGTACACTATGTGTGTATTGAGTAGGACCATTTGAGTTTTTTGATTTGTGCTGACTACATAAAAGAATAAAAACTCTGTTATTATGGATGTGTGTCCTCTTAATCCCTATATAATAACATACACGTATACTTAATATTTATTTCTTTAACTTATCAATGGGTGAGATTTATTCATTAAATCAATAGGCTCGATGAGTTGGGAAATAGTACTGTTTATATGGTGTGTTGTTAATTATAGAAGAAATCTGTGTCCTAATTATTTAGGTTGATGATACCCCCTTGAGGAGCTCATAAGGATTATCATGTAAACCCTGCAGGTGGACTTAGTCCGGCATGATAATAAAGTTGAATGGTACTACTCTTGGAATCAGATGTTAATTAATTGAGTTGTCAGTAACTCATTTAATTAACGGGCGTACGATATCTTAAACACAGGGAGATTAACGCACTCATGATAAGAAGGAGCCCCCATATTGTAATATGGGATTGGTGTAGTAGTTCAATAATAACCCTTTAGTGGTATGAGCTATTATTGATGGACTTGAGTTGAGTGTTCGGGCCAAACATAAGAAGCCCAATCCCATCAGGAGGCATAAACCAATTCCTCCTATAGGTCCCTGTTGTAGCCTCTATATAAGGCATCGCATCCGCCCATCCTAGTTGTTGGTTTTGGTTTTCGGCGCCACCTCCTCCTCTTTACTTTCCTAGGGTCAGCTGCACCTCTTTGCTTTCCTAGGGCCGGCGGTCCTCTTCTCCTTGCTAAGGGTCGGCACCACCTCTTCTCCTTGCTAGGGGTAGGCGCCTCCTCCCTTCCTTGCTAGGGCCGGTGCCTCCTCCTTGCTAGTGGCCGACGCCTCCTCCTTGCTAGGGCCGGTGCCTCCTCTTGTTCTCTTTGTGGACGGTGGCTTGGAAAAGAAGAAGAAGAGAAGAAGGTGCCCCATCCTAGCTATTCTCTTGGTGGTCGGCGGTTTGGAAACAATGAAAGGAAGGGTGTTTGTTATCTTGGTAGATCGTCGCCCACATGACGTCCAAGAAGAGGAGAGGAATACAACAGAAAATCAAGAGGTCTTTAACTACAAAGGAAAGGTACAACTAGTTCTTTGATTCCGCTGCGTAATTAGTTTAGTTTTCTATGTATCGATTTTGAATACCAACACAAGAGGCCAGCGATCTTGTACTTCGATCAAGGTGTGCTTTGATCCATCAAGAACTTGCTTGATTAATCAAACACATGTCTGATCGAACATGCGGGTTGCTAGAAAAAGTTCTATACTTGTACAATTTTTGTACAGGGAAATTGAAATAGAACGGAATTACAGCGCCTTCATCAGGATATAAGATTAGATTTCTATCTTCTGAATACTTAATTAAGCACATAGATAATTCTAACATAAATCTAAAGGGTTTAGGAAGGACAATATTTATGCAATTAACCTAACTATTTCTTCAATTAAATGTCACTTAACATAGAAAGAAAAAAGCTGGTTATGACATAGAAGAATGCCCCTCACAAACTTTAGAAATCTAACAAAATTAAAGTTAGAGGCTTACCAAAATTATCTAACTTAGACTCAATAATCTGTAATGCTTGTCAACAAGGGAAGCAAACCAAATCAACTCACAAATCAACAAATCAAACTCCAACAAATTCAATGCTAAAATTATTGCACCTGGACCTATTTGACTCCCATGGAATCAAATCATTAAGTGCAAGTCTTTACTGCCCAGTAATAATAGATGATTGCTCAAAATTTACTTGGATAAAATTCTTAAAAAATAAAGATGACACATTTGAAGTTTTTAGTAACTTTTGTAAACAAACTAAAAATGAAAAAGACCAAAAAAATAAACGAACTAGAAGTGATAAGGAGGTGAATTTAGGAATCATAATTTCAACATATTTTGTCTAGAAAATGGCTATCATCATGAATTTTTATGTCCTAAAATACCCCAACAAAATGAAATAGTTGAAAGAAAGAATAGAACTATACTTGAAGCCTCCTGAATAATGCTAAATGTATATCAACTTCCTAAATACTTTTGGCCAGAAGTTGTTAGTACAACCTGCTATGTACAAAATAGAACTACAATAAATAAAAATTATAATAAGACATCATATGAACTCTAATATAATAAAATACCCAATATCAAATACTTTAAAGTGTTTGGATGCCTAGTTTATATACTAAACACAAGAGAGAACTTAGGAAAATTTACCTCAAAAGTTAAAAAATGGAATTTTTATAGGGTACTCATTAAACAATAGAGGTTACATAGTATATAATAAAAATACACTAAGAATTGAAGAAATCATGAATGTAAAGTTTGAAGAGTTTAACCTTAACTTAGAACAAACTCATATTCAACAAATTGACTTTATTAGAGGCAACACTAGTCAAGGGGGAGCAAATGAAAACAAAGTCAAGAGAATGAAGAAGAACATCAACCATATGAAAATGATCAAACTAGAACCATAAGGGTTAACCCAAACCATCTATTTGAACAAATAATTGATGGCCCAGGCCTAAGAGTTCAAACTAGGTCAGCTTTAAGAAACCTAAGCCAAATTACCTTAATTTCTAACATTGAACCCAAGACAATAGAAGAATCATTAAGAGACCCAGATTGGATCTTAGCCATGCAAGAGGAACTTGCCCAATTTGAGAGAAATGAAGTATGAGATCTAGTTCCATTATCAGAACATAAAAAGGTAATAAAAATGAAATGTTGTTGAGCTATGCAACCCATAAGGGATTCAAATTATATCAAATGGATGTAAAGTGGACCTTTCTTAATAGATTAATTAAAGAATAGGTATATATAGGTCAACCCCCAAGGTTTGAGAACTTAGAACACCCTAATCATGTGTTCAAACTAAAGAAAGTCCTTCATAGTTTAAAACAGGCTCCTAGAGCTTGGTATGAAAGGTTGACATCAAAAAGTTTCAAACAAGGTCAAGTAGACTCAACCCTCTTCGTAAAAACAATTGATTAAGATTTTTTTATAGCTCAAGTCTATGTAGATGATATACTATTTGGGTCAACTAACTCAAAGCTTCTACAAGAATTTATAACGTTAATGGAATAAGAATTTGAAATGAGTCTAGACGGACAATTAACATTCTTCCTAAGTCTACAAATCAAACAAATAAACGAAGGAAACTATGTTTACCAACAAAAATATACACTTAACTCGAGAAATTTGGAATGGAAAATTCCAAAAATATTAAAACTCCAATGACCACCAATGTAACCCTAGACAGTGACCAAAATGGAAAATCTATAGACTTCAAATATTATAGAAGTGCCATAGGAAGCCTACTATATCTAACAGTTAGTCAACCTGATATTTTATTTGCAGTTAGTATGTGTGTTAGGTACCAAACTTGCGGTAAGGAATCACACTTGGTGAACGTTAAAAGAATCTTTAGATACTTAAAAGATACATCCAACGTAGGAATGTGGTACCCTAGAATAACTAATTTCAAACCTATAAGATACTCTGACTCAGATTATGTCGGCTGGAAACTAAATAGTAAAAGTACAAGTGGTGGTTGTCAACTACTTGGATCATCTCTTATCAACTGGTTTAGTAGAACTACTGAGGCAGAATATATAGTAACAGGAGAATGTATTGAACAACTACCATGGATGATGCACACCCTAAAAGACTTCAACCTAAACTTTAAATACACAAAAGTGTTAATTGATAATATTAACTTAATCAACCAAACAAAAAATCCAGTGTATCATTCCAGAACTAAACATATTGAAATTAAGCACCACTTTATTAGGGATCATGTCACTAAAGGAGATATTAAACTCAATTATATTGAGTCTAAATCAAACTTAGCTGACATATTTACCAAACCACTCCTTGAAAATGAATTTAGCAATTTACGTCGATAATTAGGAATGTGTTTCATACACTAGGCCTGCTATTTTTAAAATAATTTTTGAATAATTTGCAAATTCTAGGAAAACTTTCTTACTTTTACTTTTTAAGAATTCCCATTTTCTTAATATTTCAAAATCAATTTTAGCCTTAGTCTAGAACAAATTTAAAGAAAGCATGTTCCTATAGATCTAGGATTTGAGCATCTCACAAATACACTAGGCCTCCCTTGATTGTGTATTAAAAAAATTTAGAATGGTGTGAGATGTATAAGCAAATTGCCTGAACTTATGATGCTTATATCAGTGCATCGGCACAAATTTGGGCGAACAATACCAAAACTACAGTGATCAAGTTAAGTAATCCATCTTAGTCAAACACTAATTGAACGTATTAACTTAACTTGACTAACCAAATAAACACTGCTATCTTTTGATAGACAGTTAGTAACGAACGGTTAGACATTTAAGGATAATTTTTAGATAATTACTTTCCTTAAATACATCAGGTTCAAGGGGAGAATACTTTCAAAAATATTTTTTGTTATTTTGATAATTTACAAGCATTTTTGAAAAATTTGTGGTGTCACGCCCTAGGTAGTCCCTGCCAGAAGAAATTTCGGCAGCATCTCCCCTGTACGGGTGATAATATGAATCTCAGAATACATATATCCATCCATCCATCGGCCCACACGGCCGGAACAATACAATACAAACACTATAACAATCCACACAGTTTAATATACAGCCTCCGGTTGTCAACAAAATTTACTAAAAGAAAAGACGATATAGAAATCATCGCAGATATATGTAAATCCTACTCCACTCCAACGAAGAAATGAAATCCACGAAGTAATGAAAATATCCGCAGCGGAAAACAAAAGTAGCGAACCCGAATGTTCAACATAAAGTCCACAATACAAAACCCACATCACCGATATATGCTTAGAAACCCTAACAGAAATCAACAATAAGGAAATCCTCGCGACAAGGGGGGGCTAGCGACTGGAATATCCCCCGACGGCATCAACCTGAAAGGTAGTAATATAACGGTGTGAGTCCAAAGAACTCAGCAGGTAATCCAATAGATATGTACAGCAACATATAACTACCAGCAACAATCCTACGGTACAGTATCCTAACAGTATAACATATAGTATAGTATCCTAACAGTATAACAGGTATGCATAACTGAATAAACTGCAGTAACCAACAATAAGCATGTAATACAATCTACTGCAAGAATAATAAGAAATGCATAACTGAAATAAACTGTACTCACCTGCGAGGCTTGTGCAACTGACTATGAACATACACAGATAAAAATAGTCAGAGCAAAAGCATATAACCTGTATGCATGTCAATCATATGCAATCACCAAAATACATCAATCACAAATAATGCAATCTGTGTATATGATGTAAATATGACATGGTCACCCCTGACGCCAGTCAGGCATCTCACACACGATGGTGAGACCGAGTGGGTAGGGCTGTGACACCGTGCACTCTGCCGTCACTACCTCTGAAGAGTGGCCGAGTGGACGGGATGCTGTCAGAGTACACTTATCCTCCTACCTCAAACATAGTGAGGGAGCGCAATGCTCTCATCTCCTGGTACGCAATGACGGGGAGGGACCCTGGCATGCTACCACGTTGTCATCGTACTACCCATGAGCACCCCAGCGGAGCACCACCGAGCAACCTACCATACACACCCTGAGTGTTGTGCCACTACCCGTGCAGTGGTCACGTGTGCAGAGGTCCATGTAGCCGGTCGACGAGCTCAACAATAATGGAGTCGTCAATCGCCCAGCATGCAAACATGTGATATGGTGCATGTGGCTACAACATGTCATACTTGAACATATCCTCCTCCATATGCGTAGGTGCCAAAAAGACAAAGGCATATATAACAAGGATAATAAACAACATGAATCCAACATCACATATCCAATATATCTATTAACTAATCCAGTATAGAGAGAAGCACAATAAATACCTCTATCTCTATGAACACAGATAAACATAGCCAGAAAGAAAAGCATGTCAGACTAATGTATAGCAGATAATAGTAGAAGCATGTATCAGGTATCAACTAAACTAAACCCAAGGAATTGAAAGTGCTAAACTACCAATCACTAGTAATTATATATAAACTATACATATCATAAGACAATATCGAAAAGATAAGTCAAAGGGTACCCGCCTCGAATATAAGGTACAATCAAGCAATCCAAGGTCAAGATGCTCGTCTCAAATCAGAGTCCTACGTCAAACAATATATATATATATATATATATATATATATATATATATATATATATATATATATATATATATATATATATATATATATATATATATATATATATATATATATATATATATATATATATATATATATATATATATATATATATATATATATATTTTATTTAGCTAAATCTAAATGAATAGCTAAATAAAAATCCCTAAAACTAAACTAGGGGAAAACCCTAATTACATCCAGCTCAACCTACCTAATTAATCTAACGATCAATTAGGGTTAGTTACCTAATCCCTAATCACCAATTAGATTAGTAATCCAAAGGTTGGCTAGGGTTAATTAGCTTAACCTTAATCATTCCATTAGAATAATTCTAAACAAAATAAATCTACACATGATCATGTAATCCAATTATCCCTAATTCAATATGATCTACAACCAAAATAAAAAACCCTACACCATACCTCAACATCACAGCCCCCTGTTGATGCTGGAACAAAGTGTTCTGCTAGATGGAGTGGCTGCCGGAACCAAGGAAAACTCCACAGCAAGAACAGAACCTCACCTCCTAATCGGATCAAGAAGGGTTCAATCAATGGAGATCACGGATCACACAATAAACCTTCAAGTCTCTGCTCGACAACTCAATTGATCCCATCATCTTCAACCGAAACCTAAACCAACCACAAGAAGATGACCAATCCGATCAGGGAAAGAATCCAGCACAAGAAGAGTCAATTCCAAAAGAAGAACCCTAATCTAGCTAAACCCTTGAATCAACAAGGATCCAGTGATGAATCAAGAGCCAAATCGGGAAGAGGGGTTTTCGGTTAAGGCTAGCTTACCCACGCCGATGATCGAGTGGCACAAATCCGGACTAGGGCACCTCTCCAAGCTTCGGTGGACGATTGGTTGGGAGTCGACGCGAGATCTGGTCCTTCACCGTGCCCTAGCCGCAACACCTTCGGCGATCGACCGCAAGATCCGCCGAACAGCAACTCCTCGGCCGATTACAGTCTAGAGAGGAGAAACACCGACCGGATCTGAGCTTAAGGTGTCGATGCCGGCAGAGGAAGGATCGCCGGAGCTGGAGCCTTGCTCTCGTCGCCGTCGCTCGTCCGCGAGAGAGAACAGAGAAGACAGAGAGGGGAGATCGGGGAAGAGAGAGTCGGGAGAAGAAGAATGCTCGGGTTCGGCGATTTGGGGAGGAGAAAAGAAATAAAGGAAATGAATTTATAATTAAAAATATTTCTTCACTTAAACAGGTATCCCAAACAGGCTTTATCCGTACCCGTAATTAATCCCCTCAAAACCCGTCATACGAGCTCCGAAAAATTCCCAGAAAATTTCTAAAAATTTTGGAAAAATTTTATAAGGTTATTTCTCAAATAACCCTATTATTTAAATTTTTCGATATCTCACATGTGGTCTTTGAATGAATATCTTCCTAAAATAATGTCATGTTCAAAGGGAAGATAATTGAAGCATAATTTTATTTTGAAACTTTCTAAAAATTCTATTTTTGAAATTGAAAACTGTGTTTGAAAACGGTTTTAAAATCTTTATTTAAATTTTTTCTCCAAAATAACTTAGGATATTGTTGTTTAAAACTTTTGAAAATATTTCTAGCTTTCAGATTCTTATTGCTTTAAAAATATTTCTAAGTTAAAAATTGTTGTTTCAAAAATATTTTGTATAGTCCAAAATTTATGCTTAAAATTCATGTTTTAAGGGTAATTTTAAAGTATTGAAATAGCATCTTTGTGGAAAATTATTTGCCTTGAGAAATACATAATATTTGATAGTTTTGAAAAATTAGATCATTTTTTAAACCTGAATAATTAGTTTAACAATTACTTTGAAAATATCATGGAAGTTACTTAAACTTTAAAACCTTAACAGTTATTTTGCAAAAGTTAGTTTTCACAACTTGTTAAACACTTTGTTAGACTTCTTTCAAAATCAAGTGCAATTTTTTCTCTCTTCAATAAACCTGAAAATTTTGTACTAATTTTGCCAAGGTCTTACTACTTTCCCATACTTAGTTTGCATGACTTACTATATTTTTTTTCTCTCTGCGTAATTTTTGATGAATGTCAAAGGCAGAGGGTTAGGGTTTAAGTTAGAAATCCAAGAAAACTAGAAGAGCTTAACCCTAAAAATGATCAAGAGAACAAACTAATTTCCTTACTTTAGACTTCTCTTAAATCATTTTATTTATGTTTTTGCATATTTTTCCTAACTTTAATTCAGGTTGTTATTTCATAAAAAAAGGGAAGATTATTGGTACAGTTTTCACTAACAATCTAACTCAGGTTTTGATGAATGACAAGTGAGTTAAGTTAGGTGTCTTTGTGATCTAAGTAATTTACTAAGTGTGCAGGAGTTGACAGATTTTAAGACCTGACACCAGGCTAAAATCTAGCTAGGACCGTGGGACCATATAGCTGGTGCGAAGTCTAAATAGGTCAACAGGCCGACCTAATATTTGGCGGGATGTCCGGATGGATCGGTGGGACCTGACAACCGATAGAAGTCCAGTTAGGTCTACAGACCTAACAACTGGCATAAAGACCTGGTGGGTCATGAGGCTAGTCAACCGACTACGAGTTGGTAAGTAAAGGTAAGTCACTAGAGGATAGTGACTCGATGATGACGCGTCTCGGTTGAGGGACAGTAGGTGGCGGTCCAGTTTAGGTCCATTTCAGATCCCTAAACTGAGGCCTTGACTAGATCCTGATTTCAGGGAGACAGGATCTAATTACTACTCAGTATTATTATGCTAACACTTGTATTACATGTTATTATTTAATTTATTGGACTAACACACCTTGCAAAGCACGAAGAGCACAAAAAACCTCGAATGAATAGTACCTGAGGTGCCTTCTAGGAGATGGAAGGTGCCTTCATGGAAGGCGCTTTCTGCAGGATAAAGTTCAAATTTTATCAAAGATAAGGACTGCTTATTCAGGATCAGACTTGCCACATTGGAGGTGCCTTCAAGGCCTTTAAAGGCGGCTTCCATACTCAATAAAAGGAATGCTTGCCCAAGCCATGATATCAATCACTCATACGAACTTATACGCTTTCAATTGGACTTCCGACTGCTCTGACTCCCTGCTACTGCTTTAAAGAAGTCTGTTTGCCACCAAGTTGTGCTTCTGAGTCATCCAACCACTTCCAGCAGACCGACAGTAACACACGAGAGTGCTCTAAAGTTTTGGTAAATTTAAATAGTGTTGCATTCTTTGTATTACTATTTTAAAAAGGGAAGTGTAGGCTACTACACTATCCCAATCTTTTATACTCGATCCCCTCTACTGGTGGTTTCACAAGAGGTATTTAGTGGATTACCCATCGATAGGTCCACAGGACCTGAGTCTTAGAGTAGAAGTCATTGAAGGCTCCGAACTAAGTAAAAATCCTTGTGTTTGTGCTTCTTTCATTTCTATCTACTTCTTTTCTGCTGCATACTTTGTTTAAGAACAAAAAAGACAAGTTTTTCAAAATCACGTGATTCACCACCCTCTCATGAGTGACTTGATCTTGTAGGATCGAAAGAGTGCGATAGAGGGGGGGTGAATATTGAACTTTTAAAAATCTTTTCTTTTACTCATTTAAATTAAAGTCGTGCAGCCAAAAATAGAGAACAGGTACGGTTACTTGGTTTGGAGCTTAGGTCAACTCCTACTCTAAGGCCAACGATCCTTGATCGTACCGGTGGGCAATCCACTAAGACTCTTCTTTCCAAAAATCTCGGAAAGAAGTGTGCGTACAATATGCAAGAATATAAGATAGTAACAGACTACTATCTTATATGACTTTAAGTACAATGCAAAAAATAAAAGTATACCGACAGTATATAAAAGTTGAAGCTCGGTCGGCACTTGAACAAAGTATTTGCTTGTGTGTAGATGAATTGCAGAGCAGTAGCACGAACAGTAGCAGTTAGCACAGAGATGAACTTTAAACCCGACAGATTTCATTTTTGAGCCTCGGACCTTGAGCTTAATTTTTTAAGAGTCGTCGACATTCGGTCGACCAATCCCCAGGTTTGGTCGACCAATCCCCAGGTTCGGTCGACCGAACCCGCTCCTTTCCTTCTTCGCTGAGATTCGCTGAGATATGATCTTCGAGCATTAACTGATCTTTAATGGTTCGGTCGACCGATCTCAATATTCGGTCGACCGAACAGTGACCTTCCCTGTTCGTCGAGATCTTGAATTAATGCGCCATTAATGTCTTCACTGTTCGGTCGACCGATCCCCTAGTTCGGTCGACCGATCAACCAGTCTTCCTTCTTTTCTTCGGCTCGATTAGCTTGCTACCATGTCATCATTGTTCGGTTGACCAATCCTCTGGTTCGGTCGACCGATCAGGCCGAACTTGTGAAACAGTGTTAGAAAATAATCTTGCAAAACAGATATGTCACGCCCCCAAAGGAGTCCCTGCCAGACAAAAATCCGACTGCATCTCCCCTGTACCGGTGACAATATGAAGCATCACTACAAACAAAATATACATCAGCGACATGCGGCTGGAATATTTATATACACAACCACGCAGTTATAATAACAGCCCACTCGGCTGGAATGAAACAATCACAACCACGCAGTTATATATAAAACAGCCCACACGGCTGTACTAAAACACAGCGGACACAAATTGAATAAATTGGGCCGTTACAAAACACAAATACAACACCAAAACCATAGGATAGCCACATGGCTATACACAAATACAATGCCAAAAATAAGAAAAGAATATACAAAAGAAAACAATCACGATCTTCGGATGTGACGTAGGACCCGGCAGACAGGATACTCCGAGCGACACCAACCATCTACAGGCTACCTGAAAACATAAATGTATACATGCGGTGGTGAGTATAGGTAACTCAGCGGGTAATAGAAAAGATAGTGCATGGTCCATAAACAACATGGAGATCACAAGTATACAGTCTCAGTAGGGAATAAAGAACATGATCATACTATCATAATCAATGCACCTAAACATATCTGACATAATAACCTGACATAAACTGTACAAACCACAACTAATATAATGACAGATACATACCCAATCTGGAATCGACACATGGTACAATGATCAGTAAACTCACCGGATCTGCAACAGATATACCTGTGACACCTATGCAATATAAGTACGACTGCATATACATGTAAAATAAATGACATGTATGCAGCATGGCAACCAAATGCAACAATCATATCGCAAACAAATGCAACATACCACAAACACATGCAACTAGTATCTATTAGGCATGTATGCAAATATATCTCCAAAGATGCACCGCGCATCAAATGCAAAAGTGCATGCATGCTCCATGGTCACCCCCGCCACCTCTCTAGACACCACGACCCCTGTATGGCCGAGAGGTTTGGGTCCGTGACAAACCGTACTAGCCTCCAGTACATGCAGCGCTATAGGCGCCCGAAGCGGACGGTCAGCTAAGTAGTTATCTAACTACATAGCTAAGGGTCCCTGAACACTCATAACTCAAACCCTCTGACTACTGTACCCTCAAGATCCACTACTCCAGAGTGGTCGAGGCTGATAGAACACTGAGCGGCTGAATGAGCATGACAGGACTAGCTCCACTCCTAGCTTCCACTCTCCAACAGTGGCCGAATGGGCAGCTATAAACAACCGACGACTCTCTCACCACAAGGGAGACAATAGTCGTCAGTATGCAATGAATGATGACATGATATATATATAATCATGATACGAACACCGTCATCATCCATGCAACTCTAAATCCACCTAAGTACCACAACATGAGTATAATCATCATGATAAATCCACACATCCCACCGAACACATGTACACAACTACACACGTATAATCAACCAAAAATCTCCAATAATCCCCCTGAACGCATATGCACAGATCGTAAATACAATCAACATGTATCCTCCAATAATAAACACATCAGACACGTGTACAAACCACAAACATACAATCAACATAACTCCTCCAAAAGTACATAACCAAACACGTGTGTACATACAACATGCAAATGTAGGGTCAACCTGATGACTCCCATAACACATACCAGGCTACATACAATCTACATTATGTACCCAATCAACATGGTAATACTAACAACCCGACAATCCCTACAAGACATACTCTACACGTGTAATCACAACAGAGTAGATATCAAGAGTGGAGACTGTATATGAATTAAATAGATCATCACAAGGGTCAAGCATAAGTATCATGCAGGAAAAACAGCAACCGATCAGGATATAAGATAAAGCAGCCTAAACCATCACATAATAGCCATGCACTAAGATCAAGAAAAACTACGTAGAGGCCAAGGAAGAAATACCCGCCTTAAAATGTATCCCGCGTTGAGACTCTCGTCCCGAATCTAAGTCCTGAAGAATCAATATATTTATATTTTATTTAGCTAAATTTATATGAATTAAATAGCTAAATAAAATCCCTAACCCAATAGGATCACTCTAATCAAAACTGATCTCTGACTAATCCCCCAAATCAACACATCCTTTAATCCAATAACAAATCTCTATCATAAATCTACAACAACCTAACATCATCATCAACAATTCCAATCCAATCAGAAATACCTCATTGATACATCACTTACCTTGGAAGGTTGTAGCTGATCCACACTCACAGCTCCCACCATAACCCTGCCAATAGCTACCAAAGCATTCATACATCAATCCTTCCAAAAATTTGTCCAAGAAGCAAAAATACAGCAATGTATCTAATGAATCCTACAATGTAACGACCACCCTTCTTACTACTACTACACTCTAAGGATGACCGTTACTTGACTACTAACTCTACTTAACCGGTATGATAAAAATATCACATGGAAACCCTACCGAAAAATTTCGGCAGAGTCTCCCCTGTACCGGTGACCATATCCGTAAATACATACAGAGTATACTCAGCCACAGGCGGCTGGAACATATATTTTCACAACCACGCAGTTTAATAAATCAAATCATGTAAGTAATGAAAAGCGGAAACATAACTTCCTACTACAAAATTTTCTTATCAACTTAATAAGAAATTAAGCTAAACAAATTCTTAAACTAAGTGAGTTCTTTAGCTAAGTCTCAAGGATCTCCATAGTCCACACATCACACACCGTCACAGCATCTCCTTGTCGCCTTCTTCCTTATACTTTAGCTTTTCCTTTATCTGCAGTAGGAGGAAAATAGTATCTATAAGCTAAAAGCTTAGTGAGCGCTATCCTACTCACAAAAACTCGATATGCATGTATATAAATAAAAACATGCTAAAACTGAATGCTAACATGTAAAGCTACTCATGCTCATAAATAGCAAATAAACTAACTGAAAAGCTAACATGTAAAGATAATCATGCTCATAAATAGCAAAGAAATTTAACTAACTGAAATACTAAACATGTATAGCTAATCATGCTCATAAACCAATAAAGGAATCATACTAACTGAAATACTAAATATGTATAGCTAATCATAGAATTATCATGTGTATCAATAAGAAACTGAATTGATATCTAGCTAAACTAATTAATGCTAAACTGAGTCTAACTTGTATTCACATAACTAATTTGTGAAGTTTTGAAAACTATTTATATAATAGATTAAAATAATAATCATCTGCTGATTGGGCCCGGCAATTGTATCCCTAACTAAACCCGGGATTGCAAGTTCAGAGTCTAGTAGCGTTTGCTAGGTTATCTAAACCTAGGGACGTGGGAGCCCAACCCAATGGATATCTAATCCGATACAGTGCCAAAAATAAAATCGATTTCATAGCTAATTTTCTTACCTTGCTTTAACTAGGTTATCCGAACCTAGAACTAGGTTATCCGAACCTAGAGGCGTGGAGCCCACCCATTGGACCGTAGTCCCATATAAGCAAGACTAAATAAGTTATTTTAAATGCTTCTGCATTAACTGAGCTATTAAAATGCCTCTTGTAGCATTATATTGAGCTAAGCATTTTATCAAGCACTTGGGGTGCACTAGAACACACTCTACGTACTGAAAATCTGTATACAAACACATGTAAAGCTTAATAAAAATCTGCATATTAAGTTTATCAAAATCTGCATACTAAGCTTATCTAAAATCTGCATGCAATACTTATGAAAATCTGCTTATTAAAAATCTGCATACTTTACTTATAAAAATCTGCATGCTATAAAAATAGAACTGCTCATGTTATTCCATTAGCAATTAGGAAACTAGAACAACTTAAGCATGCTGTGAAAGTAAAACAACTTAAGCATACAAAGAGATCTAACTATACTAAAATTCTGCACTATACTACTAAATTCTGCATATTATAAGCTTAACAAAATCTGCATACTATGTTACTAAATTCCACATAACATTCTGCCCTATCATGCTTAACAAAAACTGTGCTATATTACTAACCAAAAATCTACAGTACCTTTAATTACATACTTTAAGAACTAAACTACAATCAAGTATCCCACAGCATCTTCACCCACATTGTGACATTGTACACACCTTGCAACTAAACAAAGATTTGCTACTGAAAACTAGGAAAACATAACTGTTCTTCATGTATTGTAACATAACATACCATTCTGCAGTAGACTACAAAATCAAACTATATGCTTTAAAAGAAAACTAAACTCTTTCTTGTTCCTTGCCCAACAACAGGAATCTGAAATCTGTAACCCTTCTAATTTACTGATCATGCCCACAAGAATTCATGAACAAAAGGATTTGGATCCACATCTGAATTCTCTTAAGCTAGCTACGGCAGCAATGACAAGAGAAAGCCAAAATTAACTAAACTACAACACTAAATTCCGAACAGCATGTTTTAACAAGAGAAATCTAACTACAATAAATTTGAAACCTACTGAAACTAAAATTCCATGTAAACATGTTCACCACCGAGACTTTCATAAAGCAACAGAGAACTTTTAGGGCAAAACATGCTGCGGCAGAACTTCAAAAGCCTCACATTTTACAGGAAATAAAGGTCGAACTAAAGATTCAAGAACTACCCTTATTGCTCTAGGAATCCCGATTTATACAGCCTTCCGGAAACAAAGAAAGGAATCAAAACTCTTAGCAAACTCAAATCTCTGTACAGCATGTTTCAAAGCAAAGAAGGAGAAAACAAAGCTCGGAACAACTCCTACTGCAGGTGAGTAGCAACTCACCCTTGCTTTTAGGACTTACAACCGGAAGGGAGAAATCTAGGGTTCGGATGAAGCTTCAAATCCGGCGCCGGAGACGATCCCTAGTTCCGTCGCCTCTTTCGCCCGAGAGCACAGCTGCGCGCCGTCGCGAGCGTGAGAGGAGAGAAGAGAGGTTCGGGAGTTTTAGGTCACGGCTAATCAAGCCCTAAGTTCTCCCTTTATAACTCCAATATTTCTATTAACTACTCCTGCTTAAATACAACTTGATTCGGGTTTTATTAACAAACCCGCGGCTGGTCTGTTGGTTAAGCGAACCTCTGCTTCACCCGAGGTTCACGGTTCAAATCTCGGCTTGGACATTTTTTGTCGAAACATCTTTCGTTCAGTAAAAATACCAAACGAACTCCAAAAATTAGGTACAAATACTCTAAAAATTTCTAAAAATCTCTAGAATTTTTCTAAAGCATTTCTAGATTTTTATAAGGACTTTTAGAACTCGAAATAGGGAAAATTGGGTCGTTACATACAACCGGAATCACACTCACCTCAATTGATCCCAAATCAAGCTGCTGTTCACCACCAGGATCAAGAAAGAGGGATCAGAATTCATCCAAACAACACATCACTAACTCATTTCCAACAACAACTATGCACCTTACCTCTTCACCCGAGAGCTACCAAAGACCCCAGCCACAAGAATTGGAGAAGAAGAAGTTCTTCTCAAGGAAGATCCATCACTAGGTTTATCCGAAGCATCCTCATAGACCAGAACAGAGAGAGCACCATAAACGCAGAAAAATCCTTGAATTCATAGAATCTCTCGACCAAGCCTTACCTCAATCAATCCCTACAGTGGGTGTTGTGCGATCCACAGCCACTACGACGAGGAATGGGAGCTAGGGCTCCGATTCTTGCTTTGGTCCAAGATCGAGTCATGCTAGGGTGGCGTCGTGGGTCAAGAAGAAGGTTGCAGACCCGAAGCTAGGGCTCAGGAAGCGATGGCCAGCATCGGCTGCTCATGGATGTCCGGCGATCGGCGATCGGAGCAGCACAGGGTCGGCGTCGTGGGTTTGGGGATGAATCGCGAGGGAGAGGGAGGAAGAAAGGAGACTCAGCCGGCGTTGGGCTGAGATGCGTCAACACAATCAGACTGTCCACTATGCGGTGGCGCGACATCACCGGGAGAGAAATCGCCGGAGAGGACAGTGCATGAGGGAGAAGAGGAGAAATTCTCGGGGTTGAGGAGAATGACTCGGAAATTAGGGATTATAAACTTAGGTTTAGGTAATTAAAACCTAAGTTAATTCCTCAATCAAATCCCACTTTAATTGGGTATTCCTAACAGGCTTTATCCGCGCCCGCCGCTCAATCCCCTCAAAACCCTCGGTATAAGATCCGAAAAAATTCCCAGAAAATTTCTAAAAATTCTGGAAAAATCCCATAAGATTTTTTGTCCAATATTATTTATTATTATTTTACGATATCTTACAAGATATTAGCACAATAATAATATATCTAATGCATGAGTAATAGACAGTTCAACTGTCTTGATCTCAACTTGGAAATCTTCCCGATTTCTTCAGTTGGATCAACGACCTTAGGTTGTTCCCTTCAGGAGCACGACCTCACAGCCGCTCCTCCAATTGTTTACCTCAACCTCCCTGGCAAACTTTGATCCTCCAGATCTGTTTGGACTTTTCACTTAGCCTTAATCGGCTCACGAGGACTTTCTCTCGATCTTCGGTCCTCCAGACCTCTCGATCTCACTGCCAAGTGTCGGGTCCTCTTGACCCACTTGGTCTTTCCACCTGGGTTCCATGATCTGCTAAGACTTCTCTTGCTTAGCCTCTAACTAGGACTTTCCCGGTTTAGTAAACAGCCTGCACACTTAGTTAACTTGTTAGATCACAACAAGACTTAACTTGAACATTTGACAACATCAAGACTTAGATTTGATTCTGGTGCAACTTGCACTAATAATCTCCCCCTTTTTGATGTTTGGCAACTAAGGTTCAAAGTTAAGTTAAAATATGCAAAAATAAATAAGCAAGCATTTTTAATTTTAACTCTCCCCTTGAGTTAAACATCTCCTCCTGAATTCCCTGTGTCTCCACCTTTGACACACATCAAAAATAGGAGAAATAATCACACTTAAGTGAAGTTTGACTTTGAAAATTTATAAATGTAAAATATTCAAATAAGAAAAAATTGTAACAATATAGTGAAGTATAAAACATTTGAAAAAAAATCGTAAAGTAAAATTTTCAAAAGGATGAAAATTTGTGAGTATTTGAAAAGATTTAGTAACGTTGAAACTTGAAAAAAAATCGTAAAGTAAAATTCTAAAATAAATTAAAAGGTTTAGTAAAGTGTAAATTTTAAATTTTTTAACAAAGTTAAAATTTTAAGTAAAATTTTAGCAAGGTTAAAATTTTGAAAAAGTTTTAAAATTGTAAAGTAAATAATATTGAAAAGTTTAGGAAAGGTAAAATATTGAAAAGTTATTTGAAAAAGTATAGATAAAATTTTGAGAAATTATATTGAAAAATTACTAAGGAAAAATTTTGAAAAACTGTAAAGAAAATAATTTGAAACCCATAGATAAAATTTTGAAAGATTTCAAAAGTAAATAATTTTCAAAATATTTTGTTAAAAGAAAGAAAAAGAAAGGGTTTTGAAAATTTAGTTTGAAGCTCCCCCTAAAATCGATAATTTCTTAAAAGTCCAAGCATGGGTTAAAAGCTAAAAAAAATATCCTTATGATAAAATATCCAACCTTTGTACAAAGCTAACTACCACAAGATAGTAGTTATTGACTCGGGTTGGTCGATTTGAGCATTTGGGACTAACTAGGTTGTTACTAGCTAGTAAACTCAAATTGATCAATGTATATTGTTTAAAGCCTAGATTTATAGCGATGTACTGACATAAGCATCTGAAATCTTAAGCTAAGTTTTAAGCATCTCACATATTCTAAGTTGTACAAGCAAGGGATCCTACTGTGCTTATGAGATGCTAGCTGCTAAAACTATAGGATTATACAATTCTATGGTAAGATCTAGGCTACTCCGGAAAAATAAAATATTTTGAAAAATTTTTGAAAGCAAAATTTTGAAAGGGGAAACTTTACAAAAATAATTTTGAAAAACTACTAAGTAATATTTTCAAAAACATGTTAAGTGAAAAATAAAACTATTCTATAAAACACATTCCTAATTGTCTTTTTAAGTTACTAAAGTCAACTTCAGGTAAAGGTTTTGTAAATAAGTCGGCTAGATTAGATTTTGAGTCAATATAGTTCAGTTCAATATTTCCTTTAGAGATATGATCCCTAACGAAATGATGTTTAACTTCTATGTGTTTAGTTCTAGAATGATGTATTAGATTTTTAGTTAGATTTATAGAACTTATGTTATCAATATAGGTTTTCACATTTTTATAGTTTAGATTAAAGTCTTTTAAGGTATGGGGCATCCATAGCAATTGAGCTACACATTTGCCCATTGTTATGTATTCCGCTTCGGTAGTAGATAAGGCAACACAATGTTTCTCTCTACTGAACCAACTAACTAAAGAAGGTCCTAGTAGTTGACATCCTCCACTTGTACTCTTTCTATCTAATTTACATCCGGCATAATTTGAATCAGAATAGCCAACTAATTCAAAATATGAAGATCTAGAGTACCACATTCCTACATTAATGGTTCCTTTTAGATATTTCATTATTCTTTTAACACATGATAGATGGGACTCTTTGGCGCATGCTTGATAGTGAGCACACATACTTATTGCAAATAATATGTCTGGTCTGCTTGTAGTTAAGTATAATAGGCTACCTATAATGCTTCTATAATGTCTTAAATCAACCAATTTACCATTTGGGTCACTATCTAGATTAATGTTACTAGCCATAGGTATTTTTAGTGATTTTGAGTTTTCCAAACCAAAGTTTCTAAGTAGTTCTTTTGTGTATTTAGTTTGATGCACATAGTTACCTTCCTTAGTTTGTTTAATTTGAAGTCCTAGGAAATAATTTAACTCTCCAACTAAACTCATTTCAAATTCAGTTTCCATTAAAGTTATAAATTCTTTTAAGAATTTTGAATGTCTTGACCCAAACACTATGTCATCAACATAAACCTGGGCTATGAAAATATCAGAATTAAGGGTTTTTATAAAAAGTGTAGGATTAATTTGACCCTCCTTAAACCCTTTTGAATTTAGAAAGCTAGACAATCTTTCATACCAAGCCCTAGGCGCTTGTTTTAACTAGTAAAGTTCCTTTTTGAGCTTAAAGACATAGTTAGGGTTTTCTATATCTTCAAAACCTGGTGATTGACTGACATAGACTTCCTCTTTAATTTGTCCATTTAGGAATATGGATTTAATATCCATTTGATATAATTTGAATCCTTTGTATGCTGCATAGGCTAGCAACATCCTAATTGATTCAAGTCTAGCTACTGGGGAATAAATCTCGTCGTAATCTAGTCCTTCGACTTGACTAAACCCTTTGGCAACTAGTCGGGCTTTATTCCTTATGATTTCTCCTTGATCGTCTAACTTATTCCTAAATACCCATTTGGTGTCAATAACTGTTTTTTCTTTTGGTGGAGGTACTAGATCTCAAACATGATTTCTTTCAAATTGACCTAACTCTTCTTGCATTGTAATTATCCAGTCAGGTTCCGACAATGCATCATTTATGGTTTTAGGTTCAATTTTAGATATTAGTGCTATTTGACTTAAGTTCCTAAAGGTTGATCTGGTTTGAACCTTTAATTCAAGATTACCTATGATTTGTTCAATTGGATGATTAGGGTTTGATTTTATTGTACATGAGTTAGATTTTTCAGGCACTTTAGTTTGTGTTATTTGTTGTTCTTCTTTATTTATAGAACTATGTTGATTATTAGTTATGATATTATTTATATTTTCATCAAAAGTTACATTAGTGGTTTCTTCAATTGTTAAGGTAGATTTATTGTAAACTCTATAGGCTCTACTTGTAGATGAATAACCAATCAAAATTCCTTGTTGAGTTTTTGAGGTGAATGTTGGTGCAATATCCCTGGGTCAAGGTTGACCTAGTTGACTAAGCTTGAGTTGGCTCAAGTTTGAGTCTCTATGTTTGAGTTTCGATATTTGACAATACAGATAATACGTGGAGATTACAGGTGTAATAATCCGATTGGGGAGATTGCTGGAGCAATTCCCCTCTAGTTAGGGTTTGACCAGTCTGAGTTTGAAGAAGAGTCAAGTAGGTCAAGATTGACCGGATACTTGACTGGGAAGTCCTAGTGAGCGAAGCTAGGCAGAAAGAAAGTCCTAGTGAGTGAAGCTAGGCAGGTGAAAGTCCAGGTGAGTGAAGCCGGGCAGTGGAAAAATCCTGGTGAGTGAAGCCAGGTGAAAGTCCTAGTGAGTGAAGCTAGGCAGATTGAAAGACCTGGTGAGTGAAGCCAGGCATGTGGAAATCTAGGTGGGTCAAGGTTGACCGGACACTTGGTGTTTGGAAGTCCAAGTAGGTCAAAGGATTGACCGGATACTTGGCAAGAGGAAATCCAGATGGGTCAAGGATGACCGGACATCTGGTGGAAGAAAGTTCAAGTGGGTCATGGAGGACCAGACACTTTGCATGAAATGGTAAGTCCAAGTGGGTCAAGGTTGACTGGACACTTAGCGTGAGGAGAAAATGTCTGATGAGTCAAAAGATGACCGAACTCTTAGCGGTCGTAAGTCCAATAGGGAGTTGGCATGAAACTAAGAAGTTCGGGCGTAGTAAACTTCCGAAGGCCATAACTTTTGACTCGGATATCGGAATGAGGTGATCTCGAATGCGAAACGAAGATAATTTCAAGCTCTACACAGTTTTCTAGGTTTCAATCGATTGGTTGATGCGAATTCATGCAGAAATGGGCTGAATCGATTGGTAATCGATTGAAACTTCCACAATCGATTGGGAGAGTTTTTGAAAGAACAGTGAGTTTCTGAATCGATCCATTGATCGATCGGAACCTCCAATCGATCGGGCAATCGATTGAGAGGCTGGAAAATCACGCAATAGCTCTGGAAATCGCGCGAGACACGTTGAATCGATTGGGAAATCGATTCAAGTGTTTTCCAAGAGCAAAGAGGCACTCTGGATCGATCAACCGATCGATCCAAAGCCTCCCCAATTGATTGGGAGTAATCCAATCGATTGGGATTCGACTGTTGGCGCGGATAAAGCCGTTGGCGAGCGTTTTTCTACAAAGTTCTTCATCTCTTCTCCACGGGCGATCACAGCAGCTCTCCACAACGATCTTTTCTTCCTCACCACCAGTTCTTGAAGGTTCTTGGAGGCTCATCCAAGTCAAGAGGCGAGTTGCAATAACAAGAAGAAGAAGCTAGGGTTTTCATTGTAATCTTGTAAGATTCATTTGTATTTTGCTTCTTTCTTTCTCATTGTTGTATTGTGAGGTTGTAAGGCTTCTCTGCCTTCGATAGTTACCAAGAATGAGTGTTTTTATAGTGGAGGGTGCGTGAGTGTGTGGATCCTTGGACTAGTCACCTCTTATTGAGGTGGATACCAAGTAAATCCCTAGAGTTAGTGTTGTTGTTTGTGTTTCTTGTATTTCCACTGCACATCATCCCAAGAAGCGAGCAACGACGATCATGACGATTGCGATGAGCTATTCCCCCCCCCCCCCCCCCCCCTCTAGCTACATTTCAGTCCCAACAAGTGGTATTAGAGTGAGGTTGCTCTTCACCGGAATCATCGCCGGAAGGGGCAAAAAGCTAGAGGGTGAAGAAGTTGGGGCAATTCTACAAGTCGAAGACTTCATTCAAGAAGCTCAACTTCAAATGGAATTCCAAGATGGACTTGGATTCGATACAAGGGTGCATCCACCGTTCACAATGATGAGCTTAGATCTTTGGAAATCAAGGATCAAAAATTTCTTAATGGTGGAGATAGAGCAATGGTTTGCTCTCATGGAAGGCTTTGAAGCTCCAACAAGTTCAAAGGGCAAAGTTCTCAAGAGAAGCAAGTGGAGCCAAGAACAAATTCAAAGGAGTGAGGCAAATGATAAAGTGACCAAGCTTTTGGTCAATCTATTACCTAGCCATATTTTGGAGCAAATTGGAGAATTCAAGGATGGCAAGGAGCAAATTGGCAACGACTCATGAGATCCCCCCCCCCCCCACTGTACCAATCCAAAAAGAATCAAATGAGGGTGATTCATTGAATCAAGATCAAAAAGAAGAAGAAGAAGACTCCGAGGTTGAGAGGTGCTCAATATCGGAAGAAGAAGTCCTAGAAGCTTCATCCTCAAAGGAGTGCAACCAAAAGAGCAAGGAAGGAACATATTCCTTATTTCATGTACAAGAGGATGAAGAGGAAGATGAAGTCTCCACCTCTAGGATTGAGGGGGTGAGACCTTTGTTGACATCGGATCAAGAAGAAGGAGAAGTTTTTACATCCGAGTCAAATGGAGAAGAATATGTTGCATCCTCCAAAAATCAAGAAACATCAAATGGAGGAGCAAGTGTCATTCCTACACATGAAGGTAAAAATGGTTCAATTAAGAATAAAAATCATATTATATGTTTTGAGTGTAGGAAACATGGGCACTACAAAAGCAAATGCCCAAAATTGGCCAAGAAGAAGAGCCAAGTGGTACTAAAGGGCAAGGAGAAGCCCAAAGAGACTGCTCTTGGAACAAAGAAGAGCAAGGAGCACATTGTGTGTTTCTCTTGCAATCAAAAGGGACACTATTGTAGTCAATGTCCCAAGGGGAAGAAAGCAGTCAAGGCTCAAGGAGGAAGCACAACTCAAGGGGGAGCCTCCAAGGTAAAACGCAAGGTATTATTTGTTGAGTCTACCCCTTTAAATAATGGTAAAAAGCATGCTAGTTCTAATTTATATCATTTTAATGCTATTTACCATAAAAATAGGAAGCATGATAGCATTAAGGAAAAACATGTAGCTCTTCATGCTAAAACTACCACACCTAGGTATAGGAAGGTAGATAAAAATTTAGGCAAGAATTCTAAGGATTTTAGTTACAAACCTAAAAATAAAAATGCTCAAGGATTAAATGAAAAACCAAAAACTAAGGATTTAATGAGAGAAAATCAAGTCTTGAGGTCAAGACTTGATGAATTAGAAAAGACCCTAAAAAGGATGGAAAATATCCTAAAAGAGAAAAATGAGCAAAATCTAGGTTTAAGACAACAAGGGTCATCCAAGGGTCATAGAGGTTTGGGATACAAACTTAAAACCAAAAAGGATGTGTCTTCTTACCATAGAGTTCCATATAGTTTTGGAACTAACTCTAGGCCTAGTGGTCAAGTCAAAAATACAAGGAAAGTTATCCCTAGAAGTATTTTTACAACAACAAATGTGACTAAGACTTCTAAGAAGTCTAAGAAAGTCACAAAGAAGGTCACAAGGGAAGAAATTCCTAGAGTTGACCTAGAAAAGATGACCAAGGACTCTAAGAAGCCTAACAAGGTCACTAGGAAGGTATCTAGGGAAGTTATTCCTAGTGAATACCTAGAGCATCCAAGGAGCACCAATAGGTTTTGGGTTCGTAGGAGCATTTTCTCTACCCCTTAGATGGGTTAGAGAGTGTCAACTCCAATTAGAAGGGTAGTTAACCCAACTTTGATGAAGTTGACACTCAAAGAGCATTTTCAAGGTTATTATTAACCTTTGAAAATGAAAAGGATTATGATTTACTCTTGAAATGAGTAAAATGTGCCATAATTTGAAAAAAAATAATTTTAAATTAAATTGGCATAAGTGGGAGAATCGTAAAGAAATGTCAAGTTGAGATTTTGACATTTTATTGGGAAGTTAAAGGCAAATCTAAGCCTTATTTTAATTTGTTACTCTTTAAAAGAGTAATTTGTGTCAAAATTTGAGGAATATACTTAATTTAAATTGGCACAATGTAGGAAAAGTAAAGGAAATGTCAAAATTGGGTTTTGGCATTTTCTTGGGAAATATTGGGCAATCTAGGTTTAAACTTTAAGTTAGCTAACATTTAAGGATACTTAGATAGTTACTCTAGGTATTTTATTTATGCTAATTTGCCATGCTTTCTTTGTCCATCATATGTCATGATATCATATTTATTCTTGCACTCATGCCTTATTATGAAAAACACAAAAATATCATGTCATGTCATACATACATCATGTAGTCATAGAAAATTTTCTTTTGAAAATTATTTATCTTTGATGTATACCATAACGCATTATGCATTATTTTAATTCCTTGCAAACTAAGGACAAATAGCATTCGTTAACAAGTAACATCCTTGGTGGATGTTCCTAACCTCAAAATGCCTAGATAAAGATGCATGATCCCTAGATTAGGGCAAAACCAAAGTTTATATCTCACTAAAGAACTATAAGGTGACTTGTATGTAGTTTCGTACACATTAGATACAAGTGAGATGTTAGAGTGATGAACAAAACTCAAGGTGTTGATTAAGTGCATTCTTTTGAGTTTTAAGTTCATCAAAACAACACTAGTTATGTGTTTTCTAATCATTGAGAAAGCTAATGTACAAGTCATGTGCATTGATCCCAAAGAACATGATTGGATATTGGTTTTGAAAAAGGTTTTAAAATGCTTTTAGAAAACCTTGATGAAGACTATCTTTTGATAGTAATCATCATTGAAAAGTTAAACACAAACTAGAAGAAAACACTAAAGTTTTTACAACTTGGTGTCAATCTTGGAAAATAGAAAGTATTTTCATAGAAATCTATTTTTTTATTGATAGTATATGCCCTAAAGAATGTCTACATAAATTTTCATGATTTTTCAAATTTTGTAGAATTTTTGGGGAGTTTCTGAAATTGACTGAAAGTGAATTTCAGCATTTTCAGAGCTTCAATCGATCACCCGATCGATTGGAGTGCCTCAATCAATCGGGCGATCGATTGAGAAGGCATTTCTCGTGAGAAGAAGCTCACTG
Organism: Zingiber officinale; assembly: GCF_018446385.1. Lineage (NCBI taxonomy): Eukaryota > Viridiplantae > Streptophyta > Magnoliopsida > Zingiberales > Zingiberaceae > Zingiber > Zingiber officinale. The sequence goes on along the minus strand of NC_055990.1, from coordinate 137,362,707 downwards.
GATCAATCCACCGATCGATCCATGCAGTCTGAATCGATCAGTGGATCAATTCAGCTGGGTTCAATCGATTGGGACCCAACTCCAATCGATTGAAATGCTGATTTTGGATGGGTAAGCTAGAGTTCAGCATTTTTTTGGTCTATATAACCACTCCTTACCCCTAAAAACACATTTGTATACATTTAGGGGGAGTTTTAATGATGAAAACAAGGATGGATTGGTTAAGGAAGACTAAGTAGAGGTTTAGGTTGAGGTTTGGTTTCAATATTGAGTTTTTGAACCTCAAAACTTCTAAATTTGGGTTTCCTATATGTTTAGGGATTCCAAGTCATTGTTGGTGCAATGACAGAAGTTACGTGCATGTCTTTAAGGGGAGTTACTCTTTAAGGACATGAAAATCTATTTTTCATACACCTTGGAAGGTGGTTAACCTTCCTTAGTGTAAATGCTCAAGGTTGAGCACTTTGAATACAATGAGGAGTTGATATCTTCATTATTTGGATGTTCGTGCTCAAGGATGAGCATTGATGATGAATGAAGGGTATGGGACATCCTTTGTTGAATTAGTTAATGCTCAAGGGTGAGTATTAAAAGATAATGAAGGGTAAAGGACTTTCATTATCGTGTTCAACACAACGAGTGAAGTTGTGAACAACGGTGAGTGACCCTTCAGAGAGAGAGTTTTTGATGTGTGTCAATAGGAGGAGAATGTGTGGTTAAGTTAGACCTTCATTACCTAAAGAGGGAGTTTGCCCTCTAGGAAAGGGGGAGAATGAAGGAAACCCTCATTCATACATTGGCATGAAGGAAGTTGAGGCTATGGGATTAGCCTAACTTAAAGGTATTGTCAAACATCAAAAAGGGGGAGATTGTTGGTGCAATATCCTTGGGTCAAGGTTGACCTGGTTGACTAAGCTTGAGTTGGCTCAATCTTGAGTCTCTATGTTTGAGTTTCGATGTTTGACAATACAGATAATACGTGGAGATTACAGGTGAAATAATCCGATTGGGGAGATTGCTAGAGCAATTCCCCTCTGGTTAGGGTTTGACCAGTCTGAGTTTGAAGAAGAGTCAAGTAGGTCAAGATTGACCGGATACTTGACTGGGAAGTCCTAGTGAGCGAAGCTAGGCAGAAAGAAAGTCCTAGTGAGTGAAGCTAGGCAGGTGAAAGTCCAGGTGAGTGAAGCCGGGCAGTGGAAAAATCCTGGTGAGTGAAGCCAGGTGAAAGTCCTAGTGAGTGAAGCTAGGCAGATTGAAAGACCTGGTGAGTGAAGCCAGGCATGTGGAAATCTAGGTGGGTCAAGGTTGACCGGACACTTGGTGTTTGGAAGTCCAAGTAGGTCAAAGGATTGACCGGATACTTGGAAAGAGGAAATCCAAATGGGTCAAGGATGACCGGACATCTGGTGGAAGAAAGTATAAAATACCGGAAAATGGAGAATAATGATAAGGGAATTTTTCGGAATTTTTAGAAATTTTTCTGGAATTTTTCGGATACCGTATGGACGAGTTTACGAGGATAAAAATGGGGCCTGGAAAAGCCTGTTTAGGCTACCCTGTTTTAGCGAGGAAATGTTTATTTCTTAATTCCTTTTTTTTATTTTTATTTCTTCGTTTTCTTTTTCCCTGCCGAACCCACGCGAGCCGTTCCCTTTCCTTCTCTTCTGCCCCGCCGCGACCCGAGCCCTAACCACCTCGCGTCGACGCCTTCCTTCTTCTTTTCTTCCTCTGCCAGCACAAACCACACGCGGAGCTTCTCATCGCCGGCCGACGAGAGCCAACCGAGGGTCTCCGTTCCTCTCCTCTGGCCGACTCCTAGCTTCTACCCTAGCGCCGGCCACTAACCTTGAGCCCTAGATCTGTCTCGGCCGTGGAGATCAGGACACGTTGCAGCCCTCTCGCGTCGCTCTGGTCGCTACAGTTGGCGCCGACTCCTGCCGCCCTTCCGAGCCCCTTCCTTCGATCACCGAGCAGAGCCCCTTCTTCTCCTCTTCCGAGCATGGATTAGTCGACCAAGTTCCTCTGCCCTAGACCTGCCGAAGCCCTCCAAGTCGTGCCCTAGTTCTGCTTGGGTTGTTTCCGGCCAAGAGCAAGGAGGATTTAAATTCGATGTTTCTTCCTCGTGCCCTAGCTGCTTCCTGTGGATACCCATTACGTTTCCTCCTCACCGGATCTTGGACCAGGGGAGGGCTCTTTTCTCTACACGGCTACATTGCTAGGCATCAAATTAAGAGGAAGCAAGGGATCATTGTTTTGTGGACCTCCTCTGTTATCGATCACTATCTGCTCCCAATTCTTGAAGCTGTGAAGGTTTTGGGTGAGGAGGTACGATTCTGTTGAGGTGAGCTCTGGTATTTTGAATTAAAGTTTCAGCAAATCTTTTACTATATAATTGGATTTATGGATTGAGCTTCTCGGCAGTGATTGTTAGGGTTGCTGATCTACTGGAGTTGTGGTCATACCTCAAGGTCAGTGCTTTTCTAGTGATGTACCTTGGGTATTCTATTAGTATGTTGCTAAATTAAGTTTCTAAAGGATGGTAGAGTTTGTGATTGATGATATGGTTGATAGGTTGAGTGGATTGAAGTGAAGGATTGTGGATTTAGTTAAACCTAATTAGATTATGAAATTAGGTTAATTATTGCGATTAGGGTTTTCCCTAATTTGATTTGGGAGTTTATTTAGTTATTTACTGTATAAGTAATTAACAAAATATAGTATGTGATCTCAGGACTTTGTTTCAAGGCGAGCGTCTCGACACGGGATAGCTTATCACGATCGACAGATTTTAAGGCGGGTACCTCTTGACTTATCTTTATGATATTGTCTATTGGATATGCATAGTATTTTATAGCTGCAAGCAATGATCATGTTTGCCTTGGTATGTCACGGTTTGATACCCGTAGAATGATCTGTTGGTCGTTTGTTATGTATCCATGTTTACGTTTCATGATTATTGCCATGAGTACCTTAGTTCCTAGAGTAAGCGACATACCATACCTTACTGAAGTTAGGACTAGGTTCTGGATTTTATTTTCTGGCATGTGTATCTAGATTATCTGATACCTAGGTTTTTATACCATACCTGACTTGTGTAACTCTATTTGTATATCATATCTGATTTGTGTACCTAAACCCTTTTTCTTTGATCTGTGCATATTGTTGGTACATATGATATGGAGGGGGATATGTTTAGGATCTAGGTTGTTATACCATAGAGGACCAGTATACCCTGGATTCGTGAATTTGACTTACTGATATTGTGGTACCCATATTATATATATATGGATTTTTCTATGATGATCAGGATATTGTCATGCATTATGATTGCATGTTGTGCGATAGTCGACTCCATTATTGTTGAGCACATCGCCAGTTACATGGATCTGCACACACCACCACTCATGGGTTAGTGGTCGATTCAGGCAGAGTGTGTTGCAGCAGGGACTTTGTTTGGCTCTGTTGGTCTGCTCATGGGTAGTGTGACGCAGCGTGATAGCCGACAGAGATTACTCCCCGTCATCGTGTACCGAGAGATGAGAGCATTGCGCTCCCCCATTTATGATTTGGGGTAGGAGGATAGGTGTACTCCGACAGCATCCCGTCCACTCGGTCACTCATCAGGAGCAGTGACGACAGAGTCCACGGTTGTCACAGCCCTACCCACTCGGTCTCACCATTTATATGTGAGATGACTGACTGGCGTCAGGGGTGACCAGGACGCATCATTGGCATCATACGCATTGATGTATTTATTTCTTGTGATTGTGTTTGCTGCATTTGTTTGTTACATTTTGGTTGGATGCATATGTTTGACATGCATACAGGATTTAGGACACTTTCGGTTTGACGACCCTTTTGTTCTCGATAGGAGTTCCTGGTGTGTACAGCTTCCTCAGTTACCTTTCAGTTTTGCATCTTTCCTATATATATATGATTAGGAAGCTGTATTCCATGTTTATTGCTGTTAGATATATCTTACTAGGCATGTCTATTGGTATTCGCTGAGTTGTTGAACTCACCCCCGTGGACTCTATATTTTTCAGGTACCAGATTGTTTATGGAGTCGCTTGAAGTATCCTGCCTGCTAGTCCCCACGTCATATCAGAAGACATGTCTCCGCCTTCTTGTTTATTTTATCTTGGTATATGATATGTGTGTTTTTGGCTTGGTGTGTTCCGGTTGTATTTTTGGAGTATTGTGTCGTTGTGTGGTGTAAGCCTAGCCGGCTAGCAGTGTGTTGTTTTGTTTTGTATGAGCTTGTTTTTATGTATTTCTGCTGTGTTGGTTTTGGTTTCAGCCGAGTGGGCTGATAAAAATATATATAACTACGTGGTTGTTGTTATGTTTGTCCTGCCGTGTAGGCTGAGATTATTAACTGCGTGGTTGTGTATATATTCCAGCCACATGTGGCTGATGTATATTGTGTCTGTAGAAATGCTTCAGATTGTCACCCGTACAAGGGAGGTGCTGCCGAAATTTCTTCGGACAGGGTCAGCCCCCGGGGCGTGACAATTTAGTAGTATCAGAGCAGGTATACGATACTTGCTATGTGTTTTGGATTTTCGAGATGTATCTGATACCAATTTATTTGGTATCAGAGCACAGTTTACAGGTTGTATTTCCTGTGTTTTTGGATTTCGTCTTTTAGTTTTCTTGATGTGACTTTTTGAGTTTTGGGACCTGGCAGCGGCAGGACATCTCCAAGCTATAGGAGGTATGCTGGTATACTGTTATCATATACTTCTGTTAGTGTATGCATAGTTGACCATGATAGTTATGACATGTATTAGCACTTTTTATTTAGTACCTATCTGATTGTTGTAGCACATATTATATATGATGGGTTACCCACTGATCTTGATCAACCTTAATAGAGATTAAGGAATATAGTCTCTGCTGATTTTTCATATCATACCATTAGTAGTATTAGCTTCTATTACTACTAGTTGATTAGCATATTGAGGCACATACCAGCCTCTGCTAGTATTAGCTTGGTAGTGGATAGTATCTATATCTTTATGTTGACCTAGCCAGTAGTATACTATTTTATCTTAATTAATTACATCAGTAGATAACTGATTTACTCTTGTTAGATTGGTCAGTGGAAGACTGACTTACGCTTGTCGACTTGGGTAGTCGTAGATTGATATACCTTAGTAGCTTATGGAGGATTAAGATATTCTTGATTAGTTAGTAGATGACCGATTTAGCTTTATTGGTCCGATCTGAATCTTTGGGTTGTTTGTGCTTAGTTTGGTATCTAGAGCACATTTGAGTACATGTTTTGTATTGACGTGGAAAAGACTGAGTTGATCGTATATCATTGTCGATTTTGGTCAGTCTATAGAGGATCGATGTATCATATTCTATGGGTACTTTAATTTTAGACGGTATGTATCTAGTTCGATAACTTAGAAGGTGACCCTGCCGTTTCGGAATGTCAGGTTGATTGGGTCAAATATGTTGATTATTCCTATCTTTGTTTCGTGTACATATGATTGTTATGAGTTGAAGGAGTTCTATGATGGATAGTTCATTTGCAGATAGTGTGGGTATTCCCATCTAGATATGGTTATTGTAGGTTCCTTGTGGATTATAGCTATTTAGTTAGCTGTACGTGCCTGATTGGCATATTGGTGGTATCTTATCGATTTAAATCTGTGTCGTGGTATGTGCACATGGGTGTGAGTGTCATGTTGGAAGTATCTTGTCGACTACATCGGTGTTGTGATATGTACATATGTGTTTGGTGTGGTATCTGAGGTATCTTATTGATTATGTGTGATTTGTGAGTGCACCTGGGTTTAGTATGCCTTATTGGAAGTATATGTTGATTATACTCTTGGCATATGTGTATATTTGTCATGTGAGTGTTGTTTGAGGGGTATTGTTGATTTTACCTACGATGATATATGCACACGGGTTCGGTATACATTGTTGGAGGTATCACGGTGATTTATACCTATGATGTGAGTATATTTGGTGTGTACTAATTGGAGGATTATGTCGATCATACATATGTTGTGTGTGCACGTGTGTCAGATGTATGGTTGGTAGCATCATGATGATTCTACCTATGTTAAATGTAGAATGTTAAATGTCTACATTATGATATTGGTTGTTTTACCCTGTCAACTAATTCTCCCATTAGTGGGTGACCGACCCACTAGGAGATGATAGAGTTGACTATGGATTTGATTTGCTTACTGGGTGGTTATACCCTAGGCTACCCACAATGATCTGTGGTAGAGAGATCTCGTACAGTCTCTAGCTAGATAGTTAGGTGCTTTGGGCACTTATGTATTGTTGTGTTAGAGCGTAGCTCCCACATGTTATGGATCGTTTGTGGTAGAGCGTAGCTCCCACATATTCTGGATTGTTGTGGTAGAGCGTAGCTCCCACATATTTAGGGATTCTTTTGTGGTGGAGCGTTGCTCCCACATATTGCGGATTGCTTGTAGCGGAGCATTGCTCCCATGTTTATTGTAGATACATATTTCGGATTATTTGTGGTGGAGCGTTGCTCCCACATATGAAGGATTTCTTGTGGTGGTTGCTCCCACATATATGGTATTTCGTGTGATGGAGCGTTGCTCTCACACTGGAGGATATATTCTTTGGTGATTTATATCGTTGGTGATCAGATCTATTTATTGTTGAGGATCTTATGGTTAGGAATGTCTGTGATACGGACATTATGTGTCTTGGTTTTACCATTATGGCTTGCGGTGCCCTAGATGTTAGCATGGACTCGATGATTTGGGTATCCCTAGGATGTTTGGATCAGTTTTCATTGTCTTGTTGACGATGTTGTGATCTATTTCGGATCTGAGGTGAGTCACATACACCATCTTCGCATAGTTCTAGAGATGTTTTGACGGAAACATCTATATGTGAAGATCAGTAGTGCGCATTTTGGTAGTCTCCTGTGAGATGTTTGAGACACACGGTCACCAGTAGGAGTATACCGTGGTTCCACAGGAGATAGAGGTTGTTACCAGTTGGGAGTTGTCATAGTCAATAGATGAAACTCGCAACTCCCTTTTTGTCGAGCTAGTTATTACCGGAGGCTCGTTGGGGGTTTTCCACGTGTTGCTATGCCACTTACACGCCTGACCGGGAAAGGCGTGAAGTTCACTTGGACTGAGGATTGCGAGACCAGCTTCCAGGAGCTGAAGCGGAGATTAGTGTCGGCTACGATTTTTGGTTTTACTTTCTGGAGAGGACGGATTCATGCTCTGTACCGACGCATCTCTACAGGGTTTGGGCGTTGTTTTGATGCAGCACGACAGGGTAGTCTCCTACTTCTTGGCAGTTGAAGGAGCATGAGGAGAACTACCCAGTACATGACTTGTCGTTGATCGCCATTATCTTTTCCTTGAAGATTTGGCGGCATTATCTGTACGACATTACATTTGAGATTCTCACTGACCATAAGAGTCTCAAATATCTGTTCACTTAGAAAGAAACTTAATCTCCGACTGAGGAGAAGAATGAAATTCCTGAAAGATTATGATTGTACATTAGCTATTACCCGGGGAAAAGCTAATGTGGTTGTCGATGCACTTAGCCGGAAGTCTAGAGGGACTTTAGCGTGCCACCGAGTTGTGGTTACGGACTTGATTAAGGGATTCTCCGAATTTGGGCCTTGAGGAATAGGGACGGACAGAGCAGGGTGTTCTTGTTACCATGGTTGCTCAGTCGTCGATCAGGACGAGGATCTGAGAGGCCAGGCTGGTGATCAGCATTTGCAGTTTATTGGCAGCCAAATAGCTTCCGGGTAGTAGACCGAGTTCCCATGAGATGAGGAGGATATTATATACTTCCGAGGCAGATTATGCGTACCTCAGTCTCACCCGGTCTTACAGGAGCTACTTCAGGAGGCTCATCGTTCTCGATTTGCTATCTACCCAGGCGGTACCCGTATGTACCGAGATTTGAGGCGTTCTGTATGGTGGAACGGTATGAAGAAAGACATCGCGGAATTTGTAGCGAGATGTCTTGTCCGTCAGTAGGTGAAGGCCGAGCACCAGAGACCTGCTGGCTTACTTCAGCGAATTCTTATTTCCGAGTGGAAATGGGAACACATTACCATGGATTTTGTGGCGGATTTGCCTATAACACGACGAGGCCATGACGCGATTTGGGTAATCGTTGAGCGATTTACCAAATCGGGCACTTCTTAGCGATCCGGAAGACTGATTGCCTGGATCGATTGGCAGATTTGTGTTGTCGGGAGATAATCAAATTTTATGGTGTCCCTTTGACTATTATTTCGGATAGAGACCCCCCCACGTCTCGTTTCTGGCAGAGTCTGCAATAGGCTTTAGGCACTGAGCTCTGTTTCAGTACAGTTTTCCATCCGCAGACAGATGGACAGTCAGAGCGAACCATTCAGACTCTAGAGGACTTGCTGAGGTCATGTGTATTGGATTTTGGAAGCAGTTGGGAGGACCATATGCCATCGGTAGAGCTCGTCGACAACAACAGCTTTCATTCGGTTATCCAGATGACACCGTCTGAAGCGTTGTATGGTAGTCCTTGTCGGACACCCACCCTCTGAGATGAGGTTGGGGAGACCCAGTTGTTGGGACCTCATAGAGCTCAGCATGAGACAGAGTTGGTCTGTACTATCGGACGGAGGATGTCAAAGGCGCAGGACCGCCAGAAGAGTTATGCTGATTCGAGACGCAGACCCTTGGAGTTCTCTATTGGCGACCATGCTTTTCTGCGAGTTTCACCCACGAAAAAGGGTGAAGAGATTTGGCCACAGAGGTAAGTTAGCTCCGCGATACATTCGACCTTTCCAGATCTTGGAAAGGGTTGGAGCAGTAGCTTATCGTTTAGCACTACCACCACCGTCTCTGGCAGGAGTTCACGATCTATTTCACGTATATATGCTGACAGATATCTCAGTTCCTTTTCAGCCTGACGTCACTATGAGGAGGTTTCGGTAGGGATTCTGGACCGGAAAGAGCGTCAGTTGCGGAACAAGACTATTCGGCTGGTTTAAGTCGGATGACAGCATCATATGGACGAGGAGGTTACCTAGGAGCTCGAGGATACTATCCGAGCTCGATATTCCCATCTTTTCACTTGGGGTATATGATTTAATTTACCGTTCAACATTTATACTCTTTGCCTGTTGTTAGTATTTGCTGATGGTAGATAACGAAATTTGGGGACCAAATTTTTATTAGTGGGAGAGAATGTAAAATACTGGAAAATGGCGAATAATTATAAGGGAATTTTCCGGAATTTTTAGAAATTTTTCTGGAATTTTTCGGAGACCGTATGAACGAGTTTACGAGGATAAAAACGGGGCCCGGAAAAGCCTGTTTAGGCTACCCCGTTTTAGCGAGGAAATATTTATTTCTTAATTCCTTTTTTTATTTTTATTTCTTCGTTTTCTTTTTCCCCGCCGAACCCACGCGAGCCGTTCCCTTTCCTTCTCTTCTGCCCCGCCGCGACCCGAGCCCTAACCACCTCGCGCCGACGCCTTCCTTCTTCTTTTCTTCCTCTGCCGGCACAAACCACACGCGGAGCTTCTCATCGCCGACTGACGAGAGCCAACCGAGGGTCTCTGTTCCTCTCCTCTGGCCGACTCCTAGCTTCTACCCTAGCGCCGGCCACTGACCTTGAGCCCTAGATCTGTCTCGGCCGTGGAGATCAGGACGCGCCGCAGCCCTCTCGCGTCGCTCCGGTCGCTAAAGTTGGCGCCGACTCCTGCCGCCCTTCCGAGCCCCTTCCTTTGATCACCGAGCAGAGCCCCTTCTTCTCCTCTTCCGAGCACGGATTAGTCGACCAAGTTCCTCTGCCCTATACCTGCCGAAGCCCTCCAAGCCGTGCCCTAGTTATCCGCCCGTGTGAACCCTTCCGGAGGGTGCCAGGTAGATCGGACGCCGCAACGACTTTCCGTCAACCTCCAGTACATCAAGACCCGTCTTCATCCGACTCAACTTTCGGACAGGATCAACGCACATGGAGCTTGTGAAACTTCTGACTTGACATGGTCAAATTGTGATGATAACTTCTTGCATCCAAGTTGATTCAACTCAAGGCTCAAGAGGTCCGCTAGAGTTCAAAGAATGATATGAGACATGGAGATTGAAGTTAGTTTAGCAACTTTGATGGGAGTTGCAAGAGGACTTTGTAGGTGATAATGAAGAATGACATGTGAAGTAACCCAGGAGCTTAGTGCATTAAGAAGAACTGAAAGCTTGATGGAAAGTAAACCCTTTGACAACATAAAATTGTGGCAACCAAAGCACAGTAAATTATTCAAGTTTATGCTACTCTTAATCTATGAGTTCACAATTTCAGATTAGACTTCTTTGAAAGCCTTTAATAGGGGAAATAAGCTATATAAATGGTTGTTGTTAGTGTTTGTGATTTCTCTTATTAATTTTTTTTATATATCAGCTGCATTTAATTTTTATTTTTTGAATTTGCAAGAGAAAAAAATTTCATTCACCTTTCTATCCCCATAAATAAACAAATAAATAAATTTCAACATAGTAAGTTTGTTTAATTGTTGTCATTTATACTCGTATTTTTGTCTCTTTAAAAGTTATTTCTCATTTATCACCTGTATTATTCTTTTAAATAAAATATAAAAATAATAAAATTCCAACGCTGGACAATTTCTGTTTTACCGCCTATAAATTAGACTAAACACTGCGATCCAAACCAAAGAGGCATGGGTGAGCGTAACACCATGTTTCAGGATAAGCTTGCCGATTTCAAACACATAGTTGACCGTCGGCCAGTAAATATAGATGATCCACACCATAGATCAAGATGCTTTCAAATGTACTTCTTTGATTTATTTTATAGGGATGAGTTGATTATCCAAATTCAATGTTTTCTGACCTGACCTGAAATTAATTTTTTGTTTTTTTATTTCCTTGCAGTGGTAACGTCTAACCACGCAATTACCAGTATGGCCCATGCGATTCATAATGGAAAATGGAGTAGTGGGACGCAGAGAGAAAATAATAATGACTGGTTGATTTGCTTCAGGAGTGAGGACAGATTACTGATGGACGAGGAACATTAGAGGTGGAGCATGGTGTGGTTTTGACTTTGAGATGCATGCTTACAGCTTTTTTTACTGCTGCAGTGGTGGTGGCAAACCAAGCTCAGCACACGCCTGGGGCGAAGCGTTGGAGCAAGCCAAGCTTCGTGCTTATCCTGGGAGGATAGGAAAGCTACGAGTCAATGGTTTTTCCTTTTACGTGCAAATTCTTCGGTGCTGTGGACATATATAGGTACGTCCCTCGCCTACTCGATCCAGGTCTGGACAAAAAGTAGAGTAATTAATGAATCGGAGCAGCGGTGAAAGTTAAAGCTGCTGATCAGGTTGCTTATTTCAGAGGAGAGACAGGAGAGAGAGAGAGAGAGAGAGAGAGAGAGAGAGAGAGATGTGTAGAATTTAATTATTTAATCTCCTGTTGTTGCAGGAAGCTGATTTAACCTCCTGTTGTTGTATGTAAATGGCGGATCTGAAGAGGTGTTCCAAGGGGGAATAGAAGGTTAGAGAAGGAAGATATTGGACAAGTGCAGTGGAGAAGAAGAAAAGTGCTAAGGGGAGAGGTATGGGAATCGGAGGGTGGCGGAGAGCTTTCTGCACGGTGGCCCGGCGAGAGGCGCCGGAAGCGATGGCAGCCGAGAGGGCCGCCACGCTCAGTCCTGGACCCAGTCCGAGGAGTTGTGCCAAGCTTGGATTTTTATCCGGCGGCAAAGGGGGCAGTAACCCGTCCACGCCGCGGCTGGTGCCGGCGCCGGAGCTTCGCGAGCCTCCGGCCGTTATGGCTGCATCCGGTACTGCCACCCACTCCACCACTCCTAGGAGTCGCAGCCCTGCTCGGTTTTACAGAAAGGCCTTCTCTACACCTTCGTCTCCGAGATCCACTTCCAAATTTGCCCTCTTCAAGAACCTCTCCAAGGTTCCTTTTTTTCTTTAAATCGATCTGATCCTTAGAGATTCATGGCTTTTGGTTGTGAGATTTCTTTGGATTGCTTTTTGGTTTTACAGCTTTTTGTTCTCATTCTAAAGTTTGCAGCTTGTTCTTTTGGCAGAGCCGTTGCTGGATTTGTTCGCAAAGCCTGAAGGCGAGCCAGGAGACGCCGGTGTTTACGGCGGAGTGTTCCCACGCCTTCCACTTCCCCTGCATCGCCGCCTACGTCAGGAGCCACAGCAGCCTCACCTGCCCTGTGTGTTTCGCCGCCTGGCTCCAGGAACCCTTCCTCTTGGCCATGAGTTGCCGTGACGAAGAAACAGAGCGAAGGATGGTTGGTCAGGCGGAGAACCGGAATCCCAATCGGAGAACCTACTGCGGAGGCAGAAGTGGTATAGCCCAAGGTCGCGAGCAACGATTTGGCGTGAACAAAGTCGCCGTCGCACATTCGCCATCTGCCAAGGTGTATGATGACGACGAGCCGTTGCTCCTTGCGCCTAGAGCCAACCAAACTGGTGGTATACGATTTAATCCCATACCGGAAGCCGTCGACGAGGACGACAAGAACGAGGAGAGTGGTGACGAAGAGGACTTGCCTATCCGTAAGTCGACGCTGAGATCCCGCGACAGCGGCCTTCAGGTGACCGTTATGCCGCATGCGGCACTGCTGTCCGAGGGGCGGCACCACCGGAAATACGTGGTGGCGATCAAGGTGAAAGCGCCGCCGTTGCGGTCCGCGCCTCTCCTCGACCATACCAGCGGTCGCGCCCCGATCGACCTGGTTACGGTGTTGGACGTGAGCCAAGGCATGACTGGGGAGAAGCTCCAGATGCTAAAGCGCGCGATGCTGGTGGTGGTATCGTCTTTGGGTGTCTCCGACCGGCTCTCCATTGTCGCCTTCTCGGCCTCCTCGGGAGCCAAGAGGCTCTTCCCTCTCCGGCAGATGTCGTGGCAGGGGCAGCGTGCCGCCCGGCAGATCGTCGAGAGGCTAGTCGTGGTGGGCGAGATCGGAGCTGCCGCCGCAGCTGGTGGCGCCAGCATTGGTGACGCTCTAAGGAAGGCTACCAAGGTTCTGGAGGACCGCCGAGAGCGCAATACGGTATCCACCATCATGCTCCTCTCCGATGCTGTCCAGCGGCAACACCCCGAGCAAGAGCAGCCCAAGGAAAGCAACATCCACATCAACGATAAGCCCTCACACTCGCCTCGCGGCACTGGGGGCGGCAATCTCCGGCCGCATTCTCTGTCGACAACAACCACAGCCGTCGCCACCACTCGCTTCGCGCATCTGGAAATTCCCTTCGAAGATGCTAACGGAATGGAGGAGCCGTTGCAAAGGAGACAGGTGCCGTCGGAAGGCGCTTTCATCAAGTGCGTCGGCGGCCTTGTGTCGGTGGTGATGCAAGACGTTCGCCTTCAACTCGTGTTCCCGTCGGGCGAAATCTGCGCCGTGTATCCCTCCGGCGGTGGTTGCAGTGATGTGGCTATTGGACCAGAGGGCTCTGTTCTCCGTCTCGGGGATCTCTACGCAGAGGAGGAGAGGGAGCTTTTAGTGGAGATGCGAGTGCCTTTTCCGGCGGTAGAGCAGACACCCAATGACCATAACCGATTGACTGCCAAATGCAGCTACCGCGATCCGGCCACCCACGATCTCTCATTCAGCGAGGATCAGGTGGTTCTGCTGCCGCCTCTCTGTTCGGAGCTCGGCGAAGCCTCTCTGAGGCTCCGCAACGTCTTCGTGTCAACACGGGCGATTGCCGAGTCGCACCGCCTCGCAGAGCTCTCAGACTATGCGACCGCACACCACCTGCTGTCCTCCGCCCACGCCTTGCTGCAGCAGTCGGCTTCAGGATTGGAGGGCCACCACCTCATCCGCAACCTGGACTCGGAGCTCGCCGAGCTACAGCGGCGACGGCGCTGCCTTGAGCACCACCAACGTTACCATGATCAGCCACGGGAAGAGGCGGTGTTTCCATTGGTGAGGCAGAGATGGCAGAGAGAAGCTCCGGCGGAGGCGCGAGGGGAGGCCCTGACTCCGACGTCGGCTTGGCGAGCCGCCGAGCAGCTTGCGAAGGTAGCCATCATGCGCAAATCATTGAACCGGGTCAGCGATCTCCACGGGTTCGAGAACGCCCGGTTTTAGTAAGACACCGAACCAATCCGTTGCATTAATAAATTAATTTTCTTTATTTCTTTTTAGAAAGATTGAAAAACTTGAACGTTAAAATTGTGTAACTTTGTAAGTGACGATTATGGAAAAGCAATTACATAAATATTCTCCCTCTTAGTTTTATAAGCAAGGAAAAGAAATTTCATATTAACTCTGAAAGTTTTGTTAGTTTTCTAGATACACCTATCATTTTATAAAATTGTTATTTTTTTTTTAAAATTATCATTTTATTCTTCACACTTTATAAATGTTAGTGGCATCTCCACTTATTACAACTATTAATTTAATGGCAATCCAAATTCAGATCTATTGAATTGATATCTGTAAGAGAAATTCTCAACCACAAGTCTTTCTACTAAAAAAACTGATTAGATTATGTGACTAGATGGAGAATTTATTTTCAAAGTAACTGTCAATGTGATGGTCCTTAAGATTGTCATTAATTCATCATAGACAAAATCAATCAAAAATTATAATTTCTTTTTCTAAATCACATTGATAGAAGTCTATGATTGTGAATGTATCAGAAGGTAACGCATTGGCTAAATTGCCCTTCTTCACTTGGACCCTCTAAATCAATGGAGAAAATGACTTATTGGATTTGAATTTGGATTGAGCAAGTGGGTGGATTTGGATTTAATAAGGAACCAATAAGTTGATGTCACTTTGGGCACTTCATACTTGGATCCATAACAATTGGCCCACTAGGTCATTTCAAAGTCACTTGTATGACCCAACATAAGAATCAACAACACATGATTCATTAAAGTAAGTACTCTACCTAAAAGAATTTATATATCTCTATTGTCAATTTTGGACTTAATCACTCGTGATTTTACATTTTGAATTCTATCAAAAAGACGTCATATCAATAAAGATATTTTCATTTTTTTTAAACGTCTAATCTTTTTCATATTTTTTCTAATGTGGGAATTTCATTGTATTCTCAACAATCCTTCTTTTAAATGGACTATAATTATTCTCATGGTCTAGATCATTCTTGACATGCTCCAGACCTCCTCTCAATTTCGTTCAAGGTTATCTCACATGACATTTGATTTGAACTATAATTCTGATATAATTTGTTATGTTTAAAAGAATTCACATATTTTTACAATGGTAAGATATTGTCTACTTTCGACCTAAACCCTCATGGTTTTATTATTGGGTTCTATCCAAAAGGTCTTATACTAGTGAAAATATTTTTATCCTTTTAAATTTATGATCTTTTCTATATCTTTTTAATATAGAATTTTTAATGTAGAATTTTGATTGTATTTCCAATATAGAAGACATAAATAAGCTCTTGGTGAGTCATGCCCTATTTTACTCTTTTTATCTTTTACTTTAGTTCCGGGGTTTAATTTTCATGTAGGTTCATCTATAATGATTAAACTATTAGTAAAATTGAGATGTCATATCAGGAACTACTGTACTTTTTTGGATTTTCTCGATGGATAAAATGTGGATCGAATCGTCTATCCTAGGATTAGTTGAGTGGTAAAATCTAGATACCTAATA
The DNA here is from genome assembly GCF_018446385.1 of Zingiber officinale. Lineage (NCBI taxonomy): Eukaryota > Viridiplantae > Streptophyta > Magnoliopsida > Zingiberales > Zingiberaceae > Zingiber > Zingiber officinale. The sequence goes on along the minus strand of NC_055990.1, from coordinate 137,347,053 downwards.
TAAAAAGTTATTTAATGGATATGTGAGGTTCATTATAAGTGATGAAAAATGTGATAATACTCATCCCAAGTGATTTATGGAATGGAGATAAATTACGATATTGAACGGTCTCTTAAGTGAGAAAAACTTATTTTCTAAGGAAATAAATCTTAGAGGATTCGAATCTTACTCCTATGATATAAATCTAACACTTGAATACCAACTTAGTTATGCCCATCGACGAGATTCATTGGAAGTGAAATCCTTATTAATGGTTAAACTTGTGAAAGGTCTATCATTGTTTGTAGAAGTTTATCCCATTATCTATCCCATTATCTCTTCAAGAGATAATAATAGTAGAATTATTTAGATGTGACATATCAAACACCTCATAACCTATGGAATAAAAACAAAGTTCTCTGAACCACATAATAGCATTATGTTAGAGATGTACGATTTCATTTATCTTTCATTTCCACTATGTATAGTTTTTTACACAACCAGTCAAACATACATTAGCAGAGTCTATTTTTATGGAAGACATTGCTAAATTTGCATCTAAACTGTTGAAAATCAATCTCATAGTCAGCTCAGCCAAACACAATGCATTCACTAGAAACCTTGTAGGGGGGAGCTTCCTAGTCTTGAGGACGCAGTGATTTGAAGGATACCCAAGTAGAGAGCAAGTGGTTTTGGACCAGAAGTTGTGATGTATTCATTAGATGCTAGGGTTGAAGGGGAGCTAGTAGGTTGAGGTTGATCTTTCAAATGAAAAGATGATGTTTTTTTGGAGTGAATTCAAGATCCAAAGAATGTTTTTACTGCAATGAGCATAAAATGTAATTGAATGTAAAATATGATATCTAGGTAGGAGTTGTTACCTAGGAGCCCTAGTTAGAAATCGAGTCACACTTTTGAAAGTGTGTTAATTCTCAAGAACAAAGTATCAAGGTACTACCTATGATTGAGTTAGGAAATTCTGAATCATTAGGTATATGGGGTTGATCGAAGTCAATATCAAGTTGCAAGCGACTTCAGAAAAGTTCAAGTTCATTGAATATTGTCCTAGACTACTTTGTATGAAGTGTTGTTGACTGTCGACCAAGGTTGAGTTGAGGTCTATGAACCATTCGTGGCTTTTGACTTTTTTATTTTAAATATTTAATAAATAAAATCTCTATTTGTGATCGACCAAGACTCAATCAACCAAGGTTAAGATTTTCTTTTTCTTTTGAACTTTCTATAAAAGGTTTGCTCAAATATGCTGTTATACAATTCTACTTCTTCTCATTCTTTTTGAACAGAAATTCCCTCTAAGTGATTTTGTGTCCTTCAAGCTTCGAAAGCCAATCAGGCTTTATTTTTGGTAACTCTTTTCTCACATTGATTTATTTTTTTATATTCTTTACTATTTGTCTAGCTTCTAAAATTTGTTTTTTGATATCTCATCAGTGCTTAATTTTCTTATTGGTTTTTAAAAGAGAGATATCTAGATTGATCTAGACATCTTAATCCTATCCTCTAAGGTTGATCATAACATTTAGAGATGTTATTGAACTTTTCATGCTTTTAAGACATCCGCGACATTATATTATTGTAAGGCCAAAAATCAAAAGAGTGCCTTTATTTATTCTTTTTTATCCTCAACTGTGATTTTTTCATGATTTTCGTTAAACTTAGGGAAAATAACATAGCAGAATTAATAATAAAAAAAGAAAAATAATACTAATATTTTTTTTACTTGGTTCGGAGTCTATGACGACTTCTACTCTAAGACTAACGATAATTGATTATTGATCGTTTTTATTGGACAATTCACTATCAAAATGATCTAGTACAAAACTTTGAATATGAAAATATATTTTTTGTATAAATAAATTATACCAATAATTAGAAAATCCGGAGTAAGGCGTAGTTGTTGGAGAGCATTGCAGTGTAGTAGTTGAAGTTTGGAGTAGCGTAAATCTTGTTTGATCATTCGAAGTCGATCGGAAAGAGTGCGAGTTGTTGTTTCCGCTACTGCTCGAGACCTCTTTATATAGGACGATCTAGGTGCTTCTATGCCTTTGAGGTGCTTCAATCAAAACTGATCTGATTTGAGCTCGTTGTAGCTTATCTGCTTCCGGGAGCCTCTATTCCTTTGAGGCACCTCGATTGCTGACGTGGCGAGCACTGAGTGAAGATCCTCCTGGTCTACTCTATCTCATCCCAAGTGCCTCAATCCCTTTGAGGTTCCTGGATCTGACGTGCATCGACCAACCAGAAATCGCTACCTCATCCTATTACGTGTTGAGGCGACAGAAGCGCCTGGATCCCTTTCAGGCGCCTGTATAGACTTGAGGCGCCTGGATCCTTCTAGACGCCTGGATTAGCACTTCCAAGTTAAGGAGCATTCTGCATTATAGAGTTAGCATAGGAAAATAATATAATATAAAATAATATTATTTGACAATCTCAGACTGCCCGGGCGTGACTTTCAAATTTTCCGTAAAACCATAGGTTAGACTGACAACTACTATTCCCTCAATGGGGAACACGCCCTCACCTACTCCTCTCAAGAGAGTTTACCTTTTGACAAATACCTGTTTGGACTTTTGCTTAACATCTAATCTTGACCTCTCGGACTTCTACTAGACGTCCAATTCTCGACCCGCCTAGACTTCCACCTTACCTTTGTTGATAGATCGAGTAGTGCGATAGAGGGGGTGGGGGGGGGGGGGGGGGGGTGAATATCACGTCTTTTGAAAACTATTCTTTATCTTTTAAAGTCAGAATTAAGCAGCGACCAAGTATAGATTTGGTTCAATTTGTTTGGTTAAAAGTTTTGTTTGAACCCATGCTTAGACTTGCCTTCTAGTATTTTGACTGATTAAGGATAAGTATGATTTGTTTGTTTGTTTGGGTTTATAACCGAGTCCTGATTTGTTGTACACGGCTCGTTGTGATCCAAGTACCATATTTAGACACTTGGATCCCAATTCAAACCTTCCCAACGTTTTCTTGAGTCGCTCGACTTGACCTTTCAAATCAGAATTTTCTTCCTCAAGCTTTTTAACTTGAGTTGAAATTCCGATTTGAACTTGGTTAGTCGAGTCACTCAAGTTAACTTGTTGCTTAAGGTGGTCTATTTCCTTAAGTAACAAGTTATTTTGTTTTTCAGATTTCGATAATTTTTTAAACAAACATTTAACTACTTTAAGTAAATTAGACTTGGAATAAATTGTTACCATATTTGGATCTTTTGATCCGTTGCTTTTGTCGGACTCGATGTCGATCTCGGATTCGTACTCTTCGTCAGACTCGGAGCCGGAATCTTCATTTCTTGCCATAAATGCAAGATGGCTCGAGTGCTTCGTTCGTTCCGTGTCGAATTCGTTGGAATAAGTTTCGTCCCATGTCGCTTGAAGAGCCTTCTTTCGTCTTGTTGATTTCGGTCTTTCTTCTTTTCGATTTGGGCATTCGTTTTTGAAATGCCCCTTCTTGTTACATCTATAATAGATCGTTTCTGATTTGTTTTGGATCTGGTTTGGTGGAGTCTTCTTGGTGCTTCTTCTAAACTTCTTCTTAGTCAACAATTTTCGGACCATGTTGACTAATTCTTCTTCGTTCGTTGAGTTAGAGTCTGACTGGCTTTCAGACTCGATCTTGGTTCTTGTTTTAGTCTCCTTGCTTGGACTTGCATACAATGCTACACCTTTCTTGACATGGCTTATGTTAGACTGTTTGTGTAATTCTAATTCGCAAAATAACTCGTCTAACTTAAGAATTGAAAGATCTTTGGAAACTTTGTACTCATCTATAATTGATGCCCACAAAGCGTTCCTCGGAAAGACGTTCAGAGCTTACCTTATTGTATCGCGGTTTTCAAGACTATGCCCGATCAGGTGGAGGCCATTTAGGATGCCCTTCAGTCGAGCGTGTAGTTGCGAAGCTGTTTCTCCAGGAAACATTTTTATATTTAGTAAATTGTTTAAAAGTAAATCTCGTTTGTTTACCTTTGAATCGTCGGTTCCTTCGTGTAGCTTGACTAGTGAGTCCCATAATTCTTTTACGTTGTCGTAGGGACCAACTCGGTTCAACTTCTCCATTGTGAGTCCGCACTGAATGATGTTGATCGCCTTGTAGTTCAGTTGTGTCTTCTTGATCTTTTGGGGAGTCCATTCGTCTGGTTCTAGTGTTGTTCCGTCCTTTGTTGGGGGAGTATAGCCTTTCAAAACTGTGAATCAGAGCTCGATGTCGGATTTAAAGTAACTCTCCATCCTATTCTTCCAATAACTGAAATTTTCTCCTTTGAATAGTGGAGGTCGGACAGTACTATACCCTTCTTGATACGAGTTCATCATTCTTGCAAGAAAAAATTAAGAGAAAAATATTTCCAAGACTTTCGTCTTGGGATTAGTAGTGCTTGAGAAGAAAATAGAGAAAAAAATATTTCTAAGAGAAAAGAAGAAAGTTTTAAAAATTACTTTGAAAATCGGTTAAGAAATTTCAAAGCTAACTGGCTCCGATACTAATTGATAGATCGAGTAGTACGATAGAGGGGGGGGGGGGGGTGAATATCGCGTGTTTTTAAAACTATTCTTTATCTTTTAAAGTCAGAATTAAGCAGCGGAAAATAAGGAGAGACAAAAGTGTTTACTTCGTTCGGAGCCTAGCTCGACTCCTACTCGAAGGCCCGCGGTCCTTGACCGTACCGATGGGCAAAGCACTATAATCCTTCTTTCCGAAATCCTCGGAAAGAAGTGAATCGTACAAGTACAAATATGTAAGATAGTAACACTCCTATTATCTTACAGAAATTAAGTGCTAAAATAAATATATATCGACAATAAAAGTAGTAAATCGTAGCTCGATCGACATTGTTGGATGAAGTCGCTTGCAAACTTGATGACGACGTGTAGCGTGAGTAGCTTGCAGAAGAGCACAATAGTTGATCAGAAAGTTCTATTGGCCTCAAACTTCGAGCCTCATTTTATAGGCCTTGGGCGTTTGGTCGACCGATCCCACTGTTCGGTCGACCGAACCCGCTCCCTCCTTCCTTCCTGGCCGGAGTTTGAAGCTGGCTCGGAAATCTGCATTAACTGATCTTTAATGGTTTGGTCGACTGATCATGCCTTTCGGTCGACCGAACAAGCTTTTTCCTTATTCGCTGAAATCTGCCGAGATCTTTATTTATTGCCCCACTAATGTTGATTGGATCGGTCGACCGGTCCTCTGGTTCGGTCGGCCGATCAACCTTTTTTTTCTTTCCTGCTGATCCCTGCTGATGATTTGTCTTTTGCTGAGTCACCCTGGTTCGGTTGACCAATCTTGTTGTTCGATCAACCGATCATGCTTTGACCGGACTCTGGTCTGATCTGTTCTGAACTGAATTATTGCTTTGAGTTTGCTTTGCTCGGTCGACTGAACCACTGGTTCAGTCGACCGATCCAGTCGAACCTGCAGCACAGTGTTATGAAAAAACTTTCCTGCAAAATAGATGTTAGAGCAATAATATAAAGTAGGAATAAAATGTAAGACAGTAGAACTGTCTTGATCTCAACTTTGAAACCTTCTCGGTTTCTTCAGTTGGATCAGCGATCTAAGGTTGTTCCCTTCGGGAACCCGACCTCACTGTCGCTCCTCCAGTTGTTTACCTCAACCTACCTGCCAAACTTAGATCCTCCAGATCTAGTTTGGACTTTTCACTTAGCCTTGATCAGCTCCCCAGGACTTTTCCTTTTGATCTTCGGTCCTCCAGACCTCTCGATCACACCGCCAAGCGTCGAGTCCCCTTGACCTGTTTGGACTTGCACCTAGGTTCCACGATCTGCTAAGATTTCTCCGCCTAGCCTCCAGCTAGGACTTTTCTTGTTGAGTAAACATCCTGCACACTCAGTCAACTTGTTAGATCATAACAAGACTTAACTTGAACCTTTGACACCATCAAAACTCAAGTTTGATTCTGGTGCAACTTGCACCAATAATCTCCCCCTTTTTGATGTTTGGCAACGAAGGTTCAAAGTTAAGTTAAAAATATGCAACAAATAAATAAACAAGCAATTTGATTTTTAAATTCTCCTGCTGAGTTAAACAACTCCCCCTAAATTCACTATCTCTCTCCCTTTGATACACATCAAAAACAGGGGAAGACCAACAAACCAAAAAGGGTTGAAATGTATAACAATTTTAACTAAGTGCTCAAAAATTACATGAAAATGAAAAGGTAATATTGATATTCAAAAATACTATAAAATAATTTTGAAAATTTTACTAAGTTAAAAATATAAAATAATTTTGAAAAAATAATTATCCTAAGTTAAACAAATACTTTGAAAAAGAGAAATTTTTACTAAGGTAAAAATAATATTAAAGAAACTAAATTTTGAAAAGTATTCCTAAGTAAAATATTTTGAAGAGAGTAAGGTTTTACCAGTAAAATAATTTTACTAAGTTAAAATTTCTAAAACCAACTTTCAATGTAAAATGTTTATAAAAAGAATTTGAAAAAGATTTTCAAAAATAATTTTGAATACTTTTAAAAGTCAAAAAATATGAAAGAATAAATAATTTGAAAAATAAAATATTTTTGAACATTTTTATAAGTCTTTAAACATTTGAACACTTTTAAAGGCCTTAAAAAGTTTGCTAAGTGTAAATAATATTGAACACGTTTAAAATTTTAGTAAGTGTAAAAAAAATCCGAACACTTTTAAAAGTTTTAACAAGTTTGCTAAGTGTAAAATTAATTTTGAACACTTAAAATATATGAAAAAATTTACTAAAAAAAATTATATTTTGAAAGAATTTTTTTTTAAAAAAAAGCCATTTTGAATTTTTATGAAGTAAAAATTTAAAAACAAATTTTCAAAACAAAATTTTAAAAGTCTAAATAATTTTTAACATTTTTGAAAGAAAAATAAAAATTTCAAAAAGAATCCAAGAAAGATGAAACAATTTTTTGAAAATAGCTCCCCCTAAAATTGATATTTATCCTAAAAGTCCAAGCATGGTTAAGTAAACTAAGGAAAACAGGTCCTTATGATGAAATGTCCAACCTTTGTTCAAGGCTAACTATCACAAGATAGTAGCTATTGACTTAGGTTGGTCAATTTGAGTATTTAGTACTAACTAGAGTTTTACTAGCTAGTTAACCCAAATTGATTCATGTATGTTGTTTAAAGCCCAGATTTATAGCGATGCGCTGATATAAGCATCTGAAATCTTGGGCTAGGTCCTAAGCATCTCACCCATTCTAAATTATCAAACAAGGGATCATACTGTGCTTGTGAGATGCTGGCTTCTAAAACTATAGGAACATGCAAATCTACGGTAAGATTTAGGCTACTCCAGAAAATAAAATATTTTGAAAGAATTTTGTAAACAAAAATTTTGAAAGGGGATTTTTACAAAAATAATTTTGAAAAAATAAACTAAGTAATAATTTTCAAAATAAAACCTATTCTAATAAACACATCCAACAAGTATGCAAAAATAAGTAACCAGAACTGCAAATTTTAGGACAAGGTTCAAATACAAAAGTCTGATTAGTCACACTAGTCCAGAAAGACATATAAAGAGTCAGATGTCAGGAGGTAGAGGATCATGGGCAGAACGAAAATAGATAAACATCCTAGTCTGCTGTGCCTCCAATGTCTCTACTCGTCGAGTAACCTGACAAAAATCTGTCAGTTGATCCTGAAACATCGTCTGAAGAGAGTCGAAACGACCAAAAGTATCGTCTCGGATCTGACTGAATGGATCACTAAAGTGAGGAGGAGGGGTTGTAGATGAAGTCACATGAGCAGCATCAAAGACTAGAGTTTGGGAGTACTCAATAGCTATCGGTGGTATATAGGGTTCCTCTACAACAATGGGGATGTTCTCAGCATCAACCGCTTCCTCGACAGGTGGAACATAGTATGGATGAGTACGCTTGTAAACCAGACCCGGAGAACTAGCCTTAATCCCAGCCAAAGACATTTGCCGAATACCTATGAGATCAAAATCGGACAACTCAATCAACTCACCACGCCCAACTCCTGCACCTAAGGAGGCTATAAAAGAAGTAAGAATATGACAATGAACCATGTGTACCTTAAATGAGGTACTATAGCTAGAGTAGTAGATTATGGATTTAAAAATCCAATAAGCAAGATCTATATCCAGTTTATGCTTAAGGACATACATCAAAAAAAGGTGAATAGGACGTAGAACTGCCTGGTCTCTGGATGACAAAGGATGTATGCATGAGACAACCATTTTGTATAGTGCATTGTCGTTTGGGCTTAGTGGGACGGATGACATCTTCCTTGGTCGACGACCTTGGAAGAAATCAGCATACATAAGATCAAGAGTGAGATGAGAAAATGGCTTGGGAAAGACTTTAAGGTATGATGGATAAGGAAAGATCCGAGTATGTGATGGACGCATGCGGAGGAAGCGAGAGAATACATCAAAATCAAATAACATATCTCTTGATGCAACTCTAGTCTTAAAATGATACGCATCAAGCTCACATAAATTATGATAAAATTCAGTGCAGAGTGTGGGATTATAAACATGTCTACAAAGAACCAGACTGTCCAATGAGTAATGTTGAATAATGTTGACAATTTCAGGACAATAGGTTTGATAAAATGGTAGATCAAGACATCTAGTATCCACAACTAAAAAGGTCTTGTTTGAAAAGGATTGATGTAAATCTTCTGTGGAGGACCTAGGGTTTTGGCTGGGATTGGAGGAACTAGCCTCCTTTTGGGCAAGTTTACGCAGTTTTTCACTAAAAGGAAAAGAGAAAACAATAAGTAAATGTACGATAAGAAAAGACTAAACCTTAAATCATACCGAGGCATGGTTTGTGAACGCAGAAACTCAACAGATCGCCGGATTTGTGAAGAATACGGAGAGAAGAATGGATGAAGAACTCGTGGTTCTGTGGGTGTTTTATAAAGCTTTATCAGTCGATTGATAAGCGGATCGGTCGACCGATCTAATTAATTCATCGTCATCCGATGCAAAGAGGTAGATGTTCGATCGACCAATACTAGGGTTCGGTCGACCGATAAATTCAAGATGAACGGTTTTCCGTGCACTAACCGAGAATTGGCGGTGGATATTAAAGATTTCAGTCGACTGAAAACAATTATCGGTTGACCGATAAATTAAGTGTTCATCATCGGTTCAAAAAGGCCAGACGGTAATCGGTCGACCGGTAATGATGATCGGTCGACCAATCTCCCCCCATTTTTTTAAAATAACTTTAATTAGGTTGAAATAATTTTTCAAAAGGTTTTTAATTAAGTTTTAAAATAAGTTTTAATAAAGTTTAAAAAAATTTTTTTAATTAAATTTTAAGATAAGTTTTAATAAAGTTTAACAAAAATTTTAATTATTATTTTTTAAAATAAGTTTTAATTAAGTTTTTAAAATAAGTTTTAATTAAGTTAAAAAAGTTTTAAATAAGTTTTAACAAAGTTTTAAAAATTTAATTAAGTTTTAATAAAGTTTAAAAAAATTTTTAATTAAGTTTTAAAATAAGTTTTAATAAAGTTTAAAAATTTTAATTAAGTTTTAAAATAAGTTTTAATTAAGTTTAAAATAAGTTAAAAAATTTTTAATTAAGTTTTAAAATAAGTTTTAATAAAGTTAAAATTTTTTTTTAATAAAGTTTAAAAATAAGTTTTAATAAATTTTAAAATAAGTTAAAAAAATTTTAATTAAGTTTTAAAATAAGTTTTAAATAAAAATTCAATAAAGTTTTAAAATAAGTTTTAATAAAGTTTTAAAATAAAGTTTAAAAAAGTTTAAAATAAGTTAAAAAAAATTTTAATTAAGTTTTAAAATAAGTTTTAATAAAGTTTTTAAAAAAATTTTATTTAAGTTTTAAAATAAATTTAATTAAGTTGAAAAAGTTTTTAATTTATTTTAAAATAAGTTGAAAAAGTTTTTAATTAATTTTAAAATAATTTTAATTAAGTTGAATAAGTTTTTAATTTATTTTATTTAAGTTGAAAAAGTTTTTAATTAATTTTAAAATAATTTTAATTAAGTTGAAAAAGTTTTTAATTAATTTTAAAATAATTTTAATTAAGTTAAAAAGTTTTTAATTTATTTTAATTTAGTTGAAAAAGTTTTTAATTAATTTGAAAATAATTTTAATTAAGTTGAAAAAGTTTTTAATTTATTTTAATTAAGTTGAAAAAGTTTTTAAAATAAGTTTTAATTAAGATGAAAAAGTTTTTAATTTAGTTTTAAAATAATTTTTAAAAAGTTTTTAATTAAGTTAAAAATTTTTTAATTAAGTTTTAATAAAGTTTAAAAAATAATTTTTAATTATGTTTTAAAATAATTTTTAAAAAGTTTTTTAATTTTTGTTTAAAGTAATTTTGGTTTGGAATTTAATTAGGTTTGATAATTAATTAGGTTTGATATTTAATTAGGTTTGAAATTAATTAGGTTTGAAATTTAATTAGGTTTGATATTTAATTAGGTTTTAATTTTAATTAGGTTTGATATTTAATTAGGTTTGATATTTAATTAAGTTTGATTTAATTAGGTTTTGAAAAAAGTTATTGAACCAATGTTAGATTCAAACTTTGCTTTTAGTTAATCAAGCAGGCTTCATAAGGATAAGCTTTCAGTTCAGTGGCAAGACATATGACCTTCTTGTGTATCAACGGTGGACCACTTGCTGAAGACTTTCCAAACTGTTCCCGCCCAAAAAACTTAATACTAAATTTTGGTCTAACTAGCCCATGTTTGACTGGGGTATCTTCGGTCAGATCCACTAAGTCTAGTGCACCAGGTAGAATTCCATATTCAGCCTAGACATGCCTTCGACAGAGTTTCCTTGACGTACTATCATCCCAATCCATTCCGATGCTATGTTGTAGGGTTTGGTAAACCTTTTTCATCTAACCATTCTAAGCAGAAAAAAACCTAATCCTAAGTATTGAGTTTGGTTAATCAAGTTGGTTGTATTGTTTTTCTACTTGCTCCCCCTGAGTCATAGATTAGATAAAGTCTATCTAAGTAATGTATTTGACTCTTAGGGACCAAGTATAGATTTGGTTCAATTTGTTTGGTTAAAAGTTTTGTTTGAAACCATGCTTAGACTTGCCTTCTAGTATTTTGACTGATTAAGGATAAGTATGATTTGTTTGTTTGTTTGGGTTTGTAACCGAGTCCTGATTTGTTGTACACGGCTCGTTGTGATCCAAGTACCATATTTAGACACTTGGATCCCAATTCAAACCTTTCTAACGTTTTCTTGAGTCGCTCGACTTGACCTTTCAAATCGGAATTTTCTTCCTCAAGCTTTTCAACTTGAGTTGAAGTTTCGATTTGAACTTCGTTAGTCGAGTCACTCAAGTTAACTTGTTGCTTAAGGTGGTCTATTTCCTTAAGTAACAAGTTATTTTGTTTTTCAGATTTCGATAATTTTTTAAACAAACATTTAACTACTTTAAGTAAATTAGATTTGGAATAAATTGTTACCATATTTGGATCTTCTGATCCGTTGCTTTTGTCGGACTCGATGTTGATCTCGGATTCATACTCTTCGTCGGACACGGAGCCAGAATCTTCATTTCTTTCCATAAATGCAAGATGGCTCGAGTGCTTCGTTCGTTTCGTGTCGGATTCGTTGGAAGAAGTTTCGTCCCATGTCGCTTGAAGAGCCTTCTTTTGTCTTGTTGATTTCGGTCTTTCTTCTTTTCGATTTGGGCATTCGTTTTTGAAATGCCCCTTCTTGTTACATCTATAATAGATCGTTTCTGATTTGTTTTGGATCTGGTTTGGTGGAGTCTTCTTGGTGCTTCTGCTAAACTTCTTCTTAGTCAACAATTTTCGGACCATGTTGACTAATTCTTCTTCGTTCGTTGAGTTAGAGTCTGACTGGCTTTCAGACTCGATCTTGGTTCTTGTTTTAGTCTCCTTGCTTGGACTTGCATACAATGCTACACCTTTCTTGACATGGCTTATGTTAGACTGTTTGTGTAATTCTAATTCGCAAAATAACTCGTCTAACTTAAGAATTGAAAGATCTTTGGAAACTTTGTACGCATCTATAATTGATGCCCACAAAGCGTTCCTCGGAAAGACATTCAGAGCTTACCTTATTGTATCGCGGTTTTCAAGACTATGCCCGATCAGGTGGAGGCCATTTAGGATGTCCTTCAGTCGAGCGTGTAGTTGCGAAGCTGTTTCTCCAGGAAACATTTTTATATTTAGTAAATTGTTTAAAAGTAAATCTCGTTTGTTTACCTTTGAATCGTCGGTTCCTTCGTGTAGCTTGACTAGTGAGTCCCATAATTCTTTTACGTTGTCGTAGGGACCAACTCGGTTCAACTTCTCCATTGTGAGCCCGCACTGAATGGTGTTGATCGTCTTGTAGTTCAGTTGTGTCTTCTTGATCATTTGGGGAGTCCATTCGTCTGGTTCTAGTGTTGTTCCGTCCTTTGTTGGGGGAGTATAACCTTTCAAAACTGTGAATCAGAGCTCGATGTCGGATTTCAAGTAACTCTCCATCCTATTCTTCCAATAACTGAAATTTTCTCCTTTGAATAGTGGAGGTCGGACAGTACTGTACCCTTCTTGATACGAGTTTATCATTCTTACAAGAAAAAATTAAGAGAAAAATATTTCCAAGACTTTCGTCTTGGGATTAGTAGTGCTTGAGAAGAAAATAGAGAAAAAAATATTTCTAAGAGAAAAGAAGAAAGTTTTAAAAATTACTTTGAAAATCGGTTAAGAAATTTCAGAGCTAACCGGCTCTGATACCAATTGATAGATCGAGTAGTGCGATAGAGGGGGGGGGTGAATATCGCGTCTTTTTAAAACTATTCTTTATCTTTTAAAGTCAGAATTAAGCAGCAGAAAATAAGGAGAGACAAAAGTGTTTACTTCGTTCGGAGCCTAGCTCGACTTCTACTTGAAGGCCCGCGGTCCTTGACCGCACTGATGGGCAAAGCACTATAATCATTCTTTCCGAAATCCTCGGAAAGAAGTGAATCATGCAAGTACAAATATGTAAGATAGTAATTGTAACGACCCGACCCCTCGACCCCTTGGGCGGCCCAACTGGCGACCCATTTGGCAGCCCCTTGGCGGTCCCTTGGGCGGCCCAACTGGCGACTGCTTGGCGACCTCTTATGTCGTCGACCGACGACCCTTGGCCGTGCCGTTACTCACTAGGTCTTCCAACCCTTGGCCAGTGGATTTTTTCCTTCCCCAGGATTCGAACTCTAGACCTCCAAGCTAAATACTAGAATTTATGAATCCTTGTAGCCAAGTGAGCGACACTCACTTGGCTACCACGATTCATAAACTCTAGTACTTAGCCTGGAGGTCTAGAGTTCGAATCCTGGGGAAGGCAAAAATCCACTGGCCAGGGGTGGGAAGTCCTAGTGAGTAATGACATGGCCAAGGGTCGTCGGTCGACACCCGTACAGGGGAGGTGCTGCCGAAATTGCTTCGGACAGGGACTCCCCGGGGCGTGACAATAAAGTAGCTCACTTGGCTACTAGGATTCATAAACTCTAGTACTTAGCCTGGAGGTCTAGAGTTCGAATCCTGGGGAAGGCAAAAATCCACTGGCCAGGGGTGGGAAGTCCTAGTGAGTAACGACACGGCCAAGGGTCGTCGGTCGACGACATAAGGGGTCGCTAGTTGGGCCGCCAGTGGGGCCGCCCAAGGGACTACCAAATGGGCCGCCAAAGGGGCCGAGAGGCCAGGTCGTTACAATAAAAAGGCAGCCTTTTTATTGTAACGACCCGACCCTCAGCCCCTTGGGCGGCTCAACTGGCGGCCCATTTGGCAACCCCTTGGTGGTCCCTTGGGCGGCCACAATGGCGGCCCAACTTGGTGACCCCTTATGTCTTCGACCAACGACCCTCAGCTCACTTGGCTACCAGGATTCATAAACTCTAGTACTTAGCCTGAAGGTCTAGAGTTCGAATCCCGGGGAAGGCAAAAATCCACTGGCCAGGGGTGGAAAGACCTAGTGAGTAACGACACGACCGAGGGTCGTCGGGGACCGCCAAGGGGCCGCCAAATGGGCCGCCCAAGGGCCCGAGGGGCCGAGTCGTTACAATAAAAAGGCGCCTTTTTATTATAATGACCCGATCCCTCGGCCCCTTGGGCGGCCCAACTGGCGACCCCTTATGTCATCAACCGACGACCCTTCGGCCGTGCCGTTACTCACAAGGACTTCCCACCCCTAGCCAGTGAATTTTTGCCTTCCCCAGGATTCGAACTCTAGATCTCCAGATTAAATACTAGAGTTTATGAATCCTGGTAGCCAAGTGAGCCCCGGGGGAGTCCCTGTCCGAAGAAATTTCGGCAACATCTCCCCTATACAGGTGACAATCTGAAACTTTTCTACATCCATAGTCATACACAACCAACACGGCCGGAACATATATATATAACAACAAATAAATAAGCAAACAATCACCCCATCCACGCAGTTAAATAGTGAACTAAAACAAATGATAAGTAAACATCTCAAATCATCTTACTCAACTACACTCATAAAGCACAAAACCGATATCCTATTCAACTACACTCATAAAGCACAAAAACTCAATGACGCAAATAAAGTCAACTTACCTCTTCTGCCGTCCAGGCAGACATGTAGAAGAACATATCGAATAAAAATCCATCGACAAGTAAAAATCCATACAAGTGTAACGCCCCGCCCCTCCTGCTAAGGCGACGGGGGTTACTCGACGACACTTGCATACTTAACACAGCGGAAGTCTTACTTAGAGAATTTAAAAACCTTTTTCTTACTTAAAAATCACAATAGACATAAAAGGTCCACATAACATACTTATCATAAATGGGTCATAATACCAAACACATACTTAAAGTCATTGAGTCATAAAGTAAAAACATCAACATGGCAAATTTCTTATTAAATGAAAGTAGGTCATTTCTTTTAGCCAGTCCACTACCGCACACATCCTTCAAGCCCTCCTGCTGCTCCCCTAGTACATCCATTCCTTGCCTTTATCTGTGGTACAAGAAAGTAAGCTATGAGCACTCATGGCTCAGTAAGTTCCTTTCCTACTCACAAAAACCGTCAAGCATATCAAAATCACAAGTCATAAGACATAAAGACAAATGTATCATGTTAAGAGCATATCATAACATAACATAAAGTATCATGGCATAATCATAAAGTATAAGCATGGTAAATTCCTAAACATATATCATGCAACATATGCAACATGTCTTTTGAAAACTTATACAATACATACTTAAACATAATCTCAACATGATTAGGGCCCCGACTTGTACCACATACATAAATGCGCGCGTCCTATGTAAGTCCAAGGTAGCAAGTCTTGAACCCTACAAGGCATACATACTAGGCTCGTTTCTTAGTCCATCGACCTAGGGACACTTAGGAGCCCATCCCTAACGAGGCCCGTTTCTTAGTCCATCGACCCCGGGGCGCTTATGGAGCCCACCCTTGGTACAAGCCATACATAAAGTAAAGTAGCATGACTTAACTTACATATCATAGTTCTTATCATTTCATGCATATCATATTTCTTAACATATCATAAAACATGCATATTTGGACACACAGCACATGCATGAATCATAACATACATCATGAACATATCACTTATCTTAAAGCATGCATATTTGGGCACACAGCACATGCATGAATCATAGGCTTGCATAACGAACGTATCATTTTATCATGTCATAAAGTAAGCATGTTTGAGCACATAGTACATGCATGGGTCATAAGCATACATGGAAGAACATAACACGTATCCTAAAAAGACATAACCATTCACGGAAAAATATCATCTCTTTATAGCATGTGAGGTATATCTAGTCACTAAACCCATATGGCCGAAAGTCATGAAAGGACCACATGATCTCTAGACAACATGCAAACATAAAAATTTTCATGATATCTTCACATACTAACATAAGAAAGATCATAAGCATGTTAACCTAAATTTTTAAGCCCTCCTAGGTTTCCAATTATTTCATGGCCGAAACCTTTCATGAAGAGGAATCAAGTTCTAAGCAACATGTAAACATGTAAACCCTATACTCATATCATATTATATTTCATAGGGAACTACTTAAGCACATTTAGTTTGGGTTCTAAGTTCCCTAAGCTCCTAATCATATCATGGCCGAACCCTAGCTTATCTCATCCTAGGTTACAAGTAGCATAGAGGTGTTGAACCTTAAGCCAACATGTTATACATTTTCATGAGGAATCACATAAGCATGTTTGTTTAAAATTTCAAACTTCCTAGACCCCTTAATTCAAGGTGGCCGAACCTAACAATCATGGAATTAGGTTTTTTTTTTTTTTTTAGTGGCATAAGAGTATGAAACCACAACTACATTCCATAGCATACATCACAAGAACATCATAAGCATATATAAGTTGGGTTCTAATTTCTCTAAGCCCTTAAACTTGTAGTGGCCGAAACATGTAAATCATGGAACTAGATTTTTAGTGACATGAGAGCATGAGAACCACAACTACATTTCATAGCATATATCTCAAGGACATCATAAGCATGTATAAGTTGGATTCAAATTTCTCTAGACCCTTTAAACTTGTAGTGGCCGAAACTTAACAAGCATGAAACTAAGTTTCTAGTGGCTCAAGAGCATGGAAACCCTACACAATTTTCATGGCTTCATAACAAGGAACAACATGAGTAAACTTAGTTAAAAAAAAAACTACACATACTAGCTTTAAAACCTAATGTGGCCGAAAGTTACATGTATTCAAAATTCTATATAACAAGCAACCATAAAACATCAACTAGTTTCATATTATATTATCAAGAAGGTCATGAGCCTCTTAGCCTTGGTTTCAACTTTCCTAGACTTCAACTCTCATCATGACCGAACCCTCATAAGCATGAAATAAGATTCATAACTAACATACAATCATGGCATAACATTTTAGCTTCATGTCTTGTCTTAGGAAAAATCTTAGCATGCTTGGTCTAAGGTTTAAAACTCTCCTAGGCCTTTACTCCTTACTTGGCCGAATATTCATGAGCATGTAAATGGAGTTTCAAACAACATACAAGTAAGAGAAAAGTTAACAACCTCATTATCATAGGGTACATAACTAAAAGAATAAGGAAACATGCTTAGTTTGAGTTTTGAACTTACCTAGTCTTCTTGTTCATGCTTGGCCGAAACATGTAAATCATGAAACTAATTTTTCATTAATTATTCTAGCATGGAAACCATAGATTAACTTCTTACATAAAATACATGTCACAAGAAAAATAGAAAGCATATCTAATCACAACTTTCTTAAACTCTTCTTCTTGTTTTTGACCGAATTTTCTTAAACAAAATCTTAAGTTTTTTAAGCGATCTATCTCCATGGAAAACCATACAAACCATTGTACCACAGGTGAGGGGAAGCTTACCTAATGTTCACTTGTTAATCCTTAAGAAATGGTACCCTTGGTGAAGAGGAAGTAGGGAGCTTCTTCTTCTAGCACTCCTTTCGAATTTCTCTTGCTTGGAAGGGTACACCTTGAAGACTCCTTCTTGTAGTTTAGTTTTCTCTTAGGAAGAAACCTAAACTTGCCTTGTGGAGATGAGGGAGGAGGCTTAGAGTCTCGGCAAGGGTGAGGGAGAAGGAAAAGAAATGAAAACCTTTAGTTCCTTTCCTTTTTATGCTAAGTAGGTGGAAGTTACCAAAATGAACTTTGCTTCCCTTCCTCCTTATCTCATGCATGTATTTTCTTAATGAGAATATGTCCTCATTCCCTTCCCTAAATCCTTCTCTTTATTATCCTCTTAAACCCCACGAAATTAGAGAAGGAAAGGGAGAAGGACAACTTGTCTTTTACTACTCTTTTTCCTTAACCAAGAGGTAAACAAGAGAAAGAAGCCACTTGATTTTCCCTTTGTTCCTTCACTAAATTTTAGCTTTACATTTAACTACAATTCCCATCATTTCCCATTCACATATTATTCATTATCCTAGTGGTTATTATACATAATTTTATTTCTATCCTTGGTGGGAGGTTCAAGGTTCAAACCTTCACCTCTTCTTTTTATTTCTCTTATTTCTTTTTCTTTGATTCTTCTTCTTTTATGTTCTAAAGCAAATAACACCCATATACTTATCTTATAATTTTATGGGTGTTACAACAAGATCCAAAGTATCAAAACAGAACAAGTCTAAACATAGTCTAATAAAGAAAAACCAAAAGACCAACAAACGTCCTCGTGAACTGTAGGGGACTAGCGACTGGAACTCTCCGTACAACATCAACCTGAAAATAGCAATGGAGGAGGGTGTGAGTCCAACACTCAACGGGTAACAACTGATATGCATAATAAAGAAAATAACAACCAACACTAATCATGCGTACAGTCTCCTGATACAAGAAGGATAAATGCAATTGAAATACGCAGGAGAAAACTGTACTAACTAGGACCAAGGTATAAGTATAACAGGGTCGTCAGACCGAGAGGTATCAAAATCTTGTATACATGTCAGACATATGCATCCATCCAAATGCAACATATAAGTGCAGCAAACACAATCAGAAAATGCATAAATGCATATGATGCCAATGACATGGTCACCCCTGACGCCAGTCAACCATCTCACACACAATGGTGAGACCGAGTGGGTAGCGCTGTGACAACCGTAGACTCTGCCATCACTGCTCCTGATGAGTGATCAAGTGGACGGGATACTGTCGGAGTACACCTATCCTCCTACCCCAAATCATAAATGGGGGAGCTCAATGCTCTCATCTCTCAGTACACAATGACGAGGAGGAATCTCTGTCGGCTACCACGCTGCGTCGCACTACCCATGAGCGGACCAACAGAGCCAAACAAAGTCCAACCGTCTGTCGGCTACCACGTTGCTACACTAAGCCAGCGGAGCCTAACATAGCAGAACTGTCTGCCGGCTACCATGCTGAGTCACCGGACCAGCGGAGCCAAACAGCAGAACTGCCACACACCCTGCCTGATAAAAACCACTAACCCATGAGTGGTGGTGTGTGCAGATCCATGTAACTTGCGATGTGCTCAACAATAATGGAGTCGACTATCACACAGCATGCAATCATACAAGATGGTGCATGACACTAAGCATGGAAATATCCTGAACCTATCTATAGATATAAAATGTGTACCCTAACATCAATGGATCAATATGAAGATCTAAGGTACATAAGTCAGATAAGGTATCAAAAACCCTAGGTCCTGAACATAATAAATAACATGATTGTGTCACTACCCCTATAAGTATGTATAATCAGGTAGGTACTAACATGAAGTGCATAAAAAGTAAACAAACAAGCATGTAACATATCAGGTAGTGACCAACCGAAGCAGATAAGAAATACAATCACTGCTATTTGTTAAAAACATTACTATGCATATCAAATGACAAAAAGTCAAAGTACCCGCCTCCAAACGAAAAGTCCAAACCGATCCAAATTCGACGTCGAGATACTCGTCTCGCATCAAAGTCCTGTATCACCAATATATACATTTTTATTTAGCTAATATCCAATAAAATAGCTAAATAAAAATCTCTAACACTAAATTAAAGTAAACCCTAATCATACCTCTAGATAAATTCCAAACCTAATCCATTTACACATAAACAACTTAAACTTAAATGAATTTCTGTACTATTCATTTCTTATTCTTTCCTAGCTTCAAATCTATGTATGCTACAACAAGAGAAACAATTCTCTACATCTTACCTCAATTCACAGTCGATAAGGTTATTGGCTGGAATGCCCGCCGAATCTAAGAACAACCCACAACAAACCCTATTGGAAAATTTTCCCCATTGTCGGATTAAGATGTGAACATCGCCAATCAAAAATACCTAATTACCTAACACAATGCCTTACCTGAAGTGCTGCCAGTTGTTTCCTCTGCCCGAGACTTCACTGAGAGTGTATGAAGAAGGGACCGAGAAAGACATGACAGTGGAATCTCTGCCAAATAGGTGGCTCGACAGTGGAGAATTAGGGCAGACTGGAGAGGGCTCGGTACTCCCTCTTTCGGCCAAAACTTACTGACAAAAAGGGGCGGCGATCTGAGATCTCCACGGCGAGAGGCGATGGTGGCAACTCACGAAGAGGGAGAGGCTCAAGCGTCGCCGGCGCTTGGGCAAAGAAATTCAAAGCAGTGGCCGCCGGAGAGGAATCGGACCATGGCCGTCTGCTTTAAGCTAGGGTACAATGTCAGCACTAAAGCACGGTTGAAAGGGAGGTGTTGTGTGCGGCGTTGTCAGGTGGAGCAAATCAATCGGGTTGGGGAGACGACGTCGTCTAGGGCACGCAAGGAAGAGGAAGAGGAGAAGGAAAGGGGAATGACTCGACCTTTAATCATGAGGCAGTGAAACCGTGCGGCGTTGGTTAGGGCACGGGAGGAGAAGAGAAGGCGGGGGTTTGAGGTACGACGACAGGAGAGGAGGAGAAAAAAAATAAAGAAAAAAGAAAACAAAAAGGAAAAAAAAAATCAAACTTTTCCTCGCTTAAATTAGCCTAAATAGGCTTTCTCGAGGCCCCACCTTTATCCTCGTAACCTAAGCCCTACGAGATTCGAAAAATTCCAGAATTTTTTTTTTAAAAATTCCAAAAAATTCCCTTATCATTATTCGCCATTTTTCGGTATTTTACATTCTCCCCCACTAATAAAAATTTGGTCCCTAAATTTCGTTATTACCATCATCAAACACTAACAACAGGTAAAGAGTATATATACTGAACAGTAAATTAAATCACATACCTCAAGAGAAAAGATGGGGGTATCGAGCTTGGATAGTATCCTCGAGCTCCCAGGTAGCCTCGTCCGAATGATGCTGCCATCCGACTTTAACCAACCGGATAGTCTTGTTCCGCAGCTGACGCTCTTTCCGATCCAAAATCCGTACCAGAACCTCCTCGTAGGTCATGTCAGGTTGTACGGGAACTGAGATATCTGTCAACACATGTGTCGGGTCGGGTATGTATCTCCTCTACATAGATACGTGGAATACATTGTGCACGCCTGGCAGGGACGGTGGTAGTGTTAGCCGGTAAGCTACTGCTCCAATCCTCTCCAAGATCTGGAAATGGCCAATGTATCGCGGAGCTAGCTTACCTTTGAGGCCAAATCTCTTCACCTCTTTCGTGGGTGATACTCGCAGAAAAACATGGTCGCCTATAGAAAACTCCAAGGGTCTGCATCTCCAGTCAACATAACTCTTCTGGCGGTCCTGTGCCTCTGACATCCTCCGTCTGATAGTACGAACCAACTCTGCCTCATGCTGAGCTCCATGAGGTCCCAACAACTGGGCCTCCCCAACCTCATCCCAGAGGGTGGGTGTCTGACAAGGCCTACCATACAACGCTTCAAACGGTGCCATCTGGATAGCCGAATGAAGGATGTTGTTGTAGGCAAATTCTACCAATGGCAAATGGTCCTCCCAACTACCTCTAAAATCCAGTACACAAGATCTCAGCAAGTCCTCTAGAGTCTGAATAATCCACTCTAACTGTCCATCTGTCTGCGAATGGAAAGCTGTACTGAAACGGAGCTGAGAGCCCAAAGCCTGCTGCAGACTCTGCCAGAATCGAGATGTGAACCGGGGGTCTCTGTCCGAAATAATACTCAAAGGGACACCATGCAATCTGATGATCTCCTGGAAATATAGATTTGCTAATCGATCCAGGGAATCTGTCCTTCAGATCGCTAAGAAGTGCACGGATTTGGTTAATCGATCAACGACTACCCAAATCACGTCATGGCCTCGTCGTGTCCTCGGCAAACCCACCACAAAGTCCATAGTAATGTGTTCCCATTTCCACTCAGGAATAGGAATCTTCTGAAGTAAACTGGCAGGTCTCTGGTGCTCAGCCTTTACATGCTGACAGACAAGACATCTAGCTACAAATTCCGCTATGTCTTTCTTCATACCGTTCCACCAGTAGGAACGTCTCAAATCTCGATACATGCATGTCCCACCCGGATGGATCGTAAATCGACAGCGATGAGCCTCCTGAAGTAGCTCCTATAAGACCGGGTGAGACTGAGGTACGCATAATCTGCCTCGGAAGTATATAATACCCTCCTCGTCTCGTGTGAACTAGGTCTGCTGCCCGGAAACTACATGGCTACCAATAAACTGCAAATGCTGATCACCAGCCTGGGCCTCTCGGATCCTCGTCCTGATCGACGACTGAGCAACCATGGTAACAAGAATACCCTGCTCTGTCGGTCCCTGCTCCTCAAGGCCTAACTCAGAGAAACCTTGAATCAAGTCTGTGACTAAAGTCCGGTGGCAAGTCAAAGTCCCTCTGGACTTCCTGCTGTTGGGTTTTTCGGGCCGCGAAAACCGCTTTTTCGCGTCGCGGAAACCCCGAATCACCTTAGCCAACGGATCTCGTGCGAAGAAAAATTCGAAGACATACGAGTACGAGTTACAAAACTTCTAGATCTACATGATGAAGATCTTTACCTTCGATGCGTGCCCTTTTCATATCCCGCTCGTCCAAGATTCGTCGGATCTCGAAAGTATCAAGGATAGATACTTCTCTATATGTATCCACACGAACACACTAGGTGGAGATGACCAAAACAAGGTGTGCTAGCACCTTTGGATGATTCGGCTAAGAGAGGAGAGGGAGAGCAAAATTGGAGCAAGGAAGAAGATGAAGGAACGAATGAGATTAATTCCAAAATAAAACTTCTCTCACCCATTCATGTGGCCGGCCACATTAAGAGCATGAGTAACTCCCATGGAATGCCAAGAGTCACAACTCTTGGTAACTCCCATGAGGTGGCATTCCACATAAGCAACCATGATGATGTGGAGCATTATCATTGGTCCACATCTTGCCCACTCACCAATGAGGTGGCATAAAGTCAAGTCAAACTTGACTCTTCATCTTCCTCTCAAGTCAAGTCAAACTTGACTTAATCTCTCTCATGGTTGATCTAATCCAACCATTTAATTCAAGCTAATTTAATATAATGAATCTAATTCATTTAATTAAATTGATTTAATGAGTCATAATCCAAATTAGACTCATTAAACACATGAATCAACTTGAGTCTAACTCAATTAGCCCAATTAGGATTACTCTTAATCCAATTTGATTCATCAAATGAATCTAATCCTCTTGATTCATCATATGAACCTAATCTCCATCTAATTGTCCTTAGTGTGTGACCCTATAGGCTCTTGTAACGTTGGCAATGCCCCTAAACCCATTTAGAAGCATAAGTAATGAGCGGTATCTAGCAACACATCATTACTACCCAATGTTACAAGAATGTTGAGATCCAACATCACCTTGTGACTACTAATTATGACTCATCACAATATGTGACATTGTCCTTCTATCCTAGACACCTAGATTGATCAATGTGAGGCATAGACCGTGTCATCCTCTAATCAATCTAAATCTTGAACTCCAAGTAGACTCACTCGATCAAATGAGCTCAACATCTCATGTTGACTCATTTGGGCATGGCCATGCACTTCGTGGTCTAACTCTATCAAGAATACCGATGTCGCTCCCGTCATATGGGAGGGATAGATCCCATCTACATCACTCACATCCCTCTGCATAATTCGTTATATACCCAGTAATCGCCTTTATAGTCACGGGTGACGTTTGACGAAATCAAAGTACATAACTCCTTATGTAGGGAACCATGGTGACTTCAGGTCTAAGGACTAGTAGTCATACTAATAGCCACATGAGAAAGTATATGACACTCATATAACGATCCATGATACTTTCTCATGGCGGGTCATTCAGTATACATTCTCTAATGTATACCCATGTGTCAACTTGATATCTCTATATCCATGACTTGTGAGATCAAGTCATCGAGTTGACCTACATGCTAGTCTTATTGCATTAACATTGTCCTTGAATGTTAATACTCGACTAGGAATGATTAAGAGTAGTGTTCCCTATATCATCTCACTATCGGTTCAACTAACCGATTGATATAGGTGAGAACCATCTACTCAAGGACATTATTATACTTAGTTTATTTGGCACCAATACAAGTAAGTATAATAACCAAAATCCAAATGCCTTTATTTATATATAGAATATGATACAATAAGTCCAAAATACAATCATCAAATGATTGACTCTAGGGCTCTAGCTAACAATCTCCCACTAGCACTAGTGCCAATCAGTGTAGGCTCTAAGCCCAAATGACCTAGTGTGACCATCATGCTTCTTCTGTGCCAAAGCCTTGGTCAAGGGATCTGCGATGTTAGCCTCTGTAGGTACTCTGCAAATCTTCACATCTCCTCTCTCGATGATCTCTCGAATGAGATGGAAGCGCCGTAGTATGTGTTTGGTCCGCTGGTGTGAGCGAGGTTCCTTCGCCTGTGCTATAGCTCCATTGTTGTCACAATAGAGCTCAATGGGGTCAGCAATGCTAGGAACCACCCCAAGTTCAGTGATGAACTTGCGGATCCAAACTGCCTCCTTTGCTGCCTCTGATGCAGCAATGTACTCGGCTTCTGTTGTAGAATCAGCTACTGTATCCTGCTTCGAACTCTTCCAGCTGACAGCACCACCATTAATGCAAAATACGAACCCCGACTGCGATCTATAATCATCCTGGTCGGTCTGGAAGCTAGCATCACTGTAACCCTTTACAGCTAGCTCATCATTGCCTCCATATATCAAGAAATATTCTTTAGTCCTTCTTAAGTACTTAAGAATATTCTTGACCGCTATCCAGTGACTTTCACCTGGATCTGACTGGTATCTGCTCATAATGCTCAAAGCATACGAGACATCAGGTCGAGTACATAGCATGGCGTACATGATCGATCCTATGGCTGAGGCATAAGGGATCTGATCCATGCAGTCTCTCTCCTCTCTAGAAGAGGGACCTTGAGTCTTCGAAAGACTCACGCCATGTGACATCGGTAGAAATCTCTTCTTGGAGTTCTGCATGGCAAACCGAAGGAGTACCTTGTCAATGTATGTACTCTGACTTAGGCCAAGCAATCTCTTAGATCTATCTCTATAGATCTGTATCCCTAGAATGCGGGATGCTTCACCTAAGTCCTTCATTGAAAAGCAACTCCCTAGCCAAGTCTTGACAGACTGAAGCATAGGGATGTCCTTCCCAATGAGTAGTATGTCATCCACATACAATATGAGGAAGACAACTATATCCCCTACAACCTTCTTGTAAACACAAGGCTCATCTTCATTCTTGATGAAACCAAACTATTTGATTGCATCATCGAATAGAAGATTCCAGCTCCGAGAAGCTTGCTTTAGTCCATAAATGGACCTATGCAGCTTGCATACTCTGCTAGTATGCTGTGGATCTACAAAACCCTCAGGTTGTATCATGTACACATCCTCGAGTAGGTTTCCATTCAGAAATGCAGTTTTGACATCCATCTGCCATATCTCATAGTCATGGTAGGCTGCAATAGCAAGCATGATCCGAATGGACTTAAACAACGTTACTGGAGAAAAGGTTTCATCATAGTCAATACCATGAATCTGCTTGAAACCTTTAGCTACCAAGCGACCCTTATAGATAAGTCCATCCATGTCAGTCTTTCTCTTAAAGACCCACTTACACCCAATGAGTTTTACCCCTTCAGGTGGATCAACCAAAGTCCATACTTGGTTGGTGTACATGGATTCCATCTCGGATCTCATGGCCTCTAGCCATTTCTTAGAATCTGGTCTCATCACAGCTTCTTGATAGGTGGTAGGCTCATCCTCTATGAGTACAACGTCATCATGGTCAGACAAGAGAAATGAGTATCTCTCAGGCTGACGACGTACCCTATCAGACCTGCGAAGAGGTATGTCTACTTGAACTGGTTGTTGTTCCTCAACTCCTTGTGGAACAACATCATCCACAACACTTTATGGTTCCAGTTCAATTTCCATCGAGGCATCGGTGCTATTGTTCGCATCTTGAACTTCTTCAAGATCGAACGCGCTCCCACTAGTCTTTCTAGAAACAAAGTCCCTTTCTAGAAAGACCCCAGTCTTTGCCACAACTACCTTGTGCTGACTGGGAATGTAGAAGTAATATCCCTTAGTTTCCTTGGGATATCCAATAAAGTAGCACTTGTCGGATTTGGGTCCTAACTTGTCTGAGACTTGACGTCGAACGTAAGCCTCACAACCCCAAATCCTCATGAAAGACACCTGACATCTCTCCCATTCCATATCCTATATGGTGTCTTTATCACGGCCTTGGACGGAACTCGGTTGAGTATAAAAGCTGCCGTGTCTAGAGCATAACCCCAAAGGTATGTCGGAAGATCTGTGTGACTCATCATAGACCGCACTATATCTAATAGGGTACGATTCCTCCTTTCGGATACACCATTCCACTGTGGTGTTCCAGGAGGAGTGAGTTGGGATAGAATCCCACACTCAGCTAGATAGTCACGAAACTCATGGCTAAGGTATTCTCCACCTCGATCGGATCAAGTATCTTAATACTCTTGCCAAGTTTTTGACTTCATTCTTGAATTCTTTGAACTTTCAAAGGATTCGACTTATGTGTCATCAAGTACACATAACCATATCTACTGAAGTCATCGGTAAATGTGATGAAGTACCTATAAGCGCCTCTAGCAGCAACATTGAAAGGGCCATATACATCACTATGTATGAGTCCTAACAAATCAGTGCTCTCTCATTGTGCCCACTAAAGGAGTCTTGGTCATCTTGCCTCGTAGGCATGACTCGACACCTCATATGATTCAAAATCAAATGAGTCCAAAGATCCATCCTTATGGAGTGGGATAGCGCTTGTCATTTATATGACCTAAGCGGCTGCGAGGTAGGTTTGGTTCATGTCATTAGACTTGAACCTCTTGGTATTTACGTTATAGATAGGGCTCTCAAGGTCTAGAATATAGAGTCCGTTTATCGAGGTGCACTACAATAGAATATATCGTTTAAATAGACGGAACAACATTTGTTCTTTATAGTAACGAGAAACCTTTCTTGTCCAAACAAGAAACCGATATAATGTTCTTAGTTAATGCACATAACAACAATCGACTAACTCTAGTACAAGCCTAGAGGCAGAGATAGAAAGTAAGTCCCTACAACAACAGCAGCAACTCGTGCTCCATTGCCTACTAGTAGGTCCACCTCGCCTTTGTCAATGCCCGCTATTTCTCAGCGCCAGGACAAATGTGAGAAGCACATCCAAGATATCTAATACCCATGATGTAGAAATAGATAGATTGACTTATATAATATATACCTGAAGTGGAAGTCTCACTTCGCTTCTTCTTAAGATCCTCCAAGTATACCTTGCGGTTCCTCTTCCAGTGCGGTCTTGACCGCAGTGGAAGCAAATAGCATCCTTGGGCGACCCTCCTTTAGGCTTCAGTGCCTTGCCTTTGCCCTTGTCTTGGGACTTTCCCTTGCCTTTGGGCTTGCCTTGCCCTTATGTTTCCGAACCATCGAAAGTGTTGGGCTTAGCCTTCTAAGGTTTAGCTCAAGATTTCAACATGCTAAGCGGCCAGGTGGCTTGTCAATCTCGTTCATATTGTAGTTTAGAACGAATTGATTGTAGCTATCCGGCAAGGATTGCAAGATCAGTTCAGTGCTCTTGGCCAAGAGGGAACCCCAACCTTTGTAGGTTCTCTATGTACCCAATCATTTTGAGTACATATGGGCCTACAGGAGCCCCGTCTGACATCTTGCACTGAAACAGTGCCCTTGAGATCTCAAATCTCTCATGCCTCGCTTGACCTTGATACAGTTGACGAAGATGTTCAACCATATCATAAGCGCCCATTAACTCATGTTGCTTCTGAAGCTCAGCGTTCATGGTCGCGAGCATAAGACAGGACACATCTAATGCGTCATCTTGATGCTTCTTGTAAGCATCTCATGCCGTGCGTCGTGGCGGAGGAGCCTCCGAATGGGCGCTCCAACGCATTCGTTCTGAGTGAGAACTATTCTTAAGTTCCTGTACCAGTCCAGGAAGTTTGCTCCGTTGAGCTTGTCCTTCTCAAGGACAGATCGCAGGGAGAAAGTGTTCGTATTCAACGTCATGGTAATCTACAACAGAAATAAAAGCAGAAATAAATATCATATTCTTAATCATTTAATTAGGCCTTTAACTAAATGATGCTCCCACTGAATTCTATAATTCATGTGGGACAAGATCCACATCATACTAACCCTTGAGTTAGCTTTGGCTAATACGCCCAAGACTTAGTATGATCGGTAGGTAACGATTACCAATTACATCTCTATGCAACTCTTGTTTATAGAATCAAAATCCGCATTTATATTAAAACTCGAGTTAGCTTTGGCTAATACGCCCGAGAGTTAATATATATGTGATTTTGACCTAACTTTCCAACCGTTGGAAGAATGCCTATAGTTATACTCGATCCAACCGAGTTAACTAGGAATACTCAATCTAATTGAGTTGTACTCACCCATGCGTTGATAGGCGGGACCAAGATTGTCCCTCCGCACCCTACCAAGATAGTATGTGTTGCTCTGCTTTGGCAGATTCAACAACATCATGCGATCGAGGTAGTGATGGGTATCACGGCATGGTAGGCATTTTGAGTTGTCGTGATTTAGATCTAATCTAAATGATGTTGTATCATATACTCGAAATAGATCTAATCTAATCGATAGAGTGCATCTTGTACACGATGTAGATCTAATCTAATCGTAAGGGTGCATCTTGTGCACGATTTAGATCTAATCTTAATCGCTAGGCACTAATTAATTACTTAATTAAACATGCATCATATACACAAGTAATTAACTAAGTTTTTGTAATTAGTCATGGCCTTACTACGATCTTCTCAAGCCAATGAGAAGATCGGATGGTCAACCTAAGGTCAACTTCTAAAGCGCCTTCCTTTTGACCACCTTGTGTTGCTCGCGCCTTCCTCGTAACTCCGTCTCGAGTGGACCTTCCACAGCTCCAAATTTGTACATTACAATTTTTTGAAACTCGAGTTACATTCGAGTCTAAATCTAATTTACAACCAGAATAATAGAAAGGCACGACGCGCAGGTCGCGAAAATAAAATAAAAATAAAATACAAGCACGCACATCACATAACGACACGCAGGCCGTATTATGAATTACAACACAATTGTCCAATCGAATTGGGTCTTTGGGCCATGACTATCACAAAATTAATATATAATTCAAAATTATATATTTCTGTAATTTTTCTATAATTTTTCATAATTTTACAGATTTTATGAGTAAATTTTTTCCGGCGGTCCCGATTAGCGATTTCGGGCGCAATCGCGGAGCAAATCCCCTTGCGGGGTTAGGGGCAGTACCCCTACCCGCGATCTAACCATTGCGAGTTGCTCCTAAGCGATCCAAGAGCGCCTTATCCCCCTGTCCCAAAAATATTTGGGTCGAAACGATGCCGTTTCGGGAAAAACTTCTCGGTAGTCGAAGCCTACAAGTGTATAAATACTTGTGCTTCGCTTCTACGAGAAAAATTACTCTTAAAACTATAAAAACCATAAATTTACAGAAATGTACAGAAGCTTTAATTTTTCATAAAAATCAAATTAAACTCATACAAGCTTCGCACGTGGCTCTGATACCATTGTTGGGTTTTTCGGGCTGCGAAAACCGCTTTTTCGCGTCGCGGAAACCTCGAATCACCCTAGCCAACGGATCTCGTGCGAAGAAAAATTCGAAGACATACGAGTACGAGTTACAAAACTTCTAGATCTACATGATGAAGATCTTTACCTTCGATGCGTGCCCTTTTCGTATCTCGCTCGTCCAAGATTCGTCGGATCTCGAAAGTATCAAGGATAGATACTTCTCTATATGTATCCACACGAACACACTAGGTGGAGATGACCAAAACAAGGTGTGCTAGCACCTTTGGATGGTTCGGCCAAGAGAGGAGAGGGAGAGCAAAATTGGAGCAAGGAAGAAGATGAAGGAATGAATGAGATTAATTCTAAAATAAAACTTCTCTCACCCATTCATGTGGCCGGCCACATTAAGAGCATGAGTAACTCCCATGGAATGCCAAGAGTCACAACTCTTGGTAACTCCCATGAGGTGGCATTCCACATAAGCAACCATGATGATGTGGAGCATTATCATTGGTCCACATCTTGCCCACTCACCAATGAGGTGGCATAAAGTCAAGTCAAACTTGACTCTTCATCTTCCTCTCAAGTCAAGTCAAACTTGACTTAATCTCTCTCATGGTTGATCTAATCTAACCATTTAATTCAAGCCAATTTAATATAATGAATCTAATTCATTTAATTAAATTGATTTAATGAGTCATAATCCAAATTAGACTCATTAAACACATGAATCAACTTGAGTCTAACTCAATTAGCCCAATTAGGATTACTCTTAATCCAATTTGATTCATCAAATAAATCTAATCCTCTTGATTCATCATATGAACCTAATCTCCATCTAATTGTCCTTAGTGTGTGACCCTATAGGCTCTTGTAACGTTGACAATGCCCCTAAACCCATTTAGAAGCATAAGTAATGAGCGGTATCTAGCAACACATCATTACTACCCAATGTTACAAGAATGTTGAGATCCAACATCACCTTGTGACTACTAATTGTGACTCATCACAATATGTGACATTGTCCTTCTATCCTAGACACCTAGATTGATCAATGTGAGGCATAGACCGTGTCATCCTCTAATCAATCTAAATCTTGAACTCCAAGTAGACTCACTCGATCAAATGAGCTCAACATCTCATGTTGACTCATTTGGGCATGGCCATGCACTTCGTGGTCTAACTCTATCAAGAATACCGATGTCGCTCCCGTCATATGGGAGGGATAGATCCCATCTACATCACTCACATCCCTCTGCATAATTCGTTATATACCCAGTAATCGCCTTTATAGTCCACCCAGTTATGGGTGACGTTTGACGAAACCAAAGTACATAACTCCTTATGTAGGGAACCATGGTGACTTCAGGTCTAAGGACTAGTAGTCATACTAATAGCCACATGAGAAAGTATATGACACTCATATAACGATTCATGATACTTTCTCATGGCGGGTCATTCAGTATACATTCTCTAATGTATACCCATGTGTCAACTTTGTCACGCCCCAAGTAGTCCCTGTCCGAAGAAATTTCGGCAGCATCTCCCCTGTACGGCGGACAATATGAAGCTCAGTATACATATATCTCTATACCTCAGCCACACTCGGCCGGAATAATACAATACAATTAAGAAACAAACCACGCAGTTTTTATCAACATTCCACACAGATATAATATATGATCAATCCACGCAGTTTAATAAGGAAAGACGATATAGAACCTCGAAGATATATGTAAACAGCCTACTCCACTACAACGAAAAAACAAATCCACGAAGTAATGGAAATACAACCGCAGCGGAAAACAAAAGTAGCAAACCCGAATGTTCAATGTAAAGTCCACAATACAAACCCACAATACAAGTATATAAGATGCAAAAGCAAAATATAATCCGACAAAGAAAATCCTCGCGATAATGGGGCTAGCGACTAGAATCTCCCCTGACGGCCTCAACCTGAAAAGTAATGAGTTCAAAGAACTCAGCTGGTAATCCAATAGACATGTACAGCAATATATAACTACCAGTAATATCCTAAGGTACAGTCTCCTAAACCATAGGATCAATAGTACAGTTCTCTAACCATACAACCTACGATATAGTCTCCTAATAGTTCAACAGATATGCAGAGCTGAAACAAACTGTAGTAACCCACAATATGCATAAAGCACAATCTATAGCAAGAATAATAAGGAAATGCATAACTGTAATAAACTGTACTCACCTGCGAGGCTTGGGCAAATGACTGTGGACATACACAGACAAAGATAGTCAGAACAAATAAGCATGTATCCTGTATGCATGTCAATCATATGCAGTCACTCAAGTGCATCATCCAATATGCAACAATCACAATAAATGCAATATGTGCATATGATGCAATATGACATGGTCACCCCTGACGCTAGTCAGCCGTCTCACACGCGATGGCGAGACCGAGTAGGTAGGGCTGTGACACCGTGCACTCTGTCGTCACTACCCCTGATGAGTGACCGAGTGGACGAGATGCTGTCGGAGTACACCTATCCTCCTACCTCAAACATAGTGAGGGAGCGTAACGCTCTCAACTCCCAGTACGCAATGACGGGGAGGGATCCCTGTCCGCTACCACGCTGCAGTCACACTACCCGTGAGCGGACCAGCGGAGCACTACAGAGCAACTGCCATACACACCCTGGGTGCTGTGCCACTACCCATGCAGTGGTCACGTTGTGTGCAGGCCCATGTAGCCGGCCGACGAGCTCAACAATAATGAAGTCGTCAATCGCCCAGCATGCAATCATGCAGGATGGTGCATGATGCTACAGTATGTCATACCTGCACATAGCCTCCTCCATATATGTGTGTGCCCAAAAGGTAAACGCATATATATAACCATGATATAAACAGCATAAATCCAAAGACATCACATATAACAATGATGTAAGTATCATGAATCCAAGAGCATGTATCACACAGGTAAAGCAACTAATCCAGTAGAGTAGAGCACTATAGATATGCATCTCTATGAACATATATATACATGGCAAGAGGTAAATATCCAATCCTGAAGTAAAGCAACTAGCAGATGAAGCATGTGATAGGTATCAACTAGCTAAGACCAGGGAAGAAAATAATCTACTATCTGCCACTAGTAAATATATATAAGCTACACATATCATAAGACATTATCAAAAGATAAGTCGAGGGTACCCGCCTCAAATAGAAGGTACAATCCCAAATCCAACGTCGAGATGCCTGTCTCGAATCAAAGTCCTGCGTCAAACAACATATATATATTTTATTTAGCTAAATCCCAAGAATAGCCAAATAAAATCCCTAAAATCAAATTAGGGCAAAACCCTAATCAACATAACCACAACTTACCTAACTAAAACTAATGGTCGATTAGGGTTAGTTACCTAATCCCTAATCACCAATTTGATTAGATATCCAAACTAGATTAGATCCAATAGTTAACTAGGGTTAATTGCTTAACCCTAATTATTCCATTAGATTAAATCTACGTAAATAAATCTAATCATAATCAACAACTAGTAATCCAAATACTCCTAATTCAAATCTACACATAATCTATAACATGTTCCAACCAAAATTCATTTCAAACCTAACCCTAAATCAACACTACACATGTATCAAACTCCCTACACATACCTCAATTCCCAGCTGAACAAGGTGCTGTACCAAAGTACTCTGAGGTATGGATGACTGCCGAACCAAACTGAGCTGGCTGGGTGAGGTGTCTGTCGAAGCCAAAGACACCACAGCAAGAACCAAAACAAATCTTCACCTTGCTGGATCAGAAAACCCACAGCAACCTCTGCTGGAGTTCTTTCCCAATTCACCCGAGACCTCAATCAGCAGCGACACAGAGGGAATCCAAGATCACCTTCACAGAACCTCCCCTCCCTATATCGGGTCAAGATGAGGAAATCATAATTCAACACAAAACATAACTCAATCAATCGAAATCCGAAGACACCTTACCTTCAATCGGTTGTCTCCAGAAAATGTCGCCCAATCCGATCCGTGAAACAACGTACCAAGGATTCTTCTATCCCCAAATCAACACGAACGAAGGTTGGATCCAAGATCGGACCTAGGATTGCCGACCATTAGAGAGACCAGAATCGAGGAAGAAACCCAACGCTAGGCACAATACCGAGAAATAGAAGAGTAAGGTTCGGATACATACCCTTGAAACCCTAATTAACTCGTCACGTCGGTGATCAAATGGATCTCGCGTCGATCGGAGAAGGAAGAGCCAACCGAATCGGAAAGAAAGTTCGCGGCAGACCTGATGACAGGATATCAGGAGGGTTCGCCTCCTTGTTCGACCTCTAGCGAGGCTCCGGCGACGAGCTCCTCCGGCGAAGATGACAATCGCCGCAGATCTGTCCACGACAGGGAGAGAGAGCGCGTGAGCAGAGGGAAGATCGGGGAAGGAGAATCGGCGTTTTAGGGTTGGGAAAAGAATTAAATAAAGGAAATGGATATATATATTAAACATTTCCTCACTTAAACGGGTGTCCCAAACAGGCTTTATCCGAACCCAAAATTTATCCCCTCAAAACCCTCCGTACGAGCTCCGAAAAATTCCCAGAAAATTTCTAAAAATTCCAGAAAAATTTTATAAGGCTATTTCCAAATAACCCTATTAATTAAATTTTCCGAGATCTCACAAACTTGATATCTCTATATCCATGACTTGTGAGATCAAGTCATCGAGTTGACCTACATGCTAGTCTTATTGCATTAACATTGTCCTTGAATGTTAATACTCGACTAGGAATGATTAAGAGTAGTGTTCCCTATATCATCTCACTATCGGTTCAACTAACCGATTGATATAGGTGAGAACCATCTACTCAAGGACATTATTATACTTAGTTTATTTGGCACCAATACAAGTAAGTATAATAACCAAAATCCAAATGCCTTTATTTATATATAGAATATGATACAATAAGTCCAAAATACAATCATCAAATGATTGGCTCTAGGGCTCTAGCTAACACCTGCTGAGTGCATCGACAACCACATTAGCTTTCCTCGGGTGGTAGCTAATGGTACAATCGTAATCCTTCAGGAACTCCATCCATCTCCTCTGTCGGAGATTAAGCTCCTTCTAGATAAAAATATATTTGAGACTCTTATGATCAGTGAGAATCTCAAATGTAATGCTGTACAAATGATGCCGCCAAAGCTTCAGAGCAAAGATAATGGCAGCTAGCTCCAGATCATGAACTCGGTAGTTCTTCTCATGCTTCTTCAACTGTCGAGAAGCATAAGAGACTACTCTGCCATGCTGCATCAGAACAGCACCCAAACCTTGAAGAGACGCGTCAGTGTAGAGTACAAATCCATCATCTCCAGAAGGTAAAACCAAAACTAGAGTCGACACTAATCTCCGCTTCAGCTCCTGAAAGTTGGTCTCATAATCCTCGGACCACGTGAACTTCACACCTTTCCTGGTAAGGCGTGTTAGCGGCATAGCAATACGCGAGAACCCCTCGACAAAATATCGATAATATCCGGCCAGTCCCAGAAAACTGCGGATCTCCTGCACTGACTTCGGCTGCTCCCAGTTGGTGACAGCCTCGATCTTCTGAGGGTCTACTGAAATACCTCTGCTAGAGACCACGTGTCCCAGAAAATTGACTGAAGATAGCTAGAATGCACACTTACTGAACTTCACGTACATCTGATGTCGTCGAAGAGTCTCCAAGACTATGCGAAGATGCTGTGCATGTTCCTTCTCGGAACGCGAGTAGATCAATATGTCATCGATGAAAACGACAATGAACTGATCTAGATACTCTAGAAAGATGCGGTTCATAAAGTCCATAAACACCGCTGGTGCATTGGTAAGCCCAAATGACATTACCAAAAACTCATTATGATTGTATCTGGTACGGAATGCTGTCTTCTGAATATCAGATTCTCTGGCTCTCAGCTGATGATATCCAGACCGTAGATCAATCTTAGAATACACTGATGTACCTCTGAGCTGATTAAACAAATCCTCGATCCGTGGAATAGGGTACTTATTTCTGACGGTCACTGCATTCAGCTGTTTGTAGTCAATGCACAACCTCAATGTACCATCCTTTTTCTTAACAAACAGTACCTTATTCACCCCCCCTCTAGCGCGACCTCGATCCAACAATTTCCACCCTTATTTTTGAATTCTATGAAACATCTTTTGATTCACTTGACATACGAGGCTAAAGTTGGAGGACCTATCCATTTTTCGATGGATATATCCATTTGAAAGATAAAAGTTTTTTCTTTTATAATTCGAAAATCTAAATCCATAAAAATTTCACACTATTTATTATATATTAATATCTAATAAATTTGTTTTTTACCATCATATTTCTATTTCATTTGAAGAAAAAAGTAAAAAATAAGGCACAAGTCGAAGCCTCTGTTGTTAATGCATATATTATGAAGGAAGTAACAATTTTTGCATCATATTATTTTGAGCATCACGTTCAAAGAAAAAGGAGAAGACCAGGAAGAAATGATGAGAGTCCTATTTATCCTAATTTAAACTCATTCTCAAATTTTAACTAACTTAGTCGACCAAGTAGACCATGTAAGTATAAATACTTAACTGGTCAAGAATGACAGGTAACTCATACATATATTTTATTGAATTGTCCAAAAGTATTGTTTTATTATGAGTAAGTATATCTTTTTATTTTTTAATTATATTTCTTATGTTGTAACTTTTAGTGTTATAATTTATTTTTTTATAGTAGGATTTTTGAAAACTTATATTCTGAATTATCAACACATGAGTTTGATCACTTATGCCAAGAAGAATTTGCACCATGCTTCAAATCATATGTAAGTAAACAACTTAAATTTTGTTAATACATATGCAGATTTTTAATAATTACCGTATTTGACTTTAGCTTCATGATAATCGAGCTCACGTTGAAAAAGAAATATTATTCCATCTTTCATGGGGTCTAAAAGCATTGGAATGCACTTGGCCAGCTTATTTTATAAATAGTTATAATTTTCATATTCAAGAGTATGGAATGGGGAAGAGTACAATGAATAGTGGGGTTTGTGTTTAGTCATCCAATGATGGAGGTGTAAGCAATAATTTTTATCGTTTGTTGGATGAAATTATAGAGGTAGAATATCCTGGGCTAGAAATGTGGGTTATATTATTTATGTGTTGTTAGTTTGACCCTACTAGAGGGATGAAAGTGCATCCATGGTATAATTTGGTTGAAATAAATCATAAGAGATTGTATAAAAAATATGAACCATTTATGTTAGCACAACAAACAATTCAAGTATTATATGTTGGTGCGGGAAGCATTCGACGATCGTACTTGATTTTTAATAATGGCAAAGGGTTCAAAGTTAAGGTTATTTGTAGTTTAACGAGGTTGAATGAGATTACAGGAAAGCCCTAAGTGTACTTAGGCAAAAGTCCTAGCTGTGGTTAGGCAGGTGAAAAACCCTAGGGGGCGGTAACCTTAGGTGGAAAGTCTTGGCGGGTCAAAGGCTTCGGGCAAAACCCCTAGAGTTAGAGATTCTAGGTTGAAATCTTGGTGTCATGAACTAGGTGGAAGATTGGATGGGTCATGGAGTGAACATCCAGCAGAAAGTCCTGGAGATTTAGACGCTGAGCAAAAGTCCAGTTGGTCTGGAGGATCAATCTGGCAAACAAGTAAAATCTCTTGAGTCGAGTAGGTGAGGGCGCATTCCATGGTGAGGGAACAGTAGGCGTCGGTTCGACCTAGGGTTTTCGAAGGTAAAATCCAAAGTCAGAACCGGACAGTCCGGAGACTGTCAAAATAACTTTCTATTTATCTTATTTTATTGTACTAACTTTGTTTTGTAGGGTATACCTTGTTGTAGAATAACATGCATTGCAGGATGGAAATGACACAAGAAAAGCTTCGGATGAACAGTCTCGAGGTGTCCTCCATGGAGCTTGGAGGCGCCTCGGGTGACTTGGTCCATCGCCTCGCACAAGGCACGAGGGCACCCTCCATATAACTTGGAGGCACCTTGGATGCTGGATGGAGGGTGCCCTCTATGGAGCTTGGAGGCGCTCTCAAGCGGATAAGCAGCGAAGAAATAGGAGCTTATCAACACTAAGATTTCGGCGGGCTTGGAGGTGCCCTCCATGCGGTTAGAGGCACCCTTAACGAGCTATTTAAGCTTGGTTCGAGCAGTAGCCAAGAAGAACCAAAAGCTTGCCATCCTTCTTCCGTGTGCTACTCAAAGAACGATTTGACAAAGTTATAACTTGACTTCGACGACCAGAAGATCCAATTTTACTAATCTTAGTTGTTGGTATATTTTACTGCATTTAATTAACTATACTTAAAGTTGTAATATTTCGAATTTATAGTGATTGCCCAAAGTAAATACTCAACGAGTGTGGGCCTTGGAGTAGAAGTCACCACAGGCTCTGAACCAAGTAAAAACCTTGGTGTTAGTATTGTTTTTATTTTTGCATTGCATATTACTTCATTGTTTTAAAACAAACGTGAAAACCACGAGCGCTTTTCACTCCCCCTCTCTATCGATTTTGATCCTACAATTGGTATCAGAGCGGGGTCACTTCGAATCGGTGAAACCACCATTCAAGTATTTCTTATTCGTGGTAATTTTTAATTTTTAGAGTCGATCAGAATCGGTAAAATTGCCGCCTTTTGATATGTTTTTATCGTAATCGAAATTTTCTCTCGAAGTTGGTGTAACACCACTCGAGTTTGCATATTTATTTTAATCCCGTACTACTAATCCAAGATCAGGTCTTGGAACAAAGTTTTCCTATTTTTGTGTGTGCTAGATCCTTAATGGCCCACCAAGAAGGCTACAGCACAGCCTGCCCGCCTCTTTTCTCCGACGAGAACTTTGGCTACTGGAAGAGCCAGATGGAATACCATCTCAAGACGTAAGTCGAGATATGGATAATTATCCAAATCGGTCTCGAGCTTCCTCAAGACGGCGCTGGAAAACTAGTATCATGAATGAACTGGGATGCTAGCTTAATGAAGAAAATTGAAACTGATGCCAAAGCAACCTGCACCCTTCAATGCGCCCTAACTAAAGAAGAGCTTAATCGAGTCGGCCCGTTCTCAGGTACGAAAGAGCTGTGGAAAAAATTGATCGAGCTGCACGAGGGCACTTCCGATACTAAGGTAAGAAAGTGTGATTTGATATTAAATAAACTATATAACATAAAAAATGGAGGAAGGTGAGACGGCTAGCCAACTTCATGCGCGGATTCAGGATCTATTGAACGGTCTCCATGGAATCAGTCAAAAGGTAGAAAACTGTGACATAATAAGGTATACACTCAATGCCTTTCCAAGGAATACTTTGTGGGCATCCATGGTAGATGCTTACAAAGTATCCAAGGATCTTTCATCAATTAAGTTGGTTGAATTATTTTCTAAATTTGAATTGAACAAACAAATTAATGCACATATGTTGGTTGCTACACCTGGATTCCATTCTGTTCCCCTGTACAAAAAGTTTGTACAAGCATAGAACTTTTCCTAGCTACCCATGTGCTCTACTGAAGTTAAACTTGGATTGTAAACGATGCTTAACATTATTAATCCAAGTTACTCTTCAGAAATTAAACTTGGATTGGAAACGAAACTTAACATTTTTACTCCAAGTTCAGCCGATGTGTTCTTCAGAAGCTAAACCATATTACATAAGATGATTAAACATTTATTTCAAATATTGGCTTCCAAGTTAAACATGGCGAGGCACTATGCCTTCTTAGGTATGAGATCATCCACCACTTCCTAGACAAAGTCTTTCAAAGAAATTCAATGTTTAAACTTCTTACAGTAACCCTTAGTTTAACTAAAGAGACCTCAATAGAAGCACAAGATTGAAACATGAAATCGAAACACAAAATCGATAACATAAAACCGATAGCCTAAAATCGATAACCTCTTATGTTGGTATTTCAGGATCCATTCAAAGAATATGAACTAATTATGAATCGAAAGCTAATAATTAGTTATACCTTTCTTTGAAGATTTAATAACCTCTTGATCTTCTATTGTATTCCTCTCCTCCTCTTGGACATCGTGTGGGCAACGATTTACCAAGATGATATCCACCCGAACCTTCTTCTTCCTTCCAAGCTTTCGGCCACCAAAAGGATATCACAACTAGGGAACCTCCTTTCTCTTCTTCTTCACCTCCAAGTATCCGGCCACCAATTGAACTCCAAGCTTGATGCCACCAGCCACAAAGAAGAAGAAGAAAAGAAGATGATGAAAAGCCGACAACCAAGGAAGAGAAGAGGAGAATAGAAGATGTGTTAAACCATAAGGCACCACCTCCTCTTCTTTTATAATCCTTGGTGAATGCAAAAAAGGAAAGTTTTAAAACAAAATTAAAACTTCATTTTAATTCTCTATCATGGCCGACCAAACCCCTTTCATCAAACAAGGAGAGATTTTAAACAAAAATTAAAATCTCTCTTTTAAAATCTCTTTTGTGGATAGCTATAAAAGGAATGCTTTATAAAATTAAAATTTCTCTTTTAAATCCTTTTGTGGATGTCTATAAAAGAAAAATATTTCAATAATTAAAATCTCTCTTTTAAATCTCTTTTATGAATCTCTATAAAAGGAAAGATTTAATAAGATAAAAACTCCTTTTATTTCCTTTTGTGACTGATCTAAAAAAGGAAAAATTTTATAATTAAAATCATTCATTTAAATCCTTTTTATGAATCTCTATAAAGGAAAGATTTTAGCAAAAAATAAAATTTCCTTTTCTAGTTTATGTGTGGTCGGCCCCTTGCTTGGGCACCAAGCAAGGCTTGGCCGACCCTAGCTTGGGCTCCAAGCTTGGCTTGGCCGGCCCCTTGCTTGGACACCAAGCTAGGCTTGGCCAACCCTAGCTTAGGCTTAAGAAGCTGGGCTTTAGGTGGATATAAGGCTTTATATAAGAGGCTACAATAGGGACTTAGAGGTAGAATTGGCTTTGGTCTCTCGATGAGCTTGAGCTTCCCGTGTTCGCCCCGAACACCCAACTCAAGTTCATCAATAATAACTCATACCACTAAAGAGTTATTTTTGAACTACCACACCATTCCCAAATTATATTATGGGCTCCTTCTTATCATGAATGCGTTAATCTCCCTGTATTTAAGATATCGAATGCCCATTAATTAAATGAGTTACTGATACTCACTTAATTAACATCTAGCTCCAAGAGTAGTACCACTCAACTTTATTGTCATGCCAAACTAAGTCCACCTGTAGGGTTTACATGACAATCCTTATGAGCTTCTCAAGGGGGCATCATCAACTTAGATAACTAGGACATCGTTTCCTTTTATAATTAACAACACACCATATAAATAATATTATTTTCCAACTTATCAGACCTATTGATTTAATGAACTAAATCTCACTCATTAATAAATTAAAGAAATAAATACTAAATATATGTGTTTGTCATTATATCGGGATTAAGAGTACACACTTCCATAATAACAGAGGTTCTGTTCTTTTATGCAATCAGTATAAAAAGAACAACCTCAAATGGTCCTGCTCAATACACTCAGAGTGTACTAGTGTAATTTTACAGTCAAGATAAACTAATACTAAATCACACTACGACCGTTCCAATGGTTTGTGCCTATCCATTTTAGCCATGAGCTATTATTTATAATTTATATGGAACTGATAACATGATCTTTTGTGTGACACCATACACTATGTTATCTACAATATAAATCAAATGAACAACTATATTTAACATAAATGAAGATATTTGACCAATCATGATTTTTATTTCAAAATAAATGTTTATACAAAAAGCTAGGCTTTTAGTATACATTCTAACAATCTCCCACTTATACTAAAAGACTATGCTGCCATATATGTTGTCATACATCTGATTCCCATCCCCTCAACATGTCCATCAAAATCTCTTGCCGGAAGGGCCTTAGTGAAAGGGTCTGCCAGGTTATCTGCTGATGCAATCTTGGTGACAACAACTTCTCCTCGCTTTACGATGTCTCGTATCAGGTGGTACTTCCGCTCAATGTGTTTACATGTCTTAGGGCTCATGGTTCCTTCGAGTTTGCTACTGCACCATTATTATCATAATAAATTGTGATAATTTTGGGCAAACCAAGAATCACATCTAAGTCCATCAAAAAGTTCCTAAGCCATACAGCTTCTTTGGCTGCCTCAGAAGCTGCTACATATTTAGCTTCCATGGTGGAGTCTGAAACACACTTATGCTTAACACTCCTCCATGCTATAGCTCCACCTCCCAAAGTAAACACATAACCTGAAGTTGACTTACTATTGTCCCTATCTGATTGGAAGTCAGAATTCGTGTAACCTACAGGGAGAGAGTCATCTACATGGTAAACCAACATATAATCCCTAGTCCTTTTCAGGTACTTTAATATATGTTTTACGGCAGTCCAATGTCCTTGTCCTGGATTACTTTGATATCTGCTAACCATGCCCACGACAAAATAGATATTCGGTCTCGTACATAGCATTGCATACATTAGGCTTCCTACAGCCGAAGCATAAGGAATTGCCTTCATCTCCTCTATTTCCTTTAGTGTCTTAAAGTGTCTTAGGAGACATCTCTTTAGATAAAGGTACCCCATGTAGAAAAGGTAAGAAACCTTTCTTGGAGTTTTGCATACTAAAACGAGCAAGGATAGTATCGATGTATGAAGCTTGGGATAAGCATAACATTCTTTTCTTGCGATCCCTTATTACTTTGATCCCAAGAATATGTCCACATTCTCCCAAGTCCTTCATATCAAACTGTTTGGACAACCATATCCTTACGTCTGATAATACTTTGATCTTGTTGCCAATGAGCAAAATATCATCTACGTATAGTACAATAATTACCACCATATTTTTGTCACTCTTCTTGTATACACAAGACTCATCTGGACATTGAATAAATCCATAGGACTGGATCACTTTATTAAACCAGATGTTCCAAGATCTTGAAGCTTGCTTTAGTCCAAAAATAGACCGATTGAGCTTACATACAAGATGCTCTTTGCCCTTTGCAATGAATCCCTATGGTTACTTCATATGAATGTTTTCTTCAAGACTTCCATTAAGGAAAGCTATCTTGACATCCATTTGTCAAATCTCATAATCCATATGAGCAGCAATAGATAATAAAATTCGGATAGACTTAAGCATGGCTACCGGTGAAAAGATTTCCTCATAATCGATCCCCTCTTTCTGAGTATACCCTTTCGCAACAAGCCTCGCTTTAAAGGTTTCCACCTTCCCATCTGCCCCTCTTTTCCATTTGTAGATCCACTTACTTCCAATGGATTTTACACCATTTGGTGGTTCTACTAGATCCCAGACTTTATTAGAATACATAGATTCTATTTCAGAGTTCATTGCACTTTGCCAAGATGCTGCATCTTTATCTTAGAGTGCTTCATCATATATGCAGGGATTAGGTTCATGTTTACCAGTGATCAAGTCCGAAGGCTTTCCAAAAAACATGAATCTATCAGGTTGACGAACAACCCTCCCACTACGACATGACACTGCTTGCAATTGTGCGTCATTTGTGACACGTGTTGCATTTTCTTATGGTATTTCATCTTGTACCGTTGGTACTAAGGTAGACGTGTCTTCTCTTATCTCTTCAAGAACAATTTTACTCATGGGCTTGTGATTCATTACATAGTCCTCTTCTAAAAATCGAGCATTGGTGCTAACAATAACCTTCTGATCTTTAGAACTATAAAACAAATCACCTTTCGTTCCTTTAGGATATCCCACAAACAAGCGGACTTCTGTACGAGATTCTAGCTTATCAACATCTCCCTTCAGCACATGTTTTGGACTTCCCCAAATCCGAACATGTCTTAGAATAGGCTTACGCCCATTCCACAATTCTGTGGGAGTAGAGGATACTGATTTAGAAGGTACTAAGTTTAGAATGTACGCTACCATTTCTAGAGCATATCTCCAAAATGAATTTGGTAATTCAGAATAACTCATCATCGATCTAACCATTTCCATAAGAGTCTTATTCCTTCGTTCCACCACACCATTCTGTTGGGGGTGTACCAGGTGCAGACAATTGGGATTGAATCCTAGCATCTGATAAGTAATTTCTAAACTCTCCTAAGAGGTACTCGCCACCACGATCAGACCGTAGTGTCCTGATACTTTTACCATGACGCTTCTCCACATCAGCCTTGTATTCTTTGAACTTATCAAAGCACTCAAACTTGCGACACATCAAGTAAATGTTCCCATATCTCGAATAGTCATCTATAAAATAAATAAAATATTCGAAACCACCTCTTTCCTGGATAGTCATAGGTCCACACAAATCAGAATGAATCAATTCCAACACATCTTTGGCTCTATACCCCTTTGCCTTAAAAGGTCTCTTGGTCATTTTCCCTTCCAAGCAAGACTCGCAGGTTGGAAAGTTTTCGACCACCAATGAACCCAAAAGTCCATCAGCTATTAGCTTTTGAATCCTACTTAAGTTAATATGATCAAGCCTTAGATGCCAAAGATATGTTTGGTTCATTTCCAAAAGGATGCTTTCTCTTATTAGAATTAGAAGATGTATTATTAATTTTCGTTTGTTGCATTATGGGAGTTATTAGATTTAGAGTATACAAATTGCCAACCATCATACCAGAACAGATAACTACCCTATTTTTCTTGACAACCACTTTGCCATCAAAAGAAACAGAATATCCATTCATAAACAGTTTAGAAACTAGAATTAAATTCTTTCTAAAACTTTGTACATAAAGACAATTTCTCAAAATCAAAATTTTATTCCTATCAAAAGATAAGTAAACATCTCCCACTGCAACAGCCGCCACTTTTGTAGCATTGCCCATGTAGACGGTTATCTCTTCTTCATACAGTCGTCGGGTTTCCTGGAACCCCTACAATGAATTGCAGACATGATCAGTGGCTCCCGTATCTACACACCAGGTACCGGTAGATAACACCGCTAAACATGTTTCAACTACTAGAGAATAAGATATACCTTTATTGTTCTCCTTCCTATGAGGACAGTCCACCTTCCAATGTCCAGACTGCTT
Organism: Zingiber officinale; assembly: GCF_018446385.1. Taxonomy (NCBI): domain Eukaryota; kingdom Viridiplantae; phylum Streptophyta; class Magnoliopsida; order Zingiberales; family Zingiberaceae; genus Zingiber; species Zingiber officinale. The sequence goes on along the minus strand of NC_055990.1, from coordinate 137,302,359 downwards.
GCATGTGAAGCACTTGCCCTTCGGCTTCTTCACACCTGCTTTCAGTCCAGTCCCTAGAGATCGATTCACTTTCTTTTCTGAACCAACTTGTTTCTTCTTCTTCTTCTTGCCTTTCGACTTAGAAGTAGAACTGTTTTTACCAAAATGAATTTGAGAACTTTGACAAACTAGCCCTTCTGCTTCTTGCAGTTCTGTCAGAAGTTCCACCAACGAATAAACCCTTTTTTTCATGTTATAGTTCAGGTGGAACTTCTCAAAACTTTTAGGTAGCATTTGGAGAATAGTATCAACCTGGGTTTCCCCATCGATTTCAGCTCCAAGGATTTGTATCTCATTCAAATAAACCATCATTTTGAGGATATGATCCCATACAGGTGTCCCCTCAGTCATGGTGGTTGTCATTAAGTTTCTCATAGTATGTTGCCTAGCAACCCGATTCTGGTGTCCGAAGAGTTCCTTGAGATTGATGCTGATGCTACAACACATTTGACATAGAAGCCAAAATGTAACACCGCGCCATCTCATCTGCCTTGACCCATTTTCTATGACTCTTAATCTCCTCTTCACTAGAATCACTATTAGGCACATTAGGGCAGACCTCTAGAAGTACAAACTTATAGCCTTCAGCAGTTAGGACAATGTCTAGGTTACGTTTCCAATTAATATAATTGAGACCAGTAAGTTTGTTCTCTTTTAATATAATAGCAAGTGGATTGAAGGTCATCCTAAAAATCACAAAATAAATTTTGGTCAAAACTTAAAAATTTAAAATAATATTAATTCCTCAAACAATATCATTTAAACTCACCAACACCTCAAAACACCGTGAATTTTGTATGCCACAATAGTGTGAACGTATACAAATTCAAACATTTGTATGAGGAGGTTTTACCCATTAATTTTATTATCTTGTCATGCTAACTTTATGACAAACAAAATTAATAGTTGATTTTCTTCAGTCACACAAATAATAGCAGTGACTCCGATGGGGAGGTGTTAACGTTCCGCAAGTGTACAGATACGTCATCAGTAATAAAGAAAGATATCATATCCACAGGGACTGGTTATAACCACTAAAGATATCTCAACACGAATTAGCTAAACAACTAATCAATTGATTTATAAAACTAAGTGAAACTATGAAAAGTAAAGCATAGGAACAGGAATAAGGGCTATGATAAAAAGATGTTCTAGGAGTTTTGGTTTCTTTGTAATGTTATTTAATGTAAATGATCTACCAAATCTTATTCCTCAAATGTCCATCATTTGTAGAAGGTTGCCGATTCTCTCTTGCAATAGACAACCGGCTTAGGACCAAAATCTATATCAAAATGTGATCAATTAGGAATGATTCCTATGATATCCTTACACGGGCTTGCTTGCCACATGCGCCCCTCGGATAATCAACATAGAAAATTCATTACTTCTTAACCCATATCAAGATATAAAAGATTAATGCATACAATCTATCCTACCCCCTTGAATGACCTTATTTCACCTTCAAGATTATCCCTCAATCGTCCTTACACGGGCTTGTCTGTCACATGTGCCCCTCCGATAATTGAATGAGGAATTACCTCTACAAGATCCACAAGATACTCAAACTAATCAAGTATGGTAATTAAGTCCAATCATAACAATCCACATAAGATCAAACAGATACAAACAAGACAAAATCATAGAAATAGGAAATTGGTAAATCCACAAGAGTTTGCATCAAATTATATTACAAATACTCCCTCCATCCTAGAACAAGGAGATCTAATCCATAGAACAAGAAAAGAAACCCAAAGACAACAAGATCACAAGCATTTTGATCCCAAAATCCAAGAAGAGAAAGGGAAGAAAAGCTTATCTACGATGAAGATCGGTCTTCGGATCCAAACCTCGATCTCGGAGTCGATTCGTTGAAGATCTACCCTTAGATCACCGGAAAATCCCTCCAAGAAGGTGAGGAATCACCCAAATCTTGTTTTCTCCCAAAAGGGAGAACTCCCCCTTCAAATAATGAAAGAAACCCTTATATAGAGTATAGATTTTGGGTGCCACACGACCCCGAGACCCGGTCATGTGTGAGACACGACCTAGGTCATTCTCTTCACTGCCCATCTCACACGACCGTGTGATGCACACGACCATGACATGTTCTACCACTGCTATCCTTGCACGGCCATGTAGATCTACACGGCCTGTGCTGCCTCTAGTTCTGAAACTCATGCACGACCGTGTCTGTGACACAGACATGGCTCTCTTTGCTTCAAAATTAGCATGGCCGTGTGATGCACACACGACATGACCTTCTCCTTTTCTGCAGAAACTACATGGGTGAGCATCACCACACGGCCTGGACATTGCCCTGCTCTGCTAATGTTGCATGGGTGAGCATCACCACACGACCTGGACATTGCCTTGCCAATGCTGCATAGGTGAGCATCACCACACGACCCAGGTCACTCTCCCAGACATGGCCGTGTGGCACTCCAAGATGGTGTCTCCCTCCTTTCGTTAGCTTGTAGATTTGGCCTCGATCATAAATTCTTCTCCAAATACGACTCCTGCATACAGAAAATGCACAAAAATAGATCTCCGAATAAAAAGAGTAAATATGCTAAAAGCAAAGCTGGAAGTATGAAAATACATAGATAAAGCATACGTAAAATATGTGAATGTGCGTCAAAACATGCTAAACAAGTGTATACAATCTATGCACATCACACCCCCAGACTTAAACTTTTGCTTGTCCTCAAGCAAAAATGTTGCAATCTTAATTCATATGCTCTACAATGCATTCATAATCCCTAATGTACTTTCCTAACTCTATCAAAAAGTTTCATTAACAAGCATGATCAGAGAAACAAGTCAAGTATGGTTCAAGCATAAGTCTCTTGTGCACAGTGCAAAAAGTGACCCAAACTTTTCACGTCTCAACCTATGTCCTAGTCAAGTCGTCATCCAGATGAGTTCCTAATGTTTCCGGTGATAGGCACTTACCTGCCACACATTTGGTTCATATTTCTCAATCAACCCAAGGTCTCAAAGGCGTGCTCAATCTCAAGAGAAGCTAAGCAGTCATTTCCCTAGTAACCTAACTCGGTCTCAAAGGGATGACTTGCCATATTCCACTCACGATAACTTTTTTTATATCCCTTATTCACCTTTTATATATATATATATATATATATATATATATATATATAAGAATTTGTATTGTCCAAAACTTATTTACAAATATACTTTTAGCACAAATGTTGGGATATTTTGATTTTTCCAAATGAGCTTACATGATTTGAGCATCATCCAGTAACCAAACTGAAGTTTGAGAAATCACCATGGAAACCAAGTACTAAACAAACAAGATGAATCATGACTATTTCAATGATATCAACTATCTAAGCTCAAGTATAGTGAAGGTAAGATCCTTAAGGTCAAGTCAAACTTCAAATTTATCTCCATATGATACTTAGCTTATTTCATGGTACTCAAGATAGAGAAAATAAATACACTAAGCATACTACTAGAATTTTAAAACATCATGAATCAAGATAATAAACGTGCTAACATTTTTACTAAAAGCCAAGAAAGCATATAAGTGATGTTTGATGTTTTTTTTCTCAATGGGGATACCACAAAACTTTTTAAAAGACAGTCAAGTGACTATCAAAATAATCCAAGCAAAACAAGAACAAATGCAAAACAAAACATAAAATGTAAAAATTTTCAGGTTTTCAAACCACCCCCCCCCCCCTCCGACTTAAACTTTTCATCGTCCCGATGAAATCAATATGGTGGAGGAGGTGGACGAGGGAAAGGAGGTCTACGTCGTTGCCCAATAGGAAAACTACACACAATCTTTCTATTGACAAGAATCTCAAATCTAGATTTATGATCTGCATTTCAAAAAATGATATTGAATTCATTGTCATTACCTTCGTCGCGTGCTATCCTCTTTCCTTTGCCTTTTGTTAGTTGTTTCCCTTTTTCCTTTATTGGCTCCTTCCCTCCACTCGATCTACCACTTCCCTTGTGAAGTTTCTTCAAAATATTGGACATGTTATCAAGATTAAGTGGGAAAGGTACTGTTTTTATTTAGAGAAGTCAGATCTTGAAGGAATAGATCTTGAGAAATAAGATCTTTTGCTAAGTAGTTGGAGATCTTGGATATAGGAGTATTGTAGATAACATGGTGTGTGGTGTCACACAGAAGATCATATTATCAATTCCTTATAAATTATAAATAGTAGCTCACAACCAAAATGGATTGGGACAAACCATTGGAATGGTTGTAGAGTAATTTGGTATTAGTTTATCTTGACTATAAAAATACACAAATACACTATGAGTGTATTGAGCAGGACCATTTGAGATTGTTCTTTTATACTGACTACATAAAAGAATAAGACCTCTGTTATTATGGAAGTGTATGCTCTTAATCCCGATAAAATAACAAGCACATATACTTAGTATTTATTTTTTAATTTATCAATGGGTGAGATTTATTTAGTTGGATCAATAGGCCCGATAAGTTGAGAAATAATATTATTTATATGGTGTGTTGTTGATTATAAAAGGAAATTGTGTTCTAGTAATCTAGGTTGATGATGCCCCCTTGAGGAGCTCATAAGGATTGTCATGTAAACCTTGCAAGTAGACGTAGTCCGGCATGACAATGAAGTTGAGTGGTACTACTCTTGGAGCTAGTTGTTAATTAAGTGAGTGACAGTAACTCATTTGATTAATGGTCATTTGATATCTTTAACACAGGGAGATTAACACACTCATAATAAGAAGGGCCCATAATGTAATATGGGATTGGTGTGGTAGTTCAATAATAACTCTTTAGTGATATGAGTTATTATTGATGAACTTAAGTTGGGTGTTTGGGGTGAACACAGGAAGCTCAAGCTCATCAGGAGACCAAAACCAATTTCTCCTCTCGGTCCCTGTTGTAGCCTCTATAAAGTCTTGTATCCACCAAGTCCACTTCTTACTCAAGTAATGGGTCAGACACATCTTTGCTTGGAGCAAGGGGGTCGGCCAAGTATCAACTTGGAGCCCAAGAAGTGGTCAACCAAAACCATGCTTGGTGTCCAAGCATGGGGCTGGCCACACCACTAGGATTAAAGAGAGATTTTATTTTGTTAAAATCTTTCTTTTTGTAGCCATTCATGAAGGGATTTAAAAGAGAAATTTTAATTTTAAAATTTCCTTTTATAGTCATTCTCATGGTTTTAAAAGAGAGTTTTAAAATTTTAAAATCTTTCCTTTTATGGCTATCTACAAAAGATTAAAGAGAGATTTTAATTTTGTTAAAATCTTTCCTTATTTGTAGTTATCTATAATGTTTAAAAGAGAGATTTTAATTTTTGATAAAACTTTCCTTTTTGTAACCATGATTTTAAAAGAGAAGTTTTAATTAATCTTTCCTTTTTGTAGTTGTCTACATGTTTTAAAAGAGAGAGATTAATTTTAAAACTTTCCTTTATTGCCATGTACAATAGGAAATTTAGAAAAAAGAGATTTTAATTATTGTTAAAATTTCCTTTTTAATAGGAGGCCATAAATAAGAAAGTTTTAATTATGTTTAAAACTTTGCTTTTTTGTCATGACCAAGGATTATAAAAGACAAGGAGAGGTTGCCTCATGAGAAAAACAACCTAAGCCTTGCCTCCTCTCCTCTCTTTCTTGTGGTCGCCCCTCTCCTTTCTTCTTCTTTCTTTGTTTTCTTTCCCATAAGGGCCAGTGGCACCTTTCTCCTTGTCTCCTCTTTTGTTTCCTTAGGGCCGGCGACATCAAGGTTTGGAAAATCCTTGTGGTCGGATGCTTGGAGAGGAAGAAGAAGAAGAGGAGTAGCACTTGGTGGCCAGTTCCTTGGAGGAGAAGAAGAAGGAAATTTCCTATTTTGGCATCCCTTGGTGGCTCGAGAGTCTCGGAGGAGAAGAAGTGGTTCGGGTGGATTTTATCTTGGTAGATCGTCGCCCACACGACGTCCAAGCGAAGGAGAGGAATACAACAGAAGATCAAGAGGTCTTTAGCTATAAAGAAAGGTATAACTAATTAATGGTTTCCGCTTCGAATTAATTAATTAGTTTTCTTTGCATGGATTCTGAAACACCAATACAAGAGGCTAGTGATTTTATGTAATGATTATGTGCTATCGATTTTGTATTTCGATTTTGCATTTCGATCTTGTGTTTCTATTGTGGTCTCTATAGTTAAACCTAGGGTTACTATAATAATTTAAACATCGAATTTCTTTGAAAGACTTTGTCTAGGAAGTGGTGGATGATCCCATACCTAAGAAAGCCTAGTGTCTCGCCATGTTTAACCTGTAAGCCGATCTTTGAAATATATGTTTAATCATCTTCTGTAATATGGTTTAACTTAGGAAGATCACATCGGTTAAACTTGGAGTAAAAATGTTAAGTATTGTTTCCAATCCAAGTTTAACTTCTGAAGAGCAACTTGGATTAATAATGTTAAGCATCATTTGCAATCCAAATTTAACTTCAGTAGAGCACATGGGTAGCAAGATTAAGTTCTGTGCTTGTACAAATTTTTATATAGGGGAAACAGAATGAAATCCAGGTGTAGCAACCAACAGGACTAACGCATCTTGCAAGGAGTGAAAAGGGCTTAAAACCTCGGATGTGTTGGTTGCTACTCGGAAAACCTAGAGGTTCCACTGTACAAAAATTTTGTATAAAGGTCTGAACCTTTTCCTAGCTACCATGTGTTCTTTTAAATTAAATTTTGGATCGCCTGCGAAACTTAACACGTTTGATCCAAAACTTAATCTATTCGTTCTTTTAGGTTTTGACTTGGGTCTCCTGCAGAACTTAACACGTTCGACCCAAATCACCTTAAGTTATTAATTCCATTAAATATTAATTTCCATAATTGGTTCCCAGTACTGACGTGGCGAGGCACATGGCCTTCTTGGATATGGGAGCAACCACCACCGACTAGACAAAACCTTTTATAGAAAGCTAATATTTAATTTCCTAAAATAACTTTAGGTTAACCAAAAAGAAAAATCAAATCACAAGGAAAAAAATAAAATAAAAGAACACAACTTCAAAAAACATATTCGAAATACTAGAACGTAAGCCTCTTGTATTTGGTATTATTTCCATAAATAACTAGTATGATGCGGAAAGAAAAATTACTAGTTATACCTTGTAGAAAAAAAACCTCTTGATCTTCTACCGTATTCCTCTTCTAACCTCGGACGCTGTGTGGGCAACGATCTTCCGAGATGAGAAACCACCAACCACCTTCTTCTCCTCCTAGCTAGGTTCGGCCACAAAAGAAGAAGCTTCACCAAGGAAGAAAATCAAAACACTAACCAAGCTCTAAGAGATGCTAGCTTTCTCTCCTTCTTCTTCTTCTTCTCCAAGTAGTATCCGGCCTCCACAAGAGCTCCAAGCAATAGAGAGTTTCGGCCACCACAAAGAGAAAGAGGAGAAGAGATGATGGCCGACCACAACACCAAGGAAAAGAGGGAGAGAAAATAATAGAGGTTGTCCCATGAAGGCACCCTCACCCCTTCTTTTATATTCCTTGGCCTAGACAAATTAGAAAATTTAATTACAACAAAATTTCCTCAATTTCCTTGACATGATTTAATTGAGAAAAATAAAATAAAATTTTTCCAATTGAAATCTTATGGCCGGCCACATCAATGAAGAACAAATTGAACAAGTTTCAATCAACAATTAAAACTTCCTAATTTGTTTCCGGAAATTTTTAAAAAATAAAATTTCTCTTCAAAATCTCTTCATGGTTGATAAAAGGAAATTTCTATAATTTTAATTTTACAACATGTGAATAATTTTTAAAGAGAAAATAAAATATCTCACCAATCTACAAATAAGGAAAGAGATTTAATCTCTTTCTTTAATCTTTTGTAGATCTTTTACAAGAGAGATATTTTAATTTTAATTCTCTTTAATAAATTATATCTCCCACATAATAAAAATTAAAATTAAAATCCCTTTTTAATTTAATTTGGCTGGCCCCCACTAGCTTGGGTTCAAGCTAGGGCCGGCCACCCAATCTTATACCTAGGCCGGCCCTAGCTTGGTTCCCAAGCTAGCTTGGCTATTGGTGGGTATAGAAGGTGGGTATAGGTGGGTATAGTACTCTATAAATAAGAGGCTATGATAGGGACCGAGAGGAGGAATTGGTTTTGGTCTTCCGATAAAATTAAGCATCCCGTGTTCGCCCCGAACACACAACTTAATTTTATCAATAATAATTCATTCCACTAAAGAACTATTATTGAACTACCGCACCAATCCCAAATTATATTTTTGGGCTCCTTCTTATTATGAGTGTGTTAGTCTCCCTGTGTTTAAGATATCGAATGTCCACTAATTAAGTGAGTTACTGACAACTCATTTAATTAATATCTTAGTCCAAGAGTAGTACCACTCAATCTTATCGTCATGTCGGACTAAGTCCACCTGCAGGGTTTAACATGACAATCCTTATGAGCTCCTCTTGGGGACATTATCAACCTAGTATCTCTAGGACACAGTGTCCTTCTATAATCAACAACACACACTATAAGTGATACCATTTCCCAACTTATCGGGCTTATTGATTCATTGAACTAAATCTCACCCATTGATAAATTAAAGAAATAAATATCAAATATATGTGCTTGTTATTATATCAGGATTAAGAGCACACACTTCCATAATAACCGAGGTCTTTATTTCTTTATAAAGTCAGTATAAAAGAAACGACCTCAAATGGTCCTACTCAATACACTCTAAGTGTACTAGTGTAATTATACAGTCAAGATAAACTGATACGTAATTACACTACGACCTTCTAATGGTTTATTCCTTTCCATTTTGGTCGTGAGCTACTGTTTATAATTTATAAGGTACTGATAACATCATCTTCTGCATGTGACACCACATACTATGTTATCTACAGTATAAATTAATTGAACAACTACAACTAAATGTAGACAATTTGACCAAATGTGATTCTTTATTCATAATGAATGTTTACAAAGCTTAGGCTTTCAGTATACACTCCAACAATCTCCCACTTATACTAATGACTAAGCTGCCATATCTTCTACCATACATCTGATTCCCATTCCTTCCACATGCCGATCGAAAGCTTTCGCCGGAAGGGCCTTAGTGAAAGGATCTGCCAGGTTATTCGTTGATGCAATCTTGGCGATGACAACTTCTCCTCGCTTCACGATATCTCGTATCAGGTGGTACTTGCGCTCTATATGTTTACTTGCCTTATGAGTTCGTGGTTCCTTCGAGTTTGCAACTGCACCACTATTATCACAATAAATTGTGATGATTTTGGGTAAACCAGGAATCACATCTAAGTCCATTAGAAAGTTCCTGAGCCATACTGCTTCTTTAGCTGCCTCAGAGGCTGCTACATACTCAGCTTCCATGGTTGAGTCCGATACGCATTTCTGCTTAACACTCCTCCATAAAATGGCTCCACCTCCTAAAGTAAATACATAGCCTGATGTAGAATTACTATTGTCCCTATCTGATTGGAAATCTGAATCCGTGTAACCCACAGGGAGCAAATCGTCTGCTTGGTAAATTAGCATATAATCTCTAGTCCTTCTGAGGTACTTTAATATATGCTTTACCGCAGTCCAATGTCCTTGTCCAGGGTTACTCTGATATCTGCTGACCATGCCCACGGCAAAACAAATATCAGGTCTCGTACATAGCATTGCATACATAAGGCTTCCTACAACCGAAGCATAAGGAACTGCTTTCATGTCTTCTATCTCCTTTGATGTCTTAGGAGACATCTCTTTAGATAGAGCTATTCCATGCCTAAAAGGTAAGAAACCTTTCTTGGAATCCTGCATACTAAAACGAGCAAGGATTGTATCTATATATGAAGCTTGGGACAGACACAACATTCTTTTCTTGCGATCCCTTATCACTTTGATTCCAAGAATGTGTGCACACTCTCCTAAGTCCTTCATATCAAATTGTTTGGACAACCATACCCTTACGTCTGATAATACCTTGACATTATTTCCAATTAACAAAATATCATCTACGTATAGTACAAGAAATACCACCACGTTTCCGTTACACTTCTTGTATACACAAGACTCATCCCGACACTGACTAAATCCATACGACTGGATTACTTCATTAAACCGGATGTTCCAAGACCTTGAAGCCTGCTTCAGTCCATAAATGGACCGATTGAGCTTGCACATTAGATGCTCTTTGCCTTTTTCAATGAACCCTTCTGGTTGCTTCTTATGAATGTTCTCTTCAAGACTTCCATTAAGGAAAGCTGTCTTGACATCCATTTGCCAAATCTCATAATCCATATGAGCAGCAATGGATAAGAGTATCCGGATAGACTTAAGCATGGCTACCGGTGAAAAGGTCTCCTCATAATCGATTCCCTCTTTCTGAGTGTACCCTTTCGCAACAAGCCTAGCTTTGAAGGTCTCTACCTTCCTCCATCCCTCTTTTCCTTTTGTAGATCCACTTGCATCCAACGGCTTTTACACCATCGGGTGGTTCTACAAGCTCGGACCTTATTAGAGTACATAGACTCTATTTCGAATTCATTGCCTTTTGCCAAGATCGCATCTATATCTTGGAGTGCTTCAGTCGTATGTTCGTGGATTAGGTTCATGTTTAGGGATCAAGTCCGAAGACTCTCCCAAAACATGAATCTTCCAGTTGCCTTACAACCTTCCCACTACGACGAGGCATCGTGGTTGTGTATCATGTGTGACACGTGTTGCGTGTCTTGTGGTACTTCATCTTATACTTTGGTTGAACTGAAGTAGACATGTCCTCTCTAAGTTCTTCTAAAACAACTTTGCTCTTGGGCTTGTGATCCATTATATAGTCTTCTTCTAAAAACTGGGCATTGGTGCTAACAATGACCTTCTGGTCTTTAGGACTATAAAATAAACCACCTTTCGTTCCTTTGGGATATCCTACAAACACGCGAACTTCTGTACGAGATTCTAACTTATCAGCATCTGGTTTCAGCACATGTGCTGGACTACCCCAAATCCGAATATGTCTTAGACTGAGCTTTCGCCCATTCCACAATTCTATGGGAGTAGAAAAACTGATTTAGAAGGTACTAAGTTCAGAACGTATACTGCTGTTTCCAGAGCATATCCCCAAAACGAATTTGGTAATTCTGAATAACTCATCATCGATCTAACCATCTCCATAAGAGTCCTATTCCTTCGTTCTGCTACACCATTCTGTTGGGGTGTTCCAGGTGTAGACAATTGGGATTGAATCCCGGCCTCTGATAAGTAATTCCTAAACTCTCCTAAGAGGTATTCGCCACCACGATCTGACCGTAGTGTCTTGATACTTTTACCTAGTCGTTTCTCCACATCAGCCTTGTATTCATTGAACTTATCAAAGCACTCGGACTTGCGGCGCATTAGGTAAATGTATCCATATCTTGAATAATCGTCTATGAAAGAGACAAAATATTCAAAACCTCCTTTTGCCTGGACAGACATAGGACCACACAAATCAGAGTGAACCAACTTTAACACTTCTTTGGCTCTATACCCCTTGGCCTTGAACGGCCTCTTGGTCATTTTACCTTCCAAGCACGATTCACAAGTTGGAAAATTTTCCAACTCAAATGAACTCAAAAGTCCATCGGCTATAAGCCTCTGAATCCTACTTAAGTTAATATGACCAAGCCTTAGATGCCAAAGATATGCTTGGTTCATTTCCGAAGGTTCTTTTCTCTTATTAGAGTTAGAAGATGAGTTATAAATTTCCATGTTTTGCTTTGTGGAAGAAAATAGATTTAAAGTATACAAATTGCCAACTAATGCACCAGAACAGATAATCACTTTATTTCTTTTAATAACTACATCGTTACTGAAAGAAACTGAATATCCATCATTAGAAACTGAAATTAAATTCTTTCTAAAACTGGGTACATAAAGACAATTTCTTAAAATCAAATTTCTATTTCTACTAAAAGATAAGTAGACGTCTCCCACTGCAACAGCTGCCACCTTAGTAGCATTGCCCATGTAGACGGTAATCTCTCCTTCAGATAGTCGTCGGGTTTCCTGGAACCCCTGCAAGGAATTGCAGACATGATCAGTGGCTCCCGTATCTACACACCAGGTGCTGGTAGATAACACCGCTAAACATGTTTCAACAACTAGAGTATGAGATATACCTTTGTTTTGGTTCCTACGAGGACAGTCCGCCTTCCAATGTCCTGCCTGCTTGCAGATGAAGCACTTGCCCTTCGGCTTCTTCATTCCAGCTTTAAATCCCGTACTCTGAGATTTATTCACTTTCTTTGCTGAACCAGCTTGTTTCTTCTTCTTCTTTCCTCTCGGTTTAGAAGTAGAACCATTTTCAGCATAGTGAATTTGAGCATTGTGACGAAATAATCCTTCTGCTGCTTGAAGTTCTGTCAGTAGTTCCGCTAATGAATAAACCCTCTTATTCATATTATAGTTCAGGCGAAACTGCTCAAAACTTCTAGGTAGCGTTTGGAGGATCATATCGATCTGGGTTTCCCCATCAATTTCTCCTCCAAGGATCTGTATCTCGTTTAGATAAGCCATCATTTTTAGGATATGATCCCTCACAGGAGTACCCTCTTGCATGGTGGCTGTCATTATCTTTCTCATGGCTTCTTGCCTAGAAGCCCTATCCTGATGACCAAAGAGTTCCTTGAGATTGTTCATAATATCATAAGCTGTTGGTAAATCCTGATGCTGATGTTGCAATACATTTGACATTGAAGCCAAAATGTAACACCGCGCCATCTCATCAGCTTTTACTCATTTCCTATGATATTCAATCTCCTCTTGAGTAGATTCACCAGTAGGTGCTTCAGGGCATTGCTCAGTCAGTACAAATTTATAGCTTTTAGCAGTAAGAACAATGTCTAGGTTTCTTTTCCAATCTATGTAGTTTGGTCCAGTAAGTCTATTCTGTTGAAGTATGATAGACAGTGGGTTGAAAGTCATCCTAAGAATCACAAATAACTTTTGGTCAGAACTCTTAAATTTAGAATAATATTGATTCCTCAAACAATACTATTTTAAATTAACCAACACTTCAAAACATCGTGAGTTTTGTATGCCATGTTAGTGTGGACGTATACAAATTCAACATTTGTAAAAGGAGGGTTTTAACCCATTAATTTTATTATCTTGTTAACCTAACTTTTGGACAAATAAAATTAATAGTTGGTATCTTTTGGTCACACAAATAATAGCAGTGACTCCGATGGAGAGGATACTATTAGGTGTGTCTAAGTGTATACCATTACTTGACACTAAGTCCATTAATAAGATTATGCCCCTTCCGTTGGGGAAGATCACACGCTCTTAATTAACTTCCTATAGTCATCCAAAAATGGAAGTTTGTTCTAGTGATCCACAAACAAGCTCATCCGTTATGGAGGAAGGCACTCAGAGCCAACGCACAAGCTTGTTTGCATCACTTACAAACCAGTAATGGAGACCATGGGATTTATTTAAAAATCTCTCTCCCACTTAGTTATTTATAAACGAGGAATTTTAACTATGCTAGCCTACTAGTCATGTATACTAACATGCACACACAGCATAATATAAAAGCAATAAATAGAAAATCTAATTTTCAACTATTATGGCTTTTATAGTTGTCCTCCGTGTGTTGTCATCCCAAGCTGCTGCCATATTTGGCCACCGCCACCGGGTCTAATTGTCGCATCCATCTTGTTCCTTGTTCCGCTGTGCCTCTGGTCCTCAGAAGGTTCCACGCTTGCAAGATTTGATCCGCGACATAAATAGAATTTTACAATTTTGATCCTATATTCCATAAAAGGAATGTACATGTATCTAGATCAAAAAATAAAATTCTAATAAAACTAAATACAGCTCCTGCTGTATTTTTAATACAATCATGCACACACATATAAATGCTCTTGACATGTCCAAGGGTCCAATCACACACATAATATCTAAAAGCCATAATAGTTGGATCCTGCATCCACAAAGTTAGCATATCCTACTATTATCCTGCCTAAATTATGTATGGCATGTGCATAATTAAACTAATACCAAATACACAGAGGCAAAACCCTAGCTCTGATACCAATTGTTGGTTGCTACTCGGAAAACCTAGAGGTTCCACTGTACAAAAATTTTGTACAAAGGTCTGAACCTTTTCCTAGCTACCATGTGTTCTTTTAAATTAAATTTTGGATCGCTTGCGGAACATAACACGTTTGATCCAAAACTTAATCTATTCGTTCTTTTAGGTTTTGACTTGGGTCTCCTGCGGAACTTAACACGTTCGACCCAAATCACCTTAAGTTATTAATTCCATTAAATATTAATTTCCATAATTGGTTCCCAGTACTGACGTGGCGAGGCACATGGCCTTCTTGGATATGGGAGCAACCACCACCGACTAGACAAAACCTTTTATAGAAAGCTAATATTTAATTTCCTAAAATAACTTTAGGTTAACCAAAAAGAACAATCAAATCACAAGGAAAAAAATAAAATAAAAGAACACAACTTTGAAAAACATATTCGAAATACTAGAACGTAAGCCTCTTGTATTTGGTATTATTTCCATAAATAACTAGTATGATGCGGAAAGAAAAATTACTAGTTATACCTTGTAGAAAAATAACCTCTTGATCTTCTACCGTATTCCTCTTCTAACCTCGGACGCTGTGTGGGCAACGATCTTCCGAGATGAGAAACCACCAACCACCTTCTTCTCCTCCTAGCTAGGTTCGGCCACAAAAGAAGAAGCTTCACCAAGGAAGAAAATCAAAACACTAACCAAGCTCTAAGAGATGCTAGCTTTCTCTCCTTCTTCTTCTTCTTCTCCAAGTAGTATCCGGCCTCCACAAGAGATCCAAGCAATAGAGAGTTTCGGCCACCACAAAACGGAAGAGGAGAAGAGATGATGGCCGGCCACAACACCAAGAAAAAGAGGGAGAGAAAATAATAGAGGTTGTCCCATGAAGGCACCCTCACCCCTTCTTTTATATTCCTTGGCCTAGGCAAATTAGGAAATTTAATTACAATAAAATTTCCTTAATTTCCTTGACATGATTTAATTGAGAAAAATAAAATAAAATTTACCCAATTGAAATCTTATGGCCGGCCACATCAATGAAGAACAAATTGGACAAGTTTCAATCAACAATTAAAACTTCCTAATTTGTTTCCGGAAATTTTTAAAAAATAAAATTTCTCTTCAAAATCTCTTCATGGTTGATAAAAGGAAATTTCTATAATTTTAATTTTACAACATGTGAATAATTTTTAAAGAGAAAATAAAATATCTCACCAATCTACAAATAAGGAAAGAGATTTAATCTCTTTCTTTAATCTTTTGTAGATCTTTTACAAGAGAGATATTTTAATTTTAATTCTCTTTAATAAATTATATCTCCCACATAATAAAAATTAAAATTAAAATCCCTTTTAATTTAATTTGGCCGACCCCACTAGCTTGGGTTCAAGCTAGGGCCCACCACCTTATACCTAAGCTAGCTTGGTTCCCAAGCTAGCTTGGCCGCCCCGGTGGATATAGAAGGTGGGTATAGGTGGGTATAGTACTCTATAAATAAGAGGCTACGATAGGGACCGAGAGGAGGGATTGGTTTTGGTCTCCCGATAAAATCCCGTGTTCGCCTTGAACACACAACTTAATTTTATCAATAATAATTCATTCCACTAGAGAACTATTATTGAACTACCGCATCCCAAATTACATTTTTGGCTCCTTCTTATTATGAGTGTGTTAGTCTCCCTGTTTTAAGATATCGAATGTCCACTAATTAAGTGAGTTCGACAACTCATTTAATTAATATCTTAGTCCAAGAGTAGTACCACTCAACCTTATCGTCATGTCGGACTAAGTCCACCGGGGTTTAACATGACAATCCTTATGAGCTCCTCTTGGGGACATTATCAACCTAGTATCTCTAGGACACAGTGTCCTTCTATAATCAACAACACACACTATAAGTGATATCATTTCCCAACTTATCGGGCTTATTGATTCATCGAACTAAATCTCACCCATTGATAAATTAAAGAAATAAATATCAAATATATGTGCTTGTTATTATATCAGGATTAAGAGCACACACTTCCATAATAACCGAGGTCTTTGTTTCTTTATAAAGTCAGTATAAAAGAAACGACCTCAAATGGTCCTACTCAATACACTCTAAGTGTACTAGTGTAATTATACAGTCAAGATAAACTGATACGTAATTACACTACGACCTTCTAATGGTTTGTTCCTTTCCATTTTGGTCGTGAGCTACTGTTTATAATTTATAAGGTACTGATAACATCATCTTCTGCATGTGACACCACATACTATGTTATCTACAGTATAAATTAATTGAACAACTACAACTAAATGTAGACAATTTGACCAAATGTGATTCTTTATTCATAATGAATGTTTACAAAGCTTAGGCTTTCAGTATACACTCCAACAGGATGAACAGTTCCCGAGATGCCCTCCATGAAGCTTGTTGGTACCTCGGGTGCATTAGTCGAAGACTCCACGTAGCAGGGTAGAAGGCGCCCTCCAAGGTTGCTGGAGGTGCCCTGGACGCTGGATGTAGGGCGCCCTCCATGGAGCTTGGAAGTGCCTTCGAGTTGATAAGCAGCGGGTGCTACGGAGAGTATCAACGCTGTGAATTCAGGATAAAAGTCCTAGTTGAAGGCGCCTCCTATGGAGGTTGGAGGTGCCCTCAATTGCTTACTTAAGCCTAGTTCGAGCAGAGGCAAATATACACTTCGAATTACGATCTTTCTATTGTGCATTGCTCTACAAGACGAACCTGATACTTAGTAACGCAACTCCGGCAACTGGGCGATGCGACTCCAACGATCGAGCTACACAACTCCGGCTACCTAGCGACGCGACTCTGACGACCAAAAGCATGACCATGCAGATCTGAAAAGTCATCGGTATACTTTCAATTATTGCATTAAAACTGTACTTCAAGTTGTAACCTTCCAAAGCTATAGTGATTGTCCATCGAAAGCACTCTTATGTGTGGGCCTTGGAGTAGGAGTTGCCACAGGCTCCGAACCAAGTAAATCCTTGGTGTTTGCAATTGATTTTTGTTTATTCCTCTGTGTGTTTACTCAATTATTTCTTAACAAATGAATTAGCTATGAGCGCTATTCACCCCCTCCCTCTAGCGCTTTTGGATCTTATAATTGGTATCAAAGTGGGGTTGCTTCGAATCGGTGATACTACCATTCAAGCAATTTTTTTTTCTTGTGGTATTAATTCTTTTTGTTTTATTTAATCAGAGTTGGTATAATTGTCTTACTCTGATCATTTTATCGCAATTGAAAATTCATTTTTCTCGAAGCTGGTACAACACTACTCAAGCTCGCTTATTTAATTAGTTTCTTTCACACTACTAATTTAAGACAAAGTCTTGGAACATTCATAATTTTTTCTTGTATGCGAGATTCTATTTCAATGGCTCATCAAGAAGGATATAGCATAGCCCGCCCACCCCTCTTCTCCGATGAAGACGACGATGATGAGATAGCAGTCGAACTTGTCAACCTTGTATGAAAACTCTACAAAAAGAAGAAAGGGTTCACCAAGAAAGACATCAAGAAAGTGATTCATTCCAAAAGGGTGCAATCAAGTTCTAAAGTGAGGTCCGAAGTAACCTGCTATAGCTACAACAAAAAGGGACACATCAAAGCCAACTGTCTAAACCAAAAGGAAAAAAAGAAGCAAAGGAAGAAGAAAGCACTACAGGCGACTTGGGATGAGTCTTCTTCAGAAGATTTTGACGAAGAGCTCAAACAGACGAGCTTCCTCACACTTATGGCCTGGGAACAAGTCGATGAATCTAAAACCGAGAGCGATTCAGAAACAGAATCCAAGAGAAGTCACGGATCCGTATCCGTTTCTTAAGGATCTAACCCCATTGTAAGTGTTGGACCGCGGCGGCCGGCTAGAAGGGGGGGGGGGTTGAATAGCCTGAAAATAAAAAATAAACCCTTCTCGAACTGTTAAACTAACACTTGCATAAAATCGAAAAGTAAAACTTAAATCAAAAGGACGAGGCTCACAAGATTTGACTTGGTTACAACTGGGGATGTTGTTAATCCAAGGAAAATAATCGCACTAAAAACTCCTTCGGGCGGAGAAGCCTCGTACAACGTTAAAACGCAGAAAATAGAAGCTATTCTAGAAATGGAGCATACAAGTGTTGGATTACACGATTTCTGAGTTGTTGAAAAACTTCTGGACCAAGGCTATATTTATAGCCTTGGTCGGGGTGCCCTGAGGGGTCCGGGCGCCCTGGGGGGATAAAGCTTTATCCCTCAACGTTCAGATCGACTCAAAACTTGACTTGGTCAAAAGTCAACTCCGGGTGCCCCGGTACGGTCCGGGCGCCCCGGTACGGTCCGGGCGCCCCGGTACGCTCCGGGCGCCCCGGTACGGTTCGAGCGCCCTGGTACGCTTCGGGTGCCCCGGGCGGGAAAGTCAACCCTGTTGACTTTTTTCAGCCCGGGTCTTCTGCTCCGGTTCCGTTCGCCTCAGACCGAGTCTTTCGCTCGCTTGGGTGATCTCTGCCATCTGGAATAGGGCTCACCAGAAACCAACTTCCGGTCTTCTCGAGCAGGCTTTCGCTCCGACTTCTCGTCCCTCGGAATCGCCGCATAGTTCCTTCTCGTCTGCCAGCGTACTTATCCGTAGTCTTCATCCCTCTGTCGCACCCCGTGCCGACCTTCTCGCTAGCTGTGTCTCTTGCTCCTCGAGTAGTCTTCCGCTCTGACTTCTCATCCCTCGGAACCACCGCACGCTTCCTTCTCATCCGCCGGTGTACTCTTCCGTAGCGCCTCATCCCTTAGACACACCGCATGTCATCCTTCTCGCTAGCTGCGTCTTTCGCTCGACTACTTATGCTCCTAAGCTCCTGCACACTTAGACACAAGATTATAAAAACACAGGACCTAACTTAACTTGTTGATCACACAAAAACAACCTTGGGGTTCCAACAGTAAGAACTTCTCAGATAGATAAATTGCATAATTTAGTTAATTATCTCATACATAAGTTAGACAAATCCAACTCCGAGTTAAGTCACTCCAAAAGGAGGTAACAATCCTTAAGGAGGAGACTAAACTGAGTCCTTTAACTGAGCCAGTTCAAAATGGAAGTTCAACTCAAGTCCAATAAGTTGAGGAAGAAAATTCCAATTTGAAAACTCAAGTTAAAGAACATAAGGACACGTTGGAATGATTCACCCTGGGTTCCAAGAATCTTGATCTGATTCTTGGAAAACAAAGAGTCGTATACAACTAATTCGAACTTGGATTTAAGGCTATACAAAAATATAGATCTTACATATCACTTGTAAACAGAACAAATAGAAAATTAGTCTAAGAATGGGTTCCCAAGTCAAACTTGAGTAATCAAGTTGGACTTGGTCAATATTGGTTCCCCAAGGATCAAATCCACTACTTTGATAGACCCTATCGAGGATATGATCCAAGGGGAGCCGATAGAAAGATCATTTTTATCAATAGATAGATTTGTTTAATGCTTGCTTTACTGCGATCATTATGCATGCTTAGACTAGGATAGATAAGGACCTTGGCTTGATTCACTTGACTAGTTAGACCAAGGAGTTTCAGAAAGAAAATTAAATATTCAATTTCTTTGAAAGACTTTGTCTAGAAGTGGTGGATGATCCCATACCCAAGAAGGCCTAGAGCCTCGCCACAGCTTGAAAGCCAATTTTTGAAATAAATATTTAATTGACTGAAAGTAAAACTTGAGTCTAACTCAAATATAAATCAATCCTAAAAGGGTGAGATGGACTTAGGTAAAATTTAGTAATAAATATTAATCAAATAAATTAACAAAATTGAACAATAAAAAAAATTAACAAAATCAATCAATTAATCAGATAAATTAATAGAAACAATCAATTAATAAAATAAATTAACAAAATTGAAGAATCAAATAAATTAACAAAATCAATCAATTAATCAAATAAGTTAACAAAATCAATCAATTAATTAGATAAATTAACAAAATCAATCAATTAATCAAATATATTAACAAAATTGAACAATCAAATAAATTAACAAAGTTAATCAATTAATAAATATTAATCAAATCAATTTAATTAACTTAATAATTCTAACAAACTTAATAACTATAATCAACTTAATAAACCTGATTATTGAATAACTCTAATTAAATTATTAATAACTTAACTGAACTTAATAATTCTAATTAACTTAATAAGTTCTAAGCAATTCAATTAACCACAGGGCTCTTAAAACTAAATCAACCATCTCACAATCACCCATAGAAATACCATGTTTAACAATCTAGACTTGGTGAGATGGAATATTATGGAGTTGATTTCAATCAAACTATCTTTTAATCCGTCAAATTGAACCAAATCAAATATTTGATGTGTAGGAACATAAAGATTTAGATCAATAGATGTTAGATAGTGGATGCTCCAGACACATGACTGGAGACAGATTGAAATTCACTAAGATACAATTCAAAAACTTAGGGTTAGTTACATTCAGCAACAATGAAAAACTTAAGGTAATCGGAACAGGTAATATCAAACTGAGTTCTAATTTTATTCGAAAAGTACCATTGGTTGATAAATTAAATTTTAACTTACTTAGCATTAGTTAACTATGTGACTCTGGGTACTTAGTGACATTTTCAAACTCTGAGTGTCTAATTAAAAATGTAAAAAATCATGAAATTACACTTAAGGGAATTAGAAAATAAAATATCTACACAATTGACCTATCAAGCACGTCACTAAAGTGTCTCCTGACATAACAAGAGGAAACTAAGTTGTGACACAGAAGACTCGGTCACACTTATATCAGACTCATTTCAAAAATGAGTCAAAATGGCATAGTTAGAGGTTTACCCAAATTAAAAAATTTAGAAAATACAATCTATAATGTTTGGCAAAAGGGTAAGCAAACTAAATTAGCCCACAAGTTAACCAACCTGAATAGAACTAACTCAATACTTGAGCTCCTACACTTAGACCTGTTTGATTCATATGAAGCCAAGTCACTAACCAAAAATCAATATTGCTTAGTGATCCTGTCTGAGAAGCTGGGCAGGACGGAGATCCGGAAGAAGGAAACCCACCGCGTCGATGAAGAATAATGTCCGCAGAATGCCGATCCGAGAAACCCAAAGCGGATCAGGAAAAAGTAGAGTCGCCGAAAATCCCCCTCACACAAAGACCCGATGACGAAGAAGAAATCCAACTCTGAAGAGAAGAAACCCAAATCTGAAGCTTCCAAGGCTTCCTGCACACAAAAGACCAACCAACACTATCGTTAGTGACCTAAGACCGGGTTGGGAATCCCTGGCTAGGCCCTCCGACGCTCAAGTCAGTGATCTTTTTCCGTGTGGAAGAAGGAAGAAGAAGATGAACAGTAGTCGAGAAAATTAGGGTTATGAGTGTGTGCGATGATGTAAACTTACCTTGCCAACGGAGAGGATTCCCCTTTTTATACCACTTCATATAACCTCCGTAGTCATGAAGTGGACCCCAGTTTGTTAGAGTTTGTTATGAGATGACATCAGCTATGTACTTGTAGTAAATGACTTTTAAGGAATCTTTTTTGTACCTCAGATGTACATTCTTTGTCGTTTAGTACCTGCAAAATAATATAAAAACACATTTCCCGCCAAAATATATGATATGGGTTAAGTTTTGTGGGTCTACAGAGGAATAAAGAAAAGCAAAAAAGATAAGACAATATCGGCCGGGACATGCCTTTAGAACAAAGATAGGCTAATATCGGTTGGGATATACCTTGCCGAAGGAGGACAGGCCAATATCGGATGATATATATCTTCAGAACAAAGATAGGTCAAGACATACCTTCTGAATAAAGGTAGGATAATATTGATCAGGACATACCTTCTTGATAAAAATAAGCCAATATCGGCCGGGACATGCCTTTAGAACAAAGATAGGCTAATATCGGTCGGGATATACCTTGCCGAAGGAGGACAGGCCAATATCGGACGGTACATATCTTCAGAACAAAGATAGGCCAATAGTGGTCAAGACATACCTTCCGAATAAAGGTAGAACAAGATCGGCCAGGACATGTCTTCAAGGAAAAGGCAGGCCAATGTCGGTCGAGACATACCTTCCGGATGAAGGTAGAATAATATTGGCCAAGACATGTCTTCAAGGTAAAGGTAGGTCAACATCGGTCGTGACATACCCTTAGGATAAGGATAGATTAATATCGGCCGGGAATATTCTTTTAAGTAGATAGTTAACAAAGATCATTCAATTAATGTCTTAGAAATATGTTGAATAAAAGGCAGCTTATTGTTATTTTGTAACATAACAAGGAGGTGTTAAATAAAATAATCCATGACAGGTGTTATATATTTTTCGGCGGGAAATATGACTTCAGGTTATCTTGCAGGTGCTAAACGACAAAGAAGGTACATCTGGGGTACAAAAAAGATTCCTTAAAAATCATCTTCCGCAAGTACACACCTGACATCATCTCATAACGAATTCTAACAAATCGGGGTCCACTTCATGATTACGGAGGTTATATGAAGTGGTATAAAAGGGGGAATCCTCTCCGTTGGCTAGGTAAGTTCACATCATCGTGTACTTTCACAACCCTAATTTTCTGACTACTGTTCATCTTCTTTCTTCTTCCTTCTTCACATCAAGAGAGATCACTAACTTGAGCGTCGGAGGGCCTAGCCAGGGATTCCCACCCCGGTCTTAGGTCACTGACAATAGTGTTGGTTGGTCTCTTGTGTGCAGGGGGCCTCGAAGCTTGGGAGTTTGGTTTCTCTCCCCTTTTGGATTACGATTTCTTCCTGCTTATCAGATTACTTCCGGTGATCCTGGTTTTCTTTCGATCCGCTTTGGGTTTCTAGGATCAAAGTTCTATCAGAATTGTTCTTCCTCAGTACATTGGGTTCCTTTCTTCTGGATCTCCGTCACAGTCAGCTTCTCAGACAGGATCAAATTTGGCGCCGTTTGTGGGAAACTTCACCTGAATTTGAGATTACGTGATGGAAGAAGCTGGGAAGTCGAACCTACTTACTATCAGTCGCGAGGATTTGGATCTCCTTATTAATTCTCATGTTCAGAAAGCCCTACAACAACAGCAACAACAACTGCAAGCTCATACAGGGGCTACTCTGCCGACGGCTCACCATCCAGCGATATCAACCACTGAGCACCGGAAAGGGAAGGAGCTAGAAGAAGAAGAACATTTGTATTTTCCTCCAGCTACTGTTTCTCCGACCAGACGACCACGAGCCTTCCTTCGCACCCCTTTAGATCCAGGAGGTAAGAGGCCTGTGTTCCAAGAGTCCTCTGGCGAAGCACCGGACAGAGAAAAGCGTAAGATCAAGATGATAACTAGTGATAGTTCACCAGAGAAGGTCATCTCCCCATTCTCACAAAGTGTATTAGATGACCCACTCCCTAAACGATATCAAAATCTTCAAATGGGAGAATATACCGGGACGACAGATCCTGAAGATCACTTGTTGAAATTTGAAAATGTAGCCTTATTGCAACAATTCTCCGACGGGGTGAAATGTCGGATGTTTCTTACTACTCTTGGGGGAGCAGCACAACGCTGGTTCAAAAGGTTACCTGAGAAGTCTATTCGAAAATTTAAGGACTTCAAGAAAGTCTTTCTACATCATTTCTCCAGCAACAAAAGGTATCATAAGACCCCATAGCGTCTATTTTCAATTAAGCAGACGTCTAAAGAATCCATCCGGGCATATATCAAAAGGTTCAATCAGGTAGCTATAGATGTACCTAATGCTACTACTGAGATATTAGTAAGTGCTTTCTCTCAAGGTTTAAATGATAATGATTTCTTTAAAGATTTGGTAAGAAATCCTCCTGTTAATTTTGATTCCTTGATTGAACGTGCTACTGAGTTCATTAACGTAGAAGAAGCCCAAGCTGCTCGTAGGAAAGAAGGTGTTCCCTCTTCTCCTACTCATGCTAAGGAAAAGGCTCTGACTCCCGTACCCCCACCAAGAGGGCCTAGAATAACTCATCCACCTCATCGACAACCATATTATCGTCCACAAGCTGTACAACAAGTAGAGATGCAGCCAGAGGCACCGAGGAGATGGTGCACTTATCATAAAACTAGCAGTCATCATACTGATGACTGTTTTGTTTTAAGGAATAGACGAGTCAATAAAGAGCGATATCAGAGACAAAACTATTACCGGCAACCGTACCCCAGGCAACAGAGTCCGCTCAAGACGGAATATCACCCAGATGGAACCCGTCAAGAAGCAATACCGGTCCCGGCTGGTACTAGCCAAGTATCAGAGAAAGCACCTTCTGAAACCACAATAACCCGTCAGGAAGAAAATAGAAACAATGCTGCTCGGGGCAATATTAACATGATTATGGGTGGACCCACTGATGGGGATTCTAACAGAGCCAGAAAAGCACATGCCCGAAGATTGGAGATTCATGCAGTAGGATGCAGCATGGAACGAGCAGCCGGTCCGGAAATAAGCTTCGGGCCCAAGGATCTTGAGGGAGTAGAGATACCTCATGACGACGCATTAATCATCAAAGCTGTGATAGCCAACTACGCCATCACCCGTACCTTCATAGACACGGGCAGCTCCGTCAACATTATATTCAAGAAGGCTTTTGATCAGCTGCAAATTGATCCAAGCGAACTTCAACCGATCACAACTCCTCTGTATGGATTTACAGGCAATGAAGTGTAACCTTTGGGTCAAATAAAGTTGGCCATTTCTCTAGGGGAGGAACCCCTGATGAGAATCAGGAGATCTTATTTTATGGTGGTGGATGCTCCATCCTCTTATAATGTAATACTGGGTCGGCCTGCCCTGAATGAGTTCAGGGCGGTCGTTTCTATTTTCTGTCAAAAGATTGAGTTTCCTGTAGAGGATCAAGTCGGAGAGGTACGGGGCGATCAAAAGACAGCCCGGAAATGTTACGTAGAAATCATTCGGACTGAGGCTAACACCGCCCGGAAGATTCAAAGAATGGAAGTTAATGCTATTCTGGAAAAGCAGCCCGTCCTAGTTTATGAAGAAAAGGAAGAAGTTCAGATCCAGACTGGGCGGCCAGAAGCTACCACCTATGTTGCAGCTGATCTTGATCCTGATCTTAAAGCTGAGTTGGTGCAATGTTTGAAGAAGAATAATGATGTATTTGCCTGGACTCCCAAAGAAGTTTCGGGCATTTCCCCTGCTGTCATGGAACATTCCTTGCATGTCTTCCCGGATGCCCGCCCGGTCATGCAAAGAAAGAGGAGTTTTAGTGCGGAGCAAAACCAGATTATCAAGGAAGAAATAACCAAGCTTATGGAGACAGGATACATCAGGGAAGTTCAATTCCCAAGCTGGTTGGCCAATGTGGTATTAGTCTCTAAACCCGGGAATAAATGGCGAGTGTGCATTGACTTTCGGGATCTCAACAAAGCTTGCCCAAAGGACTATTATCCATTACCCAGAATCGATCAACTGGTGGACTCTACTGCCGGATGTGAATATATCTCTATGTTGGATGCGTATCAAGGCTTTCATCAAGTCCCCTTGGCCAAAGAAGATCAAGAAAAGGTTAGTTTCATAACATCTGAAGGCACTTATTGTTATAATGTTATGCCCTTTGGACTAAAAAATGCAGGAGCAACCTATCAGAGGCTTATGAATAAGGTCTTTCAGAAGTAGATTGGTAGGAATATGGAAGTATATGTTGATGACATCTTAGCTAAGTCTCTTTAAGCTACTGATCTGTGCAGGGATGTGGAAGAAACTTGCAAGACATTAAGACAATATGAGCTCAAGTTAAATCCAAACAAATGCTTGTTCGGCGCAAAAGGAGGAAAATTCTTGGGATATATGGTGTCCAAGTGGGGGATAGAAGCCAACCCGAGCAAAGTCAAGGCACTACAGAACATGGAGCCACCCCGCAACATGAGGGAAGCTCAAAGATTGACA
This sequence comes from Zingiber officinale, assembly GCF_018446385.1. Taxonomy (NCBI): domain Eukaryota; kingdom Viridiplantae; phylum Streptophyta; class Magnoliopsida; order Zingiberales; family Zingiberaceae; genus Zingiber; species Zingiber officinale. The sequence continues at coordinate 137,276,299 of NC_055990.1, read as the reverse complement.
GGCCGAATCACAGCCTTGTCTAGAATTATTTCTAGATCAGCCGATCGTAGTTTCCATTTCTTTAAAATACTCAGAAAGGCTAATAAGTTTCAGTGGAATGAAGAATATGATAAGGCTTTCCAAGAATTGAAAGATTATCTGGCTACCCTCCCTGTATTGGCTAAACCTATAGTAGGAGAGACTCTGTGGGTATATTTGTCGGCTAATGAAAATGCCGTGGGCTCTGTATTAGTCAAGCAAGAAGGAACAGAGCAACAATCTGTATACTTTTCTAGTCATTTATTAAAAGGAGCTGAGTGTAGATACACTACACTAGAAAAATTAGCTTATGCTCTAATATTGACTGCTCGGAGGTTACGCCCATATTTCTTAGCACATGAGATTATTATCTTAACCAATAGCACTCTGGGACGGGTGTTACTCAACCCAGAGGCATCGGGACGGCTAATCAAATGGACAACCGAGCTTGGAGAATATGACATCCAATATCAACCTCGCTCGGCCATCAAAGCACAAGCTCTAGCAGATTTCATCATAGAGGTTCAAGGCCCGGAAGAAGAAGATACCTGGAAGGTTTATGTAGATGGCTCTTCAACTAGACAAGGCAGTGGAATTGGTATCCTCCTTATATCCCCGAAAGAAGATAGACTTCAACTTTCCATCAGGTTGAACTACAGAGCTACCAACAATGAGGCTGAATATGAAGCTTTAATAGCTGGCTTACAAGCTGCTCGGCATATAGGGGCAGCTCGAGTCCTTATCTATTCTGATTCTCAGCTAGCAGCTCAACAATTATCAGGTAATTTTGAAATCAATAATGACAGGCTTAAGTTATATGCTGAAGCATTCGATAAGCTGAAGTCTCAATTCCAAGATGTGAACATACAAAAAATTCCTCGATCTGAGAATCAGGTGGCAGATGAATTAGATAAACTAGCTTCTGCTGTAGTGCCATGGAGTCTTGATCGACCAGTGGAACAGACTCTGTTAATTTCCTGTATTGAGAGACAAACCGATATAGAAATTCAGGGTGATTGGCGAGCTCAAATCATATTATATTTACAGCAAGGTCTTCTTCCGAAAGATACAGAACAAGCCAGGTATTTAAGAAATGAGCTGCTCAATATACTATGGTGGGGGAACAATTATATAAAAGGGCTTTTTCCAGACCTTTGCTCAAGTGTGTAGGCACAGAAGACACAATTTATTTTACAGGAGGTGCATCAAGGTTTTTGTGGTAGTCATATAGGAGGAAGATCTTTAGCTCGTAAAATCCTCTTAGCGGGATATTTCTGGCCCACTCTACATGAAGATGCCACTAAACTGGTAAGAACTTGTATTTCTTGTCAAAAGCATAAGAATATATTACATCACCCTACCCAGTTATTGAGAACCTCTATAGTTTCGTGTCCCTTTGATCAGTGGGGTATGGACATAGTAGGTCCATTTCCTATGGCTGCTGCATAGAGGAGGTTCTTGTTAGTGGATGTGAATTATTTCTCTAAATGGGTGGAGGCAGAACCACTTGCTAGGATTATAGAAGACGTGGTCATTAAATTCTTATGGAAAAATATAATCTGCAGGTTCGACATTCCTCATAAGTTAGTCTTTGATAATGGAAGACAGTTTCAAGGAGATAGAATCCTAGACTGGTGTCAAAGTTATGGAATTACCCAGGCCTTCACCTCTGTGGCTTACCCGCAAAGCAATGGTCATGCAGAAGTAACTAATAGGGAGATTATTAGAGGACTGAAAACTAAGCTAGATCATGTCGGAGGCAGTTGGGTAGATGAATTACCCAGTGTTCTCTGAGCATATCGTACTACGCCTTTTGAAGCTACAGGAATCACTCCTTTCCAGTTAGTCTATGGAGGAGAAGCAGTAATCCCCATTGAGGTAGGAGTAGAGTCTGACAGAAGATAATTGTATGATGAGGACAATAGAGACCGACGACTTATGGAGCTAGACCTGATCGAGGAAATAAGAGATAAAGCGGCTACTCGTCTTATAGCATATTGACAGCGGATGAGACAGAATTATAACAAAAGAGTCATCCCCAGATTCTTCCAAGTAGGGTATTTGGTATGGAAACGAGTTAAGCCTGTGGGGAATGTCAGCAAGTTGGCACCACAATGGGGAGGACCTTATAAAGTGATAGAAATTAAAGCTCGCGTCAGGCTCGTACTATCTCCAAGATGCCGAAGGGAGAATTTTGGAGCGCCCTTGGAGCGCTAATCATTTGCAACCCTATCGAGCTTGATTTGATCATATTACTTTAAATGTGTTCGCAATTATTGGAAATCCCAGGAAATAAATGTGGTTCATGCAAATTAATAAGCATCAGGAGAATCCTCCTTTTTCTATTTTTCAAGTAGTAAAATAAGGGGAAATCCTAAAGGCCTATTCATCTCCCTCAAGGAATTGTGAGCCGACACGAGGTTAGCCCAAATATTATACTTTCGTATAAATCAAAGTCGATCGAAAAAATTCTATGAAGTAACCCGGACGGGACTTCATAGGAAGAACCGGAGACTATAAACCAAAGTCGATCGGAAAAATTCTATGAAGTAACCCGGACGGGCCTTCATAGGAGAAATCGGAGACTATAAACCAGTATAAATCAAAGTCGATCGGGAAAATTCTATGAAGTAACCCAGACGGGCCTTCATAGGAGAAACCGGAGACTATAAACCAAAGTCGATCGGAAAAATTCTATGAAGTAACCCGGACGGGACTTCATAGGAAGAACCGGAGACTATAAACCAAAGTCGATCAGGAAAAATTCTATGAAGTAACCCGGACGGGACTTTATAGGAAGAACCGGAGACTATAAACCAAAGTCGATCAGGAAAAATTCTATGAAGTAACCCGGACGAGACTTCATAGGAAGAACCGGAGACTATAAACCAAAGTCGATCGGAAAAATTCTATGAAGTAACCCGGACGGGACTTCATAGGAAGAACCAGAGACTATAAACCAAAGTCGATCGGGAAAATTCTATGAAATAACCCGGACGGGCCTTCATAAGAGAAACCGGAGACTATAAACCAGAGTCGATCGGGAAAATTCTATGAAATAACCCGGACGGACCTTCGTAGGAGAAACCGGAGACTATAAACCAGTATAAATCAAAGTCGATCGGGAAAATTCTATGAAGTAACCCGGACGGGCCTTCATAGGAGAAACCGGAGACTATAAACCAGTATAAATCAAAGTCGATCGGAAAAGTTCTATGAAGCAACCCGGAAGGGACTTCATAGGAGAAACCGGAGACTATAAACCAGTATAAATCAAAGTCGATCGGAAAAATTCTATGAAGTAACCCGGTCGGGTCTTCATAGGGGGAACCGGAGACTATAAACCAAAGTCGATCGAGAAATTCTATGAAGTAACTCGGTCAGGTCTTCATAGGAGGAACAAGAGACTCTAAACTATTCCAGAGCAAAAGTCGATCGGGAAATTCTATGAAGTAACTCGGTCGGGTCTTCATAAGGGGAACCGGAGACTATAAACCAAAGTCGATCGGGAAAATTTTATGAAGTAACCTGGACGGGCCTTCATAGGAGAAACCGGAGACTATAAACCAGTATAAATCAAAGTCGATCGGAAAAGTTCTATGAAGCAACCCGGAAGGGACTTCATAGGAGAAACCAGAGACTATAAACCAGTATAAATCAAAGTCGATCGGAAAAATTCTATGAAGTAATCCGGTCGGGTCTTCATAGGGGGAACCGGAGACTATAAACCAAAGTCGATCGGGAAATTCTATGAAGTAACTCGGTCAGGTCTTCATAGGGGGAACCGGAGACTATAAACCAAAGTCGATCGGGAAAATTCTATGAAGTAACCCGGACGGGCCTTCATAGGAGAAACTGAAGACTATAAACTAGTATAAATCAAAATCGATCAGGAAAATCTATGAAGTAACTCGGTCGGGTCTTCATAGGAGGAACCAGAGGCTCTAAACTATTCCAGAGCAAAGTCGATCGGGAAATCCTATGAAGTAACTCGGTCGGGTCTTCATAGGGGGAACCGGAGACTATAAACCAGAGCCGATAGGGAAATTCTATGAAATACATCAGGCGGGTTTTCACAGAAGAAATCAGAGATTCTAAACTAGCGCAAGACATAATTAATCAGGGAATCTCTTGGCTTCGAAGCCTAATTAAGTAGGAATTGAGAAGGGATTCTATACAGAAGCCTAGATATATGAAAATATTTACTCAAAATCCATCTGGGATATTATACTCAGCTTGAAGATCAATAGTTTTATACAATTTCGTTTCCAGTCTCAACTAAGATCATTCATTCTCGGGGAGATACAAAGCATACCGGATGTTACTTAAGGAAGAATTCATCAAGACAAGGCTCAACTCCGAAAGATGAACAAGGGATTTTTAAATAGAGTTTATATTTAGTAATCAAAAGCATTTCAGGAAGGGGTGTTCTCAAACTAGCATAAAGAGGAAGCAAGTAAGTGTTAAAATTTTCTTATACCCTGCAAGTACTTAATTACTTAGTATTAACCGCACTTTTTCTCATTATCGGTTCTTACATTACAAGTCTTATAAATAAGTCTCTTAAACATTCGGAAAAGGACCTTTTAAATCCGCGGGCAGCTCTTCATTAAGCCTGCGGCGATTTAGGAAAGAGAGGGGAGGTTCTTGGGGTAAATAACCACCCTCTCTTAACTGTTGAAGAACTCCCGATACAGAATGGTTTAGAGCACCTACTATCCTACGAGCAAATTCTCGAGCAAAGGCTGAAGACTTCAAATAAGCCTGACGCCATTCCTCCCACCGGTTCTTCTCTTGCTCCTTGTAACTTTGAAAATCATCTTGTAGATTGGCGTTCTGATCTTTCAAAGCATTATTCTCTGATTTAAGCTGCTCCAATTCCTTTTGAAGCAATGACAATTCAGCCTCTTGAGCTTTCCTTTGCTCTTGTTCCTGTAGGAGAGCGAAATCATGAGAGGCTAAGTCCTGAGCTTGGTCATAAAGACATGCATTATGGAGTTTTTCTACTTTCTCTAAAATAAGGCCTTTTTGAGAAGCATCTGAAATAGCTTTCTCTTTCAAAGCAATCTCTAGTCGAAGACCAGAGTGTAACCTATCCACCTGTAATTCTAACGTCCTCCTGGCAAGCTCTTTGTCTTTTAACAGCTGTTGACATTCCTCCAATTCTTGCTTCAAGGTTCCCAATTGTTGATTTTGCAAGGCCACTTTCTCTTACAGCTGAGCCCTATCACTATTAGAAGAAGGCGAAGCAGCCTTCAATGTCTCCAGTTGAGCTTTCAACTTATTGTTCTCATGATCTTTAGCTGTAAGTAGTTGATCGATATGTAGACTTGTGGCGAGAAACTAAACAAGAAGATAGTGTAAGTTAAAGATGAAATTACAAAGCTAATGACACATAACTAGGAATACTTACAACCACTGCTTGACGACTATGACGATCCGCTCGATGTGGGAGACTAAGGCCTCGTAGTTGTTCATAACCTTGCATCCAAGATTCGGCCAATAAACCTTGCAGTTGCAAAGTGCCATAGCCAGGAGGATCAGAAGGCTGTCCTAATTGAGAAGGTAAGCCCGCAGCCACTTTAAATAAAGGAAGGGGATTAGAAGAAGCCAGAGACGGAGAAGAAGAGGAGGCAATGGAAGGAAAAGGGATAGTAGAAGCAGGAGCATCAAGGTAGGAACTAGATGGAATAGAAGGTAGCAATGTAGGAGGGGTTGTTGAAATTGTGGAAACACTAACAGCTGAGGAGCTGACACTGGGAGAAGATCTCCGGCAAGGTGTGCGTTTTGCTCGAGGCCCATAAGCCAAGGGAGGCAAGGCCAATGCCAAGGATGTAGAATTCACAGGAGGGATAACGACCATCTCAGAGGCAGGAGCAGGAGGAGCTGAAATAATAGAAGAAGAAGAGATAAGTAGACCAGGCCTCATCATCCGAAGAGCAGGATTGGAGATGATATTGGAGGGAGTCATCGGTGCCTTACCTCTCTCAAAAGAAATAGGCGTCGGAACAAGAGGAGCTTGCACAAAAGTGCCAAAGAAATCGCCAAAGGGAGAATTCTTGGTACGATTTGGCTTTTTAACTAAAGTAACAAAAGGCTCTTCTTCTTCCTCTTCCATGAGTGCCACACCCTCTGCTCGCCGTTCTTCTTCGGAAAGCAAGCCCAAAGTAGAGGGATTAGGATCGGATCGGCGAGCCAACAACCATCTTTCTCCAAGATTATTGATAAAGGACTTGGTCATAGCAGAATTCCTATACATAAAAGCCGGAAGAATAGCATCGGCTGAAATACAGAGGATAAACATCATTGTCATAGAGGCAGGCTAATCAGCAAAGGTGAAGTAAAATAATTACACTCACTAAAGGAACTATCCAAAGGAGTGTTGATGTTGCCTATCCCGAAGGGAAACATTAAGCCCTCTTCAATTAGATGTGCCAAACTGAATTTCGCTCCCCGCAATTTAGTTAAAGCAGAAGCAACAGAGGGATCATCAAGAAGATCATGGATGTCCGGAAGTGGAGGTAAATCATGTATCCATTGGATAGGAAATGGAGGGGGAGAAGGGAGACGCATGTAGAAAAATTTACGATACCATTCGCCTTGGGGAGGAATGCGGTTAAATAGAATGGCCTTGGGACGAGACTGAAACTTGAAAACACCCACATCTACTCGGCGAGGAATGAAGAAGTGATGAAAAAGACGGGGAGACAAGGGGAAATCCAACAGTTTCGATACCCCAATGAAACCCATTAGAATAGAAAAAGATTGAGGGACGAGTTGGTTTAACGGGATATCAAAATAACGGCTGACATTGCAGAAAAAAGGATGAAGGGGAAATCTAAAACCTTGTAAGACTTGGTCCCTGAATATGGAAATACATCCTAGGGGGGGAGGGAAGATGTGGACCCTCATGAGGAGCAGGACGAGTGATATAGGAAGGAAAACTATAGGTTGCCTATAAATCCACTTCTTCTGTATCTGTGAGGTCAAAAGAGCATGAGAGAAACCACACAGGAGAAGAAACCGCCATAGGGAGAAGCAATCCCAGAAAAAGGAATCAAGGAAGAAGACGAGAGAGGAAGAAAAACAAGAGAAGACCTCGTAAGCCCTTATCTTTCTTTTTGCCTTGTGCTAAAACCCTTAAGATGAAACAACAAAAGGGGGAAAAAGGTGCTTGGAGTATCAATCGTCATAAATAGGTAATAATATTAAAGAATAAAATCAGGAGAAAAAAGTGAAGTTAAAAAAGCTACCTCGGAAACAGGTGTGAGTTTCCTCAGAAGTGTTCATAGGAAACCTTGACAAGGACAAATAGAAATTAGTACAATAAACTATAAGTTTGAGGTGTGGATATAATAAAATGGAAGTCAAGCGTCGGATAGTAGTTAATAAACGAAAGCCGTAGATGAAAATCGGACGGTTTTGACAAACCGGCCGAACTAAAGATCATTCAAAATATATTGATCAAAGGCTTATTATAGTAAGTCAAATAATATACGTTACAATAAAACCCAGTGAGACTTAATTACTATGCGGAAAAAGATATATGAGGATACAATGGTAAATCGGTCGAGCAAAACAAATCGACCAATATCAAGGATAGCATGACGAAGCCTTGTTAAATCGGGCGAGATGTAACTAAGCTATAAAATATCGGGCGGTATTTATCAATCTTAATATATACCGGTTGATCGTTAAGAAAAGACCCATAGGGAAATCTCGCGTTATGATAAACCAAATAACATTAGATACATTTACAGAAAACAGATATTCATCCTGAGAAAGAGTAAGATTTACAACCCAAAAGGAGTAATCAAAGTCACACGAGTTTATCAGTACTGAATCGCAATAACTCGAACCTAAGTTAGAGTCAACTTGGGGTACAGATCGGGAGGTTTGTTTTCAATTAGTTTGTGTTTGTTTAAGAAATTAGGAGGAGGATCGCGAGATAAATAATGCTCTTCTTTTAATTGCCGAATCGCCCCTTGAGCTCCTGTAGTAAAAGCGGATAGAATGGACCTCACGATCGGTCTGTTGAACTCGGGAGATTCAATCATGGCCGTGGCTCGCTCCTTATAACGAACATCCTCGTCCCCTTTGTAGACTACCAACGCCATCTGAGAGGTTTTTAATTCATCTTCTTTGGCAGAAGCCTCAGCTTTAGCCGAATTAAGGGAAGTGGTCAAAGAGGCTACCTCATCCTCTTTCAGCTGTAAGGCTTTGAGCTTCTCCGTCAATTCTGCTTCATAATTATTCTTTAGCTCTCCCAGCTGGGAAGTCAATTCTTGATTGAGGTCCGTAACCAATTTAAATTTTTCCTGAAGATTTTCAATTTGTACTTCGAACTGCTCCTTGGCGGCAGCAGAAAACTCGGCAGAAGATAGCTCGGTAACTTGCCGTTGCAGCCTCTTATTCTCCAATTTCAATTTTTCATTCTCAGTATATAGGTTGTGCAGTAATCGAGAAAAACCCATATTCTCTAGCCATCGCTGGAAGCATAATCATAGCTATGAGATAGTACTTTAGAAATAGAAAGTAGGAATTTATAAACATACCTTATTCTCTTTATGAGAAAAGCGGTCAATTGCCTCAGGAATGGAAAGCTCCCCAAAAAGGGGGTGAACCTCATCCCAAGAGCTAGCAAAAGAACCCCCCAGTAATATAGGGAGGACAGGAATGGTAGAAGAGCCAGCCGAGAAAGAAGAAGTAGGAACAGATGGTGGAGCAAAGATCAAGTAAGAGGAGGGCGAAGAAGGCAAAGACCCAGAAGTTGGTATAGATAAAGGAAAAGTTAAAGAAACATCTCCAGAGGTGCCCGCATTGGAGAGAGGCGAGGCAGGAAAGTTGAGAGAAGGATAGAGCTCTGCCAGCGTCGGCTCGTCAGAAGGAAGGTTACCCGAAGCAAAGCCTTCTGAAGCCAACTCATCAACAGGAAGAATGAGCCTCCTTTTTGAGGGAGGAACCCTGGTTAGTTTGCGTCCTGGACGCTTGCCTGTGGAAACTTCAGCGATCAATTTACCAGAGCTACCAGGAGATGGGAGCTCAATTAAAGGAAGAGAGGTAGATGAGGAGACAGCAGCAACCACTGTAGAGGTAACAGTGGGTATAGGATTAGGAATGATCTCTGCAGCAGGATCCTCAGGAGAACCTTCAGGAACCTCACGAGCCCCTGAAGAGCTAGGTACTTCGGCTAAGGAAGTCGTCTCTTCAATTGAGGGTGGAGGGGCGATAGCGGCCAGAAATTCGGCCTCCTTGGTACGAAGCAATTCTTCTTCCACACGTATTTCTTCGTCAATCAAAGCATCATAAAAACTCTCCACTGTATAGAAAGAGAAATAGTTTAGGCAGTTATAAGCAAAAAGAAAGGAACAAGATGTTACCTAAGGAAATGTGGGTATCAGGTCTGACGGGGCTTAAACCAAATAGGTATAGAAGCTCGACCTTCAACCACTTCGGGATCGAGAGTCGGTGACCTAATAACTTCTCACAATAAATAGGAAAAGAGGGAAGAAGAAGAAACTCTCTAACGTCGGGCAAGGGAGGCAAGAAAGACTTCCAAGCATGAGACCAAGGAATAGGTCTCGGAAACTTTAAAAAGAAAAAACGAGATTTCCAGGCTTTGAGAGACGACGGCATATCCCCAAAAAGGACCATTTTGGTTCGCGATTGGAATAAGAAGACACCAGGTTCTGAACACTTGGGATAGGAAAACATGAAGAAATTTTGAGGGGTAGGAGGAATATCCCGTAGACGAAACAACATGTAAGTATCGCACAAATAGCGAAATGCGTTTGGGGCAAACTGCTGCAAAGGAATATCAAAATACCTACTTATATCAATCAAGAAAGGAGGAATGGGGAACCTTAAGCCCCCTATCAATTGATCCTTGAAAAAAGTCACACAGTTATCAGGAGGATGATGAGGTCGATCATTCGGTGTTGGGAGTATGATTCTATATTCCTTAGGAATTTCATATTGACGATGGATGGATAATCTAGCATTCTTATCAAAAACAGAAGACATATGGACATACCAAGGAGCAATTGCTTCCTCAGCCATGAACAAAGGTATAGGAAACAAGGGATTACTTACTGGAGACAAGAAAGGGGATTGTCGTGAAACGGTGAGCACGAGGACTGGTTGGAGACATCAACAGGAAAAGAACTCTAGAAGGGAAAAGGAAGGACGAGGTTTAAAAAGAGACGAAAGGTTTAGGGTTTGAAAAACGCACGACTGTCGTCAGATCAGGACATTGGTATCTCAGCATACGCTGAAGATCGCAATAGAAAGGCAAAAGACCTATGTGACGTGGCAGTCAGAAAAAGTATGTGCCATGCCATCATAAAAACATTCACATCGGATGTGATAGGTCGGGTCATGTTGGGGTTGGTAACGTCTCGGGGTACATTTCTAAACACTCTCTCACCTGAAGGAGAACCAATCACTAGCCAAGAAGATTCGAAAGAAGGCGTACATAACTGGGTATAATAACATAAAAGGGATTGGACTTTTGACTAAGCCCAGGTTAAAGACAAAAGTATTTAAGGATTAAGATTTGGGTGAAGAATAGATGTCAAAATCAACGCCCTTGTGAAATGCAAACTAGTGTTTGATCAAAATAATGTTGTATTAGCCGGTATGATTTTGAAATTTAGTCGTGATATGCCCATAGTTAAGACAACCTCAGTCATGATTGCAACATTATAGTTACTCTTGTAAATTACAGAGAGGTTTCATAGAATCATTTAATTCAATACAAGAGTTCATTGTTACGTTTAGAATCTGATCAAATACATAACGATACATCTTCCCTTAGAACAGTAAGCCTCAGGCAAATAACCCAGTTCACAAACACGAGTTCTCACAACACTTAGAAAATGTCAATCCCACGGAATTCAAACTTACCATGGAGCGGAGATGGAAATAGCCCACTTTGTCCGAACTTGCCAAGGCGCACAAGAGGCAATATTTTGCCCTGGACGAAGAAAGCAACAAAGGACAAAAGCTCAAGGGCGATGAGAAGGGGAAACATTGATTCATTCCATCAAGGAAAAATAAATGTAGAAACCACTTCCCCTCTCAAGCCGTATGAGCTCAGCAAGTGGAGCAACCAATCTTAGCCCAAGGGTATCATGTGCTGTGCCCTTCACACAACACCCATGGGTCATTTGGCTGCCCCTCTATAAGTAGTAAAAATTTCTCTGAAGTTTCTTGGGTCCTTCAGAGGATCTGAACTGTGAAGCTTCCTCTCTTAAGACGATCCCTTGAACCCCTGAAGTAGCCGGAGCAAAAATCCCAATAAACTCATATATAGATCTCACCTGGTCCAACAAAAGTTGCCTTCAAAAAGGAGGATCCACGACCATGGCTTTAGCAACAAAAAGTGGCAAGGAAGAAAAAGAACTGAGAGGGGTTGTGGGTGAAGAGAAGGTTGTAGCCCTATTTAAAGGAGAAAAAGGCTTACAGTATGGCTACACTTAATTTGTTAAGATAGTGGTACACAAAATCTGTGAGGTCATTTCAAAATCTGGAGCAGAGTCACGGGTAGGAAAAGACAAGACCATACTTATGTCTAGTCAGTCGTCTACACCTCATTCGATTAGACTTGAAGGGAAGGCTAGTGATATGGGTTAAGTTTTGTGGGTCTACAGAGGAAGAAAGAAAAGCAAAAAAGATAAGACAATATCGGCTGGGACATGCCTTTAGAACAAAGATAGGCTAATATCGGTCGGGATATACCTTGCCGAAGGAGGACAGGCCAATATCGGACGGTACATATCTTCAGAACAAAGATAGGTCAAGACATACCTTCCGAATAAAGGTAGGATAATATCGATCAGGACATACCTTCTGGATGAAAATAAGCCAATATCGGCCGGGACATGCCTTTAGAACAAAGATAGGCTAATATCGGTCGGGATATACCTTGCCGAAGGAGGACAAGCCAATATCGGACGGTACATATCTTCAGAACAAAGATAGGCCAATAGTGGTCAAGACATACCTTCCGAATAAAGGTAGAACAAGATCGGCCAGGACATGTCTTCAAGGAAAAGGCAGGCCAATATCGGTCGAGACATACCTTCCGGATGAAGGTAGAATAATATCGGCCAAGACATTTCTTCAAGGTAAAGGTAGGTCAACATCGGTCGTGACATACCCTTAGGATAAGGATAGATTAATATCGGCCGGGAATATTCTTTTAAGTAGATAGTTAACAAAGATCATTCAATCAATGTCTTAGAAATATGTTGAATAAAAGGCAGCTTATTGTTATTTTGTAACATAACAAGGAGGTGTTAAATAAAATAATCCATGACAGGTGTTATATATTTTTCGACGGGAAATATGCTTTCAGGTTATCTTGCAGGTGCTAAACGACAAAGAAGGTACATCTGGGGTACAAAAAAGATTCCTTAAAAATCATCTTCCGCAAGTACACACCTGACATCATCTCATAATGAATTCTAACAAACCAGGGTCCACTTCATGATTACGGAGGTTATATGAAGTGGTATAAAAGGGGGAAGCCTCTCCGTTGGCTAGGTAAGTTCACATCATCGTGTACTTTCACAACCCTAATTTTCTGACTACTGTTCATCTTCTTTCTTCTTCCTTCTTCACATCAAGAGAGATCACTAACTTGAGCATCGGAGGGCCTAGCCAGGGATTCCCACCCCGGTCTTAGGTCACTGACAATAGTGTTGGTTGGTCTCTTGTGTGCAGGGGGCCTCGAAGCTTGGGAGTTTGGTTTCTCTCCCCTTTTGGATTACGATTTCTTCCTGCTTATCAGATTACTTCCGGTGATCCTGGTTTTCTTTCGATCCGCTTTGGGTTTCTCGGATCGAAGTTCTATCAGAATTGTTCTTCCTCAGTACATTGGGTTCCTTTCTTCCGGATCTCTGTCGCGGTCAGCTTCTCAGACAGGATCAATATATAACACCTGTCATAGAGTCATGTATTGTGGATATCTTTATTAATTATCTTATTTGAAATATTTTTCTCTATTCTTCCTCATGAGGTTTCTATCTGCGCCCCTCTATGTTATTTATCCTACCTAGCAATAAGCCACATTTTATCAGGTATTTTCCCAAGGTGTTGGTTGACCTGGCTGATATTAACCTTCTTTCTTCAGGGAATGTCGCAATCGATACTATTCTACATGCTTTCAAAAGTATCTCTCGGTCGATATTAGCCTTCCTCCTTTGAGGTATATAGATCTTCCTCCTAGGAAGCATATTTCGGTCGATATAGCCTTACTTCTTATGTCTCGACCGATGTTAGCCTACCTCCTTTGAGGTATATAGATCTTCCTCCTGGGAAGTATATTTCGGTCGATATAGCCTTACCTCTTATTGAGGTATGTCCCGGCCGATGTTAACCTACCTCCTTTGAGGTATATAGATTTTCCTCTTGGGATGTATATTTCGGTCGATATAGCCTTACCTCTTATTGAGGTATGTCTCGACCGATATTAGCCTACCTCCTTTGAGGTATATAGATCTTCCTCCTGGAAAGTATATTTCGGTAGATATAGCCTTACCTCTTATTGAGGTATGTCCCGGCCGATATTAGCCTACCTCCTTTGAGGTATATAGATCTTCCTCCTGGGAAGTATATTTCGGTCGATATAGCCTTACCTCTTATTGAGGTATGTCCCTGCCGATATTAGCCTACCTCCTTTGATGTATATAGATCTTCCTCCTGGGAGTATATTTCGGTCGATATAGACTTACCTTCTATTGAAGGCATATCCCGACCGATATTAGCCTACCTCCTTTGATGTATATAGATCTTCCTCTTTGAAAGCATATTTCGGTCGATATAGACTTACCTTCTATTGAAGGTATATCCCGGCCGATATTAGCTTACCTCCTTTGAGATACACGCCGAGTGATATAGACTTACCTCCCATTGAGGTATGTCTCGGCCGATATTATCCTACCTCCTTTGAGGTATACGCCAAGTGATATGGATCTTTCCCCCTTGAAGGCATACCCCAGCCGATATTAGCTTACCTCCTTTGATGTATATAGATCTTCCTCCTGGGAAGCATATTTCGATCGATATATACTTATCTCCTATTGAGGTCTGTCCCAACCGATATTATTCTATCTCCTTAGGTCTATTACTTCCTTTCTTTTCCTTATCGGGGATTCACAAAACCTAACCCATATCACTAGCCTTCCCTTCAAGTCTAGTCGAAGGAGGTGTAGACGACTGATTAGACATAAGTCTGGTTTTGTCTTTTCCTACCCGTGACTCTGCTCCAGATATTGAAATGACCTCACAGATTTTATGTACAACTGTCTCATTAAGTCAAGTATAGTGATCTTGTAAGCCTTTTGATCCTTTAAATAGGGCTACACCTTTCTCTTCGTCCACCTTCCACTACTAAGGTTATGGTCTCGGATCCCCCTCTTTAGGGGTGAATTTTGTTGGACAAGGTGAGATCTATATATGAGTTTATTGGGATTTTTGCCCCGGCTACCTCTAGGGTTCAAGGGATTGTCTTAAGAGATGAAGCTTCACAGTCCAGACTTTTCATCCAAAGGTGTCCAGTTTCTGAAGGCTTGAGGGACTTCAGAGGCATTCTCACTACTTATGAAGAGGCAACTAAATATCCCATGGATGTTGTGTGAAGGGCATAACACATGTTACCCTTGGGCTATGTTTGGTTGCTTCACTTGCAGAGCTCTAGGGCTTGAGAGGGGAAATGGTTTTTACATTTACTTTTCCATTATGGTCTGAATAGACCCATCCCCTTCCCCTTGCCCTTGAGTCTTTCTGCTTCGTTGTTTCCTTCGTCCAGGGCAAGATATTACCCCTTATGTGCCTTGACAAGCCTGGACGAGGTACAATGTTTCCATCTCTGCTCCCTGGTAAGTTTGAATCCAGTGGGAAGGGAAATGTCTCAAGAGCTTATGCCTGTAATTTTTGTTATCTGTCTGAGGCTTACTGTTTTGAAGGGAAATGTAATATTATACGAAAACAACCTCTTGTACTACATTAAGTGATCCTATTGAATCCTCTTGATTTATAAGAATGAATGTGATGTGGTGCTTACGACCTCTCCTTATGTTTTATGTGTCATTTGTTATGGCCGAGGCTATCTCACCTATTGGAATACTTCTATATTATAGCTAATGTTATGCCAGCCAATATTGTTTCACTGATTGAGATCAATATTATACTTACCTTGCATAACCAAAGTTATATCGGCTAATATAAAATTATTTTGATCAATATTAGTTTGTATTTCATAAGGACGTTAATTCAAAATCTGTCATTCGCCTAAGTCTTCATCCTTAAATGTTTTTGTTCTTAGCTTGGACTTTAGTCAAGAAAATCAGTCCTTTTCACTTTATCATGTCCAGTTAATTACGTCTTCTTTCGAAGCTTCCTAGCTGGTGATTGGCTCTTCTTCGGGTGAGAGAATGTTAGAAGCGTACCCCGAGATGCTACCAACCCTAGCGTGATCCGACCCATCACATCTAATATAAATATTTTTATGATAGTATGACACATACTTTTTCTGACCGCCACGTCACGTGGGCCTCTAGCCTTTCTCTTGTGATTCTCAGCATCTGCTGAGATAAAAATATTTTGATCTAACGCTGGTTGTGCGCTTTCCAAACCCTAAACCCTTCGTCTCCTTTTAAACTTTGTTCCTTCTTTTCTTTTCTCTAGAGTTCTTTTCTTGTCGCAGTCTTCAACCAAACCCTGTGCTCACCGTTTCTCGGCGATCTCCTTTCTTGCCTTCAGTAAGTAATCTATTGTTTCTCTAGCCTATACTTTTGTCCATGGCTGAGGAAGCAATTGCTCCTTGGTATGTCCATATGCCTTCTTCCTTTGATAAAAACGCGAGGCTAGCTATCCGTCGTCAGTGTGAAATTCCCCGAGAGTATGGCATCATAATCCCCAGACCGGATGATCGTCCTCATCGTCCTCCTATTAATTGCATAACCTTTTTCAGGGACCAGTTGATAGGGGGCTTAAGGTTTCCAATCCATCCTTTCTTGATTGAAATAAGCCAGTATTTTGATATTCCTTTACAACAATTTGCCCCCAACGAATTCCGTTATCTGTGTGGTACTTACATGCTTTTTCGTTTGCGGGATATTCGTCCTACTCCTCAAAATTTTTTCATGTTCTCTTATCCCAAATGTTCGGAACCTGGTGTCTTCCTGTTTCATTCGCGGACCAAAATGGTTTTTTTTGGGGATATGGCCTCGTCCCTCAAAGCATGGAAATCTCATTTTTTCTTCTTAAAGTTTCCAAGGCTCATTCTTTGGTCTCATGCTTGGAAATCTTTCTTGCCCCCCTTGCCCGACGTCAAGGAGTTTCATCTTCATCCTTCTTTCCCTATCTATTGTGAGAAATTGTTAAATCATCGACTTTCTATTCTTAAGTGGCTATGGGTTGATCTCCTATACCTATTTGGCTTAAGCCTTGTCAGACCTGATACTCGAGTTCCTTTAGGTAACACCTTATTTCTTTCTTCTTATTTTTAACTAACTAAACTATTTTTCTTCTCTATGTAGTGGATAGCTTCTATGATGCTTTGATTGACGAAGAACTACATCTGGAAGAGGATGTTATTCGCGCCAAAGAAGCTGAACTTTTGGCTGCTATTGTTCTTCCCCCTCCAATCGAAGAACCAGCTCCTTTAGCTGAAGTACCTAGTTCTTTGGGTGCTCTTGAAGCTCCTGGAGATCCTTCTGCAGAGATCCTTGCCAATCCTTTACCCGTTGTTACTTCACCAGCAGCTGCTGCTGTCTCCTCATCTGCCCCTCTTCCACTTATTGAGCTTACGTCTCCTGATAGCTCTGGTAAATCGATAACTAAACTTTCTAAGGGTAAACGCCCAGGACGCAAACTTACTAGAGCTCCTCCATCAAAAAGGAGGCTCATCCTCCCTGCTGACGAGCTAGTTTCCGAAGGTTTTACTTCAGCTGACCTTCCTTCTGATGAGCCGACGTTGGCGGAACTCTATCCTTCCCTGAGTTTTCCTGCCTCACCTTTCGCTAATGCCAGTGCTTCCGACGATATATCTTTCACTTTTCCCCTATCTATCCCGACTTCTGGGTCTCTACCTTCCTCACCTTCTTCTTATTTAGTTTTTGCCCCCCCGCCCCCCCCCATCCATTCCTACTTCCTCCTTCTCTGCTGGCCCTTCCACCATTCCTGTCCTTCCTATATTATTAGAGGGATCTTTTGCTAGCGACTGGGATGAAGTCCATCCCCTTTTTGAGGAGCTCTCTATTCCTGAGGCAGTTGATCGCTTCTCTTATAAGGAAAATCAGGTGCGCTTACTAACGCCTGCTTCTTATTTCTCAACTATTATCTTATGGCTTTTTATTATGCTTCCAGCGATGGATAGAAAATATGGATTTTTCTCGACTGATGCACAACTTATATACTGAGAACAAGAGGTTGAAGTCTGAAAATGACAAGCTAAGGCAAGAGGTTGCTGAGCTATCTTCTGCTGCATTTTCTGCTGCTACCAAGAAACAGCTCGAAGTGCAAATTGAAAATCTTCAAGCACAATTTAAATCAGTTACGGACCTTAATCAAGAATTGACTTCCAAACTTGGCGAACAAAAAGATAATTATGAGACAGAATTGACTGAAAAACTCAAATCCCTATAGATGAAGGAAGATGAAATATCTTCCTTGAATACCTCCCTTAACTTAGTTAAGGCCAAGGTTTCTGCCAAAGAAGATGAATTGAAGACTTCCCAAATGGCTTTGGTGGTTTACCGGGGTAACGAAGATACTCGTTACAGGGAGCGGGCCACGACCTGTAACACCCACTAAGCTTTTAAGATAAACATATGAATATGGGATTTTGCCTTAGAAAAATAATAAGAAGTGAGTTGAAGCAAAAAAAAATAAAATGAAATAAAAAGAAGAGGAAGTCAAGGATTGAATCTTGAACCTCTTATATTATATTTCATAGAATTAATTAGTAGAAACCAATTGGGATAGAGAGAAGATGTTGATAGCAAAGGAGGGAAACTCATGATAAAGGTAAGAGTAAAAGCTAGCCAAAAGAAAACAAGAAAGGAGCAAGAGAAAGGCAACTTGCCTTCCTCCCTTTCTCTCCCTCTTCCTCTTTGCTTTTGCCGAAAATTTAAAGAGGAATTAAGGGGATTCATTCCCCCTTATTTCATCATGAATGGTGAGAATAAATTAGAAAATAAAATAAATGAAAGAAAAATAGAAGATGGGTTAAGGGAGAAGGAAAGCAAAAATCAATTTTGCTACGTCTTCCCCCTTAACATAAAAGGGAGCAAGAAAAGAGAAGTTTATTTTTCTCTCATTTTCTCATCCTCCCTCTCCCTCACCGAGAACACCAACACCCTCTCCTCCACCTTCGGCCCCAAACCCAAGGTATTCTCCTAGAAAGCCTAAGATACAAGGAGGACTAAGCAAGGGAATCAAGGGAAAGGAACTAGAAGAAGAGGCTACTTCTTCCATCACCATACCTTAGATCCACAAGCGAAAAGGATGTAAGCTTCCCCTCACCTATGGTACAAGGATTTTTTATGTGATTTTCGGATTTTATGAGGATTAGAAAACCTAGGAAAGAATTTAAGAAAATTCGGCTATAGAAAGGGTTTTCAAATCTAGGAAGGTTTAAACAAGTCTTTATTTCATGATATGTTTTCTATGCTATGTAGGAAGGATTTTCTTCATGTTTTTATACCTAATTGATGCTTGATCAGAGGAGTGCCTAACCCTAGAATTTCAGCCAAAAATATTTTAAGGAGGTTAGGGAAAACATTGTGTAACCAAACTAGTACAAGATTCCCTCCATGAACTACTAAGGGTCTTTTATTGGTTTTCTTGCTTGAAAGTTACTTGGAACCAAAAGAAATCCATTTATATGTTTCGGCCAAGAAAAGGGCTTAGGGTTAGGAAGACCTTTAAATTTAAGTAACCATGTTTGTATGATAGAATATAGAGTTCTCTTAAAGAATTGCATGTTGAACATTGCTAGAAATTCATGAACTCTTATTTTAGATTTTCGGCCATGATAAGATGGATAGTTTAGAAAAGCTTGAACAAAATTCTAATATGCTCAAGACCTCTGTGATATTATGATATGAAAGTTGTTTTTTGCTCTCATGTTTAATTGGAGTAAAGAAAATTAGTTACATGATATATGACATGTAAGATCACAAGGGTCCTAGCTTATTTATGAACCAACTTTGTATATGATGTTCTTAGTAATTTTTGCCATGAAACTCACCTCGGTTTTCCATGCTTTAGGCCACTTAAAACCTAGTTTAAAGATTGGTAGGTTTCGGCCATGAGGAAAAATAAAAGAAAAAGGGAAAGAAACCTAGGAAGCCTAAGACACAATTCACATGTATGTTTATTATGCTTGTCTTTATACATGCTATGAAACTTGTATGATTTCTTATGCTTTTAGGCTATTTGAAGCAAGTTTATATACTGTTGAGTTTCGGCCAAGTAGGGTTTAAAAGACCTAGAGGCCTTAGAAATGAAACCAAATGTGTTAAAAGTGCTTCTTATGAAAATATGATAATATGTTGATTGTGTCACATGATTGTATAATTTTTTCCATGACCTAAATGGTCCATTGTATGTTTCGGCCATGAAGGGATAGATGCCCTAGAGACCCTAGAACTAAAATTAAATATGCTTATGTCACTCTACATGAAATATGATAAGTAGAAAGACAAAGTTCCCATGCAATGTGTTGTTTAATGACCTAATTGAGGCTAGGGTAAGTTTCGGCCATACATATTGTATAATGTCTTATTATGAATTTATACATGATGTTAGTTCAAGTTCACATGCTTGTATGTTTTTTTTTTAGCCCTAATGAACACTTGTTAAAAGTTTGACCATGACATATGTTAAGGGCTTGAAGGACTTAGGAACTAGCTCAATATGCTTACTATGTTACTTGGAAAAAAATGCTATAAATGTGGTTTAAGGTTTCCATGCTTTCATGACATTTGAGACCTTGTTTCACACCTGATAGGGTTCGGCCACATGAAGTTTAGGGACTTGGAGAACTTAGAAACCAAGTAAATCATGCTTACAATGCTTCCTATGAAATTGATGTAATGATAATTTAGGTTCCACATGCTTGGAGGTTATTTCTACCTAAATTGAGATCTAAGGGGGTTCGGACATGATAAGAACCCAAGGGATTAGGAAGCTTAGAACCCAAGTTAACTATGTTACCATGTTTCCTATGATAGTCTAATCACATGAAACACCCTTATGCTTAAATATGTATGCTTGTGATTTATACTTTCTATGATATGATATGTGTTTAGAAATATGCATGCTTTGATGATATGTTATGTGCTTAGAATATGCATGCTTGATGATATGCTATATGCTTAGAATATGCATGCTTTTATGATATGCTATGTGGATAGAAATGTGCATGCTTTGATGATATGCTATGTGCCTAAAATATGCATGTTTTTATGACATGATGTATGCCTAAGTGATGCATACTTTTTATGACATGATGTATGCCTAAGTGATGCATACTTTTATGACATGATGTATGCCTAAGTGATGCATACTTTTATATGATGTATGCCTAAGTGATGCATACTTTTATGACATGATGTATTCCTAAGTGATGCATACTTTTATATGATGTATGCCTAAGTGATGCATGCTTGTATGATGTATGATATGTATATGTATGACATGTATTTTACTTTGAATGGCTTGTACCAAAAGGGTGGGCTCCTTATGCGCCCCTAGGTCGAATTACGGGCCTAGTAAAGGGTGGGCTCCTTACGTGCCCCTAGGTCGAGCTACGGGCCTAGTTTCCTAGTAGGTTCAAGACTAGCTACCTTGGATCTACTTAGGATGCGCGCATTATGTATGTATGTAGTACTAAGCCGGGCCCCTTTATGTTGAGATTATGTTCAAGTATATATGTAAGAAGAAGAAATGGTTTTAAAAGATCATGAGACATACACATGTTTTTCGGATATATGTTTTCAGCATATAGGGGACGGGGCTACGATAACCCTATATGCTGAAAACATGTTTTCAGCAAAATGTTGAGGTTCGGAAGCATGTTTACCTTAAGCTTAGTGTAACGCCCGCCCTCCCTGCTAACCCTAAGGGACGGGGCTACGATACTCTACGTACATACTACAGCGGAAGACTTAAAAACATTTTCTTAGTTTAATAAAAACCGAACTACACTAATATGGTTTCCATAACATGATAACAAGATAAATAAAACATAACATCAAGTTAACCATATAGTACTACAATTTACGAAACCAAAGCGTAATTCTTAAAAGGTTCTTAAAGCAGGTTCTTATTTGGTTGTCTAGCCACCGCCACACACATCTTCTTGCCTCTCCTGCTGCTCCTTTAGCTCATCCAACTTTTTCCTTTATCTGTGGTACAAGGAAAGTAAGGTATGAGCACTCATGGCTCAGTAAGTTTCTTTCCTACTCACTAAAACCAAAAATCATCACATAATCAAAGAATGTCTCAACATAACATAATCTCAACTAGTCATGGCATAACATATCATACTCTTTAAGCATATCATGCAACATAGCAACATCATAACTAGTCAAGGCATATTATCTCTTACAGCTTAGCATGAAACATAACATAATCATATCTAATCATGGCATATCATAGTATCATCTTAAGGTAGCGTAGCATATCAAGTTCTTAACGCATAGCATGAAACATAACCTAAGCATATCTAATCATGGCATATCATAGTATCATCATAAGGTGACATGGCATATCAAGCTCTTAAGGCATAGCATGAAACATAACATAATCATATCTAATCATGGCATATCATAAATCATAGCATCATCACAACATGATCATAAATTATATGCAATATGATTTTGAAAACATGTATCCGAAAAAAAACATGTGTATGTCTCATGATCTTTAAAACCATTTCTTCTTACATACATATACTTGAACATAATATCAACATATTCAGGGCCCCGGCTTAGTACCACATACATACATAATGCGCGCATCCTAAGTAGATCCAAGGTAGCTAGTCTTGAACCTACTAGGAAACTAGGCCCGTAGCTCGACCTAGGGGCACGTAAGGAGCCCACCCTTTACTAGGCCCATAATTCGACCTAGGGGCGCATAAGGAGTCCACCCTTTTGGTACAAGCCATTTAAAGTAAAATACATGTCATACTTATACATATCATACATCATACAAGCATGCATCACTTAGGCATACATCATATAAAAGTATGCATCACTTAGGCATACATCATGTCATAAAAGTATGCATCACTTAGGCATACATCATATAAAAGTATGCATCACTTAGGCATACATCATGTCATAAAAGTATGCATCACTTAGGCATACATCATGTCATAAAAAGTATGCATCACTTAGGCATACATCATGTCATAAAAAAATATGCATCACTTAGGCATACATCATGTCATAAAAGCATGCATATTTTAGGCACATAGCATATCATCAAAGCATGCACATTTCTATCCACATAGCATATCATAAAAATCATGCATATTCTAAGCATATAGCATATCATCAAACATGCATATTCTAAGCACATAACATATCATCAAAGCATGCATATTTCTAAACACATATCATATCATAAAAACATGCATATTCTAAGCATATAGCATATCATCAAGCATGCATATTCTAAGCACATAACATATCATCAAAGCATGCATATTTCTAAACACATATCATATCATAAAAAATATAAATCACAAGCATACATATTTAAGCATAAGGGTGTATCATGTGATTATACTATCATAAGAAACATGGTAACATAGTTAACTTGAGTTCTAAGCTTCCTAATCCCTTGGGTTCTTATCATGGCTGAACCCCCTTAGATCTCAATTTAGTTAGAAATAACCTCCAAGCATGTGGGACCTAAATTATCATTACATCAATTTCATAGGAAGCATTATAAGCATGATTTACTTGGTTTCTAAGTTCTCCAAGTCCCTAAACTTCATGTGGCCGAACCCTATCAGGTGTGAAACAAGGTCCCAAATGTCATGAAAGCATGGAAACCTTAAACCACATTTATAGCATTTTTTCCAAGTAACATAGTAAGCATATTGAGCTAGTTCCTAAGTCCTTCAAGCCCTTAACATATGTCATGGTCAAACTTTTAACAAGTGTTCATTAGGGCTAAAAACAAATATACAATCATGTGAACTTGAACTAACATCATGTATAAATTCATAACAAGACATTATACAATATGTATGGCCGAAACTTACCCTAGCCTCAATTAGGTCATTAAACAACATATAGCACGGGAACTTTGTCTTTCTACTTATCATATTCCATGTAGAGTGACATAAGCATATTTAATTTTTATTCTAGGGTTTCTAGGGCATCTATCCCTTCATGGCCGAAACATACAATGGTCCATTTAGGTCATGGAAAAATTATACAAGCATGTGACACAATCAACACATTATCATATTTCCATAGGAAGCATTTTTAACACATTTGGTTTCATTTCTAAGGCCTCTAGGTCTTTTAAACCCTACTTGGCCGAAACTCAACAGTATATAAACTTGCTTCAAATAGCCTAAAAGCATAAGAAATCATACAAGTTTCATAGCATGTATAAAGACAAGCATAATAAACATACATGTGAATTGTGTCTTAGGCTTCCTAGGTTTCTTTCCCTTTTTCTTTTATTTTTCCTCATGGCCGAAACCTACCAATCTTTAAACTAGGTTTTAAGTGGCCTAAAGCATGGAAAACCTAAGTAAGTTTCATGGCAAAAATTACTAAGAACATCATATACAAAGTTGGTTCATAAACAAGCTAGGACCTTTGTGATCTTACATGTCATATATCATGTAACTAATTTTCTTTACTCCAATTAAACATGAGAGCAAAAAACAACTTTCATATCATAATATCACAGAGGTCTTGAGCATATTAGAATTTTGTTCAAGCTTTTCTAAACTATCCATCTTATCATGGCCGAAAATCTAAAATAAGAGTTCATGAATTTCTAGCAATGTTCAACATGCAATTCTTTAAGAGAACTCTATATTCTATCATACAAACATGGTTACTTAAATTTAAAGGTCTTCCTAACCCTAAGCCCTTTTCTTGGCCGAAACATATAAATGGATTTCTTTTGGTTCCAAGTAACTTTCAAGCAAGAAAACCAATAAAAGACCCTTAGTAGTTCATGGAGGGAATCTTGTACTAGTTTGGTTACACAATGTTTTCCCTAACCTCCTTAAAATATTTTTGGCTGAAATTCTAGGGTTAGGCACTCCTCTGATCAAGCATCAATTAGGTATAAAAACATGAAGAAAATCCCTCCTACATAGCATAGAAAACATATCATGAAATAAAGACTTGTTTAAACCTTCCTAGATTTGAAAACCCTTTCTTTAGCCGAATTTTCTAAAATTCTTTCCTAGGTTTTCTAATCCTCATAAAATCTGAAAATCACATAAAAAGCCTTGTACCACAGGTGAGGGGAAGCTTACATCCTTTTCTCTTGTGGATCTAAGGTATGGTGATGGAAGAAGTAGCCTCTTCTTCTAGTTCCTTTCCCTTGATTCCCTTGCTAAGTCCTCCTTGTATCTTAGGCTTTCTTAGGGGAAAAAACCTTGGCTTTGGGGCCAAAGATGGAGGAGAGGGGACTGATGGTTTCGATGAGGGAGAGGAAGAATGAGAGAAAATGAGAGAAAAATAAACTTCTCTTTTCTTGCTCCCTTTTATGTTAAGGGGGAAGAGGTAGCAAAATTGATTTTTGCTTTCCTTCTCCCTTAACCCATTTTCTATTTTTCTTTCATTTATTTTATTTTCTAATTTATTCTCACCATTCATGATGAAATACGGGGGATTGAATCCTCTTAATTCCCTCTTTAAATTTTCGACAAAAGCAAAGAGGAAGAGGGAGAGAAAGGGAGGAAGGCAAGTTGTCTTTCTCTTGCTCTTTTCTTGTCTTCTTTTGGCTAGCTTTTACTCTCACCCTTATCATGAATTTCCCTCCTTTTCTATCAACATCTTCTCTCTATCCCAATTGGTTTCTACTAATTAATTCTATGAATAATATAAGAGGTTCAAGGTTCAATCCTTGACCTTCACTTCTTTTTATTTCATTTTATTTCTTTTTGCTTCAACTCACTTCCTATTATTTTTATAAGGCAAAATCCCACATTCATATATTTATCTTACAAGTTTAGCGGGTATTACAATACCCCGTACCTCATAAAAAGTTCGTCCTCGAACTTTAAAATAGTTACATCAGGTGGCACTGAACTTTCGGCTGAGTGCATCGGCCACTTTGTTCGCCTTTCCTGGGTGATAGTCGTAATCTTTAACTAACTCGAGCCATCGGCGCTGCCTCATATTCAGGTCTTTTTGTGTGAAGAAATATTTCAGACTCTGATGGTCGGTATAAATCTTACACTGAGCTCCATATAAATAATGTCTCCATATTTTGAGAGCGAAGACCACGGCTGCTAGTTCTAAGTCGTGAATGGGATAATTCTTCTCATGTTCTTTAAGTTGTCTAGAAGCGTAGGCAATGACTT
The DNA here is from genome assembly GCF_018446385.1 of Zingiber officinale. Classification (NCBI taxonomy): domain Eukaryota; kingdom Viridiplantae; phylum Streptophyta; class Magnoliopsida; order Zingiberales; family Zingiberaceae; genus Zingiber; species Zingiber officinale. The sequence continues at coordinate 137,250,696 of NC_055990.1, read as the reverse complement.
TGCCATCTTGCATGAGTACAGCTCCAAGTCCTGTGATGGAAGCATCGCTGTACATATCAAAGCCTCTGTTGGTTTCCGGAAGAGTAAGAATCGGAGCACTGGTCAGTCTCCTTTTTAATTCTGTGAAACTCTTCACAAGCTTCTGTCCATTCATACTTTGTATTTTTCTTGGTGAGGGCTGTCATAGGGGCTGCGATTTTGGAGAAATTCTCTACAAATTTCCTGTAATAACCTACTAGTCCGAGAAAACTCCTGACTTCACTGGCATTCTTTGGTCGGTTCCAGTTATTTACAGCTTCGATTTTAATTGGATCCACCATAACTCCATCCTTGGAGATGACATGTCCTAGGAATATTACCCGGTCAAGCCAAAACTCACATTTGGAGAATTTGGCATATAGTTGTTTCTCTTGAAGGATCTGTAGTACAATATTCAGGTGTTCAGCATGTTCTTCTGGGGTTCTCGAGTAGATAAGTATATCATCAATGAAGACGATTACAAATTTATCAATATATGCTGTAAATACTCGATTCATCAAGTCCATAAATACTGCAGGAGCGTTGGTTACTCCGAAAGGCATAACTATGAACTCATAGTGTCCATATCGGGTTCGAAATGCTGTTTTTGGTATATCATCTAGTTTCACCTTCACTTGATGATAACCGGATCGTAGATCTATCTTTGAGAAAATGGTCGCACCCTTCAATTGATCGAACAAGTCATCGATTCGTGGGAGTGGGTACCGGTTCTTGATCGTCACATTATTCAGCGCTCGGTAGTCTATACACATTCGCATAGACCCATCCTTCTTCTTTACGAACAGCACTGGAGCTCCCCATGGAGAGTGACTAGGACGAATAAGTCCCTTGTCGAGTAATTCGGATAACTGTTCCTGAAGTTCCTTTAATTCAGCCGGAGCCATACGATAAGGTGCTTTTAAAATCGGCTGAGTACCTGGAATCAATTCGATTCCGAATTCTATCTCTCTGTCAGGGGCCATTCCTGGTAGTTCATCAGGAAATACTTTTGGATAGTTGCACACTACCCTGACATCTTCTAACTTCGGGTCTTTGACTTGATTGGTATCAACCACGTGCGCTAGAAACCCCATACATCCTTTATCTAACATCCTTTGTGCTTTAATAGATGGCAATAACTTCTCCGTTCCTTTTGATTCTCCGTAAAATTCAAACTCTGGTTCATTTTCAGGTCGGAAAATCACTTTTCTTTTGCGGCACTCGATTGAAGCGCCGTACTTGCTAAGGAAGTCCATGCCCAAAATTTTTGTCATAATCTTGCATATCAAGTACTATTAGATTGCAGTAGAGTTCTCTGTTTGTGATCCGAATAAATACTGCTTGCAACATATGGTCTGATGGCATAATCTCCCCGGATGGTAAGGTTGTTAAGAATGTGTCCTCTAGAGTTCGGAGTGGTATATCTAGCCTCTTCATAAAAGGTATTGAAACGAACGAGTGTGTTGCCCCGGTATCAAATAATACTACAGCATACTGATTGTAAATAAGTAGCTGACCTGTGACAACGGTAGAGGCATTCGCCACGTCCTCCTTGGTAAGAGAGTAGACTCTGGCATTGGTCATAGTGGGAGGGGCCTCCAATCTTCCTTGGCTGATTGAAGTCCCTTCTGTGGCAGCTTGCATCTGGTGAAGCTGTACAGGGGTACTCATATTCTGGTTGTTCTGCAGAGGTAGTGCCTGAGACTGAGTAGGGCAATTTCTTGCCAAATGACCTTCCTTTCTGCAGTTGTAGCACTTCCTGGTGTTCAGAAAACATACTCCAGAATGCATCTTCCCACATGTGGCACACTGAGGGTACTTGGTTTGCTTATTGGCCGGACCACCTTTTGTGTTATTCCACTGTTTCCTCTCGGTTCGGGCATTGCGTGTCTTAACCATGTTTATCTAAATAAGGACAACTAGACTAGTGTAAGTGGTTATCGTTTTTAGCCAATCTAACGTACTGTTTTGTTTCTATCTATTTGTTCTGGTATTATTCCTAAACTACCTATATGTAATCCTAATCTAAATTATAACTAAAAGCATAGAATAAAACATCAAACATAAGCAAGCAAATACATGAAACTAAAGCATAAACAACATAAGGAAGAATAAGGAATAGAATGACAGACAATATGACATAGGGAAATGAAGCATAAGCAATGTAGTAAAGAAAATAAAGCATGGGCAATATAAAAAGAAAGAAAATAAAGCATAAGCATATGACAAGAAAATCAAACATAAACATATAACAAGAAAATTAAACATAAGCATTCTTACTTGGAGCAGCAGGTCGGAGGCATACCATATGGGATACATCATATAAAAGAATTGGGGTTAGCAATGTATTTGTTAAGATACATTACAGCATATAGGGGACCTACACTTCCTCCAAGCATGTTTACCTTAAGATGATACTTTTATATGATGTATGCCTAAGTTTCAAGTTATGTCTTATAATGCTTCCTATGAAATTTATGTAATGATAATTTAGGTTCCACATGCTTGGAGGTCGTTTTTACCTAAATTGAGATCTAAGGGGGTTCGGCCATGATAAGAACCCAAGAGATTAGGAAGCTTAGAACCCAAGCTAACTATGTTACCATGTTTCTTATGATAGTATAATTACATGATACACCCTTATGCTTAAACATGTATGCTTGTGATTTCTACTTTCCATGATATGATATGTGCTTAGAAATATGCATGCTTTGATGATATGTTATGTGCTTAAAATATGCATGCTTTTATGATATGTTATGTAGATAGAAATATGCATGCTTGGATGATATGCTATGTGCTTAAAATATGCATGCTTTTGTGATATGCCATGTGGATAGAAATATGCATGCTTTGATGAAGTGATTATGTGCTTAAAATATGCATACTTTTATGATATGCTATGTGGAAGGAAATATGCATACTTTGATGATATGCTATGTGCTTAAAATATGTATGCTTTTATGATATGCATGTTAATATGATGTATGTCTAAGTGATGCATACTTTTATATGATGTATGCCTAAGTGATGCATACTTTTATGACATGATGTATGCCTAAGTGATGCATACTTTTATATGATGTATGCCTAAGTGATGCATACTTTTATGACATGATGTATGCCTAAGTGATGCATACTTTTATATGATGTATGCCTAAGTGATGCATGCTTGTATGATGTATGATATGTATATGTATGACATGTATTTTACTTTGAATGGCTTGTACCAAAAGGGTGGGCTCCTTATGCGCCCCTAGGTTGAATTACGGGCCTAGTAAAGGGTGGGCTCCTTACGTGCCCCTAGGTCGAGCTACGGGCCTAGTTTCCTAGTAGGTTCAAGACTAGCTACCTTGGATCTACTTAGGATGCGCGCATTATGTATGTATGTGGTACTAAGCCGGGCCCCTTTATGTTGAGATTATGTTCAAGTATATATGTAAGAAGAAGAAATGGTTTTAAAAGATCATGAGACATACACATGTTTTTCGGATACATGTTTTCAAAATCATATTGCATATAATTTATGATCATGTTGTGATGATGCAATGATTTATGATATGCCATGATTGAATATGAATATGTTATGTTTCATGCTATGCTTTAAGAGCTTGATATGTTATGTGATCTTATGATGATATGACATGCCATGATTAGATATGATTATGTTATGTTTCATGCTATGCTTTAAGAACTTGATATGCTATGCTACCTTAAAATGATACTAGGATATGTCATGATTAGATATAATTATGTTATGTTTCATGCTATGCTTTAAGAACTTGATATGCTATGCTACCTTAAAATGATACTAGGATATGCCATGATTAGATATGATTATGTTATGTTTCATGCTATGCTTTAAGAACTTGATATGCTATGCTACCTTAAAATGATACTAGGATATGCCATGATTAGATATGATTATGTTATGTTCCATGCTATGCTTTAAGAGATGATATGCCATAACTAGTCATGATGTTGTTATGTTGCATGATATGCTTAAAGAGTATGATATGTTATGCCATGACTAGTTGAGATTATGTTATGTTAAGATATTCTTTGATCATGTGATGATTTTCGGTTTTAGTGAGTAGGAAAGGAACTTACTGAGCCATGAGTGCTTATAGCTTACTTTCCTTGTACCACAGATAAAGGAAAAAGCTGGATGAGCTAAAGGAGCAGCAGGAGAGGCAAGGAGATGTGTGTGGCGGTGGCTAGGCAACCAAATAAGAACCTGCTTTAAGAACTTTTAAGAATTTCACTTTGGTTTAGTAAATTATAGTACCATATGGTTGACTTGATGTTATGCTTTTATTTATCTTGTTATCATGTTATGGAAACCATATTAGTGTAGTTCGGATTTTATTAAACCAAGAAAAATGATTTTAAGTCTTCCGCTGTAATAAGTACGTAGAGTATCGTAGCCCCGTCCCTTAGGGTTAGTAGGGAGGGCGGGCGTTACATGACCATGATTGAATCTCCCGAATTCAGCAGGGCGATCGTGAAGTCCATCTTGTCAGCCTTTACTGCAGGAGCGAAAGAGGCGGTTCTCCAGTTACAAGAGGAGAGCTACTTAGCTCGTGTCCCTCCTCCTAATTTCCTAAACCGTCGTAGACTTATTGAGAACAAACCCCCTGATCTGTGCCCTAAGCTGACTTTGACCTAAATTCAAACTCTTGTAAAGAGGAGAGTAGAAATTCTGAAATGACGATCTCACGTAACGCTGATTATTCTATTTTTGTTATTAATTTTACTCTTTCTCATGGTAGTTATCTGTTTTGTATAAATGTGTCCAATTTTGCTCGGTTTGTCACCCTACAACCTTCCCAACAGATTGTCACGTCTTAGATCGTTTCCTCATGACCGGTCGGTATATATCAAGATTGATAAATATCACTCGATATTTCATAGCGTGGTTATGTCTCGCCTGATTTGACACAACTCTATCATGACGTCTCTAATATCGGTCGATTTATCTTACTTGATTGGTTTACCCCTATATATTCATATGTCCTCTTTACGTATTAATCGAGTCTCATATGGTTTTATCATAGTGTATATTATTTGACTCATTATGATAAGCTTTTGGTCGATATATTTGGGTGATCTTTGTCTCGACCAATCTATCAGAACCGCCCGATTCATATCTACGGACCTTATCTAGTATCCTTTAACCAAGTCTCGTCTGTTAAATAATATCTGGTGCTCAACTTTTATTTTATTACACCCATACCTTAAACTTATGATTACTGGACTAATTTTTCTCTGTACTTGTCAGGCTCTCTTAAGAATTACTTCTAGGGAAACTTCACACATTTTCCAGGGTAGATTACTTAACTTTACCTCTTTCTCTTGATTTTATTTTTTAATATTATTACTAATTTATGATGATTGGAATTCTAAGTACCTTTTATTCTCCTTTTTCCTTCTGCTGTTTCTGTTTGGGGGTTTTAGCACAAGGCCAGAAGAAAAACAAGGGTTTACGAAGTTTTTCTTCCTCTTTCCTCCATCTCTCATCCTCTTCCTTGATTCCTCTTTCCTTCTCTATATGGCGGCTTCTCCTCCTGCGTGGTTTCTCTCATGCTCTTCCGACCTCATAGATACAGAAGAAGTGGACTTACAGGCGACCTATGGTTTTCCTTCTTATATAATTCGTCCCGCTCCTCATGAGGGTCCGCATCTTCCTCCTTTAGGATGTATATCTATCTTCCGAGACCAAGTCCTACAAGGTTTTCACTTTCCTCTTCACCCTTTTTTCTGTAATGTCAGTCGTTATTTTAATATCCCACTCAACCAGTTTGTCCCTCAATCCTTTTCCATTCTTATGGGTTTTATTGGGGTATCTAAACTGTTAGATTTCCCCTTGTCTCCACGTCTTTTTCATCACTTCTTCATTCTTCGTCGAGTGGATGTTGGTGTTTTTAAATTCCAATCTCGTCCCAAGGCTATTTTGTTCAACCGCATTCCTCCTCAGGGGGAATGGTATCATAAATTTTTCTATATGCGTCTCCCTTCTCCCCCTCCGTTTCCTATTCAATGGATACATGACTTACCTCCACTTCCTAGCACCCATGATCTTCTTGATAATCCCTCTGTTGCTTCTGCTCTACCTAAACTGAGGGGAGCAAAATTCAGCTTGTCGTACCTAATTGTGGAGGGTTTAATGTTTCCTTTCGGAATAGGCAAGATTGACACCCCTTTGGATGGATCCTTTGGTATGTAAAAACATCTCAATCCATATTTACTAATTAATACATCTCTTTTATAACGGTTGTTTAATTCCTGTGTTTCAGCTGATGTTCTTCTTCCAGCCTTTATGTACAAGAATCCTGCCATGACTAAGTCTTTTGTGAATAATCTTAGAGAAGAATGGTTACGCGACCGCCGATCGGATCATAATTTTTCCACCTTGGGTTTACTATCTGAAGAAGAACGACGGGCAGAGGCTGTTGCAACCATGGAAGAGGAAGAAGAAGAACCCTTTGTTACCTTAGTTAAAAAGCCAAATCTTACTGAGGCGTCTCCCTTTAGTGATTTCTTTGGTACTTTTGTGCAAGCTCCTCTTGTCCCGGCGCCCATTTCTCTCGAGAGAGGTAAGGCACCGATAACTCCAACCCATATTATCTCTAATCCTGCTCTTAGGATGATGAGACCCGGTCTACTTATCCCTTCTTCTTCTATTATTTCAGCTCCCTCTGCTTCTGCTTCTGAGACGACCGTTATCCCTTCTGTGTCCTCTGCATCTTTGGCATTGGCCTTGCCTCCCCTGGCTTCTAGGCCTCGAGCCAAACGGACACCTTGCCGGAGATCTTCTCCCGGTGCCATTCCCTCGATTGTTAGTGTTCCCACAACTGCATCAGCTCCCCCTACACTATCACCTTCTATTCCATCTAGCTCTTCCTCTGCTTCTCTTGTTTCTACTATTCCTTTCCCTTCTATTGCATCTTCTTCTTCTTCGCCTCCTTTCTCCTCCCTTCCTCGTCTTTTATTTAAACAGGCTGCGGGTTTACCTTCTCAATTGGGACAACCCTCTAGTCCCCCTAGATATGGCTCTCTGCAACTATAAGGTCTATTAGCCGAATCTTGGATGCAGGGTTACGAACAATTAAGAGGTCTTAGTCTTCCACATCGAGCCGATCGACATAGTCGTTAGGCAGTGGCTGTAAGTATTTCTAGTTATATGTTATCAACTTCATACCTTCATCTTTAACTTACATCATCCTTTTGTTTAGTTTCTTGCCTCAAGTCTACACATCGACCAGCTACTTATAGCTAAGGACCATGAGAACAATAAATTAAAAGCTCAACTGGAGACGTTGAAGGCTACTTCACTTTCTTCTAACAACAATATGACTCAGTTGCAAGAGAAAGTGGCCTTACAAAATCAACAGTTGGGGACCTTGAAACAAGAATTGGAGGAGTGTCAGCAATTATTGAAAGATAAAGAGCTAGCCAGAAGAACTTTAGAATTACAGGTGGATCGGCTACATTCTGGTCTTCGACTAGAGATTGCTTTAAAAGAGAAAGCTCTTTCAGATGCTTCTCATAAAAGTCTCCTTTTAGAGAAAGTAGAGAAGCTTCATAATGCCTGTCTTTATAACCAAGCTCAAAACCTAGCTTCTCATGATTTCACTATCCTACAGGAACAAGAACAAAGGAAAGCTCAAGATGTCGAACTGTCACTGCTCCAGAAGGAATTGGAACAGCTTAAATCAGAGAAGGATGCTTTGAAAGATCAAAACACAAAGCTGCAAGCTGATTTCCAGAGTTATAAGGAGCAAGAGAAGAGTCGGTGGGAGGAGTGGCGACTGGTTTACTTAAAGTCCCCATCATTCGCCCGAGAATTCGTTCGTAGGATAGTAGGTGCTCTAAATCATTCTGTATCGGGAGTTCTTCAACAGTTACGAGAGGGTGACTATTTACCCGAGGAACCCCCTTTTTCTTTTATAAATCGTCGTAGGCTTAACGAAGAGCTACCCGCAGATATAAAAGGTCCTTTTCTAGATGTTTAAAGAGATTATTCAGAAAAGGCTTGTAAATGCAGAACTAGTAAAGAAGTATAAACAAAGTTTGGCAATTAATTGATCGTGCTGTATAGGAAATTTTTAATACTTACCTGTTTCTCTATTGTGCTGATTTAAGAATGCCTCTCTTGAAATGCTCCTGAACATTAAATATAAGCTTTATTCTAGAACTCCTTGCTCATCTTTTGAAGTTAAGCCTTGTCTTGATGAATCCTTCCGCAGATAACATCCAGTGTGCTCTGTATCCCCAAAAGAACAAATAATCCCAAGTGACCTTAGATAAGGAATTTGTATAAAACTCCTGAGTTCCAAGCTGAGTCTACTACTCCAGGCGATTTTTAAGTAAAGACCTCCAGATGGATGGGCTTCCAAGTGAATAATGTATCATATGCATAGAATTCCCTTTTGAATCCTAGTTTCATGTCCGCATAAACTCGGTCGATTAGGCTTTGAAATTATGAGATTTCTCGATCAATTGTGTCCTGTGATGGTTTAGAGTCTCCGGTTCCCCCCATGAAGACCCGCCCGAGTTACTTCATGGGATTTCCCGATTGACTATGTTTTGTGATAGTTTAAAGTCTCCGGTTCCTCCCATGAAAATCCATCCGGGTTACTTCATGAGATTTCCCGATCGACTAAGTTCTATGATGGTTTAAAGTCTCTGGTTCCTCCCATGAAGACCCGTCCGAGTTACTTCATGAGATTTCCCGATCGACTAAGTTCTGTGATGGTTTAAAGTCTCCGGTTCCTCCCATGAAGACCCGTCCGAGTTACTTCATGAGATTTCCCGATCGACTAAGTTCTGTGATGGTTTAAAGTCTCCGGTTCCTCCCATGAAGACCCGTCCGAGTTACTTCATGAGATTTCCCGATTGTGTTGGAAATGGGGATAGTGGGGAACGTGGCCCATGTTCCCCACTACACATAATGGAAAGGTCCATTATACCCCTAGTGGATTTCCCTATATAAAGGGGTACGTCCAAGGCTCTCGGGTGTGTAAAAAATCGCGAGCGTGCGACGAGAGTAAGAGGAGTACATCCAAGGCGACGGGATTTGGTTTGTGGAATTGCGGAGGGCTTTCCGACATTGTGATCGCTCTTCCGACAGCGAGTCTTCGCCATTACCGACTGCGGATCTGCGGGAGATCGCTGTAAGTTTTTACCGCATTTATTTAATTAATTCGTCTATCATGCATTTAGAATATAAAATCTACATTGGTATCAGAGCGCGTAGTTGTTTCTAAACGCATAAGACGAATTATAAAATCATTGTTTGGATGTTTTCTCGCTTTGCCATTTTGCTTCACTGTTTTTGCACGACTAATGTGTCGTAGCATACAACGTCGCTTACCGGCGACAAGGTCGCTGGTAACAAACACCGTCAGCGTTAACTTCGCTGAGCGCACTGTACCAAGTTTGAAAAATCGTGATAGTGTAGTGATTTCCATCGGAGCAGGGCTCGGGCCGCAAGAATATGCCAGTAAAAACATTCTGAGGCCTATGATGGCATCTTGGTTAGCCGACAGAGTGCTCGAGGTGGCCTCGGCCTCTTGCAGTTTCTGCAGTGTTCGTCGCTGTGAGGCTGGGTGCAGCGACCGAGTCCGTCGCAGTTGCAACTGAGTCCGTCGTGGTTGCGTAGTGTGCGGCTTGCGGCGTGCGGTGTGCGGCTTGCGGCATGTGGCGTGCGCAATGTGCACAATGTGCACGACGTGGGTGCGGCAGAGAAAACATAGGCACGATGTTCGTTTTTTTTTAGATAAGTTCTATTAAAAAAAAAAATGAAAACGAAATTGTTTGATTTCAAACAGAACAGATAACATGCATACATTTCTTTCCCTGTTGCAGTTTTTTTTTAACTTACGTGTTTAAAAAAAAAAAATATTTGCATGCATACTGTACATGTTAATATATGTCTATCATAACAGTATTTTTAATTTTGATGCATGCAATAATTAATTGAATATTAGTTTCAATTAATTTCCATTTATAATAAATGGTCTAGAGTAATTTTGGTCAATTTAGATCCGGTTCAGGTTTAAATCATTAGTTGGTTTAACTGAACCAATTTGATCCAAACCCAAAATCAATTTGGGTTAATTAATTGGACTTGGACCAAATATGATCAAATGACCAGATTTGTTCTAATGGGTCAGATTTGATCAAAACAATTAGATTTGTTCTAATTGGTCAGACTTAAACCAATGGACATTGGTTTGATCAAACGGATCTGAGTTTGATCAATAAGTCTGAAATTGGTAGAAATGGACTTAGAGAAAAAGTAACAGAACATAGGCACAAAATCCTTGTCCAATTAGATTAGTTCTAATTAAGGACAATGGGCCAAGCTTAGGATCTGGATCCCTAATCCGATGGGTCTGGCCAATTAGATTAGTTCTAATTGTTGACTTAAACTCCTGAAAATCGAGAAGATTTGTTTTTCTTGATTTATTATGTTGGTATTATGCCTGTATAAATTGAAATAAGCCGGTTTTGTACTGGTTAGTCGGTTTTGTACTGACTTATTTATTTTCAATTTTTCAGATGGCTAGTCGTGATTTACGACAACATGAGCTTTGGGAGGAGATTAAGGAGCTTGATTTCGACCCTGTTCTAGGACTCAGATGGCTTATTGGTCGGCTCGATCGGTTGTTCTGGAAACTCGAGCGAGAAGAATTTCCAGTCGAAGATACACACAGAAGATTTGCTCTTGTCTATTCACTGCCAGAAAACCTTAGGCAGATAGCATTCCAACTTTGGGATGATTATGATGGACATATCTCGTATTCAGAGATGTGCAGATAGTTGCTTCATCTCTATTGGGGTCCTGAAGACCCAGAGGAGGATCCGATGAATCTGAAGAGGATTCAGAAGATCCTGAAGATCCTCCAGAGGAGGATCCAGAAGAATCTGAAGAGCATTCAGAAGAGCTTGAAGATCCAGATGAATCTGAAGAGGATCTGGGAGAGTGTGTGTGGGATCCAATTGAAACTCTTGAAGCTGTCTTGCCTGGGATTACCCCAAATGAGTCCAGGCTGAGAGGGATTATATTAGCCACTGCACTAGTGTCTGTCCTAGTGGGAGTGGTAGTTGCCTATCTAGTTTATTAGAGTTCTGTTATTTTTATTGTCGTTTTGTATGAACAATAGTTAGTCCATTTCATTCATGTCAGTTAGTTATATGTTAACAATTTGCAGCATAATTTTATATTAATGATATGTTCATTTAGTTATGCTGTTTGCTTGACATGATGCATGATTAGTTCATGATGTATTAAATGATTAGTTCATTTAATTTAAAAAAAAAATACATGATATGTTAAATGATTAGTTCATTTAATTAATGAATTCATGATATTATAAATGATTAGTTCATTTATAGGGATGTATGTAATAGAATTGATTAATATTAATTTGATTGGTCATACGGATGATGAGTGAAAACACTGTTGTCACTTGATTTTGTAAACCAACTCAAAGTAATATTAAGTCAATCATAAATTGCATACATATGATTTACACTGAATACTAAATAATGTGTTTATTTATGATAGATTATGGCAACCAAAAACATAATAGCTGAACTCAACAAAGGTGAAAAACTTAATGGGGATAACTACAAGATCTGGCACCTCAAGATACAATATGTACTTGAGGAACAAGAAGTTCTAGAGGCTGTAAATCAGGTTATGGATGTACCTGTAGATGGTCCCACTGCACAACATAGACGAGATCTTGATGCCTATAAGGCATGGAAGAAAAAGGACTCCACTGCAAAGGGTATATTGATTAGTTCAATGGTAGACGACCTAGTTTTTGAATATGAGTCATATCTGACGGCTCATGAAGTCTGGGTTGCCCTTAAAGAAAAATACAGTGGAGTAAGTCTGAGCAAGCTTCGACAGCTGACAATTAAATTTGACAGCTACAAAAAGCGTCCGAATGTGTCAATGGTTCAACACCTCAGGGAGATGTCGAACATGATTCGGGAGCTTAAAACTGCTGGTCATGAGTTGACTGATGAACAACAGGTTCAAGCAGTTATTCGTTCACTTCCAGATTCTTGGGAGACCATGAAGCAGACCTTAACTCACAGTGAGAGTATCAAGACTTTCACTGACGTCTCACGCCATGTAGAATTGGAGGCAGAGAGAGTTGAATCCGCAAGGATTTCTGGACAAGCCTATGTGGCTGTAGGTTCTGCAGGATCATATGGATCCAAGAAAAGGAAATGGTTCAAGAAAGGGAAGGGAAAGAAGAGGGAAGCTGCTGTTGTAGGACAAGGCCCAATCAAGAAGACAGTCAAGAAGACTGGAAAGAAACCTAAAAACAAGTTGACTTGTTTTAATTGTGGCAAAAAGGGCCACTTTGCTCGGGAGTGCAATGAGCCGAAAAAGGTAAATCCAAGTGCGTCTTCTTTTCAAGCGCATTTTGTTGCTAGTTCAGTGTTGTTAGCTGATTCTTATCCTTTGTGGATTATAGATTCGGGAGCAACCAACCATGTAGCTCGGGAACGAGTTACATTTGTTGAGTACCGTCGGGTACCAGCTGGCAACAAGTGGATCTATGTGGGAAATAATGCAAGAGTTGAAGTCAAAGGAGTCGGCACTTGCAAACTCAACCTACGTGGTGGTAGAGTTTTATTTCTACATGATGTCCTGTATGCTCCTCTACAGGAAATCAGTAACAGAGTCTTCTTACAAGTATTGTCTTCTGTTACTAGTGTATTAATATAAGCAACATGTTGTTGCTTGTCTAGGGGATCAACAACAATTGTTTTTAATCAATGGCTTTATGGTTCTTGATGTAGAACCAGATGTCAATTATGCTATTGATGGTTGTTTTTCAAACATTGCTTTAACTAGTGATGCAGATATAACTAATGAGGTTTGGCATGCTAGATTAGGACACATAGGACAAGAACGTATGAATCGATTAGCTAAAGAGGGTCTATTGGGCACTCGAGCTAAGATTCAATTGTCTATATGTGAGCATTGTCTTGTTGGAAAAGCAACTAGGAAACCATTTGGTAAGGCTATTAGATCTGAATCAACATTGCAGTTAATTCATTCGGACATTTGTGGTCCAATGAATGTGAAGGCTAGACATGGAGCTTCCTATTTCATTACATTTATTGATGATTTCTCTAGGTTCGGTCATGTGTATTTGATTTCTCACAAATCCGAAGCATTAGATTGCTTCATTCGTTATATGAACGAAGTTGAGAATCAAACGGAACGTAAAGTTAAGACTTTACGTACTAACCGTGGTGGGGAGTATTTGTCTGATATGTTTAAGACAATATGTAATGATAGAGGGATTATTAGACAGCTGACAATCCCTGGAACTCCACAGCAAAATGGGGTAGCTGAAAGAAGAAATAGGACTCTTCTTGAAATGGTTAGGTCTATGATGGCGCAAGCTAATTTGCCAATTTCCTATTGGGGAGATGCATTATTAACTGCAGCCTATATACTTAACAAAGTGCCTTCAAAGTCAGTTCCATCTACCCCATATGAACGTTGGACAGGCAGAAAATCAGATTTGAGTAATCTGAGACCCTGGGGGTCAACTGCTTATGTTCATGATAGTTCTCAGAAGTATGGAAAACTGGGGCCTAGAGGTAAGAAATGTATCTTTATAAGATATCATGAGACCTCCAAAGGTTATGTTTTCATAGGTGAGCAACTAGATGGAACCATCTCCGAAATAGACTCGAGAGATGCGACTTTTCTCGAAACAGAGTTCCCAATCAGAGGTGATGTTGATAAAAATGTTCCTATATTTGAGGAGGATGAAATATTATCAACAAGAGAGGTGTCAAAAGGGATACCTGAGTCTAGTCAACCGAGTGGGAGTGATATGCCGAGTCATGAGTTGACTTCTCAACAGCCCAACTTACGGAGAAGTGTTCGTAAGATCAAACCTAAGAAGAGGTTTGATATTGAGAATGAGGCATTGGTTACACTTCCAATTGACGACGACGAGCCTCAATCCATTGAGGATGCATTGGGATCTAGAGTTAGAGAAAAATGGAAAGCTGCAATGGATGAAGAGATGGAGTCCATGATTCAAAATCATGTTTGGGACTTAGTCGATCTTCCTCCGGGCCGAAGGGCTATTGGGAATAAATGGATTCTCAAAATAAAGAGGAAAGCAGATGGATCGATTAACAGATACAAAGCTCGTTTAGTTGCAAAAGGATATACCCAAATGGAGGGTATTGACTTTGAAGAGACATTTTCTCCCGTAGTGAAATTTGTATCAATAAGAGTTATTTTGGCCTTTGTGGCACATTATGACTTAGAATTACATCAAATGGATGTAAAAACCGCTTTCCTTAACGGTGATCTTGACGAAGAAATCTATATGGTTCAACCAAAGGTTTCATTGTTGAAGGCCAAGAGCAAAAAGTATGTAGACCGAGAAAGTCTATATATGGGCTAAAGCAAGCGTCAAGACAATGGAACATAAGATTTAACGAAGTCGTTTTATCTTATGGTTTCGAGATGATCAATGAGGATCATTGTGTTTTCCGAAAAGGGAAAAAGGAAAATATGTCATTTTATCATTATATGTTGATGATATCTGATAACTGGAAATGACATAGGATATGTGAATGAAGTCAAGAAGTGGTCGTCATCACAATTTGATACAATGGATATGGGAGAAGTTGAATACATCTTAGGGGTGAAGATCATAGAGATCGTCCTAAAAGACTTTTGGGTCTGTCACAAGAGTCTTATATAAATAAGATGTTACATCATTTCAGATGTCTAATTGCAACATAGAACATACACCTATTGTGAAAGGTACCGTGTTGAGCAAGAGTATGTGTCCTAAAACTCCAGAGGAAATAGTGAGATGAATAAAAACCATATGCCAGTGCTATTGGTAGTTTGATGTACACTATGTTGTGTACACGTCCCGATATCGACTATGTTGTGGGCTTGGTTCACCGCCCAACAAACCGGGCCAGAGAACGGAAGGCGATAAAGGATATTCAGATATCTGAAGGCGACAGCAGATTATTGTCTCTGTTTTCAAGGATCGGATATGAGTCCGAAAGGTTATTCGGATGCAGATTGCTGGAGACCCGGATGATAAATCCACATCAGGCTATGCATTCTTGTTGAATGGTGGCGCCATCTCTGGAACAACAAGAAACAAGCTTGTGTAGCTTTGTCGACTATGGAAGCTGAATATGTGGCATGTTCAGCACAGTTGCAAGCGATCTGGTTGAGAAGGTTTCAGCATCCGAAAATTGCTGAGGATAGTGGGAGTCCGAATCGCTCATCGTGATGTCAGTCGCAATAGCTTTTTCCAAGGATCTCAAATATCATAGCAAAGGCAAGCATATAGAAATTAAATATAATTTTGTAAGGGACATTGTGGCTAAAAGAAAAGTCATTCTTGAGTATGTCCCTACATGTGTTATGCTTGCAGATCCTTTTACTAAGCCAATGACTAAAGAGTCATTTAAAGAACATGCAAAGTCTTTGGGACTTCGTAGAATGTAACAATATTGAAATAACAATCAGACTTTGTGTTATGATTGTGTCATTTGCCATAATTTATTCAGTGTATATGTTGTATTTGTTACATTCATATAAGATCTCGGTGAGCATGTTGGCAGGTGGAGATTGGTCCACTCACATGGACAATCATCTCTGTTTGTTAAGTACAAATAGGGGTAAGACCGTTACTTATGAAATAGCTTACGTAGCTGAAATTATGAAATTAGAGACAGATTCATAAGTTGAGGTCGCCTTGATAATTGTGTCAAGATGAGATCATTTATGTGTAAATAATGATCAAAGTAAATGAACCCACCATTTACTAAACCTGTTGAAAGCCAGATTAGAATTCATATGTTGAATTCAGGATTAGACGTTAGGCATGTCTAGATCGAAATCTGTACGATGTTAAATTTGAAGACAACATGCACTCTTTTTAGTAAAGAGAATAACATCGTAGTATGTGATTCATACCACATGTGTTATTGCGACAATAAAGGTAGTAGGAGAATGAATCCCTGTTTCTCTAATATGTGAGACCTTTGAGATTATATGTTAATCTCAATTTTTGCCTTAGTGACTATTTAGCTGTCTACTTGAAGTTTTAATCAGTGTCTGCTACTTTAGTGTGTATCCTATGGCTATGGATGATTCGGTCTATGGAGCATAACTAGGAAAGCGACTGATTAAAATGAATTGATTCTAGCTAAAAAGGAAGATTAAATATATTTACATCTTTTTGTTGTTATTCACTGGTCGACCCATTTCTGTTATGTACGGAAATGAATGTGAATATTGGATATGAAACATGCTCATGACATAATGGTCATTATAAGGGATTAGAGATGTTCATATCGATGTAAATGAAAATTATTTAATCTGGGTAAATAGCAAGACATGGATATCTTCAAGATAATGGCTATGTGTCACTTGAAGATTGGATGGATCCTGGATAAAGGCTATGTGCCACCAGGAAAGTGGCTAAGTGCCATAAAGAGTGTGTCTCTAATTTATTTGAGTAGCTAAGTAAAGTGTAACAACTTTATTAGCATTGATTACTCAAAGAGCGGCTAAGTCAAGGTGTAACAATCTTCTTAGCAACTATCGCTCAGTGTGCTTGCTGTCGCACGAACCATTTTCTCTAAGTATGGATTGGATGTTCTCATATGGTCTATGTGACCAAACTCTCTAATAGTCTATGTGGCTTATTAAGTCTTTGAGACTTACCTGAATGAACTAGTCTTAGTGACTTACCTTGGACGAGTGGGAGATGTTGGAAATGAGGATAGTGGGGAACGTGGCCCATGTTCCCCACTACACATAATGGAAAGGTCCATTATACCCCTAGTGGATTTCCCTATATAAAGGGGTACGTCCAAGGCTCTCGGGTGTGTAAAAAATCGCGAGCGTGCGACGAGAGTAAGAGGAGTACATCCAAGGCGACGGGATTTGGTTTGTGGAATTGCGGAGGGCTTTCCGACATTGTGATCGCTCTTCCGACAGCGAGTCTTCGCCATTGCCGACTGCGGATCTGCGGGAGATCGCTGTAAGTTTTTACCGCATTTATTTAATTAATTCGTCTATCATGCATTTAGAATATAAAATCTACAGATTGACTATGTTCTGGGATGGTTTAAAGTCTCCGGTTCCTCCCATGAAGACCCGTCCGAGTTACTTCATGAGATTTCCCAATCGACTATATTCTATGATTATTTAAAGTCTCCGGTTCCTCCCATGAAGACCCGTCCGAGTTACTTCATGAGATTTCCCGATCGACTAAGTTCTGTGATGGTTTAAAGTCTCCGATTCCTCCCATGAAGACCTGTCCGAGTTACTTCATGAGATTTCCCGATGGACTATGTTCTGGGATGGTTTAAAGTCTCCGGTTCCTCCCAAGAAAACCCGTCCGAGTTACTTCATGAGATTTCCCGATCGACTATATTCTATGATGGTTTAAAGTCTCCGGTTCCTCCCATGAAGACCTGTCCGAGTTACTTCATGAGATTTCCCAATCGACTATATTCTATGATGGTTTAAAGTCTCAGGTTCCTCCCATGAAAACCCGTCTGAGTTACTTCATGAGATTTCTCGATCGACTATGTTCTGTGATGGTTTAAAGTCTCCGGTTCCTCCCATGAAGACCCGTCCAAGTTACTTCATGAGATTTCCTGATCGACTATATTCTATGATGGTTTAAAGTCTCCGGTTCCTACCATGAAGACCCGTCCGAGTTACTTCATGAGATTTCCCGATCGACTATGTTCTGGGATGGTTTAAAGTCTCCGGTTCCTCCCATGAAGACCCGTCCGAGTTACTTCATGAGATTTCCCGATCGACTATATTCTATGATGGTTTAAAGTCTCCGGTTCCTCCCATGAAGACCCGTCTGAGTTACTTTATGAGATTTCCCGATCGACAAAGTTCTGTGATGGTTTAAAGTCTCCGATTCCTCCCATGAAGACCCGTCCGAGTTACTTCATGAGATTTCCCGATCGACTATGTTCTGGGATGGTTTAAAGTCTCCGGTTCCTCCCATGAAAACCCGTCCGAGTTACTTCATGAGATTTCCCAATCGACTATATTCTATGATGGTTTAAAGTCTCCGGTTCCTCCCATGAAGACCCGTCCGAGTTACTTCATGAGATTTCCCGATCGACTATATTCTATGATGGTTTAAAATCTCCGGTTCCTCCCATGAAGACCCGTCCGAGTTACTTCATGAGATTTCCCGATCAACTATATTCTATGTAAAAAATATGATGTTTGTACTAACCTTGTGGCAGTTTTTAAAGTTTCTGGGTTCTTGAGGGGAGCTGAATAGGCCTTTAGGGTTCCTCCCCTGTAAATTGCTTGAAATATATAATGAAAGTCCTCTTGACATTTATCAATCTGTTTGAACCATACTTGTTTCTGTGGCTGTATTTGTCTTACTTGGCTTTTATTAAAAGAAGTAAAGTACATAAACTGTAGGTATACTTGTCCTCAGTCACCGAGGACTTCAAATAATTGTGATTTGTTTTTCCAGACACATTCTTGACTAGTATGATGTAGTTAGGTTTGATAAGGCTGTAGGTGATTTGCACTCCAGGGACGCTCTAAAATTCTTCCTTCAGTATCTTGGAGATAATATGAACCTGATGTGAGTTTTTCTATCACTTTGTAAGGTCCTCCCCATTGTGGTGCTAACTTACTGATATCTCCGACATGTTTAATTCGCTTCCATACCAAATCTCCTACTTGGAAAAATCTGGGGATGACTCTTTTGTTATAGTTTTGTCTCATCCGTTGTCGATATGATGCCGAACGAGCAGCAACTTTATCTCTAATCTCCTCTATCAAGTCTAGCTCCATGAGTCATCGACCTTCATTGTCCCCATTATATAATTGTCTTCTGTCCGATTCTACCCCCACCTCGATGGGAATTATGGCTTCTCCTCCATAAACTAATTGAAAGGGAGTGATTCCTGTAGCCTCTCGAGGCGTAGTATGATATGCCCAAAGGACGCTGGGTAATTCATCTACCCAGCTACCTCCGACATGATCCAGTTTGGTCTTTAAACCTCTTATGATTTCCCTATTGGTTACTTCTGCTTGACCATTACTTTGTGGATAAGCTACAGAGGTGAATGTCTGAGTAATGTCGTAACTGTCTCACCAGTCTAAGATCCTATCCCCTTGGAATTACCTTCCATTATCAGAGACTAGTTTATGAGGAATGCCAAATCTGCAGATTATATTTTTCCATAAAAATTTAATAACTGTATCTTCAGTAATTCGAGCAAGTGGTTCTGCCTCCACCCATTTAGAAAAATAATCCATCGCTACCAATAAGAACCTTCTCTGTGCAGCTGCCATAGGGAATGGACCTACTATGTCCATGCTCCATTGATCAAAGGGACATGCAACTATAGAGATTCTCAATAACTGTGTAGGATGATGTGAGATATTTTGATTTTTTTGACAAGAAATACAAGTTCTTACCAACTTGTTGGCATCTTCATGTAGAGTAGGCCAGAAATATCTTGCTAGCAGAATTTTGCGAGCCAAAGATCTTCCCCCTATATGACTACCACATGAACCTTAATGGACTTCTCGTAAAATAAACTGTATATCTTCTGTGCCAATACACTTGAGCAAAGGTCTAGAAAAAGCTCTTTTATATAACTATTCTCCTACCATAGTGTATTGAGAAGCTCTCTTCTTAAATACCCTTGCCTGTTCCGTATCACTGGGAAGAATACCTTGTTGTAGATACAATATAATTTGAGCTCTCCAGTCACCTTGAATTTCTACATCAGCTTGTTTTTCGATACAAGATACTAGCAGAGTTTGTTCTACTGGCCGATCTAAGCTCCACGGTACTATAGCAGAGGCCAGCTTAGCTAATTCATCTTCTACTCGATTCTCAGATCAAGGAATTTTTTGTATATTCACTTCTTGAAACTGGGACTTCAACTTATCAAATGCTTCAGCATATAACTTAAGCCTGTCGTTATTAATTTCAAAATTACCTGATAGTTGTTGAGCTGCTAACTGAGAATCAGAATAGATAAGGACTCGAGCCGCCCCTATATGCTGAGCAGCCTGTAATCCTACTATCAGGGCTTCATATTCTGCTTCATTGTTGGTAGCTCTGTAATTCAATCTGATGGAGAGTTGAAGTCTGTCTTCCCTTGGAGATATAAGAAGAACACCAATTCCGCTGCCTTGTCTAGTAGAAGAGCCATCTACATAAACTTTCCAAATGTTTTCTTCCTCAGGGCCTTGAACTTCTATGATGAAGTCTGCTAGAGCTTGTGCTTTGATGGCCGAGCGAGGTTGATATTGAATGTCATATTCCCCGAGTTCAATTGTCCATTTGATCAACCGACCTGATGCCTCTGGGTTGAGTAACACCCGTCCAAGAGTACTATTGGTTAATACAATAATCTCATGTGCTAAGAAATATGGGCGCAACCTTCGAGCAGTCAATACTAGGGCATAAGCCAATTTTTCTAGTGTAGTGTATCTACACTCAGCTCCTTTTAATAAATGGCTAGAAAAATATACAGGTTGTTGTTCCTTTCCTTCTTGTCTGACTAATACAGAGCCTATAACATTTTCATTAGCCGACAAATATACCCAAAGAGTCTCTTCTACTATAGGTTTAGCCAATACGGGGAGAGTAGACAAATAATCTTTCAATTCTTGGAAAGTTTTATCACATTCTTCATTCCACTGAAATTTATTGGCCTTTCTAAGTATTTTAAAGAAATGGAAGCTACGATCGGCCGACCTAGAAATGAATCTAGACAAGGCTGTAATCCGGCCTATCAGTCTTTGAGCTTCTCTCATGTTGCGTGGTGGCTCCATGTTCTGCAACGCCTTGACCTTATTCGGGTTGGCCTCTATCCCTCGTTCGGACACCATATATCCCAGGAACTTCCCCCCTTTTGCGCCTAATAAACATTTGCTCGGATTTAATTTGAGCCCATATTGCCTCAATGTCCTGCAGGTTTCTTCCACATCCCTGCATAGATCAGCAGCTTGAAGAGACTTAATTAAGATGTCATCAACATATACTTCCATATTTCTACCAATCTGCTTCTGGAAGACCTTATTCATAAGCCTTTGATAGGTTGCTTCTGCATTATTTTAGTCCGAAAGGCATAACATTATAACAATAAGTACCTTCAGATGTTATAAAACTGACCTTTTCTTGATCTTCTTTAGCTAAGGGAACTTGATGATAGCCCTGATAAGCGTCTAACATAGAGATGTATTCGCATCCCGTAGTGGAGTCTACCAATTGATCGATCCTGGGTAATGGATAATAGTCTTTTAGGCAAGCTCTGTTGAGATCCCAGAAATCAATGCATACTCGCCATTTGTTTCTAGGCTTAGAGACTAACACCACATTAGCTAGCCAGCTTGGAAATTGTACTTCCCTGATGTAACCCGCTTCCATAAGTTTAGTTATTTCTTCTTTGATGATCTGGTTTTGTTCCATGCTAAAACTCCTTTTTCTTTGCATGACCGGGCGGGCATCTGGGAAGACATGCAAGGAATGCTCCATGACTGTAGGAGAAACGCCCGAGACTTCTTTGGGCGTCCAGGCAAATACATCATTATTCTTCTTCAGGCATTGCACCAAATCGGCTTTCAGGGCAGGATCAAGATCAGCCGCAATATATGTAGTAGCTTCAGGCCGACCGGCCTGGATCTGAACTTCTTCCTTTTCTTCATAAACTAGGGCGGGTTGTTTCTCCCGAATGACATTAACCTCCATTCTTTGAATCTTTCTAGCGGTGTTAGCTTCAGTTCGAATTATTTCCACATAACATTTTCGGGCTATCTTTTGATCATCTCGTACCTCCCTGACTTGATCATCTACAGGAAATTTAATCTTCTGACAAAAAGTAGAAATGACCGCCCTAAACTCGTTTAAGGCGGGTCAACTGAATATCACGTTATAAGACGATGGAGCATCTACTACCATGAAATAAGATCTTCTTGTTCTCATCAGAGGCTCTTCTCCCAGAGATATGGCCAACTTTATTTGGCCTAACGGTTGTACTTCGTTGCTTGTGAATCCATATAGGGGAGTAACAATCTGTTGAAGTTCACTCGGATCAATCTGCAGTTGATCGAAAGCCTTCTTGAATATAATATTGACAAAACTGCCCGTGTCTATGAAGGTACGAGCAATGGCGTAGTTGGCTATCACAGCTTTGATGATCAGGGCATCATCATGGGGTATTTCTACCCCCTCGAGATCTCTGGGCCCAAAACTTATTTCAGGACCGGCCGCTCGTTCCATGCTACATCCCACGACATGAATTTCCAGTCTTCGGGCATGTGCTTTTCTAGCTCTATTAGAATCCCCATCAGTGGGTCCGCCCGCAATCATATTGATATTGCCTCGAGCAGCATTGTTCCTGTTTTCTTCCTGCCGAGTCGTCACAGCTTCAGAAGGTGCTTTCTCTGACACTTGGCTGGTACCGGCCGGGACTGGTATTGCCTCCTGCCGAGGCTCGACCGGGCGATATTCCAATTTGAGTAGACTTTGCTGGCTGGGGTATTGCTGTCGATAATAGTTCTGCCTCTGATAACGCTCCCTATTAGCTCGTTTATTCCTTAAAACAAAACAATCTTCAGTATGATGACTGCTAGTTTTATGATAAGTGCATCATCTCCTTGGTGCCTCTGGTTGTATCTCCACATGTTGTACAGCTTGTGGACGATACTCTGGTTGTCGATGGGGTGGATGAGTTATTCTAGGCCCTCTTGGTGGAGGTACAGGGGCCGAAGCTTTCTCCTTAACCTGGGTAGGAGAAGAGGTAACACCCTCCTTTCTACGAGCAGCTTGAGCTTCTTCCACGTTAATGAACTCGGTGGCACGCTCAATCAGGGAATCAAAATTAACAGGAGAATTCCTTACTAAATCTTTAAAGAAATCATTATCATTTAAACCTTGAGAGAAGGCACTAACTAATATTTCAGTGGTAGCATTAGGTACATCAATAGCTACCTGATTGAACCTTTTGATATATGTTCGGATGGATTCTTTAGATGCTTGCTTAATTGAAAATAGGCTCCAAGGAGTCTTATGATACCTTTTGTTGCTGGAGAAATGGTGTAGAAAGACTTTCTTGAAATCTTTAAATTTCCGAATAGATTTCTCTAGCAATCTCTTGAACCAGCGCTGTGCAGCTCCTACGAGGGTAGTGAGAAACATCCAACACTTTACCCCGTCAGAGAATTGTTGTAATAATGCTACGTTCTCGAATTTCAACAGATGATCTTCTGGATCTATTGTTCCAGTGTATTCTCCGATCTAAAGATTTTGATACCGCTTAGGAAGCGGATCATCTAGTACACTTTGGGAGAATGGGGAGATGACTTTTTCTGGTGAGCTATCACTAGTCATCATTTTAATCTTACGCTTTTCTCTATCTGGTGCTTCACCAGAGGACTCTTGGAATACGGGCCTCTTGCCTCCTTGATCCATGGGAGTGCGAAGAAAGGCTCGTGGACGCCTTGTCGGAGAAGCAACAGCTGGAGGAAAATACGCATGTTCTTCTTCATCCAGCTCCTTTCCTTTCCGATGCTCGGTAGTCGTAATTGCTGGATGATGAGCTGTTGGTAGAGTAGCTCCGGTGTGGGCTTGAAGTTGTTGTTGCTGCTGTTGTAAGGCTTTCTGAATGTGAGAATTGATGAGGAAATCCAAATCCTCACGACTGATAGTGAGTAGGTTTGATTTTCCGGCTTCTTCCATCCTGTAGTCTCAGATTCAGGTGAAGTTCCCACAGACGGCGCCAAATTTGATCCTGTCTGAGAAGCTGGGTAGGACGGAGATCCGGAAGAAGGAAATCCACCACGCCGATGAAGAATAATGTCCGCAGAATGCCGATCCAAGAAACCCAAAGCGGATCAGGAAAAAGTAGAGTCGCCGAAATCCCCCTCGCACAAAGACCCGATGACGAAGAATGAATCTAACTCTGAAGAGAAGAAACCCAAATCCGAAGCTTCCAAGGCTTCTCGCACACAAAAAACCAACCAACACTATCGTCAGTGACCTAAGACCGGGGTGGGAATCCCTGGCTAGGCCCTCCGACGCTCATGTCAGTGATCTTTTTCCGTGTGAAAGAAGGAAGAAGAAGATGAACAGTAGTTGAGAAAATTAGGGTTATGAGTGTGTGCGATGATGTAAACTTACCTTGCCAACGGAGAGGATTCCCCTTTTTATACCACTTCATATAACCTCCGTAGTCATAAAGTGGACCCCGGTTTGTTAGAGTTTGTTATGAGATAACATCAGCTATGTACTTGTAGTAAATGACTTTTAAGGAATCTTTTTTGTACCCTAGATGTACCTTCTTTGTCGTTTAGTACCTGCAAAATAATATAAAAACACATTTCATGCCAAAATATATAACACCTATCATAGAGTCATGTATTGTGGATATCTTTATTAATTATCTTATATGAAATATTTATCTCTATTCTTCCTCATGAGGCTTCTGTCTGCGCCCCTCTATGTTATTTATCCTACCTAGCAATAAGCCACATTTTATCAGGTATTTTTCCAAGGTGTTGGTTGACCTGGCTGATATTAACCTTCTTTCTTCAGGGCATGTCGCAATCGATACTATTCTACATGCTTTCAAAAGTATCTCCCGGCCGATATTAGCCTTCCTCCTTTGAGGTATATAGATCTTCCTCCTAGGAAGCATATTTTGGTCGATATAGCCTTACTTCTTATGTCCCGGCCGATGTTAGCCTACCTCCTTTGAGGTATATAGATCTTCCTCCTGGGAAGTATATTTCGGTCGATATAGCCTTACCTCTTATTGAGGTATGTCCCGGCCGATGTTAGCCTACCTCCTTTGAGGTATATAGATCTTCCTCCTGGGAAGTATATTTCGGTCGATATAGCCTTACCTCTTATTGAGGTATGTCCCGGCCGATGTTAGCCTACCTCCTTTGAGGTATATAGATCTTCCTCCTGGGAAGTATATTTCGGTCGATATAGCCTTACCTCTTATTGAGGTATGTCCCGGCCGATGTTAGCCTACCTCCTTTGAGGTATATAGATCTTCCTCCTGGGAAGTATATTTCGGTCGATATAGCCTTACCTCTTATTGAGGTATGTCCCGGCTGATATTAGCCTACCTCCTTTGAGGTATATAGATCTTCCTCCTGGGAAGTATATTTCAGTCGATATAGCCTTACCTCTTATTGAGGTATGTCCCGACCGATATTAGCCTACCTCCTTTGATGTATATAGATCTTCCTCCTGGGAAGCATATTTCAGTCGATATAGACTTACCTTCTATTGAAGGCATATCCCGGCCGATATTAGCCTACCTCCTTTGATGTACATAGATCTTCCTCCTGGGAAGCATATTTCGGTCGATATAGACTTACCTTCTATTGAAGGCATATCCCGACCGATATTAGCCTACCTCCTTTGAGGTATATGCCAAGTGATATAGACTTACCTCCCATTGAGGTATGTCTCGGCCGATATTGTCCTACCTCCTTTGAGGTATACGCCAAGTGATGTGGATCTTTCCCCCTTGAAGGCATACCCCAGCCGATATTAGCCTATCTCCTTTGATGTATATAGACCTTCCTCCTGGGAAGCATATTTCGGTCGATATATACTTATCTCCTATTGAGGTTTGTCCCGACCGATATTATTCTATCTCCTTAGGTTTATTACTTCCTTTCTTTTCCTTATCGGGGACCCTCAAAACCTAACCCATATCACTTAGTTATAATTGATGATTACTCAAGATTTACTTAGGTAAATTTTCTAAAAACCAAAGATGAAACTTACGAAATCTTTAAATTTTTTTGCAAGTTAATAAAAAATGAAAAAGATAATAAAATTAAAAGAATTAGAAGTGATCATGGAGGGGAATTTGAAAATCATAAATTTACTGAATTTTGTGAAATTAATAAATACAAACATGAGTACTCATGCCCTACAACCCCCAACAAAAAGGTCTATTAGAATGGAAAAATAGAACCCTACAAGTGGCCGCTAGAACCATGTTAAATAAATATAACATAAATAATTAATTTTTAGCAAAATCAATAAATACGGCATGTTACATTCGAAATAGAATATTAATCAATAAATCTCAAAATAAATCTCCATATTAAATATATAATAAAATCCCTAACTTAAAATATTTAAAGGTGTTTTGATACAAAGTCCACATTCTAAATTGTAACACCCACTAAGCTTTTAAGATAAACATATGAATGTGGAATTTTGCCTTAGAAAAATAATAAGAAGTGAGTTGAAGCAAAAAGAAATAAAATGAAATAAAAAGAAGAGGAAGTCAAGGATTGAACCTTGAACCTCTTATATTATATTTCATAGAATTAATTAGTAGAAACCAATTGGGATAGAGAGAAGATGTTAATTGCAAAGGAGGGAAATTCATGATAAGGGTGAGAGTAAAAGGCTAGCCAAAAGAAGACAAGAAAAGAGCAAGAGAAAGGCAACTTGCCTTCCTCCCTTTCTCTCCCTCTTCCTCTTTGCTTTTGCCGAAAATTTAAAGAGGGAATTAAGGGGATTCATTCCCCCTTATTTCATCATGAATGGTGAGAATAAATTAGAAAATAAAATAAATGAAAGAAAAATAGAAAATGGGTTAAGGGAGAAGGAAAGCAAAAATCAATTTTGCTACCTCTTCCCCCTTAACATAAAAGGGAGCAAGAAAAGAGAAGTTTATTTTTCTCTCATTTTCTCATCCTCCCTCTCCCTCACCGAGAACACAAACACCCTCTCCTCCACCTTCGGCCCCAAAGCCAAGGTTTTCTCCTAGAAAGCCTAAGATACAAGGAGGACTAAGCAAGGGAATCAAGGGAAAGGAACTAGAAGAAGAGGCTACTTCTTCCATCACCATACCTTAGATCCACAAGCGAAAAGGATGTAAGCTTCCCCTCACCTGTGGTACAAGGTTTTTTATGTGATTTTCGGATTTTATGAGGATTAGAAAACCTAGGAATGAATTTTAGAAAATTCGGCTAAAGGAAGGGTTTTCAAATCTAGGAAGGTTTAAACAAGTCTTTATTTCATGATATGTTTTCTATGCTATGTAGGAAGGATTTTCTTCATTTTTTTATACCTAATTGATGCTTGATTAGAGGAGTGCCTAACCCTAGAATTTCGGCCAAAAATATTTTAAGGAGGTTAGGGAAAACATTGTGTAACCAAACTAGTACAAGATTCCCTCCATGAACTACTAAGGGTCTTTTATTGGTTTTCTTGCTTGAAAGTTACTTGGAACCAAAAGAAATCCATTTATATGTTTTGGCCAAGAAAAGGGCTTAGGGTTAGGAAGACCTTTAAATTTAAGTAACCATGTTTGTATGATAGAATATAGAGTTCTCTTAAAGAATTGCATGTTGAACATTGCTAGAAATTCATGAACTCTTATTTTAGATTTTCGGCCATGATAAGATGGATAGTTTAGAAAAGCTTGAAAAAAATTCTAATATGCTCAAGACCTCTGTGATATTATGATATGAAAGTTGTTTAATTCTCTCATGTTTAATTGGAGTATAGAAAATTAGTTACATGATATATGACATGTAAGATCACAAGGGTCCTAGCTTGTTTATGAACCAACTTTGTATATGATGTTCTTAGTAATTTTTGCCATGAAACTTACTTAGGTTTTCCATGCTTTAGGCCACTTAAAACCTAGTTTAAAGATTGGTAGGTTTCGGCCATGAGGAAAAATAAAAGAAAAAGGGAAAGAAACTTAGGAAGCCTAAGATACAATTCACATGTATGTTTATTATGCTTGTCTTTATACATGCTATGAAACTTGTATGATTTCTTATGCTTTTAGGCTATTTGAAGCAAGTTTATATACTGTTGAGTTTCGGCCAAGTAGGGTTTAAAAGATCTAGAGGCCTTAGAAATGAAACCAAATGTGTTAAAAGTGCTTCTTATGAAAATATGATAATATGTTGATTGTGTCACATGCTTGTATAATTTTTCCATGACCTAAATGGACCATTGTATGTTTCGGACATGAAGGGATAGATGCCCTAGAGACCCTAGAACAAAAATTAAATATGCTTATGTCACTCTACATGAAATATGATAAGTAGAAAGACAAAGTTCCCATGCAATGTGTTGTTTAATGACCTAATTGAGGCTAGGGTAAGTTTCGGCCATACATATTGTATAATGTCTTATTATGAATTTATACATGATGTTAGTTCAAGTTCACATGCTTGTATGTTTGTTTTTTTAGCCCTAATGAACACTTGTTAAAAGTTTGACCATGACATATGTTAAGGGCTTGAAGGACTTAGGAACTAGCTCAATATGCTTACTATGTTACTTGGAAAAAAATGCTATAAATGTGGTTTAAGGTTTCCATGCTTTCATGACATTTGAGACCTTGTTTCAAACCTGATAGGGTTCGGCCACATGAAGTTTAGGGACTTGGAGAACTTAGAAACCAAGTAAATTATGCTTATAATGCTTCCTATGAAATTGATGTAATGATAATTTAGGTTCCACATGCTTGGAGGTTATTTCTACCTAAACTGAGATCTAAGGGGGTTCGGCCATGATAAGAACCCAAGGGATTAGGAAGCTTAGAACCCAAGTTAACTATGTTACCATGTTTCTTATGATAGTATAATCACATGATACACCCTTATGCTTAAATATGTATGCTTGTGATTTATACTTTCTATGATATGATATGTGTTTAAAAATATGCATGCTTTGATGATATGTTATGTGCTTAGAATATGCATGCTTGATGATATGCTATATGCTTAGAATATGCATGCTTTTATGATATGCTATGTGGATAGAAATGTGCATGCTTTGATGATATGCTATGTGCCTAAAATATGCATGCTTTTATGACATGATGTATGCCTAAGTGATGCATACTTTTTATGACATGATGTATGCCTAAGTGATGCATACTTTTATGACCTGATGTATGCCTAAGTGATGCATACTTTTATATGATGTATGCCTAAGTGATGCATACTTTTATGACATGATGTATGCCTAAGTGATGCATACTTTTATATGATGTATGCCTAAGTGATGCATGCTTGTATGATGTATGATATGTATAAGTATGACATGTATTTTACTTTGAATGGCTTGTACCAAAAGGGTGGGCTCCTTATGCGCCCCTAGGTCGAATTACGGGCCTAGTAAAGGGTGGGCTCCTTACGTGCCCCTAGGTCGAGCTACGGGCCTAGTTTCCTAGTAGGTTCAAGACTAGCTACCTTGGATCTACTTAGGATGCGCGCATTATGTATGTATGTGGTACTAAGCCGGGGCCCTGAATATGTTGATATTATGTTCAAGTATATGTATGTAAGAAGAAATGGTTTTAAAGATCATGAGACATACACATGTTTTTTCGGATACATGTTTTCAAAATCATATTGCATATAATTTATGATCATGTTGTGATGATGCTATGATTTATGATATGCCATGATTGAATATGAATATGTTATGTTTCATGCTATGCTTTAAGAGCTTGATATGTTATGTGATCTTATGATGATAATATGACATGCCATGATTAGATATGATTATGTTATGTTTCATGCTATGCTTTAAGAACTTGATCTGCTATGCTAGCTTAAAATGATACTAGGATATGCCATGATTAGATATGATTATGTTATGTTCCATGCTATGCTTTAAGAGATGATATGCCATAACTAGTCATGATGTTGTTATGTTGCATGATATGCTTAAAGAGTATGATATGTTATGCCATGACTAGTTGAGATTATGTTATGTTAAGATATTCTTTGATCATGTGATTATTTTCGGTTTTAGTGAGTAGGAAAGGAACTTACTGTGCCATGAGTGCTCATAGCTTACTTTCCTTGTACCACAGATAAAGGAAAAATCTGGATGAGCTAAAGAAGCAGCAGGAGAGGCAAGGAGATGTGTGTGGCGGTGGCTAGGTAACCAAATATGAACCTGCTTTAATAACTTTTAAGAATTTCACTTTGGTTTAGTAAATTGTAGTACCATATGGTTGACTTGATGTTATGCTTTTATTTATCTTGTTATCATGTTATGGAAACCATATTAGTGTAGTTCGAATTTTATTAAACCAAGAAAAAATGATTTTAAGTCTTCCGCTGTAATATGTACATAAAGTATCGTAGCCCCGTCCCTTAGGGTTAGCAGGGAGGGCAGGCGTTACAGGTTGGTATCAGAGCCAAGTTATTGCCAGCTCACTACACACACATCAAGCCTCCGACCTGCTGCTCCAAGTAAGAATGCTTATGTTTAATTTTCTTGTTATGTTTGATTTTCTTGTCATATGCTTATGCTTTATTTTCTTTCTTGTTATATTGCCTATGCTTTATTTTCGTTACTACATTGCTTATGCTTTATTTCCTTATGTTACATTGTTTGTCATTATATTCCTTATTTTTCCTTATGTTGTTTATGCTTTAGTTTCATGTTTTACTTGCTTATGTTTGATTCTTTATTCTATGCTTTTAGTTATAAATTAGATTAGGATTACATATTGGTAGGTTAGGAATAATACCAGAACAAATAGATAGAAACAAAACAGTAAGTTAGATTGGCTAAAAACGATAACCACTTACACTAGTCTGTTTGTCCTTATTTAGATAAACATGGTTAGGACACGCAATGCCCGAACCGGAGGAACAGTGACTCCACCAGATCTGACACAGGTAGTCGCAGACCTCCAGCATCAGATCGCAGAGCAACAGCAGCTGATCACTACCTTGATGGGTCAGCAAGGCAACCCAGTCACCCCACCGGTGAATCCACTACCTGTTGTACCTACAGCCGCACCAGTGCCCCCGGCAGCCCCTACTCCGATGGTCCGACAAGAGGCCTATCTAATTCAGTGGCAAAGGCTTAAGCCGGAGGCATTCTCGGGAAACTGTGAACCATGGGATGCGCAAGCCTGGCTCAAAACCGTGGAGAACATAATGGAATTATTGGATTGGCCTGAACACGAGAAGGTCAAATGCGCGTCGTTCTGTCTTACCGGAGATGCCCGGATGTGGTGGGACAGAGTAAAGGCGAAAAGACAAATAAACCAAATGCAGTGGACAGATTTTGAGACAGAGTTCTTAGAGGAATTTTTCCATATGCAAGTGACCAACAAGCACTATGACGAGTTCACTGAGTTCCGGCAAGGTGATCTGTCAGTTAATGAAGCCGTCAAGAGGTTCAACCGCCTAGCCCGACTGTGCCCAGAACTGGTCCGAACTGAAAAAGAAAGGGTCCGGTTAATGTTAAAGATGCTCCGACCCGAGATAGCTCTGAACGTAGCCGGTGGAGTTAATAGACCGCAGACTGCAGAGGAGCTAGTCAGTAGTGCCCTGATTACCGAGCACTATCAGGAAGCAATGAACAAGGGCAAGAACCAAGCACTGACTGAAGGACAAAAATCACACAATACCAGAACCGACTGGAAAGGAAACTCAGGGGGAAAGAGGAAAAAGTGGAATAAACCAAAAGGTGGTCAGGCCAATAAGCAGACCAAGTACCCTCAGTGTGCCACATGTGGGAAGATGCATTCTGGAGTATGTCTTCTGAGCACCAGAAAGTGCTACAACTGCGGAAAGGAAGGTCATTTGATAAGAGATTGCCCTACTCAGCCTCAGGCACCACCTCAGCAGCAGAACAGGAGTGCCCCCGCACAGCTTCACCAGATGCAAGCTACCATAGAAGGGACTTCAATCAGCCAAGGAAGATTGGAGGCCCCTCCCACTATGACCAATGCCAGAGTCTACTCTCTCGCTCAAGATGACGTGGTGAACGCCTCTACTGTTGTCACAGGTCAGCTATCTAATTTCAGTCAGTATGCTAGAATTTTTATTCAATGCTGAAAGCAAACTGATGAGGGAATCCATCGAGAAACTGAAACATGTTTCGTATCCATTAGTTGAAACCATGTCCGGACGACTCTCTACCCTCACCATAACACCAACGTTATTCAAGAACATGTTAGAGAAGCAAACCAGAGACCCAAGCCTTCAAAGAATTAAACAAGAGACCGCAGAAGGAAAGAATGACGGGTTCCGTATCGCAGACGATGGAATATTATACCTCAGGGATCGATTATGTATTCCAGAGGATCCAGAGTTGCGAAAGAAGATACTGGAAGAAGCCCATAAAACGCCTTATGCAATGCACCCGGGTTCCACTAAGATGTACCAGGACTTGAAAAAGAAATTTTGGTGGTCCGGTATGAAAAGAGAAGTGGCTAAGTACGTCAGTACTTGTCTAACGTGCCAAAAGGGTAAAAGCTGAACACTAGAGACCCGGCGGATTATTACAACCTGCCCAAATTCCAGAATGGAAATGGGAAGAAATCTCCATGGATTTCATTTCAAGTCTACCCAAGACGACAAACGGGTATGATGCTATATGGGTGATCGTGGACAAACTGACGAAGTCTGCACACTTTTTGGTGATCAAGATGACTTATTCAACTGAACAACTAGCTCAACTATATGTTAAGGAAATAGTCAAATTACATGGTATCCCTAAGACCATTATTTCTGATAGAGATGGACGTTTTGTCTCGCACTTTTGGGAGTGCGTTCAGAAGGCCCTCGGCACAAAGTTGTTGTTTAGCACAGCATTCCACCCACAGACTGATGGGCAGACTGAAAGAGTAAATCAAATATTGGAGGATATGTTAAGAGCTTGTGCCCTGGACTTCAAGGGGAGCTGGTGCCGATATTTATACCTGGTAGAATTCGCCTACAATAATAGCTACCAAGCTACTATTGGAATGGCACCTTACGAAGCTCTATATGGGAGGAAGTATAGATCTCCTATATGCTGGTATGAAAGTGGTGAAAAGAAGGAAATGGGGTTCCGAACGGAACTTATTGATGACACCACCCGAGCTATAAAAAAGATCCGTCAACGAATAGAAACTGCTCAGAGCCGGCAGAAGAATTATGCCGATAAACGGCGCAGACCGCTAGAATTCAACATCGGAGATTTGGTATTCCTTAAAGTATCCCCCATGAAAGGGATAATGAGGTTCGGAAAGAGGAGCAAGTTAAGCCCACGATACGTAGGACCGTACCGGATTTTAGAAAGAGTGGGCCAAGTCGCATACAGACTAGAACTACCTTCAGACATGGCGGCCATTCACAATGTGTTCCATGTATCGATGCTCAAGAAATGTACTCCCAGCACAGATCAAGTGATTGAGCCTCAGTCGGTACAGGTGCAAGAAGACCTGAGTTACGAAAGTAAACCCATCCAGATTCTGGACCGAGAAATCAAGAGGTTAAGGAACAAAGAAATACCCTTAGTAAAGGTCATGTGGTGGAATCTACGATTTGAGGAAGCCACCTGGGAACGCGAGGACGATATGAAACAAAAGTACTCGGAGCTATTTTAAAGATCGAGGATGAACTTTTTATGAGGTACGGGGTACTATAACACCCACTAAGCTTTTAAGATAAACATATAAATGTGGAATTTTGCCTTAGAAAAATAATAAGAAGTGAGTTGAAGCAAAAAGAAATAAAATGAAATAAAAAGAAGAGGAAGTCAAGGATTGAACCTTGAACCTCTTATATTATATTTAATAGAATTAATTAGTAGAAACCAATTGGGATAGAGAGAAGATGTTGATAGCAAAGGAGGGAAATTCATGATAAGGGTGAGAGTAAAAGGCTAGCCAAAAGAAGACAAGAAAAGAGCAAGAGAAAGGCAACTTGCCTTCCTCCCTTTCTCTCCCTCTTCCTCTTTGCTTTTACCGAAAATTTAAAGAGGGAATTAAGGGGATTCATTCCCCCTTATTTCATCATGAATGGTGAGAATAAATTAGAAAATAAAATAAATGAAAGAAAAATAGAAAATGGGTTAAGGGAGAAGGAAAGCAAAAATCAATTTTGCTACCTCTTCCCCCTTAACATAAAAGGGAGCAAGAAAAGAGAAGTTTATTTTTCTCTCATTTTCTCATCCTCCCTCTCCCTCACCGAGAACACCAACACCCTCTCCTCCACCTTCGGCCCCAAAGCCAAGGTTTTCTCCTAGAAAGCCTAAGATACAAGGAGGACTAAGCAAGGGAATCAAGGGAAAGGAACTAGAAGAAGAGGCTACTTCTTCCATCACCATACCTTAGATCCACAAGCGAAAAGGATGTAAGCTTCCCCTCACCTGTGGTACAAGGTCTTTTTATGTGATTTTCGGATTTTATGAGGATTAGAAAACCTAGGAAAGAATTTAAGAAAATTCGGCTAAAGGAAGGGTTTTCAAATCTAGGAAGGTTTAAACAAGTCTTTATTTCATGATATGTTTTCTATGCTATGTAGGAAGGATTTTCTTCATGTTTTTATACCTAATTGATTCTTGATCAGAGGAGTACCTAACCCTAGAATTTTGGCCAAAAATATTTTAAGGAGGTTAGGGAAAACATTGTGTAACCAAACTAGTACAAGATTCCCTCCATGAACTACTAAGGGTCTTTTATTGGTTTTCTTGCTTGATAGTTACTTGGAACCAAAAGAAATCCATTTATATGTTTCGGACAAGAAAAGGGCTTAGGGTTAGGAAGACCTTTAAATTTAAGTAACCATGTTTGTATGATAGAATATAGAGTTCTCTTAAAGAATTGCATGTTGAACATTGCTAGAAATTCATGAACTCTTATTTTAGATTTTCGGCCATGATAAGATGGATAGTTTAGAAAAGCTTGAAAAAAATTCTAATATGCTCAAGACCTCTATGATATTATGATATGAAAGTTGTTTAATGCTCTCATATTTAATTGGAGTATAGAAAATTAGTTACATGATATATGACATGTAAGATCACAAGGGTCCTAACTTGTTTATGAACCAACTTTGTATATGATGTTCTTAGTAATTTTTGCCATGAAACTTACTTAGGTTTTCCATGCTTTAGGCCACTTAAAACCTAGTTTAAAGATTGGTAGGTTTCGGCCATGAGGAAAAATAAAAGAAAAAGGGAAAGAAACCTAGGAAGCCTAAGACACAATTCACATGTATGTTTATTATGCTTGTCTTTATACATGCTATGAAACTTGTATGATTTTTATGCTTTTAGGCTATTTGTGTTAGAGTGTATACTAAAAGCCTAGCTTTTGGTATAAACATTTATCTAGAAATAAGAATCACATTGGTCAAATGTCTACATTTGTGATAAATGTAGTTGTTCAATTAATTTATATTGTAGATAACATGGTGTGTGGTGTCACACACAGAGGATCATGTTATCAGTACCTTATAAATTATAAACAGTAGCTCACGACCAAAATGGAAAGGAACAAACCATTAGAAGGTCGTAGTGTAATTAGGTATCAGTTTATCTTGACTGTATAATTACACTAGTACACTTAGAGTGTATTGAGTAGGACCATTTGAGGTCGTTTCTTTTATACTGATTTTATAAAGAAACAAAGACCTCGGTTATTATGGAAGTGTGTGCTCTTAATCCTGATATAATAACAAGCACATATATTTGATATTTATTTCTTTAATTTATCAATGGGTGAGATTTAGTTCGATGAATCAATAAGCCCTATAAGTTGGGAAATGATATCACTTATAGTGTGTGTTGTTGATTATAGAAGGAAACTGTGTCCTAGAGATACTAGGTTGAGAATGTCCCCAAGAGGAGCTCATAAGGATTGTCATGTTAAACCCTGCAGGTGGACTTAGTCCGACATGACGATGAAGTTGAGTGGTACTATTCTTGGAACTAGATATTAATTAAGTGAGTTGTCAGTAACTTACTTAATTAGTGGACATTTGTTATCTTAAACACAGGGAGACTAACACACTCATAATAAGAAGGAGCCCAAAATATAATTTGGGATTGGTGCGGTAGTTCAATAATAGTTCTCTAGTGGAATGAATTATTATTGATAAAATTAAGTTGTGTGTTCGGGGCGAGCACGGGATGCTTAATTTTATCGGGAGACCAAAACCAATTCCTCCTCTCGGTCCCTATCGTAGCCTCTTGTATATAGAGATTTATACCCACCACATACCCACCTTCTTACCCAACCAATAGGGGCCGGCCAAGCTAAGCTTGAAGCTCAAGCTTAGGGCCGGCCAAGCCTAAAGGTTGGCCTTAAGGTGGCCGGCCAATAGCTTGGAGCCCAAGCTTAGGTGGCCGGCCACATCATATTAAAAAGGATTTTTTATTAAAATTATTTCTTATGTGGATATCATAGTTTTAAAAGAGAGTTTAAAAATTAAATCTTTCCTTTAAAAGCTTTCTACAAAAGATTAAGAAAAGATTTGAAATCTTTCCTTATTTGTAGATTGAAAGGAGATTTTATTTTAAGAAAAACTTTCCTTTTTAACCATGATAATAATTTAAAAGAGAAGTTTAAAATTTAAATATTCTCTTTTATTAGTTTCTACAAAAGATTAAGAAAAGATTTGATATCTTTCCTTATTTGTAGATTGAAAAGAGATTTTAATTTTAGAGATAACTTTCCTTTTGGAAATTATCCACATGTTTAAAAGAAGAATTTTAATTTATAAAATTTCCTTTTATTAACCATGATGAAGAAATTATTGGAGAAATTTTTATAAATTTCTGAGACAAATTAGGAAGTTTTAATTAATTAAAACTCTCCTTGTTTATAGCTTGATGGTGGCCGGCCATGTAAATTGAGAATTGGAAAATTGTTTTAATTAAATAAATTTTTATTTTCATGGCAAAAGAATTAAGGAAGTTTTAATTAAATTTCCTTATTTGCCAAGACCAAGGATTATAAAAGAGGGGTAGAGGTGCCTTCATGGGTGATCAACTCTATTATTCTTCCTCTCTTTTCCTCCTTGGTGGCCGGCCCTAGCTTCTTCCTCTTCTCTTCTTCTTATGGCGGTGGCAACCTCTTGGAGCTCTTGATGGTGGCCGGTTCTAGCTAGGAGAAGAAGGAGAGAAAGGTGGTTTTGTTTCTTGCATCCCTTGGAGCTTGGTGGTGGTGGCGGACCTCTACTTCTCTTGGAGAATTGTGGTGGCGAAACTTGTAAGGAAGAAGAAGGTGCTTGGTGGTTCTCATCTCGGAAGATCGCCCACACAACGTCCGAGGTTAGAAGAGGAATACGTAGAAGATCAAGAGGTCTTTTAGAAGGTATAACTAGTAATTTTCCTTTCCGCATCATGCTAGTTATTTATGGAAATAATACTAAATACAAGAGGCATATGATTCTAGAGTTTCAATTCGTTTTCGATATAGTGTTCTTTTGTTTTTTTTTTTTGATTTGATTGTTCTTTTCGGTTAACCTAAAGTTATTTTAGGAAATTAAATATTAGCTTTCTATAAAAGGTTTTGTCTAGTCGGTGGTGGTTGCTCCCATATCCAAGAAGGCCATGTGCCTCGCCACGTCAGTACTGGGAACCGATTATGGAAATTAATATTTAATGGAATTAATAACTTAAGGTGACTTGGGTCGAACGTGTTAAGTTCCGCAGGAGATCCAAGTCAAAACCTAAAAGAACAAATAGATTAAGTTTTGGATCAAACGTGTTAAGTTCCGCAGGCGATCCAAAATTTAATTTAAAAGAACACATGGTAGCTAGGAAAAGGTTCAGACCTTTGTACAAAATTTTTGTACAGTGGAACCTCTAGGCTTTCCGAGTAGCAACCAACAATTTGAAGCAAGTTTATATACAATTGAGTTTCGGCCAAGTAGGGTTTAAAAGATCTAGAGGCCTTAGAAATGAAACCAAATGTGTTAAAAGTGCTTCTTATGAAAATATGATAATATGTTGATTGTGTCACATGCTTGTATAATTTTTCCATGACCTAAATGGACCATTGTATGTTTCGGCCATGAAGGGATAGATGCCCTAGAGACCCTAGAACAAAAATTAAATATGCTTATGTCACTCTACATGAAATATGATAAGTAGAAAGACAAAGTTCCCATGCAATGTGTTGTTTAATGACCTAATTGATGCTAGGGTAAGTTTCGGCCATACATATTGTATAATGTCTTATTATGAATTTATACATGATGTTAGTTCAAGTTCACATGCTTGTATGTTTGTTTTTTTAGCCCTAATGAACACTTGTTAAAAGTTTGACCATGACATATGTTAAGGGCTTGAAGGACTTAGGAACTAGCTCAATATGCTTACTATGTTACTTGGAAAAAAATGCTATAAATGTGGTTTAAGGTTTCCATGCTTTCATGACATTTGAGACCTTGTTTCACACCTGATAGGGTTCGACCACATGATGTTTAGGGACTTGGAGAACTTAGAAACCAAGTAAATCATGCTTATAATGCTTCCTATGAAATTGATGTAATGATAATTTAGGTTCCACATGCTTGGAGGTTATTTCTACCTAAATTGAGATCTAAGGGGGTTCGGCCATGATAAGAACCCAAGGGATTAGGAAGCTTAGAACCCAAGTTAACTATGTTACCATGTTTCTTATGATAGTATAATCACATGATACACCCTTATGCTTACATATGTATGCTTGTGATTTATACTTTCTATGATATGATATGTGTTTAGAAATATGCATGCTTTGATGATATGTTATGTGCTTAGAATATGCATGCTTGATGATATGCTATATGCTTAGAATATGCATGCTTTTATGATATGCTATGTGGATAGAAATGTACATGCTTTGATGATATGCTATGTGCCTAAAATATGCATGCTTTTATGACATGATGTATGCCTAAGTGATGCATACTTTTTATGACATGATGTATGCCTAAGTGATGCATACTTTTATGACATGATGTATGCCTAAGTGATGCATACTTTTATATGATGTATGCCTAAGTGATGCATACTTTTATGACATGATGTATGCCTAAGTGATGCATACTTTTATATGATGTATGCCTAAGTGATGCATGCTTGTATGATGTATGATATGTATAAGTATGACATGTATTTTACTTTGAATGACTTGTAACAAAAGGGTGGGCTCCTTATGCGCCCCTAGGTTGAATTACGGGCCTAGTAAAGGGTGAGCTCCTTACGTGCCCCTAGGTCGAGCTACGGGCCTAGTTTCCTAGTAGGTTCAAGACTAGCTACCTTGGATCTAGTTAGGATGCGCGCATTATGTATGTATGTGGTACTAAGCCGGAGCCCTGAATATGTTGATATTATGTTCAAGTATATGTATGTAAGAAGAAATGGTTTTAAAGATCATGAGACATACACATATTTTTTCGGATACATGTTTTCAAAATCATATTGCATATAATTTATGATCATGTTGTGATGATGCTATAATTTATGATATGCCATGATTGAATATGAATATGTTATGTTTCATGCTATGCTTTAAGAGCTTGATATGTTATGTGATCTTATGATGATAATATGACATGCCATGATTAGATATGATTATGTTATGTTTCATGCTATGCTTTAAGAACTTGATATGCTATGCTAGCTTAAAATGATACTAGGATATGCCATGATTAGATATGATTATGTTATGTTCCATGCTATGCTTTAAGAGATGATATGTCATAACTAGTCATGATGTTGTTATGTTGCATGATATGCTTAAAGAGTATGATATGTTATGCCATGACTAGTTGAGATTATGTTATGTTAAGATATTCTTTGATCATGTGATGATTTTCGGTTTTAGTGAGTAGGAAAGGAACTTACTGAGCCATGAGTGCTCATAGCTTACTTTCCTTGTACCACAGATAAAGGAAAAAGCTGGATGAGCTAAAGGAGCAGCAGGAGAGGCAAGGAGATGTGTGTGGTGGTAGCTAGGCAACCAAATAAGAACCTGCTTTAAGAACTTTTAAGAATTTCACTTTGGTTTAGTAAATTGTAGTACCATATGGTTGACTTGATGTTATGCTTTTATTTATCTTGTTATCATGTTATGGAAACCATATTAGTGTAGTTCGGATTTTATTAAACCAAGAAAAAATGATTTTATGTCTTCCGCTGTAATATGTACGTAAAGTATCGTAGCCCCGTCCCTTAGGGTTAGCAGGGAGGGTGGGCGTTACATAAATACTAAAGGCTACTTATAAAAATTTACATAAAAATCAACTAGGGCACTTCACA
The DNA here is from genome assembly GCF_018446385.1 of Zingiber officinale. Classification (NCBI taxonomy): domain Eukaryota; kingdom Viridiplantae; phylum Streptophyta; class Magnoliopsida; order Zingiberales; family Zingiberaceae; genus Zingiber; species Zingiber officinale. Next base: position 137,210,566 of record NC_055990.1, on the reverse strand, counting down.
ACCAGTAGGGCTTATAGAGTCTATATCAAAAATACCTTAAAAGTTGAAAAAAAAAACTAATGTAATTTTTGATGAAGAAAATAACTTACCTAATTCAATAAATGAAAATATTAATCAATGTACAAGAAACACAAATTCAATAGAAGATGATGAAGATACTAAAATTAAACCTAAAGAATCACAAGAACCAACTGTTAATCCTGAATCCTGACATAAGACCTTCAAGAATAAGTTTCAACCACCCATCTGATCAAATTTTGGGTGACCCAATTCTAGGAGTACGAACTAGATCATCCTATAGAAACCTAAGTCAGATAGCCCTTATTTCTAAAATTGAACCCAAGACTATAGAAGAAGCCCTACCTGACTCAGACTAGATCTTAACAATGTAAGAGGAGTTAGCCCAATTTGAAAGAAACCAAATCTGAGAAATTGTACCTAAACCCATAAGTAAAACCATAGTTGACACTAAATGGATATTTAGAAATAAATTGGATGATAAGGGAAAAATAGTAAGAATAAAGCTAGACTAGTAGCAAAAGGGTTCTGCCAAATATAAGGGTTAGACTATGATGAAACCTATGTACCCGTAGCCAGACTGAAATTCATAAGAATGCTGCTAACCTATGAAGCACATAAAATATTCAAGTTATACCAAATAGATGTAAAATCTGCATTCTTAAATGGGTTCATCAAGGAAGAGGTGTATGTTGTAGGACCGTGATCGTTCGATATTCGAAAAATTGAATGTAAAAGTATGCAGTGGAAAAGTAAATGAACACAGTTGATTTTTACTTCGTTCGGAGCCTGTGATGACTCCTACTCGAAGGCCCGTGGTCCTTGACCACTTTCGTTGGGCAATCACTAGCAATTCAAATATGATTACAAAAGGAGTACAAGAAACGCTAATGAAACAAAGTAATACCAACAAGGAAATTAACCAAAGAAGAAGGAGCACTTTGTTGGAGCTTTGTGAGCGTCGTGGAAGCGTAGAGCAGCAGGACAAGCAGTCGAAGAGTTCTCAGTTGTTGTTTTAAGCTCCACCCCTGGGGCTTCTTTAATATGCTGCTCCGGGCGCCTGGATCCCTTCCGGGCGCCCTGGTGCGACGTGGTAAGTCCAGTCAGGATGCTCCACGTGGTGAGGCGATGCAGAGGATAAAAGTTGCCTCCGGGCGCCCGGATCCCCTCCGGGCGCTCGGACCACCTTTTTCCAGAGATTCCTTCTCCTGCAAAACAAGGTTAGTCCGAGGCAAGATATACCCTACAACACAGATTATTAGCACAATTTATAAAGTATGAATTAACAGAAAAAGTATGACTTAGATTCCGTCTTTCCGAGACCGAAATCTAGTCACGATCTCGACTTAGATTTCCGAAATGGATCTAAGCCGGATCGACGCCTAATGTTCCCTTCCCGGGAACGCGTCCTCACAGTCACTCCCCTCCAGTGACTTACCTTACTTACCTGCCAAACGTCCGGTCAGCCCTTCGACCCGTCTGGACTTCTCGCCAGCTATCCGGTCAGCCCATCGACCTAGCTGGACTTCTCGCCAAGCGTCTGATCAGCCCGTCGACCCGCTTGGACTTCTCGCCAGCTATCCGGTCAGCCCGTCGACCTAGCTGGACTTCGTGCCAGACATCCGATCAGCCCGTCGACCTGTCTGGACTTTTCCTGCACACTCGATCAAAGTGTCAGACAACAACAAAACTAACTTAACCTATTTGTCATTCATCAAACCCTAGGTTAGACCGTTAGTGCTACCTGCACCAACATATGTAAGTCAACCCCCAAGATTTGAAGATTTGGACCACCCAAACCATGTCTTTAGGTTAAAGAAAGTCATATATGGACTAAAACAAGCACCTAGGACTTTGTATGAACGTCTATCAACTTATCTAATATCTAAGGGGTTTAAACAAAGTCAAATAGATCAAACTTTATTTGTAAAAACCTTAAAAAAGACATCTTTATAGCCCAAATTTACGTAAATGATATAATTTTTGACTCAACCAATACTAAATTTCTAAAAGAATTTACTAAATTAATGGAAAGTGAATTTAAAATGAGCTTAGTAGGAGAACTTAACTTTTTTTTTAGGCTTACAAATAAGACAAACAAAAGAAGGAATATACATTTTTGAAACAAAATATGCTAAGGAATTAATTAGAAAGTTTGACATGAAAAATTCTAAAAATATAAATACCCTAATGGCAACTAATCTTAAAATTGACTCTGATTTAGAAGGAAAACCAACAGACTTAAAATACTATTGAAGTGTAATAGGAAGTCTATAATACCTAACTGCAAGTCGACCTGATATTCTGTTTGTAGTAGGTATGTGTGCTAGGTACCAATCTTATGCAAAAGAATCACACCTAACAAATGTTAAAAAAAATACTTAGATACATTAAGGGAACTTTAATTGTAGGACTTTGGTACCCTAGAACTAGCACCTTTGACCTAGTTGGCTATTCTGACTCAGACTATCCTGGGTGTAAACTAGATAGAAAAAGCAAAAGTGAAAGCTATCAATTTATTGGTCAGAGACTAGTAAGTTGGTCAAGCAGAAAGTAACACTGTGTTGCTTTATCTACTACTGAAGCAGAGTATATAGCCATAGGGGAATGTACATCTCAACTATTATGGATGATGCATACCTTAAAGGACTATCAATTAGAATATAAAAATATAAAAATTTCAATTGATAATATAAGTTTAATTAACTTAACCAAATATCCAATCCAACACTCAAGGACTAAACACATAGAAGTGAAACATCACTTTGTAAGGGATTATGTAGCTAAGGGTGACATTGTACTTAACTATGTTGAGTCCAAGTCAAACCTGACTGTTATTTTCACAAAACCCTTACCTAAACTTAAGTTCAGTGCACTTAGAAGGAAAATAGAGATGTGCTTAGTAGAATAGAGTTTACTTTCAACAATATTCCTCTTTATTATTGCTATTTCAAAAGCCATTTTTTTAAATTTTAGAAAAAATATTTTCAAAATTATAATTTTATTAGTTTTTCCCCTAGAAAGTATGTTCCCTTAAGTCTCAGCCAGAGTATCTCATAAGAACACTAGGACCACCTTGCTTGTGTATGAAGAACGCTTAGAATGGTGTGAGATACATAGGGTGCCTGGACTTCAGAATACTTATGTCAGTATATCGACATAAGTCTGGGTAATAAATATTATGTCAAATTAATCAAGTTTAAGTTATCCATGCTTAGTCAAACTAACTAGATCATCTACTTAATTTGACTAACCAAATAAAAGCTACAACCTAATGGTAAACAGCTAGTATCTAAAGGTTAGACATTTTGTTAAGAAAGATGTTTATGTTGAATTTTTTTAACACTCATGCTTGTACTCTAGGACCCTAAACTTAAAGTTTTTTGGGGGTATTAATCAAGGGGGAAGTCAAGTCATTGTTTTAATAGTTTTTGAAAAGTTATATTCTTTTTCAAAATTTTAAAGTTATTTTTAAGTTAAAGTTTTTTTGGGAAGTTCAGTTTTCTTGTTTAACTATTTCTTAAAAATAAATCTTAAATATTTTTGAATTTTTTTTGTAAAAGTAAGTACTTATGCTAAGCTTCTATCATTTTTTTTTTAAAAAACTAGGTTTAGCTAAGTTGTTTGTTAAAAAAGCTAAGTGCTTTAAAAAGAATTTTTAATTTAGCTAAGTGTTTTTCAAAATAATTATTTTCAAGACTAAGTTTAGCTAAATTGTTTGGTGAAAAATCTAAGTACTAAATCTAAATTTGTTTAAAGGCTAACCTTTTATCACAATCCTTTTTAAGCTAAGTACTTAATGTTGGTGTGGGAAGCACCAGACGATCGAACTTTTTGATTATATCAAAGGGTTTAAAGTTAAGGTTATTTGTTGTATGACAAGTTTGAATGAGATTACAGGAAAGTCCTAAGTGCTCTTAGGTAAAAGTCCTAGTGGATTCTAGGCAGGTGTAAAATCCTAGGGGGTGGTAACTCTAGGTTCTAGGGGGTGGTAAACCTAGGTGATGAAAAGTCCTAGCTGTGGTTAGGCAGGTGAAAACCCCTAGGGGGTGATAACCCTAGGTCCTTGGGGGTGGTAATCCTAGGTGGAAAGTCTTGGCAGGTCGAGCGCTTTGGGCAAAATCCTAGAGTCGAGGACTCTAGGTTGAAATCCTGGTGTCATGAACCGGGTGAAAGTTTGGACGGGTCGTGGAGCGGACGTCTAATATGAAGACTGGGAGCCTTGGATGTTGAGAAAAATTCCAATCAGTCTGGAGAACCAGTCTGGCAACAGGTAAACTCTCCTAAGTGGAGTAGGCGAGGACGTGTTCCCCGGTGAGGGAACAGTAAGTGTAATGCCCAAAAATTCTCAAAAGAATTTTAGAAATATTCTATGATTTTTCTGGAATTTTAGAATATTTTTATGAAAATTTTAGAGTATCGGAAGTAGCAAAAATAAATAGAAGCGTCAAATAGCTTAAGTGGGAATCGAACCCGAGACCTATTGGGTCCTACGACTTATAGTGGACTCTAGTAACCAAGTGAACCTAGCAGAGCCGTGCTGAAAGGAAAGGGAAACAATTTTATTTAACTTAGAGTTGGGTGAATTAATTCCTTAATATAAATAGGGAATTAAGTGAGGAGTTTTAATTTTACCGTGACTTACCTCTTCTCCTCACCCTTACACGCCGCCCCCTTCTCCTCTTCTTTCTCTTGGCGCACCAAGCCCCAAGGGCTAGGGTTCCGTCCCAAGGGTTCCCGGAGCACCTTTCAGCGACAACTTCGGTTACGAGGACGTTCCCCTCCGCGAGAAGAGCACGTAGACGCCGGAGGATCGTCGAGGGAATCGTCTCCACCGGAAAACTAGCGACTAGAATCGTAAGAAATCTAGTGCAGGAGGTAAGAAACCCCTCACCTGCAGTATAAGTAGTTCTCGTGTGATTGCCTGCTTCAGTTTATCAGTTTATGGATTTTCGGCACAAAGGATGCGAATTAGTGCATACCAAGTGTTCGATTAAATTATTAGCACGGTTAAAATGCAACTTAAGCATTTTAATAGCTTAGTAAATGCAATAGAAGCATTCATTTAGTATGTTTAGCTTTAGTACAGCTTATATGGGACTACGGTCCAATGGGTGGGCTCCCACAGTCACCTCTAGGTTCAGACAACCTAGCTCTAGGTTTAGATAACCTAGAAATAGCAAGATAAGAGAATTTAGCTATAACCAGTATTCTATTTTAGCAGTGGCACTGTACCGGATTAGATATCCATTGGGTTGGGCTCCCATAGTCGTCCCTAGGTTCAGCTAACCTAGTAAACCCTACTAGATTCGGAATTTGCAACCCCGGGTTTAGTTAGGGATGCGCGCATAGCAAGTACAGTTGTCGGGCCCATTAGCAGCATGATTATGTATTTTCATCTATCTATGATAAATAGTTTTTTCAAAACTCACAAATCAGTTGTGTATACAGTTTAAACTCAGTTCTAGCTTAGTTTTAGTTTTAGCTCAGTTCATGATTCAGCTTAGTTTCCATTATTGATACATGTGATAGCTCTATGATTAGTTTTGGTTTCTATGTTGTATGATACCATGCCATGCTCTCACCTGTTCAGAATGTATTTCAAATAGCATGTTTTCAAATCATAAATTGCATCGTATGCATGTTTTGTGAGGTAGATGGTTTCTTACTAAGCGAAAGCTTACAGATTCTCTTTTCCTTATACTGTAGATTAAGGTAAAGGAAAGATGGACTAGCGGAGGCTGGAGGTTAATGCGATGAAGATGTGTGTGGAAGGAACCTAGAATAAAGATCTTGGAGAAATTAGCAAACTAAGACTTTAATTTTATATAGCGTTATTTTCCGCATTTCTAGATATTTTAATGCCTTGAATCGTGAACGATTTGCTTAGATTGTTAGTACTCATGCTCATATTCCTAGTTAGGTGTTATTGGTATGTTTCCAGCTATTATAGAACTCTTGTAGGCGAGTTTGGCACGAATCAGTGCTGAAATCAGAGGGTTGCTGCGAAATCAGAAACCCCAATCGATCAGCTGATCGATTGGGGCCCCTCAATCGATCAGCGGATCGATTGGGAGCCTGGTTCCGCGAACAGTAAGCTTCTGGATCGATCAGCCGATCGATCCAGTCGTATTCTGTCACAAACAGAGAGTTCAGGGATCGATCGTTCGATCGATCGGGAAATCGCTCCCGCAAACGGAGAGCTCTGGAATCTATCGCTGGATCGATTGGCCAGTCTGGATCGATCAGCTGATCGATCCAGAATATTACCCCGAGCACAGTAGCAATCTGAATCGATCCATGGATCGATTCAACAGCTTACAATCGATTGAGTTCAATCTGGATCGATTGGGAAGCAAGGTTTCGACCAGGAACCCTTGTAATTCAGTTCCTTGACCATAGGGGATGTAGGATATGCCATGTATACTTTAGATTGCATCCCCCAGCACATGTAGGACCAAGTATTTGTATTAGCTTGGCAAAGTTTTAAATTGGTACAGCTTTCCGCACCTAGACTTAGTAATGGTCATGGATATAGCTTAGCACAGCATAATGTGACGGTCCGGCCTTACAGCCTAGCCAGTAGAAGGCGGGTCGCTACAGAGTGGTATCAGAGCAGAAAGTTCCATACTTCCTACACACACATCAGCATTGAACCGGCAGCTTCCAATTAAGAATACCTCTCACTTTGTTATGTTTATTGCTTTCATGTTTGTAGATAACTAAAGTACGCTTATCTGTGATAGTAACTAACATGATATTATTAGCTATGTAAACATGATGCTTTAGTTATGTATGTCCTTTGTTCCTTTAGAGATGGCACGAGGACGTCCAGCTAGAAGGGCCCCAGCTACTGAGCCCCAGCATGAGGCAGGCAGTTCAGTGCCTCCCCCAGACCTTATGGTAGTAGTGGCTCAGTTACAGAAGTAGCTAGCAGAACAGCAGCAGGAGATAGCCACCTTAAAGGCTAATCAGCATAATACTCCCACTGTCACCCCAGAACCAAACATAGCAACCCCAGTAGTTATAGAGGTTCCCCCAGTCCAGCCTACAGCACCAGTAGCCTCGGCAGTAGAGGCAAAGAGAGAAGCCTATCTGATCCAGTGGCAGAGAGTCAAGCCCGAGAGCTTCTCAGGCACCAGCGAACCATAGGATGCTCAAGCCTGGTTCAAAACACTGGAGAGTACGATGGAGCTTCTGGACTGGCCAGAACATGAGAAGGTGAAATGTGCCTCCTTCTGCTTGATAGGAGATGCATGTATGTGGTGGGAGAGAATTAGAGTGAAGCGCCCAGTGAGCCAGATGACATGGGCTGACTTCGAGAAAGAATTCTTCGAGGAGTTCTTTCACATGCGGGTCACAAATCGCCACTACGACGAGTTCACTGAGTTTCGTCAGGGCAACCTATCAGTGGAGGAAGCCGTGAAGAAATTCAATAAACTGGCTCGTCTATGCCCCGAGCTAGTCAGCACAGAAAAAGAACGAGTCCGGTTGATGCTCAAGATGCTGAGGCCGGAAATAGCAATGAACGTGGCTAGCGGCGTTTAGTCAGCAGTGCTCTGACGACCGAGCACTACCAGAACAATATCAAACAGCAGAAGCAAGTCCTCTCAGAGTCCAAAGGGCAAGGAGTCTCAAGTACTCAGAAACAACAGGGCAACAGCTCTAACTAGAAAGGGAACTCCAGCAGCAAGCGCATGTAACGCCCGCCCTCCCTGCTACTCAAAGGGACGGGGCTACTTACTTACTTAACTATTCCAAGATACATGCAAATTTAAAATTTCTTTCTTGTAACATAAAGTAGCGGAAATGTCATGAAGTTATACTGGAATGTAACATAAATACAAATGGTTCAAGTCAAACATAACAAAGTATTATAGCAGATCTTATTTGTCTTAGCCGAGCCACTGCCACACACACCTCCTTGCTGTTGGTTGCTACTCGGAAAGCCTAGAGGTTCCACTGTACAAAAATTTTGTATAAAGGTCTGAACCTTTTCCTAGCTACCATGTGTTCTTTTAAATTAAATTTTGGATCGCCTGCGGAACTTAACACGTTTGATCCAAAACTTAATCTATTCGTTCTTTTAGGTTTTGACTTGGGTCTCCTGCGGAACTTAGCACGTTCGACCCAAATCACCTTAAGTTATTAATTCCATTAAATATTAATTTCCATAATCGGTTCCCAGTACTGACGTGGCGAGGCACATGGCCTTCTTGGATATGGGAGCAACCACCACCGACTAGACAAAACCTTTTATAGAAAGCTAATATTTAATTTCCTAAAATAACTTTAGGTTAACCGAAAAGAACAATCAAATCACAAGGAAAAGAAAAAACAAAAGAACACAACATCGAAAAACATATTCGAAATTCTAGAATCGTAAGCCTCTTGTATTTGGTATTATTTCCATAAATAACTAGTATGATGCGGAAAGAAAAATTACTAGTTATACCTTGTAGAAAAACCTCTTGATCTTCTACCGTATTCCTCTTCTAACCTCGGACGTTGTGTGGGCAACGATCTTCCGAGATGAGAAACCACCAACCACCTTCTTCTCCTCCTAGCTAGGTTCGGCCATAAAAAATAAAGCTTCACCAAGGAAGAAGAAAAACACCAACCAAGCTCCAAGAGATGCAAGCTTTCTCTCCTTCTTCTTCTTCTTCTCCAAGTAGTATCCGGCCTCCAAGAGCTCCAACCAATAGAGAGTTTCGGCCACCACAAAGAGGAAGAGGAGAGATGATGGCCGGCCACAACACCAAGGAAAAGAGGGAGAGAAAATAATAGAGGTTGTTCACCATGAAGCCTTCTCTACCCCCTCTTTTATAATCCTTGGTCTTGGCAAATAAGGAAATTTAATTAAAAACTTCCTTAATTCTTTTGCCATGAAAAGGAAAAATTTATTTAATTAAAACAATTTTCCTTTTCTCAATTTACATGGCCGGCCACACCAAAGCTACAAACAAGGAGAGTTTTAATTAATTAAAACTTCCTAATTGGTCTCCATAAATTTATAAAATTTCTTCAATAATTTAATCCCTTCATGATTGGTTTATAAAAAAGAAATTTAATAAATTAAAATCTTTCTTTTAAACATGTGGATAAAAAGAAAGTTATCTCTAAAAATTAAAATCTCTTTTAATCTACAAATAAGGAAAGATATCAAATCTTTTCTCAATCTTTTGTAGAAACTAATAAAAGAGAATTATTTATTTTTAAACTTTCTTTTAAATCATGAACATGGTTAAAAAGGAAAGTTTTCTTAAAATTTAAAATCCTCCTTTAATCAACAAATAAGGAAAGATTTCAAATTTTAAACTCTCTTTTAAACATGTAGATGATTTACAAATAAGAAAAGTTTTTACCAAAAATTAAAACCATCCTTTTAATCTACAAATAAGGAAAGAGATTAATCTCTTCTCTTAATCTTTTGTAGAAAGTTATAAAAGGAAATTTTTAATTTTTAAACTCTCTTTTAAAATCATGATATCCACATAAGAAATAATTTTAATAAAAATCCTTTTAATATTCTAATGGCCGGCCACCTAAGCTTGGGACCCAAGCTTTGGCCGGCCACCTACTTGACTCATCTACTTGGTCATGGCCGGCCCTAGCTTGGGTTCCAAGCTAGCTTGGCCGGCCCCATTGGATGGGTAAGAATGTGGGTATGCGGTGGGTATAAATCTCTATATACTAGAGGCTACGATAGGGACCGAGAGGAGAAATTGGTTTTGGTCTCCCGATGAAATTAAGCATCCCGTGTTCGCCCCGAACACACAACTTAATTTCATCAATAATAATTCATTCCACTAAAGAACTATTATTGAACTACCGCACCAATCCCAAATTACATTTTGGGCTCCTTCTTATTATGAATGTGTTAGTCTCCCTGTGTTTAAGATAACAAATGTCCACTAATTAAGTAAGTTACTGACAACTCACTTAATTAATATCTAGCTCCAAGAGTAGTACCACTCAACTTCATCGTCATGTCGGACTATGTCCACCTGCAGGGTTTAACATGACAATCCTTATGAGCTCCTCTTGGGGACATTCTCAACCTAGATCACTAGGACACAGTTTCCTTCTATAATCAACAACACACTATAAGTGATATCATTTCCCAACTTATCGGGCTTATTGATTCATCGAACTAAATCTCACCCATTGATAAATTAAAGAAATAAATATCAAATATATGTGCTTGTTATTATATTAGGATTAAGAGCACACACTTCCATAATAACTGAGGTCTTTGTTTCTTTATAAAGTCAGTATAAAAGAAACGACCTCTAATGGTCCTACTCAATACACTCTAAGTGTACTAGTGTAATCATATAGTTAAGATAAACTAATACCTAATTACACTACGACCTTCCAATGGTTTGTTCCTTTCCATTATGGTCGTGAGCTACTGTTTATAATTTATAAGGTACTGATAACATGATCCTCTGTGTGTGACACCACACACCATGTTATCTACAATATAAATTAATTGAACAACTTCTTTTATCATAAATGTAGACATTTGACCAATGTGATTCTTATTTCTAGATAAATGTTTATACCAAAAGCTAGGCTTTTAGTATACACTCTAACAATCTCCCACTTATACTAAAAGACTAAGCTGCTATATCTACTGCCATACATCTGATTCCTAACCCTTCAACATGTCCATCAAAAGCTCTTGCCTTAAGGACCTCGGTGGAAGGATCTATAGGTCATCACCTGATGCAATCTAGGTAGCAACAACTTCTCCTCGTTTATACGATTTCTCATATTGGGTGGTACTTGCGCTCTATTGTGTTTACTTGCCTTATAGACTTATGGTTTCTTCGAGTTTGCTACTGCACCAACATTATTACAATAAATTGTAATAATTTTTGGACAAACCAGAAATCATATCTAAGTCTATCTTGAGGTTATTGAGTCATTCAGCTTTTATGGCTACCTCAGAGGCTTGCCATATACTAAGCTTCTATGGTGGAGTCCAGAAAAACACCTATGTTTATCACTCTTCCATAGTTATGACTTTACCTCCTAAAGTAAACACAAAACCCCGAGGTTGACTTATTATTGTCCCTATCCGATTGGAAGTCAAAATCCATGCAACCCACAAGGACCAAATTAACTGCCTTGTAAGCTAGCATATATTCTCTAGTGCCTCTAAGGTACTTCAATATATGCTTTACTGCAATCCACTGTCCTTGTCCAGGGTTACTTTGATATCTGCTAACTATGCCCTTGGCAAAACAGATTTCTGATCTCGTGCATAGCATACATTAGGCTTCCGACAGCCGAAGCATAAAGAACTGCCTTTATTTCCTTTATCTCCTTTGATGTCTATAGAGACATATCTTTAGATAAAGTTACTCCATCCTGAAAAGGTAAGAAACCTTTCTTGGAGTTTTGCATGCTTAAAACGAGCAAGGATTTTTCTGATGAAGCTTGGGATAAGTAAAATATTCTTTTCTTGCGATCACTTATTACTTTGATCTTAAGAATATATACATTCTCCCAAGTCCTTTATATCAAATTGTTTGAACAACCATACCCTTACTGACAACATTTTGATATTGTTTCCAACTACCAAAAATGTTATCTACGTATAGTACAAGAAATACCACCACGCTTCCATCACACCTTTTGTATACACAAGACTTATCCGATTACTAAATCCATAGATCTGGATTACTTTGATAAACCGGATGTTCCAAGACCTTGAAGCTTTGCCTCAGTCCATAGACTGATTGAGCTTGCACACAAGATGCTCTTAGCCCTTTGTAATGAACCCTTCTGGTTGTTTTATATGGATGCTTTCTTCAAGACTTCCATTAAGGAATGCTGTCTTGACATCCACTTGCCAAATAGATAAAAGAATCCGGATAGACTTAAGCATGGCTACCAGTGAAAAAGTTTCCTTTTTCATCAAGTCTTGCTTTGAAAGTTACTACCTTCCTGTCTATCCCTCTTTTCCTATTTTAGACCTTGTTACACCCAACGGCTTTTACACCATTTGGTGATTCTACAAGCTTCCAGATTTTATTAGAATACATATATTCTAATTCTATTATTCTTTACTTTTTGCCAAGATGCTGCATCTTTATCTTGGAGTGCTTCATCATATGACCGGAGATTAGGTTCATGTCCTCCAGGAATCGAGTCCAAAAACTCTCCCAAAACATGAATCTTTTTAGGTTGCCTGACAACCCTCCCACTACGACAAGGCACTTACTGTAATTGTGTATCATTTGTGATACGTGTTGCAGTTTTCTTGTGGTATCTCATCTTGTACAGTTGGTACTAGGTTAGACATGTCCTTTACAAATTTAGTTATAAGCACGTGGTTCATTATATAGTCCTTTTCTAAAAAAACAGTCATTGATGCTAACAATGACCTTCTGATTTTTAAGACTATAAACCTACTTTTGTTTATCTAGGATAACTTACAAACAAGTGAACTCCTATCCAACTTATCATTGTCTCTCTTTAACATATGTGCTGGATTACCCGAATCCGAATATGCTTAAAAATAGGTTTTCACCTATTCAGCAATTCTAAATGAGTAGAGAGTTCTAACTTGGAAGGTACTATGTTCACTTTCGTTTTCAGAGTTTATCCTTAAAACTAATTTGGTAATTTTCTGAATAACTCATCATCTATCTAATTATTCCATAAGAGTCCTTTACCTTCTTTCTACTACACCATTCTGTTGGGGTGTACCAGATGCAGTTAGTTGGGATTGAAATCCAACTTCTGATAAGTGACTCCTAAAATCTCTCAAGAGGTACTTGCCACTACGATCTTCCATAGTGACTTTTTACTTTAACATTTCTCCGCATCAACCTTGTACTCTTTGAACTAATCAAAGTACTCAATCTTGTGGTACATTAAGTAAATTTATTTGTATCTTGAATAGTTGTCTATAAAATAGACAAAATAGTCAATACTACCTCTTGTCTGGATAGTCATAGGATCACACAAATCAGAATGAACCGTTTTCAACATATCTTTGACTCCATACCCCTTGGACTTAAAAGCTTCTTGGTTATTTTCCTTCCAAGTAAGACTCGTAGGTTGGAAAGATTCCCACTACTAATGAACCCAAAAGTTCATCAGCTACCAATGAATCCTACTCAAGTATAACCTAGCTTTAGATGCCAAAGATATAATTAGTTCATTTTCGAAGGTTGCTTTCTCTTAAAATTAAAAGATGTGTTACTAATTTTCATTTGTTGCATCGTGGGAGTTATTGGATTATAAATTGTCAACCATCATACCAGAATAGATAATTTTTCTATTTTTCTTGATAACAACTTTGTTATCAAAATAGACACAATATCTATAATAGTTTAGAAACCGAAATCAGGTTCTTTCTAAACTTGGTACGTAAAGACAATTACTTAAAATCCATATTTTATTCTTATCAAAAGATAAACATCTCCCACTGCAACAGCTACCACTTTTACAGTAGTGCCCATGTGGACGGTGATTTACCTTTCATTTAGTTGTCGGGTTTCCTGGAACCCTGCAATGTATTGCAGACATGATTAATGGCATCTTGTATCTACACTCCAGGTTCTGGTAGATAATACCACTAGACATGTTTCAACTAATGAATTAAATACACCTAAATTGTTCTTAGTTCTTAGAAGACAGTCTACCTTAATGTCCAAGTCCTATTTCCAATCATTACAATTGGGACTACTAAGTCTTTTCTATAGTATGACTACTAGGGAATTGACAAATATTTAAATCCTAAGAATCACAAAAAAAATATTTGGTCAAGATCAACTCCTTAAAAATCCCATGAATTTTGTATGCCACGTTAGTGTGGACGTATACAAAATCAAAGAGGAGATTTTATCCATTAATTTTATTATCTTGTCAACTTTACTTTATGACGAATAAAATTAATAGTTGATCTGTCTTTGATCAAATATTTGGTCAAAAACTTTTGAATTTTAAAAAATATTGATTCCTCAAACAATATTATTTAAATTCACCAACACCTCAAACACCGTGAATTTTGCATGCCACGTTAGTGTGGACGTATACAAATTCAACATTTGTAAAAGGAGGGTTTTAACCCATTAATTTTATTATCTTGTCAACCTAACTTTTTGACAAATAAAATTAATAGTTGGTATCATTTGGTCACACAAATAATAGCAGTGACTCCGATGGGGAGGATACTATTAAATGTGTCTAAGTGTATACCATTACTTGACACTAAGTCCATTAATAAGATTATGCCCCTTCCGTTGGGGAAGATCACACGCTCTTAATTAACTTCCTATAGTCATCCAAAAATGGAAGTCTGTTCTAGTGATCCACAAACAAGTTCATCCGTTATGGAGGAAGGCACTCAGAGCCAACGCGCAAGCTTGTTTGCATCACTTACAAACCAGTAATGGAGACCATGAGATTTACTTAAAAATCCCTCTCCCACTTAGTTATTTATAAATGAGGAATTTTAAATATGCTAGCCTACTAAATATGTAAACTAACATGCACACACAGCATAATATAAAAGCAATAAATAGAAAATCTAATTTTCAACTATTATGGCTTTTATCTCTAGTTGTCCTCCGTATGTTATCATCCCAAGCTGCTGCCATATTTGGCCACCGCCACCGGGTCTCTTGCTCCTAGTTCCGCTGCGCCTCTGGTCCTCAGAAGGTTCCACGCTTTGCAAGATTCGATCCGCGACATAAATAGAATTTTACATTTTGATCCTATATTCCATAAAAGGAATGTACATGTATCTAGATCAAAATTAAAATCCTAATAAAACTAAATACAGCTCCTGCTGTATTTTATAATACAATCATGCACATACAATAAAATGCCCTTGACATGTCCAAGGGTCCAATCACACACATAAAACTATAAGCCATAATAGTTGGATCCTTCATCCATAAAGTTAGCACATCCTACTATTATCCTGCCTAAATTATGTATGACATGTGCATAATTAAACTAATACCAAATACACAGAGGCAAAACCCTAGCTCTGATACCAATTGTTGGTTGCTACTCGGAAAGCCTAGAGGTTCCACTGTACAAAAATTTTGTACAAAAGTCTGAACCTTTTCCTAGCTACCATGTGTTCTTTTAAATTAAATTTTGGATCGCCTGCGGAACTTAACACATTTGATCCAAAACTTAATCTATTCGTTCTTTTAGGTTTTGACTTGGGTCTCCTGCGGAACTTAACACGTTCGACCCAAATCGCCTTAAGTTATTAATTCCATTAAATATTAATTTCCATAATCGGTTCCCAGTACTGACGTGGCGAGGCACATGGCCTTCTTGGATATGGGAGCAACCACCACCGACTAGACAAAACCTTTTATAGAAAGCTAATATTTAATTTCCTAAAATAACTTTAGGTTAACCGAAAAGAACAATCAAATCACAAGGAAAAGAAAAAACAAAAGAACACAACATCGAAAAACATATTCGAAATTCTAGAATCGTAAGCCTCTTGTATTTGGTATTATTTCCATAAATAACTAGTATGATGCGGAAAGAAAAATTACTAGTTATACCTTGTAGAAAAACCTCTTGATCTTCTACCGTATTCCTCTTCTAACCTCGGACGTTGTGTGGGCAACGATCTTCCGAGATGAGAAACCACCAACCACCTTCTTCTCCTCCTAGCTAGGTTCGGCCATAAAAAATAAAGCTTCACCAAGGAAGAAGAAAAACACCAACCAAGCTCCAAGAGATGCAAGCTTTCTCTCCTTCTTCTTCTTCTTCTCCAAGTAGTATCCGGCCTCCACAAGAGCACCAACCAATAGAGAGTTTCGGCCACCACAAAGAGGAAGAGGAGAGATGATGGCCGGCCACAACACCAAGGAAAAGAGGGAGAGAAAATAATAGAGGTTGTTCACCATGAAGCCTTCTCTACCCCCTCTTTTATAATCCTTGGTCTTGGCAAATAAGGAAATTTAATTAAAAACTTCCTTAATTCTTTTGCCATGAAAAGGAAAAATTTATTTAATTAAAACAATTTTCCTTTTCTCAATTTACATGGTCGGCCACACCAAAGCTACAAACAAGGAGAGTTTTAATTAATTAAAACTTCCTAATTTGTCTCCAGAAATTTATAAAATTTCTTCAATAATTTAATCCCTTCATGATTGGTTTATAAAAAGGAAATTTAATAAATTAAAATCTTTCTTTTAAACATGTGGATAAAAAGAAAGTTATCTCTAAAAATTAAAATCTCTTTTAATCTACAAATAAGGAAAGATATCAAATCTTTTCTCAATCTTTGATAGAAACTAATAAAAGAGAATTATTAATTTTAAACTTTCTTTAAATCATGAACATGGTTAAAAGAAAAGTTTTCTTAAAATTTAAAATCCACCTTTTAATCAACAAATAAGGAAAGATTTCAAATTTTAAACTCTCTTTTAAACATGTGGATGATTTACAAATAAGGAAAGTTTTTACCAAAAATTAAAATCATCCTTTTAATCTACAAATAAGGAAAGAGATTAATCTCTTCTCTTAATCTTTTGTAGAAAGCTATAAAAGGAAATTTTTTAATTTTTAAATTCTCTTTTAAAACAATGATATCCACATAAGAAATAATTTTAATAAAAATCCTTTTTAATATTCTAGTGGCCGACCACCTAAGCTTGGGACCCAAGCTTTGGCCGGCCACCAACTTGGCTCGTCCACTTGATCTTGGCCGGCCCTAGCTTGGGTTCCAAGCTAGCTTGGCCGGCCCCATTGGATGGGTAAGAAGGTGGGTATGTGGTGGGTATAAATCTCTATATACAAGAGGCTACGATAGGGATCGAGAGGAGAAATTGGTTTTGGTCTCCCGATGAAATTAAGCTTCCCGTGTTCGCCCCGAACACACAACTTAATTTCATCAATAATAATTCATTCTACTAAAGAACTATTATTGAACTACCGCACCAATCCAAAATTACATTTTGGGCTCCTTCTTATTATGAGTGTGTCAGTCTCCCTGTGTTTAAGATGTCGAATGTCCACTAATTAAATGAGTTACTGACAACTCACTTAATTAATATCTAGCTCCAAGAGTAGTACCACTCAACTTCATCGTCATGTCGGACTAAGTCCACCTGCAGGGTTTAACATGACAATCCTTATGAGCTCCTCTTGGGGACATTCTCAACCTAGATCACTAGGACACAGTTTCCTTCTATAATCAACAACACACACTATAAGTGATATCATTTCCCAACTTATCGGGCTTATTGATTCATCGAACTAAATCTCACCCATTGATAAATTAAAGAAATAAATATCAAATATATGTGCTTGTTATTATATTAGGATTAAGAGCACACACTTCCATAATAACTGAGGTCTTTATTTCTTTATAAAGTCAGTATAAAAGAAACGACCTCTAATGGTCCTACTCAATACACTCTAAGTGTACTAGTGTAATTATATAGTTAAGATAAACTAATACCTAATTACACTACGACCTTCCAATGGTTTGTTCCTTTCCATTATGGTCGTGAGCTACTGTTTATAATTTATAAGGTACTGATAACATGATCCTCTATGTGTGACACCACACACCATGTTATCTACAATATAAATTAATTGAACAACTTCTTTTATCATAAATGTAGACATTTGACCAATGTGATTCTTATTTCTAGATAAATGTTTATACCAAAAGCTAGGCTTTTAGTATACACTCTAACACTTGCCTCTCCTGCAGCTCCCTTAGGTCATCCATCCCTTGCCTTTATCTATGGTACAAGGAAGTAAGCTATGAGCACACAGGCTCAGTAAGATTCTTTCCTACTCACGAAAATCGTATCACAAGCATAATCATATAAGCATATCATTAATGAAAACATGATCATCTACAATATGTAATGTGAGCATAGTTCCTTATCATAACATATCCTTATGAATCATGTTTCTAACATATCATAAATAAAGGGATCATGTGAGGTGAAACATGAGAAACATAACATATCATCAGGTTATATGAAACATAAAAGAAACATATCATATATGAATGTGTGCATTATGCAAAATGTCCTTTTAAAAACATATGCCATGTCGAGTGCAAGATGTCTTTAAACATATCTTTTAATACTTAAACATAATATCATCATCATGAGGGCCCGGCTTGTACCACATACATACATAAATGCGCGCAATCCCTAGGACATGGTAGCTAGCCCCGAACCTACTAGGGATCTAGACCCGTTCATAGTCCGTCGGCCTAGGGGCTTACTAAGGAGCCCATCCCTTTTTACTAGACCCGTTCATAGTCCGTCGGTCTAGGGGCGCTTATGGAGCCCACCCTTGGTACAAGCCATACAAAGTAAAGTACATGTCATGCATATCATATCATCATAACTGTCATATCATATCATCATAGATGTCATGCTCTTGTCTTAACATGAAGAGTGCTCTTAGTCCCAACTTAAGGGAAGCAACTCTTTGCCATTTTCTTATCATATCATAAGGCATACATTCTTGGGCACATAGCCATCATATAAAACCATTATCATGCTTGGTTCATAAGCTTACATAATGAGCATGCAACATATTTGAAATCATACATGCTTGAGTACATAGTCATCATAAGAATCATTTCATGCATAATTAATAAACATACATAAATGAACGTGTTACTTGTCTTGTCATAAAGCATGCATACTTAAGCATAAAGTATATCATAAAAGTCATCATCATGCATAATTCATGAGCATCCTTAATTAAGTTTATAAATCATCGTAGGCAACCATAATCATTCATAGAAAACATTTACTAGCATCTCCTAGTTCGTATTCTAGTATGTGAGACACCTAGCAAAGTCATAATTGCACTACAACAAAATCCCTCATAGACATCAGTGGAACAACAACGGTTTTAAGCAAAAACCGATGTCTTTGAGTATTTTACACCGGGTTTTCCAAAAATCGGTGTCTATGAGCGCAGATTTTAGCTCATAGATATCGGTTTTTTAGGCGATGTCTATGAGCGCCCTTTTTTTCGTTAATAGACACCGATTTTAACAGCGGTTTTTAAAACCCGATGTCTATGATAAAATAAAATAATTTAATTTTCCCACCAATATTTAGCCGAGCAACACTTCAATATTTCCTCCAAACCTAAACCTATATCGCGCCGTCCACCCCCTTCCTAGATCGACGCCCCTTTCTCCCGATTAACACGACGCCCTTGCTTCTCCACGATTGAGTCTCTATTTCTTTGCAAGCATCTCAGCTCCGGACACGAAGAACACTCACTTCATCCCATCGCTGACGAGACTCCGCCTCTGCCTCCTTCCAGGTACGCAGCCAAATCTTCGTTTCCCCATCACTAGATGTTAGGGTTTTTATCCTTTGACCTCTCCTTCCAGGTACGCAGTTGTCTTGCTTCCCTCGGCATCATCTCTCCCCTAATAATCGGGCCACTGTCGCTTCGCTACTAGCTTTGGCTCCCCTCTCGAAGCCCTTCTGCAAGCGTCGCCGCCTTTGCTACGCCGTCCTCAAAGACGACGCCCCTCCGGAGGAGATGCCGTAGCAAAGTACAGGTGAGGGAGTCGGCGCAGCTATTGAAGAAAGGCCTAGTGCGTTCTCTACTTCTCCTTCATCTTCCAGATAGTTCGAAGTTTAGTTTCGATTCCCAAATCGGCATAGTCTTATCCTCCTGTTTAAGTTAATTAGTTGGTTTGTTAATAATGTTACCATTGAGCAACATTATTATTGCAATTTATCTGTGTTCGAGTTTTTGGATGAAGTTGCTCTAAATCACCCTTTCTAATGTCTGGATGCAAGGTTGCTGATGGATATGGTAATATGTTGGTATGTGATTGCCTGGACTATTTTTTTCATAATAATTTTTTATATATTTTTTATGAGTAGAAATCTTTTCTAGAGCTTAAATTTAACTTCTTGTAAGAAAGTAATTTGAACTTCAATTTAAGTATGCGAATCTTTATCTGCTATACAAGAAACTCTGTTCAGTCTATTTTCAGTATTTTAATAATTTTTGTTTTCATTCAGGTAATTGTAGTTGGGATAAATACTGAATGGGGTTTGTTGATGGCTAGTATTTCAGAGGATACTAGTGGAGAAACTCCACTGCATCTTTTTTCTGAATTGTGAATTCTATTTTATGCCTCGTGCAAATTTTGCTGTCAAGCCTACTTTTTTTTCTTGCTTTCTGTTATAGGTATGCTTGAATGCTGTTGCTACCTTCATTGGTATAGTAGGGTTGACTATAGCTGCTGGTGTTCTAGTAGTCCTGCTGGTTTGGTAAGCAACATTCTTCTCCACTTTATGACAACATTTTGTAATTCTCATTTGTCCTCCCTGTCTGTTTCAGATACTTTACTGGACATACAAAGAACCCGAATGGATTTGTTCAATTCATAAAGGGATAGACAGGTATAAAATGTCCTGGATAGCATGAATTAAGGGGCTACCGGTAAGCTGTTTCTTGGATAGCTACATGTTGGTGCTTGAGGTTGTCTATTTGAGTTGGTGATTACTAGCTGAGAATGGTTCTTTATAGTAATAATGTCCTGAAGGATTTGAATTATTTGAGGGGCAAATTTGAGTTACACCATTGAGGATAGTTAGATTGGCTGATGGTTCCTGTGTTGTTTTTCGCTTTATTGCTTATGTATTGTTTGCTAGATTCTTCATCAGATCGAGATAGGCGATGAAGATGAAGAGTCTGAAAGCTCAGATTCAGAAAGTAATGATGATTTGGAATTGTCAAAAGTCACTGAAATGAGACTTCTTCCTTCATATGCTGGAAAGTGTATCCTTGCTATCATGCATGCCTCATATTGTCTCCAAAATTTTGCCTTTTGCGAACTCAGTGAATCAAACTTGTTGCAGTCAATTATATTATACTTATTTTTCCCCTAATGTGATAAACACTTTAAATTGTTGCAGTCTCCATGTCCTGAATTTTCTGACCAATAGTTCCTTAGAATTCTTCCGTTTTCTTTTGCAAATATCAGATGATACTGTAGTTGATTAACTTAATGAATGACAGTGAGACGTGCAATTCCATGCTTCATTCTGTTTTATCATTGTCTTGGTTCTATTCTTATGTTTCTTATTCTGTTTCAACGTTTTCTGTCTCATTAGTCTTAGTTTACCACTTCTGAAACCTACTGGCATTTCACCATTCACTTTAATCCATTATTAATTGATTTTATTCAAAACAAATTTTAAACTCAAAACTTGATTGTTTGGATCCCTATATTCCCCAGTCAGTTGAAAACTATGCTGGTAGGATGAGATTTGTGTAGCCAATCTCAAATATTATCATCAGAAATAGCTTGATTATGATGTTAACAGTAGACAAACATGTCTTCTATCGTTGTTAACTCTTGTTAAAGAAATATGGCATACATCATGGTCATTTTTATTTAATATTGATGAAACAATTTTGCACCCATCATATTCAATTCATCAAAACCTTGAAGTCTATCTTACAACAACATGTAGAACTTATACAATGGTTGGCAAAACCGATGATTTTTTTGTAGTTGTCTTTCTATCTTCTCTATGCCACTGAGCTCTTCTTTGATTGTGTATGTAATTGTCTGGTTCGTAAAATTCTTCAGGAACTGTTCAATTTAATCTGGATCCCTTCAATGAGCACAATGATGCTGATCTTTGGGAAGCGTTAGAGAGAGCTCATCAGAAGATGTGATTCGAAGGAATTCATTGGGGCTCGATGCAGAGGTATAGTTCATCTTATTCTTACAATGTGCATTGTCATCTTTTGTAATTGTTGGATGCTTTTGTAAAGCATAACTTTTTCATTGACATGTACTAAATCCTTGTTACAAGTGTTGTGGTTGTTCAGGCTTGTACATATAAGCGATAGTTCTTGAATTCCTTTAATTGGTGAAGCATCTTAGGATTGTCTTTCGATGCACTTCTTTTCTCTGGATACCATGTCAGCGACTACAACAATGAATATGCTTATTTTTTTTATTTAACATACATGTGTCATACCCATTAGGTCTCGGAAGCCGGGGAGAATTTCAGCGTTGGATAAAGACAACTTCTCAGTCTTTCACGAGCATTGTTAAGGATATCAAAGATTCTTGCCCTCGATGAAGCTACAACAGCAATGGATGTTAGAACTGATGCTCTTATCGAGAAAACAATAAGGGATAAATTCAAATCTTGCACGATGCTCATTGTAGCTGATCAATTGAATACCATCATCGATTGTGATCGGCTTCTTCTTCTCAATGCCGGCAAGGTATTTCCTCTCAGTTCAATTACCATACAACTGGATGAACCAATAATCTACTTGAAGTTTTTTTTGTTCTCCTGATTGTCAGATTATGACTGGTTTCGAAATTGAGTTATTACTTAGTTTCACATATGAAGTTGTTGGGTTGTTGATGTCATCTTTTCCCTGGGTAGTATCGATGTTATTTTCCTCTCACTTATAAGCATTCAAACTTTGGATCATTATTATTGCTTGTACTTTGTAGTCTAGGTTTGGTTTGCAGCCATTGTGTTATTCTTTAAGAGGATTAACAAGGTTATCAAAATTCACATGAAAGATACAAACCAAAAGACGGGATTTGCATGTAGCAAATAGGTGGTGAACTGGCAATTCACTTAGTCTAGATTCTAGAAGAGTGTCTTAGCTGCTTACTTAGTTCTGATTGGTTATGAGATAATTCATGATGACGGTGCTTGATGGCTAACACCACTTGCATTGTCAGTCATTAATTGCATTGCAGAGACATGCTAGTTATATCGTTTACCTCTGTGATATCGAATATGATTTGTGCATGTTAACTAATAGATAAAATAGGAAAAAGTGATGACAGTCTACTGTTTGAAATTTCATAGTCATTTAGGTGCATGGGATAAATATTGATTATAAGAGAAATCTCATAAAAGATTTTAGAAAGAAAAATTAAAAATTATCTGATGATATGTTTTTATTTATTGTTTTAAGTACTAGTTTTTTGCCCTGACATTAAACCATCACAAATAATCATGTTAGTTATTTCTCATCGTGTTTTGTTCTAAGGCTCAAATTTTTGTTAATTAATATTATAAATTTATCAAATGAGTTTAATATCTTGTTTTACATGGTTATTCCTACTTAGTATGCATGTAGATTTATATGTACATGTCTATATATGTGATTTCTCTGTGGTTGAGTCCTCTCTCGACTTTGTCATTTTGTTTCATTTGACTTTATAGTAGTGTGGACTGTGATAAATAATCATCTTTTAAATCCTATGATTGTATTTATTGTTCTAACCTTAACATATTTTCTATGATAGAACAAGAAAGAAAGGAAGAATGTCCATGAGGTTGACATCTTGAAAAAGGATCCTGAGGCTATTCGAGAGCAAATTGAGAAGCTGGAAAGAATGAGTAAGTAATTTGGCTAAGATCCCCTTAAAATTCTTTTTTCACTGAATGTGGTCTTTTGATCTCATTGGTCTTCAACGTAACAGTTTTTTTTTACTTTTTTTCTAGGCATTCTTATAGTCCTCTTCTTTCTAGATTGAAATTTGATGCTTCTAGAATGATACATCAATAGAGGATCATTATGTTGTTTTCCTTGTTGCCATCTAGTACAATATATATAAATCCAATCAGTACAATATATATAAATCCAATCAAATTTAATAAAAAAACCCAAAATTCGAGCCAAGCTGAACTGCACAATAAGAAGTATTTGTCCAACTCAAACTTAATAAAAAACATCCAAATCATCAAAAGATAAAAAACCATTCAATCATTCTATAATAATTATAATAGAATTGGAACATGAGTTACTTTTGTATGTTGGTCATCAACTATATTTTGTGGGACATTTGATTATTTACATCACTGCTAGTATGTCTTCTGAGGTAATGAGATGGTTTTGGAATGGTGATCATCCTTTTGTTATGTTGGTTTGTTACTTCATAAGTATCTTCTGAGTCCAATCTGGTCTGATTTGTGGGAAATTTGATCTTTTAGATCACTTCTAGTGGGGCTTCTGAGATAATAGAGTGATTTTTGATTGATCTGCTCATCCTTTTATTGTGTTTAGTATGGTTTTGATCTAGGTTGACTTTGTTGCATCTTTTGTTGCATCTTTTAGTGCCAAGTTGTTCAGTATTCAACTTGTGAAGAACTGGTGTTTAATACTAAGGTTATAAATTGCATATATTTCAACAAATAACCTTTTTTTATAGTGTTTTAGATATTCAGACTCGGTGAAATTTGTTTTTGTTTGTATCTTTTGCTTGTATATACTGTAAGTCGTAGATAAGTACTGATTAATTAAATTGCAACTATGAGAAAATTTCGTTGCAATAATTTTTGATTTGGATTATATTAAGTTCCCAGGAATGATAGATCTATCACTATTTGATGTGGTTGAGATAATTGATGAACGTTTCTCTTTTTAAGCATTCCAATTAGTCATCTTGTTACCTGGTGCTCTTACTGCTTTTTCAACTATGATTCTTGATCTTGGTTTACTAATATATTATTTATGTGTTTTTACAGTTTACAAATCTCAAGTACTCCAGAGTTGAAATTGATGAAGTGCGGTTCGAGTGGGCTGAATGCATGCTAGATTACATTTGAAGTGCAGTTCTACCTTGATGTGTTAAAAGAATGTTCTACCTTGATTTTGATATCTATTAACTAGCTTTTGATGTAAAAAGAATGTTTGGGTATTTTATGGATATTGTTGTAAGAAGATTATTTATATAATTTGTGAATATTTGTGTATTTTATGGATATTATTGAATGAAGAATATTTGTATAATTTGTGAATATTTGTGTATTTTTTTTTGTTATTGTCGGTTTTTCATTGTTTCGAAAATCAAATTGGTGCTGTTAAATATACATATTACATCGGTTTTCCACCGCTGCAAAACCGGTGTTATTAACTAATATTACATCGGTCATTTACCGCTACCAAAACTGGTGTTATTAACATACAATATTACATCGGTTTTACACCGTTGATGAAAC
Organism: Zingiber officinale; assembly: GCF_018446385.1. NCBI lineage: Eukaryota > Viridiplantae > Streptophyta > Magnoliopsida > Zingiberales > Zingiberaceae > Zingiber > Zingiber officinale. The sequence goes on along the minus strand of NC_055990.1, from coordinate 137,185,547 downwards.
GGTGTCATTAATTGATACTACACCGGTTAATAACCGATTCGAAGACCGGTGTCGTTAAGAGATACTACACCGGTTTTAACCCGATGTCTAAAATGGCAGACTTTTAACATCGGCTTCATAGACATTGGTCGAAAATGAAATAGACACCAGTGGAAAACCGATGTCTATGAAGGTTTTTGTTGTAGTGTTGGGTCTCTAACCCTAGTTTCATATGGTGGCCGAGAGTCACCATGCTAAGTTTTAGGTTACAACTACATATAAGCATGTGAACCTTAAATCAAATTCATGTCATAAACTATAAAGAATATCATGAGCATAGGTAGTAGGTTCTAAGCTTCCTAGCCCTTTTTAACTTAGTTGTGGCTGAACCTTTAAGAGCATGGGGCTAAGTTCTACATAAGCATAAAAATAACAAACTACCTTCATATCATATTATAAGGGGAATCCATGAGCTTGCTAAGTTTAAGTTTAAACTTTCTTGAACCCTAGATTATAGTTATGGCCGCAAGTTCATAAAAAGAAAATAACTTCTAAGCAACATACAACATGAATACTTAGCTAATTTCATAACATATTATAAGAAGTCTATGAGCATACTACATTAGGTTTTGAGCTTCATGAACCCTAAAACCTCATCTTGGCCGAAACATTATACAACAAGAAGTAAACTCCTAAGCAACATATGAACATGAATACCTAGCCAATTTAATAGCATATCATAAAGAAGTCTATGAGCATGCTAAATTAGGTTTTGAGCTTTATGAAACCCTAAAACTCTATCATGGCCAAAACTTCATAAACCAAGAAATAAACTTCTAAGCAACATGTAAACATGAACACCTAGCTAATCACATCATATATCATAAAGAAGACTATGAGCATACTAAATTAGGGTTGGAGCTTCATGAACCCTAAAAATTCATCATGGCTGAAACTTCATCAAGTGAGAAATAAACTTCTAAGCAACATATGAACATGAATACCTAGCTAATTTCATAACATATCATAAGGAAGTCTATGAGCATACTAACTTAGGTTTTGAGCTTCATGAACCCTAAAAATTCATCATGGCCGAAACTTCATCAAATAAGAAATAAACTTCTAAGCAACATATAAGCATGAATCTCTAGCTAATTTCATAACATATCATAAGGAAGTCTATGAGCATACTAACTTAGGTTTTGAGCTTCATGAACCCTAAAAATTCATCATGGCCGAAACTTCATCAAGCAAGAAATAAACTTCTAAGCAACATCTAAGCATGAATCTCTAGCTAATTTCATAACATATCATAAAGAAATCCATGAGCATGTTAAATTAGGTTTCAAGCTTCATGAACCTTAAAACTTCATCATGACCGAACCTTATTAAAAGAAGGTCAATAAACATATTAATAAGAAGATCAAGCTTAAACAACATACAACATAAATCTTTAAACTAAATTCATATCATAACCTACTAAGATCCATGAGCATGGTTTCTTTTCTTTTCATTTTTTTTTATTTTCAAGAGTTCAAATCTTTCGAAAATATCGTAAGCGACTTGTACCACAGGTGAGGGAATATTTACTTCCTTATTTGATTTACTTAAGGAGAAATATCTTGCTTGTGGAGCCTTCCTAGAGAGGAGTCCTCCTTTGTTTTTGGATTTCGGCAAGGAGAGGTGAGGAGGGGCTCTTGGTCACGGTGAGGAGGAGGAGGGAGAAGGAAGAGGATAAAATGAGTTTTCTTCTTTAATTTCCCCTTTTATTCATCATGAGAGGAGGAAGGGAAAATGTACTTTTCCTTCTCCTTTCCTTTTACTTCTCCTTAATGAAAAGAGGAAGCAAGAATCCTCTTTTCTTTTGAGAGAGAGAAGGCAACTCTAACTTCTCCTTCTCAATGAAAAAAAAACTCTTTTCTTATTCTTAACTATATTGTCACTTCTCTCTTTAACAATAATTTCTCTTGGTCTCTTGGTTAACACATACATATATCTAGTAAGAGATCCAAGGTTCAAGCCTTGGTCATCTCTTTTTGGTTCTATTTTATTTTATTATTTTTGCAAATTTACACATAAGGCCTATTTTTATTCATGATAAAAAAAATATCTAAAATCTTGCTAAGTACTCTATGGGTGTTACCCGAAAGGAGGACCAGCTAGTAAACAGCCTAGTTATCCCAAATGTGCTACTTGTGGGAAATTTCACCCAGGAGTTTGTCGCAAGGGCACATGAAGATGCTTTGAATGTGGACAGGAAGGGCATATGGCTAAGCAGTGCCCAAACAAGACAATTCTTCCTCAACCACAGCCGATTCAGTACGGAGGCCAGCCAGCACAGCTACATCAGATGCAGGCCGTTCTAGATGGTCCACACATCAGCCAGGGTAGATTAGAGGCCCCTCTAGCTACGACCAATGCGAGGATCTACTCACTCACCAGAGAGGACGTAGCAAATGCCTCGACAGTTGTTACAGGTCAGATCTATATTTTACAGCAAAGTACAACTGTCTTGTTCGATACTGGGCCAACTCATTCTTATATATCTAGGGCATTTGCCGAGAAGTTACCGATACCCCCAGAGGTACTCAGTAGTCAGTTTTTGACGACATTATCTTCAGGAGAAATTATGGCATCCACGCACTGGCTCAGAGCAGTGCCAGTCATTATAGCAGACAGAGAACTCTTTTGTGATCTGATAGTGCTAAATATGACTGATTACGATGTTATTTTTGGGATGGACTGTTGGGTTTTTCGGGCCGCGAAAACCGCTTTTCGCGTCGCGGAAACCCCGAATCATCCTAGCCAACAGATCTCGTGCGAAGAAAAATTTGAAAACATATGAGTACGAGTTACAAAACTTCTAGATCTACATGATGAAGATCTTTACCCTTGTTGCGTGCCCTTTTGCGTATCCCGCTCGTCCTCGGTACGCCGGATCTCGAAGTTGTCAAGGTAGACAACTCTCTACACGTATCCACACGAACACACTAGGTGGAGGTGACCAAAAACCAAGGTGTGCTAGCACCTATGTGGTTCGGCCAAGGAAGGAGGAGTGGGAGAGCTTGAGAGGAAGAAGATGTAATAATCACACTTGAATGAAAAATGAATCCATTTCATTCAAAAATGTGGCCGGCCACTTCTCCATGTGTAACCCCAAATTAATTGCATTAATTGCAATTAATGTGAAGCCATTAAAGAAAATGGCTTTGTAACTTCCATGAGGTGGCACCCATGATGATGTGGAGTAACATCATTGGTCCACATCAATGCCAACTCACCAATGAGGTGGCATAAAGTCAAGTCAAACTTAACTTTTAATCTTCCTCTCAAGTCAAGTCAAACTTGACCAAATCTCTTCCATGGTTGATCTAATCTAACCATTTGATTCAAGCCAACTTAATATAATGAATCTAATTCATTAAATTAAGTTGATTTAATGAGTCATAATCTAAATTAGACTCATTGAATACATGAATCCACTTGAGTCCAACTCAAGTTAGCCCAATTAGATTTACTCTTTATCCAATTTGATTCATCAAATGAATCTAATCCTCTTGGTTCATCATATGAACCTAATCTCCATCTAATTGTCCTTAGTGTGTGACCCTATAGGTTCTTGTAACGTTGGCAATGTCCTAAACTCATTTAGGAGCATAAGTAATGAGCTGTATCTAGCAACACATCATTACTACCCAAGTTATAAGAAATGTCGAGATCCAACATCACCTTGTGACTACTAATTATGACTCCTCACAATATATGACAAGTGTCCTTCTATCCTAGACATCTAGATTGATCAATGTGAGGCATAGACCGTGTCATCCTCTGACCAATCTAAATCTTGAACTCCAAGTAGACTCACTAAATCAAATGAGCTCAATATCCTATATTGACTCATTTGGGCATGGTCATGCACTTCGTGGTCTCACTCTATCAAGAATACCGATGTCTCTCCCGTCATATAGGAGGGATAGATCCCATCCACATCACTCACATCCCTCTGCATAATTTTTTATATACCCAGTAATCGCCTTTATAGTCCACCCAGTTACGGGTGACGTTTGACGAAACCAAAGTACATAACTCCTTATGTAGGGATCTATGGTGACTTCAGGTCTAAGGACTAGTAGTCATACTAATAGCCACATGAGAAAGTATATGACACTCATATAACGATCCATGATACTTTCTCATGGCGGGTCATTCAATATACATTCTCTAATGTATACCCATGTGTCAACTTGATATCTCTATATCCATGACTTGTGAGATCAAGTCATCGAGTTGACCTACATGCTAGTCTTATTGCATTAACATTGTCCCTGAATGTTAATACTCGACTAGGAATGATTAAGAGTAGTATTCCCTATATCATCTCACTATCGGTTCAACTAACCGATTGCTATAGGTGAGAACCATCTACTCAAGGACATTATTATACTTAGTTTATTTGGCACTAATACAAGTAAGTATAATAACTAAAATCCAAATGCCTTTATTTATATAGAATATGATACAATAAGTCCAAAATACAATCATCAAATGATTGGCTCTAGGGCTCTAGCTAACAATCTCCCACTAGCACTAGTGCCAATCAGTGTAGGCTCTAAGCCCAAATGACCTAGTGTGACCATCATGCTTCTTCTGTGCCAAAGCCTTGGTCAAGGGATCTGCGATGTTAGCCTTTGTAGGTACTCTGCAAATCTTCACATCTCCTCTCTCGATGATCTCTCGAATGAGATGGAAGCGCCGTAGTATGTGTTTGGTCCGCTGGTGTGAGCGAGGTTCCTTCGCCTGTGCTATAGCTCCATTATTGTCACAATAGAGCTCAATGGGGTCAGCAATGCTAGGAACCACCCCAAGTTCAGTGATGAACTTACGGATCCAAACTGCCTCCTTTGTTGCCTCTGATGTAGCAATGTACTCGGCTTCTATTGTAAAATCAGCTACTGTATCTTGCTTCGAACTCTTCCAGCTGACAGCACCACCATTAATGCAAAATACAAACCTCGTCTGCGATCTTTAGTCATCCTGATCAGTCTGGAAGCTAGCATCACTGTAACCCTTTACAGCTAGCTCATCATTGCCTCCATATATCAAGAAATATTCTTTAGTCCTTCTTAAGTACTTAAGAATATTCTTGACCGCTATCTAGTGACTTTCACCTGGATCTGACTGGTATCTGCTCGTCATGCTCAAAGCGTACGAGACATCAGGTCGAGTACATAGCATGGCATACATGATCGATCCTATGGCTGAGGCATAAGGGATCTGATCCATGCGGTCTCTCTCCTCTCTAGAAGAGGGACCTTGAGCCTTCGAAAGACTCATGCCATGTGACATCGGCAGAAATCCCTTCTTGGAATTCTGCATGGCAAACCGAAGGAGTACCTTGTCAATGTATATACTCTGACTTTGGCCAAGCAATCTCTTAGATCTATCTCTATAGATCTGTATCCCTAGAATACGGGATGCCTCACCTAAGTCCTTCATTGAGAAGCAACTCCCTAGCCAGGTCTTGACAGACTGAAGTATAGGGATGTCCTTTCCAATGAGCAGTATGTCATCCACATACAATATGAGGAAGACAACTATGTCCCCTACAACCTTCTTGTAGACATAAGGTTCATCTTCGTTCTTGATGAAACCAAACTATTTGATTGCATCATCGAATCAAAGATTCCAGCTCCGAGAAGCTTGCTTTAGTCCATAAATGGACCTATGCAGCTTGCATACTCTGCTAGTATGCTGTGGATCTACAAGACCCTCAGGTTGTGTCATGTACCCATCCTCGAGTAGGTTTCCATTCAGAAACACAGTTTTGACATCCATTTGCCATATCTCATAGTCATGGTAGGCTGCAATAGCAAGCATGATCCGAATGGACTTAAACATCGCTACTGGAGAAAAGGTTTCATCATAGTCAATACCATGAATCTGCTTGAAACCTTTAGCTACCAAGCGACCCTTATAGATAAGTTCATCCATGTCAGTCTTTCTCTTAAAGACCCACTTGCACCCAATGGGTTTTACCCCTTCAGGTGGATCAACCAAAGTCCATACTTGGTTGGTGTACATGGATTCCATTTCGGATCTCATGGCCTCTAGCCATTTCTCAGAATCTGGTCTCATCACAGCTTCCTGATAGGTGGTAGGCTCATCCTCTATGAGCACAATGTCATCATGGTCAGACAAGAGAAATGAGTATCTCTCCGCCTGACGACGTACCCTATCAGACCTGCGAAGAGGTATGTCTACTTGAACTGGTTGTTGTTCCTCAACTCCTTGTGGAACAACATCATCCACAACACTTTGTGGTTCCAGTTCAATTTCCATCGAGGCATCAGTGCTATTGTTTGCATCTTGAACTTCTTCAAGATCGAACATGCTCCCACTAGTCTTTCTAGAAACAAAGTCCCTTTCTAGAAAGACCCCAGTCTTTGCCACAACTACCTTGTGCTGACTGGGAATGTAGAAGTAATATCCCTTAGTTTCCTTGGGATATCCAATAAAATAGCACTTGTCGGATTTGGGTCCTAACTTGTATGAGACTTAACGTCGAACGAAAGCCTCACAACCCCAAATCCTCATGAAAGACACCTGGGCATCTCTCCCAGTCCATATCCTATATGGTGTCTTTATCACGGCCTTGGATGGAACTCGGTTGAGAATGAAAACTGCCGTGTCTAGAGCATATCCCCATAGATATGTCGGATGATCTGTGTGACTCATCATAGATCGTACCATATCTAATAAGGTACGATTCCTCCGTTCGGATACACCATTCCAATGTGGTGTTCCAGGAGGAGTGAGTTGGGATAGAATCCCACACTCAGCTAGATAGTCACGGAATTCATGGCTAAGGTATTCTCCACCTCGATCGGATCGAAGTATCTTAATACTCTTGCCAAGCTGGTTCTGTACTTCATTCTTGAATTCTTTGAACTTTTTAAAGGATTCAGACTTATGTGTCATCAAGTACACATAACCATATCTACTGAAGTCATCAGTAAATGTGATGAAGTACCTATAACTGCCTCTAGCAGCGACATTAAAAGGGCCACATACATCACTATGTATGAGTCCTAACAAATCAGTCGCTCTTTCGCTGTACCCACTAAAGGGAGTCTTGGTTATCTTGCCTCGTAGGCATGACTCGCATATCTCATATGATTCAAAATCAAATGAGTCCAGCAAACCATCCTTATGGAGTTGGCATAAGCGCTTGTCATTTATATGACCTAAGCGACAGTGCCAGAGATAGGTTTGGTTCAGGTCATTTGACTTGAACCTCTTGGTATTTATGTTATAGATAGGGCTCTCAAGGTCTAGAATATAGAGTTTGTTTAACAGAGGTGCACTACAATAGAACATATCGTTTAAATAAACGGAACAACATTTGTTCTTTATAGTAAACGAGAAACCTTTCTTATCTAAACAAGAAACTGAAATAATGTTCTTAGTTAATGCAGGCACATAACAACAATCGTCTAACTCTAGTACAAGCCCAGAGGGCAGAGATAAAAAGTAAGTCCCTACAGCAACAGCAGAAACCCGTGCTCTATTGCCTACTCGTAGGTCCACCTCGCCCTTTGTCAATGCCCTGCTATTTCTCAGCGCCTGCACATCAGTACAAATGTGAGAAGCACATCCAGTATCTAATACCCATGATGTAGAAATAGATAGATTGACTTCTATGACATATATACCTGAAGTGGAAGTCTAACTTCGCTTCTTCTTAAGATCCTCCAAGTATACCTTGCAGTTCCTCTTCCAAGGTCTTGGCCCGACCGCAGGAAGTGTAGCATCCGGCGACCCTCCTTTCGGCTTCAAGGTTTTTGCCTTTACCCTTGGCTTGGGACTTTCCTTGCCTTTGGCTTGCCTTGCCCTTATGTTTCGAACCATCGAACGTGTTGGGCTTAGCTTCTTAGGTTTAGCTCAGCAGCTTCTAACATGCCGAAAGCAGGCAATGGGCTTGTCAATCTCGTTCATATTGTAGTTTAGAACGAATTGACTGTAGCTATCCGGTAAGGATTGCAAGATCAGGTCAGTGGCCAGCTCTTGGCCAAGAGGGAACCCCAACCTTTGTAGGTTCTCTATGTACCCAATCATTTTGAGTACATATGGGCCTACTGGAGCCCCGTCTGACATCTTGCACTGAAACAGTGCCCTTGAGATCTCAAATCTCTCATGCCTTGCTTGACCTTGATACAGTTGACGAAGATGTTCAACCATATCGTAAGCACCCATCAACTCATGTTGCTTCTGAAGCTCAGAGTTCATGGTCGCGAGCATAAGACAGGACACATCTAATGCGTCATCTTGATGCTTCTTGTAAGCATCACGGTCTGCTCGCGTGGCAGTGGCAGGAGGAGCCTCCGGAATGGGCTGCTCCAGAATGTACAGTTTACGTTCCTGAGTGAGAACTATTCTCAGATTCCTATACTAGTCCAGGAAATTTGCTCCGTTGAGCTTGTCCTTCTTAAGGACAGAACGCAGAGACAAGATGTTCGTGTTCGACGTCATGGCAATTCTACAACAGAAATAAATGCAGAAATAAGTATCATATTCTTAATCATTTAATTAGGCCTTTAACTAAATGATGCTCCCACTGAATTCTATAATTCGTGTGGGACAAGATCCATATCATACTAACACTTGAGTTAGCTTTGGCTAATACGCCCAAGACTTAGTATGATCGGTAGGTAACGATTACCAATTACATCTCTATGCAACTCTTGTTTATAGGATGAAATCCGTATTTATATTAAAACTCGAGTTAGCTTTGGCTAATACGCCCGAGAATTAATATAAACGTGATTTTGTCCTACCTTTCCAACCATTGGAAGAATGCCTATAGTTGTACTCGATCCAACCGAGTAAACTAGGAATACTCAATCTAATTGAGTTTGTACTCGCCCATGCGTTGATAGGCGGGACCAAGATTGTCCCTCCGTACCCTACCAAGATAGTATGTGTTGCTCTGCTTTGGCAGATTCAACAACATCATGCGATCGAGGTAGTGGTAGGTATCACGGCATGGTAGGCATTTTGAGTTGTCGTGATTTAGATCTAATCTAAATGATGTTGTATCATATACACGAAATAGATCTAATCTAATCGATAGAGTGCATCTTGTACACGATGTAGATCTAATCTAATCGTAAGGGTGTATCTTGTGCACGATTTAGATCTAATCTTAATCGCTAGGCACTAATTAATTACTTAATTAACTAGCATGCATCACATACACACAAAACAATTAATTAAATAATTAATCAAATAATTTTTTGATTATGTCATGGCCCTAATACGATCTTCTCAAGCCAATGAGAAGATCGGATGGTCAACCTAAGGTCAACAGCTTCTCAAGCTCCTTCCTTTGACCACCTCGTGTTGCTCGCGCCCTCCTCGTAACTCCGTCTCGAGTGGACCTTCCACAGCTCCAATTTTGTACATTACAATTTTGAAACTCGAGTTACATTCGAGTCTAAATCTAATTTACAACCAGAATATATGAGAAAGGCACGACGCGCAGGTCGCGAAAATAAAATAAAATAAAAAATAAAAAATACAAGCACGCACATCACATAACGGCATGCAGGCCGTATTATGAATTACAACACATATTGTCAAATCAAATTGGGTCTTTGGGGCATGAATATCACAAAATTAATATATAATTCAAAATTATATATTTCTGTAATTTTTCATAATTTTACAGATTTTATGAGTAAATTTTTCCCGGCGGTCCCGATTAGCGATTTCGGGCGCAATCGCGGAGCAAATCCCCTTGCGGGGTTAGGGGCAGTACCCCTACCCGTGATCTAACCATCGCGAGTTGCTCCTAAGCGATCCAACAGCACCTTATCCCGCTGTCCCAAAAAGATTTGGGTCGAAACGATGCCGTTTCAGAAAAAACTTCTCGGTAGTCGAAGCCTACAAGTGTATAAACACTTGTGCTTCGCTTCTACGAGAAATATTACTCTTAAAACTATAAAAACCATAAATTTACAGAAATGTACAGAAGCTTTAATTATTCATAAAAATCAAATTAAACTCGTACAAGCTTCGCATGTGGCTCTGATACCACTGTTGGGTTTTTCGGGCCGTGAAAATCGCTTTTTGCGTCGCGGAAACCCCGAATCACCCTAGCCAACAGATCTCGTGTGAAGAAAAATTCGAAAACATACGAGTACGAGTTACAAAACTTCTAGATCTACATGATGAAGATCTTTACCCTTGTTGCGTGCCCTTTTGCGTATCCCACTCGTCCTCGGTACGCCGGATCTCGAAGTTGTCAATGTAGACAACTCTCTACACGTATCCACACGAACACACTAGGTGGAGGTGACCAAAAACCAAGGTGTGCTAGCACCTATGTGGTTCGGCCAAGGAAGGAGGAGAGGGAGAGCTTGAGAGGAAGAAGATGTAATAATCACACTTGAATGAAAAATGAATCCATTTCATTCAAAAATGTGGCCGGCCACTTCTCCATGTGTAACCCCAAATTAATTGCATTAATTGCAATTAATGTGAAGCCATTAAAGAGAATGGCTTTGTAACTTCCATGAGGTGGCACCCATGATGATGTGGAGTAACATCATTGGTCCACATCAATGCCAACTCACCAATGAGGTGGCATAAAGTCAAGTCAAACTTGACTTTTAATCTTCCTCTCAAGTCAAGTCAAACTTGACCAAATCTCTTCCATGGTTGATCTAATCTAACCATTTGATTCAAGCCAACTTAATATAATGAATCTAATTCATTAAATTAAGTTGATTTAATGAGTCATAATCTAAATTAGACTCATTAAATACATGAATCCACTTGAGTCCAACTCAAGTTAGCCCAATTAGGATTACTCTTAATCCAATTTGATTCATCAAATGAATCTAATCCTCTTGGTTCATCATATGAACCTAATCTCCATCTAATTGTCCTTAGTGTGTGACCCTATAGGTTCTTGTAACGTTGGCAATGCCCTAAACCCATTTAGGAGCATAAGTAATGAGCGGTATCTAGCAACACATCATTACTACCCAAGTTACAAGAAATGTCGAGATCCAACATCACCTTGTGACTACTAATTGTGACTCCTCACAATATATGACAAGTGTCATTCTATCCTAGATATCTAGATTGATCAATGTGAGTCATAGACCGTGTCATCCTCTGACCAATCTAAATCTTGAACTCCAAATAGACTCACTAAATCAAATGAGCTCAATATCCTATATTGACTCATTTGGGCATGGCCATGCACTCCGTGGTCTCACTCTATCAAGAATACCGATGTCTCTCCTGTCATATAGGAGGGATAGATCCCATCTACATCACTCACATCCCTCTGCATAATTTGTTATATACCCGGTAATCGCCTTTATAGTCCACCCAGTTACGGGTGACGTTTGACGAAACCAAAGTACATAACTCCTTATGTAGGGATCTATGGTGACTTCAGGTCTAAGGACTAGTATTCATACTAATAGCCACATAAGAAAGTATATGACACTCATATAACGATCCATGATACTCTCATGGCGGGTCATTCAGTATACATTCTCTAATGTATACCTATGTGTCAACTTGATATCTCTATATCCATGACTTGTGAGATCAAGTCTTCAAGTTGACCTACATGCTAGTCTTATTGCATTAACATTGTCCCTGAATGTTAATCCTCGACTAGGAATGATTAAGAGTAGTGTTCCCTATATCATCTCACTATCGGTTCAACTAACCGATTGATATAGGTGATAACCATCTACTCAAGGACATTATTATACTTAGTTTATTTGGCACCAATACAAGTAAGTATAACAACCAAAATCCAAATGCTTTTATTTATATAGAATATGATACAATAAGTCCAAAATACAATCATCAAATGATTGGCTCTAGGGCTCTAGCTAACATGGACTTCCTGATCAGATACGGTGCCTCTATAGAGTGCCGTAAACAGAAAGTCGTATTTCAACCCGAAGCAGAAGTGCAGTTTGAGTACATTGGAGAACCGAAGAGAAAGGCCAAGAAGTTTCTCTCAGCTCTAAAAGCACAGAAGTTAATGGATACAGGATGTACGGGATTTTTAGCGCATGTAGTCAATGTCAGTCAAGACAAGGACCAACAGCTAGCAGAGGTCCGAGTCATATGTGACTACCCAGCAGTCTTCCCTGAAGAGTTACCAGGCCTAGCACCAGACAGGGAGATTGAATTTGAGATAGAACTCATTCCCGGTACGAATCCTATCTCCAAAGCACCTTACCGCATGGCTCCAGCAGAACTGAAGGAACTTCATGAGAAACTACAGGAGCTGCTTGACAAGGGCTTCATACGTCCTAGTCACTCACCATGGAGAGCGCCTGTATTGTTCATGAAGAAGAAGGACGGGAGCATGCGCTTGTGTATAGACTACCGGGCACTGAACCAAGTTACCATCAAGAACAGGTATCCTCTTCCCAGAATAGATGACCTGTTCGACCAGCTAAAGGGAGCAGCAGTGTTCTCTAAAATAGACCTCAGATCAGGTTATCATCAGGTGAAAGTTATAGAAGGGGATATACCCAAGATAGCATTCAGGACTAGATACGGACATTATGAGTTCGTAGTCATGCCCTTTGGCGTGACAAATGCTCCAGCTACTTTCATGGACCTCATGAACAGAGTATTCAGGGACTATCTAGATAGATTTGTTATTGTGTTTATCGATGACATTCTTATCTATTTAGGAACTCAGGAAGAATACGCAGAGCACCTGAAAATAGTATTGCAGACTCTTCAACAGAACCAGTTGTATGCCAAATTCACAAAATGTGAATTTTGGTTAGATCAGGTATCCTTCCTGGGTCACATCATCTCAAAGGATGGTATCATGGTAGACCCTAGTAAAATAGAAGCTATGAGTAACTGGAAAAGACCCAAGAACGCCACTGAGATCAGAAGCTTTTTGGGACTAGCAGGTTATTACAAAAAGTTTGTAGAGGATTTCTCCAGGATAGCCTCCCCACTGACAGCTCTCACCAGGAAGAATAGAAAATTTCAGTGGACAGAGGACTACGAGAACAGCTTCAGTGAGCTAAAGAGGAGATTGACCAGTGCTCCCAATTTGGCTCTACCAGAAAACACAGACAGCTTTGATATTTATAGTGACGCCTCTAAATTGGGACTAGGAGCTGTACTGATGCAAAATGGCAAGGTGATCGCCTATGCCTCCAGACAACTCAAAGACTATGAGAGGAACTATCCTACTCATAATCTTGAGCTTGCAGCAGTCGTGTTCGCTCTCAAAATTTGGAGACATTACTTGTATGGAGCTCAGTGCAGAGTGTATACAGATCACCAGAGTCTGAAGTACTTCTTTACTCAGATGGATCTGAATATGCGACAGCGTAGATGGCTAGAGCTGGTCAAATACTACGACATAGACGTCCTCTACCACCCAGGAAAAGCCAATAAGGTGGCAGACGCACTTAACAGAAAGTCCGATGCTACCTTACTATCCCTAGCAGCCATGTCACCGCCCCTACAGAGAGAGATCACAGATTTTGGTCTCGAACTTGTAGTGGGACAACTCTCTACTTTGACATTAGCATCTAACCTGCCTGGTGACATTCAGATAGCTCAGGAGCAGGATCCTGAAATTCAGAAAATCAAGCAAGGGTTAGCAGAATCAGGAAGTAGAGAATTCAGAGTGTCCGATAATGGGGTATTGCACTTCGGTGACAAACTCTGTGTTCCAGATCAGGAGGAACTAAGGAGGAAGATTTTAGACGAGACTCACAGGACTCCTTATGCGATGCATCCAGGTTCCACCAAGATGTACCAAGATCTGAAGAAACATTTTTGGTGGCCCGGGATGAAAAGAAACATCGCTAGATATGTTAGCACCTGTCTGACCTGCCAGAGGGTCAAGGCAGAACATCAGAGACCAAGAGGAGTTCTGCAACCTATCCAGATCCCAGAATGGAAGTGGGAAGATATTTCTATGGATTTTATAGTGGGACTACCCAGAACCACGAATGGTTTTGATACCATCTGGGTAATAGTTGACAGGTTAACTAAATCAGCCCACTTCTTAGCTATCAGGATATCCTACTCCATGGAGCAGCTAGCTCAGTTGTATCTCAAGGAGATCGTCAGACTGCATGGAGTCCCACGAACCATTATATCAGATAGAGACAGTAGGTTCACCTCTCACTTCTGGGAGTGTGTACAGTCAGCATTGGGCACTAAGTTAAAATTCAGCACAGCTTTCCATCCTCAGACAGATGGTCAAACGGAGCGAGTGAATCAGATACTCGAAGATATGCTCCGAGCATGTGCCCTAGACTTCAAGGGAAGTTGGTGCAAATATCTGAGTTTAGCAGAATTTACATACAACAATAGCTATCAGGCCACCATCGGCATGGCACCCTACGAGGCTCTCTATGGGCGGAGGTGTAGATCTCCAATCACCGGTATGAGAGTGGTGAGCAGGGAACTAGAACTCGCATGCATCTAGTAGCGGACACCACATCGCTATTCAGCAGATCCTCTAGAGGATAGAGACAGCTCAGAGCTAGATACACGGCACAGACCCTTAGAGTTTTCAGTTGGGGATTCAGTGTTCCTCAGAGTAGCTCCCATGAAGGGAGTAATGCATTTTAGGAAGAAGGGCAAATTGAGTCCCAGATATGTGGAACCATACCTTATCATTAGAAGAGTTGGCAAGGTAGCATATGAGCTAGAGCTACCACAGGAGATGTCAGCCATCCATAATGTATTTCATGTCTCTATGCTGAAGAAGCATATCCCAGATGCCACCCAGGTGATTGAGCCCCATTCGGTACCAGTCCGCGAAAACCTCAGCTATGATAGTCGGCCTATTCAGATAATAGACCGAGCAGTTAAGAAATTACGGAACAAGGAGGTATCATTAGTAAAAGTCATTTGGCAAAATCACACAACAGAAGAGGCAACTTGGGAGACAGAAGCTAGTATGAGACAGAAGTACCCAGAATTATTCTAAGTTCAAGGACGAACTTTTTATAAGGTATGGGGGATTGTAACGCCCGAAAATTCTCAAAAGAATTTTAGAAATATTCTATGATTTTTCTGGAATTTTAGAATATTTTTATGGAATTTTTAGAGTAGCGGAAGTAGCAAAAATAAATAGAAGCGTCAAATAGCTTAAGCGGGAATCGAACCCGAGACCAATTGAGTCCTATGACTTATAGTGGACTCTAGTAACCAAGTGAACCCAGCAGGGCCATGCTGAAAGGAAAGGGAAACAATTTTATTTAAGTTAGAGTTGGGTGAATTAATTCCTTAATATAAATAGGGAATTAAGTGAGGAGTTTTAATTTTACCATGACTTACCTCTTCTCCTCACCCTTACACGCCGCCCCCTTCTCCTCTTCTTTCTCTCGGCGCACCAAGCCCCAAGGGCTAGGGTTCCGTCCCAAGGGTTCCCGGAGCACCTTCCGGCGACAACTTCGGTTACGAGGACGTTCCCCTCCGCGAGAAGAGCATGTAGACGCCGGAGGATCATCGAGGGAATCGTCTCCACCGGAAAACTAGCGACTAGAATCGTAAGAAATCTAGCGCAGGAGGTAAGAAACCCCTCACCTGCAGTATAAGTAGTTCTCATGTGATTGCCTGCTTCAGTTTATCAGTTTATGGATTTTCGGCACAAAGGATGCGAATTAGTGCATACCAAGTGTTCGATTAAATTATTAGCACGGTTAAAATGCAACTTAAGCATTTTAATAGCTTAGTAAATGCAATAGAAGCATTCATTCAGTATGTTTAGCTTTAGTACAGCTTATATGGGACTACAGTCCAATGGGTGGGCTCCCACAGTCGCCTCTAGGTTCAGACAACCTAGCTCTAGGTTCAGATAACCTTGAAATAGCAAGATAAGAGAATTTAGCTATAACCAGTATTTTATTTTAGCAGTGGCACTGTACCAGATTAGATATCCATTGGGTTGGGCTCCCATAGTCGTCCCTAGGTTCAGCTAACCTAGTAAACCCTACTAGATTCGGAATTTGCAACCCCGGGTTTAGTTAGGGATGTGCGTATAGCAAGTACAATTGTCGGGCCTATCAGCAGCATGATTATGTATTTTCATCTATCTATGATAAATAGTTTTTTCAAAACTCACAAATCAGTTGTGTATACAGTTTAAACTCAATTCTAGCTTAGTTTTAGTTTTAGCTCAGTTCATGATTCAGCTTAGTTTCCATTATTGATACATGTGATAGCTCTATGATTAGTTTTGGTTTCTATGTTGTATGATACCATGCCATGCTCTCACTTGTTCAGCATGTATTTCAAATAGCATGTTTTCAAATCATATATTGCATCGTATGCATGTTTTGTGAGGTAGATGGTTTCTTATTAAGCGAAAGCTTACAGATACTCTTTTCCTTATACTGCAGATTAAGGTAAAGGAAAGATGGACTAGCGGAGGCTGGAGGTTAATGTTAGCTAGAGCCCTAGAGCCAATCATTTGATGATTGTATTTTGGACTTGTTGTATCATATTCTATATAAATAAAGGCATTTGGATTTTGGTTATTATACTTACTTGTATTGGTGCCAAATAAACTAAGTATAATAATGTCCTTGAGTAGACGGTTCTCACCTATATCAATCAGTTAGTTGAACCGATAGTGAGATGATATAGGGAACACTACTCTTAATCATTCCTAGTCGAGTATTAACATTCAGGGACAATGTTAATGCAATAAGACTAGCATGTAGGTCAACTCGATGACTTGATCTCACAAGTCTTGGATATAGAGATATCAAGTTGACACATGGGTATACATTAGAGAATGTATACTGAATGACTCGCCATGAGAAAGTATCATGGATCGTTATATGAGTGTCATATACTTTCTCATGTGGCTATTAGTATGACTACTAGTCCTTAGACCAGAAGTCACCATAGATCCCTACATAAGGAGTTATGTACTTTGGTTTCGTCAAACGTCACCTGTAACTGGGTGGACTATAAAGGCGATTACTGGGTATATAACAAATTATGCTGAGGGATGTGAGTGATGTAGATGGGATCTATCCCTCCTATATGACGGGAGAGACATCGGTATTCTTGATAGAGTGAGACCACGAAGTGCATGGCCATGCCCAAATGAGTCAATATAGGATATTGAGATCATTTGATTTAGTGAGTGTACTTGGAGTTCAAGATTTAGATTGGTCAGAGGATGACACGGTCTATGCCTCACATTGACCAATCTAGATGTCTAGGATAGAAGGACACCTGTCATATATTGTGAGGAGTCACAATTGGTAGTTACAAGGTGATGTTGGATCTTAACATTCTTGTAACTTTGGTAGTAATGATGTGTTGCTAGATACCGCTCATTACTTATGCTCCTAAATGGGTTTAGGGCATTGCCAACATTACAATAACCTATAGGGTCACACACTAAGGATAATTAGATGGAGATTAGGTTCATATGATATACCAAGAGGATTAGATTCATTTGATGAATCAAATTGGATTAAGAGTAATCCTAATTGGGCTAACTTGAGTTGGACTCAAGTGGATTCATGTATTCAATGAGTCTAATTTAGATTATGACTCATTAAATCAATTTAATTTAATAAATTATATTCATTATATTAAGTTGGCTTGAATCAAATGGTTAGATTAGATCAACCATGGAAGAGATTTGGTCAAGTTTGACTTGACATGAGAGGAAGATTAAAAGTCAAGTTTGACTTGACTTTATGCCACCTCATTGGTGAGTTGGCATTGATGTGGACCAATGATGTTACTCCACATCATCATGGGTGTCACCTCATGGAAGTTACAAAGCCATTTTCTTTAATAGCTTCACATTAATTGCACTTAATGCAATTTTTGGGAGTTACACAATTTGAAGTGGCCGACCACTTTTGAATGAGATGAAAATTGATTTTCCTCATTTAAGTGCATTATTCCTTCTTCTTCCTCTTGGAGCTCTCTTCCTCTCCCTCTCCTCCTCAACTTGGCCGAACCACACATAGGTGCTAGCACACCTCTTTGTGTGTTTTTATCCACCTACGAGTCCGTGTGGATACTTCTAGAGGAGTATCTATCTTGATACTCTTGAGATCCGGCACCGTTTGGACGAGCGGTAATGCGAAGGGCTTCGCTTCAAAGGTATAACTCGTTTCATGTAGATCTAGGAGTAGATCTAAGTAGAAACTCATACTCGTAATTTTTGTTTTGAAATCTTTTCTTCGCACGAGATCCGTTGGCTAGGGTGATTCGGGGTTTCCGCGACGCGAAAAAGCGGTTTTCGCGGTCCGAAAAACCCAACAGTGGTATCAGAGCCACGTACGAAGCGAGTACGAGTTTAGATTCATATTTTTATGAAAAATATAGATCTATAAACTTTCTGTAAATTCATGTTTTTATAGTTTTTATGGGTAATTTTCTCGTAGAAACGAAGCACAAGTGTTTCGGTGCTTGTAGGCTTCCGCTACCGGGAAGATTTTTCCAAAGCGGCCAAGTTTCGCCCCAAAACTTTTTGGGACAGTGGGCTAAGGTGCTGTTAGATCGCAATGGAACCCTCGCGATGGTTAGATCGCAGGTAGGGGCGCTGCCCCTGGCCCCGCAAGGGGATTCGTTCCGCGATTGCGCCCGAAAACCGCTAAACGGAACCTCCGGGAAATTGTACTCGTAAAAATTGTAAAAATTATAAAAAAATTATAGAAAATTAAAGAAATATATAATTTTGAATTATATATTATTTTTGTGATAGTCATGGCCCCAAGACCCAATTTGATTGGATAATTCGTGTTGTAATTCATAATACGGCCTGCGTACCGTGATGTGATGTGTGTGTTGTATGTTTTTATTTTTCGCGACCTGTGCGTCGTGCCTTTCTCTTTTATTCTTGTTGTAAATTAGATTTAGACTCAAATGTAACTCGAGTTTCAAAATGTAATGTAAATTTTGAAGCGGTGGAAGGTCCACTCGAGACAGAGTTACGAGGAGGGCGCGAGCAACACGAGGTGGTCAAAGGAAGGAGCTTGAGAAGCTGTTGACCTTAGGTTGACCATCCGATCTTCTCATTGGCTTGAGAAGATCGTAGTAGGGCCATGACATAATCACAAAATTATTTGATTAATTATTTAATTAATTGTTTTGTGTGTATGTTGTAAAATACCGGAAAATGGTAGATAATAATAAGGGAATTTTCTGAAATTTTTGGATATTTTCTGGGAATATTTCGGAGCCCGGTTGATGTATTTTAAGGGGATCAATTATAGGTTTGGGAAAAAGGCCTGTTTGGAATACCCAAAAGTTGGAATTGATTGAGGAGTGTACTTAGGATTTGATTAAGCAATCCTAAGTATATAAAACCTATTATTATTACCGTGCCCTAACCTCTCCCTTCTCCTTCATTCCCGACCCCTCTCCTCTTCCTCATGCCCGATGCCTTTCTCCTCTCCCTCACGCGTCGCCTTCTCCCAATTTCCCATCGTCGCAGACACCCAACCCCATCGCCAGCCTTCATCTTCTTCCCCACACTTTCTCCGCGAGTTTCTCCATCACATCTACTGTCGCCGGTGCCGCCATGATTTCGCTGCGCCGTCTGGTGTTGGGGGCGACTCTGCCCTAGATTCGCCGACCACCCCTCTGCACCGGTCGCCACAGCCACAGCGGTCAGGCGCGGGCGGCTGTACGTGGCACCACCATCACACCGCCATTCTTCGGTTCCGACCATCGTTGGACTCTAGCACTGTGCAGCACTGTGCCCGAGTGCCGACACAGATCTGGTGTCTCTTTCTTCAAGCTGTGTCCACGACCATAGCCGGCTGCCGATAGAGTTCGCTCCTTCAATCGCCATGTACTATTGTCGAGTCTTGCCAACAGCAAAGAGGGAATCAACGTAAGGGGTTTAGGGCTACAAAGAGGTATGGTGTATTCACGGTATCGCTGTTCTTCTTTTTTTTGTCAAACTACCTTCATACGATGGTTATTCGGTCTTCACAATCGGGAGCATATCTAGAGCTGTAGCGATCGACATTAGCTGTATGTTTTTACTAGTAACTCAGCCCACCATCACCGACCATCATTCCGGCTGGGAGTTACTCTCCGATCGTGAGCCACCATCAACCACCACTGCATATGGTGAGTATTATATATGATAATCTATATATTGAACCAATTGGTTAATGGAATTGTATTTGGTGAATTAAATCCGGATTAGCTTCAGATAGCTTAGAAAATCGATGAGTAACAGTGGTAGTATTGTGATGAATTAAGTACCGTTGATTTATGTTGGATTAGATTTAATCCTTGGATTTATTAGATATGATCATATTGCTAATCGTTAGTTGATTAGCGAAAGGAAATGATTGTGTTGATTGAGGATTATTGATTAAGGAGATTAATTCAAGTTAATTATTAATTAGGATTAATTAATGATGGATCGATTAGGGTTTTTCCTAATTAAGTTGGGTTGGATTTAGCTAGTTGTTGTTTATAAAATTGGCTAAATTGTATATCATGTTATCTGCAGGACTTTGATTCGAGACGGTGTCTCGACGAGGGATCTATTTTGGATTGGACCTTTCTATTGGAGGCGGGTACTTTTGACTTATGTCATTTGATATACATAGTAGTGAATTTAACAAGTTGCATTAATTATGTCCTTTATTTGTTTCGGTTAGTCACTACCCAATATCTGATACATGATTGATTGATTGCTTGATTTGCATCCCATGTATACTTTATTTGTTTATACATGCTTATAGGGGGTAGTGATATACCATGCTTCACCATGTTCAGGACCTAGGTTTTATACCTTCTGTGCACCATTGATTTGATTTGATTCGTTGACCTATGATGCACTTTTATATATATATGGACTAGGTCAGGATATTCTGTGGATAGTGCCATGCACCATTTGCATGATTGCATGCTGTGCGATAGTCTGCTCCATTATTGTTGAGCACATCGCCAGTTACATGGATCTGCACACACCACCACTCATGGGTTAGTGGTCGATTCAGGCAGAGTGTGTTGCAGCAGGCACTCTGTTAGGCACCGTTGGTCCACTCATGGGTAGTGTGACACAACGTGTTATCCGGCAGGGGTTCTTCCCCGTCATTGTGTACCGGGAGATGAGAGCATTGCGCTCCCCCATTTATGATTTGGGGTAGGAGGATAGGTGTACTCCGACAGCATCCCGTCCACTCGGTCACTCATCAGGAGTAGTGATGACAGAGTGCACGGTTGTCACAACCCTACCCACTCGGCCTCACTTTTGTGTGAGATGGTTGACTGGCGTCAGGGGTGACCAGGACGCATCATTGGCATCATATGCATGATGCATTTATTGCTTGTGTTTGTGCTTGCTGCATTTATATGCTGCATATTGTTTGGATACATATGTTTGACATGCATACAGGATTTCTATACCATTTGGACTGTTTGTCCTTTGACCCAGGTTCTGGTTAGTACAGACTTTCTCCTGTTTTACTTCTGTTGCATTTTATCTTTCTTATATCAGGAGACTGTACGCATGATTAGTGCTAGGTGTTAATTCATTACTTTGTATATCAGTTGTACCTGCTGAGTGTTGGACTCACCCCGCCTCCATTGTTGTTATTTTTCAGGTTGATACTGTCAGGAGAGAGTTCCAGTCGTTAGTCCCTTCCAGACCCCAAGCTGTATTTTTCTTTTGGTTTCTTATTTAGACTGTGTTGGACTTATTCTATTTGAGGATTTGGATATGGTATAGACATTGTATGGATTTTATGATGTCGATGGATTTTTGGTATGATTTGGATTTATCCTACTACATGCCTGCCTAGTCGGCAGAAGATGTGAGTTCATCGGATTTGAGTTTTACGAGTGTAGTTGAGTAGGGTTGTTTTCGAGTCTTGGTATATTGATGTAGTTGTTAATTATTAAACTGCGTGGTTGTGTCAGCCAGAGGCTGAATATGATATTACTGCGTGGTGAATGTTTATTTATTTACATGTTATTATTCCAGCCGCATGTGGCTGAGGTATTGAGGATGTAGAAAAGTTTCAGATTGTCCGCCGTACAGGGGAGATGCTGCCGAAATTTTCTCGGATAGGGACTCCTCTGGGGCGTGACAATTTAGTGGTATCAGAGCCAGGTTATACGATCTTTTGTTTTCGTATGTTGGATGTTTGGGATAACCTAATACCAATTTAGTTACTTGGTATCAGAGTGCCAAGTTTGGCGATACTTGTTGGATTTTTGTATTTTGGATTTTCGAGATTTATCTGATACCAATTTATTGGTATCAGAGCAGGTTATGGATACCTGCTTTTGGTGTTCTGGATTTTTGGATGTCTATTTTGGTTTGTACGGATTTCCGTTATGGTTATGTTTCGGACTTCCGTTTCGGATTTATATGGATTTCCGGTGATTTTCTCGTTCGAAATTTTGAGGTCAGAAGTTTAGGACTGGACAATGATGGAACATCTCCAGACGGCAAATAGGTATGATGTTTATTTTATGATAGTTAGGACATCTATTAGCACTTTATCTTTATTACCTGTCTGGTTGTTGTAGCCATATTACATGTGATGGGTTAGCCACTGATCGTGGTCGACCCTAACAGAGATCAAGGATTATAGTCTCTGGTGATTTTTCATATCATATCATCAGTAGTTTTAGCTTCTGTTACTACTATTAGGAGATGGAGGCACATACCAGCCTCTGCTATTGTTAGCTGGCTAATGGATGATACCTATATATTCTTGTTGACTTAGCCAGTAGAGTTTTTATACTCATATCTTTTGGATATTAGGGTATCTGATACGATGAAAATTGGTCATTTGGGGAGTTATCATGTTTGATCATTGTTGAGAATGATTTGAGGTTGAGGAATATTGTGAGATCAGATATTGTGATATGTTGATTTCTAATGATTTATGAGAGTAAATGTTATGTGGTTGTCTGATGATCTATTACTAGATATTTGTTTGGATGATCTATTAGTGGATAATTAATGTGATGATCTATTATTTGGGTTGTCGTTGATGGTAACATAGTGAGTGTCATGTATGATATTCATAGGTTTGATGATTATAGTTGGTGATCAGATTATAATCGGGTGCTAGAGAGTTTACGGTTGAGTGTACTTATGGATTTTAATAAAATCTGGTTAGTTGTGATTAGTTTAACAGGATGATAAAGTTGATATTTGCTATCTCTGATATTGGACTATGTGGATAAATAATGATTTGATGTTTTGAATGCTAACTTGCTCTTATGGGGAGTAGAGACTGATTCATCTGATATTATGTGGGCTGATATTTTTGAGGATAAAAATGAAAGTGTCTTGATGTTCTTGAATTCTGACTTTATCTTTTGGGTCGTACACATTTATACATATGATTATTATGAGTTTCTAGTTGATTATACCCGAGTGGTTAGACATACATATCTGATTGTTTATTGGAGGTATTTGTCAATTAAAAACTATGTTGTGATATGTGCAGATGTGTTCGGTGAAATATTTGAGGTATCTTGTTTATTATATTTGATTTGTGGATGCACTTGTGTCTATTAGGATTTGTTGGAAGTAATACGTTGATTATATTCTTGACATAGGTGTATATATGCCATGTGAGGTTGTTTGAGGTATATTGTCGATTATATCTATGTTGATATATGCACACGGGTTCGATGTGCATTGTTGGAGGTATCACGATGAATTTACCTATGTTGTGAGTATGTGTTTGGTGTGTACAAATTGGAGGATTATGTCGATCATACATATGTTGTGTGAGCAAGTGTGCCAGGTGTATTGTTGGTAGCACCATGATGATTCTACTTATGTTGAATGCAGGATGTGGAGTGTCTGCATTATGTCATTTGTTGGATTACCCTGTCAACCCATTTTCTTATCAGTGGGTGACTCCCTACGATGTTGATAGATTTGACGATGAGTTTGATTTGATTGCTGGATTGTTATACCTTTGGCTGCCCATAGTGATAAGTGGTGGAGTGATCTCGTGCAGCCTCTAGTTGGATAGTTAGGTGCCTTGGACACTTATGGATCGTTTGTGGTGGAGCGGAGCTCCCACATATTATTGTTGGTTTGTGGTAGAGCGTTGCTCCCACACATGTTATGTATTGTTTGTAGTGGAATGTTGCTCCCACCTATTGTGGATTTCTTGTAGCGGAGTATTGCCCCCATATATATATTGTAGATACATATTATGGATTTAGTTGTGGTGGAGCGTTGCTCCCACATATTGAGGATTTCTTGTGGTAGAGCGTTGCTCCCACATATATGGTATTTTGTGTGATGGAGTGTTGCTCTCACACTGGTGGATCTATTCTTTGGTGATTTGTATTGTTAGTGATTATATTTCAGACTTGTTGTCAGGGATCTTATGGTTAGAAATGTCTGTGATACGGACATTATGTGTCATAGTTTTACCATTAGGGTTTGGGAAGCCTTGGATGTTTTCAGAGACTTGATGATTTTGGTATTCCCAGGATGTTTGGATCGGTTTCTATTGTCTTTGTTGACGATGTTGTGATCTATTTAGGATCCGTGGTGAGTCACGCACACTATTTTGCATAGTTCCAGAGATGTTTCGGTGGAAACGTCTAGATGTGAAGATCAGTAGTGTGTATTTTTGGTTGTCTTCTGTGAGATGTTTGAGACACACGGTCACCAGTAGGAGTATACTGTGGTTCCACAGGAGATCGAGGTTGTTACCGTTGGGAGTAGACGGAGTCTATAGAAGAGGCTTGCAACTTCCTTTGTTTGGATTGATATTTCCGGAGATACATTGAGTGTTTCTCACGGATTGTTATGCTACTTACACGCCTGACCATGAAAGGCGTGAAGTTTATTTGGACTGAGGATTGCAAGACCAGCTTCTAGGAGCTGAAACAGAGACTAGTGTCGGCTTCGATTTTTGGTTTTTACCTTCTGGAGAGAACGGATTTGTCCTCTACACCGACGCGTCTCTACAGGGTATGGGTGCTGTTCTAATGCAGCACGGTAGAGTATTCTCATATGCTTCTCGATAGTTGAAGGAGCATGAGAAGAAATACCCAGTTTATGATCTGGAGTTGGCCGCTATTAATTTTTGCCCTGAAGATTTGGCGGCATTACCTGTATGATATTACATTGAGATTCTCACTGACCATCAGAGTCTCAAATATCTATTCACTCAGAAGGAAATTAATCTTCGATAGAGGAGATGGATGGAGATCCTGAAGGATTATGATTGTACCATTAGCTATCACCCGGGGAGAGCTAATGTGGTTGCCGATACGCTTAACAGGAAGTCCGGAGGGACTTTAGCTTGCTACCAAGTTGTGGTCACAGACTTGATTTAAGGTTTTTCCGATTTGGGCCTTGAGGGGTAAGGACAGACAGAGCAGGGTACTCTGGTTACCATGGTTGCTCAGTCGTTGATCAGGACGAGGATACGAGAGCCATAGGCTGCTGATCAGTATTTGTAGTTTATTTACAGCCAGATAGCTTCCGGGCAGTAGACCGAGTTCACACGAGATGAGGAGGGTGTTATACACTTCCGAGGCAGATTATGCGTACCTCAGTCTCATCCGGTCTTACAGGAACTACTTCAGGAGGCTCATCACTCTTGATTTGCGATCCACTCTGGCGGTACCCGTATGTACCGAGATTTGAGACATTTTTATTGGTAGAACGGCATGAAGAAAGACATCGCGGAAGTCGTAGCTAGATGTCTTGTCTGTCGGCAGGTGAAGCCTGAGCATTAGCGATCTGTCGAATTTCTACATAGGATTCCTATTCCTAGGTGGAAATGAGAACATATTACCCTGCACTTTATGGTGGGTTTGTCTAGGACACGACGAGGCCATGACGCGATTTGGGTAATCGTTGATCGATTAACCAAATACGCGCACTCGTTAGCGATCCGAAAGACTGATTTCCTGGATCGATTGGTAGATCTGTTTTGCCGGGAGATCATCAGATCACGTGGTGTTCCGTTGACTATTATTTCGGATAGAGACCCCGGTTCACATCTCATTTTTTTTTTTGACAGAGTCTGCAGCAGGCCTTTGGCACACAGCTCTGTTTCAGTACAATTTTCCATCCGCAGACAGATGGACAGTAGAGCAGACCATTCAGACTCTAGAGGACTTGTTGAGGTCTTGTGTATTAGATTTTAGGGGCAGTTAGGAGGACCATTTTCCATTGGTAGAGTTCGTCTACAACAACGGTTTGCATTCGGCTATCCAAATGCCACCGTTGAAGCGTTGTATGGTAGGCCTTGTCGGACACCCACCCTCTGGATGAGGATGGGGAGGCCCAGTTGTTGGGACCTCATAGAGCTCAGCATGAGGCAGAGTTGGTCCGTACTATTAGACGGAGAGTGTCAGAGGCACAGGACTGCCAGAAGAGTTATGCTGACCGGAGTCGGAGACTCTTAGAGTTCTCCATTTGCGACCATGTATTTCTGCGAGTTTCACCCACGAAAGGGGTGGAGAGATTGGCTTCAGAGGTAAGCCAGCTCCGCGATACATTGGACCTTTCCAGATCTTCGAAAGGATTGAAGTGGTAGCTTACTGGCTAGCACTACCACCGTCCTTGGTAGGCGTGTACGATGTGTTCTACGTGTCTATGTTGAGGAGATACCTATCCGACACGACGCATGTGCTGAAAGATATTTCAGTTCCTATTCAGCCTGACGTCACTTGTGAGGAGATTCCGGTACGGATTCTAGACCGGAAAGAGCGTCAGTTGTGGAACAATACTATCCGGCTGGTTAAAGTCGGATGGCAGTATCATTCGGACGAGGAGGCTACCAGGGAGCTCAAGGATACGATCCGAGCTCAATATCCCTTTTTTTTTTCTTGAGGTATGTGATTTAATTTACCATTCAACATTTGTACTCTTACCCGTTAGTATTTGCTGATGGTAGATGACGAAATTTGGGGACCAAATTTTTATTAGTGGGGGAGAATGTAAAATACCGGAAAATGGTAGATAATAATAAGGGAATTTTCTGAAATTTTTGGATATTTTCTGGGAATTTTTCGGAGCCCGGTTGATGTATTTTAAGGGGATCAATTATAGGTTTGGGAAAAAGGCCTGTTTGGAATACCCAAAAGTTGGAATTGATTGAGGAGTATACTTAGGATTTGATTAAGCAATCCTAAGTATATAAAACCTATTATTATTACCGTGCCCTAACCTCTCCCTTCTCCTTCATTCCCGACCCCTCTCCTCTTCCTCATGCCCGATGCCTTTCTCCTCTCCCTCACGCGTCGCCTTCTCCCAATTTCCCATCGTCGCAGACACCCAACCCCATCGCCAGCCTTCATCTTCTTCCCCACACTTTCTCCGCGAGTTTCTCCATCACATCTACTGTCGCCGGTGCCGCCATGATTTCGCTGCGCCGTCTGGTGTTGGGGGCGACTCTGCCCTAGATTCGCCGACCGCCCCTCTTTGCTGTGCTCGTGCTCATTTCAGAGAGCCAATCGGTATCGCCTTTCCTCTGCACCGGTCGCCACAGCCACAGCGGTTAGGCGCGGGCGGCTGTACGTGGCACCACCATCACACCGCCATTCTTCGGTTCCGACCATCGTCGGACTCTAGCACTGTGCAGCACTGTGCCCGAGTCCCGACACAGATCTGGTGTCTCTTTCTTCAAGCTGTGTCCACGACCATAGCCGGCTGCCGATAGAGTTCGCTCCTTCAATCGCCATGTACTATTGTCGAGTCTTGCCAACAGCGAAGAGGGAATCAACGTAAGGGGTTTAGGGCTACAAAGAGGTATGGTGTATTCACGGTATCGCTGTTCTTCTTTTTTTTGTCAAACTACCTTCATACGATGGTTATTCGGTCTTCACAATCGGGAGCATATCTAGAGCTGTAGCGATCGACATTAGTTGTATGTTTTTACTAGTAACTCAGCCCACCATCACCGACCATCATTCCGGCTGGGAGTTACTCTCCGATCGTGAGCCACCATCAACCACCACTGCATATGGTGAGTATTATATATGATAATCTATATATTGAACCAATTGGTTAAAGGAATTGTATTTGGTGAATTAAATCCGGATTAGCTTCAGATAGCTTAGTAAATCCATGAGTAACAGTGGTAGTATTGTGATGAATTAAGTACCGTTGATTTATGTTGGATTAGATTTAATCCTTGGATTTATTAGATATGATCATATTGCTAATCGTTAGTTGATTAGCGAAAGGAAATGATTGTGTTGATTGAGGATTATTGATTAAGGAGATTAATTCAAGTTAATTATTAATTAGGATTAATTAATGATGGATCGATTAGGGTTTTTCCTAATTAAGTTGGGTTGGATTTAGCTAGTTGTTGTTTATAAAATTGGCTAAATTGTATATCATGTTATCTGCAGGACTTTGATTCGAGACGGTGTCTCGACGAGGGATCTATTTTGTATTGGACCTTTCTATTGGAGGCGGGTACTTTTGACTTATGTCATTTTATATACATAGTAGTGAATTTAACAAGTTGCATTAATTATGTCTTTTATTTGTTTCGGTTAGTCACTACCCAATATCTGATACATGATTGATTGATTGCTTGATTTGCATCCCATGTATACTTTATTTGTTTATACATGCTTATAGGGGGTAGTGATATACCATGCTTCACCATGTTCAGGACCTAGGTTTTATGCCTTCTGTGCACCATTGATTTGATTTGATTCGTTGACCTATGATGCACTTTTATATATATATGGACTAGGTCAGGATATTCTGTGGATAGTGCCATGCACCATTTGCATGATTGCATGCTGTGCGATAGTCCGCTCCATTATTGTTGAGCACATCGCCAGTTACATGGATCTACACTCACCACCACTCATGGGTTAGTGGTCGATTCAGGCAGAGTGTGTTGCAGCAGGGACTCTGTTAGGTACCGTTGGTCCACTCATGGGTAGTGTGACACAACGTGTTATCCGGTAGGGGTTCCTCCCCGTCATTGTGTACCGGGAGATGAGTGCATTGCGCTCCCCCATTTATGATTTGGGGTAGGAGGATAGGTGTACTCCGACAGCATCCCGTCCACTCGGTCACTCATCAGGAGTAGTGACGACAGAGTGCACGGTTGTCATAGCCCTACCCACTCGGCCTCACTTTTGTGTGAGATGATTGACTGGCGTCAGGGGTGACCAGGACGCATCATTGGCATCATATGCATGATGCATTTATTGCTTGTTTTTGTGCTTGCTGCATTTATATGCTGCATATTGTTTGGATACCTATGTTTGACATGCATACAGGATTTCTATACCATTTGGACTGTTTGTCCTTTGACCCAGGTTCTGGTTAGTACAGACTTTCTCCTGTTTTACTTCTGTTGCATTTTATCTTTCTTATATCAAGAGACTGTATGCATGATTAGTGCTAAGTGTTAATTCATTACTTTGTATATCAGTTGTACCTGCTGAGTGTTGGACTCACCCCGCCTCCATTGTTGTTATTTTTCAGGTTGATACTGTCAGGAGAGAGTTCCAGTCGTTAGTCCCTTGCAGACCCCAAGCTGTATTTGTCTTTTGGTTTCTTATTTAGACTGTGTTGGACTTATTCTATTTGAGGATTTGGATATGGTATAGACATTGTATGGATTTTGTGATGTCGATGGATTTTTGGTATGATTTGGATTTATCCTACTACATGCCTGCCTAGTCGGCAGAAGAGGTGAGTTCATCGGATTTGAGTTTTACGAGTGTAGTTGAGTAGGGTTGTTTTCGAGTCTTGGTATATTGATGTAGTTGTTAATTATTAAACTGCGTGGTTGTGTCAGCCAGAGGCTGAATATGATATTACTGCGTGGTGAATGTTTATTTATTTACATGTTATTATTCCAGCCGCATGTGGCTGAGGTATTGAGGATGTAGAAAAGTTTCAGATTGTCCGCCGTACAGGGGAGATGCTGCCGAAATTTTCTCGGACAGGGACTCCTCCGGGGCGTGACATATGTGATGCATGCTAGTTAATTAAGTAATTAATTAGTGCCTTACGATTAGATTAGATCTAAGTCGTGCACATGATGCACCCCACGATTAGATTAGATCTAAATCAAGTATTTGATACGCATCATCATTTAGATTAGATCTAAAACGCGTCAACTCGTAATGCCTACCATGCCGTGATACCTACCACTACCTCGATCGCATGTTGTTGTTGAATCTGTCAAAGCAGAGCAACACATACTATCTTGGTAGGGTACGGAGGGGCAATCTTGGTCCCGCCTATCAACGCATGGGTGAGTACAACTCAATTAGATTGAGTATTCCTAGTTAACTCGGTTGGATCGAGTATAACTATAGGCATTCTTCCAACGGTTGGAAAGATAGGTCAAAATCACATATATATTAACTCTCGGGCGTATTAGCCAAAGCTAACTCGAGTTTTTAATATAAATGTGGATTTTGATCCTATAAACAAGAGTTACATAGAGATGTAATTGGTAATCGTTACCTACCGATCATACTAAGTCTTGGGCGTATTAGCCAATGCTAACTCAAGGGTTAGTATGATGTGGATCTTGTCCCACATGAATTATAGAATTCAGTGGGAGCATCATTTAGTTAAAGGCCTAATTAAATGATTAAGAATATGATACTTATTTCTGCATTTATTTCTATTGTAAAATTGCCATGACGTCGAACACGAACATCTTCTCTCTGCGTTCTGTCCTTAAGAAGGACAAGCTCAACGGAGCAAATTTCCTAGACTGGTACAGGAATATGAGAATAGTTCTCACTCAGGAACGTAAACTGTACGTTCTGGAGCAGCCCATTCCGGAGGCTCCTCCTGCCACTACCACGCGAGCAGACCGTGATGCTTACTAGAAGCATCAAGATGACGCATTAGATGTGTCTTGTCTTATGCTCGCGACCATGAACTCTGAGCTTCAGAAGCAACATGAGTTGATGGGCGCTTACGATATGGTTGAACATCTTTGTCACCTATATCAAGGACAAGCAAGGCACTGGAAGAGGAACTCCAAAGAATACCTGGAAGATCTTAAGAAGAAGAGAAATAAGATTTCTACTTCAGGTATACATGTTATAGATGTCAACCTCTCTATTTCTTCATCGTGGGTATTAGATACCGGATGTGCTTCGCACATTTGTACTAATGTACAAGCGCTGAGGAATAGCAGGGCATTGACGAAGGGTGAGATAGACCTACGAGTAGGCAATGGAGCATGGGTTGCTGCTATTGCTGTAGGAACTTACCATCTATCTCTTCCCTCTGGGCTTGTACTATAATTAGATGATTGTTGTTATGTGTCTGCCTTGACTAAGAACATAATTCCAATTTCTTGTTTGGACAAGAAAGGATTTTCGTTTATAATAAAGAACAAATGTTGTTCCGTCTTTTTAAACGATATGTTTTATTGTAGTGCACCTCTGATAAACGGACTCTATATTCTAGACCTTCAGAGCCCTATCTATAACATAAATACCAAGAGGTTCAAGTCAAATGACATGAACCAAACCTACCTCTAGCACTGTCGCTTAGGTCATATAAATGACAAGCGCTTATCCCAGCTCCATAAGGATGGTTTGTTGGAATCATTTGATTTTGAATCATATGAGATATGTGAGTCATGCCTACGAGGCAAGATGACCAAGACTCCCTTTAGTGGGCACAGGGAGAGAGCGACTGATTTGTTAGGACTCATACATAGTGATGTATGTGGCCCTTTCAATGTCGCTGCTAGAGGCAGTTATAGGTACTTCATCACATTTACTGATGAGTTCAGTAGATATGGTTATGTGTACTTGATGACACATAAGTCTGAATCCTTTGAAAAGTTCAAAGAATTCAAGAATGAAGTACAAAACCAGCTTGGCAAGAGTATTAAGATACTTCGATCCGATCGAGGTGGAGAATACTTTAGCCATGAGTTTCGTGACTACCTAGCTGAGTGTGGGATTCTATCCCAACTCACTCCTCCTGGAACACCACAGTGGAATGGTGTATCCGAAAGGAGGAATCATACCCTATTAGACATGGTGCGATCTATGATGAGTCACACAGATCTTCCGACATACCTTTGGGGTTATGCTCTAGACACGGCAGCTTTTATACTCAACCGAGTTCCATCCAAGGCCGTGATAAAGACACCATATAGGATATGGACTGGGCGAGATGCCCAGGTGTCTTTCATGAGGATTTGGGGTTGTGAGGCTTACGTTCGACGTCAAGTCTCAGACAAATTAGGACCCAAATCCGACAAGTCCTATTTTATTGGATATCCCAAGGAAACTAAGGGATATTACTTCTACATTCCCAGTCAGCACAAGGTAGTTGTGGCAAAGACTGGGGTCTTTCTAGAAAGGGACTTTGTTTCTAGAAAGACTAGTGGGAGCGCGTTCGATCTTGAAGAAGTTCAAGATGCGAACAATAGCACTGATGCCTCGATGGAAGTTGAACTGGAACCACAAAGTGTTGTGGATGATGTTGTTCCACAAAGAGTTGAGGAACAACAACCAGTTCAAGTAGACATACCTCTTCGCAGGTCTGTCAGCCTAAGAGATACTCATTTCTCTTGTCTGACCATGATGACGTTGTGCTCATAGAGGATGAGCCTACCACCTATCAAGAAGCTGTGATGAGACCAGATTTCGAGAAATGGCTAGAAGCCATGAGATCCGAAATGGAATCCATGTACACCAACCAAGTATGGACTTTGGTTGATCCACCTGAAGGGGTAAAACCCATTGGGTGTAAGTGAGTCTTTAAGAGAAAGACTGACATGGATGGACTTATCTATAAGGGTCGCTTGGTAGCTAAAGGTTTCAAGCAAATTCATGGTATTGACTATGATGAAACCTTTTCTCCAGTAGCGATGTTTAAGTCTATTCGGATCATGCTTGCTATTGCAGCCTACCATGACTATGAGATATGGCAGATGGATGTCAAAACCGCGTTTCTAAATGGAAACTTACTCGAGGATGTGTACATGACATAACCTGAGGGTTTTGTAGATCCACGGCATACTAGCAGAGTATGCAAGCTGCATAGGTCCATTTATGGACTAAAGCAAGCTTCTCGGAGCTGGAATCTTCGATACGATGATGCGATCAAACAGTTTGGTTTCATCAAGAACGAAGATGAGCCTTGTGTCTACAAGAAGGTTGTAGGGGATATAGTTGTCTTCCTCATATTGTATGTGGATGGCATATTACTCATTGGGAAGGACATCCCTATGCTTCAGTCTGTCAAGACTTGGCTAGGGAGTTGCTTCTCAATGAAGGACTTAGGTGAGGCATCCCGCATTCTAGGGATTCAGATC
Organism: Zingiber officinale; assembly: GCF_018446385.1. Classification (NCBI taxonomy): domain Eukaryota; kingdom Viridiplantae; phylum Streptophyta; class Magnoliopsida; order Zingiberales; family Zingiberaceae; genus Zingiber; species Zingiber officinale. Next base: position 137,152,254 of record NC_055990.1, on the reverse strand, counting down.
TATAGAGATAGATCTAAGAGATTGCTTGGCCTAAGTCATAGTACATACATTGACAAGGTACTCCTAAGGTTTGCCATGCAGAACTCCAAGAAGGGATTTCTGCCGATGTCACATGGCGTGAGTCTTTCGAAGACTCAAGGTCCCTCTTCTAGAGAGGATGCCTCAGCCATAGGATCGATCATGTACGCCATGCTATGTACTCGACCTGATGTCTCGTATGCTTTGAGCATGACGAGCAGATACTAGTCAGATCCAGGTGAAAGTCACTGGATAGCGGTCAAGAATATTCTTAAGTACTTAAGAAGGACTAAAGAATATTTCTTGATATATGGAGGCAATGATGAGCTAGCTGTAAAGGGTTACAGTGATGCTAGCTTCCAGACCGACCAGGATGACTATAGATCGCAGTCGGGGTTCGTATTTTGCATTAATGGTGGTGATGTGAGCTAGAAGAGTTCGAAGCAGGACACAGTAGCTGATTCTACAACAGAAGCCGAGTACATTGCTGCATCAGAGGCAGCAAAGGAGGCTGTTTGGATTCGCAAGTTCATCACTGAACTTGGGGTGGTTCCTAGCATTGCTGACCCTATTGAGCTCTATTGTGACAACAATGGAGCTATAGCACAGGCGAAGGAACCTCGCTCACACCAGCGGACCAAACACATACTACGGCGCTTCCATCTCATTCGAGAGATCATCGAGAGAGGAGATGTGAAGATTTGCAGAGTACCTACAGAGGCTAACATTGCAGATCCCTTGACCAAGGATTTGGCACAGAGGAAGCAAGATGGTCACATTAGGTCAGTTGGGCTTAGAGCCTACACTGATTGGCACTAGTGCTAGTGGGAGATTGTTAGCTAGAGCCCTAGAGCCAATCATTTGATGATTGTATTTTGGACTTGTTGTATCATATTCTATATAAATAAAGGCATTTGGATTTTGGTTATTATACTTACTTGTATTGGTGCCAAATAAACTAAGTATAATAATGTCCTTGAGTAGACGGTTCTCACCTATATCAATCGGTTAGTTGAACCGATAGTGAGATGATATAGGGAACACTACTCTTAATCATTCCTAGTCGAGTATTAACATTCAGGGACAATGTTAATGCAATAAGACTAACATGTAGGTCAACTCGATGACTTGATCTCACAAGTCATGGATATAGAGATATCAAGTTGACACATGGGTATACATTAGAGAATGTATACTGAATGACCCGCCATGAGAAAGTATCATGGATCGTTATATGAGTGTCATATACTTTTTCATGTGGCTATTAGTATGACTACTAGTCCTTAGACCTGAAGTCACCATAGATCCCTACATAAGGAGTTATGTACTTTGGTTTCGTCAAACGTCACCCGTAACTGGGTGGACTATAAAGGCGATTACTGGGTATATAACAAATTATGTAGAGGGATGTGAGTGATGTAGATGGGATCTATCCCTCCTATATGACGGGAGAGACATCGGTATTCTTGATAGAGTGAGACCACGAAGTGCATGGCCATGCCCAAATGAGTCAATATAGGATATTGAGCTCATTTGATATAGTGAGTCTACTTGGAGATCAAGATTTAGATTGGTCAGAGGATGACATGGTCTATGCCTCACAATGACCAATCTAGATGTCTAGGATAGAAGGACACTTGTCATATATTGTGAGAAGTCACAATTAGTAGTCACAAGTTGATGTTGGATCTTAACATTCTTGTAACTTGGGTAGTAATGATGTGTTGCTAGATACCGCTCATTACTTATGCTCCTAAATGGGTTTAGGGCATTGCCAACGTTACAAGAACCTATAGGGTCACACACTAAGGACAATTAGATGGAGATTAGGTTCATATGATGAACCAAGAGGATTAGATTCATTTGATGAATCAAATTGGATTAAGAGTAATCCTAATTGGGCTAACTTGAGTTGGACTCAAGTGGATTCATGTATTCAATGAGTCTAATTTAGATTATGACTCATTAAATCAACTTAATTTAATGAATTAGATTCATTATATTAAGTTGGCTTGAATAAAATGGTTAGATTAGATCAACCATGGAAGAGATTTGGTCAAGTTTGAATTGACATGAGAGGAAGATTAAAAGTCAAGTTTGACTTGACTTTATGCCACCTCATTGGTGAGTTGGCATTGATGTGGACCAATGATGTTACTCCACATCATCATGGGTGCCACCTCATGGAAGTTACAAAGCCATTTTCTTTAATAGCTTCACATTAATTGCACTTAATGCAATTTTTGGGAGTTACACAATTTGAAGTGGCCGGCCACTTTTGAATGAGATGAAAATTGATTTTCCTCATTTAAGTGCATTATTCCTTCTTCTTCCTCTTGGAGCTCTCTTCCTCTCCCTCTCCTCCTCAACTTGGCCGAACCACACAGACGTGCCAGCACACCTCTTTGTGTGTTTTTCTCCACCTACGAGTCCGTGTGGATACTTCTAGAGGAGTATCTATCTTGATACTCTTGAGATCCGGCACCGTTTGGACGAGCGGGAGCACGAAGGGCTTCGCTTCAAAGGTATAACTCGTTTCATGTAGATCTAGGAGTAGATCTAAGTAGAAACTCGTACTCGTAATTTTTGTTTTGAAATCTTTTCTTCGCATGAGATCCGTTGGCTAGGATTATTCGGGATTTCCGCGACGCGAAAAAGCGATTTTCGCGGCCCGAAAAACCCAACAGTTAATGCGATGAAGATGTGTGTGGAAGGAACCTGGAATAAAGATCTTGGAGAAATTAGCAAACTAAGACTTTAGTTTTATATAGTGTTATTTTCCGCATTTCTAGATATTTTAATGCCTTGAATCGTGAACGATTTGCTTAGATTGTTAGTACTCATGCTCATATTCCTAGTTAGGTGTTATTGGTATGTTTCCAGCTATTATAGAACTCTTGTAGGCGAGTTTGGCACGAATCAGTGGAGAAATCAGAGGGTTGCTGCGAAATCAGAAACCCCAATCGATCAGCTGATCGATTGGGGGCCCTCAATCGATCAGCGGATCGATTGGGAGCCCGGTTCCGCGAACAGTAAGGTTCTGGATCGATCAGCCGATCGATCCAGTCGTATTCTGTCGCAAACAGAGAGTTCAGTGATCGATCGTTCGATCGATCGGGAAATTGCTCCCGCGAACGGAGAGCTCTGGAATTGATTGCTGGATCGATTGGCCAGTCTGGATCGATCAGCTGATCGATCCAGAATATTACCCCGAGCACAGTAGCAATCTGAATCGATCCATGGATCGATTCAACAGCTTGCAATCGATTGAGTTCAATCTGGATCGATTGGGAAGCAAGGTTTCGACCAGGAACCCTTGTAATTCAGTTCCTTGACCATAGGGGATGTAGGATATGCCATGTATACTTTAGATTGCATCCCCCAGCACATGTAGGACCAAGTATTTGTATTAGCTTGGCAAAGTTTTAAATTGGTACAGCTTTCCGCACCTAGACTTAGTAATGGTCATGGATATAGCTTAGCACAGCATAATGTGACGGTCCGGCCTTACAGCCTAGCCAGTAGAAGGCGGGTCGCTACAGTAAGAATTAGTTTGACTGTAACAATCCAAATTTCCTCATTGCGAGTCCTAATAGTACTTAAAAATATTTATAAATGCTTTAGAAATATTGTAGAGATTTTTAGGAATTTTTAGAGTATTTTTATGTAATTTTCGGAGTTCGTTTGGTTTATTTACCAAAAGAGAGAAGTTGCAAAAAAATAAAGAGGTTGAGCCGAGGTTCGAACCGAAGACCTTCAGCTAAGCAAAGCCTTTAGTTGTCTCGGCTGACCAGGAACCCAAGCAGGCGGTGCTGATAAAATAGATAGCGTAATTAATTTAAGCAGTAATAGAAAACAGAAAATAATTAAGTATAAAAGAGTTTCGGCCGAGATTTGAACCCGCGACCTCCGACCCGGTCCAAGACTTAAGCGAAGCGCAATAGCCAAGTGCCCAAGTGGGCGGTGCTGATTAAAGAAAGAGTGAAATTAATTTAAGTAGTAGTTAATAAGATAAAATAATTAGGTATAAAAGAGGTTCGGCCGAGATTCAAACCCGTGACCTCCGACCCGACCCAAGATTTAAGTGAACCGCGATAGCCAAGCGTTCACCAGGTGTTTCGTGAACAAATTAATAACGAATTGGTCTTAAGCCATAACAGAAATATTAGAGTTATAAAGGGAGAACTTAGAGATTAATTTGCCATGACCTAATTTCTTCTCCTCTTCTTTTCTGCATGCGACGACGGGCTCAGGCAAAAACAGAGAAGAGAAGCTGGGGCTTCTCTCCAGCCGTCGGCTTAGGGTGTTCTCCGAGGGGTTTTCTCTACCATTACGATCTCTTTGTTGAGGGGAGTTCGTGGGCACGAGGAAGAGCCGACATCTTGAGCTATCCGAAACCCTAGAAGCCTTGTTTCTTCTCGGTTGTGAGTCCAAGAATACAAAGGTAAGTGCTTTCTCACCTGCGGTAGGAGTAGTTTTGAATTCATGTTAGTTTCTTGTGTTTCTGAAGCTTGTTGTAAGGAGCAGTGGTTTAATTGAAGTTTTTGTCGTGAGTTTTGAAAGAAAGAACACGAAAAGTTAAGTATGTGGAGTATTTCGTTTCTTTTGGTTTCCTGCCGTGCCATTGAACAGGAGGAAGAGTTTCTTTTGGTTTTCGGATTTCAGTTTTGAGCCATTGGTTGGGTAGCCTTGCAAATCTCGGTTTGTGGTTTGAAATAGCATGGATATCTGGAAGTGTTCGGATTGCAGTTTTGATTCGTTGGTTGTGTAGTTTCAATTTCAGAATTTCTTTTGTTAAATCTGAGCATGAGGTCTAGATGTGCTTTCTTGCTACCATTCATTCTAGAATACAGATTTGAGTTTCCTTATTCTAGCATGAGGTTTAGATATGCTTCCTTGTTACATTCATTCTAGGATACAGATTTGAGTTCCTTTATTCTAGCATGAGGTTTAGATATGCTTCCTTGCTTCTACCCAAATAAGCATACAAAATTAAGTTCCTTGTTATCTCAAAATGCATGAACGATTTTATTTATAAGCATGCAGTGTTTGATATCTCAGTTGTAGGCTTTAGTTTTATATCTCTTGTATTTAGAGTCAATTGTTATAAGAATAGTTTCTTAGCATGGTTCCAGATTTTTATATGAATTCATAAATGGTTTTGTGAGAAGTATAAGCAAGAAAAGACCAAGGTCTTGATTTGATCCCAAATTCCAGAAGTTGAGGATCGAAGGCACGCTTAGTGCTTGGAGAAATGCTGAGGCATTCTATAATAGGAGAATTAGAAGATAATAAGTATTTTACTTTAAGAGGCTAGTACCCGACTTCCGAGGTTGTCATTAAACAAATCCAGGTGATCGTTTCCGAGGTCTCAGCCCTGGTAAGACCGAGGTCTTTACCCTTATAGGACTGGTGGCTCGCTACCCCAGTCTTTATTAGGGAGCGCGCTTTGTTACTACGCCTGGGCCCAAGAAGAAAGATTATTATTATTTTGAAGTATAAAAGTATAAGTTTTGAACAAGTAAAATAAGCTTTACATGATTTTTAAAATTTAGCAAGTTTAGTTTCTTTGATGCTAGCATGATGTTTAGATTTGCTTACTGTTATCTATTATTAGATGAGCAGTTATACATGTTTAGCATTTCAGTATGTTTGATTCTTTTGTTATCAGATGAACATGTGTAGTATTTCCTTTAAAGCATTCAGTTTTAGATTGTTCTTATTCACATGCATATTCGAGTTTTGTGAGTTAGATAGTGCTTACTAAGAAATTTTGCTTATAGTTGCATCTCCTCTTACTACAGATAAAGGAAAGGAAAAGTTATAGTAAAAGAAGGCGACAAGGAGGTGCGGATGGATCTGTGATGTTTGGACTATGGAAGCTTTGGGAATTAGTTTAAAATTCATTAAGATTTTGTATTCAGAATGTTAGGATTATTTTTCCTTATTGCATGCATGTTTCAGATTCATATATATAGTTTTAGCATGTTCAGATTAATATATATTAGTTTAGTTGTGAACAAATGCTAGAGTAGAATATAGAGATAAGTTATTCATGTTTCCGCTGTCACTAATTGCATGTTTAGAGAGTTTTGTGTATTGATAATTACATGTGAACAACTCTAATTAAGATAAGTTAGTAGTCCAGTAGCGCTCCATCCTCATAGATTAGTACTGAGGAGGGTGGGGTGTTACATTGACCTAGGGTTTCCGGAGAAAAATTCAAAGTCAGAACTAGACAGTCCAATGGCTATCAAATACTTTTATTTGTTATATTTTATTATGCTAACTTGATTTTGTAGGGTATACTTTGTTTGTGGACTAATATGCCTTGCAGGAATGAAGTTGCACAAGGATATGCTCAGATGAACAGTGTTCGAGGCGCATCCGGGGCTATTGGAGGCGCCTCGGGCACCTTGGCTGGAGTTGCGTAGGATGCAGGCAGAGGCCGCCCTCCAAGGCTGTTGAAGGCGCCTTTGGTGTTGGATGGGAGACGCCCTCCATGGAGCTTGGAGGCGCCTTCGGGTGGATAAGAAGCAAACGCCTCGGAAACTTATCGACGCTGTGGACTCGGGCTGGAGGCGCCTCCTATGGAGGTTGGAGGTGCCCTCAATGGATTATTTAAGCCTGGTTCGAGCATAGGCAAAAACACAATAATAACTTGCAATACTTCTTCCGTGGGTGGCTAACAAATCAATCTGGTAAAGTCCTAACACTACTCCGACGACCAGAAGTTCTCAATTTCAAATTTCCTTATTGTCGGTATAATATTTGGTAGCACTTTAATTGTTGTACTCTTTTTGTAATATTTTTGAAGCTATAGTGATTGTCCATCGAAATCACTCTTACGTGCGGTCTTGGAGTAGGAGTCACCACAGGCTTCGAACCAAGTAAATTCTTGGTGTTTGCGTTTGATCTTCATTTTTCGCTACAATTACTCGATTATCTTAAAAATAAATGAATTAGGCACGAGCGCTATTCACTCCCCCCCCCTCTAGTGCTTTTTGATCCTACACTTAAGATATATTTGTTTAAAACTAAATTTTTATCAGGAATTAAAATTTTAACTATGAGTTTTCTCAAATTTTTAACTAAACATTTTTCAAAAACTCAATCTGGTTTAAATTATTTCAACTATTTTTTGATATATGGCTAGGGGGAGAGAAAATTGAAAGTTAAGTAATTAAAGAAAAGTGAAAGATAAGTGAATAAGGGGGAGCTATAACTTAAGTGATTAAGGGGGAGCTATAACTTAAGTGATTAAGGGAAAGCTATAACAAGTTGTTCTAAATATTGCATCTTTTTAATTGCACTTGATATTTTATCTTTTTATGATATTGCATCTTTTTAACTTGTGTGCATTTATGTTCTACAAATTGCCTTTCTTTTTATAATCAAGTTATGTTTTACTTAATTTTGAATTTTATTGTCATAATAAAAAAGGAGGAGATTGTTGTTGTGGGAAGCATTAGACGATCCAACTTGGGTTTTGATAATGACAAAGGATCAAAGTTAAAGTTATTTGTTGTATAACAAGTTTGATTTAGATTGCAGGAAAAGTCCTAAGTGGTCTTAGGCAAAAGCCCTAGATACAGTTAGGCAGGTGGAAAATCCTAGGGGGTGGTAACCCTATGTCATAGGGGGCGGTAACCCTAGGCAGAAAGTCTTGGCGGGTCGAGTGCTTCGGGCAAAATCCTAGAGTCGGAGACTCTAGGTTGAAATCTTGGTGTCGCAAACTAGGTGGAAGTCTAGATGAGTCATGGAGTGGATGTCCAGGATGAAGACCGGAAGCTTCGAATGCTGAGCAAAAGTCTAATTGATTTGGAGGATCAATCTGGCAATAGATAACTTCTCCTGAGAGGAGTAAGTGACGACGCGTTCCTCGAAGAGGAAATAGTATGTATCAGTTTGACCTAGGATTTTTGATAAATTCGAAGTCAGAATCGGACAGTTCGGAGACTGTCAAAGTAACTTACTATTTCATATTTTATTATGCTAACTCAATTTTGCAGGATATGTTTGGTATTTTGGACTAACGCATCTTGCAGGGAGTGAAAATGACTTAAAACCTCGGATGAACAGTTCCTGAGGCGCCCTCCATAGAGCTTGGAGGTGCCTCGAGTGCATTAGTTGAAGACTCCACGCAGTAGGGTTGAAGGCACCCTCCAAGGCTACTGGAGGTGCCCTGGACGCTGAATGGAGGGCACCCTCCATGGAGCTTAGAGGTGCCTTCGGGTGGATAAGCAGCGAGTGTTGCGGAGTTTATCGACGCTGTGAATTCAGGATAAAAGTCTCAGCTGAAGGCGCCTCCTATGGAGGTTGGAGGCGCCCTCAATGGCTTACTTAAGCCTGGTTTGAGCATAGGCAAAGATACACTTCCAATTGTGATCTTTTTACTGTGCACTGCTCTACAAGACGAACCTGCTATTCAGTAATGCAACTCCAGCAACCGAGTGACGCGACTCTGATGACCAAAAGAACGACCATCCAGATCTGAAAAGTCGTCGGTATACTTTCAATTATTGCATTAAAACTGTAGTTCAAGTTGTAACTTTCCGAAGCTATAGTGATTGGCCATCGAAAGCACTCTTACGTGCGGGCCTTGGAGTAAGAGTTGCCACAGGCTCCGAACCAAGTAAATTCTTGGTGTTTGCGATTAATTTCTATTTATTCTGCTGTGTGTTTACTCGATTATTTCTTAACAAATGAATTAGCCACAAGCACTCCTCTAACGCTTTTCGTTCTTACAGATACAATAGTGCCAAATATAATACCATTGAGAAAGACACTATGACTTAGTTTATGTACTGTTGAAGCCGATTTCACATTGTTTGTGTCATATCCATACATACATTGGACTATGAGAATTGAGAAGTAAAATAAACGCAAAGAAAAATAATGAACGCAAAGAAAAATAATAAAGGAAGACTCTCTAAGGGGGTGTTTGGTTAAATGATGGGAATGACTATGGGTATGAGTTTGATAGTAGGGTGGAATGGGAATAAGAATGGAAATGAAAGCCATCAAGTTATATGGGTTTGGTTGATTCCCATAAATCTAGTAATCATTCCCAAAATGTCATTCCCAAACCTACAATCCAAGCACTATCTTTTACTATCATTCCATTCCCTCATTCCCAAATCCATCAACCAAATACCCCCTAAGATTCATTGGGAAGATGAACGTGTGCACTATGATTAATAAAGAAGAGGAAATGAGTCTTATATATATATGACTACAATAATATCATCTAAATCTAAAACATCATGCAACATTTAATCAGAAAAGATTAATCTATTTGAGATTTTCATCCATATCTAAAATATCATTTATCATGTAAATTTTTAATAGACATAAAAGAGATTGATTTGTTTGACTTTATCATCCATATCTAACATATCATATATATATATATATATATATATATATATATATATATATATATATATATATATATATAAAATTAAGTGACTTTAATTTATAATTTTTTAAATTATATAAAATTGTATACTCACCCAAAACCTTAAATGTTGCATTCATATTCATTTTTATTCTAAAAAAGTCATTTAGTTGAAATGAATGGTAGATCAAACAATCAAAAATATATTGATAAACCTACTATAGTGACTTAAATTATCAAGAAAAATTCTAGTTTTACTTTTTATTTTTATTAAAATAAAATTTAGAAATATAAAAAATATAATTTGTATCATTCATTTATTTAAACCATATGGCACATGGGGAATCCATGATTACTTCGATTCACTTACTGTAATCATAATAAAAAAATGATTAAATATTTCTCACTTAATTAAAAGTTGTATTACCTTTAAATCAAAACCTAGAAAAATTTATTAAATGACTTTGCATTAATTGAATCATATACAATTTTTGATGAGTGATTGGAACCATCTTGAACAATACCCATTTTCATGTAAATTACACTTAAAATTTAGAAGTGAATTGTAACTTAAACAAAAAAGGCATTTCATCCAAGTACAATTTTTAAATGCTGACACTTCTGAATTGAGATACCTTTGAGATCGTGTTAGAAACTAACAATCATCCACTATAGCCACAACGATACTAGAATTGATAATGCAAGACCAAATTTCGAAATGCTCGATAGTTCTGTTTATAAAAGAAAGGGTCCTCGAGATGAAAGCAATTGCAATATGCAACTCAATTGCTCTCTCTCAGAACCCGCACTTCAGCTGCAACCATGGGATGAGTATTAGTTTTTAGCTTATTTTTTCTCCCCTTCTCTCTCTTCTCCAAGTTTTTTTCGATGAAGCTCCTCCACTATGTGCATGGTAATTGCAATGATTTCTTTATTTCTAGCAATTGGAATGGTTTCTTTATTTCTTCATGTCAATAAAAAAAAAGATTGTCTAGACCTAATAGTTAATGAATCTTATCAAGTGTCTTTAACCATGTATGATAATATGGATATTTATTTCATGTAATATGATATGTGAGTATATATATATATATATATTTGATCAGTTGGCCATATAAATCTTTTTAAACATGTTCCATACAATTCAATTTTGATAGAAATTAGATTGAATTATGAGCTTAATTAGGCTTGTCGTCCGTTGAAAATTCAAAATGATTGGGACACATATAAATGAAGGGAGTTTAACATCTCTTTAAAAGTGCCCAAATGAAACACATTCACATTGAAATATAATTTTAATTATTTATAGTGCCTCGAAGAACAAAGAGTGAATATTTCATGGTAAAAGTAGCAATGATAAAAAAAAAACCTAAGGCTATAAATAATTTATAAAAGAACAAAATTATTAACTCCTCTAGAAAATCTTCTTGAACCAGTGAGCTCATTCCTTCGAGAAGCGCTTATTATTCTTACAGGCAAAGTACCCAATCACTGAAGCACCATCATCTATAGCTCTCTTTAGTTTAGTAATGTAGTTATGATAAAAATGTATCCTTTGAGGATCTTGCAAACCTTTTGGAAGTGTGATATGCGTAGATTATATACACTTTTATACATATTTGGATGCACATCTACTTATATTTAATGAGCATAATCTATGTTTATTGCACCATATTTCTTTATAATGTCATACTTCCATTATATTTTATTCGAAGATTTGCTCTTTGCTTGTTTTTATTGGCAGGACGCTATTTGGAGTGAAAATGGAGCGAAAATGCACACAAGAACAACTTTGGAAGAAATCAAGCCAAGGTCGTGTGACCCACACGACCGTGTAACCAAAGGAGAGGCTAAGAAGAAGCCGACCGTGTGGATCCACATGGTCGTGCCACATGATTGTGTGGTGCAGACCGGTCGTGTCACCCCCGTAATGTATCCAACACATGGTCGTGTAGATCTACACAGCCATGCAACATTTCTAAAGGCCAAGCATTGTCAGGTTGTATGTACCACACGACCATGTAATATTTCCAGAGGCCAAAATTGGCACGGTCGTATGAGCCACACGGCCATGTAAGCCATCCAGAGAGGGAGCATGACACGATCGTGTGAAGGCCACACGGTCATGTGACCCTGGCTGAGAGCAAACACCTCTAGGCCGTGTGAGATCCACACGGTCGTGTCACGGGCCGTGTGGTGTTCATGCCCTGCTCTATGAAAGGGGTTGTTCTTCCCTTTTCACTCATCTTTAGCTCATCTTTAGCTTGGGGATCTTCCCCATTTCTTGGGGAAGGGTTCTCCCCTTTGGGGAGGCCCTAGATCACCTTCATTTTCGTCGATCTGTCCACCTCCGGATCAAGGGAATGCCTGCAAGGATGTCACGCTTCAAGGATAAGCACTCTCCTCTCCCTACTTCTTTGTATTGGGTTGTAGTTTGTTTCTTTCTTCGTCTTTGGTTATATTTCCTTTGTTATGGAGTAGATCTCTAGATCTAGGATGTAGGAAGTAGCTGTGATGTGATTGTGAATGTATAAACTATGTATTTGGATATTTTCTTATGCAATGGAGTGTTTATATCATCATATATGTGTGTTGTACCTTGTTTGCGTTTGATGAAATGTGTGTGAGGTAAATCCATGTAGATGTAGGGTTAGATCACCATGTAGAGGAAGAGCCTTTGAATGTAAAATCATGGGACCTTGTGACAGAAGGCATCCCTTACTTTCTACGGTAGTTCATTGAAATGGGGATCAATTCTTGTTAGAAAACTAATTAGAGTTTAGAGGGGTCTCCCAAATTAATATTAGGAAGTGATCTGTGTAATCTAGGAACATAGGACCGTGGGCCCTTGTGACAGAAGGATGATCCCTATAATCGGACTTCCTAAATTAGCTCTTCTACTTAATTACATTAATATACCATTAGGAAGTGATTTGTGTAATCTAGAAACGTAGGACCATGAGCCCTTGTGTGAGAAGGATGATCCCTATAATCAGACTTTCTAAATTACCTCTTCTACTTAATAGCGGTAGAATTTGGGTAAACTCTTCGGTGCAATCTTCGCGGGATAGTACCGGACTTTTATTAGAACTCCTACACGAGTGTAAGCATGGAGTTAGGGATATGAACAATGCATAGGGGCATTAACTAGCATCACAACGAAACCGAAATCCTAGTATCTATCCATCCTCAAATCTAACTCTCCCTCTTTCTCTACTCTTTACATTCTCTCTTTTCTCCACTCTCTCTTTTCCAATTAACCTTCAATTGTCTAGATAATTCACCGTACAAAGTTAATTTGTGCTTAATCAACAGTCCCTGTGGATTCGATATCTTTTGTATAACTGCTGACGTAACCGTGCACTTACAGTGACGTAACAAAGTGTGGCATTGCTCAATCGATCCATGCCTATAGTTACAATCAATTAATTATGTGGTTAGAGAATAAATATAATTTCTTAAATAGAAGATACATTTAAAAATTGTTAAATATTTACCATTTTCAAATAGAAAGACAATTGGATTACCATAGTTTTCCTTAACATATGTCACTACCTTATACAATCCCCACGGAACTATATAAAGCCAATCTGAATGGGCCTAATGACATATAAACAATTGTATTCGATTAATTATAGGCCTACATTTAGTTTTAAAAGACAAAAATCTATAATATAATCGAAAAAGTTATAAGAAGGTTATTTATTACCCTTGGTCCAATTGGTACCCCATTTCGATAATATAAAATTATTAGTAAAACAATATTATTAGTATATCATTTTATTAAGTTTAACATAAAAAAAAGATTGAATATATCTTACATTTAAATTCAACGAGCCAATCATCTTGATAACTAATAGGTTTAGGATTCATTGTACTATTATCCTTAACATAATAGGTTGTGTATTAATTAATTCCCAAATAGTCGTATGAACCTCTGATTAGCTCCACTTCATTGTTAGTAAATGTTGGCTTTCTTTAACAATGTGTTGAATGGATTGAGGATAGTACCCATATGTTAGAGGGTGAATGAACCTAAGAAAAGTAAATAAAATTAGGTTACATTGAAAAGGATAACCATAGTTAGATGTTGAAACCAAGGATATACAATTACTTACCATCCCAAATGAAAATCTTTAGCTCTTTAAGTAGCAACTTTATCATTATCAGAATAAGTGTGATGCTCCTACCAAAAAAAATCTAAAATAATTCTAATTTTCCCTTGTTGCTCTTTCTGAATAAGAAAAGAAAATGATTTTAGTATTATGAATATTTGTAGACTTACAATTTTTAAATGAGTTTGCAATATTTGATAGCAAGAGATTTTATGAATATTAGCTAAGAATGAATTTACTATTAATGCATAAACTCTGTTAAAGACATATTACATGGTACTTCTCATAATATCTATTAACTGCTACAGCATAAGATAAGATGAGATTATGAGCTACAATATAAGGCTGTATAGATGAGTTTCCTTCAAATTTGCTACCAATAGCTATTTCAGGGGCTTGAGAACCAGTATCATAACCTAAAGCTGCCACCACCCTTGGCTCATTGAATGTGAACCAATTTTTCACTCTATCTATAAAATACCGAAAATGGGCGAATAACCATAAGAGAATTTTCCGGAATTTTTAGAAATTTTTCGGAGACCGTATGGACGAGTTTAGGGGGATAAAACTGGGCCCCAGGAAAAGCCTATTTAGGCAACCCATTTAAGCGAGGAAATATTTATTTTCTTAATTCCTTTTTCTTTTCTTTTATTTTTCTTTTCTTTATTTTCTTTCTTCCCTTCCTCGCTGAACCCGTGCGTGCCCCTCTTCTTTCCCCGCCGAACCACCGCGTGCCCTAACCGCCCTCTCCCAACCGGCGACACAAAACCGCCGCTCCTAGGCCCTCGCAATTAAAACCCCTCAGTCAAGCTCTCTTCCTCTTCTTCCTGCCCAAGCCCCTCTCTTCTCTTCTTGTGCCGATGCTGACCCCTGACCGTAGGCGCCTCCGACTCCACGGATCCACCATCTGTGTGTGTGCCCTAGCGTCGGTGTAGATCCAGTGCACTTTTCTTGAGCCGTACCCTAGCGACGCTGACCGTCGGCCTTTCTCCCGATTCTATCGCCGCTTCTTCCTCTTTCTCTGATCAGCAGTGTCGCCGACCCGCCCCTGTGCCCTAGCGCCGCTATCGTGCCACTGCCGATCCACCGCCGGCACCCGTGCACTAGCACTATTGTCGGATCCTTTATCACCTCCGACCAGTAGAGGGGAAGAGGTAAGATGAATTAGGTTGTTATTGGAATGATTTGTTGAATTAGTGATCTCCTCTTTTTGATTCGTTCAGTGAATTGGTCTAGCATGTGTAGGGTTCGATGGATCTAGGCTGTGAAGTGAGATCCGAGCAATAAGGTGGATTTCAGAAGGTGAGGTACTGTTCTGTGAAGTTGGAATCATCAACAGAGTTAACAAGAACGGTTAATTTAGGTACATATATTGAATTATGTGTGAATTAGGGTTCCTGTTAGATAAGTAGTTGATTTAACTATTTGATTTTGTTAGAGTAGCTAAATAAAAATATATATATATTGGTGACACAGGACTTTGACGTGAAACGAGTATCTCGACGTCGAATTTGGACCGGTTTGGACTTTTCGATTGGAGGCGGGTACTTTGACTTTATGTCATTTGATATGCATAGTAGTGTTTTTAACAAATAACAATGATTATGTTTCTTATCTACTTCAGTTGGTCACTACCTGATCTGTTATATGCTTGTTTTGTTTATTTGTTATGCACTTCATATTAGTACCTACCTGATTATACATACTTATAGGGGTAGTGACACAAGCATAATTTTATTATGTTCAAGACCTAGGTTTTGATACCTTATCTGACCTATGTACCTAGACCATTGATTAGGTCAATTTGTTCTAGGATACACGTTATATATATGGATAGGTTTAGGGTATTTTCTATGTTTAGTGTCATGCACCGTCTCGCATGATTGCATGCTGTATGATAGTCAGCTCCATTATTGTTGAGCACATCGCCAGTTATATGGATCTGCACACACAACCACTCATGGGTTAATGGTTTTTATTCAAGTAGGGTGTGTTGTAGCAGGTGCTCTGTCAGTGCTCCGCTGGTCCACTCATGGGTAGTGTGACGCAGCGTGGTAGCACGTCAAGGATCCCTCCTCTGGATTGTCTCAGGGAGATGAGAGCATTGCGCTCCCCCACTTATGATTTGAGGTAGGAGGATAGGTGTACTCCGACAGCATCCCGTCCACTGGGTCACTCATTAGGAGCAGTGATGACAGAGTGCATAGTTGTCACAACCCTACCCACTCGGTCTCACCATTGTGTGTGAGACGGCTGACTGGAGAGTAGGGGTGACCAAGACATGTCATTGGCATGATACGCATTGATGCATTTATTGCTTGTGTTTGTTGCATTTATTTGCTGCATTTGGATGGATGCATATGATTGACATGCATACAGGATTTATGACACTCTCGGTTTGACGACCTTGTTATACTTATACCCAGGCCACTCACTTGGCTACCAGGATTCATAAACTCTAGTATTTAGCCTGGAGGTCTAGAGTTCGAATCCTGGGAAAGGTAAAAATCCACTAGCCAAGGGTGAGAAGACCTAGTGAGTAATGACACAGCCGAGGGTCGTCGGTCGACAACATAAGGGGTCCCTAATTGGACCGCCCAAGGGGCCGAGGGGTCGGGTCGTTACACTATCGTCATATCTCTTAAAGAGAAAGTCAGCATAATCCGCAAATGCATCCCCAAACAAAATGATTATAAACTAAATCAAATATTTATAACATTTTTTAATAAGTTAGATTAGAGATTGTTAAATATACAATAAA
Organism: Zingiber officinale; assembly: GCF_018446385.1. Classification (NCBI taxonomy): domain Eukaryota; kingdom Viridiplantae; phylum Streptophyta; class Magnoliopsida; order Zingiberales; family Zingiberaceae; genus Zingiber; species Zingiber officinale. Next base: position 137,135,960 of record NC_055990.1, on the reverse strand, counting down.
TATAATTAATTCCAACAATATAAGTAATTATTCTATTTTACTACTTACACTATCTTAGGACTCAACCAACCCTTCCCAATTAAAGGCTCCAATTCCATCTACAAGATAAAAGAAATAATAAATTGTTAGTCATTTAAAACGGTAAGTTGATGATGTATATAATATTATGAAAATGAATGATAGCTTTAATTACTTGGAAAAATTCTACTCCAAGAGATGGAGAATCTATAAGCATCAAAATTGTGCTCCTTCATAATGTCAATATCTTCCTACAAGACAAAACTCAAATTTTAACATATTTAAGAAAATGATAAAATCTAATTTATATTCATTTTAATCATCTCCAAATATCAACAATGAGAATATAAAAAATTTGTTTGTTTGAACTTAATTATCAAACATAAAGTTACATTAGATAAGATCTTTTTAAATTATTAAAAAAAAATATTGAACCAATGAAGTAATGATTTAAAAAATAAATTTTAATATTTAATTTCTTTATAAAAATTATATTTTTTACTTTTTTTATTAAGTTTAAAATTATTAAATAGTCGACGATAATACAAAATATGCATTTGACCCTATAACGATAATACTCATCGTCTATTACATCACTCGTTGCGTTATTTGGAATGACACCTACACCACAACAAACAAATCATATTCAAATTTACTCCATTGTATAACTTTCATCCTAGAAAGAAATAAGTATACCTATAAAATTTAAAAGCTTAGTATGTTACCTGGAATTTTTACAAATGCATCCCAAATGCTAGGTCCTCGACCACCCTTGAGTGCCTCTCCCTTAACTTGATAAGCAAATGCAACAGTGCCAAATACAAAGTCATAAGGGAAGACATCACAACTTAGCTTTAGCTTGTTCACTTTTGAAATTGGTTTTGCATTGTCTGTTTTATAACCATATGCATATTGGGCTACATGAAGTAAAATAAATAAAAAGAAAAATGTGAAGGACTCTTTAAGGTTCATTGTGAAAGAGATGTAGAAACACTACAATTTGTGAAGAAAATAAGAAGCAAGTGATATATACCTATATATAGGTTCGCAATTACTACACTAGATAAACATTGTAAGAGTTAAATGCCTGAGTATAAAAGAAAGCTCGAACCAATTCTTAAGGATAAAAATTTCAAGCTAATGATAAACATTCAAGAATTCAATGAATTGATTTTCAATTTAACATATCTCTTTAATCTTCTTTAAGCCTAACTTTTATTTCATTTATTTGGAATTTTAAAATCAACGGATATTACTCTCTATTTTCTAGCATATATCACTTTTTTTAAAAAGGAAATTATCAATAGTATTATCGATATAAGCTGAGATCAAGGTCAACTTCATGCATAGCACACACAAGGTTATAAGATATAGATCTAAGATAAGAAAAAAAATTGACTAGTGATGACAATTCAAATGGTGTTTTAATATCACAAATGGAGTTTTGTCATTTGAGTTAATATAAAATTTATTATATCTTTTAATAAACTAAATTTTTATGATCTAAAATTAACTAAACATTTTAGAAATCAAATTGTGGATACAAATGCCTGTTAAAATTAATTTAGCTTGCTAACTTAAATTGTAACATGTCACAAAATTTATTTATATTAATTGTGTTTCAATGGATTAAACAACGTATAAGGTCATACGACCATGTCCAATTTTGTCAACCATACTTTCAGCCGAACCCCTAAAAGCTTCATTCGTTCTAATTTATTGTTGAATATATAGGCCTTGATCGACACATCTTCATTATCCACTATGAATCAAACACTGGCCCATCCCAGCCTACTTTAATCAAGTCAAATTACACATGAACAAAATGAATGAAGAACCGTTGGAAGATGTGCCATCCTTCCTCTTCATATATTACCGCCAACTAAAAAATCTTGCACATTTTTGTATCTGTTCTAAAAAAAATTATTATTTGTAAGCTTTGATTATCTATGAGAAGATACAAGCGCACTTAAAGATTTTATCTTAAACAATAATTCAATTAAGTGAATGATAATTAGCATGCATCTAAACTGAAGATACAACGACATGGTATTCTTTGGTTAACTGCATAAATTTGGGTTCTTCAGGATAGTTATATAAGCTCAAAATACGAAGGAAAATTAGAAGGCAAACCATGTAATGGAAAAGATAAGGTTGAATTGATTCTTTAAGTTTTAGTACTGAAGAAGACTTCAATGAGTTGCTCTTCCATTTTTGTTCTGTAACTTTAATTTGGCAAAAAAGGTCTGTCATTGCTGGTTTATGCATTGGATCCATCAGATGTTGGTCTAAAACCAAAAGGGTAGAAAAGATGACATCATGATACAAACAAGCCATGGTTTGCAACTAAATACAAACAAGCCATGGTTTGCCATGACACTCTAAAATTTATCAAATGTATTTATTTTATTTATTAAAAGATAACAAATTGAGGATAGTGGTGATTATATTATTTCTTTGATAATAGCAAATACTTTTATCAAGTTAAAATTTTTAATTTATTTGCCTATTTTTAATTATTTTTATTTAATTGAATCTTATTTCATTATTTTTAACAAACATGCCCAGCTGGCTTCCCACCAACCAACTTGCAACCATACTTGATGTGCACCTCTAACTCACCCACACTAACTCATCAACCACCACGAGCATCCACCGAACCTTAATATGCCAACTCCCGTCCCACTTCTTCGTAGAATTCCATAAATAAATAAACAATATAAATTCAATTTTTTAGCGCCACTTAATTAATACATCTAACCAAAATAATGAAGTAATTAAATTGCAATAATGACTTTATGGGATGCAAGTGTCAAGGCCTCTTTAGCATGTGATTGTTGTTGGTATAAGAAATATCAAATAATCAAATCTGAATTTTAATAGTGGCAAAAAATTCTAAGTTAAATGTTATTATTGTTTTAATAAGTTGAACTACAATGTGTAAGAAAGTAGTAATCTTAGGCAAAGTGAAAGTATTAGTTAAGGTTAGACAAAAGGTGAAAAGTCCTAATTACGGTTAGGGAGCGAAGTCTTGGTCCAGGGGACTGGATAAAGTCTTGACAGGTCAAGAACGTTAGGCGAAATTCTAAGGTCGAGGACGGTAAGTGAAAGTCCTGGGATTACGGACACCAGACAAAAGACTGGACGAGTCAGAGATTGGGCGTTCAGCAGAAAGTCTTGATGTCTTGAACGTTGAGTAAAAGTTCAAACGGTTTGGAGAACTAATTTTGTAAAAGGTAAATTCTCCTGAGAAGAGAAAGTGAGGACGTATTCCCTGAAAAGGGAACAGTAGGCATCGGTCTGATCTAGAGTTTTAGAGAAACTCAAAGTTAGGACCGAACAATCTGAAAACTGTCAAAATTATTATTATTATTATTATACACACACACATAAAGGTAAAAGTTGGAAAAATAATGGTTCGACCACCTGGAGGAGCTCCCGGCACCCAGACTCTGGGCGCCCAGAGTTGCACTAGGCGCCTGGGTAAGGTTTGACGAAGGAGCACCCCCCAGGCCGGTGCCTGGCCAGGCACTCGGGCGGTCCGAAATCTCGAAGTTGCTTCAGGCGCTTGGACAAGCAAAACCTTATCGTCACACTGAGTTGGAGGGCAACAACTGGCCGACCATGTTAGCGGTCCAGGCGCTCGGAGGGGATCTGAGTCCTTGGACATGGATAAACTTCTAGGATGAAGTTTCAATGAGAGCTTGCTACGTCAGCACACTCTAGATGCTTGGGATGGGATTCAGACACTCGGGCGGGGTTATAAAAGGAGGGCTTGACCAGCAGCTTTTATACAACAATCTGAACGACCTTCTCTCTTGGTCATTGCTTCAAAAATGACTATAAGATGTCGAAATGTTGCTCTAACGACCGAAGGCACTATTCTTCAAATATGTAGTTGTCAGTACATTTAAATTATTACAATTCTTTAAATATTGTAAATCTCTACTTGTACTTATTCGAATTGATAGTGATTGCCTAACGAAAGCAATCAACGATAGAAGACCTTAAAGTAGGAGTCGTCACAGGATTCAAACCAAGTAAAACTTGGCCATGTTAGCATTGTGTGTTTTTCCTTTCTATCTTTATTCCGCTGCATTTGTCTCTCCGGGTTTTAAAAGAATGTGAAAAACACGAACAGTATTCACCCCCCCCCCCAACCCCGCCTCGCCCCTCTAGCGCTTTCAATCCTACAATTGCTACAATTGGTATCAAAGCAAGGCTGCTTTGAATCGATGATTCCACCGTTTGAGCAATTTTTGTGGTATTGTTTTTTTATTTTTTGGAGTTGATCAGAATCGGTACTATCACCCCTTCCAATCATTTTTTTCACAATCGAGTTTTTTTTTAAAGTTGGTAGAATACCACTCGAGTTCTTTAGTTCCTTTTTTTTTATAACGCACTATTAATCCAAGACCAAGCCTTGAAATATTCTCCATTTCTTTTGTGCGAGAATCCTTTTTCTAAATGGCCCACCAAGAAAGCTACAGCACTGCTCGTCCACCTCTTTTCTCCGGTGAAGACTTCAGTTACTGGAAAAGTCAGATGGAGTACCACTTGAAGATGCAAGTTGAAATTTGGATAATCATCCAAACAGGCTTCGCATTACCACTCAACGGTGATGGAAAACCGATGGCATGCTACAACCAGGACCTGCACCTAATGAAGAAGATCGAAGTCGATGCTAAATCCACTCAAACTCTCCAATGTGACTGATGTGTGTAAATATTATGATCGCTTATGCATGTTTTAACGCACATTCACTTGCTTTATACATATATATTCTTTGCATGATCGTCTCTTTTATCATGTACTCATCATATATACTCTTTTGTTCGGATATTTGTTCTTTGTTTGGTTTTGTGTTGATAGGGATAACTTTCAGAGCAAAAATAGCGATTGTCGATGCACCGGAATGAGCCAGAGAACACAGCCGTGCAAACAGAAGAGGAGTAGAGCACGACCGTGTGACCAACCAGAGGCAGATCAGTGCATGGTCGTGCAACCCTCCACGGTCGTCCTCTCTCCCAACGACCGAAGCCAAGCAAGGAATGCTCGTACTGTTAGAGTGTATACTAAAAGCCTAGCTTTTGTAAACATTTATTTGTTGAAATAAAAGAATCACATTGGTCAATATTTACATTTATTTGTTAAATGTATTTGTTCAATTAATTTATATAGTAGATAACATGGAGTGTGGTGTCACACTCAGAAGATCATGTTGTCAGTTCTCTATAAATTATAAACAGTTGCTCGCGACTAAGATGGAAAGGAACAAACCATCAGAATAGTCGTAGTGTAATTAAGTATTAGTTTATCTTGACTAATAAATTACACTGATAAACTTTAAGTGTATTGAGTAGGATCATTTAGGTATGTTCTTTTTGTATTGACTTAGTAAAAGAACTAGACCTTAGTTATTATGGAAGTGTGTGCTCTTAATCCTAATATAATAACAAGCACATATATTTAATATTTATTTCTTTGACTTATCAAAGGGTGAGGTTTAGCTCGATAAATCAATATGCCCGATAAGTTGAGAAATGATATTACTTAAGTGTGTATTGTTGATTATAGAAGGAATCTGTGTCCTAGTTATCTAGGTTGAGAATATCCCCAAGAGGAGCTCATAAGGATTGTCATGTTAAACCCTGCAGGTGGACCTAGTCCGACATGACAATAAAGTTGAGTGGTACTACTTTTGGAGCTAGATATTAATTAAGTGAGTTGTCAGTAACTTACTTAATTAGTGGACATTCGTAATCTTAAACACAGGGAGACTAACACACTCAGGATAAGAAGGAGTCCATAATGTAATTTGGGATTGGTGCGGTTGTGCGGTAATAACTCTCTAGTAGAATGAGTTGTTATTGATGAACTTGAGTTGTATGTTCATGGCGAGCACGGGATACTCAAGCTCATCGGAAGGCCAAAAATAATTTCTCCTCTAGGTCCCTGTCGTAGCTTCATTATAGCCTCAAGTTCATCCAAATGTAAGGCTCTTCTTGGTGTCCAAGAAGGGGGCCGGACCATTGCTTGGTGACCAAGCAATAGCCGGCCACATCCTCTTATAGTGGACGGCCCTATAGCTTTGTGACCAAGCTTGTAGGGGCCGACCAAGATTAATTCAAATAGGAGGGGTGTTTTGAATTTTTAAAATCTTCTCTTTGTAGAAAACTATAAGTTTTAAAAGAGAGATTTTAATTTTTAAAACTTTCCTTATTTGAATTAGGCCACATGTTTTAATAGAGAGTTTTAAAAGTTTTAAAACTTTCCTTTTTTAACCATCCTCATGGTTTAAGAAAAAAAGGGAGATAAATTTTAAAATTAAAATTTTCTATCATCATGTTAAAAAAGGAAATTTTATAAGAGAGTTTTTAAATTTTAAAACATGGTTTTAATTTTTAGTAACTTTCCTTTTTTAACTCTAGGAAAGAGAGCTTGTAAAATTTTGTAAGAGTTTTTTCTCTTGTAAAATTTTATATAAAATTATTATTCCTTTCCTAAAACATGGTGACCGGCCACCTTCCTTGGTGCCCAAGCAAGGGGTCGGACAAGCTTAATCCTAAACCAAATAGGATTGATCTCAACCATTGACTGATGATTGATTCAATCAAGAGGAAAGATAAGGAAAAAATAAAAAGGGAAAAGGAAAAACTCTTGGATGATTTTATTTTTGTAAAACGTTTTCCTAATTTGCCTTGGGCAAGTAATATAAAAGAAGGGGTGAGGGGGCTTCATGAGACGCAACTCTTATTCTTTTGCTTGGGTGATCTCTTGGTGGCTGGCCCTCTCCTTTCTCCCTTTCCCTTTTCTCTCTTCTCCTTTGAGGTGGTGGTGGCCGAATCTTAGAGGAAGAGGAAGGATTCTTTTGGGTGGTGTTCATCTTGGAGGATCATCGCTCACACGACGTCCAAGGCGAGACGAGGAATACGGCAGAAGATCTTGAGGTCGTTAGCTTATAAAGAGAAGATATAACTAGTATTTTTCTTCCGCATCATACTAGTTATTTTTCTTTGTATGAATTCTAAATACAAGAGGCAATTAGATCTAGTTTATCGAATTTATTTTTTGATTTTGTGTTTTCTTCTTTTTCAAATTTGTGATTCGATTGTTCTTTTTGGTTAACCTAAAGTTATTTAAGGAAATAAATATTAGCTTTCCTTAAAAGGCTTTGCCTAGGCGGTGGTGGTTGCTCGCATATCCAGGAAGGCCATGTGCCTCGCCATGCAGTCCTGGAAGCCAATTTTGGAAATTAATATTTATGGAATTAATAAGTTAGGTAGTTTTGAATCAATAGTGTTAAGTTCCGCTTGCGATTCATATCTAAACCATTAAGAACAGATAAGTTAAATTTGGAATCAATGATGTTAAGTTCCGTCTACGATTCCTAATTTAACTTCTAAAGAACACAATAGGTTATTTAAGGAAAGGTTCGACACTTGTACAAAAAATTTTTGTACAGTGGAACCGGTATGTTTTCCTAGGATTAACCAACAATTAGTATCAGAGCTAGGGTTTGCCTCTGTGTATTTTAGAATTCAAATAGGTTATGCACATGTCATACATAATTTAGGCAGAAAAATAGTAGGATGTGCTAACTCTTTGGTTGCAGGCTCCAACTATTATGGCTTATTGATATTGTGTGTGATTGGACCCTTGGACATGTTAAGGACATTATTTGTGTGCATGATTGTATGTATAAAATACAGCAGGAGCTGTATTATTTTTAGAATTTTATTTTTGTTCGATCTAGAATACATGTACATTCCCTCGTGGAATATAGGATCGATATATGTAAAATTCTATTTTTATTGCGGATTGGATTCTTCCGAGGCGTGGTACTTTTGGAGCACCAGAGGCGCAGCGGAATAAGAAGCAAGATGGATGCGACAACTTGACCCGATGGCGGTGTCTAAAGATGGCAGCAGCTAGGGTTGGAGCATACTGAAGACAGTGATGGAAAAGACCATAATAGTTGGAAAATTAATTTCTAAATTTATTGCTTTTATTTACTGTGATGTTTTTATGCATGTGATATATGCTAGGATAGGTTAAAAATCCTCAATTTTAAATAACTAAGTGGGAGAGGGATTTTAATAAATCTCATGGTCTCCATTACTGGTTTGTAAGTGATGCAACAAACCTGCGTGTTGGCTCTGAGTGCCTCCCTCCATAACGGATGGGTTTGTTAAGGATCACTAGATCAAACTTCCTTTTATGGATGGTTATAGGAAATTATTTAGGAGCGTGTGATCTTCTCTAACTGAAGGGGCACAATCCTATTTAATGGACTTAGTATCAAGTAATGGTATACACTTAGACGCATTCAATAGTATCCTCCCCAACGGAGTCACTGCTATTGTATTGTGTGACCAAAGTAAAGCCAACTATTAATTTTATTTGTCATAAAGTTAGGATGACAAGATAATAAAATTAATGGGCCACACCCTCCTCTTACAAATGTTGAATTTGTATACGTCTACACTAACGTGACATGCAATATTCACGGTGATTTGAGGTGTTGGTTAATTTAAATAGTATTGTTTGAGGAATCAATATTATTCTAAATTTAGAGTTTTGACCAAAGTTTATTTTTGTGATTCTTAGGATGACTTTCAACCCACTAGCCATTATACTGAAAGAGAACAAACTTACTGGTCCCAACTATATTGATTGGAAAAGAAACCAGGACATTGTTCTTACTGCTGAAAGCTATAAGTTTGTACTGACTGAGGCTTGCCCTGATGCACCTGACGGTGACTCTACCCCAGAGGAGATTGAGTATCATAAGAAATGGGTAAAAGATGATGAGATGGCGCGGTGTTACATTTTGGCATCTATGCCAAATGTATAGCAACATCAGCATCAAGATTTACCAACAACTTATGATATAATGAACAATCTCAAAGAACTCTTTAGGCACCAGAGTCGGACTACTAGGCAAGAGGCAAGAGGCAATGAGGAAGCTAATGACAGTCACCATGTCTGAGGGGACACCTGTAAGAGATCATATCCTCAAAATGATGGCTTATCTGAATGAAATACAAGTCCTTGGAGGAGAAATCGATGGGGAAACCCAGGTCGATATAATTCTCCAAACGCTACCCGAAGTTTTGAGCAGTTCCGCCTGAACTATAACATGAACAAAAGAGAGTATACGTTGGCGGAACTTCTGACAGAACTACAGGTAGCAAAAGGAATATTTCATCACAGTTCTCAGATTCACTATGCTGAAAATGGTTCTACTTCTAAGTTAAAAAGCAAGTAGAAGAAGAAACAGGTCTTTTCAACAAAGAAGGTGAATAAACCTCAGAGTACAGGACAAAAAGCTGGAATGAAGAAGCCGAAGGACAAATGCTTCATCTGCAAGCAGTCTGGACATTAAAAAGCAGACTGTCCTCGTAGGAACCAGAACAATAAAGGTATATCTCATACTCTAGTAGTTGAAACATGTTTAGCAGTGTTATCTACCAGTACCTGGTGTGTAGATACGGGAGCCACTAATCATGTCTGTAATTCTTTGCAGGGGTTCCAGGAAACCCAACGACTATTTGATAGAGAGATAACTGTCTACATGGGCAATGCTACTAAGGTGGCGGCTGTTGCAGTGGGAGACGTCTACTTATCATTTGATAGGAATAGAAATTTGATTTTAAGAAATTATCTTTATGTACCCAGTTTTAGAAAGAATTTAATTTCAGTTTCTAAACTGTATTTGGATAGATATTCAGTCTCTTTTAGTAACAATGTCGTTATAAAGAGAAATAAGGTGATTATCTGTTCTGGTGCATTGGTTGACAATTTATACATTTTAAATCCAATTTCTCCCACAAAGTAAAATATGAAAATTAATAACACATCTTCTAACTCTAATAAGAGAAAAGAACCTTCAGAAATGAACCAAACATATCTTTGGCATCTAAGGCTTGGACATATTAACTTAAGTAGGATTCAAAGGCTTGTAGCCGATGGACTCTTGGTATCATTAGAGTTGGAAAACTTTCCAACATGCGAATCTTGCTTGGAAGGTAAAATGACCAAGAGACCTTTTAAGGCCAAGGGGTATAGAGTCAAAGATGCGTTAGAACTGGTTCATTCTGATTTATGTGGTCCTATGTCTATCCAGGCAAGAGGTGGTTATGAATACTTCGTCTCCTTTATAGACGATTATTCAAGATACAAATACATTTACCTGATGCGCCGTAAGTCTGAATGCTTTGACAAGTTCAAAGAATATAGGACTGATGTGGAGAAACGTTTTGGTAAAAGTATCAAGACACTACGGTCTGACCGTGGTGGCGAATACCTCTTTGGAGAGTTTAGGAATTACTTATCAGAAGTTGGGATTTAATCCCAATTGACTACACCTGGTACACCCCAGCAAAATGGTGTGGCAGAACGAAGGAATAAGACTCTTATGGAAATGGTTAGATCGATGATGAGTTATTCAAAATTACCAAATTCGTTTTGGGGATATGCTTTAGAAACAGCAGTGTACATTCTGAATATGGTACCTTCTAAAACAGTTCCTTCTACTCTCATGGAATTATGGAATGGGCGTAAGCCTAGTCTGAATCATATCCGGATATGGGGTAGTCCAGCACATGTGCTGAAGGGAGATACTGACAAGTTGGAATCACGTATAGAAGTTTGTCTGTTTGTGGGATATCCAAAGGGAACGAAAGGTGGTTTGTTTTATAATCCTAAAAATCAGAAGATCATTGTTAGCACCAATGCTCGATTTTTAGAAGAAGATTATGTAATGAACCATAAGCCCATGAGTGAAATAGTTCTAGAAGAAATTAGAGAGGACACGTCTACTTTAGTACCAACAGTACAAGATGAAGTACCACAAGAGACTGTAACACGTGTCACACATGATACACAACCACAGACGGTGCCTTGTCGTAGTGGGAGGGTTGTGAGGCAACCTGAGAGATTCATGTTTTTGGGAGAGTCTTCGGACTTGATCCCGGGTAAACATGAACCTGATCCCCGGACATATGATGAAGCACTCCAAGATATAGATACAGTATCTTGGCAAAAGGCAATGAATTCCGAAATAGAATCTATGTATTCTAATAAGGTCTGGGAGCTTGTAGAATCACCTGATGGTGTAAAAGCCATTGGATGCAAGTGGATCTACAAAAGGAAAAGAGGGATAGATGGAAAGGTAGAAACCTTCAAAGCAAGGCTTGTTGCGAAAGGGTATACTCAGAAAGAGGGAATCGATTATGAGGAGACTTTTTCACCGGTAGCCATGCTTAAGTCTATCTGGATACTCTTATCCATTGCCGCTCATATGGATTATGAGATTTGGCAAATGGATGTCAAGACAGCTTTCCTTAACGGAAGTCTTGAAGAAAACATCCATATGAAGCAACCAGAAGGGTTCATTGAAAAGGGCAAAGAGCATCTAGTGTGTAAGCTCAATCGGTCCATTTATGGACTGAAGCAAGCTTCAAGATCTTGGAACATCTGATTTAATGAAGTAATCCAATCATATGGATTTATTCAGTGTCCGGATGAATCTTGTGTGTACAAGAAGTGTAACGGAAACGTGGTGATATTTCTTGTACTATGTGTAGATGATATTTTGTTAATTGGCAACAATGTCAAGGTATTATCGGACGTAAGGGTATGGTTGTCCAAACAATTTGATATGAAGGACTTTGGAGAATGTGCACACATCTTTGGGATCAAAATTATAAGGGATCGCAAGAAAAGAATGTTGTGCCTATCCCAAGCTTTATATATAGATACAATCCTTGCTCGTTTTAGCATACAAAACTCCAAGAAAGGTTTCTTACCTTTTAGGCATGGAGTAGCTTTATCTAAAGAGATGTCTCCGAAGACATCAAAGGAGATAGAGGACATGAAGGCAGTTCCTTATGCCTCGGCTGTAGGAAGCCTTATGTATGCAATGCTGTGTACGAGACCTAATATCTGTTTTGCCATGGACATGGTTAGCAGATATCAGAGTAACCCCGGACAAGGACATTGGACTGCGGTAAAGCATATATTAAAGTACCTGAGAAGGACTAGAGATTATATGCTAGTCTACCAAGCAGACGATTTGCTCCCTGTGGGTTACATGGATTCGGATTTCCAATCAGATAGGGACAATAGTAAGTCTACGTCAGGCTATGTGTTTACTCTCAGAGGTGGAGCCATTGCATAGAGGAGTGTTAAGCATAAATGCGTCTTAGACTCAACCATGGAAGCAGAGTATGTGGCAGCCTCTGAGGCAGCCAAAGAAGCTGTATGGCTCAGGAACTTTCTAATGGATTTAGATGTGATTCCTGGTTTGCCCAAGATCATCACAATTTATTGTGATAATAGCGGTGAAGTTGCAAACTCGAAGGAACTACGAGCCCATAAAGTAAGTAAACATATAGAGCGCAAGTACCACCTGATATGAGACATCGTCAAGCGAGGAGAAGTTGTCCTCGCCAAGATTGCATCAGAAGATAACCTGGCAGATTCTTTCATAAAGGCCCTTCTGGCGAAAGCTTTTGATCGGCATGTGAAGGGGATGAGAATCAGATGTAAGGCAACAGATATGGCAGCTTAGACTTTTAGTATAAGTGGGAGATTGTTAGAGTGTATACTAAAATCCTAACTTTTATAAACATTTATTTGTTGAAATAAAAGAATCACATTGGTCAATATTTGTATTTATTTATTAAATGTATTTGTTCAATTAATTTATATAGTAGATAACATGGAGTGTGGTGTCACACTCAGAAGATCATGTTGTCAGTTCTCTATAAATTATAAACAGTTGCTCGCGACTAAGATGGAAAGGAACAAACCATCAGAATAGTCGTAGTGTAATTAAGTATTAGTTTATCTTGACTAATAAATTACACTGATAAACTTTAAGTGTATTGAGTAGGATCATTTAGGTATGTTCTTTTTGTACTGACTTAGTAAAAGAACTAGACCTTAGTTATTATGAAAGTGTGTGCTCTTAATCCTAATATAATAACAAGCACATATATTTAATATTTATTTCTTTGACTTATCAAAGGGTGAGGTTTAGCTCGATAAATTAATATGCCCGATAAGTTAGGAAATGATATTACTTATAGTATGTATTGTTGATTATAGAAGGAATCTGTGTCCTAGTTATCTTGGTTGAGAATGTCCCCAGTAGGAGCTCATAAGGATTGTCATGTTAAACCATGCAGGTGAACCTAGTCCGACATGACAATAAAGTTGAGTGGTACTACTCTTGGAGCTAGATATTAATTAAGTGAGTTGTCAGTAACTTACTTAATTAGTGGACATTCGTAATCTTAAACACAGGGAGACTAACACACTCATGATAAGAAGGAGCCCATAATGTAATTTGGGATTGGTGCCGTAGTGCGGTAATAACTCTCTAGTGGAATGAGTTGTTATCGATGAACTTGAGTTGTGTGTTCGGGGCGAGCACGGGATACTCAAGCTCATCGGAAGGTCAAAACCAATTTCTCCTCTAGGTCCCTGTCGTAGCCTCATTATAGCCTCAAGTCCATCCAAATGTAAAGCTCTTCTTGGTGTCCAAGAAGGGGGTCGGACCATTGCTTGGTGACCAAGCAATGGCCGGCCACATCCTCTTATAGGGGCCGACCCTATAGCTTGGTGACCAAGCTTGTAGGGGCCGGCCAAGATTAATTCAAATAGGAGGGGTGTTTTGAATTTTTAAAATCTTCTCTTTGTAGAAAACTATAAGTTTTAAAAAAGAGATTTTAATTTTTAAAACTTTCCTTATTTTGAATTAGGCCACATGTTTTAATATAGAGTTTTAAAAGTTTTAAAACTTTTCTTTTTTAACCATCTTCATGGTTTAAGAAAAAAAGAGAGATAAGTTTTAAAATTAAAATTTTCTATCATCATGTTAAAAAAGAAAATTTTATAAGAGAGTTTTTAAATTTTAAAACATGATTTTAATTTTTAGAAACTTTCTTTTTTTTTTAACTCTAGGAAAGAGAGCTTGTAAAATTTTGTAAGAGTTTTTTCTCTTATAAAATTTTATATAAAATTATTATTCCTTTCCTAAAACATGGTGGCCGACCACCTTGCTTGGTGCCCAAGCAAGGGGCCGGCCAAGCTTAATTCTAAACCAAATAGGATTGATCTCAACCATTGATTGATGATTGATTCAATCAAGAGGAAAGAAAAGGAAAAATGAAAAGGAAAAAGGAAAAACTCTTGGATGATTTTATTTTTGTAAAACATTTTTCCTTATTTGCCTTGGGCAAGTAATATAAAAGAAGGGGTGAGGGGGCTTCATGAGACACAACTCTTATTCTTTTGCTTGGGTAATCTCTTGGTGGCCGGCCCTCTCCTTTCTCCCTTTCCCTTTGCTCTCTTCTCCTTTGAGGTGGTAGTGGCCGAATCTTAGAGGAAGAGGAAGGATTCTTTTGGGTGGTGTTCATCTTGGAGGATCGTCGCCCACACGACGTCCAAGGCGAGGCGAGGAATACGGCAGAAGATCTTGAGGTCGTTAGCTTACAAAGAGAAGGTATAACTAGTATTTTTCTTCCGCATCATACTAGTTATTTTTCTTTGTATGAATTCTAAATACAAGAGGCAATTAGATCTACTTTATCGAATTTATTTTTTGATTTTGTGTTTTCTTCTTTTTCGAATTTGTGATTCGATTGTTCTTTTTGGTTAACCTAGAGTTATTTAAGGAAATAAATATTAGCTTCCCTTAAAAGGTTTTGCCTAGGCGGTGGTGGTTGCTCTCATATCCAAGAAGGCCATATGCCTCGCCATGCAGTTCTGGAAGCCAATTTTGGAAATTAATATTTATGGAATTAATAACTTAGGTAGTTTTGAATCAATAGTGTTAAGTTCCGCTTGCGATTCAAATCTAAACTATTAAGAACAGATAAGTTAAATTTGGAATCAATGATGTTAAGTTCCATCTGTGATTCCTAATTTAACTTCTAAAGAACACAATAGGTTATTTAAGGAAAGGTTCGACACTTGTACAAAAAAATTTTGTACAGTGGAACCGGTATATTTTCCTTGGATTAACCAACACGTGCAACCCTGCTCGGCCGTGTCCCAGGAGCCGAGCCTGAAGTTCACTCGGCTGTGCCAATTGGCACGGCCGTGCAGTGTGGCCAGAGACAAGAAAGGGCACGGTCGTGCCACCGCAGTCATGCCCTAGCCTATAAAAGGGTTTTAACCCTTTTCCTCAAGGGGGAGAGCGGGGAAGCGAGCCGTCAGAGAGAGAATCGACTTGGTCTCATTCCATGCCATCTAGGACCTTCGTCCAGCGAACTTTCATCACCACATCAACTCCAGAAGCAAAGGATTGGATCCGAAGATCACTCGTCATCGTTGGATAAGCATACTTCTTCTTTCTCTCTTCGTGTTTGAGAATTGTATGTTTAAATATACTATGTCTTCGAGTTTTTCTCTGACGTTTATGGAGTAGAGTCCTTGTTCTAGGATGAGGGAGTAATTGTGGATTGGTTTTGATGTAATACTCATATTTATGCTTTATTTCATTGGATGATTTCGCTTGCTTTATTTCGACTACTCGATCTCTATATCGTGTGAATTGATTGTGTAGGAATTGCCAACCTCGTAGGGGAAATATCTTAGATTGTACACCCGAGGGGCCCTAGTGACAGGGGTAACCCGTTTACGGACATCTAGGGTACTTCCTTGAAAGGAGAGGCAACTTCTCCATAAGGAAGTAAGATACCAAACTAAACTCCTTATTTCTATCCTTAATAACACCAATTAGAGTTGTGTTCTTGTGATCTACCGAGGCGCCCTAATGACAGGGGTTAACCGTAATAGGATTTCATAGGGATCTTCTTTATTTGGTATTTAAGGATAGTTGTTTTAGCTTCCGGCAAATGCATGCTGATGAACAATGAATATAGGATAGTATGTGATACATCGATACCACCACAATGAAACTGAACTCCTAGAACTCTTCATAAACTAAGTTAATTACTTCTTCGTTACTAGTTCTCGTTTCCGCTTCCCAATCTCTTTTTTTTTTACATAACTTACAACCATCGGTAGTTTAGATAATCTTAAGTGAACCATTGCTAGTGCTTATAACCAATTCTCGTGGGATCGATAATCTTTATTACTGACGACGAATCTGTGCACTTGCAGACTCGTAATAAGCTTTTGGCGTCGTTGTCAGGGATTGCGTCTATAACATTAGTGAAAATCATATTAGATTACACTAAACTTAGTTTTTTTTTCTTTATCTTTCCTTTTTCTAGTATTCTGCATTTTAGAGATAAATAGTTTTATTTTTGTTTCACTTTATTTTTTGCGTTCTTATTAAAAAGCCTAAAAAAATATATAATATTATTTCACTCTTTTCTTTATTTTATTCCATATCTTATTTTTTACATGAGAAGAGCTAATCTTTCAGAACAGCTTCTACCGTTCGATCTAGAGATCGATAGGACTTTCTTGAGAAGAAGAAACTTACAAAAAGCATTTCAAGCCACACAAGAATCTTCAGAGATGGCTGACAAACTGTTGAAGGATTACGCAGCACCTTATCCACGAGGGGTTCGGTCTAGCATCACTCGACCGCAATCGAAGCTAATAATTTTGAAATCAAGCCTGCAGTAATTCACATGGTTCAGCAGAATCAATTTGGAGGAGGACCGCACGATGATCCAAACCACCACTTAGAGCTTTTCTATGAGATTTGTGGTACCATGAAAGTGAACGGGGTCCCTCTAGAATCAGTAAGATTGTTTCTTTTCGGATTTTCCCTGAAAGATAGAGCCAAGCAGTGGCTAAATTCCCTTCCAACAAATAGCATATCATCTTGGGAGCAGTGAGAGCAAAAATTTCTGGACAAGTTCTACCCACCGAGAAAAACTACCCACATGAGGAACTTGATCGCTATAGATAGACTCAGAATCATTATTTGAAGCCTGGGACAGATTCAAAAGTATGCTGAGACAGTGCTCCCATCATGGCCTTGAGAAATGGTTGGTTCTACACACCTTCTACAATATAATCAACTATCACATGAAGGTATCCCTCAACTCTGCAGCAGGAGGAGCACTAATGAACAAGAGCCTTGATGAAGCTGAAGAGATCATAGAGAATGTGGCACAAACCACCATCAATGGCCAACTGAAAGATCTAGTGGTTTTTTCTCAGGGAATCCAATAAAGGCGTTAGGAAAATTTGATATAGATGCAGTCACACTCATGTCTACAAAGCTAGACGCTCTGACCAAGAAGCTTGAGGTCATGGGAAACAACACACCCAATGCAATAGTTTGTGTTTGCGAAACTTACGGAAGTACGGATCATGCTCAAGATACTTGCCCTCTAGGGCCAATACAAGCACAGATAAACCAACTTGAGTAATGTGATGCAATAGTCAATTACAACGAGAAGCAAAACAATCCGTACTCCAACACATATAATCTAGGATGGAGGAAGCACCCAAATTTCTCATACCAGAACGATCAGGACCAAGGGCTAGCAAAACAAAGCTATCAACTTGGGCAACAGAGCTACCCATCTGGACAATAGACTTATCAACAACAACCTTCATAGCTGTCCAGAATTGAAAAAATGCTTGAAGAAGCCCTCTCAGAGCAAAAAGAGATGAAGAATGAGATCAAGCAATTTACTTAAAGACTGAAAAATTCAGAAAAACATCAGAAGATGCAAGACAACCAGATAGCCTAGATAGCCCAGTCTTTTTCAAGAGCACAGGGAATATTTCTAGGAAAGCTTGATATAAACCCAGTAGAACATTGCAACCACATCGAGCTGAGGAGCGGACGAACTTTGGGAGACTCCCAAATCACTATTCAGAAAGGACCTGACTCAGAGGAAGAATCCTCTCCCCCACTACCCAATTAGATCCAGAACAGGGATGGAAAGGAGATCACCAAGAAAGTTGAAGGAACTCTTCAAATTCCCTCGCAAAGTCAGACAATTCCTTTCCCTCAGAAACTGATAACATCCCAAAAGGATGAAGAGTTCAACCGATTCCTGAAGAATATTAAGCAAATTTGCGTAGAAGTACCACTGATAGATGCACTGCACCAAATGTCGAAGTTCATAAATTTTTAAAGGGTATTTTATCTAAGAGGAGGCAGAAGGGTGACTTCGAGACTGTAGCATTAGCAGAAAACAATAGCGCTCTACTTATGACAAATATTCCACCGAAACTTTAGGATCCAGGTAGTTTTTCCATACCTTGCAAAATTAGTTCTGAACTCACACAGAGAGCTTTCTACGACTTCGGAGCTAGCGTTAACTTACTTCCGTACTCCTTATGTAAGAAGCTGAGACTCCAAAACATTAAACTGACTACTATGAAACTACAATTAGCTGACTATTCATGTAGATACCCAATAGGAATAGTGGAAGACGTGCCAGTAGAAGTGGGTGGATATATCATTCCCACATATTTCATTATCCTGGATATGGAGGAGGATCCCAAGATACCGATCATCCTTGGAAAACCATTCCTTGCCACAACTGGAGCCCTCATTGATGTGAAAAGTCACAAGTTATCCTTGGATCGGCAAAGAAAGGATTGAATTTGATTTATCTGATTCCTCTATCTGCAACCCCTCTTCTCAGGGAAATTCTAGCAAGATCAACATACACACAGTCGAGGAGTGCAGTTTCCATGAGTGTTCCCCTCCAGTGAGCAATAAGAAATACATTTGTTCTGCACAAGCAAAACTAAAGGCGTAGACTGGAGCATTAACCTTAGGAGGAGAGCCGTGCTTCCACGGGTTTAGTCCACATTAACTGAAACGGGGTCAAGCTAAAGACCTAAAACAAGCGCTTCTTGGGAGGCAACCCAAGGGTTTTTCATTTTTTGTTCATCATTCCATTCATCGTTTTATTTCTCTAGTAAGTTCAAGTCGAGTACTTTTATTATTTTTTTATTTTTCGGTATTCATTTTCAGGATGTGCAGAGCCTCCACGAGCTATCCGTGAGCGTTTCATGGGTGTGGAGGCGTCAGAGGAACCAAAATGGTGAAAGGTGAGTCCCCGTGTGCTTAAAGGAGTCGATCATGTGACCCCACACGGCCGTGCGAAGCCAACAGAGGAACCAAAGCCACAAGTCGTGCCAATTGGCACGGTCGTGCGACCTATGCAGAGAAGAAGGAGGAATGGGTCGTGCCAATCGGCACGGCCATGCGACTTTGGCTGAAGGAAGAAAAGATGAGGTCGTGCCAATCAGCACGGTCGTGCAAAACCCCACCTAACCTGGTCGTGTCTATAAGACACGCCCGTGCCCCTACCCGTGTGCGCCGCCTACTCCTCCAAAAGCCCTAATTTCCATCTCCTTCTCTCCCAAAAGCCTTCTCCTCCCCACTACACCTCATCAAACCCTAATTCCCACCTCTAGAGTTTTTTTTTCTTATATCTACATCTAGATTTAACACTTCTTCAAGCCATAAATCTGGAAAGAGAGAAGCAACTCTCCTATTTTCCTTCCTTCTCCTCCTCTCCCATCCTCAAGACCCATCTCCACAAGAAATTCCTCAAAACCTTGCACACCATGTCATAGATCTTGAAGAGACTTCGTCGAGGAAGTAGTGGATCTGGCGAAGGAGATGCATCGGGAGGCGATAAAGGAAAAGGGAAGACGTCTTCTTCAAAAGGCAAAGGAAAAAGGGTGGCACGTGACGAAGGTAATGAAAATGAGTTCAATATTATTTTTAGAAATCATGAACAAAAAGCTAGATATGATATCCTTGTCGCTAGAAAAATTATATGCACTAAATATATGGATCCCATTACTATGGATATGCTAGGAATTAGGGATGACGTAGATTGGATGATTAGTTCTTTAGATTGGAATGATATTATCTACACTCATGCACCGACTTACCCCTGCCTAGTCTTTGAATTTTTAAGCTCGGTTGATGTTAAATTTTCATCTAAGGATGACTACGTAGGAGTCATAACTTTTAGGATGATAAATAAAGAAGTTCGGTGGACTTTTAGTGATTTTAATAATTGTTTTGGTTTATTCATTGGTGGTGCACGTGAGTTTGATGATGAGATTAGATGGAATGAATTTTGGACGTCAATAACCAGATCAAAGGACCCTTACGAACCTTCTAGAGCTAAGGCATCCCGCATGCAAAACCAGACCTTTAGATACCTCCACCGAGTGATGAGCAAAACGATCTTTGGTCGAGGAGAGAGTGATGGGGTGATTAGAAAGGTAGAGCTCTATTCTATTTGGGCGATGTTGAATAAGGTGGATTTTGATTTCGGATTTCATTTCTTACAGAATTTATTGAGAGCAGCTAAAGCATCTTCGGGGATGATAGTGTTTGGTGGATTGATCACCCAAATAGCATTCAATCTAGGTTGTGAGCTTGATGGATTAGAGGTTATTCATGGTAATGACAAGATCAACATCGATTCTTATCTTGCAATTAAGATGATTTGTCGGGATGAGAATGAGTTTTCCTTCCCTAGGAACAATGATTTTCCATTACCCCTTCCATGCCCTGAGCGCACTTCAGTTCGCAACCCCGCGAACTGGGTGATTACTGATTTACACCCCGAGACTGTTCTCTCCATTATAGAAGAAACCAAGTACCACCAAGAGCACTCGTCATCAGGATTCCCGCACTGTTCCGGGCATCCGGAACCTCCTAGGCACTCTTTTGCCTATGGTACGGGACCCTCTAAATTTAATTTTTCTGACTTCCGTGCCTCTTTAAGCTCCCTTCATGAGAAGCAAAATATCCAACAATGATTGTTGGAGGGTCGCTTCAAGCTATCTAACGACTAGTTTAGGGAGGTACAGGATCATTTTCAGTTTACTAGGGACTTCCATAGTCAGGTGACAGGGTTCGTTCAGGACTATGAGATTGACCAGGAAAGAATGAGGAATTTTATGGATGATATGAATATCACTCGACAACAAGTAGATACCCTTTATCAATATCATCAACACCTTGGTCATCTTCTTGGTATGCCTAGATTTCCCCTTGGCACACATCGGGGACCCTCTTATCCCCACCCCCGCCACCGTATTGATTTCATCGGGATGATGAAAAGTCTAAGTCTGGGGGGGGGGGGGGGTGTTGTGTCTATCTGCACAACTTGAGTCGAGTCGAGTTTTCTTTTCTTTCTGCATATTTTATTTTTTCTATTTTGCATATTTTATTAGTCTGCTTTGTTTATTCGCATTTTATTAGTTTCATATTTCTATTTACATCTCATTTGCATTTTGCTTTGTTTATTCGTTTCATGTTTCGGCATATTTGAGAACATCAAACCTACTTTTTTCTGCTACCTGGCTGATAGCAAAATGACTAGTATTTTCTTAGTTCATGTGTTGTCAACATAGTGTTAGTATGTTTGGTGTATCTCTTTTCTCTATCTTTAGTAGCATGAAATAAGCTAAGTATTGTATGAAGTTTGGTATAAGTTTTGGGCTAACCTTAAAAACCTTATTTTCACTACACTTAAGTACTTATGCTTGAATAGTAGAAATATTTTTGAAATAGTTTGATTCATCCAAATTATTTAGTACTTTTGTTCTCATGGTGATTTCTTAATTATATTTTGGTTACTGGATGACCTCGGATCATGGAAGCTCATTTAGAAAAATCTAAATCCCAACATATGCATCTTGTATTTGTGACACAAAAAAATATTGAATAAGGGATAAAAGAAATAGTTGTCGTGAGTGGAAACTAACAATTCACCCCTTTGAGACCGAGTTAGGTTACTGGGGAAATGAATGTTATGTTTCTCTTGATTCCGAGTAGTATCCTTTGAGACCTTGTGTAATTTAAGGAAAACGAACCAAGTGTGTGGCAGGTAAGTGCCTATCACCGGGAACATTAGGAACTCAATTGTATGACGACTTAACTAGGACAAAAAATTGAAACTTCAAGAGTTTGATATACTTATTGCACCGAGCATAAAGAACTTTTGATTAGGACATACTTAGGTTACTCCACAATCGTGCTGATCAATGAAACTAGTTGATAGAGTTAGGCGAATGCACTAGGGATTATGAAACACTGCCAGGCACTCATGAACATAGTTTGCAGCGTTTTGCTTGAGGACAAGCAAAGGTTCAAGTTTGGGGATGTGATGTGCGTAAATATTATGATTGTTTATGCATGTTTTAACGCACATGCACTTGCTTTATACATATATATTCTTTGCATGATCACTTCTTTTATCATGTACTCATCATATATACTCTTTTGTTCAGATATCTGCTCTTTGTTTGATTTTGTGTTGACAGGGATAACTTTCGGAGCAAAAACAACGATTGTCAATACATCAGAACGAGCCAGAGAACATGACCGTGTAACCTTGCACGGGCGTGTCGCCAAAAAGAAGAGAAGTAGAGCACGATCGTGCAACTCTTGTACGGTCGTATGACCAACGAGAGGCAGATCAGTGCACAACCGTGCAACCCTGCACGGTCGTGCCACCCCCCCCCCCACGACCGAAGTCAAGTAAGGAATGGTCATGCAACCCTACACGGTCGTGTCCCAGGACCTGAGCCCGAAGTTCACACGATCATGTAGTGCGACCAGAGACAAGAAAGGGCACAATCGTGCCATATTGGCACGGTCATGCCGCCACAGCCGCAGCCTAGCCTATAAAAGGGTTTTAACCCTTTTCCTCAAGGGGGAGAGAGGAGAAGCGAGCCGTCAGAGAGAGAATCGACTTGGTGTCATTTCACGCTGTCCAGGACCTCCATCCAGCGATCTTTCATCACCACATCAACTCCAAAAGCAAAGGATTGGATCTAAAGATCACTCATCACCGTTGGATAAGCATACTTCTTCTTTCTCTCTTCGTGTTTGAGAATTGTATGTTCAAATATACTATGTCTTCGGATTTTTCTCCGACATTTATAGAGTAAAGTCCTTGTTCTAGGATGAGGGAGTAATTGTGGATTGGTTTTGATGTAATACTCAATTTATGCTTTATTTCATTGGATGATTTCGCATGCTTTGTTTCGACTACTCGATCTCTATATCTTGTTAATTGATTTTGTAGGAATTGCCAACTGTTGGATCGAGAAGCATTAGAGGGGGGGGTGAATAGCGCTCGTGGCTATTTCATAATGTATTCGTAAAACACTATTCGAGTTTAGAGCAGCGGAAATAAAAGATAACAAACGTGGACACAAGTATTTACTTGGTTCGGAGCCTTTGGCGACTCCTACTCCAAGGCTCACGCTCGTTGAGCGTTTACTTTGGGCAACAACTATAATCGTTAAAAGTTTTACAGAAATGCAATACAAATAAAATAATCGTAATCTTATACCGACAACAGAGAAAAGTAGAATTGCAGCTTCTGGTTGTCGGGGCGTCGCTTCAGCACTTCTGGGTCATCTTTTGAGCAGCAAATAGTTGAAGGATCGCTTGAGAGTCGTTATACCAAGTTGATGCTCGAACCCTCCTTATAAATAGTGCTGGAGGCGCCTCCAAGCCTGTCCGAGGCGCCTCCAGGTCGTCGAGTCGCACGCGTGGATCAGCTCTGATCTGGTTGCGCCTTATCCCACTGAAGGTACCTCCAAGATGCTCCAAGGAGCCTCCAATGCCTGGTCCAAGGCGCCTCCAGTGACCTCCGAGGCGCCTCCAGCGTTTCTGGACAGCTGGCTTCAGCTAGCACCCGAGGAGCCTCCAAGCCCCATGGAGGCGCCTCGGACATTGTTCATCCGAGGTCTAAGTTGCTTCTTTGTTCCTGCAAAATGTGTTAGTCCCAAACACAAACCCTACAAAACAAAGTTAGCACAGAAACAATATGATAGATATAATTGATAGTTGTCGGACTGTCCGGGTCTGACTTTGGATTTCCAACCGGAAACCCTAGGTTGACCCACGCCTACTATTCCCTCTACGGGGAACGTGTCATCACCTACTCCACTCAGGAGATTTACCTATTGCCAGTGCGATCCTCCAGATCGACTGGACTTTTGCTCAGCGTTCAAAGCTTCCAGACTTCCGCTTCCCGGCCCGTCCAATCTTTCACCTGGTTCGCGACACCAGGACTTTCCACCTAGGGTTACCCCCTATGACTTTTGCCTGAAGCTCTCGACTTGCCAAGACTTTTCGCATAGGGTTACCACCCCCTATGACCTAGGGTTACCACCCCCTAGGGTTTTCTACCTGCCTAACCGCAGCTAGGACTTTCCTGAGACACTCAATTAAGTACGTTAGATCACAAAATAACTTAGCTTTGAATTCCTTTGTCATTATCAAAACAACGGTCGATCGTCGGATGCTTCTCGCACCAACAATCTCCCCTTTTTTTATTATGGCAACTGAAATTTAAAGCTAAGTAAAATAGATGCATAAAGTTTAAGTAAGTAAGCTTAATAAATTTTGAATGCACGCATGGTTAAGCTAAAACTTAAACTTTGTCAGGCTCCCCCTTAATAAAGGCATTCTTTATAAATTTTTTCTTTTGAATTTTGAATTTCTCTACTCTCCCCCTTTGCCATTTATCAAAAAGAATGAACACGTTTGAAAGAATCTTAACTTTTCACAAAGATTTTAGGACAAAGGTAAGAGGAAAAAGACTAAGTGAGGAATCTTTAAGACACTTTGTTTAAAATGCGATATTTCTTGTAAATCAAATCGCTAAGTAAAATAGTTTGAGTTCGAAGTTAGTTTTCTAAAACTTTATCAATTAATTTTGCTAGAGAAAGATTTTTCTTTTGTAGCATAGCATATCAAAAGCAACTTTAGTTTTAAACATCTTAATCAAAATTTTGAAACCTTAGGCTTTTAAAGAGGAAAAATATTTTAGTAACACTTACTTTTTTATAATTAATATTCTTAGCTAAGTGAAATCAAGGTCTAAAGAGCAATTTTTTCTTTTAATTGAGTTTAAAAGGCTAAAAAGTTGACTTTGAAATATAGCTTTAGCCAATTTTGAAACCTAGTTGAATTCTTTGAAAAACATGTCTTTAAAAGTTCTAGCTAAGTTTTGTGAATCTGTTAGAAAATACTTAGCTAATTTTTCAAAATACTTAGTTAAGGGAAAGTGTGTTTTGAAGAAATTTGAAGGACTTAGATAAATTTGAAAAGCTTTGTTAATAATTATTTCAAAAAGACTTTTAAGAACGACTAAGGCCAAAAAAAAAACAAAATAATTTTTGAAAAGATTTTGCTTTTTACTTGGCCAAAATTTTGAAAGCCTAGTCTAAAAAGTACAAAAATGACTTTTGAAAGTTAAAGTTTTGAAAACTTAGCTAAATTTGAAAGGATTTTTCTTTTAGACGAATAATCAATTTAAAACTTTTGAGGGCAAGGGAGGAGCTTAAATCCTTAATGTCCAAGCATGAGTTGAGTTAGATTGATTATAAAATAGCTAATTTCTCTTTAACTAAGGTATCAGAGCCCTAATGTTCATGCCTGAGTGAACTCAAAAATTTAAAAGTCAATCACTTAGGTTTTTGGCCACATATCTAACCATCTAGCTACTAGCTGATTACCTAGAGGGCAACAACTTTCACTTGGTTAGTCAAGTTAAGTCAATAGATCCAGTTAGATTTGACTATGGCTGGATGACTTGACTTGATTACTGTTAATTAGGTGTTTAACACCCAGACTCATATTGATGCACAAATATAAGCATTCTTAAGTCCAGGCTGTACCCTATGCATCTCACGTCGTTCTATGTTTTTCAAACACTAGCAAAGTAAGTCTAGGTGTTTGTGAGATGCTCTGCCTGAATTCTAGGGGAGCATGATTTCTAAGGTAGAGCCTAGGCTAAGTACAAATTTGAAAATCTAGTAAAATTGAAATTTTGAAAACAACAAAATTTGCCTAAAATTTAGAAATATAATTAAGCAGATTTTGAAAAAAAAGGTAGGAAACTAATATGAACATCAGGACCTATTCTACCCAACATGTTACCATTTGTGCAAATTGTAAACAACTAAAACTAGTAAACATAAATAAGTAGAGGTCAACCAAATACTAGTACAATCAGAGAAGACAAATAGGTGTCTGTCCAAAATACATCAAGTGATAGTGTCAAAAGGCAGGATCATCGAAAGCAGGATCATCAGCTGGAGGGTCGTCAGCTAGAGGTGGTGCAAGAGGCTGCTCGGGTGAAGGCTGAGGCTGTCCCTGGCGCCGTATCTCACCTCAGAGAGACGCGAACCCTGCAGCTATCTCGGATCGAAGAGATCGGAGGAAGCGATGGCTATCTAGCACAGCCCGTCGCGTCTAAATGGACTGGATCTCGAGCCAAGCGAGTCTGTCCTCAACGGAAGGAGGTGCCGAAGTCGAAGGCCCGACTGATGTGGAGGGCCCGGCAGAGGTGGAAGGATCTGTGAAAAACTCCTCGGCCAAGAAGTCTGGCCACTCCTCACCCTCGCTTGGTACGTCCTCGGCCTCTAGAGCACCAGGAGCAGTGACTGGCGGTGGCCGGCCCTTCCAGGCCAGAATCCCCTCGGCAGTGACCTCTACACCCGCTAATCTAAAACTACGCTGACCTACCTCATCATATATGGTAAGTGGGATGAGTGTTCCTCTGGTAGTGTCTATACTAGAGGTGGAGAAAATCTGGGTCAGGATATGGCAGTAGGGCATATGGATCACTCCAGACGTGACTGTACTAGATGCATGAATGATGTTATGAAACATATGCAGTGCATTGTCTATATCTAGGCGCTGGCTAAGAGCATACAAAAAGAATGAGTGAGATGGTCGCATCTTCGAGACATCTCGAGATGTGATGGGCAGAATGCAAGCTGTCAGGACTCTATACATAACATAGTCCTGAACTCTAAGAAGGGTCGACCTGAACTCAGTTAGTCCAAGAGGTCTCTCCTCCCCAAAAAAGTGCATATAGATGTCATCTAAGGTTGTAACGCTCGAAAATTCTCAAGGCTATTTTAGGAACATTCTATGATTTTTCTGGAATTATTAGATATTTTTCCGGAATTTTCCGAGTAGCGGAAGTAGCAAAAATTATTAGAAAAGTAAAATGGCTTAAGCGGGAATCGAACCCGGGACTTCTCGGGGCCGCTAAACCTTTAGTTAGCCTTAGTAACCGGTGAACCCAGCAGGGCCGTGCTGAAAGGAAAGGGAATCAATTATATTTATAATTGGTTTGGCCGAATTAATTACTTAGTATAAATAGGAAATTTAAGTTGGGGTTTGGTTTATTTTTAGAACTTGGTTCGGCAACTCCCCTCCAAAACCCTCACACCGACGCCAACCCTCTTCCCTCTCCTTCTCTCGGTGCCACAACAAGGGAAGAACTAGGGTTCCATCCCTAGGGTCCCAAGGTCACCTTCCGGTGACGATTTCAGCACAAGGACGTTCCCCTCCGCGAGTAGAGCAAGTGGACGCGAGCGAATCGTCGAGAAGTCGTCTCCACCGGAATTTCTAGCGATTAGATTTGTAAGAAATCTAGCACACAGGTAAGAAACCCCTCACCTGCAGTATAAGTAGCTCTCGCGTGTTTTCTTTTATGCATTAGATTAGTTTTATTAAATTTTGTCAGCATATAGTGTGTATTTTAACTCTTCTCACAGATTTAGGGATTAGTGAGCATCTCTAGATGGGCCGAGCGCGTGTATCCTCTGTAGATAGGGGTTTAGACGCTGCTGGGTGCCTAGAGGTGGTCTCCCCGATCGAGAGGAGAGTTAGAGGGCGCCAAATGCTCGACAAAATGCCTAGCACAACCTTATGATACAGTGGGCATTTAGTTAAATGCCATAGAACATGTTAATTAGCATGATCAGTTTCATTTCAGCTTTTATGAGACTAGATATCCAAATGGGTGGGCTCCCACAGTCGCCTCTAGGTTCAGACAACCTAGTTCTAGGTTCAGATAATCTAGATTCAGCAAAATAGTATTAGCTATTTCAGTATTTTACTTTTCAGTGGCACTGTACTGGATTAGATATCCATTGGGTTGGGCTCCCATAGTCGTCCCTAGGTTTAGCTAACCTAGTAAACCCTACTAGATTCGGAACTTGCAATCCCGGGTCTAGTTAGGGATGCGCGCACAGCAAGTACAGTTGCCAGGGCCCATCAGCAGCATGTTTAGTATTTTTACTTACTATATGTATATGGTTTTCAACCTTTCACAAATTAGTTCGTGAATTCATGACAGTCCTAGCAGTGGCTCAGTATTAGCTTAGCTCAGTTTTTGGTATCAGCTTAGTTCTTCATGGATTCTATGTGATTGATATCATGTTCAGCTTTAGATATGCCATGATTGTATGCTTATATGTCATGCCATGTTTAGTTTATTCAGTATACTTAGCCTATCCTTTCAAACAGCATGATTTAAAATCATATTTGCATCGTATGCATGTTTTAGTGAGGTAGATGGTTTCTTACTAAGCTTTTTAGCTTACAGATACTATTTTCCTTATACTGCAGATACATGTAAAAGGAAAATGGACTAGCAGTGGAGGCTGGAGGTCAATGCAGATCAAGATGTGTGTGGAAGGAACTGGAATAAAGATCCTAGGGATCTAGTTTTATTTTATTATGCATTAGAACGTGTTCAGTATGCATTAGTACTTATAGCAAGCGTTATCTTATGTTTCTGTTAGTTAGCAAGAGAACAGTTTAAAACCTTGTTAGTTTTGGTTTCCATATGTTTACATGCCATGAATTAGTATTCTATGCCTTAATCATGTTTAGTATGTTAGCCATTACCTAGTAGAATGTTTCTCTTAGCTTTTATAGTGTTGTGTAATGACTTTGGCACGCATCAGTGCTGAAATCAGACCTTTGGTCGAAATCAGAAACTCGGATCGATCAGCTGATCGATTCGAGGGTCTCCAATCGATCAACTGATCGACTGGGCGATTCAGCTCGCGAACAGTAGGCATCTGGATCGATCCAGCCAATTCCATCGCGAACAAAGAGCTCTGGGATCAATCAATGGATCGATTGACCAGCCTAGGATCGATCAGCCGATCGATCCAAATTATCGTCCCGGGCACAGTAGCATGCTGGATCGATCACTGGATCGATCCAACCTATGTTCCGCATACAGTAGCCGGCTGAGTCGATCACTGGATCGATCCGACTATTCCAATCGATCTGTGGATCGATTGGGAGGTCTGATAACAGCTGGAAAACATTTGTTTCAGTTCCTTGACCATAGGGGATGTAGTATATGTTAGGTATACTTAGATTACACTCCTTAGTACATGTAGAACTAAGAAATGTTAACAACTTAGCAAAATTTTAATTAGTCCAGCTTCCGCATCTAGTGTCTAGAGATGGTCAGGGAATAGTTTAGCACAGCATAATGTGACGATCGGCCTTACAGCCTAGTTAGTAGAAGGCGGGTCTTTACAAAGGTAATATGGGAATACGGATCACCGAATGCTAGATCCCTACTCGGGTAACATAAGAATGTACATGGAGACTCCCTAAGCTCTAAGCTAGAACGAAGCAGGGAGGGAGTAAACTGAATGTCAGTTCCACCAACTCTGGTGGAATAGGTGCTATCATCAACCTTTTCAAGGTTGTGATAGAACTGGGCACACAAGTCTTGATTTACTGTGATGTTGCAGTCAACCAGTTTTCTTAGGTGATAGTAATCTATCATCTGGACTGCGGGGAGACAAAATTGGGCAAAAAATGTCCTACCTATATACCTAGGTTTAATGGACTCAAAGATAAATCTAGAAAAATCTATCCTATGTTGTTCCTGTAACGACCACCCTTCTTACTACTACTACTACTCTAAGGATGACCGTTACTTAACTATTAACTCTACTTAACCGGTATGATTAAAAATCACATGGAAACCCTACCGAAAAATTTCGACAGAGTTTCCCCTGTACCGGTGACCAAATCCATAATACAAACAATATATACGCAGCCACAGGCGGCTGGAACACATTTTATTCATAACCACGCAGTAATAAATCAACAGTAAAAGAAAGAAACTACTCTAGTAAGCAACCAACTACATCACTCCACGAATAATACAAGTGAACTACATACAAGTGTGGAATAACTTAAATACAATCTCAACTCAAAATAACACTTAAGGCAATCTAAAAGAATTAAATAGAAGGTCTTAACAGGTTTGTCAGCTAATCCTGGATCTCTCCACAGTCCAAACATCACACACCTTCATCACCACCACCATCTTTTCGTCTCCCTTCATATCTTAGCTTTTCCTTTATCTGCGGTAGGAGGAAAAAAAAACAAAAGATCTATAAGCGAAAACGCTTAGTAAGTACTAATCTATCTCACAAAAACTCGAAGCGCATAAAAGAAATGCAATAATACTGAAACTGAAATGCTAAAGCAAATCTGCATGTGCTCATGGTATACAGAAAATGAAACTGAATACTAAACATGCTCACTATCTAATAGGATAATAAGAAATGAACACTGTAAGCTTAGAATTAAAGAAACTAACTTTTTATTTATTCTAAGCATAAAACTTATTATATTTTCTTATATCCTTGTAATAGAAATTAATCTTTTAATTTCTATCTTTTACTTTCTTCTTCTTTCTTTCTTTTACTTAACTTTTCTTTTCTTCTTACTTTTCTTTTCTTTTCTTCTTTCTTTTCTTTTCTTCTTTGGGCCCCGGCTTAGTACCATCTTTGTTTTGCGCGCTCTCTAATAGTGACTGAGGTAGCGAGCCTCTAGTCCTATGAGGTAAAGACCTTGGTCTTACCAGGGCCAAGACCTTGGAATTGGTCACCTGGATTTGTTTAACGACAACCTTGGAAGTCAGGTACTAGCCTCTTATTTTAGTTTACTTGTTATCTCTTTTTAACTAAACCTTGGTCTCTTTCTTTTTAGTCAGTTTTCTCATAATCCTTTTTTAGAGTTTATTGGAATCCTTTAGATATACCTAACAAGTGTAGGATTACAATTAACTAAGCATGCTATATAAAAACAATACAAGGGAAACAAATCTAGACTCTCTCTAAACATGTTATAAAACAAAGCAACAGAAAAGCAAATCTGAACTTTCTAAACATGCTGTAAAACAAAGGAAAAGAAAGCACATCTGAACTTACTAATCATGCTATAGAATAGAGCAAAAGAGAGCTAGTTTGAACTTTTAAAGCATGCTGTGATAAGAGCAAAGAAAGCTAATCTAATCTTACTAATCATGCCATAAAATAGAATTAAGAAAGCAACTTTAAGCTTACTAATCATGCTATAAAATAGAGCTAAGAAAGCAACTTTAAGCTTTCTAAACATGCTGTAAAATAAAGGGGTTGTTAAAAGCTAACTAACACATATATGCATGTGTATCAAAATAAGGAACTAGAAACTGAACTATAATTCAATACTGCTTATGGATTTCTCATGCTGGTAAATGGCAAGGAAGAGGAAACAACAAAGGGAGATTATAAAACTACTAATTTCTCATGCTTGTAAACAGCAAAACAAAGAAAACTATTCATGCTAAACCATTCTAACTAATTAAAGGGTTGTTCTTGCCTTCTTTTGAGTAGCAAAGGACAATGCTACCCCTATTCTAACTAAATAAAAGGGATGTTCTTGAATAAGGAGCTACTCATGCTTATTTAAGAACTTTCCTACCTAAAGAAAAGCTGTGAAATTCTGCACATGCTTAAAGAAAAGGCAACTAACTCAAACCTAGCAATATAAATAGCATGTGAAATCTCTAATTTCTCTAGCAATTAAAAGAAAGACTCCTAATAAACTCTTAACAAATTCTTAACAAGAATCCATTTAAATCCTCTAACAAGGTCCCAAGCTTCTATGGTTCCGAACATATTTCTATAAACTCTACACCTGTTACAACAGAAATACATAGCAACCAGCTAATTCCCTTAATCATGCTATAACAAGACTACATAGAAGCTAACTAATCTCTTTAATCATGCTTCATCAGAAAATACTAAACGGTAATGAAAGGTACTCAAACTAAATTCTGCATTTGCTAAGAACATGCTTATTCATAACCAGCAAATTAACACAAACAAGACTAATACTTGCTGAAATTAAAACCCTAATACCTGCTTGTTTCAATGATATAAACGACATATCAAACTGCATATGTACAGGACTAAATTCAGGACATGCATGCTATAACAGAACACAACCAGCTAGCCAATAAATCCCTTAAGCATGCTATAACCAAACTTAAGCAGGCAACTTCTCTTTTCTACACAGCTTAATCCAAAACAGAAACAAGAAAGCTAATTCCCTAGCTACCCTATTCTGTAAAGCATGATCCGGAAACCATAGGAAGAAAATCCGAACAGAATAAACAACCTACAATTCATACCGAAATCAACAGGTCTTAGCAAGCACCCTGTACAACTCAAACCAACCTTAGCAATTCGGCTAGATAAACAGAGCATAGAATAAAAGCCCTAGCTTATAAATCCACTCGGCACAGCAAAATCCGCAACAAAAGGAAACGGAAACCCTAAATTCGGAGCAAGGAAGAAAATCGAAGCTCGGAGCAACTCCTACCGCAGGTGAGTAGTACTTACCTCGTTCTTGCGCTTACAACCGAGAAGAAGAAAGGGGAAGACTTTTAGGGCTCGGCGGCTTGCAAAATCTTCGGCTTCCTCTTGTGCCCGCAAGTTCTTCTCCGTCGGAATGACCACCCACGGTGAAGGATGGCTGGAATAAGGCTTCGCCAGTGCCGGAGACCTAAGACTTAGCTTCCTCTTGGTTTCCGCCGAGAGAGACGGCGCTGTCGCGAGGGAGAAGGGGAGAAACAAATTTCGGGAGAAAATGTTGGGGTTTTGGAAAATCCAAAACCTAATTCCCTTTTATATATAAGGGTTTTATTCCAAACTATACTATATCCTTAATTCTTTCTATATAGGGTTAACAGAAATCTCCTAGCTTAGTTGGTCAGGCCAGTTTTGGCTTGGGTCAGTCTGACCCGAGGTCTCGGGTTCAAACCTCGCTTCCAACGCTTTTTGCCTAAACTTCTTTGGTTTTGTAAAAATGCTAAACGACCTCCAAAAATTACGCAAAAATACTCTAAAAATTTCTAAAAATCTCTAGAATATTTTAAAAGCATTTCCAAATATTTTTATGGACATTTGGAACTCGAAATAGGAAAAATTGGGTCGTTACAGTTCCGAGGGGAATATAGGGTCCAAAGAAGGGGCCCTAGCCGGTGTAGGATCAACAATGCGACGTTTCCTATTTTTGACAGTATACAAGCAAAATAGCAAAACTAGTACGAAATTTATGTAATAGATGATTAAGGGAGGTTTAGAGTATACCTAGGAGGCATTGCTAGGAGTAGAGGAGGAAGAGATGGGTTGAAGGCGCCTTGGTTGGGGAGAAATCGCACGAGAATCTCTTGCTCGGCTTCGGCAGAAAACGAACAGAAAGGCTTCTGTTCGTGGCGATATTCCGGGTTGAAGGCGCCTTAAAGGCTTCTTAAGGCGCCTTTGGAGGCACCTCGGAGATGATCCGAGGCGCCTTAGGTAAGTCGGCGGGAGTTTTCCCGCCGCTGTTTAGGGCGCCTCCCTTGTGTGGGAGGCGCCTCTGACCGGCGCCACGTGTCCTTTTTTTCTTTTTTTTTTTAATTGATTAATTGGTTATGCTTTTTAACTTTGAAGAATTTTATAAACATTTGAAAAAGATTAAAAAAGTTATTAATTTCCTAAGTAATATCAACTTAATTGAATTAAGTTAATTAATTTTGAAAGAATATTTAAGTTAATTAATTTTGAAAAATATTTAAGTTAATTAATTTTCAAAGAATATTTTAAGTTAATTTTATTTTTGAAAAAAATTTTAAGTTAATTTAATTTTGAAAAAATAATTTAAGTTAATTAATTTTGAAAGAATATTTAAGTTAATTAATTTTTGAAAAATATTTTAGGTTAATTTAATTTTAAAAAAATATTTTAGTTAATTAATTTTGAAAAATATTTTAAGTTAATAAATTTTGAAAAAATATTTAAGTTAATTAATTTTGAAAGAATATTTTAAGTTAATTAATTTTTGAAAAATATTTAAGGTTAATTTAATTTTGAAAAAATATTTAGTTAATTAATTTTGAAAAATATTTTAAGTTAATTAATTTTGAAAAATATCTAAGTTAACTAAATTTTTTTAAAATATTTTAAGTTAATTAATTTTGAAAAATATTTTAATTAATAAATTTTGAAAAAATATTTAAGTTAATTAATTTTGAAAGAATATTTTAAGTTAATTAATTTTTGAAAAATATTTTAGGTTAATTTAATTTTGAAAAAAATATTTTAGTTAATTAATTTTGAAAAATATTTTAAGTTAATTAATTTTGAAAAATATTTAAGTTAATTAAATTTTTAAAAAATATTTTAAGTTAATTAATTTTGAAAAATATTTTAAGTTAATAAATTTTGAAAAAATATTTAAGTTAATTAATTTTGAAAGAATATTTTAAGTTAATTAATTTTAGAAAAATATTTTAGGTTAATTTAATTTTGAAAAAATATTTTTGTTAATTAATTTTGAAAAATATTTTAAGTTAATTATTTTGAAAAATATTTAAGTTAATTAAATTTTTTAAAAATATTTTAAGTTAATTAATTTTGAAAAATATTTAAGTTAATTTAAATTTGAAAAATATTTAAGTTAATTTAAATTTGAAAAATATTTAAGTTAATTAATTTTTGAAAAATATTTTAGGTTAATTAAAATTTTAAAAATATTTTAGGTTAATTAAAATTTGAAAAATATTTAAGTTAATTAATTTTTGAAAAATATTTTAAGTTAATTAAATTACAAATTTTAATTTCGAATTTTTATTCGAATTTCGAATTTGAATCTTTGAGTTAGAATTAATTTAATTATAATTACGAATTTTAATTTAAAATTTTAATTCGAATTTGAATCTTGAGTTAGAATTAATTTAATTATAGTTACGAATTTTAATTTTGATTTTCGAATTTTGAATTTGAATCTTAAGTTAGAATTAATTTATTTATAATTACTAAATTTAATTTTGATTTTCGAATTTGAATCTTGAGTTAGAATTATTTTAATTATAATTACGAATTTTAATTTCAAATTTCGAATTTTAATTCGAATTTAAATCTTGAGTTAGAATTAATTTAATTATAATTACGAATTTTAATTTTAAATTTTGAATTTTAATTCGAATTTTAATTTGAATTTGAATCTTGAGTTAGAATTAATTTAATTATAGTTACGAATTTTAATTTGCATTTTCGAATTTTGAATTTGAATCTTAAGTTAGAATTAATTTAATTATAATTACGAAGTTTAATTTCAAATTTCAAATTTTAATTCAAATTTGAATTTCAAATTTGATTTTATTTTAATTTCTATTCCTTAATTATCTCACCCGATCTAAATTTTCAATCAGGTAATCCTACAATTTTTGTGAGATGAATTAGGTTCAATTTTAGGGTTTGGTTTAACTTTGTGTTAGATTCAGGTTTAGCTTTGGGTTCAACAAGTAGGCGTTTTTGGGATAAACTTCTGGGTTATGGTGAGTCACAAGGACATCATTAAAGTAACCATGCCTTCGAGGTTTTCCAAATAGTCATATCTATTGAACTTAATACAAAATCTTGGTCTAACTGGTTAGGATCCATAAAGGGTAGCTTCGGTTAGTTTCACTTAGCCAAATGCACCAGGTCGAAGCCATATCTTCCTAGACATGCGATGACTAAGCTTCCCCAACGTACTATTATCCAATACTTCACCAGTACCGTGAGTTAAGTTAAACCTAGCCCAGTTTAATCTAACCTTAATTACCCTGCGGGGTAGTCTACTCTTTGTTACCCTTGTCGGGTGGATTAAGTTTGGAGGTGCCAGCTATTCTGGAGCCTTCCCTTGGTTTTTTAAGATTTTGTTTGACTTTGATCTTAATTTAAATTTTAATTTAATTTGGATTTTGATTTAATTTGAATTTTAATTTAAGTTTAATTTTATTTTTAATTTAGTTTTATTTTTATTATTTTTCTTCTAGCTCCCCCTGGATCATAGCCTCGATATAGTCTATCGAGGTAATATATTTGATTCTTAGGGACCCAGTATTGACCAAGTCCAACTTGATTAACCAGGTTGGACTTGGGTACCCATGCTTGGACTGATTTATCATTTTGTCTATTTACTAAGGACAGGTAAGATCTATATTTTCTTTTAGTTTTATAACCTAGCCCAGTTTTGTTGTAAACGACTCTTTGTGTCCCAAGAATTAGGTCAAGCTTCTTGGAGCCCAAAGAGAACCGTTCTAAAGTGTTTTTCAAATCCTTGACCTGAGTTTTCAGACTAGAATTTTCTTCCTCAAGTTTTTGAACTCGAGTTGAACTTCCAGTCTGAACTGGGTTAGGTAAGATCTTGGGGTTAGTCACTTCTTTAAGGACTACTACTTCATTTAGAAGTGACTTGACCTTTAGGTTTGACTTAGCTAATTTGCGTAGTAAGTAATTAACTAAATTGTTAAGTCGAGGAACACTTACAGTGGGCTCAGGCCCTTCGGAAACAGATATGGATCCGTGGCTTCGCTCGGACTCGACTTCTGACTCGCTCTCACTCTCGGACAGTTCAATCTGGTCCCGGGCCATCAGCGCAAGTAGATTCGTCGGATCGAGTTCATCATCGGTGTCTTCTTTTGAGGGTTCTTCCCAAGTTGCTTTCAGCACCTTCCTTTTCCTCCGCTTCTTTGCATCCTTTTGGTTTGGACCGTTGGCCTTGATGTGCCCTTTCTGGTTGCACCCATAGCAGATCACCTCGAACTTGACTCTTGAGCTGGGTTGCCCTTCCTTGGATTGTACTGCTTTCTTTAGGTCTTTCTTGTTGAAGCCCTTCTTCTTCTTGTAGAGTTTCTTCACAAGATTTACTAGTTCGATTGTCAATTCATCGACTTCATCATCTGAGTCGGGTTTGACTTCCGATTCTGGTTCAGTTCTTCATCGTGATTTTAGTTCGCGTGTTCAACTGGTACCTGCAACCAAAGCAACCCCCTTCTCGGTTGGTTGTGTATTAGTCTGTTCATGCAATTCAAACTCACAAAATAACTCATCTAATTTTATAGAAGATAGATCCTTGGAGACTTTGTAGGCATCTACCATTGATGCCCACAATGTACTCCTTGAAAATGAGTTTAGTGCGTACCTTATGGTGTCTCGATTCTCAACTTTCTGCCTGATTGAATGGAGGGAGTTGAGAACGTCTTGTATGCGCAAGTGGAGTTGACTTGCCGTCTCTCGTTCTTGCAGTTTTAGATTATATAGTTTATTGAATAGAAGACCTCTTTTACTAACCTTGGTATCGGAGGTGCCCTCGTGGAGTTCGATCAGCTTCTCCCAAATCTCTTTTGCGCTGGAGAACGGTCCAACTCTGTTGAGCTCCTCCTTGGTCAGTCTGCACTGGAGGGTGCAGGTCGCTCTGGCATCAGCTTCCACCTTCTTGATTAGAGTCGGTTCCCATTTTTCGCAGGGTGTCGGCTTACCATCTTCATCGGTTGGCAGTTGTATTCTGGTCTTGATAATCATCCAGGTATCAAACTGGATCTTCAGGTAAGTTTCCATTCGTCCCTTCCAGTACCCGAAGTCTTCTCCGGAGAAGAGCGGGGGACGAACGGTGCTGAAACCTTCTTGTTGGGCCATTTGTTAAACATGCAAAACAAAAATAGCAGAAATATCCCAAGACTATGTCTTGGATTAGCAGTGAGGGAAATAAGGTTCAGAATTAACGAACTCGAGTGGTGTTGCACCAGCCTCGAGCAAAAACTGATTTGAAGAAAAAAAATGATTAGAATATAGCTATTAAGCTAATCCTAATTGATTCCGTAAAACTGAAATATACCACGAAAAAAATTACGTGATTAATGGTTGCACCAGATCAACGCGACCCCGCTGTGATACCAATTTTTGGATCGAGAAGCGCTAGAGGGGGGGTGAATAGCGCTCGTGGCTATTTCGTAACGTATTCATAAAACACTATTCGAGTTTAAAGCAGCGGAAATAAAAGATAACAAATGCGAACACAAGTATTTACTTGGTTCGGAGCCTGTGGCGACTCCTACACCAAGGCCCATGCTCGTTGAGCATTTACTTTGGGCAACAACTATAATCGTTAAAAGTTGTATAGAAATGCTATACAAATAAAACAATCGTAATCTTATACCGATAACAGAGAAAAGTAGAATTGCAGCTTCTGGTTGTTGGGGCGTCGCTTCAGCACTTCTAGGTCATCTTTTGAGCAGCAAATAGTAGAAGGATCGCTTGAGAGTCGTTATACCAAGCTACTGCTCGAACCCTCCTTATAAACAGTCCTGGAGGTGCCTCCAAGCCTGTCCGAGGCGCCTCCAGGCCGCCGAGTCACACCCGTGGATCAGCTCTGATCTGGTCGCGCCTTATCCCACTGAAGGTGCCTCCAAGTTGCTCCAAGGCGCCTCCAACGCCTGGTCCAAGGCGCCTCCAGTGACCTTCGAGGCGCCTCCATTGTTTCTGGACAGCTGGCTTCGGCTAGCACCCGAGGCGCCTCCAAGCCCCATGGAGGCGCCTCGGACACTATTCATCCGAAGTTGCTATTCTGTTCCTGCAAAATGTGTTAGTCCCAAAAACAAACCTTACAAAACAAAGTTAGCACAGAAATAATATGATAGATATAATTGACAATCGTCGGACTGTCCGGGTCTGACTTCGGATTTCCAATCGAAAACCCTAGGTCGACCCAACGCCTACTGTTCCCTCTACAGGGAACGCGTCCTCACCTACTCCACTCAAGAGATTTACCTGTTGCCAATTCAATCCTCCAGATCGATTGGACTTTTGCTCAGCGTTCGAAGCTTCCGGACTTTCTGCTGGACTTTCGCTTCCCGGCCCGTCCAGTCTTTCACCTGGTTCGTGACACCAGGACTTTCCACCTAGGGTTACCCCCCTAGGACTTTTTGCCTGAAGCTCTCGACCTGCCAAGACTTTCCGCATAGGGTTACCACCCCCTAGGGTTTTCTACCTTCCTAACCGTAGCTAGGACTTTCCTGAAACACTTAATTAAGTACGTTAGATCACAAAACAACTTAGCTTTGAATTCCTTTGCCATTATCAAAACAACGGTCGATCGTCGGATGCTTCCCGCACCAACACCAACCTCGTAGGGGGAATATCTTAGATTGTACATTCGAGGGGCCCTAGTGACAGGGGTAATCCGTTCACGGACATCTAGGTTACTTCCTTGAAAGGAGAGGCAACTTCTCCACAAGGAAGTAAGAGACCAATCTAAGCTCCTTACTTCTATCCTTAATAACACCAATTAGAGTTGTGTTCTTGTGATCTACCGAGGTGCCCTAGTGACAGGAGTTAACCATAATAGGATTTCATAGGGATCTTCTTTATTTGGTACTTAAGGATAGTTGCTTTAGCTTCCAGCGAATGCATGCTGATGGACAATGAATATAGGATAGTATGTAATACATCAATACCACCACAATGAAACTGAACTCCTAGAACTCTTCATAAACCAAGTTAATTACTTCTTCGTTGCTAGTTCTCATTTCCGCTTCCCAATCTCTTTTCTTTACATAACTTACAACCATCGGTAGTTTAGCTAATCTTAAGTGAACCATTGCTAGTGCTTATAACCAATCCTCATGGAATCGATAATATTTATTACTGACAATGAATTCGTGCACTTGCGATTCGTAACAGTGACCTAACCAAAGAAGAGTTGAACCAAGTTAGCCTGCTCTCAAGTGCTAATGAGTTGTGAGAAAAACTCATCGAACTGCACGCGGGAACCTCCGACACAAAGGAAAGTAAATGGAATTTAATTTTAAATAAATTATATAACATAAAAATACAGGAAGGAGAATTAGCAAGCCAGCTCCACACTCGTATCCAAGATCTTCTCAACGGCCTCCACGCAATCGAACAAACGGTGGAGAACCGTAACATCATCAAGTATGCGTTGAACGTTTTTCCAATGAATAATTTGTGGGCATCCATGGTGGTTGCTTACAAAGTTTCTAAGGATCTTTTGGTAATTAGATTAGATGAGTTATTCTAAATTTGAATTATATGAAAATACTAATACACTGCCAATCGAGAAAGGTATTGCTTTGGTTG
Source organism: Zingiber officinale (assembly GCF_018446385.1). Taxonomy (NCBI): domain Eukaryota; kingdom Viridiplantae; phylum Streptophyta; class Magnoliopsida; order Zingiberales; family Zingiberaceae; genus Zingiber; species Zingiber officinale. Next base: position 137,095,916 of record NC_055990.1, on the reverse strand, counting down.
CATGTATAAGTAGAAAAAGGGAACTAAAAATCAAGCACCGAACTACGTGAACTTGAGTTTGAAAGCTAATCGAACTCAGAAGATGATGATGAAATCACTATCGAGCTCGTAAACTTTGTTCAAAATTGTACAAAAAAAAGAAGGGGTTCTCTAAATGAGAAATCAAAAGGTGATTCAATCAAAGACAAAGCAGTCGAGTCCAAACTCGAACACAAAGACCAAGTCGGAAGTTACCTATTATAGTTGCAACAAAAAGAGACACATCAAGGTGAACTGTCTATTAGAGTGTATACTAAAAGTCTAGCTTTTTGTATAAACATATAAGAATCACATTAGTCAAATGCCTACATTTATGCTAAGTGTAGTTTGCCCATTTAATTTATATTGTAGATAACATGGTATGAGGAGACACACAGAAGATCATTTTATCATATCCTTATAAATTATAAACAGTTGCTCATAACCAAGATGAAATGGGACAAACTATTAGAGTGATTGTAGTGTAATTAGGTATTAGTTTATCTTGACTAATAAATTACACTAGTACACTATGAGTGTATTGAGCAGAACCAATTGAGGTAGTATCTTTTTATACTAACTATATAAAAGAACATCTTGTTATAAAAAAATCTAATTTGACCAATTGAGGTAGCCGAATGAAAGTTGTTGTTGTTGTTGGTTGCTACTCGAAATACCGTCCTAGTTCCCCTGTACAAAAATTTGTACAAGCATAGAACTATCCTAGCTACCTATGTGTTCTACTAAAGTTAAATTTGGATTGCAAACGATACTTAACATTATTAATCCAAATTTTCCCTTTAGAAGTTAAACTTGAATTGAGAACGAAACTTAACATTCTTACTTCAAGTTCAACCGATATAAAAATTTTATATTGGGTTCTAAGCTGTGAGGCATTTTAGATTGAAAGAAAAATTTTCAATTACATTGAAAGCTCTATTTCATTTTTATATTTTTTTTTAGAGATTTTTTGAGCTTAGAAACTATTTTAAAGATTTTTTTTAAACTACATCTTGCTGTAGGAAATAAATTATTACTGCCTAAATTATTTTCAATTTTTTCATACAAATTTTATCACTACTTTGGATATGTCTGTTTAACCGATATAAAATTTTTTAAAATTTTTCAGCAATTAAAAGAATTTTTAAATTATTTCTCTAAATATGCTTTATAAATTGTAAAAGTTTAGATTTTCAAAATTTAAACTTGATAATTTTTCTGAATGTTAGTAATTTTTTTTTATTCCTTAGAGATTAATTCAAATTTATTTTGAAAGTTCTTTTCCAATATTTCTCTAATTTTAAAGTGATTAAAGGGAGAAGAGATTAAGTCTAGGGAGAGGGTACATTTTTTTCACTTTACATTAAATGTTATTAATTGTAAATGATGTCCCTGTTATCTTAATGTTATTTATTTTGATTTACCCTAACTTAGGTTGGATTGATCACTTTAAAAAGAGGGAGATTGTAAGTATCCCGTAATAGTTTTGATATGATCAACTAAGTCAAGATAGGTCCTATTATCTGTTGATGCCTTGTGTCTAAGTGTACAGAAACTTAGAAGCATAGGAAGTCGAGCGAAAGACGCAGCTAGTGAGAAGGACAGCACAGGAAGGAGTCGACGGGTTTGGTACGTCCGAGGGACAAGTTGCTGTGGAAGAGTATGCTAGCAGACAAGAAGGAGGCACACGACGTTTCTGAGGAACGAGAAGCCGGAGTGGAAGATTGCTCGAGAAGGCCAAAAAATATGTTCGGGTGAGGCCTATTCCGGATGGTCGAAATCACTCAAGCGAGCAAAGCTAGAGCAAAATCTCGGATAGAAAGTCAATTTTGAGTTGACTCTGGTCTATGCGCTCAGAGTCCGGGCGCTTGGAGCTACTCTGGGTGCCCGGACTAGTTTGGTGCCATCTAGGGCACCTCGACCTCTTCGGTGCTGTGGATCATATCTACAAGGGTCCAGGCGCCCAAAGCGGGATAAAATTTTATCTTGCGCCCGTTGCGTAGTCGTTTGCATGATGATAAGATTTCCCACGCTAAGGGCGCCCGGACTATGCCATGTCAGCAAACGGTCATTTTCGACCAATGACTATAAATAAAGCCCTGGTCTTCTCCTTTTCGAATAACATACTCTGTACTTTGAATTCTATTCAGTTCTTCACTTCCTAGCTTTATTTTCATGTACGAGGCTTCTTTACCTCCAATGTTTTGTTTGAGAAGGAGATTTTCTTACTAAGCCAACTTTCCTTGAAGTAGCAATTCTCTGATTGCCAACTAAGTAAAACCTTGCTTGTCTCGTACCTCTTTTAATTCCTTTATATTTTGATTAAGTGTGTAATTGTGTCAAGCCCGATTGTTTGAAAAAGGTATTGCTATTTTTTATTGTGCAAGGCAATTCACCCTCCTCTTGCCTGCCGCAAGGGACCTACTGAGATTGTTGGTGCAGGATGTTGGAGCAATCCCAATGGTCCGCGGGACCATGTGTTTTGGTGTTTGGGCAAAGGGTTTAAGTTAGGTTTACCCTTGTTATTTGATATGTGTACTTGAGTTGTGCAGGACTGCAGGTGACACATGTGACTCAGGTTGACGGCTTCAGGTCTGGTGAAGGATGGAGCATCCCAGGGACCGTGGACAAGGCAGCGAGGACAAGAGCCGAGGGAAGCAACTTCGAGGCATACACGAAGGATGGCATTGGGGACGAGCCGCGGGCTTGGATGCATCCGAGGGACGAGAGCCAAAGGAAGTAAGCTTGAAGGCAAGAGGTCAAGGCTGCAAAGAAGAGTCAAATGAGTCGTGAGGGTACGAGTGCATGAGAGATTGTACTCGGAGTAAAATCCTAGTTTTAGGGTTTTACTGTAGCGGCATTGTAGCAGTATAGGGATCGTCCACCTTACGGACAGCCGTGGAGTAGGAGCATCATCTCCGAACCACGTTACATCGACGTGTATTGGTTTGCTTGTTCTTTTCTTTGTCTTTAGCTTTCGTATTCGTAATTAGTATTTGTATTTCCGCTTGCGCACTAACGAATACGTAGGAAGCGAGTTATTGGGGGCGCCGTCCATTCAACCCCCCTTCTAGCCGGCCACCGATCCTCCAACAAGTGGTATCAGAGCGAGGACGCTCTCCATTGGACTAACCGCCAAGGAAGCAAAGATGGTCGGCTTAATTGAACCGCCAAAGCTTGAAGGTAGAGGCTTATGGGACATCACATATTGGATGATGAAGATGGAGATCTTCTTCAACACGGATTGGGACACCATGATGGTGGTCAAAGAGCCGTTCGAAGTCCCGAAGGACAAGAAAGGGAAGAAGCTCCGACCACGACATTGGACGGAGGAGCAAACCTCTCGATCAAAGGCAAACGACAAGGTAATATCTATATTAATTGATATTTTACCTAATGACGTAATGAGCCTTGTAGGTAAATACGAGAATGCTCACGATTTGTGGAGCAAGATAAAGAAGGCACAATGGGAAGAACCTATGCCTACACAAGAAGAAATGGATGAAGAAGCTCAAGTAGAGGAGGAGCAACCGGAAGGTGAAGAGCACTCAACTTCCGAGGAGAAAGAGGAGAAGGATGAAGAAATGTCATCCATTAGTGTGGATGAGGAGACATCCTCAAAGGTTGAAGAACAATCCAAGACAAGTGAAGAGGATGAAGAAGAGGTCTTGGAGGTCAACTTAGTGAGCACCTCCACCGAAGCAAAATCAAAAGCTCACATTGTGTGCTTCAGGTGCAATGAAAGGGGACACTACAAAAGTAGATGTCCTATGGGTAAGATGAAGGTATCTCCTAAACCCATTCAAGTTAATTTAAACACTAACAAGGGTTGTAGGAGTGAAGAAGCCCAAAGGAGGAGATTGCGCATCATATGCTTCACGTGTGGAGAGAAGGGCCACTACCACACCAAATGCCCCAAGAAGGGAGAAATTAAGAAGCTTGCATATTTAAAGAAATGGGAGAAGAAGAAGAGGAGCTCAAGTCAAGGGGGAGCTTCAAGGGTAAGGGAGGTATACCCTAATTTGAAGTGTAATTCAAATTCAAATTCTTATGTTCCCATGGATGCTAGGAGAAATAATGATTATCATTATGTAGCAATGGAAAATTTTGGATTTAGATATCATGATAAGAATAGGGTTAATGTAGATCATAACCCTAGGAGACCTATACATGATAGACCTAGACACGTTAAATTCTCATTACCTAAGGAGAAGAAGGTAATGGAGAACCAAGGTATTAATCCCAAGAAGGGGAGACATATGCCTAGAAAGGATAGGTCTAGGAATATCAAAGGTGGTGGACATGTTAACTCTAGGTTTAGGAACCTAGAAAGGGAAAATCAAGCTTTGAAGGCAAAGCTTGATCAATTGGAGAAAACCCTAGAAAGATTCAATGTTGGATCTAAGGGTTTAGGTATGGTGTTGGGTAGTCAAAGACCCAACAATGATAGATCGGGTCTAGGATACCAATCTAGGGTCTCCAAGGCTAAGGGAAAGTCTTATGCTAGGGTTGCATATGACTATAGCAAGGAGAAGTCAATAAATGGCAAGGGAAAGCCATTTAAAGGTAAGGAAAAATCAACCAAGGATAAGGTGTCCAAGGTTAAAAAGGTAAGGTTTGTAGGCCAAGTGTCACCGGAAGTGCACCAATGTGGCCTAGCCATTGTGGATAAGTCACCTAGGGAGGTGGCTAAGGTTAAGAGCTCTAGGGGGAGCTCAAAGAGTCAATTTGGGACCCATGGCCAATGGATCTCAGGTGGGTACTACTTGGGAGTCTAGAGGAGCCATGGAGTGTGCCAAAAGGTTTGGAGATGGATTTGAGTCTCAAACCTAGGGATTTGGCACACATGGTTTGTGTTTCATGCAAGAAATATGACATTTGGGGTCATATAGCGTGATAATTGGTTTTGGATGTATAGATGCCATGTAAACCAATGCTAGGGATGCATTGTGAGTTGGTATGGGAAAATACATCAAAAGGAAGCCAAAACTAGGACTTTAGGTCAAGGTTCAATTGAATCATTTAGCTAGTTTTGGATTTTATGTCAATCTTGGGATTGGTGATAAATATATTTTGTAATATATTTTTTCCAAGTAGACAAGGGTACAATAGACCTCTCCACAAAATTTGGGAATTTTTAGGGGTCTAGGGAATTTCTGGTGCATTTCTGAAGTTGGCCTGAAAAGACTGATTTTTTTCAGAAATAGGGTACCAGTCGACTGGTACAGATACCAGTCGACTGGTAACAGTGTTTTTGAGCATAGAATGCCTCTGTAAGCTCATTTTGTCGATACCAGTCGACTGGTAATAGTAGATTTCGACCACAGAATGCTACTGTAAGGTTGTATCGAAGGAGGCAGTCGACTGGCACTTGGGGCAGCCGACTGATACTAGCCTGATATTGTTTTTCAGAGCTGTTCTTGACCATATAAACTCATTTAGATGTATGGGATCTATGGGGGATTAATACATGAGTTTATGATAAGTTTGGACAATAAGTTTTCAACAATTGGGATATTGTTGGAGAACTTTTTGGATGTTAGGCAAAGGGGGAGAATTAAGGTTTAGTTGGGAAAACCTTTGGTGCCTTTGTGTATGGGGAGCCTTGGGATAGGTTCTTAAAAAGCCTTGTGATAAAATCCTAGCTCAATGGGGAGCTTAGGTGTAGGGGGAGCCTTGTGATAGGTTCCAATGCTTGGTACATTGTTTCGGCGGTTGCCAAGTGTGTAGCCTTGGCAATGTAAGTCCATTCGGCGGTTGCCAAGTGTGTAGCCTTGGCAATGTAAGTCCATTCGGTGGAGTAAGTCCAAGTGTGTAGCCTTGGCATCATAAGTCCTTTGTTTTTAGCATGTTTATTTGTTATATGTTTTCCCTAACTTAAACGTATTGCCAAACACCAAAAAGGGGGAGATTGTTGGAGCAATCCCAATGGTCCGCGGGACCATGTGTTTTGGTGTTTGGGCAAAGGGTTTAAGTTAGGTTTACCCTTATTATTTGATATGTGTACTTGAGTTGTGCAGGACTGCAGGTGACACATGTGACTCAGGTTGACGGCTTCAGGTCTGGTGAAGGATGGAGCATCCCAGGGACCGTGGACAAGGCAGCGAGGGAAGCAACTTCGAGGCATACGCGAAGGATGGCATTGGGGACGAGCCGCGGGCTTGGATGCATCCGAGGGACGAGAGCCAAAGGAAGTAAGCTTGAAGGCAAGAGGTCAAGGCTGCAAAGAAGAGTCAAATGAGTCGTGAGGGTACGAGTGCATGAGAGATTGTACTCGGAGTAAAATCCTAGTTTTAGAGGTTTACTGTAGCGGCATTGTAGCAGCTACTGTAGCGCACTGTAGCAGTTACTGTAGCGTACTGTAGCAGTCGACTGGTGTATGTACCAGTCGACTGATGCACTGTAGCAGAGAGCCGTTGAGATAGCCGTTGGGCTGGCATCAGTCGACTGGTGCAAGGACCAGTCGACTGGTAACGGGCAAATAAGGTTCTGATTTGTTCCAAGCTCTATAAGAGGGAGCTTGGTGTGGCCGGCCAAGGCGACGAAATTAGACTTGGTTAAAGCCTAATTAGTAGTCACAAGAGTTCTCAAGTGCTTGTGTAATCCAAGAGGTCTTGGTGTGTTTGTGGTGAGGTTTCTCCACCCACAAGGAGCGACTTGAGATAGCCGGAGGTTGCCGGGGGCTAATCCACCGACGGATAGGGATCGTCCACCTTACGGACAGCCGTGGAGTAGGAGCATCATCTCCGAACCACGTTACATCGATGTGTATTGGTTTGCTTGTTCTTTTCTTTGTCTTTAGCTTTCGTATTCGTAATTAGTATTTGTATTTCCGCTTGCGCACTAACGAATACGTAGGAAGCGAGTTATTGGGGGCGCCGTCCATTCAACCCCCCTTCTAGCCGGCCACCGATCCTCCAACACAGGAAACATCAGACGATTGAACCTGAGTTTTGATAATAACAAAGGGTTCTAAATTAAGTTTTATTGTTGTTCTAACAAGTTGAACTAAAGTGTGTAGGAGATGTTAGTTAGAGCCCTAGAGCCAATCACTTGATGATTGTATAGACTCATGTATATCATATTCTTGTATATTAATAAAGGCATTTGTTTGGTTATTAGACTTATTTATATTAGTGCCAAATAGACTAAGTATAATAGCGTCCTTGAGTAGAAGTTTCATACCTATATCAATCGATTAGTTGAATCGATAGTGAGATGATATAGGGAACACTACTCTAAATCATTCCTAGTCGAGTATTAGCATTCAGGGACAATGTTAATACAATAAGACTAGCATGTAGGTCAGCTCGATGACTTGATCTCACAAGTCATGGATATAGAGATATCAAGCTGACACATGGGTATGCATTAGAGAATGTATATTGAATGACCCGCCATGAGAAAGTATCATGGATCGTTATATGAGTGTCATATACTTTCTCATGTGGCTATTAGTATGACTATTAGTCCTTAGACCTGAAGTCACCATGGATCCCTACATAAGGAGTTATGTACTTTAGTTTCGTCAAACGTCACCCGTAACTGGGTGGACTATAAAGGCGATTACTGGGTATGTAACGAATTATGCAGAGGGATATGAGTGATGTAGATGGGATCTATCCCTCCCATATGACGGGAGCGACATCGCTATTCTTGATAGAGTGAGACCACTAAGCGCATGGCCATGCCCAAATGAGTCAACATTAGATGTTGAGCTCATTTGATCGAGTGAGTCTAACTTGGAGTTCAAGATTTAGATTGATTAGAGGATGACACGGTCTATGTCTCATATTGATCAATCTAGATGTCTAGGATAGAAGGACACTTGTCATTATTTTGTGAGTAGTCACAATTGGTAGTCACAAGGTGATGTCGGATCTCGACATTCTTGTAACTTGGGTAGTAATGATGTGTTGCTAGATACCGCTCATTACTTATGCTCCTAAATGGGTTTAGGGCATTGCAACGTTACAAGAACCTATAGGGTCACACACTTAGGACAATTAGGTGGAGATTAGGTTCATATGATGAACCAAGAGGATTAGATTCATTTGATGAATCAAATTTGATTAAGAGTAATCCTAATTGGGCTAACTTGAGTTCGACTCAAGTTGATTCATGTGTTAAATGAGTCTAATTTAGATTTTGACTCATTGAATCAATTTAATTTAATGAATTAGATTCATTATATTAAGTTGGCTCGAATCAAATGGTTGGATTAGATCCACCATGGTAGAGATTGAGTCAAGTTTGACTTGACTTGAGAAGGAAGACCAAAGGTCAATTTTGACTTGACCTTTTTGCCACCTCATTGGTGAGTTGGCATTAGGTGGACCAATAATGATGTTCCACATCATCATGGGTGCCACCTCATGGAAGTAACAAAGCCACTCTCTTAATGGTTTCATATTAATTGCAATTAATGCAATTAATGTGATTTTATGGTTTCATATTAATTGCAATTAATGCAATTAATGTGAATTTTGAAAAGTGGCCGGCCACTTGGTTTTTGGGTGAAAAATTCATTTTTCATTCACTTGTGTGCATCTTCCTCCTTCTCCCTCTCAAGCTCTCCCTCTCCCTCTCCTCCCTTGGCCGAACCACATAGGTGCTAGCACACCTTGGTTTTTGGTCATCTCCATCTAGTGTGTCCGTGTGGATACTTCTAGAGGACCGGCGCTTGACGGTCTTGAGATCCGGCATCATTTGGACGAGCGGGAACGCGAAGGGCATCGCATCAAGGGTAAACACTTTTTCCTCATAGATCTAAGTAGTAGATCAGTTTTTGAACTCGTACAAGAAATAGTTTTTCGAATTTTTATACGAATCTTATGTAGATCTACTGTAGATTAAAGTTTTCAAACTCGTACTCGTATTTTCGTTCGGTTTTACCTTGCAGGAGATCCGTGGCTTGGGCGATTCGGGGTTTCCGCGACGCGAAAAGCGGTTTTCGCGGTCCGAAAAACCCAACAGTGGTATCAGAGCCACGTGCAAGGCGAATACGAGTTTTATTTTTGGTTTTATGAAAACTAAACATTCTGTGAATTTTCTGTAAATTTAAGTTTTTATAGTTTTTATGGGTAATTTTTCTGTAGAAGCGAAGCACAAGTGTCTCGGCACTTGTAGGCTTCGGCTACCGGAAAGATTTTTCCAAGACGGCTTCGTTTCGCCCCAAATTGTTTTGGGACAGCGGGCTTGGGTGTCATTAGATCGCAAAGGAGCAACTCACGATGGTTAGATCTTGGGTAGGGGTACTGCCCCTAACCCCGCAAGGGGATTTGCTCCGCGATTGCACCCGAAATCGCTAAAAACGAACCCGCCGGGAAGAATTTTCCAAAACGGCAATGTCTCGGCCCAAATCATTTTGGGACAGCGGTTTTAGGTGCTGTAGGATCGCAATGGAACCCTCGCGATGGTTAGATCGCAGGTAGGGGCGAAGCTCCTGGCCCCGCAAGGGGATCCGTTCCGCGATTGCGCCCGAAACCGCTAAACGGGTCCGCCGGGAAATTTTACTCGTAAAAATTGTAAAAATTAATTTTAAAATTACATAAAATTATGAAAAATATATAATTTTGAATTATATATTAATTTGTGATAGTCATGGCCCAAAGCCCAATATGATTGGTTGTGTTGTAATTCATAATACGGCCTGCGTGTCGTTATGTGTTTGCAAGTGTTGTATTATATTCGCGACCTGCGCGTCGTGCCTTCTCTTATTTTCTTGTTGTAAATTAGATTTAGACTCGAATGTAACTCGAGTTTCAAATTGTAATGTACAAATTGGAGCGGTGGAGGGTCCACACGAGACGGAGTTCCAAGGCGGGCACGAGCAACACAAGGTGGTCAAAGGGAGGCGCTTGGAGAAGCTGTTGACCCTAGGTTGACCAATCGATCTTCTCATTGGCTTGAGAAGATCGTAGTAGGGCCATGACTAAATCACAAATAGATTAATTAATTAATTATTATGTATTTGATGCATGTTTAATAATTAATTAATTAATTAGTGTCTTAACGATTAGATTAGATCTAAGTCGTGCACATGATGCACCCTTGCGATTAGATTAGATCTAAGTCGTGCACAAGATGCATTCTTCTCGATTAGATTAGATCTAGATCGAACCAACTCTAAAATGCCTAACCGTGCCGTGATACCTATCACTACCTCGATCACATGTATTGTTGAATCTGCCAAAGCAGAGCAATACATATTATCTTGGTAGGGTACGGAGGGACAATCTTGGTCCCGTCTATCAACGCATGGGTGAATACAAACTCAATTAGATTGAGTATTCATAGTTACTCGATTGGATCGAGTCGACTATAGGCATTCTTCCAATAGTTGGAAAGATAGGTCAATATCACATCTATATTAACTCTCGGGCGAATTAGCCAAAGCTAACTCGAGTTTTAATATAAATGCGGATATTGATTCTATAAACAAGAGTTGCATAGAGATGTAATTGGTAATCGTTATCTACCGATCATACTAAGCCTTGGGCGTATTAGCCAAAGCTAACTCAAGGGTTGGTATGATGTGGATCTTGTCCCACAAGAATTATAGAATTCAGTGGGAGCATCATTTAATTAAAAGGCCTAATTAAATGATTTTTAAAGAATATGATACTTATTTATGCATTTATTTCTATTGTAGAATTGCCATGACGTCGAATACGAACATTTTCTCCCTGCGATCTGTCCTTAATATAAATGCGGATATTGATTCTATAAACAAGAGTTGCATAGAGATGTAATTGGTAATCGTTATCTACCGATCATACTAAGCCTTGGGCGTATTAGCCAAAGCTAACTCAAGGGTTGGTATGATGTGGATCTTGTCCCACAAGAATTATAGAATTCAGTGGGAGCATCATTTAATTAAAATGCCTAATTAAATGATTTTTAAAGAATATGATACTTATTTCTGCATTTATTTCTGTTGTAGAATTGCCATGACGTCGAATACGAACATTTTCTCCCTGCGATCTGTCCTTAAGAAGGACAAGCTCAACGGAGCAAATTTCCTGGACTGGTACAGGAACCTGAGAATAGTTCTCACTCAGGAACGTAAACTGTACGTTCTGGAGGCTCCTCCTGCCAATGCCCTGCGGTGACAAAGATGCTTACAAGAAGCATCAAGATGACGCATTAGATGTGTCATGTCTAATGCTCGCGACCATGAACTCTGAGCTTCAGAAGCAACATGAGTTAATGGGTGCTTACGATATGGTTGCACATCTTTGTCAACTATATCAAGGACAAGCAGGGCACTGGAAGAGGAACTTCACAGGATACCTGGAAGATCTTAACAAGAAGAGAAATAAGATTTCTACTTCAGGTATAAATGTTATAGAAGTCAACCTCTCTATTTCTTCGTCGTGGGTATTAGATACCGGATGTGCTTCGCACATTTGTACTAGTGTACAAGCACTGAGAAATAGCAGAGCATTGACAAAGGGTGAGATAGACCTACGAGTAGGCAATGGAGCACGGGTTGTTGCTGTTGCTGTAGGGACTTATTTTCTATCTCTGCCCTCTGGGCTTATACTAGAGTTAGACGATTGTTGTTATGTGCCTGCATTGACTAAGAACATTATATCAGTTTCTTGTTTGGACAAGAAAGGATTTTCGTTTATAATAAAGAACAAATGTTGTTCTATCTATTTAAACGATATGTTCTATTGTAGTGCACCTCTGATAAACGGATTCTATATTCTAGATCTAGAGAGCCCTATCTATAACGTTAGTACCAAGAGGTTCAAATCGAACGATATGAACTACACCTATCTCTGGCACTGTCGCTTAGGTCATATAAATGACAAGCGCTTATCCCAGCTCCATAAGGATGGTTTGCTGGACTCATTTGATTTTGAATCATATGAGATATGCGAGTCATGCCTACGAGGCAAGATGACCAAGACTCCTTTTAGTGGGCACAGTGAAAGAGCGACTGATTTGTTATGACTCATACATAGTGATGTATGTGGCCCTTTCAATGTCGCTGGTAGAGGCGATTATAGGTACTTCATCACATTTACTGATGACTTCAGTAGATATGGTTATGTGTATTTGATGACACATAAATCTGAATCCTTTGAAAAGTTCAAAGAATTCAAGAATGAAGTACAGAACCAGCTTGGCAAGAGTATTAAGATACTTCGATCAGATCGAGGTGGTGAATACTTAAGCCATGAGTTTCGTGACTACTTAGCTGAGTGTGGGATTTTATCTCAACTCACTCCTCCTGGAACACCACAGTGGAATGGTGTATCTGAAATGAGGAATCGTACCTTATTAGATATGGTACGATCTATGATGAGTCACACAGATCTTCCGACATATCTATGGGGATATGCTCTAGACACGGCAGCTTTCATTCTCAACCGAGTTCCATCCAAGGTCGTGATAAAGACACCATATAGGATATGGACTGGGAGAGATGCCCAGGTGTCTTTCATGAGGATTTGGGGTTGTGAGGCTTACGTACGACGTCAAGTCTCAGACAAATTAGGACCCAAATCCGACAAGTGATATTTCATCGGATATCCCAAGGAAACTAAGGGATATTACTTCTACATTCAGCACAAGGTAGTTGTGGCAAAGACTGGGGTCTTTCTAGAAAGGGACTTTGTTTCTAGAAAGACTAGTGGGAGCGCGTTCGATCTTGAAGAAGTTCAAGATGCGAACAATAGCACTGATGCCTCGATGGAAGTTGAACTAGAACCACAAAGTGTTGTGGATGATGTTGTTCCACAAAGAGTTGAGGAACAACAACCAGTTCAAGTAAACATACCTCTTCGCAGGTCTGATAGGGTACGTCGTCAGCCTGAGAGATACTCATTTCTCTTGTCTGACCATGATGACGTTGTGCTCATAGAGGATGAGCCTACCACCTATCAGGAAGCTGTGATGAGACCAGATTCCGAGAAATGGCTAGAAGCCATGAGATCCGAGATGGAATCCATGTACACCAACCAAGTATGGACTTTGGTTGATCCACCTGAAGGGGTAAAACCCATTGGGTGTAAGTGGGTCTTTAAGAGAAAGACTGACATGGATGGACTTATCTATAAGGGTCGCTTGGTAGCTAAAGGTTTCAAGCAGATTCATGGTATTGACTATGATGAAACCTTTTCTCCAGTAGCGATGTTTAAGTCCATTCGGATCATGCTTGCTATTGCAGCTTACCACGATTACGAGATCTGGCAGATGGATGTCAAAACCGCGTTTCTGAATGGAAACCTACTCGAAGATGTGTACATGACACAACCTGAGGGTTTTGTAGATCCACAGCATACTAGTAGAGTATGCAAGCTGCATAGGTCCATTTATGGACTAAAGCAAGCTTCTCGGAGCTGGAATCTTCGATTCGATGATGCGATCAAACAGTTTGGTTTCATCAAGAACGAAGATGAGCCTTGTGTCTACAAGAAGGTTGTAGGGGACATAGTTGTCTTCCTCATACTGTATGTGGATGACATACTACTCATTGGGAAGGACATCCCTATGCTTCAGTCTGTCAAGACATGGCTAGGGAGTTGCTTCTCAATGAAGGACTTAGGCGAGGCATCTCGCATTCTTGGGATACAGATCTATAGAGATAGATCTAAGAGATTGCTTGGCCTAAGTCAGAGTACATATATTGACAAGGTACTTCTTCGGTTTGCCATGCAGAACTCCAAGAAGGGATTTCTGCCAATATCACATGGCGTGAGTCTTTCGAAGACTCAAGGTCCCTCTTCTAGAGAGGAGAGAGACCGCATGGATCAGATCCCTTATACCTCAGCCATAGGATCGATCATGTACGCCATGCTGTGTACTCGACCTGATGTATCGTATGCTTTGAGCATGACGAGCAGATACCAGTCAGATCCAGGTGAAAGTCACTGGATAGCGGTCAAGAATATTCTTAAGTACTTACGTAGGACAAAAGAATATTTCTTGATATATGGAGGCAATGATGAGCTAACTGTAGAGGGTTACAGTGATGCCAGCTTTCAGACCGATCAGGATGATTACCGATCGCAGTCAAGGTTCGTATTTTGCATTAATGGTGGTGCTGTCAGCTGGAAGAGTTCGAAGCAGGATACAGTAGCTGATTCTACAACAGAAGCCGAGTACATTGCTGCATCAGAGGCAGTTTGGATCCGCAAGTTCATCACTGAACTTGGGGTGGTTCCTAGCATCGCTGACCCAGTTGAGCTCTATTGTGACAACAATGGAGCTATAGCACAGGCGAAGGAACCTCGCTCACACCAGCGGACCAAGCACATACTACGGCGCTTCCATCTCATTCGAGAGATTATCGATAGAGGAGATGTGAAGATTTGCAGAGTACCTACAGAAGCTAACATCGCAGATCCCTTGACCAAGGCTTTGGTACAGAGGAAGCATGATGGTCACACTAGGTCTTTAGGCCTTAGAGCCTATACTGATTGGCACTAGTGCTAGTGGGAGATTGTTAGTTAGAGCCCTAGAGCCAATCATTTGATGATTGTATGGACTCATTGTATCATATTCTTGTATATTAATAAAGGCATTTGTTTGGTTATTATACTTATTTATATTAGTGCCAAATAGACTAAGTATAATAGCGTCCTTGAGTAGAAGGTTCATACCTATATCAATCGATTAGTTGAATCGATAGTGAGATGATATAGGGAACACTACTCTAAATCATTCCTAGTCGAGTATTAGTATTCAGGGACAATGTTAATACAATAAGACTAGCATGTAGGTCAGCTCGATGACTTGATCTCACAAGTCATGGATATAGAGATATCAAGCTGACACATGGGTATGCATTAGAGAATGTATATTGAATGACCCGCCATGAGAAAGTATCATGGATCGTTATATGAGTGTCATATACTTTCTCATGTGGCTATTAGTATGACTATTAGTCCTTAGACCTGAAGTCACCATGGATCCTTACATAAGGAGTTATGTACTTTAGTTTCGTCAAACGTCACCCGTAACTGGGTGGACTATAAAGGCGATTACTGGGTATGTAACGAATTATGCAGAGGGATATGAGTGATGTAGATGGGATCTATCCCTCCCATATGACGGGAGCGACATCGTTATTCTTGATAGAGTGAGACCACTAAGCGCATGGCCATGCCCAAATGAGTCAACATTAGATGTTGAGCTCATTTGATCGAGTGAGTCTAACTTGGAGTTCAAGATTTAGATTGATTAGAGGATGACACGGTCTATGTCTCATATTGATCAATCTAGATGTCTAGGATAGAAGGACACTTGTCATTATTTTGTGAGTAGTCACAATTGGTAGTCACAAGGTGATGTCGGATCTCGACATTCTTGTAACTTGGGTAGTAATGATGTGTTGTTAGATACCGCTCATTACTTATGCTCCTAAATGGGTTTAGGGCATTGCAACGTTACAAGAACCTATAGGGTCACACACTTAGGACAATTAGGTGGAGATTAGGTTCATATGATGAACCAAGAGGATTAGATTCATTTGATGAATCAAATTTGATTAAGAGTAATCCTAATTGGGCTAACTTGAGTTCGACTCAAGTTGATTCATGTGTTAAATGAGTCTAATTTAGATTTTGACTCATTGAATCAATTTAATTTAATGAATTAGATTCATTATATTAAGTTGGCTCGAATCAAATGGTTGGATTAGATCCACCATGGTAGAGATTGAGTCAAGTTTGACTTGACTTGAGAAGGAAGACCAAAGGTCAATTTTGACTTGACCTTTTGCCACCTCATTGGTGAGTTGGCATTAGGTGGACCAATAATGATGTTCCACATCATCATGGGTGCCACCTCATGGAAGTTACAAAGCCACTCTCTTAATGGTTTCATATTAATTGCAATTAATGCAATTAATGTGATTTTATGGTTTCATATTAATTGCAATTAATGCAATTAATGTGAATTTTGAAAAGTGGCCGGCCACTTGGTTTTTGGGTGAAAAATTCATTTTTCATTCACTTGTGTGCATCTTCCTCCTTCTCCCTCTCAAGCTCTCCCTCTCCCTCTCCTCCCTTGGCCGAACCACATAGGTGCTAGCACACCTTGGTTTTTGGTCATCTCCATCTAGTGTGTCCGTGTGGATACTTCTAGAGGACCGGCGCTTGACGGTCTTGAGATCCGGCATCATTTGGACGAGCGGGAACGCGAAGGGCATCGCATCAAGGGTAAACACTTTTTCCTCATAGATCTAAGTAGTAGATCAGTTTTTGAACTCGTACAAGAAATAGTTTTTCGAATTTTTATACGAATCTTTGCACGGATCTACGACTTTGGGTCCTTCGGGGTTTCCGCGACGCGAAAAAGCGGTTTTCGCGGCTCGAAGAACCCAACAGGAGAGTCTTAAGTGATCTTAGGAAAAGTGAAAGTCCTAGCTGAGGCTAGGAAAAAGGTGGAAAGTCTTAACTTCGATTAGGCAACGAAATCCTAGTCCGGGGGACTAGGGAAAGTCTTGATGGATCGAGGACATTGGGTGAAATCCTAGGCTCGAGGACGTTAGATGAAAGTCCTGGCATTCGCGGACACTAGGTGGAAGACTGGATGGGTCGAGGATCGAACGTCTAGTGGAAAGTATTGGATCGAATGAGTACGATAGAGGGAGGGGTGAATATGACGCTTTTAAAACTTTTCTTTTACTCGTTAAAAATAAAGTCGAGCAGCGGAAAAATAAAGACAGTTCAGTTACTTGGTTTGAAGCCTAGGTCGACTCCTACTCCAAAGCCCGCGATCCTTGATCGCACCGATGGGCAATCCACTAATACTCTTCTTTCCTAAAACCTCGGAAAGAAGCAGTGCATACAATATGCATGATAGTAACACCCTACTATCTTGTAAGAATTTAAGTACAATGCAAGCTTTTCTAAATAAAATATACCGACAATAATTAACGATGAAGCTTAGTCGACACTTCTGGATGAAGCAGCTTGCGAGTCGTAGAGCAGTAGCAGAAGCTTGCACAGAGATGATTTTCGAAGTAGAACTGAGTTACCCAGCCTCAGACTTTGAGCTCTCTTTTATAAGAATCATCGATGTCCGGTCGACCGATCCATAGGTTCGGTCGACTGAACAAGCTCCCTTCCTTCCTAGCTAAGATCCGATGCTGATTCGATCTTTAGCAATTAATGACAATTAAGGGTTAGGTCGACCGAACGAGCTCCTTCCCTGTTCATCGAGATTTGCCAAGATTCGTATTTACTGTGCCTTTAATGTTAATTGTTCAGTTGACCAATCCTCTGGTTTGGTTGATCGATCAATGTAGTTTCCTTCTGCATCTGATCGTTGCTGATTGAATTGATCTGTGCTGAGTCAACCTGGTTCAATCGACCGATCAGGCTGAACCTACAAAATAGTGTTAGATAGAGTATTCTTGCAACACAAAGGTTAACACAGTCATATATATAATGCATGAGTAATATTAGATAGTAGAACTGTCTTGATCTCAACTTGAAAAACCTTCCCGGTTTCTTCAGTTGGATCAACGACCTTAGGTTGTTCCTTTCAGGAACACGACCTCACTATCGCTCCTCCAGTTGCTTACCTCAACTTACCTACCAAACATTGGTCCTCCAGACTTGTTTAGACTTTCTCTGCTCAGTGCCTGATCACCTGATCTACTAAGGCCTTTCCTGCAATACTACATTAGCCAGTAGCAATAGTAGTAATATAGAGTGCTATGGTAAAATTAAACTTAAAATCACTAAGATCCGTTGGTCTGGTCGACCGTGTGCAGTCAACTGGAAACTATCTGATCAACCTTGTTTGGAGTTCACTCCTCTAAGACTTCTCGTTACCTAAGATTATCTCCCCTTATGATTTTCTCCATCTGGCTTCACTTACCAGAACCTAAGGTTACCACCCCTTAGGATTTTCTCCACCTGGCTTCACTCACCAAAACTTAGTATTCGACTACCCAGGGATCAGGTCCTTCAGACCTATCCACCTGGCTTCCATGATCTACCGAGATTTCCCTTCCCTAGCCGACAACTATGACTCAGTATTCGGCTACCCAGGGATCAAGTCTTCCAGACCTATCGAATCCACTTGGCTTCCATGATCTACCGAGATTTCCCTTGTCTAGCGTACAACCAGGACTTTCCATGCCTAACCGCAGTTAGGATTAATCACTTGGTTGACTTCTCACCCTTGCCTAACCATGACTAGGGCATCCCATGATCAAGTTCTATTAAACATACTTAAATATATTTGTCGGACATTAAAACCTTGGAGGTCGATTGCACCAACAGAAAGTCCTGATATCTCATATGCTGAGAAAAAGTCCAAACGGTTTGAAGAACAGGTTTGACGAAAGGTAAATTCTCCTGAGAGGAGTAGGTGAGGACGTGTTCCTCCAAGAGGAAATAGTAGATGTCGATCCGACCTAGAGTTTTAGTGAAACTAAAAGTCAGGACTGGATAGTCAGGAAGCTGTAAAAATTATATATATATATATATTATATATATATATTTTACAGAAAGGAAAAATTTGGAACAAGGTGGTACGGCCGCCCAGAGGGGCTCCGACGCCCGGAAACTGGGGGCCCAGAGTTACTCCAGGCGCCTAAGTAAGCTTCGACGAGGGAGCACCTTGGGACGGGTGCCTGGCCAGGCACCCGAGCGATCTGGCTTCTCGGAGTTTCTCTAAGTTCCCGGAAGAGCAAAATCTCATCATCACCCTAAGTTGGAGCGCAACGACTGGCTGACGTCAACTGTCCATGCGCCGGGAGGGGATTCGGGTGCCCGAACATGAATAAACTTCCATGATGAAATTTCGATGAGAGCTCGTCATGTTAGCACACTCCAAGCGCCCGGGAGGGGATTCAGGCACCTTGATGGGTTTATAAATGGAGGGTTAGACCAACAACTTCTATACAACAATTTGAACGACCTTCTCTCTTGCGCGCTGCTCTAGAAATGATTATATGACGCCGAAACTCTACTCTGACGACTGAAGGCACGATTATTCAAATTTGTAGTTTTTGGTACATTTAAATTATTATAGTTCTTTAAATATTATAAATCTCTACTTGTGCTTATTCAAATTGATAGTGATTGTCCAACGAAAGCGATCAACGATCGTGAGTCTTGGAGTAGGAGTCGCCACAGACTCCGAACCAAACAAAATTTGGTCATGTTAGCATTGTATGTTTTTCCTTTCTATCTTTATTTCGCTCCATTTGTCTTTCCGAATTTTAAATGGACATGAAAGTTATAAGCGCTATTAACTCTCTTTAGCATTTTCAACCGTATAATTGTGTCCTAAAAATAAATAAAATTCATATGTAAATTAAGAATATATATATTTCTGGAATGTAGAAAGAAGAAATGAAAGGATTTTATGTATGAAGTCAATAGCGATGTTTAGGTTTTTAAAGTTCTAAATGGACTATGCAACTCTCCAATGGTTTACAAAAGTGATTTTTCAAAGATTCAATCATCGAGCTTAGATACTTTCCACTCTCAGCAAACACTGACGTTTACTTGCTCTTTCAAAAGCTCTTACTAACTAAATGTGTCTCTTTATTTTTCTATTATTTGAGATGGACTCACCGAACGCCACGTGATTAGGAGACCCTCCTAAGTTTAATTAATCATTGCACTTTAATTGTCTTTTGTATTTTAAACATAGTAATAAATTAAAAACATACTATAAGAAAAATAATGATGAACATTTCGTTTCTACCTAAGTTTGCCCCTTTTTTGTTTCCAAAAATGCCTCCGAATTTTAAATTATCAAAACACACCCGGGTGATGTAAACACTTGTAGTTTCAAGGCCTAAACTTTTACTCAACTGAGTATTAGAATAATGGTTTTATATATATATATACTCTTTCAGATTTTACACCATTAAAAAAAATAAAATAAAATAATTTTATGATTTCTATCTCCTATTTAGTTTCTCATTATTGAAATATCCTTCAACGCAGTGGTACGAATCGTTAGGCAAACGGGCCTCGGATCTCGCCACCGACGCTCTTTCACGTGATCCCACGTGCTACTCGCTGCTTATATGTGGGTGCTTTGCCTTCTACTCCCTTCGTCGTCAAAGGTCAACAGGTGCCCCTTTCTTCCTTGTTCGGTTTGGGCGGACTGCGGCGGAGGAGGAATGGCGAACTCTTCGGCGTGGTCGGCGGCGGTGCCAAGCACGCCATTGCTGAAGGACGAACTCGACATCGTGATCCCGACGATCCGGAACCTGGATTTCCTTGAGATGTGGCGGCCCTTCTTCCAGCCCTACCACCTCATCATCGTGCAGGACGGAGACCCCAACAAGACGATCAATGTACCCGAAGGATTCGACTACGAGCTCTACAACCGCAACGACATCAACCGCATCCTCGGCCCTAAGGCCAATTGCATCTCCTTCAAGGACTCCGCGTGCCGCTGCTTCGGATACATGGTCTCCAAGAAGAAGTATATCTACACCATCGATGATGACTGCTTCGTGAGTTTCCTTCTTCAGATCTAAGGGTTAGCGTTAATAAAACTGGGATCTGAGAAAAAGATGCCCCATTTTTCATATCGGTTTCTTATCGTTGGCTTTGATTACAAATTCTTGTTTCACGATCTCTCACATGATGTTCTCGTAGTTGCGTTTGGATAGAGAGGAAGAGAAGTATAGTTGTTTTTGTATGGTCTTAAACTCGACTATATTGCAATTTGGTATCTGTTTCATCGATGCATTACAGTCGATCTGCATAGAAATGATGTCACATTTTTCCCTATACCTCTGAATTAACACGGTTAAATGGACAAAAAATTTTGGACTGTTTTTCTTTATAATTCATTCTAATTTTGTACATTGTATTGTGGTTCTCAGACCATTTTCATTCTTTCAATACTGGCTTATCCTCTCGCCAGAAATACTACTATTTGGCATATCCAATAGAGAAATTCTAAAATTTAAGTAGAACACACTGTATAGGTCAAAATTAACGAACATATTCTTTAGGCGTGTTATACATGCTGATCTTCCTATTATATCTATTCAGATCGTGAAATATAGAGCGGATCAACTTATCATCGTTCTAGATCTGACTTTACTAGCTCATTTATTTTCATGATCTGACTTTTCAAGATGTTTTAGCATAAAATTCGAACGATGACAACTTTGCCATTGAGCTATGTGAATTTATGACTTGAGGTTGGTGATCAGACTTGATTAATCTTGTGTTCTTTAACATCACAGACATGTTGTACTAGGTTATTTCCAAGCTCCAGCAGACCAAACAACAACTTACAATCATTGTTTTCCATTTTTCTCAAACAGGTTGCTAAAGATCCATCTGGCAAAGATATCAATGCCCTTAAGCAGCACATTGAGAATCTTCTCACCCCTTCTACTCCCCACTTCTTCAACACGTTGTATGATCCTTATCGTGAAGGTGCAGACTTTGTCCGTGGATATCCTTTCAGCCTTCGAGAAGGCACTTCAACTGCTGTCTCTCATGGCCTCTGGCTCAACATCCCTGACTATGATGCCCCCACCCAACTTGTGAAGCCCCTTGAGAGGAATACCAGGTGACGTTAGATCTAGTTGCTCATCCTTCATTGTGCATGAAGAACTTTAATCAAGTATGCTCAGCACTTGCTTTCCTTGTTAGGTATGTTGATGCAGTTCTAACAATTCCAAAGGGAACTTTGTTCCCTATGTGCGGAATGAACTTGGCCTTCAACCGTGAACTTATAGGGCCTGCTATGTACTTTGGACTTATGGGAGATGGCCAACCTATTGGACGATACGATGATATGTGGGCTGGGTGGTGTGTCAAGGTCAGATGAATCTCCAATTGATTCTACCTAGAGTTAGAAGCTCTAGTAATCAGAACCTAATTTTTTTTAACTTTTGTTTTGAGTAGGTAATCTGTGATCACCTGGGATTGGGAGTTAAAACAGGATTACCTTACATCTGGCACAGCAAGGCCAGCAACCCTTTTGTGAACCTGAAAAAGGAGTACAAGGGAATCTTCTGGCAAGAAGAGATCATCCCCTTCTTCCAGTCTGCTGTTATTTCCAAGGACTCGACAACTGTTCAAAAATGTTACATTGAGCTGTCGAAGCAAGTAAGGGAGAAGCTGGGGAAGATCGATCCCTACTTCAACAAGCTTGCAGATGGCATGGTCACGTGGATTGAAGCTTGGGATGAGCTCAATCCGCCCAAATTGGTTGTTGAAGTGACCAATGGCCCAGCCAAAGCAAAGTAGTTAGGCAACTGTAGTTTCTATTTCTTTCTTCTCCGTTTTGTGGTTTGATGCTCCTGAACATGCTTTATCTTACCTTCAATTTACTCTTCTTTTTTTGTTTTCAGCTTGGCTATAAATTCAATTGTTTTACAATTTGTCTGCATGGCTGTGTTCGTGGTTGACAACAATTTATTGGGAAGAATCACATATGGCAAAGTTTAGTGGTGCACTTGAAGACTGTGTGCCGGTGTATGTGGGTGGATCCGTGAGGTAAATTTAGGGGTGGGAGACGCATCTTTTTACCAGATTTGATTCCTAAATGTATTGAAAATATAATGTGATTGGAAAATTAAATTTAGATCATTGGATTAAAATTGACAAATCTACTAGTGATCCAATTTTAACGTGGGTAGAATGATGATATAAGATCATTTTGGCGAAGTTAAGGTTAGAGTTAAACTCTATCTCTTTAAGATAAATTTACCTAATACACGGTACTCATGGAATACGGTAATCATTTCTCCAGATATAACGATTTTATCGTGTGATAACAGCACTGCAAATTACAAGCCCTTTGAATTGAAGAAACTTCTTGAACTCCTTCTTGAACTCTCCAAATACAAGTTTGGAATACAATGCTGGCTTTGAATTGAAATGAATTGAGTGAGTGAAATGAGGAGAGGGGTCTTATTTATACTAAGTGAAAGAGTATAAGAATCTTTTGATTCAATTAGATCTCAACCATCCAATTTGAATTTGATGATTCAGATTGCATCCCTTCCCAAGAGATATGATATCTCTTCATTTGGATGTCAATCAATGGCTAAGATTGATCCATCCAAAAGCCACTCATGCCTTCTCAAATTGACAATCCAAATTTGTCAATCTTGATCCAACGATCTAGATTTAATTTCTAATTCACATTATATTCTCAACAATCCCCCACATGAATAAAAATTAATGCGTACATATTATCACCAAAGGAGAGTTCAATCGAAAGATTATTGCATCAAGAGAAGTAGCTCATGACTTTGAACCTTCTATAGTAGAGTATCATTGGATTTACTATGTTGTTTAGTGAACGTGATATATTGAACTACTCAGTCATTCGTGTAAACCAAGATAATGATACCTACGCAATAACATTTCTCACTTCTATTATAGTTCTTATTGTTTTATCCGTTTTGGCCATGGACAACATCTTGGATTTATAAGTATTTAATTGAAGCAGTCCGTCTTCATACTTATATAGGTGATGTCCTATAAAAAGTATCCTACTATATAGGTGACATCCTATAATGAGTATCCTACCATACTCTACCTTTTCAAGTATATGAGTCATTAAAAGTTTATAATTTAACCTCACTACATATCTTAGATAACACTTTTCCACCTAGGAATGAGAGGAGAACTGGTCCAAGTGCTCATGCAAACTTTCATAATTTTGTTGTCTCATTAAACTGAGATCTTGGGATCTCCAATCAATAAGGTTAGGTTACCACTATGAATGTTTTTGTTTATAGATTTTTAATCTCATTTTTTTGATATGTAGAATATTTGATCTCTAGTCAAACCTTTTGTAAACGGATCTGCCAAGTTATCTTTCGATTTGACATAATCAACAGAGATAACTCCGTTAGAGATCAATTGTCTAATGGTATTGTATCGTCGATGAATATGTCGCAACGTACCATTATACAAACTACTTTGTGCCACTGTAATTGTTATCATAATATATCATCACAGCAGACACTGATTTTTCCCAACATGGGATATCTTCTAAGAGGTTACAAGGCTATTCAACTTCTTCTACGGCTTTATCCAAGGCTATAAACTTAGATTCCATAGTTGATCGAGCTATGCAGGTTTGTTTTATGGATTTCCATGACACTACTCCATCACCAACGGTAAATACATATCCACTAGTAGATTTAAAGTCCTTTGTATCAGATATCCAATTTACATCACAATAGCCTTCTAGTACCGCTGTATATCTTGTATAACGTAATCTATACTCTAAGATATATCTTAAATATTTAAGAACCCCTTATTAATGCCTTCCAATGGTCATCATTTGTATTACTTGTAAATCTACTTAATTTGTTGACCACATAGACAATATTCGAGCGTGTGCAGTTTGTGAGACACATCAAACTACCAATTGTCCTCGAATATTCTAATTGGGATACAAGTTCACCATGGTTGTTAGCTGAGTGCAAGCCTAAGTCCATTGGTATTTTTATAGGGGAAAGATCATATACATTAAATTTCCTTAGTACTATCTTAATATAATGAGACCGTGAAAGGATAATTCTATCTAATGTCTTATCGATCTTAATCCTAAGTATAACATCCGCTATACCCATATATTTCATATTAAAGGTTTGGTCAACATTTTCTTAGTAGTCATGATTATATCATGATTACTACCCATGATGAGCATATCATCTACATATAAACAGATAATAACAAATGAGTTAGTTCTGCCTTTGATAGATATGTATTTATTGTACTCATTTATTTTAAATCTATTTGGCATCATAGTTTTGTTAAATTTCTCATGTCACTATTTCGGTGTTTGTTTAGCCCATATAGTGACTCCATGAATCTATATACGTTATTTTCTTATCTTGGAGCCACAAATCCTTTAAGTTGCTATATATATATATATATATATATATATATATATATAACCATTTAGAAAGGTTGTTTTCACATCTATTTGATGTATCTCAACATTATATATTAAAGCAATAACAATGAGTACTTGAATGGATGTGATCTTTGTTACTGTGAATAGGTATCAAAGAAGTCAAGTCTTCCTTTTGTTTGAATCCATTTGTTACTAATCTTGCCTTGTACTTTTCAATAGTTCCATAAGCCTTATATTTCTTATTTTTAGGATCCATTTACATCCTAAAGGCTTGATTTCTAGGTGGAATATCCATTAATTCCCAAGTATGATTTTGCATAATGAAATTTATTTCACTATTGATAGCTTCTTTTCAAAAGGGAGCCTCGGGACTTAATAAGACTTTGCTTATTGTCCTTGGTTCATTTTCTAACATATAAATCATAAAATCAGGACCAAATAAATTTACTATTCTGGCCCTCTTATTACGTCTTGGTTCTTCATTATTTCCAAGATTATCCTTGTAGTTTCATAAGTTTTTTTATTTAAATTTTCTTCTTTCCTATCTTCGCAAGGAAAGATATCTTCAAAAAATACAGCATTCCTTGTTTCAATTATTGTTCCAACTTGTACATCAAGAACTGCTAACTTGTGCACCAAAAATCAATATGCAGTACTATTATTGGCATATCCAATAAAAATACAATTGATTGTCTTTGGTCCTATTTTGATTTGCTTTGGCTTAGACACTTCCACCTTAGCCAAACACCTTCACACTTTTAGATATTTATAAGAAGGCTTATGACACATCCATAACTCATAAGGAGTTTTATTTTTTTCCTTTTGTGAGGTATTTTATTAAGAATATGGTAAACCCAAACTTATCAACATAACTTTCATCATTTCCTTAAGAGTTTAGTTTTTACACTCAATAATCCCATTTGATTGAGAAGAGTAAGGAGTTTTTGTTTGATGAATAATGCCAAATTTTGCGTAAATTTATCAAATGAACCATCATATTCTCCTCCTCGATCACTTCAAATTCTTTTAATTTGTTGACCAATTTGATTCTCAATTTGATTCTTATAATTTTTGAATGCTTCTAAGGCTTCATCTTTGTCTTTTAATAGATACACATAATATTATCTTGTGAAATCATCAATGAAACTAACAAAGTGTTAGAATGTATACTAAAAGCCTAGCTTTTTGTATAAACATTTATTTTGAAATGAGAATCACATTGGTTAAATATATGCATTTAGTTAAATGCAGTTGTCCATTTAATTTATATTATAGATAACATGGTGTGTAGTGTCACACAGAATATCATGTTATTAGTTCCTTATAAATTATAAATAGTAGCTCACAACCAAGATGGATTTGGGACAAACCATTGGAATGATTATAGTGTAATTTGGTATTAGTTTATCTTGATTATAAAATTACACTAGTACACTATGTGTGTATTGAGCAGGACCATTTGAGGTTATTCCTTTTATACTGACTGCATAAAAAAAATAGAACCTCTCTTATTATGGATGTGTGTACTCTTAATCCTGATATAATAACAAGCACATGTACTTAGTATTTATTTCTTTAATTTATCAAAGGGTGAGATTTATTCGTTAAATCAATAGGCCCAATAAGTTGAGAAATGATGTAATTTATATGGTGGGTTGTTGATTATAGAAGAAAATTGTGTCCTAGTTATCTAGGTTGATGATGTCCCCTTGAGGAGCTCATAAGGATTGTCATGTAAACCCTGCAAGTGGACTTAGTCTGACATGATAATGAAGTTGAGTGGTACTACTCTTGGAGCTAGATATTAATTAAGTGAGTTTTCAGTAACTCATTTAATTAATGAACATTCGATATCTTAAACATAGAGAGATTGACACACTCATGATAAGAAGGAGCCCATAATGTAATATGAGATTGGTGCGGTAGTTCAATAATAACTCTTTAGTGGTATGAGTTATTATTGATGAACTTGAATTGAGTGTTCGGGTCGAACACAGGAAGCTCAAGCTCATCAGGAGGCCAAAACTAATTTCTCCTCTCGATCCCTGCTGTTGCCTCTATAAAGCCTCGCATTCACCCGTTTTGATTTTCCTTCCTACCCAAGTGAGGGGTCGACCACATCCTTGCTTGGTACCCAAGCAAGGGGCCGACCAAGCCTTGCTTGGTGCCCAAGATGTGGGCCGACCAAGCCATGCTTAGTGCCCAAGCATAGGGCATACCATAATAGAAGAGAAAAGGAAGTTTTTATTTAAAATAAAATTTTGTTAAAATCTTTCCTTTTATAGCTTTCTACAAATGATTAAAAGAGAGATTTTAATTTTGTTAAAATCTTTCCTTTTTTGTAGTTATCTACAATGGTTTAAAAGAAAGATTTTAATGTTGTTAAAATCTTTCCTTTTTTGTAACCAATCATTATAGGAATAAAAGGAAGATTTTGTTAAAACAAAGTTTTGTTATAATCTTTCCTTTTATAGTTATTTACAATGGTTTAAAAGAAAGATTTTAATTTTGTTAAAATTTTTTCTTTTTTTGTAACCATCCACAATAGCAAATAAAAGGAAAATTTTATTAAAACTTTCCTTTTTTGCCACTAGCAAAGAATATAAAAGAGAGGCAGATGGTGCCTTAAAAAAGAACACAACCTAAGCTCTCTCTCTTTTATTCTCTTGTGTGGCCGGCCCTCTTCTATTGTTTTCTTTCTCTTGAGGCCGGCGACACCTTGCTTCATTCTTTGTGGCCGGCGGTTCTTGGAGGAGGAGAAGAAAAGGTTCGGGTGCTTTGTCTTGGTAGATCGTCGCCCACACGACGTCCAAGAGGTGCAGAAGAATACAGCAGAAGATCAAGAGATCTTTTTCTACGAAGAAAGGTACAACTAATTCTTTATTCCGTAGCGAAACTAGTTTAGTTTTTCTTTGTATGGATCCTGAAATACCAACACAAGAGGCTATCGATTTTATTCTTCAATTGAGTTCTTTGTAGTTAAACCTAGGGTTTACTGTAAGGAGTTTAAATATTCAATTTCTTTGAAAGGCTTTGTCTAGGAAGTGGTGGATGATCCCATAACCAAGAAGGTCGAGTATCTCGCCAACGACCTGGAAGCCAATCCTTGAAATAGATATTTAATCAACTTCTGTAATATGGTATAACTTCTGAAGAACACATGAGTTGAACTTAGATTAATAATGTTAAGTTTCATTTAAAATCCAAGTTTAACTTTTGAAGAACACATGGGTTGCTAGGAAAAGTTCTGTACTTGTACAAATTTTTGTACAGGGGAAATAGAATGAAATTCCGAGTAGCGCCAAAAATTTGTATCAGAGCTAGTTTTCTGCCTCTGTGTGTTTGGTTTTCAGTTAAATTATGCACTTTTTGTACATAAATTTAGGTAGGATAATAGTAGGATGTGCAAATAGATTAACTCTGTGGTTGTAGACATCCTAGTTCCAACTATTATGGTCCTATTATGTTTGTGTGTGATTTGGACCCTCGGACATGTCGAGGGCATTTTATGTGTGTGCATGATTGTAATTATTAAATACAGCAGGAGCTGTATTAGTTTTAGGATTTTATATTCTGTTCGATCTAGATTACATTATATTCCCTTGTGGAATGTAGGATCGATAAATGTAAAATTTTATTTTTGTCACGGATCGTATCCTTGCGAGGCATGGTGCTATTTGAGGGCCAGAGGCGCAGGGAAAAAGGAAGCAAGATAGACGCGACAACATGACTTGGTGGCGGTGGCTAGGGTTGGTGGCACATGGAGGATAGCTATGGATGAGGTCATAATAGTTGAAAAATTATTTTTCATATTTATTGTCTTTTATGCTGTTTATATGTGTTGTGTATGTGTGCATGTTAAAATTCTTCATTTTAAATAACTAAGTGGGAGATGAATTACTTAAATGTCACAGTCTCCATTACTGGTTTGTAAGCGATGCATTCAAACTTGCACGTTGTCTTTGATTGCCTTCCTCCACATCGGATGAGTTTATTTTCGGATCTCTAGATCAAACTCCCTTTATGGATGATTATAGAAATTATTTAGGTTTGTGTGATCTTTTCCATCTGAAGGGGAACAATCCTAATTAATGGACTAAGTATCAAGTAATGATATACACTTAGGCGCATTTAATAATATCCTCTCCATCGGAGTCACTACTATTATTTGTGTGACCGAAGAAAAACCAACTATTAATTTTATTTGTCATAAAGTTAGGTTGACAAGATAATAAAATTAATGAATAAACCCCCTCATACAAATATTTAAATTTGTATACGTCCACACTATCGTGGCATACAAAATTCACGGTGTTTTGAGGTATTGGTGAATTTAAATGATATTGTTTGAGGAATCAATATTATTTTAAATTCTAAAGTTTTGACTAAATATTTTGTGATTCTTAGGATTTCAAATGACTTTCAATCCTCTTGCTGTTATATTGAAAGAAAACAAACTTACTGGT
This sequence comes from Zingiber officinale, assembly GCF_018446385.1. Lineage (NCBI taxonomy): Eukaryota > Viridiplantae > Streptophyta > Magnoliopsida > Zingiberales > Zingiberaceae > Zingiber > Zingiber officinale. The sequence goes on along the minus strand of NC_055990.1, from coordinate 137,066,589 downwards.
CCCAATTACATTGTTTGGAAACGAAACTTGGACATTGTCTTAGCTGTTGATGGTTACAAGTTTGTACTTTTTTGAGATCTGTCCAAGCCTACCTAATAACGATTCTAGTGAAGAGGAGATTGAGTATCATAAGAAATGGGTCAGGGCAGATAAGATGGCGTGGTGTTACATTTTGGCTTCTATGTCAAATGTGCCGCAACATCAACATCAGGTCATGCCTACCGCTTATGACATGATGCTCAATCTTAAGGAACTCTTCGGACACCAGAATCAGGCTTCTAAGCAGGAGGCTATGAGAAACTTGATGATAACCACCATGACTGAGGGGGCACCCGTAAGGGATCATATCCTCAAAATGATAGCTCTTTTGAATGAGATGGAAGTCCTTGGAGCAGAAATCGATGGGGAAACCTAGGTCGATATCATTCTCCAAATGCTACCTAAAAGTTTTGAGAAGTTCCGCCTAAACTACAATATGAACAAAAGGGTTTATTCGTTGGCGGAACTTCTGATAGAACTTCAAGCAGCAGAAGGGCTATTTCGTTAAAGTTCTCAAATTCACATTGCTGAAAATGTTTCTACTTCTAAGCCGAAAGGAAGAAAGAAGAAAAAGAAACAAGTTGGTTCAGCAAAAAAAGTGAATCGATCTCTAGGGACTCGGCCACATGCAGGTGTGAAGAAGCCGAAGGGCAAGTGCTTCACATGCAAGCAGTCAGGACATTGGAAAGTGGACTATCCTTATAGAAAGGAGAACAATAAAGGTATATCTTATTCTCTAGTGGTAGAAACATGTTTAGTGGTGTTATCTACCGGTACCTGGTATGTAGATACGGGAGCCACTGATCATATTTGCACATGTACTTAGTATTTATTTCTTTAATTTATCAAAGGGTGAGATTTATTCGTTAAATCAATAAGCCCGATAAGTTGGGAAATGATGTTATTTATATGGTGTGTTGTTGATTATAGAAGGAAACTATGTCCTAGTTATCTAGGTTGATGATGTCCCCTTGAGGAACTCATAAGGATTTGTTGGACCCCGTGGTAGTTTTGATGTGATCAACCAAGTTAGTTAGGTCCTGCTGTGTTTGATCCCTGTGTCTGAGTGTGCAGGAGCTTAGGAACACAAGAAGTCGAGCGGAAGACGTAGCTAGCGAGAAGGAGGGCACGGGAAGGGAGGCGATGGGCTCGGTGCGTCCGAAGGACGAGAGAGCTACGGAAGAGTACTCCGGTGGGCGTGAAGAGCGTGTGCGGCGTTCGAGGGATGTTAAGCCAGGACGGAAGGCTGCTGAGGAGAAGGCCGAGAATTGGGTTTGGGTGAGCCCTATTCCGGTTGACCGCAATCACCCAAAAGAACGGAGCTTCGAAAGCCAAACCGAAGAAGAAAAGGAGTCAAAAGAGGTTGGAAATTACTGTAGCAGAAAGTTACTGTAGCAGAAGTTACTGTAGCTTGAAGGCGCCTTAAACAAGCTTGAAGGCGCCTTAAACAAGTTTGAAGGTGCCTTCAAGCCTGTTCAAGGCACCTTCAACAGTCTATTTTGACTGTTTGCGTTGCGGATAAAGTTTTATCCGCTGACCGAGCTGGAGGCGCCTTAAACCTTGTTGGAGGCGCCTTGGACCCTCGGGATAGACTTTCTAGGAGCTATAAAAAGGCCCCTGGAGCTAAGAATTCAACAACAACTTTGACAATCAACTCTGTACTTAATTCTTAGCAATAGTTCTGAGCCGTTAGTGTGTAAAAGGCTTCTCCGCCTTCAGCAAAGGAGATTCTTTTAGTGCGCTTTTTCATCGCCCTAGATTAACAACCTCCTTGGTTGTAACCAGGTTAATTGCGGAGTTTCTTTTTACTTCTGTTAATTTAATTGTTATTATTTTACTATTGCTTTTCTGGGTTGAAATCCGAAGAGGGTATTTTTTTTTGTGTTTTCAGCAATTCACCCCCATCTTGTCGGCCTCCGCTGCACCAACAGGATTATCATGTAAACCCTACAAGTGAACTTAGTCTGACATGACAATGAAGTTGAGTGAACTACTCTTGGAGCTAGATATTAATTAAGTGAGTTGTCAGTAACTCATTTAATTAATGGGCATTTGATATCTTAAACATAGGGAGATTAACGCACTTTGATAAGAAGGAACCCATAATGAAATATGAGATTAGTACGGTAGTTCAATAATAACTCTTTAGTGGTATGAGTTATTATTGATGAACTTGAGTTAGGTGTTCGGGTCGAACATAGAAAGCTCAAGCTCATCAGAAGGTCAAAATCAATTCCTCCTCTCGGTCCCTGCTGTAGCCTTATAAAACCTTGTATTCACCCATTTTGATTTTCCTTCCTACCCAAGTGAGGGGCCGACCACATCCTTGCTTGGTACCCAAGCAAGGGGCCGACCAAGCCTTGCTTGGTGCCCAAGATGTGGGTCGGCCAAGCCATGCTTGGTGCCCAAGCATGGGGCCAGCCATAATAGAAGAGAAAAGGAAGTTTTTATTTAAAACAAAATTTTGTTAAAATTTTTCTTTTTATACCTTTCTACAAAGGATTAAAAGAGAGATTTTAATTTTGTTAAAATATTTCCTTTTTTATAGTTATCTATAATGGTTTAAAAGAAAGATTCTAATTTTGTTAAAATCTTTCCTTTTTTGTAACCAATCATTATATGAATAAAAGGAAGATTTTGTTAAAACAAAGTTTTGTTATAATCTTTCTTTTTATAGCTATTTACAATGGTTTAAAATAAATATTTTAATTTTGTTAAAATCTTTCCTTTTTTTGTAACCATCCACAATAGCAAATAAAAGGAAAATTTTGTTAAAACTTTCCTTTTTTGCCTCTCGCAAAGAATATAAAAGAGAGGTAGACGGTGCCTTAAAAAATAACACAACCTAAGCTCTCTCTCTTTTATTCTCTTGTGTTGTCGACCCTCTTCTATTGTTTTCTTTCTCTTGAGGCCGGCGACACCTTGCTTCAATCCTTGTGGCCGCGGTGCTTGGAGGAGAAGAAGAAAAGGTTTGGGTGCTTTGTCATGGTAGATCGTCGCCCACACGACATCCAATTGGAGGAGAGGAATACAGCAGAAGATCAAGAGATCTTTGTCTACGAAGAAAGGTACGACTAGTTCTTTATTCCGCAATGAAACTAGTTTAATTTTTCTTTGTATGGATCCTGAAATACCAACATAAAAGTCTATCGATTTTGTGCTTCAATTGAGTTCTCTGTAGTTAAACCTAGGGTTTACTATAAGTAGTTTAAATATTCAATTTCTTTGAAAGACTTTGTCTAGGAAGTAGTGGATGATCCCATAACCAAGAAGGCCGAGTGCCTCTCCAACGACCTGGAAGCCAATCCTTGAAATAGATATTTAATCAACTTCTGTAATATAGTTTAACTTTTGAAGAACACATGAGTTGGACTTGGATTAATAATGTTAACTTTCGTTTGTAATCCAAGTTTAACTTTTGAAGAACACATGGGTTGCTAGGAAAAGTTCTATACCTGTATAAATTTTTTTACAGGGGAAATAAAACGAAATTTCGAGTAGCGCCAACACAAAGTACTTTTGCCTCCTCTAGTTTGCACGAATTTTAAGTTACATATGTCACTGTGAATTAATTATAGAGGGGTCGTGCTTCTTTCCACTAAATGGAAAGATAATTTTGTCATTTTAGCTTCAATACATATTTCACATTTATGTATTGGATCAACATTAAATGTCGGTAATAAATTTAAATTCACAAGTCATCACAAAATGTTATAATTTACATGTCCAAGTCTAACATGTCATAAATTGGAGCACTCAACTAAATAAGCAAAATTTATAATTTTATTGTCATTGTATTCACAGTGTACAACCATTACAATCATTTTGAATAAATCATTCTCTATGAACCCTCTGCCTATGGATTGTCTATTTTTGGTCAATACATATTTATTTGACTCAAACACTAGCCTGAATCCAGCAGTGACAAGAGCTGACCCTGACTCTAAATTCTTCTGAATGTTGAGAACATGAAGCACATCAATTAGTGTCACTTCTTTACTTGATATCATTTTTAGTAGCACCTTACCAAGACCAATAATGTTGGAAGTTACAGAATTGCCCATAATTAGTTTTCTTCCATTAATAGCGGTATAAGTTGAAACTTAGGTCTTATTAGAGCAAATGTGCCATGTGGCACCAGTATCGACCTACCACTGCCTTAGATTGTTCACCAAGTTGGTTTCAAATATAATGACAGTCAGGTCTAATTCTAACATATCTATGAGCATTGACTTATCTTTAGTCATGTGCACTTGAGTGACTTTCTTTGGACATAGACAGTCTTTGGCCTTGTGATTTAGTTTGCCACATTATGGCATGTTCCTTGGAACTTCTTGGTCCTCCCTTGGCTCTGTCCTTTGTTGGCATACTTTATTTTCTTGCAGTGTTTGGTTCCATCAGATTTTTCTTTGCAAATATAGGTACTTTTATTGATTCTGATTGCTTGTGATTGTCTTCTTCAATCCGCGGTCTTACAATTAAATCCTCAAGTCTCATCTCCTTTCACTTGTACTTTAGATAATTTTTGAATTCCCTCCACGAATGTGGGAGTTTCTCGATTATCGAAGCAACTTGAAGGGACTCATTTATTGTTATGCCCTCGGCATGTAGATTATATAGGATCAACTACAACTCTTGGACTTTAGTTGTCACAGCTTTGGAATCAATCATCTTAAAGTCTAAGAATTTACCGACGATGAATTTCTTCAGTCCAACATCTTCTGTTTTGTACTTCTTTTTGAGAGATTCCCATAATTCCTTTGTAGTTGACATTGGACTATACACATTGTATAACGTGTTGTCCAAGCCATTGAGGATATAATTTTGACATAAGAAGTCATTATGCCCCTAAGCATCATATGCTGCCCTCTTTCCTTTATCAGTCTCGCCTTGAGATATGGAGGGGGCATCTTCATGTAAGAACCTCGCAAGGTTCAACATGGTTAGGTAAAACAACATTTTTTACTGCCATCTCTTGAAATCGGTACTCGTAAACTTCTCTGGTTTTTCTCCAAGCGTTGTTGGAACATGAGCCATCGATGATGAATCCATCAAGATTGCACATAGAAAATTCATCTTAAAATTGTTAGGATTTAGTGGTGGTTCAATCTGAGCGCGAGGAATGACGATATAACACCGCTTTGGCAAAGTTCAAGCTAGAGTTAAATTCTACCTTTTTAAGATGAATTTGCCCCGCACACAGTGCTCACGGAACACAACATTCGTCTTTCAAGATACAACGACTTTATCTTACGATAGCAACACTCCAAATCGCAAGATCTCTGAACTGAAAAAGCTTCTCAAACTCTCCAAATACAAGTATGGAATACAATACTTGCTTTGAATTGGAATGAATTGAGAGATTCAAATGAGAAGGAGAGGAGTCTTATTTATACTAAGTGAAAGGGTATAAGAACCTCTTGGTTCAATTAGATCTCAATCATCTAACTTAAATTGGATGGTTTAGATTACATCCCTTCCCAAGAGAAACAATATCTCTTCATTTAAATGTCAATCAGTGGTTGAGATTGATCCATCCAAAGGGTACTTATGCGTCCATCATTTACGTTACGCCTTGTGTGCGGGTGTATATGACTTGAATTAAGGAGGTCTAGAAACAGACTTCCCTAGATCTCAATTGCAATGCATCGACAAGAAAATTGAGCAACAACATTTAAATCAAATAAAAAGCAGCAACAACATATAATACACTACAGTTTAGTGCATTTAAATACTACAATTGTTTTTTTAAAAAAATTCTTAGAAGATTTTAGGATCAATCATGCCTAATTGGAGAAAAAAAAATAATATGAGGTATGTTGACCGACTCTGCATATAGGAGGGGTTAAATATCGAATGAGACATTTTATATATTGATGCGATGATGAAGAGAGGTTTCATTAAAGATAGGTCAAAGTAAGGAAGTTCAGCTGACGTGGAAGTCAGTCAAGGAAAGAATCAAAGTTGGCCGAGCGAACAAGTTACAGTCGAGCAGACGAGCAAGGCTAAATGGATAACTTGAGGTTAAGAGACAAACAGACAGTACATCCCCCAGCCCCCGTCCCTACCGAGGAGACGTGTCCGTCCGGATAAGATGCAACCCTCTGACAACGAGAAAGCTAAGTGAAGGGATAGTGCTTGGTGTGGCACAACATGAGCAGGTGTGTCCCAGCCGAGCAGCCACCGGTCGACCTATAGCGGGACTCACCCGTATATCTCCTCATACTCTTTTAGAGATTTGTGTCACTGAAAATAGAGCATGTTCTGCAAGTAAATTATATAGTAGAAGATTCTAGACTGTTACATCAAAGATATACATACTCGCTTAAGGAAAGGTGTCAAGGACATTTTTTGACTTGTCTTTTTATAGTACACTTGGGAAAACTTGTGCATGCTTTGAGATACATGCACAGGCACCACAATAGCACTATAAAAGAGGGTTCCTATCTACAGGAAGAGGTATGCGCAACTTCATCATTCTACACGTTCTTTTGCTACAGTATTTTTACTATTCTCTACATGACCAGAAACTGACTTGACTGTCGGAGGGCCAACACTGGGAACCCCTTCCTGGACCCGACACTGACGATTTTATGCTACAGGATCACGTGGAGTCTTCACTTCATTAAACTTCCACCCACATCCCTAGCTTGCCATCTTCTCCGCTTTCGGACAGGAATAAATTTGGCACCGTCTATGGGAACTTCACTTGCATCTGAAATGAAAAGATGGAACATGTTGGATGACTCACCATTGTGACGCTAATGCAAGAAGACTTGGAGATATTGATACAAGCACGAGCTGCGAAGATGGTGGAGCAGCAGTAAATAGCAGTCGATGGCTAAGCAACCGATCACACGGCGTCAGCGATCGACTAGCAAGCTGATCATAGTGGCCGAGCAAAAAATCCTGTCGATCACAAGCCAAGCAAAAAGTCGATCAGTGCCTTGGCAGAAGCGCTGAACGCACTAATCCCTTACCACCGTGCATTATTCCGCATGTCATCAAAAGAGTAGGGTCGAGCGGAAAGATCACATAGTTCCTCTTCAAAGGACACACCCGCCCAGGATGAGCGGAAGGGAAAATCAGCTAGGCTCGATGAATCACCCGAGTGGATAAATAGGCAGTTCTCTTAGGAGATCCTGGATGATCAACTGTCGCGTCATTATAAACCACTGACGATCGATGAATGCATAGGGGCCACTGACCCCAAGAACCATCATATTAAATTTGACAATATGGCAACACTCCACTAGTTCACCGATGGAGTCAAGTGCCGAGTATTCCTCACCACGCTCTTTGGATTAGTGTAGAGGTGGTTCAGGCGACTGTCGATCGGATAGATATGTAGTTTCAAAGACTTTCGAACGATGTTCTTTCAGCATTTTGCAAGCAGTCACCACTATCGGAAGACTAACGTCAACCTGTCCATAGTCAAACAAGGGTTCAAGGAAGCATTATAGGCCTACATTAAGAGGTTTAACCAAGTGGCCATGGAAGTTCTATCGGCCACTCCAGAAATATTAATAAGTTCTTTCTCCCAAGGACTTGTTGAGGGCGAGTTCTTTCGGTCTCTCATCCAGAAGCCACAGAGATACTTGATCATCTGCTTGGGCATGCTACCGAATACATCAACGTTGAAGAAGCCCAGGTAGCTCGGAAAAGAGGGGTGATCCCCGAGCCGGCTGCTGTCCCTGACTGCCGAGCGACTCACACACACCAGCAGCCCAAGGGGCCCCAATCGAGCATGGCACAGCAACACCAGGAGCCCAGAACCCATGCAATCCAACATGTGGAGGCTGAGCAGGCAAGGCCCACCAAGTACTGACTGTGGACCCCAATATTTTGTAGTTATCATCACTCATCGACCCATAACACCAGAGATTGCTATAGTCTCAAACCAAAGTCTTGCTGAGTGGCTTCACTTAAATTCTACTGTCGGTCCACCTCTCTTGATGGACATCATCACCACCAATCGGGAGGGCGACATGAAGAGAGCAGGTCGATAATCGAAGAGCACCGATAGCAAGACCAACATGAAGATTATCAAAGGTCTGCCTGGACATCTTCCGAGTGGGAATGCTCGTTAACTCGGGAGGTAGAGAATCATAGAAACGCATCTTGAGGTGACATAGGAATGATTATAGGAGGCCTGACCGATGACGACTCTAATTGGGCTTGGAAGTTGCAAGCCCGACGATTAGAAATCCATGTTGTCAGATGCAGCAAGGAGAGAGTAGAGAGACTAGAGATTAGTTCAGTCCTCAAGACTTAGAGGGAGTGGAGGTCTCTCACAATGATTCCCTAATCATCAAAATGGTAATTGCTAACTAGAATATCCACCACACATTTGTAGATATAGACAACTCGGTAAATATCATCTTCAAGAAGGTGTTTGATCAACTACAAATCGATCAAAGTGAGTTGCAACCCATGATAATGCCCTTGTATGAGTTTACGGGCAATGAGGCATTACCGATTGGCCATACTTGGCTGGCCATATCCCTTAGGGAGGAGTCGCTCAAGAGAACAAGGACGACGAGCTTTATTGTGGTGGATGCCGAACGGTGGTGTCCACATTCTGCCTACTGGCGCTGAATGAGTTTTGAGCGGTGGTGGCCACATTCTTCCAGAAGATCAAGTTTTTCGTGGATAACTTGGTCAGTGAAGTTAAGGGTGGCCAGCTAGCAGCTCGGCGGTGCTATGTCAAAATGGTGAAAACTAAGTCACGGTCCGCGTGGAAAGCTCAACGACTGGAGGTAAGTGCAATTCTGGAAGAGCCTCCAATGCTAGTCTATACTGAGAAAGAAGAAGTCCGAGTGCATCCTAGTCGGCCAGAAGCTATGACTTTCATCGCGGCTAACCTAAGTGCAGAAAAGAACGTAGAACTTGTTGCTTGTCTAAGGCAAAACCACAATGTGTTCGCATGGGTGACGCACGAGCTCCCAAGTATCTTGCCAACCATCACATCGCAGGAGTTGCACATCCGACCGGACACCAGTCTGGGGAAATAAAAGAAAGGAGACTCCAGCTCAAAGAAGAGTCAGATCATACAAACGAAAGTGGAAAAGCTGCTGGAGGCCTCATGGGATGGATCGTACAAAGTAATTCGGAAGTGCAGCTCAGGACCTTACTAGCTATTTACAAGATGAAACAGGGAGAAATCTAGAGTGGCCCTGGAGCACAAACCCAGCCCTATCGGGTTGGGTAGTAAATAAAGGATCGAAGTGAAGCGATAGAGGAGAGGTTGAATATCACTCGTTTAAAACGTTTTATTTTATCAAAACAAAGTAAAGCAATAGAAATAGAAATAATAATGATGACTCAGGTGGTTACTTGGTTCGGAGCCAATGTCTACTCCAAGACCCATGATCCTTGATCGCACCATTGGGTAATCTACTATGATTCTTCTTTCCAAAATCTTCGGAAAGAAGCAATACCTACAAATGCAAGTAGAAGATAGTAACAAACTACTGTCTTCTTTCAAATTAAATACAATGTATGATAAAATAAAATATACTGAGAAAAATAATAATGAAGATCGTCGGTACTTTATTGGAGTAGCTACTTACTTGAAGATGAGTAGCAGAGCAGCACGAATGAGATCTTTGAACTGGAATTTGATTACAGAGTTACCTTGGCTTGAATCTCGAGCTCCCCTTTTATAAGCATCGTTCGATCGACCGAAAATCCATTTGGTCAACTGATCCTCCTATCGGTCAACTAAACACCTGGATTTCCTTGTTCGTCGAGATCTGATCTTCGCTGCATTAAATGCATTTATTGATCAGTCGATCGATCCCTAGGTTCGGTCGACTGATCAGCCTGGCTTCCATTTTTTACTTTGGCTTGATCTGATAACTGCTCTGTGTCAACCTGGTTCGGTCGACCAATCCATGGGTTTGATCGACCAATCAGGTCGATTCCTGTAAAATAGTGTTAAACAAAATATTCTGCTAAACAAAGTTAGAACAGTACTATAAGATGCAGAGTAGTAAATGATAGTAGAACTATCTTGATCTCAACTTGTAAATCTTCCCGATTTCTTTAGTTGGATTAGCGACCTAGAATTTCTTCCTTTCTGGAACATGACCTCACTGTCGCTCCTCTCTAGTTGCTTATCTCAACTTGCCTGCCAAACATTGGTCCTTTAGATCTATTTGGAATTTGCTGCTTAGCATCAGATCGGCTCACCAGGGCTTTCTCTCGATCTTCGGTCCTCCAAAGCTATCAAGCTTCACTAATAGGTTTAAGTTTAATTAATTTGAGTTTTAATTAATTTAAGTTCTAATTAATGTTTAATTGTTTTAAGTTTTAAGTGATTTTAATTTTGAATTACATTTTAATTTTTAATTTTTCATTAAGTTATAATTAATTTTAAGTTTTGATTAATATTTAATTTAGTTTAAGTTTTAAGTTTTAATTAATGTGAGTTTTAATTAATTTAAGTTCTAATTAATGTTTAATTCTTTTAAGTTTTAAGTGATTTTAATTTTGAATTACATTTTAAGTTTTAATTTTTCATTAAGTTATAATTAATTTTAATTGTGTTTTATTAAGAATTTTGAAGAAGGTTGTTGAACCAATGTTAGAATCAAACTTAGCTTTGGGTTAGTTAAAAAAGCTTCCTAAGAATAAGTTTTCAGTTAGTGGCAAGGTATATGACCTTCTTGTGTATCAACAGTGGACCACTTTATGAAAACTTTCCAAAATAGTCATACCCAAAAAACTTAATACTAGATTTTGGTCTAACTAGCCCATGTTTGACTGGGGTAGCTTCGGTCAGATCCACTGAGTCTAGTGCACCAGGTAGAATATACAAGATTCAGCTTAAATATACTTGCAACAAAGTTTCCTTGGCGTATTATCATTCCAGTCTATTTCGATGCTATGTTATTAGGGTTTGGTAAACCTTTTCAACTAACCAATCTAAGCTAAGCAGAAAAGTAAATCTAATTCTAAGCATGTATATTTAATTAATCAAGTAGGTTGGATAATTTTTTTATTTGCTCGCCCTGAGTTATAGCTTAGATATGGTCTATTTAAGAAATGAATTTGACTTGTAGGGATCAAATATTAGTTTGGTTTAATTGGTTTGCTTAAGCATGATTTAGAAACCCATGCTTGAACTTGATTTCTGAAATTTTGATTAATTAATGATAGATATGGTTTGTTGATTTTGTTTTAGTTAAAGCCAATTCTGAATTTGTTGTACACGGCTCGTTGTAATCCAAGTACCATATTTAGACACTTGGAGCCAAATTTGAACTTTTCTAATGTTTTTTTGAGTCGATCCACTTGACCTTTCAAGTTAAAATTTTCTTCCTTAAGTTTTGCAACTTGAGTTGAAGTTCCAACTTGAACTTGGTTAGTCGAGTGACTCAAGTTATCTTTCTCCTTACGGTGGTTAATTTCCTTAAGTAGTAAATTATTTTGTTTCTCAGATTTTGTTAATTTTTTAAATAAACATCTAACTACTTTAAGTAAATTTACCTTGGAATAAAATGTTACCATATTGGGACCTTTAGAAATGGATATGGATCCATGGCTTCTCTCAGACTCAGTGTCAGTTTCAGACTTGTACTCTTCCTCAGACTCAGAATCTTCATTTCTTGCCATAAAGTCAAGATGGCTCTAGTGCTTCATTTCTTCCGTGTCGGACTCCTCGGAGGATGACTCATCCCAGGTTACTTGGAGGGCTTTATTCCTTCTTGTCGACTTAGGCTTTTCCTCCTTCCGATTTGGGCATTCATGTTTGAAATGCCCCTTCTTGTTGCATCCGTAACAAATCATTTCTGATTTGTTTTGAGTCTAGTTGAGATCTTCTTGGTGCTCCTCTTGAACTTCTTCCTTGTTAGCAATCTTCGGAACATGTTGACCAGTTCTTCTTCATTTGTTGAGTCTGAGTCTGACTCACTTTCTAATTCGTTCTTTGTTCATGATTTGGTCTCCTTGCTTGTGTTGGTACAGCGGGGACCGGCAAGAGGGGGTGAATTGCCTGCATGTAAAAACTAAACCCTCCTCAACCAATTTAAACTCAAATAGATGCAATAACTACAAGATTAAACAGAACTAAAGTATGAACAGAAAAGGAAGACTCAGCTATTTTAACCTGGTTACAACCAAGAGGGTTGTTAATCCAGGGCGATGAAAAGTGTAGTAAGAAACTCCTTCTCTGAAGGTGGAGAAGCCTTTTACACTTTGAAGAGTACAGAACTATTGCTTAACTAGAGAGTACAAGAGTTGAATTTCGTTCACTTTCTCGTTGTTTCTAAGGCTGCCCGAGACCCTCTTTATATAGGGGTTCTCGAGCTTATCAGATCACCTGATCCTTCGGGATCAGGTTTGACTCGAGAGGGATCGGTCGATCGATCCCCAGGTTCGGTCGACTGAACCTGCTGTATCTGCCCATTCTTCCGTCCAGGTACAGTATCTGTGGATCGAGCTTAGGTTCGGTCGACCGATCCTTTTGTTCGGTCGACCGATCCTTTTGTTCGATCGACCGATCCTTTTGTTCGGTCGACCAATCGTCCAACGATCTCCAGCTGAGTTGGCCCGATCAAACTGCTCGACTTGGTCTCTAGATAAACTTGGGTTTGGTCGACCGATCAACATGTTCGGTCGACCGATAATCTCTACCAACGTTCAGCCTCTGACGTGGCATCTGACGTGTCAGCTGAGGTTGGTTTCTGATAAAGAGGGGTTCGGTCGACCGATCAAGGGGTTCAGTCGACCGAACCGTTGACAAGTCAACTTCCTGTTGACTTGCTTCGGTTCAGCTCCATGGGTGATTGCGCCCTACCGGAATAGGGCTCACCCGAACCCAATTCCCGGCCTTCTCCTCGAGAAGGCTTCTGTCTGGCTTCTCGTCCCTCGAACGTCGCGCACGTTCTTCTCGCTCCACCGGAGTACTCTTCCGCAGCTCTCCCATCCTTCAGACGCACCGAGCCCGTCAGCTCTTTTCCCGTGCCGTCCTTCTCGCCAGCTACGTCTTCCGCTCGACTTCCTGCGCTCCTAAGTTCCTACACACTTAGACACAGGGATCAGACAAACAGGACCTAACCTAAACTTGGTTGATCACATTAAAACTACCACGGGGTTCAACAATCTCCCCCTTTTTGATGTGCATCAACCCAAGTTCAGGTTAGGGAAACAACCAATAGATAGTAATATAAAGAAATTACCAAACTAACAATTCAAGCATAAATTTGCAATAAAAAGAAATTGCAACATGAAATATGTAAATCTAAAGTCCCTTAACTCCCCCTTTACTCTTCCTTAACTGAACTTATACTTATTCTCCCCCTTTGATCACAGCAAAAAACGGGGTGCAAGCAAATTTGAATTCAAGTATTTCCAAGAAAAGATTCAAAGTTAAACAATTTCTGAGTAAAGATTAATTAATAAAAACTGAGTTTGTTTAATATCAAAACTTTCTAAGTTTTGAAAAAGTTTCTTAGTTAAAATGAATTTTGAGAATTTTCCAGGAAAAATTTCTAAGTAAAAATTTCAAGAAATATTTTTTCTAGAGAATTAAAAAATTTTAAAAATTTCTAAGGAAATGTTTAAAAACTTTTCAAAACATTATTTAATTCTAATTTTAATGCTTTTATCAGAAAGTTAATTAAACATTTTTATTTCAATATTTCGGCTTCCAGGTCGTGGCGAGGCACTAGGCCTTCTTAGTTATTGGAACAACAACCACTTCCTTAGACAAAACTTTCATAAAGAACCTCAATATTTAATTTTCTCACTGTAAGCTTTTAATTAACAGAGAAATTTAAACCAATAAAGATTTTGGAACCCAATAAAGATTCCTACCTACAGGGTTGGTCAAAAACTTCGGGGGTACATAGTTTCTTGGTATTTTCCTAAGTTGACCCTGATGCTTCCTTATGTACCAATTTAATTTTCCATATACCTTTAATTTTGAATGTGGAAAAATATTTTTAAAACATGCATCAGTTTTCAATTTTTTAATTTCTAATTTTAACAGTTCATTTTCTGATTTCAAATATTCATTTTCCTTTTCTACTTTATCTAATTCTTTAGACAGAGCTTTAATAAAACGAAAGGACTGTTTAGGGTTTAGGGCACGTACCTTACTTACCTCATCTTATGATGCTTCCCCTTCATCACAGCTTTCTTCTTCTTCTGTTGTTCCTCCCCCTTCATCTATGCTCATTTCTGAGCTAGATGTTTCTTCTATCTGATGGTTGGCCATCAGTGCTAGTCCCGAAAATTCTTCGAGTTCTGATTCGGAGGATGAAGATTCTTACCAGGTGACCTTCAGATTCTTGTACTTGGATGATTCTGGATTCTTGTGCTTCACCTTTCCTTTCTCTTTCTGTTTGTTCTTCAGCTTTGGACAGTCATCCTTGATGTGTCCTTCTTCGTTGCAATTGTAGCACCGAATAATTCTTTTTCTTTGCTGATGCCTCTTTGTCTACGATCTAAATTTATTAGAATTGAAAAATTTATTGAAGCATCTTACCAATAGTGCAGCTTCCGATTCATCGATCGAGGCTTCGAAGTCAGAAACATTTGTTCTTGCCTTCAAAGCGATGTTCTGACTAATCTTTTCTACTCCATTGGGCTCTGCAACTCGAGATTCGTGAAGTTCAAAAGTAGAAAACAAATGTTCTAGAGTACTTACCTCGAAATCCTTAGAGATGTAGTACGCATCTACTAAGGAGGCCCATTCGGGAGTTCTCGGGAAGGCGTTGAGCGTGTACCGGATCGAGTCCCGGTTCGTTACTTCTTTTCCAAGATTGGTTAGTTGCGTGATCAGCTCTTTGATCCTTGCTTGGAGTTGCGCTACCTTTTCACCTTGCTTCATCCGGAGGTTCGTCAACTGGGTCCAGAGGATGTCGCGCCTTGCTAGCTTCACCTCGGAAGTACCTTCGTGAAGCTCCAAGAATTTTTTCCAGAGATCTTTTGCGGAGTCGTACCTTCCGATCTGATTTACCTCTTGAGGTGGTAGAACGCTGAGCAGGTGGAACTCAGCCTTTCCATTGGCGACAAAATCGGCTTGCTCCTTCTTGCTCCACGTGTTTTCTTCTTTATCTTTCGGCACTGCAAAACCATACTTCATTGTAATAAGAATATCAAAATATGTTTTGAAGAATACCTCCATTTTTCGCTTCCATGTAGCGAAATCTCCGTCGAACTTTGGGGGATGAATGTTCGCGTCGGTCATTGTTCTGATCTTTGTGCTTCAGATGGCGGTTAGTCCTTCTGAGGCTGTTGGGCTCTGATACCACTTGTTGGTGCAGCGGGGACCGACAAGAGGGGGGTGAATTGCCTGCAAGTAAAAACTAAACCCTCCTCAACCAATTTAAACTCAAATAGATGCAATAGTTACAAGATTAAACAGAACTAAAGTATGAACAGAAAAGGAAGACTCAGCTATTTTAACCTGGTTACAACCAAGAGGGTTGTTAATCCAGGGCGATGAAAGGTGCAGTAAGAAACTCCTTCTCTGAAGGCGGAGAAGCCTTTTAAACTTTGAAGAGCACAAAACTATTGCTTAACTAGAGAGTACAAGAGTTGAATTTCGTTCACTTTCTCGTTGTTTCTAAAGCTGCCCGAGACCCTCTTTATATAGGGGTTCTCGAGCTTATCAGATCACCTGATCCTTCGGGATCAGGTTTGACTCGAGAGGGATCGGTCGACCGATCCCCAGGTTTAGTCGACCGAACCTGCTGTATCTGCCCATTCTTCCATCCAGGTACAATCTATGTGGATCGAGCTTAGGTTCGGTCGACCGATCCTTTTGTTCGATCGACCGATCGGCCAACGGTCTCCAGCTGAGTTGGCCCGATCAAACTGCTCGACTTGGTCTCTGGATAAACTTTGGTTTGGTCGACCAATCAGCATGTTCGGTCGACCGATAAGCTCTACCAACGTTCAGCCTCTGATGTGGCATCTGACGTGTCTGCTGAGGTTGGTTTTTGATAAAGAGGGGCTCGGTCGACCGATCAAGGGGTTCGGTCGACCGAACCATTGACAAGTCAACTTCCTGTTGACTTGCTTCGGTTCGGCTCCATGGGTGATTGCGGCCTACCGGAATAGGGCTCACCCGAACCCAATTCCTGGCTTTCTCCTCGAGCAGGCTTCCGTCCAGCTTCTTGTCCCTCGAACGCCGCACACGTTCTTCTCGCTCCACCGGAGTACTCTTCCTCAGCTCTCCCGTCCTTCAGACGCACCGAGCCCGTCAGCTCCCCTCCCGTGCCATCCTTCTCGCCAGCTGCGTCTTCCGCTCGACTTCCTGCGCTCCTAAGTTCCTGCACACTTAGACACAGGGATCAGACAAACATAACCTAACCTAAATTTGGTTGATCACATCAAAACTACCACGGGGTTCAATAGCTTGGTCCTGTATACAAGGTAATTCCTTTCTCGACTTGCCTCAAGTTAGATTGCTCGTATAATTCTAATTCACAAAATAATTCATCTAATTTAAGAATTGAAATATTCTTAGAAACGTTGTATGCATCTACTATTGATGCCCTCAAAGTGTTTCAAGTAAAGACATCTAGAGCGTACCTTATTGTGTCGCGATTCTCCAAGTGGCATCCAATCAAGTGGAGGCTGTCTAGTTTGTCTTTGAGTTGTACGTGTAGTTGGGTGACCGTCTCTCCGAGAAGCATTTTAATATTAAAAAAATTATTTAACAAAAGATCTCTTTTATTTACCTTTGATTCATCGGTTCCCTCATATAATTTACCAGATGATCCAAAAGTTCTTTTGCATTGTCGTAGGACCCGACTCGGTTTAGTTCCTCCATAGTGAGCCCGCAATGGATGGTGTTATTCACCTTATAGTTTAGTTGTGCCTTCTTGATCATTGGGGGATTCTAGTCTTCTAGTTCTATTGGCTTTCCATCTACCATTGGAGGTGTGCATCCTTTAAGTATGGTGAACCAAAGCTCGATGTCAGACATGAGATAACACACCAATCTATTTTTTCATTAGCTGAAGTTTTCTCCTTTCAACAGTAGGGGGCGGATAGTGTTGTACTCTTGGTTTTGGAGTTTGATATTCTTGTAATCAAAGAATTAAAAAAAATTCTAAGACTCACATCTTGGGATTAGTAGTGCAAGATAAAGAATGAAATAATATTACTTAAGAATTAAAGAAAAACATTAAAGGAAAAAGGATTTTTTTTTTAAATTTCTTGAAAAAATGTTAAGTTGCTTCAAAGCTACTAGGCGCTGATACCAATTGAAGGATCGAAGTGAAGCAATAGAGGGAGGGGGGGAGGGGAGAGGGGTGAATATCGCTCATTTAAAACTTTTTCTTATCAAAAGAAAGTAAAGCAACGAAAATAGCAAGAATAAAGATTACTTAGGTGGTTAGTTGGTTCAGAGTTTATGTCGGCTCTTACTCTAAGACCCGCGATCCTTGATTGAACCGTTGGGTAATCCATTATGATTCTTCTTTCCAAAATCTTCAAAAAGAAGCAATACGTACAAATGCAAGTAGAAGATAGTAACAAACTACCATCTTCTTTCAAATTAAATACAATGCAAGCTTATATAAAATATACCGACAAGAATAATAATAAAGATCATCGACACTTCGTTAGAGCAATAGCTTTCTTGAAGATGAGTAGCAGAGTAGCATGAATGAGTTCTTTGAATTGGAATTTGATTACTAAGTTACCTTGCCTTGGATCTCGAGCTCCGCTTTTATAAGCATTGTTCGATCGACTGAAAATCCGTTTGGTCGACTGATCCTCCTATCAGTCAACTGAACACCTGGATTTTCTTCTTCGCCGAGATCCGATCTTCGCTGCATTAAATGCATTTATTGATTGGTCGACCGATCATCTTGTTCGGTCAACCAATCAGAGAATTTCCCTATTCGCTGAGATTTGAAATTAAGTCACTATTAATGCCTTTATTGTTAGGTCGACTGATTCCTAGATTCGGTTGATCGATCAGCCTGATTTTCATTTTTTACTTTGGTTCGATCTAATAATTACTCTGTGCCAACCTTATTCAGCCGATCGATCAGGCCATTTTCTACAAAACAATGTTAAACAAAATATTTATGCAAAATAAAATTAGGACAGTGATATAAGATGCATGAATATTAAATGACAGTAGAACTGTCTTGATCTCAACTTGAAAATCTTCCCAGTTTCTTCAATTGGATCAGTGACCTAGGGTTTCTTCCTTTCTGGAACACGATCTCACTATCACTCCTCTCTAGTTGCTTACCTCAACCTACCTGTCAAACATTGGTCCTCCAGACCTGTTTCGACTTTGCCACTTAGCATCGGATTGGCTCACTAAGACTTCCTCTCGATCTTCGGTCCTCCAGACCTATTGAGCTTCATTCCCAAGTGTCGGGTTCTCTCGACCACTTGGGCTTCCTACCTGACTCCACAATTTGCTAAAACTTTTTCAATTGAGTAAATATCCCGTACACTTAGTTAACTTGTTAAATTATAGCAAGACTTAACTTGAACCTTTGACAACATCAAAACTCATGTTTGATTTTGGTGCACCCTACACCAACATTAAGTTTGTGAATAAATTTATGTAACATGTATGAATGTTTATTCTATGAATACATGAAGTTTTGAATGAAAAATTATTAAGTGTCAAAGACTCACGTGCTATTTGGTCGTGTTATAAGCAAACAAAGGCCTCATGCTAAAGCGTCAAAGACTCACGTGCCATCCGACCATGTTATAAGCAAGCAAAGCCCTCATGCTAAAGTTTTAAAGACTCACGAGCCATTCGACCATGTTATAAGAGAGCAAAGCCCTCGCACTAAAGTGTTAAAGACTCACGTGCCGTTCGGCCTTGTTATAAGTGAGCGAAGTACTCACACTAAAGTGTCAAAGACTCACGTACCATCCGACCATGTTATAAGTGAGCGAAGCCCTCGCACTAAAGTGTCAAAGACACATGAGCCATTCGGCCATGTTATAAGCGAGCGAAGCCCTCGCGCTAAAGTATCAAAGACTCTTGACACATTCAGGAAAGTTATAGGTGAGCGAAGCCCTCATGCTAAAGTGTCAAAGACTCATGAGCCATTCGACCGTGTTATAAGCGAGCGAAGCCCTCATGCTAAAGTGTCAAAGACTCATGAGCCGTTCGACCGTGTTATAAGCGGGGTCTAGCTCTCGTGCTAAAGTGTTAAAGACTCACGAGCTGTTCAACCATGTTATAAGCAAGTAAAGCCCTCACGATAAAGTGTGAAAGACTCACATACCGTTCATCCTTGTTATAAGTAAGCGAAGCCCTCGTGCTAAAGCTTCAAAGACTCACATGTCATTCATCAGTATTACAAGCGAGCGAAGCCATCGTGACTAAGTGTCAAAAACTCACGCGTCGTTCACCCTTATTATAAGTGAGCGAAACCCTCGTTTCTAAATGTCAAAGGCTCATGTGTTGTTCGATCATTTTAAAAGTGAGCAGAGCCCTCATGCTAAGTGTTGAAGACTTGCAGGTCGTTCAGCCGAAGTATAAGTGAGCTCAGCTTGCCTACATATTGCACGGATAAGTATTCAAAGCCAAGTCTCTTACGTTAAGGATAAGTTAAAAGAACAGAGAGGTCTAGAGCATCAAACAGAAATGCATTGATTCATACTTAGAAAATTTTTACAAGTTGCACTTGGCGGTACAAGAAAAGATTGAAAAACTTAAAGAAAAACTAAGCTAGGTAGTTGAGCATGTCGTCGGGGAGAGAATCTGAGATCTTCTCTCTCTTTATAATTTTACTCGACAGATCAGGGGAGATGTAGCTGTCTTCCTTCAATTGTTGGAGGGTCCCATCGATACCATAGTCATAAAGGTGGAGAGTCCAATTGGTGAATATTTCATTGAATTCAAGGGAGCGAAGGTACTTCACCTTGAAAGATTCCTGTCGATCGGGTTCCTCATCCATAAACTTAGTAAATGCAGCCTGGAACTCTTCCAACTCAGCCTTCAACGCAGCCAGCTTGGCAACTTGCTTATCTATTGTTCATTTTTGTTCCTCGAGCTAGAGATCACTGGCTACCTACTCCGCCGTTCGGCTAACTTGCTCGACTGCTAGGGATGCCTCCGCCTCCTCGAGCTTCATGGCCAAAACCCAAGCCTCCTTATTTTTAGTCTCTAGATCTTCGATGGCTCAGAGTTTCTTGGCATTGACAAAATTTATTTTCAACTCGAAATGATGGGCTTGCTTGGCCAGCCGGTCGAGCTGGACCACCTAATCATAATTTTTGTTCTTTTTAACTATAAGCACCCACTCAGACCCTATTACAAACCACAAGTGCACGGTTACATCATCAGTAATACAATAGATATTGAACACACAAGGACTGTTGATTAAGCACTAATTAACTTCACACGGTGAGCTATTTAGACAATTGAAGTTTGGTTGGAAGAGTAAGTAAGAGAAAGACTAAGGAGAAGGAGAGAGGAAGAAAGATATGATCTTGGAATGGGATGGATGATAGATGATAGGATTTTGGTTTCGTTATGATGCCAGTTAATGTCCCTATGCATTGTTCATCTACCTAACTCCATACTTATGCTCGTGTAGGGATTCTAACTAGAGTTCGGTACAAGCCCACGGAAGTCACACCAGAGGTTCTAACTAAGTTCTGTTAGATCAAAAGCACTAGAGGGAGGGGGGAGGGGGGAGGGGGTGAATATCGCTCGTGGCTTTCACTTTGCGTTTCAGAAAACTAAGAGTAAAATGCAGTGGAATAATAAAACAAACATGAACAAAAAATATTTATTTGGTTCGGAGTGTGGGGCGACTCCTACTCCAAGGCCCACGCTCGTTGAGCGTTTACTTTGGGCAATCTGTGTAAGCACGGAAATGCTTTACAATTTAAGTACAATATTAGAGCAATAATGAAATTTATACCGACAACAAAAACAATAAGTTTAAAGCTCCTGGTCATTGGGGTCTTGCTATAACTTTTCTGGATAGTCTTTTGAGCAGCACGGAGAAGATAGATTGTAATTTCATTGTCATTGTTTGCTGCTGCTCAAACCTGTCTTATAAAGCTTATTGAGGGTGCCCTCAACAACATAGAGAGCGCCCTCATCTACGTCGAATCCGCAGCATGGATGAGCTCCGACCCGATCACAGCCTATCCGCTTGAGGGCACCCTCAAGCTCCATGAGGGCGCCCTCGCACCTTGCTGTGAGGTTGCTTCTCCAGGTTACCCAAGGCAAGCACATCCAATTCACTTCCTGCAAAATACGTTAGTCCAACATACCCTGCAAACAAAGTTAGGATAATATAGACATAAAAGATAATGAATTTGACAATCTTCGGATTGTCCGGTTCTGACTTCGGATTCCCAACCGGAAACCCTAGGCCGAACCGAAGCCTACTGTTCCCTCACTGGCGAACGTGTCCTCATCTACTCTATTCAGGAGAGTTTACCTATTGCCAGTTGATCCTCCAAATCAACTGGACTTTTGCTTAGCGCCCGAAGCTTCAGGACTTTCCGCTAAATGTCCACTCCACGACCTGCCTAGTCTTTCATCTGGTTCACGACACCAGGACTTTCCACCTAGAGTCCTCGACTCTAGGACTTTTTTCCGAAGCCCTTGACCCGCCAAGACTTTCCACCTAGAGTTACCACCCCCTAGGACGTAGGGTTACCGCCCCCTAGGGTTTTCCACCTACCTAACTGTAGTTAGGAATTTTACCTAAGTACACTTAGGACTTTCCTGCAAGCTCATTCAAACACCTTAGATCACAAATAACCTTAATTTTGAACCCTTTATGATTATCAAAACTTAGATTTGATCGTCGGATGCTTTCCACACCAACAATCTCCCCCTTTTTGATTATGACAACAAAATTCAAAGTTAAGTAAAACAAGAGTATACAAGAAATATATTAAGAATCAAGTAAATACAATAACTAGTACACGTTAAATAATTGGAACAAATTGAGCAAAATATTCTAATTTTGTTCATTTTTTTACTTTAAGTTTCTCTTTCTTAATATTCACTTTCCTCTCCCCCTTTGCTATATATCAAAAATATATAAAGTAGAGAAAGGGATGTAAAGAAAAGGCTGCTCCCCTGAAAGGAAGCTTTGTTACTTAAAAATAGCAGTTGTATAAGAAAGAAATTCAAGACTTAAAGTTACTTAGTAATACTTAGCAAATAATAACAGTTTTGCAAGTTATGTACTTTAGCTTTTAAGAAAGTAACCAAAACTTTGATAAATTGTAAATTTAAATGAAGTTAATATTATTCTTGAATATAATTTTAAACCATCATTTAGCTTAAAAAGAATTTAGTTAAGAGCTTAGTTAAGTACACAGTTAAAAACTTTGAAAAATACTAAGCTTAAACTTTCAAATTTAATTCAAAATAATAAAAAAAAATAATCTAACCTTAAGCATAAATAAGTCAAAAATATTTTTTAATTCAAAGCCAAGTCAAAAATGATTTCAAATCCAAGTAAAAAACAATCCAAGTCAAAAATAATTTTATTAAAGAAACAAAAACAACTTGGTTAAAAAAATTTTTCCACTCCCCCTTGATTAATGCCAGCCAATTTAACAAAAATTTAAAGTCCTAGAGTCCAAGCATGAGTAAAAAGAGATAAAAAAAATTTTACTTTCAAACAAATGTCTAACCTTAAGTTACTAGCTATTTACTAAGAGGTAGTAGCTTTCACTTGGTTAGTCAAATTAAGCAAGTGTTCCAATTAGTATGACTAAGTATGGATAACTTAATTTGATTAATATTGATTTTGTATTTATTTTTTGATAAAAGGTAAATTATCAAAAAGATGGGGCGAAAAGAACGTACAACAACCTATGGCGCATAGGTCCTCGTCCGTCATATCCGGACCAATGCCAGATCGGAACGAAAATCCATAAGGCCGCTGAATGATACAATGCCGCACAAGGCTAGGCATTGGTATCGCAACACTAGGTTGATGCACGCAGACACCAACCATAATCACATGTACATAAGATCTCGGGCACAAGCCCAACCAGACAACCATACAAACAAGCACTACTCTCACTAGTGACTGTATCAGTATAGCTCCACTGTGTCCTCCGTGTCTCTCCATCTCCACAAGCTGATGCTGGCCAACCTCTACGCCCGAGACATAAACTAACCCAGCAGCTCCTCAAATGACAACTCTGCCACTGAATCCAATGTGCCCTCAACCCCGTCCGCACTAATGTCGCCGGAAGCCTCAAGAATCTGCTGGTCATCGGAAGAATCTGCTGTCGGCAGTACCCTGTCAAAACATGCCCTCCTGCCGGCCAATGAGCACCATGGCGGACCAGACCATTGCCCTTCACTCCCGGTCTCCGCAACCACAGTGGGACATCCGGTGAACTGACCGACAAGCGCTCTATGTGATGTACGCCAAGAACCAGTTCCTTGCTATCGTCGGCACAATCCTCGCTACCGCCGGCTGATTTGTAACGAAGGCGCTCCTCGCTGTTCACCTTATCGCTGCTTGTCACCTTTAGTCCCCAGCTCCCAGACCATCAGCCAACATTACTTGCTTCCATGTCGAGCCAAGTCTCCAACAGTGCCAAGTAAATTCTGAGGAACGACAGAGCATCCAAAACTAATGCTAAAATTGAATTAACAGTATCCGACCAAGCTGAATTCATGATTGGTTTGCCATGCAAACTCCATTCAAATGTTGCTTTGACTGATCTGAATTGAAAAGACCATGCAAATCTTGACTTTGACTGATCTGAATTGAAAAGACCATGCAAATCTTGACTTTGACTGATCTGAATTGGAAAGACCATGCAATTCACCATGCAATTCTTGACTTTGACTGATCTGAATTGAAAGACCATGCACTAATCTGATCTAAATTGAAAGACCATGCAAATCACCATGCAAATCTTGACTTTGCCTAGACTTATGTTGATGCACAGACATAAGCATTCTAATGTCTAGTCAGTACCCTATGCATCTCACACCATTCTAAGTATTTTTCAATCACAAGCAAGGTAATCCTAGTGTGCTTGTGAGATGCTCTGACTAAGAACTAGGGGTACATGCTTTCTAGGGGGCAAATACCTAGACTAAGTCCAATATTTTGAAAAACTAATAAATTTAGAATTTTGAAAGTATTTTTCCTAGAATTTTAAAACTAAGTAACAGATTGAAATAGTAGTAAAACAAATCTAAGTCTATAAAGTATGTTCATCAAACAGACTAGAACAAACTGTCTAGAGATAGTATGTCAAACATATATAAAGCATAGAGAAATATATGGACTGATCAAGTTGGAGCATCATCAGTAGGTGGTGGTAATGAACGCTTAGGGTCCCGCAGAGTCTGAAGAATCTGGTCAAGTCTGAAAGTCACGTCATCCCGGAGAGCAGTCATCTCTCCCCGGAGTGTGCTGAAGCCATCCGAGACTGACTGCTATAAATACATGGAGGACTCCTTGAGACAAGTGAGGCGATCCTCGACAGACAGTGACGTCGAGGGCCGGGTCGAAGTCGAGGGTTGGGTAGAGGTCGAGGGTTGTGCTGGAGGAGGATCCTCAAATAGATCTACCTCTGTAAACTCTAACCACTCCTCTCCCTCGGCAGGGGCATAAAAATCATCTCCTGCTGGAGCAGCTGGCTGTGGCCCACCTCTCTAGGCTAGGATCCCCTGAGTGGTAATATGTACATGCACTAGGGCTAACTGACGTTGTTCGAACTCATCATAAGGACTAAGGGAAGTAACCCTCCCCTGGGTCGTGTCTATCTCTAGGGTCAAAAACATATATGTCAAGACATGACAATATGACATATGGATCTTGAGCCAAGTGACGAGACCAGAGGCATGTATAATGTTATGGAACATATGTAAAGCTATATCTATGTCCAACCGTTGACAAAGGGCATATAAGAAGAAGGAATGTGAAGGGCGCATCTTTGGAATGTTCCGAGATGCGATCGGCAAAATGCAAGAAGTTAGGACTCGATACATAATATAGTTTTGGACCCTAAGAGATAGTGACCTGAAGTCAGTTACTATAGGTGGTTTCTCCTCCCCAAAAAGATACATATAGATAGCATTTAGGGTGATATGGGAGTAGGGCTCACCAAATGGCAAGTCCCTACTAGGGTAGCATAAAAAGGAACATATGGATGGCCTAAGTCCTAGACTAGTGCATAAAAGGATGGGAGAAAACTAAAAATCCCTTCCACCAACTCTGGTGGAGTAAGTCAAATCATCTACTCTATCTAAATTATTATAAAACTGTGCACATAGATCATGATTAACTGCATGGGTGCAGTAAACCAGCTTATCTAGCTGGTATTGCTCAAACATCTGGATGATAGATGGACAATATTTAGTAAAAAAAGATCTGCTTAAATAACGACAATTTAAAGAAGTAAATTTATGCCTAAGGAACTCTATCCTATGCCGCTCAAAGGGAAACCTAGCATCTGTGGATGGGGTACTACCAGAGGCAGCATCTACATTCCTTCTCTTCTTATTTTTACACAAGCAAACATATAATAAAAAATACAAAAAAAATACATATTGAAGCAATATAGGGAAATAGGGTATACCTAGGAGGCATTTTGAGGTCGAAAGGGAGAAAATCTGGTCGAGGAGGGCGCCTCGGTGTGAGTTGTTTCATGGTTGGACCTTGAAAAACACGAATAGAAAGTTCTCTATTCGTTGGGAAAAATAGTGTTGAGGGCGCCTTCAATAGGTTATGGGGGGCGGCGCTTCCGACTGGTGGGAGGCGCCCTCCAGGGTTTCGCCGGTAATTTTTTCGCCGCTCATGAGGGTGCCTCCTTTTACTATGGAGGCACCTTCGTGAGGCGCCCTATGCGGGTTACTTTTATTTATTTATTTATTTATTTATTATTTAGATTGAAATTGATTAGGTTAAAATTGATTTATTTATTAATTTAAATTGATTAGGTTAAATTGTTTTATTAATTAATTTAAAATTGATTTATTAATTAAGTTAAATTATTTTAATTTAGGTTGATTTATTAATTAAGTTAAATTGTTTTAATTTAGATTGATTTATTAATTAAGTTGAATTGTTTTAATTTAGGTTGATTTATTGATTAAGTTAAATTATTTTAGTTTAAGTTGATTTATTAATTAAGTTGAATTGTTTTAATTTAGGTTGATTTATTAATTAAGTTAAATTGTTTTAATTTAAGTTTTTCCTAGGTCCATATCACCCATTTCTGATTTATCAATCAGGGAACCTTATGAATTTTGTGAGATGATTCATTTTATCTTTGATTTAGATTATGTCTAAGGATTAATTTACATTTGGATTAGACTTAGATTTTTTAATTAGTCAATTAAATACACATTTCAAAGATTGGCTTCCAGGCTGTGGCGAGCCATTAGGCCTTTTTAGGTATGAGATCATTCACCACTTCTAAACAAAGCCTTTCAAAGAAATTGGATATTTAATTTTTCTTTTGAAACCCCTAGGTCTAATTAGTTAAGTGTAAATTATGCCTAGGTCCTTATCTAGCCTAATCTAAGCATATATAGTGAAAGCAGTAAAGGCAATCATCAAACAAATTTAAAAATGATCTTCCTATTGGCTCCCCCTGGATCATAGCCTCGATATGATCTATCAAGGTAATGGATTTGATCCTTGGGGATCCAATATTGTCCAAGTCCTACTTGATTAACCAAGTTTGACTTGGAGACCCATGCTTAGACTGATTTGCTATTTGTTCTGTTAACAAGGGATAAATAAGACTTGTATTTGCGCTTAGATTTAAATCCAAGTCCAGATCTATTGTAAATGACTCACTGTTTTCCAAGGATCAGATCAAGATTCTTGGAACCTAGAGTAAACTGTTTCAATGTGTCCTTTAGTTCCTTGACTTGATATTTCAGGCTAGAATTCTTTACCTCAAGCTTTTGGACTTGAGTTGAGGTTCCAGTCTAAACAAAATCAATCAAGGAACTAGGGTTAGTCACTTCTTTAAGGGTTGTTACCTCCTTTTGAAGTGACTTGACCCGGACATTAGATTTAGCTAACTTACGCAATAAATAATTAACTAAATTGTAAAGTTTATCTATTTGACAGGTACTTACAGCAGGTTTAGGCCCTTTGGAAACTGATATGGATCTGTGGCTTCGCTCGAACTCAGCTTTCAATTTGATCTCAGTCTCCAATTCATCGACTTGTTCCCAGGCTGTCAATGCAAGAAAGCTCGTCTGTTCGAGCTCTTCATCGGAATCTTCTGATGAGGACTCATCCCATGTAGCTTGTAGTGCTTTATTCTTCCTCTACTTCTTTACTTCTTTTAGGTTCGGACAATTGGCCTTGACGTGTCCCTTTTAATTGCAGCCGTAGCAGGTTACTTCAAATTTCGCCTTTGGACTTGGTTGAGCCTTTTTGGACTGAACCACCTTTTTGATATCCTTTTTTGTGAACCCCTTCTTCTTTTTGTAGAGCTTGCGTACTAGGTTGACTAGTTTGGTCACTATCTCATCGTCGTCGTAGTCGTCTGAGTCCGGTTCTTCTTCGGACTCGGGTTCGATCTGAAGCTTCTTTCTTGCTTCCTTTGTCTTGCTTGTATTACAAACAATGCAACACCTTTCTCGATCGGGTGTGTATTAGTCTGTTCATGCAGTTCAAATTCAAAGAAAAGTCCATCTAACTTAATTTAAGAGAGATCCTTGGACACTTTGTAAGCATCAACAATGGATGCCCACAAAGTGTTCCTCAGAAAGGCATTAAGTGCATATCTTATGACGTCGCGGTTCTCCACTTTCTGTCTGATCGTGTGGAGTTCGTTTAGCAGGTCTTGAATTCACTCATGAAGCTGGCTTGCTATCTCTCCTTCCTACATTTTGATGTTATATAATTTATTAATGAGTAGATCACGCTTACTTACCTTTGTGTTGGACGTGCCCTCGGGTAGCTCGATCAGTTTTTCCCACACCTCTTTTGCGCTTGAGAATGGGCCGACTCGGTTCAGCTCCTCCTTTGTTAGTCCACATTGGAGGGCGCAGGTTGCATTGGCATTGGCCTCGACCTTCTTAATTATGCTAGCGTCCTAATTCTCGCACGGTACCAGTTTTCCTGAGTCGTCGAGTGGAAGTGTGATCCCAGTCTTGATGATCATCCACATCTCGAACTGGGTTTGGAGGTATGACTCCATTCGGCCCTTCAGTGGCTGAAGTCCTCATCGGTGAAGAGTGGAGGGCGGGCTGTGCTATAGCCTTCTTGATGGACCATTGATCAAAATATCTCGCACACACACAAAAACAAAAAACTTGTTCCAAGACTCAGTCTTGGATTAGTAGTGCATGATTAAGAAATTAAAATACGAACTCGAGTGGTGTTGCACTAACTTTGAGGAAAAAAATTTGATTACGAAAAAACTAGATTAGAAGGCGGCAATCTTACCGATTCTGATAGACTCCAAAAAACTAAAAGTTACCATAAAAGAATACTTGATAGGTGGATGCACCAAATCGAAGCGACACCGCTCTAATACCAATTATTGGATCGAAAGTGCTAGAGGGGAAGGGGGGCGGTGAATAGCTGTAATGACCCAAAATTTCTTTGTTTTCAAGTTCTAAATGTCCTTAAAAATATCTGAAAATGCTTTTAAAATATTATAGAGATTTTTAGAAATTTTTAGAGTATTTTTACGCAATTTTTGGAAGTCGTTTGATATTTTTACAAAACGAAGGAAGTTTTGACAAAAAATTGTCAAAGCCGAGGTTTGAACCGGAAACCTCGAGTTAAGCAGAGATTCGCTTAACCAACAGACCAGCCGAACTTTCCTTTACTGAACCTATATTGAAATATAGTTAGGTCATAATAAAAACCCTAGTTTTAAAAGAGAACCTAGGTTTTCTTTTCCTCTCCTCGCCCGAAACTCTCTTCTCCTCACACGCACGCGCGGCACGGCGGGTTCTGCTCTCGGGCGAAGAAGGTGACTGAGCTAGGGTTCTCTCCCTCTTGCGGCTGGCGAAGGTTTTTTTTTCGGCCGATCCTCACCCGTACGTGGTCACCTCAACGAAGGGGGCTCGGGAACACAAAGGAGCCGCCGAGATCTTCAAGCTCCACCTGAAACCCTAGATTTCTCTCGGTTGTAAGTGCGAGAACAAGGGGTAAGTACTACTCACCTGTGGTAGGAGTTGCTCCGAATTCTTTGGATTTCGTTTCCTTGCTTCCGGATCTTGCTGTGCGTTGTTGTGCTAAATTGCTGTGCTAAGGTGTGCTGTACCGAATTTGCCATGTTAGGGCATTAGGTTTTTCGGATTTCTATTCTAGGGTTTCCCTTTTTAATAAGCTAGGGTTGCTGTGTTGAAATTCTATGTTAGGTTTCCTTTTAGAGGTTGCTATGCCAAATTGCCATTCTAAGTTGCTGTGCCGAAAGTTCCTTGCTTGGGTTTGCTGTTGAACAGGATTATTAGCTAGGGTTTTCCCTTTCATTACTTACCTTCCGTGGCATACATGTTAAGCATGCTAGTTTATTGTTCGAGTTTAATTGTATAGAAGGAGTTCACTTTAATTCTTAGCATGTAAGCACAGTAAGAAATGTTTAGATTACCTGCTATGATGTTTCTTGCCGTGAGTTACAAATCAATGGTGTAGCTATTCTATAACATTTGCTAGGTATGCTAGTGATTGTTGAGTTTAGTTCTTTTCTAGAAGGTTTGCATGATAAATCGTGGCTTTAACTTACAAATTAGGCTTTGGTGGTTAGATTTACAGATCAAAGCATGAATTCTGTGAATATGTTGGTTCTTGAACAGCGCATGTTTTCTTTATGGAACTAGTTGTAGAGTTTGGATTTAGTATGATAGAAACATGTTATGATTGCCCTGCATGTTTTTCAAACGGAATTAGATGTAGAGTTCGGATTTAGAAGGATAGCAATATGTTATAATTGCCTGTTTTATTTTTATCATAATTGTTAATATGGCCCAGTTGCTTCCATATAGGGTCTAGTTGTCAAACCAGAATGCCTCAGAAGTGCATTTCTAAATTATGTTGCTTTCTTTTGATGTTAACCTGTACATGATAATATGTGTTAAGAAATTATTTGGCACTCAGTTATACGTGCCAAACGTGCACAGCCTTGTTTTAGCAAGAACAACCCCTATTAGTTAGGATTTCAATTTAGACGAACAACATATATATAGTGTACCTTATAGCTTAGTTTCCTTGCTACTAAAAAGGGCAAGAACAACCCTTTATTTAGTTAGAATGGGTTTAACATTTTCCTTGCTACTTAGAAAGGCAAGAACAGCCTTCATTTAAAGTATGTAGTGTTAGTTTTTTGAATTTCTTGAACATGAACAGCTATTAAGCTTATCTTGTAGTTTGATTTTCTTGCTTTACTTTTATAGCATGCTCAGTTAGTTGCAATTCTCTATTTGTTGGATACACTTGCAGTATTCGAATAGCCTGAGCAGTATTCAATTATAATTCAGTTTCTAGTTTCCTGTTTGATACATATGCATATATATGTGTTAGTTAGCTTTTAATAGCTCTTTAATCTGAATCATATAGTTAGTTATTTTTGCTATTTTAATAAGATGAATAGCCATGTATTTTAGTGGAATAATTATGTGCCCTATTAAACCTTTTGAGGATTATGGGTAACTACAAGTAAGAAAAAGACCAAGGTCTAATTAGAAAAGATAACAAGAAATTTAAAGTAAGAGGCTAGTACCCGACTTCCAAGGTTGTCGTTAAACAAATCCAGGTGACTAATTCCAAGGTCTTGGTCATGGTAAGACCAAGGTCTTTATCCTCATAGGGCTGGAGGCTCGCTACTTCAGTCTCTATTAGAGAGTGCGCATAAGATGGTACTAAGCCTGGGCCCAAGAAAGAAAAGAAGAAAGTTAAATCTTAATTTCAAGTATAAGGCTAAAAGTAAATGAAACAAGTATCACCTATGTTTAGAACCAGTAAAGTTTAGCTCTTTTAATGCTAAGCATACAGTATTAGTTTTCATTTACTTTCTTTATGAGTTTATTGAGCATGATTAGCTTTATTTCCAGCATACAGAATTATTCTCATATCATCAGTATGCAGATGATTTTAGTGCTTTGCATTAGATGAGCATGTGTAGCTTTTCTTTTTAGCATTTTCAGTTTCAGTATCCTTTGCATCTTATGCATTTTCGAGTTTTTGTGAGATAGATTAGTACTTACTAAGCGTTTCGCTTATAGATTTATTTTTCCTCCTACTGCAGATAAAGAAAAAGTTAAAGTGTAAAGAGGAAGGCGACAAGGAGGGTGTCTGATGGAGGTGTGTGATGCCAGGACTATGGAAAGATCTGGGAAGCTTTGAGTTTTCGTGTTTAGTGGATATGAAGTAATTGAGTTGTACTCTATGGTTGATGTCATTGAGTTTGTATTTTATATTCTATGTTCCTATTGAGTTTATTCGTGTTTTAGTTTGCATGCTGTGATGAGTTTCTATGTAATAGGTAGATATTATAATTTTTGTCACTTATTAAACTGCGTGAGTTGTTTGATATATGTTCCAGCCGCCTGTGGCTGTGTATACTGTGTATGTATTGATGTTTATGGTCACCGGTACAGGGGAGATTTTGTCAAAATTTTTCGGTAGGGATTCCTCGTGGTTTCGATCACACCGGTTAATTAGAGTAACAGTTAAGTAACTGTCACCTTAGAGAGTAGCAGTAGTAGTAAGAAGAGTGGCCATTATAATAGCGCTCATGGTTTTCACTTTACGTTTCGGAAAACTAAGAGTAAAATGCAGCCGAATAATAAAACAAACACACGAACATAAATATTTACTTGGTTCGGAGCTTGGGACGACTCCTACTCCAAGGCCCATGCTCGGTGAGCGTTTATTTTGGGTAATCACTATAAGCACGAAAATTCTTTACAATTTAAGTACAAAATTAGAGTAATAGAAAAATTTATACCGACAACAAAAACAATAAGTTTAAAGCTCCTAGTCGTCGGGGTCTTGCTATAACTTTTCTGGATTGTCTTTTAAGTAGCACGGAGAAGACAGATTGCAATTTCGTTGTCATTGTTTGCTGCTGCTCAAACCTGTCTTATAAACCCTATTGAGGGCGCCCTCAACAGCATGGAGGGCGCCCTCATCCGCGTCGAATCCATAGCATGGATGAGCTCCGACTCGGTCACAGCCTATTCGCTTGAGGGCGTCCTCAACCTCCATGAGGACACCCTCGCGCCAGGTCCAGGGTGCCCTCAAGCTCCATGAGGGCGCCCTCACACTAGTGTCTAGGGCACCCTTGTGCCTTGCTATGAGGTTGCTTCTCTAGGTTACTCGAGGCAAACATGTCCAATTCACTTCATGCAAAATACATTAGTCTAACATACCCTACAAAACAAAGTTAGGATAATATAGACATAAAAGATAACGAATTTGACAGTCATCGGACTATCCGATTCTGACTTCGGATTCCCAACCGGAAACCCTAGGTCGAATCGACGCCAATTGTTCCCTCACCTGGGGAATGCGTCCTCACCTACTCCACTCAGGAGAGTTTACCTGTTGCCAGTTGATCCTCTTGATCAACTAGACTTTTGCTCAATGCCCGAAGCTCCAGGACTTTCCGCTGGACGTCCGGTCCATGACCTGCCCAGTCTTTCACCTGGTTCGCGACACCAGGACTTTCCACCTAGAGTCCTCGACTCTAGGACTTTTGCCCGAAGCCCTCGACCCGTCAAGACTTTCCGCTTAGGGTTATCACCCCCTAGGACCTAGGGTTACCACCCCTAGTGTTTTCCACCTACCTAACCACAGCTAGGACTTTTGCCTAAGTACACTTAGGACTTTCCTGCAAGCTCATTCAAACACATTAGATCATAAATAACCTTAACTTTGAACCCTTTTCCATTATCAAAACTTAGATTTGATCATCAGATGCTTTCCGCACCAAAAAGTTCTACCACCATTAAGTAAAGAAGTAACTCTAGAAAGTCCATTAACAGGATACTCCTATCACTAGGGTCCCTTTGTCATACAATCATAGAGTTAACCGATTTACTTTCTAATGGTAGATTAATGCAATTAAGTAGAAGATGCAACCTATAAAGTTCAGTTAAAGGGTTACCCTTTGTCACAGGGCCCCCCAGTCGTACATTCCTAGATTACATATGTCACTTTCTAACATTAATTTGAGAGAACCCTCCAAACTCTAATTATCCTTTCTAGTAGAGAATCGATCCTCGTTAAAAGAAAACGCTATAGAAAGTAAGTGATACCTTCTGTTACAAGATCCCATGGTCTTACAATCCAAGGTTCTTCCTCTACATAGTGATCAAAACCCTACATCTACATGAATTGACCTCACACACATTTTGTCAAACATATACAAGGCTCAACACACATAAAACATGATATAAACACTTCATCACATAAGAAAATATCCAAATATATAGTTCATACATCCACAATCATATCATAACTACTTCCTACTTCCTAGATCTAGAAATCTACTCCATCGCAAGGGATTACAACCAAAAGACAAGAAATAAAGCAAACTACAACTCAATACATGGAGATACAGAGAAGAGATGCTTATCCTTAAAGAGTAGTGTCCTTGGAAGCGGTCCCTTGCTCCGGAGATGGATGGATCGGCGAAGGTGGATGATCTAGGGTTCCCCCAAGGGAGAACCCTTCTCCAAGGAATGGGGGCGAGCCCCAAGCCAAAGATTCCCCAAAAAGGGAGAAAAACCCTTTAAATAGGGTAGGGCACGAGCCTGGCACGACCCGTGCCATGACCTTGTGGCATCCACACGGCCAGCCTCTGGACATCTCACATAGCCATGTTGAATCCCACGACCATGCTCTTCTTAATCTTTGAGACCTCAGATGGCCGTGTGAATCCACATGGCTGAGGTTTGTTCTACCTCTGGAATGTGGCACGACCGTGTTGATTCACACGGTCGTGTTATGCTTTGCCTCTGGAATTCTCACATGGCCGTGTAAATCAACACGGTTGTGGTCTTCTTCCCTTTAGATTGTTGCATGATCATGTGAGTTCACACGGTCGGGGCTTAATTTGGCACGGGCAAGACCACACGACCATGTGGTTTCACACGGTCTAAGCTAAATTTTCACAAGTTGCTCCAATGTGTGTCTTTTACTCCATTTTGACTCCAAATCACATCCTATCAATCAAAGCAAGTAAAGAATAGATCTCTCAATAGAATATAATGGAAGTACAATATTATAATGAAATAGGGTACAATAAACATAGACTATGCTAATGAAATACAGCTAGATGTGTGTCAAAACATGTATAAAAGTATATATAATCTACGCACATCACACCCTAGACTTAAACCTTTACTTGTCCACAAGCCAAACCCGCAATCTAGATTTATGTGTGTAAATGGCATGTAATGATCCCTAGTGAATCAATATAAATCTATCATATAATTTCATTGATGAGCATGATACAAATATTTTTTGAGTGTAGCCTAAGTAGAAGTTCTCCATGCTTAACTTTCTCAAGTGTTAATCTCTAAGTCTAGTTAAATTTTTATTTAACCGTGTTCCTAGTACTTCTGGAGGTAGGCACTTACCTACCACACGCAAGGTTCCCCCCTCACAAAAAATGTT
This sequence comes from Zingiber officinale, assembly GCF_018446385.1. NCBI lineage: Eukaryota > Viridiplantae > Streptophyta > Magnoliopsida > Zingiberales > Zingiberaceae > Zingiber > Zingiber officinale. Next base: position 137,031,994 of record NC_055990.1, on the reverse strand, counting down.
ATGCACGATTTACACAAGGTCTCAATGGAATACTCAGTATCAAGAGAAACATATCATTAATTTTCCCCGTAACCTAACTTAGTCTCAAAAGGGTGAATTACTAATTTTCACTTATGATAACTATTTTTTTATCCCTTATATATATATATATATATATATATATATATATATATATATATATATATATTTCTTTTGAATGTTTGCAAAGTATCAAACTTGAACAAACCTTTATTTTTTTAAGGATTGATTTTTTCAAATGAGCTTGCATGATTTGAGTTTATTCAATAACCAAAATGTAGTTGAGAGGTCACCATAGAAGCAAGAGTACTAGTTTGGTTCTATGAATCATGACTATTTTCAAAAATATCTACCATCAAAGTCAGGCATAATGTGAAGAGATCCTAAAACTATGCCAACAATCAAATTCTTCTAGTAATAATAATACTCACTTCATGTTACTATGGATAGGAAAACATAGATCAATAGATATATTAGCATACCAAATCACATAACATAAATATCTAGATGAAACATGCTAGTATTTTGCATTAAGGAACAAATAATCATGATGTGATGAATGATGTAACTAGCAAAAATTTATTAAAAGAAATAAGCAAAAACTAAGAAATATGACAAACACTAATCTAAAGCCATACATCCCCACAGACTTAAACTTTTCATTGTCCCAATGAAAACTAGAAATGATGTGGAGGAGATTTAGAGTAAGAGAAGTTACCAAATGATGCGTGCCAAGTGGCCCTGTCATTAACTTCTCCATCATATAGTTGCACTGCTCCTAATCTTTGAGTCCTATAAAAGAAGATAGACAAGAAAAATTAAGTAGAGGATATGAGTTTCTTATGAAGAAAAAAATGAAACTAGAAAGAACTAAAAATATAAAGAAAACAAGAAAGAACTTAGGTTACCTCCCAAGAAGCGCTTGTTTAATGTCATTAGCTAGACCCCTTATTAGGCTCATCAAAATCACGATCTTGACAGAGTGAGAAACTTCTAGACTTTTCTTCCAATGGTCCATATTATTATGAAGAGAGCTATTATCATAAGAGCAATGTAGTGTATTACCACTCTCTTCATCTTCGTCTCTTTAAGAGTCCTTTTCAATGGTCAGAGACAATTCAGTGTGAGCTTCCAAATTCCAACCTCATGAAATCCTACACATCCAAAAGAAAAACAAATCTCCCACAAACATGTTATATAAGATAGAACCAGAACCATATCAAGATAAGATGAATAAGTAATAAAAACTGAATCACATCTAACAAAGTTAATTATAGGTACCTTTATGAAGTTTTCTAAAAAATCACAATAATTACTAACCTTGCATTGCTGAAAGATACCTGAAAGTTCTAGACATGTGGATGTGACTTTCTTTAAATCAAATGATAGTTCTGGCTCTGGCTCAGGTGTTGGTGCAACCAAAGGTGGTGATTCTTGAGAGTCTACTAACTCGGCATAAGTCCCTACACATTGATTCACAACATGTTCTATCCTTGCAATTCTCATAGTCTCTAAGAGTTGTGTGGACAATGGAAGTGATTCTTGAGATGCTGCTTCCACAACGTAGCTCCCTACACATCCTTCCATATCATTAATATCAACACATGTGGTGAAGAATATGTTGGATCGAAAAGCGCTAGACGGGGGGGGGGGGGGATAGCGCTCGTGGCTTTCACTTTTCATTTCAGAAAATCAACGAGTAAATACAGCAGAAATATAAAACAAACACAGAAAGACACCAAGTGCTTTTACTTGGTTCGAAGCCTTGGGTGACTCCTACTCCAAGACCCACGCTCGTTGAGCATTTACTTTAGGCGACGAATATAATCTCGCAAAAGGTTACAAATGAATATTGCAATTAATCTATATTGAAAATTATACCGACACAAGCGAATCGTAAAACTGAAGCTTCTGGTCGTCGATGTTTTGTTGTAGCTCAGCCGGATCATCTCGTTAGCAGTGCGTTGAAGAAAGATTGTTTAGAAGTCATTATCTCAAGCTGCTAGTCGAGACTGGCTGATATAAGTTGTTGAGGGTGCCTTCATGGCCCTTGAGGGCACCTCCATCACCGGCGGATTCGCAACGTGGATAAGATCCGTAACTCTCATAGCTTATCTTCTTGACAACACCTCCAATGGCTTTGAGGGTGCCTCCAAGGTCATCCGATGTGCCTCCAACTCCTTTGGAGGGCACCTCCAGCTCCACTGCCTAGATTCCTCAGCCCTTGCACTCGAGGCACCTCCAAGCTCCATGGAGGGCACCTCGGGTATTGTTCATCCGAGGCAAAACTTGCTCTTTTGTCTCTGCAAGATATGTTAGTCCAAAAATACCAAGCATACCCTACAACACAAAGTTAGCACATAATAATAACATATATATAAATGTCTGACAGTCACCAGACTATTCGGTTCTGACTTCGGATTTCCGTCCAGAAACCCTAGGTCGAACCGACGCCTATTGTTCCCTCAGTGGGGAACACGTCCTCACCTACTCCACTCAGGAGAGTATACCTATTGCTAGTTCAATCCTCCAAATCAACTAGGTTTTTGTTCAGTGCCCGAGTCTTTAGGTCTTTCCACTGGACGTCTGCTCCACGACCCTCCCAGACTTTCCACCCGATCCGCGACAACAGGATTTTCACCTAGAGTTTCTGACTCTAGGACTTTTGCTCGAAGACCTCGACCCGCCAAGACTTTTCGCCTAGGGCTACCACCCCCTAGGACCTAGGGTTTCCACCCCTAGAGTTTTCTGCCTGCCTAATCGCAGCTTGGACTTTTGCCTAAGATACCTTCGGACTTTTCTTGCAAACTCATTCAAACATATTAGATCATAAAATACCTTAACTTTGAATCCTTTGCCATTATCAAAACTCAGGTTCGATCGTCGGATGCTTACCGCACCAACAATCTCTCCCTTTTTTTATTATGGCAACAAAAATTCAAAGTTATGTAAAAAGACATAAAGAATAAAGAATAATGCTATAAAGAATTTAAGAACAACACAAGCATAACTGAATTTAAACGCAAGCATAAATAAATTTAATTGAAACATAAATAAATTTAAGTGAAAATATCCCCCTTAAAAAAAGCTCCCCTTTTTTAGAATTTTCTTTATACTTGACTATTAGATTTGAATTTTCTTATACTCTCCCCCTTTTTCATATATCAAAAAATTTTGTGAGGGAAGGAGTTGTTGGAGTGTATACTGAAAGCCTAAGTTTTGTAAACATTTATTATGAATAAAGAATCACATTTGGTCAAATTATCTACATTTGTTTGTAGTTGTTCAATTAATTTATATTGTAGATAACATAGTATGTGGTGTTACATACAGAAGATGATGTTATCAGTATCTTATAAATTATAAACAGTGGCTCACGACCAAAATGGAAAGGAACAAACCATTAGAAGGTCGTAGTGTAATTAAGTATCAGTTTATCTTGACTGTATAATTACACTAGTACACTCAGAGTGTATTGAGTAGGACCATTTGAGGTCGTTTCTTTTATACTGACTTTATAAAGAAACAAAGACCTCAGTTATTATGGAAGTGTGTGTTCTTAATCCTAATGTAATAACAAACATATATATTTGATATTTATTTCTTTTATTTATCAATGGGTGAGATTTAGTTCGTTGAATCAATAAACCCGATAAGTTGGGAAATGATATCACTTATAGTGTGTGTTGTTGATTATAGAAGGAAATTGTGTCCTAGAGATACTAGGTTGATAATATCCTCAAGAGGAGCTCATAAAGATTGTCATGTTAAACCCTGCAGGTGGACTTAGTCCGACATGATAATATGGTTGAGTGGTACTACTCTTGGACTTAGATATTAATTAAATGAGTTGTCAGTAACTCACTTAATTAATGGACATTCGATATCTTAAACACAGGGAGACTAACACACTCATAATAAGAAGGAGCCCAAAAATGTAATTTGGGATTGGTGCGGTAGTTCAATGATAGTTCTCTAGTGGAATGAATTATCATTGATAAAATTAAGTTGTGTGTTCGAGGCGAACACGGGATGCTTAATTTTATCGGGAGACTAAAACCAATTCCTCCTCTTGGTCCCTATCGTAGCCTCTTAGTCATAGAGTTCTATACCCACCTATACCCACCTTCTATGCCCACCCAATAGGAGCCGGCCAAGCTAGCTTGGGAAACAAGCTAGGGCCGGCCTAGGTATAAGATTGGGTGGCCGGCCCTAGCTTGAACCCAAGCTAGTAGGGCCGGCCAAAACAAATTAAAAAGAATTTTAATTTTAATTTTTATTATGTGGAAGAAATAATTTATTAAAGAGAATTTAAATTAAATTATCTCTCTTGTAAAATTTATAAAAGATTAAAGAAAGAGATTAGATCTCTTTCCTTATTTGTAGATTGGTGAGATATTTTATTTTCTCTTTAAAAATTATTCACATGTTGTAAAATTAAAATTATGGAATTTTTTTTTTTAACCATGAAGAGATTTTTTGAAGAGAAATTTTATTTTTAAAATTTCTGGAAACAAATTAGGAAAGTTTTAATTGTTGATTGAAACTTGTCCAATTTGCTTCCCATTGATGTGGCCGGCCAATGTAGAATTAATTGGGAAATTTTGTTTTATTTTTCTCAATTAAATCATGTCAAGGAAATTGAGGAAATTTTATTGTAATTAAATTTCCTAATTTGCCTAGGCCAAGGAATATAAAAGAAGGGGTGAGGGTGCCTTCAAGAGATACAACCTCTATTGTTTTCTCTCCCTCTTTTGTTCCTTGGTGTGGCCGGCCATCCTCTCTTTCTCTTCTTCTTGTGGTGGCCGAATCTCCCTCTTCCATTGGAGCTCTTGTGGTGGCCGGATACTACTCGGAGAAGAAGAAGAAGAAGGAGAGAAAGCTAGCATCTCTTGGAGCTTGGTTAGTATTTTGGTTTTTCTCCTTGGTGAAGTTTTCCTTTGTGGCCGAACCTTGCTTGGAGGAGAAGAAGGTGGTTGGTGGTTTCTCATCTCGGTAGATAGTTGCCCACACAACGTCCGAGGTTAGAAGAGGAATACGGTAGAAGATCAAGAGGTTTTTCTACAAGGTATAACTAGTAATTTTTCCTTTCCGCATCATACTAGTTATTTATGGAAATAATACCAAATACAAGAGGCTTACGTTCTAGAATTTCGAATATGTTTTTCGATGTTGTGTTCTTTTGATTTTTCTTTTCCTTGTGATTTGATTGTTCTTTTTGGTTAACCTAAAGTTATTTTAGGAAATTAAATATTATATTTCTATAAAAGGTTTTGTCTAGTCGGTGGTGGTTGCTCCCATATCCAAGAAGGCCGTGTGCCTCGCCACGTCAGTACTGGGAACCAATTATGGAAATTAATATTTAATGGAATTAATAACTTAAGGTGATTTGGGTCGAACGTGTTAAGTTCCGCAGGAGATCCGAGTCTAAACCTAAAAGAACATATAGATTAAGTTTTGGATCAAAAGTGTTAAGTTCCGCAGGCGATCCAAAATTTAATTTAAAAGAACACATGGTAGCTAAGAAAAGGTTCAGACCTTTGTACAAAATTTTTGTACAGTGGAACCTCTAGGTTTTCCGAGTAGCAACCAACAGGAGTAAGATAATGTTGTTTGACAACACCTTGCTAAAAATAATTTTGATTTGTCAACAAATTGATAAAGACTATGTTTTAAGAGTGATAAAAGTTTATCTTATAAGAACTTAGCTTTTAAAAATATGAGAAAAGAAACTTTAGCTAAAACTAACTTAGTTTAATAGGAGGTTGAATAAATACTTAAACCATTTTGATAAACACTTAGATTTTAGAACAAATTTTCTTATAAGAATTTTTAGCTAAGTGAATGAATAGATTAAAGAAAACCTTTATCAAAAGTTAAAGACACAAATCACAAATTTAATAGGAAGCATAGTTTAAAAAGGAATTTTTCAAAAAGAAACACTTTAGGGTTTCAAAAAGCAATTTTAGTTAGTTAAAATTTGAAAAGTACTTAGCTTAAATAGTATTAATTTGTATAACTTTAGCTAAGTCCACTTTCACTTAGAACCAAAAAGAGTAAGACAATTTTGTTAAAGAGAAACTTAGTTTTCTTTTCCAAAGTCCTAAAGTCCAAGCATGAGTAATTAAAAATTCAAACTAAATACTTAGTTTTCTTAGCCAAATGTTTAACCATTAGCTACTAACTACTTGCCCAAAAGGAAATAGATTTTACTTGGTTAGTCAAGTTAAGTCAGTGATCCATTTAGATTTGACTAAGTCAAGATAACTTAACTTGATTAATGTAAATTTGGTATTTATTGCCCAGACTTACTGTGATACACAGATATAATTATTCTGAAGTCTAGGTAGTACCCTATGCATCTTACACCATTCTAAGTGTTTTCATATACAAGCAAGGTAATCCTAATATGCTTGTGAGATGCTCTGGCTGAAACTCGGGGTACATGCTTTTTAGGGGGTAATTTCCTAGGCTAAACCCAAAAATTTTGAAAAACTAATAAACTTGGGATTTTTGCAAATTATTTTTCCTAGAATTTGAATTCAAAGTATTTTGAAATTGCAAATGAAGAAGAAAACAACCCCTATTCTTCTAAGCACATCCCTATTTTCCTTCTAAGTGCACTGAACTCAAGTTCAGGTAAGGGTTTGGTAAAAATGTCAGCCAAGTTTGACTTGGACTCAACGTAGTTAAGCATAATGTCACCCTTAGCTACATGATCCCTTACAAAGTGGTGTTTAACTCTATGTGCTTAGTCCTTGAGTGGTGAATTGGATTCTTCGTTAAGTTAATTAAACTTATATTATCAATGGAAATTTTTTTGTTTTATATTCTAGTTGATAGTCCTTTAAGGTATGCATCATCCATAATAGTTGAGATGCACATTCCCCTAAGGCTATGTACTCAACTTCAGTAGTGGATAAAGCAACACAGTGTTGCTTTCTGCTTGACCAACTTACTAGGCACTGACCTAGGAATTGGCAGCTACCACTTGTGCTTTTTCTATCTAATTTGCACTCGGCATAGTCTGAGTCAGAGTAGCTGATTAGGTCAAAGGTGCAAGTTCTAGGGTACCAAAGTCCTACATTTAGGGTTCCCTTAATATACCTAAGTATTCTTTTAACATTTGTTAGTTGTGACTCTTTTGCACAAGATTGGTATCTTGCACACATACCTACTGCAAATAGGATGTTCGATCGACTTGCAGTTAGGTAGAGTAGACTTCCTATCATATTTCGATAGTATTTTAAGTCTACAGGTTTTCCTTCTAATTCAGAGTCAATTTTAACATTTGTAGCAATTGGAGTACTTATAATTTTTGAATTTTCCATTCCAAATTTTGTAATTAATTCCCTGGCATATTTTGTTTGAAAGATGTAAATTCCATCTTTGGTTTGCTTAATTTATAAGGCTAAGAAAAAGTTGAGTTCTCCTACTAGGCTCATTTCAAATTCACTCTCCATTAATTTGGTAAATTCTTTTAGAAATTTAGTGTTGGTTGAACACAAAATTATATCGTCTATGTAGATTTGGACTATAAAAATATCTTTTTCTAATGTTTTTACAAATAAGATTTGATCTATTTGATCTTGTTTAAAACCTGCAGATATTTGATAATTTGATAGTCATTCATATCAAGCCCTAGGTGCTTGTTTTAGTCCATATAGGGCCTTTTTTAGCCTAAAAACATGGTTCTAGTGGTCCAAGTCCTCAAATCCTGGGGGTTGACTTACATATACTTCTTCTTTGATAAACCCATTTAAAAAGGCGGATTTTACATCCATTTGGAATAATTTGAATCCTTTGTGTGCTGCATAGGTCAGTAGCATCCTAATGGATTCAAGTTTTGCTACGGGGGTATAGGTCTCATCATAGTCTAACCCTTCTACTTGACTGAACCCTTTAGCTACTAACCTAGCTTTATTTCTTACAATTTCACCCTTATGATCCAATTTATTTCTAAATACCCATTTGGTGTCAACTATGATTTTGTTATTGGGTTTGATACTAGTTCCCAGACCCGATTCTTTCAAATTGGGCTAACTCCTCTTGCATTGCTAGTATCCAGTCTGGGTCAGGTAGGGCTTCTTCTATATTTTTGGGTTCAATTTTTGAATTGAGAGCTATCTAACTTAGGTTCCTATAAGATGATCTAGTTCTAACTCCTACGGTTGGATCACCCAAAATTTGATTAGATGGGTGATTGGTACTTATTCTTGATGGTCTTATATTATAGTCAATAATTGGTTCGTGTGATTCACTAGATTTTATTTGAATATTTTCATCATCTTCTAAATTTCTTGAATTAATATTTTCTATGTTTTGATTAATATTTTCATTTATCGAGTTAGGTAAGTTATTTTCTTCATCAAAAATTTCATTAGTTGTTTCTTCAACTTTTAAGATATTTTTGTTATAAACTCTATAGGCCCTACTGGTTATGGAATACCCTAAAAAGATTCTTGGGATTGACTTAGATGTGAATTTTCCTAAGTAGTCCTTAGTGTTTAATATATGAACTTTACATCCAAAAACTTTTAAATAATTTAAGTTAGGAATCTTGTTGTAATATAATTCATATGGAGTTTTATTTTGTATTTTATTAATTAAAATTCTTTGAGTGTAATAGGCTGTATTAATTGTCCCGGCCCAGAATTGATTATTTAAGTTGTATTCTTTTAACATGGTTATAGCGACTTCTTGTAGGGTTCTATTTTTTCTTTCTACTAGACCATTTTGTTGGGGGGTTCTAGGGCATGAATATTCATGTTTATGTTCATTAATCTCTCAAAATTCAATAAATTTTAGGTTTTCAAATCCCCCCTCCCCATGGTCACTTCTAATTCTTTTAATGTTAGTATCTTTTTCATTTTCTATGAAGTTACAAAAATTTTTAAAGATTTTATAGGTTTTATCTTTAGATTTTAGAAATTTTACCCAAGTAAACTTTGAGTAATCATCAATTATTACTAAGCAATATTAGTTTTTGCTTAGTGACTTAGCCCTATGGGGGCAAACCTCTAACTAAGCCATTTTGACTTATTTTGAAATGAGTCTGGTGTGAGTGTGACCCAGTTTTTTGTGCCACAGCTTAGTTTCCTCTTGTTGTGTCAATAGACACTTAAATGAAGAGGTTGGTACATCAATTGAATAGATATCCTTTTTCATAATACCCTTAAGTGTGATGTTAGAATTTTCAACATTTTTAATTAAGTATTCAGATTTTGAGAATGTGACTAAGTATCCTAAGTCATATAATTGGTTAATACTTAGTAAATTAAAATTCAATCGATCAACCAATAAAACTTCTCGCATATAGAAATCGAAACTTAGTTGGATATTACCTGTTCTGATTACCTTGAGTGTTCCGTCGTTGCCGAATGCGACGGACCCTAGGTTCTTCAATTTCAACTTAGTGAATTTTAATCTATCTCCAGTCATGTGCCTGGAGCATCCACTATCTAACATCCATTGATCCAAATCTTTATGTTCCTACACATAAAGTATTTGATTTGACTCAATTTGACGGATAGAAAAATAGTTTGATTGAAATTAACTCTTAATGTTCCATCACACCCAGGCTAGGTTATCAAACATGGTATCCCTATGGTGATAGTGAGATGGTTTTATTGAGTTAAATAGTTTTCAATTAGAAATTGGTTAGATTTAAGTATAATTTTTTTTATTAATTAAGTTAAATTTGTTAATTAAGTTACGATTAATTGATTAATTAAATTAAGATTATTTAAGTGATTAAGTTAAACTTATTTAATTAAAAATTAAGTTAAAATTATTTAATTAAAAATTAAGTTAAAATTAATTAAGTGAAAATTAAGTTAAAATTAATTAAATGAAAATTAAGTTAAAATTAATTAAGTGTTTATTTAAAATGAAATTGATTAGATTATAATTGATTTGTTTGTTTAAAATTAATTTGTTAATTTAAAATTATTTTAATTCACTTCTAAATTTTACCTAGGTCCATCTCACCCATTTCTAAATTATCAATCAGGGATCCTTATGGATTTTGTGAGATGATTTAATTTTATCTTTGATTTATGTTATGTCTAAGGATTAATTTACATTTGAGTTAGACTCAGGTTTTTTAATTGGTCAATTAAATACACATTTCAAAGATTAGTTTCCAGGCCATGGCGAGGCACTAGGCCTTCTCGGGTATGGGATCATCCACCACTTCTAGACAAAGCTGCTTAAAGAAAATAAGTATTTAATTTTCCTTTTGAAATCCCTAGGTCTAACTAGTCAAGTGTAAATTATGCCTAGGTCCTTATCTAGCCTAATCTAAGCATGTGTAGTAAAAGCAGTAAGCAACAATCATCAAACAATTCTAAAAATGGTCTTCCTATTGGCTCCCCCTGGATCATAGCCTCGATATGGTCTATCAAGGTAATGAATTTGATCCTTGGGAATCCAATATTGACTAAGTACGACTTGATTAACCAAGTTTGACTTGGGGACCCATGCTTGGACTAGTTTCTTGTTTGTTCTATTGATAAGAAATAGATATGAATAACATTTCTTTTTTGTCCTAAATCCTAGTCCGAATCGATTGTATATGACCTTTTGTTTTCCAAGAATCAAATCAAGATTCTTGAAACCCAGCTTAAACTGTTCCAACGTGATCTTCAAATCCTTGACTTGAGTTTTCAGGCTGGTATTCTCCTCCTCAAGATTTTGGACTTGAGTTGAGGTTTCGGTCTGAATAGGGTTAGTTAAGGATTCAAAGTTAGTCACTTCTTTAAGAGATGTTACCTCCTTTAAAAGTGATTTGATCCGAACGTTAGATCTAGCTAATTTACGCATAAGATAATTGACTAGGTTATGCAACCGAAAAATACTTACATCGGGGTTAGGCCCTTCGAAAACGGATATGGATCTATGGCTTCTCTCTGATTCTGCTTCTGATTCGTTCTCACTTTCGGATTCGTTGATTTGGTCCCGGGTCGTCAGTGCAAGGAAGCTCATCTGTTCGAGCTCTTCATTGGACTCTTCTGATGAGGACTCGTCCCAAGTTGCCTTCATAGCTTCCTTCTTTCTTTGCTTCTTTGCATCTTTTGATTTGGATAATTGGCTTTGATATGACCCTTTTGGTTGCAGCCATAGCAGGTTACTTCAATCTTCACCTTTGAACTTGGTTGAACCTCCTTGGACTAGATCACCTTCTTGTTGAAGCCCTTCTTCTTTTTGTAAGGCTTTCATACCAAGTTGACGAGTTCGGCTGTGATCTCATCGTAGTCATCGTCTGAGTCCGGTTATTCTTCTGACTTCGGTTTGCTTCTGCGTCTTGCTTTTGGTTCACACGCTCTGCTTGTACTTGCAATCAAAGCTATACCCTTCTCGGCCGGACGTGTATTAATCTGTCCGTGCAATTCGAATTTTGAAAATAATTCATCTAATTTGATTGAAGAGAGATCTTGGATACCTTGTAAGCATCTAGCATGGATGCCCACAAGGTATTCCTCGGAAAAGCATTGAGTGAATACCTGATTATGTCTCTATTTTTGACTTTTTGTCCGATTGCGTAGAGACTATTGAGGAGGTCTTGGATGCGTGCATGCAATTGGTTTGCTGTTTCACCTCCTAAAACTTTATATTATATAATTTGTTAAAAATGAGATCCCTCTTACTTACCTTCGTGTCTGATGTACCCTCGTGTAGCTCGATCAACTTTTTCCACAACTCTTTTGCACTAGAGAAGGGGCCGACTTGATTTAGCTCTTCCTTGGTTAGATCGCACTAAAGGATACACGTTGCTTTAGCATTGACTTCTACCTTCTTTATTATGCTAGGATCCTAGTCTTCGCATGATATCGATTTTCCTGTGCCGTCAAGTGGGAGTGAGATGTCGGTCTTGATGATCATCCATACCTCAAACTGGTTTGGAGGTAGGACTCCATTTGATCCTTCTAGTAGCCAAATTCTTCCTTGGAGAAGAGCGGTGGTCGGGCTGTGTGGTGTGCGTAAATATTATGATAGCTTATGAATGTTTTTAATGCACATTCACTTGCTTTATACGTACATATTCTTCATATGATCGCCTCTTTTATCATGTACTCATTATATATATTCTTTTGTTCGGATATATGCTCTTTGTTTGGTTTTGTGTTGACAGGGATAACTTTCGGAGTAAATACAACGATTTTTGATGCACCGGAACAAGCCAGAGAACACGACCGTGCAAGCTTGCACAGCTGTGTGGCCAAACAGGAGAGGAGAAGTGCATGACCGTGCAACAATTGCACGGTCGTGCGGCCAACCCAGAGGCAGATCAGAGCTTGGCCGTGCATACTTGCACGACCGTGCCCCCCATGACCGTAACTAAGCAGTACACGGTCGTGTAATCCTGCACGACCGTGCCCCAGAGCTGAGCACCAGGTTCACACGACCATGACAATTGGCAGGACCGTGCAACTCAGCCAGAGACAAGAAAGGGCACAATCATGGCATCCTTACACGCCCGTGCCGCCGTAGCCGTGCCCTAGCCTATAAAAGGGTTTTAACCCTTTTACTCAAGGGGGGGGTGAAGAGGGAAGTGAGCCATCAGGGAGAGAATCAACTTGGTGTCGTTCTACGCCGTCCAGGACCTCCATCCAGCAATCCTTCATCACCACATCAACTCCAGAAGCAAAGGATTGGATCCGAAGATCGCAAATCATCGTTGGATAAGCGTCTTTTCTCTTTCTCTCTTCTTGTTTGAGAATTGTATGCTTAACATTATGTCTTCGGGTTTTTCTCCAGCGTCTATGGAGTAGATTCTTTGTTCTAGGATGAGGGAGTAGTTGTGGATTGGTTTGATGTAGACTCATACTTCTACCTCTATTTCATTGGATTATTTCGCTTACTTTGATTTGACTACTTGATCTCTATATCTTGTTAATTGATTGTGTAGGAATTGCCTATCTCGTAGAGAGAATATCCTAGATCGTACACCCGAGATGCCCTAGTGATAGGGCTAACCCGCTCATGGACATCTAGGGTACTTCCTTGAAAGGAGAGACAACTCCTCCACAAGGAAGTAAGAGACCAAACTAAGATCCTTATCTCTATCCTTAGTGACACCAGAGTAGTGTTCTTGTGATCTACCGAGGCGCCCTAGTGACAGGGGTTAACCGTAACAGGATTTCATAGGGATCTTCTTTATTTGGCACCTAAGATTAGATACTTCAGCTTCCGACGAATGCATGTTGATGGACAATGAGTAAAGGATAGAATGTGATACATCAACACCACCACAATGAAACCGAACTCCTAGGACTCTTCATAAACCAAGTCTATTACTTCCTCTTTGCTAGTTCTCGTTTCCGTTTCCAAACCCCTTTTCCTTAGATAACTTACAACCATCGGTAGTTTTGTTAATCCTAAGTGAGCCATTGCAAGTGCTTATAACCAGTGCTCGTGGGATTGATAATCTTTATTACTGATGACGAATCCGTGCACTTGGGATTCGTAACAAGTTTTTGGCACCGTTGGCGGGGGCTATGTCTATAACATTAGCAAGAATCAATTAGATTAGACTAGACTTAGTTTTTCCTTTATTTTTTCTTTTTCTAACATTCTGCATTTTAGAGATAAATAATTCTATTTTTTTATTTTTCTTTATTTTCTGCATTCTATTCCATATATTGTTTTTGCATGCGTAGAGCTAATCTTTCAGGACAACTTCTATCGTTCGATCCAGAGATTGATAGGACTTTCCTAAGAAGAAGAAACCTACATAAAGCATTTCAGGCAGCACAAGAATCATTAGAGATGGCTGACAATCTATTGAAGGATTATGCAACATCTTATGCACGAGGGGTTCGATCTAGCATCACTCGACCACCAATGAAAGCCAACAATTTTGAAATCAAACCTGCAGTGATCAACATGGTTTAGCAGAATCAATTCGGAGGCAGACCGCACGATGATCCAAATCATCACTTAGAGCTTTTCTGTTGGATTGAGAAGATCTAGAGGGGGAGGGGTGAAAGCGCTCGTGGATATTTCGTTCAATTTAAAACGTATCGAGTAGATAAACGTAGCGGAAAGGAAAAGAACAAACACTAACATAGGTTGGTTACATGCTTCGAAGCCTGTGGTGACTCCTACTCCAAGGCCCGCGATCATTGATCACTTCTGGTGGGAAACAACTATAAGCTCAGAAAAATGCTATTACAAACTAAGTACAATGTAAAAGCAGTAAAGAAATTTTATACCAACAACAGAATAGTGAAAACTAAAGCTCCGGGTTGTCGGGATGTTGTTGCAGCACTTCGGGATCGTCTCGTTAGTAGCTTGTAGCAGAGGAATAGCTTAGAATGTTGTTATCCTACTGCTTCCTCAAACACCCCTTTTATGCACTGCTGGAGGCACCTCCAACACCATCCAAGACGCCTCCAACAAGCCGAGTCAGCTGCGTGGATTAGAACGGACCTAGTCGCAACTCATCCACTTGAAGGCGCCTTCAAGCCAATCCAAGACGCCTCCAATCTCTGGTCCTAGGCGCCTCCAGCTCCATCCGAGGTGCCTCCAGCATTGCTTCGAGGCCAGCTCATATTCTGCACCCGAGGCGCCTCCAAGCTCTATGGAGGTGCCTCGGACACTGTTCATCCGAGGTGTGACTTGCTCCTTTGTTCTTACAAAATGTGTTAGCCCCAAACACATACCTTGCAAAACAAAGTTAGCACATAATAGTCATAAATAAAATATTGACAATTTTCGGACTGTTCGGGTCTGACTTCGAATTTCCTACCAGAAACCCTAGGTCGACCCGACGCCTACTGTTCCCTCTGCGGGGAACGCGTCCTAACCTACTCCTCTCAGGAGAGTTACCTGTTGCCAGTGTGATCCTCCAAATCGACTGGACTTTTGCTCAGCGCTTGATGCTTCCGGACTTTCCACTAGACACCCGCTCCCCGACCAGTCCAGTCTTTCACCTAGATCGCGACACCAGGACTTTCCACCTAGGGTTACCACCCCCTAGGACTTTTGCCTGAAGCCCTCGTCCCGCCAAGACTTTCCGTATAGGGTTACCACCCCCTATGACCTAGGGTTACCACCCCCTAGGGTTTTCCACCTGCCTAACCACAGCTAGGACTTTTGCCTAAGTACACTTAGGACTTTCCTGCAAGCTCATTAAAACTATTAGATCACATGACAACTTAACTTTGAACCCTTTGCCATTATCAAAACACAGGTTCGATTGTTGGATGCTTCCCACACCAACAATCTCCCCTTTTTTTATTATGGCAACTGAAATTCAAAGTTAAGTAAAAGCAGACATAAGTAAATAGATGCATAAGTAACAATTTTTAAAGTTTTAGTATAATCAAGCATACTAAAACGAATACTGAAAATGCTACTCCAAGGCCCGCGATCATTGATTGCTTCCGGTGGTAACAACTATAAGCTCGGAAAAATGCTATTACAAACTAAATACAATGTAAAAGCAGTAAGGAAATTTTATACCGACAACAGAATACTGAAAACTAAAGCTCCAGGTTGTCGGTATGTTGTTACAGCACTTTGGGATCGTCTCGTTAGCAGCTTGTAGCAGAGGAATAGCTTAGAATGTTGTTATCCTGCTGCTTCCTCGAACACCCCTTTTATGCACTGCTGGAGGCACCTCCAACACCATCCAGGTGCCTCCAACAAGCTGAGTTAGCCGTGTGGATCAGAACAGACCTGGTCGTAACTCATCCACTTGAAGGTGCCTTCAAGCAAATCCAAGGTGCCTCCAATCTCTGGTCCAAGGTGCCTCCAGCTCCATCCGAGGCGCCTCCAGCACTGCTTCGCGGCCAGCTCACATTCTGCACCCGACGCGCCTCCAAGCTCCATGGAGGCACCTCGGACACTGTTCATCTTAGGTGTGACTTGCTCCTTTATTCTTGAAAAATGTGTTAGTCCCAAACACATACCCTGCAAAACAAAGTTAGCACATAATAGTCATAAATAAAATATTGACAGTCTCTGGACTGTCCAGGTCTGACTTCGAATTTCCTACCGGAAACCCTAGGTCGACCCGATGCCTACTGTTCCCTCTGCGGGGAACGCGCCCTCACCTACTCCTCTCAGGAGAGTTACCTGTTTCCAGTGCGATCCTCCAGATCGACTGGACTTTTGCTTAGCGCTCGATGCTTCCGGACTTTCTGTTGGACGCCCACTCCCCGACCCGTCCAGTGTTCCACCTGGTTCGCGATACCAAGACTTTCCACCTAGGGTTACCACCCCCTAGGACTTTTGCCTGAAGCTCTCGACCCTCCAAGACTTTTCGCATAGGGTTACCACCCCCTATGACCTAGGGTTACCATCCCCTAAGGTTTTCCACATGCCTAACCGCAGCTAGGACTTTTGCATAAGTACACTTAGGACTTTCCCGCAAGCTCATTCAAACTGTTAGATCACATGAAAACTAAACTTTGAACCCTTTTCCATTATCAAAACACGGGTTCGATCGTCGGATGCATCCCGCACCAATATTTTCTACGAGATATGCGGTACTATGAAAGTGAATGGGGTCCCTCCAGAATCTGTGAGATTGCTTCTTTTCGAATTTTCCCTGAAAGACAGAACCAAGCAGTGACTAAATTTCCTTCCAACAAACAACATATCATCTTGAGAGCAGTGTGAGCAGAAATTTCTAGACAAGTTCTACCCATCGAGCAAAACTGCCCACATGAGGAACTTGATCACTAGCTTCAAACAAATAGACTTAGAATCATTATTTGAAGTCTGTGACAGATTCAAAAGTATACTGAGATAGTGCCCCCATCATGGCCTTAAGAAATGATTGGTTCTACACACCTTCTACAATGGAATCAACTACCACACGAAGGTATCCCTCGACTCTGCTGTAGCAGGAGCACTAATGTACAAGAACCTTGATGAAGCCGAAGAGATCATAGAGAATGTGGCGCAGGACCACCATCTGTGGGCAATGGAAAGATCTGGTAGTTCTTTCTCAGGGAATCCAATAAAGGCGTCAGGAAAATTCGACGTAGATGCAGTCACACTCATGTTTGCAAAATTGGGCACTCTGACCAAGAAGTTTGAGGTCATGGGGAACAACAACAACACGACCAATGCAATAGTTTATTTTTGTGAAAATTGTGGAAGTACAGATCATGCTCAAGATACTTGTCCCCTAGGGCCAATACAAGCACAGATAAAACAACTTGAGCAGTGTGATGCGATAGTCAACTACAACCAAAGGTAAAACAATCCGTACTCTAACACATACAACCCAGGATGGAGGAATCACCTGAATTTCTCATACCAGAACAATCAGGACCAAAGGCCAGCAAAACAATGCATCAACCTGGACAACAGAACTACTCACCTAGGCAGCAGAACTACTCATCTAGATAACAGACTTATCAGCAACAACAACCTTCACAGTTGTCCAGAATTGAAAAGATGTTGGAAGAAGCTCTCTCAAAGCATAAAGAGATGAAGAATGAGATCAAGCTGAATGAAAAATTATGAGAAACATCAAAATATGCAAGACAGCTAGATAGCTCAGATAGCCCAGTCCTTCTTAAGAGCATAGGGAACATTTTCAGGAAAGCCAAATATAAACCCAGTGGAACACTGCAATCGCATCGAGCTGAGGAGCGGACGAACTGTGGAAGACCCTCAAATCATTACTCAGAAAGGACCTGACTCAGAGAAAGAGCCCTCTCCCCTAATGCCCAATCAGATCCAGAACAGGGATGGAGAGGAGGTCACCAAGAAAGTTGAAGGAATTCTTCAAATTCCCCACAAAGTCAGACGATTCCTTTCCCTCAGAAACTGATAACATCCCAGAAGGATGAAGAGTTTAACCAATTCCTGAAGAAGATTAAGGAAATTTGCGTAGAAGTACCACTGATAGATGCACTACACCAAATGCCGAAGTTCGTAAAATTTTTAAAGGGAGTCTTATCTAACAGGAGGCAAAAGGGCGACTTCGAGACCGTAGCATTAACAGAGAATTGCAGCACTCTACTTTTGTCAAATATTCCATCGGAACTTCATGATCCAGGGAGTTTTTTCATACCTTGCAAAATTGGGCCTGAACTCATACAAAAAGCTTTCTGCGACTTGGGAGCCAGCGTTAGCCTACTCCCGTACTCCTTATATAAGAAGCTGGGGCTCCAGAACATTAAACTGACTACCATGGCACTACAATTAGCTAACCATTCATGTAGATACCCAATGGGAATAGTGGAAGATGTGCTAATAGAAGTAGGTGGATACATCATTCCCACAGATTTCATTATCCTGGATATGGAGGAGGATCCCAAGATACCGATCATTCTTGGAAGACCATTCCTTGCCACAGATGGAGCCCTCATCGATGTGAAAAGTTATAAGTTATCATTCGAGGTCGGCAAAGAAAGGATTGAATTTGATCTATCTTATTCTTTTGTCAGCAACTCCTTTTCTCTGGGAAATTCTAGCAAGATGAACGTACACAAAATCAAGGAGTGCAGTTTCCAAGAGAAGTCCCCTCCAGCGAGCGATAAGAAGTACATTTATCCTGCACGTGCAAAATTAAAGATGCAGACTGGAGCATTGACCCTAGGAGGAGAGCTGTGCTTCCACGGGTTTAGTCCACACTAGCTAAGACGGGGTCAAGCTAAAGACCTAAAACAAGCGCTTCTTGGGAGGCAACCCATGGGTTTTTCATTCTAGTTCGTTGTTCTAGTTCTAGCAAGTTTAGTTGAGTACTTCTTGTTAGAGTATATACTGAAAGCCTAGTTTTTATAAACATTTATTTTGAAATAAAGAATCACATTGGTAAAAAATGTATACATTTATATGCTAAGTGTAGTTGTTCAATTAATTTATATTGTAGATAACATGGCGTGTGGTGTCACACACAGAATATCATGTTATCGATTCTTTATAAATTATAAATAGTAGCTCATGACTAAGATGGATAGGAACAAACCATTGGAATAGTCGTAGTGCAATTTGGTATTAGTTTATCTTGACTATAAAATTACACTAGTACACTCTGAGTGTATTGAGCAGGATCATTTAAGGTAAGTTCTTTTTATACTGACTTAATAAAAGAATAAGGCCTTTGTTATTATGGAAGTGTGTGCTCTTAATCCTAATATAATAACAAGCACATATATTTAGTATTTATTTCTTTGACTTATCAAAGGGTGAGATTTAGCTCGATAAATCAAAAGGCCCGATAAGTTGGGAAATGATATTACTTATAGTGTGTGTTGTTGATTATAGAAGGAAATTGTGTCCTAGTAATCTAGGTTGATATTGTCCCCAAGAGGAGCTCATAAGGATTGTCATGTTAAACCCTGCAGGTGGACTTAGTCCGACACGACAATAAGGTTGAGTGATACTACTCTTGGACTAAGATATTAATTAAAATGAGTTGTCAGTAACTCAATTAATTAGTGGACATCCAACATCTTAAACACAGGGAGATTAACACACTCATAATAAGAAGGAGCCAAAAATGTAATTTGGGATTAGTGCGGTAGTTCAATAATAATTCTTTAGTGGTATGAATTATTATTGATGAAATTAATTTGGGTGTTTGGGGTGAACACGGGAAGCTTAATTTCATCGGGAGACCAAAACTAATTCCTCCACTCGATCCCTATCGTAGCCTCTTATTTATAAAGTATTATACCCACCTTCTTACCCAACCTTAGGTGGCCGGCCAAGCCAAGCTTGGAGTCCAAGCTTGGGCCAGCCAAAGCCAAAGGGTTGAGCCATTGTAGTGGCCGTCCAATGATTGGAGCTCAAGCTAGGTGGGCTGACCACAAGAAAATAAAAGGATTTTATTTTAAAAAAATCTTTTCTTATGTGGTACCATGGTTTTAAAGAAAGTTTAAAATTTAAAATTTTTCTTTTATAGCTTTCTACAAAAGATTAAGTTAAAGGTTTGATATCTTTCCTTATTTGTAGTTAAAAGGAAGTTTTAATTTTTTATAAAACTTTTCTTTTTTGTAACCATCATGATAATATAAAAGAGAGTTTTAAATTTAAATCTTTCCTATTATAGTTTCTACAAAAGATTAAGAAAAGATTTGATATCTTTCCTTATTTGTAGATTGTGAGGAAGATTTTAATTTTAAAGATAACTTTCCTTTTTGGAAATCATCCACATGTTTTAATAGAGAGATTTTTAATTTATAAAATTTCCTTTTATAACCAACCATGAAGGGAAAAATTAATAGAGAAATTTTTATTTTAAAATTTCCGGAAACAAATAAGGAAGTTTTAATTTTGTGTTTAAAACTTGCCTTATTTGGAGCATGTGATGTGGCCGGCCATAGCATGGGTTAAAAGGAATTTTTAATTAAATTTTCCTTATTAACCTATGGCAAGGAATATAAGGAGATTTTAATTATAATTAAATTTCCTTATTTGTCAAGACCAAGTAATATTAAAGAGAGGGTAGAGGTGCCTCACCTCACAACACATATTCTATTATTCCTCTCTCTTTTCTTCCTTGGTGTGGCCAACCCTATTCTCTTCTCCCTTCTTCTTCTTGTGGCTGAACCTTAACATCTCTTGGAGCTCTTGGTGTAGCCAATTCTTGCTAGGAGAAGAAGGAGAGAAAGGAGGCTTTGCTCTTGCATCCCTTGGAGCTTGGTTGGTGGCCAAGACTTGCTATCTCTTGGAGAAAGGTGCTTGGCCGAAACTTGGAAGAAGGAAGAAGGAGGCTTGGTGGATTCTCATCTCGGTAGATCGTTGCCCACACAACCTCTGAGATTAGAAGAGGAATATGATAGAAGATCAAGAGGTTGTTGCTTACAAAGAAAGGTATAACTAGTAATTATTTTCTGCATTATACTATTTTTCTTTGTATGAATTCCAAACAAAAGAGGCATATAATTCTAGGTTTCGAATTTGTGATTAGAGTTTGTGTTTTTTTTTTATTTTTTGAATTTGTGATTCGATTGTTTCTTTTGGTTAAACCTAGGGTTATATAAGGAAATTAAATATTAGATTTCATTGAAAAGCTTTGTCTAGGAAGTGGTGGATGCTCCCATACCCAAGAAGGCCTAGTGCCTCGCCATGTTTAACCTAGAAGTCGATTTCTGAAATTAATGTTTAATTGAATTTGTAACATGGGTGGATTTGGATCAATAATGTTAAGCATCGTTTGTGATTCAAGTCTAAACCACTAAGAACAGATAAGTTAAATTTAGAATC
This sequence comes from Zingiber officinale, assembly GCF_018446385.1. Lineage (NCBI taxonomy): Eukaryota > Viridiplantae > Streptophyta > Magnoliopsida > Zingiberales > Zingiberaceae > Zingiber > Zingiber officinale. The sequence continues at coordinate 137,010,799 of NC_055990.1, read as the reverse complement.
AATAATGTTAAGTTCTGTTTGCAATTTTGAATTTAATTTCTAAAGAACACAATAGGTTGTTAGGAAAGGTTCAATACTTGTACAAAATTTTTGTACAGTGGAACCGGTATGATCTTCCGAGTAGCAACCAACACTTCTATTATTTCTTTATTTTTTGGTATTCGTTTTCAGGATGTGCAAAGCCTCCGTGAGCTGGCCGTGAGCGTTTCATGGGCATGGAGGTGTCAGGGGAACCAAAATGGTGAAAGGCGAGTCTCCGTGCGCTTAAAGGAGTCAACCGTGTAACCCCACACAGCCGTCCGAAGCCGACAGAGGAATGAAGGCCACGGGCCGTGCAACCTTGCACGATCATGTGGCCTATGCAGAGAAGAGAAGAACACAGGCCGTGCCAATCGACACGGCAATGCGAGACCGCCAGAGAGGGAGAAGACTCAGGCCGTGCCAATTGGCACGACCGTGCGACATATGCAGAGAAGAAGGAGAAACTGGCCGTGCCAATTAGCATAACCGCGTGACTTTAGCCGAGGGGAGAAAAGAGGAGGTCATGCCAATTGGCATGGCCATACAAAACCCCACCTAACTCGGCCGTGTCTATAAGACACGACCGTGCCCCTACCCGTGTGCGCCGCCTACTCCTCCAAAAGCTCTAATTTCCATCTCCTTCTCTCCCAAAAGCCTTCTCCTCCCTACTACACCTCATCAAATCCCAAATTCCCACCTCTAGAGTTCATTTTTACTTAGATCAACATCTAGATCTGACACTTCTTCAAGCCACAAGTCCGGGAAGAGAGAAGCAATTCCCTTATTTTCTTTCTCCTTCTCTCCCATCCTCAAGACCCATCTCCACAAGAAATTCCTCAAAACCTTGCATGCCATGTCATAGATCTTGAAGAGACTTCGTCGAGGAAGCAGTGGATCTGGCGAAGGAGATGCACCGGGAGGCGACAAAGGCAAAGGGAAGGCGTCTTCTTCAAAAGGTAAAGGAAAAAGGGTGGCACACGACGAAGGTAACGAAAATGAGTTCAATATTATTTTCAGAAATCATGAAAATAAATCTAGATATGATATCCTTGTCGCTAAAAAAATTATATGCACTACATATATGGATCCCGCTACTTTGGATATGCTAGGAATTAGGGACGACGTAGATTGGATGATTAGTGCTTTAGACTCGAACGATATTATGTATGCTCATTTACCAACTTACCCTTGCCTAGTCCTTGAGTTTTTGAGTTCGATTGATGTTAAATTTTCTTCTGAGGATGACTACGTAGGGGTCATAACTTTTAGGATAATGAATACAGAAGTTCGATGGACTTTTAGTGATTTTAATAATTGTTTTGGTTTACCTATTGGTGGTGCCCATGGATTTGATGATGAGATTAGATGGAATGAGTTTTTGACGTCAATAACCGGATCAAAGGAACCTTACGAACCTTCTAGAGCTAAGGCATCCCGCATGCAAAACCTGACCTTTAGATACCTCCATCAAGTGATGAGCAAAATGATCTTTGGTCGAGGAGAGAGTGATGGGGTGGTTAGAAAGGTAGATCTCTATTCTCTTTGGGCGATGTTGAATAAAGTGGATTTTGATTCTAGATTTCATTTCCTATAAAATTTGTTGAGAGCGGCTAAAGCATCTTTAGGGATGATAGTGTTTGGTGGATTGATCACCCAAATAACAGTCAATCTGGGTTGTGAGCTTGATGTATTAGAGGTTATTCATGGTAATGACAAGATCGATATCGATTCTTGTCTTGCGATGAAGATGATTTGTTGGGATGAGAATGGGTTTGCCTCCCCTAGGAACAATAGTTTTCCATTACCCCTTCCTTGCCCCGAGCGTACTTCGGTTCGTAACCCTGTGAACTGGGTGATTACTGACTTTATCCCCGAAACTATCCCCTCCATTATAGAAGAAACCGAGTACCACCAAGAGCCCTCGTCATCTGGATTCCCGCAGCCTTCCAGATTTCTAAAACCTCTTAGGCATTCTTTTGCCTTGGCACGGGACCCTTTAGATTTGATTTTTTTGATTTCCGTGCCTCCTTAGACTCCCTTCATGAGAAGCAAAATACCCAACGATGATTGTTGGAGGGTCGCTTCAAGTTATCTGATGACCAGTTTAGGGAGGTACAGGATCATTTTCAGTTTATTAGGGACTTCCATAGTCAGGTGACAGGGTTCGTTCAAGACTATAAGGTTGACTAGGAAAGAATGAGGAATTTTATGGATGATATGGATATTACTAGACAACAAGTGGATGCCCTTTATCGATATCATCAACACCTTGGCCATCTTCCTGGTATGCCTAGATTTCCCCCTGGCACACATCGGGGACCTCCTTATCCCCCACCCCGCCACCGTATTGATTTCATCGGGATGATGAAAAGTTTAAGTCTTGGGGGGGGGGGGGTGTTGTGTCTGTCTGCATAACTTGAGTCGAGTCGAGTTTTCTTTTCTTTCTGCATATTTTATTTTTTCTATTTTTGCATATTTTATTAGTCTGTTTTGTTTATTCTCATTTTATGAGTTTATATTTCTAGTTTTGAGGCATATCTGAGAACATCAAACCTTCTACTTTTTTTGCTACTTGTCCGATATCAAAATGTCTAGCATTTTATTGGTTCTTATGTTGTCAAGATAGTGTTAGTATGTTTGGTGTATCTCCTTTCTCTATCTTTAGTAGCATGAAATAAGCTAAGTATTGTATGGAGTTTAGTATAAGTTCTGGTCTAACCTTAAGGATCTTATTTTTACTACACTTAAGTACTTAAGCTTGAATAGTAGAGATATTTTTGGAATAGTTATGATTCATCCGAATTGTTTAGTACTTTTGTTCCCATGGTGATTTCTTATTTACATTTTGGTTACTGGATAACCTCGGATCATGGAAGCTCATTTGGAAAAATCTAAATCCCAAATTACTACTACCTCTATAACACCAAAAAATATATAAAATAAAAAAAATAATAAATAAGGGATAAAAAACAGTTGTCGTGAGTGGAAACTAACAATTCACCTCTTTGAGACCGAGTTAGGTTATTGGGGAAATGAATGCTATATTTCTCTTGATTCTGAGTAGTATCTTTTGAGACCTTGTGTAATTTAAGAAAAATAAACCAAGTGTGTGGCAGGTAAGTGCCTATCACCGGGAACATTAGGAACTCAATTGTATGACAACTTAACTAGGACAGCGAATAGAAACTTGAAGAGTTTGAGCTACTTATTACACTGAGCACAAAGAACTTATGCTTAGTCCATACTTAGCTAACTCCACAATCATGCTTATCAATAAAATTAGTTGATAGAGTTAGGCGAATGCACTAGGGATTATGAAACACTGCCAGGCACTCATGAACATAGTTTGTAGCATTTTGCTTGAGGACAAGCAAAGGTTCAAGTCTGGGTGTGATGTGCGTAAATATTATGATAGTTTATGCATATTTTTAACGCACATTCACTTGCTTTATACGTACATATTCTTTGTATGATCTCCTCGATTATCATGTACTCATCATATATATTCTTTTGTTTGAAAATCTGCTCTTTGTTTGATTTTGTATTGACAGGGATAACTTTTGGAGCAAAAACAGCGATTGTCGACTCACTGGAACGAGCCAGAGAACATGGTCATGAAACCTCGCACGGCCGTGTGGCCAAACAGGAGAGGAAAAGTGCATGACCATGCAACTCTTGCACGGTCGTGCGACCAACCTAGAGGCAGATCAGAGCTTGGCCATGCATACTTGCACGGCCGTGCCCCCCATGATAGCAACCAAGTAGTACATGGCAGTGCAATCCTGCACGGTCGTGTCGCCAGAGTGAGCCCCAGGTTCACACGACCTTGCCAATTGGTACGGCCGTGTAGCATAGCCAGATACAAGAAAGGGCTCATCCGTGCCATCCTTACACGCCCGTGCCACCGCAGCTGCACCCTAGCCTATAAAAGGGTTTTAACCCTTTTCCTCAAGGGGGGGGGGGGTGTAACGACCACCCTTCTTACTACTACTACTCTCTAAGGATGACCGTTACTTAACTACTAACTCTACTTAACCGGTATGATTAAAAATCACATGGAAACCTTGCCAAAAAATTTCGGCAGAGTCTCCCCTGTACCGGTGACCATATTCAACAATACATGCAATATATATACTCAGCCACAATCGGCTGGAACATATATCAATCAACCACGCAGTATAATAATTTTAACTCAGCAACAATAAAGAAAAACTAATCCATAACCACAACTGAATAGTAAATACAGTATTAAGTGTCCTTATAAACAGTTATCAAATTTTCTTAACACATAAAGACTTAATTAACTCAAAGAAACAAATCATAATTTATTTTATTCGCAAGGATCCCTAGAACTTCCATAGTGCAGACATCACACACCCCTCTTGCATCTCCTTGTCACCTTCCTTCATATTAGCTTTCCTTTTTCTTTATCTGCAGTAGGAGGAATGCAAACTATAAGCAAAATGCTTAGTGAGCACTATCTAACTCACAAAATCTCGATATGCATGTATATAAATAAAAACATGCTAAAACTGAATGCTAACATGTAAAGCTACTCATGCTCATACATAGCAAAGGAATCATACTAACTGAAATACTAAACATGTATAGCTAATCATGCTCATAAATAGAAAAGAACAATAAACTAACTCATACTCTTCTATTAGTAAAGAAACATACTGAAAGGCTAAACATGTAAGGCAAGTCTATACTATCATGCTTGCATAAAGAACTTAACTTACTGAATTCTAACACCTTCTGTATCTCATTTCACTTGCTTAAAGACTTATTTTTTAATACTTATGTGAAACTTATTTTTTTTAATACTTTTATACTGATGTGAAACTTATTTTACTTGTTCAAAAGCTTATACTTTTAAATACTTCAAAATAGTAATCAACTTCTCTTGCGCCCAGGCTTAGTACCATCTTATGCGCGTTTCCTAATAGGTTGGGGTAGCGAGCCACCAATCCTAAAAGAGCAGACCTTGGTCTACCAGGGCCAAGACCTTGGAATTGGACACCTGGATTTGTTTAACGACAACCTTGTAAGTCGGGTACTAGCCTCTTCTTAAAAGTAAAATACTTATTATCTTAATTACTTCTTCTTTAAATGCCTTGGTATTTTAATAGCATCTTGTGTGCCAAAATCCCTAAAGTCTTGACCTTGGGATTTACTTAAGGCCTTGGCCTTTTCTTTCTTTTCTTTTTCTTTCTTTTTACTTGTTAATGCTTCTAAAAGAATTTGATAGAACTCTTATTTTCCCACTAGAATACATGGTTGTTCATGCTTATTAAAAATAGCAAATAAAAACTAAAGAAACTGCTCATGTGTATCTAGTAATAAAGAAAACTGATCATGCTCAACTCATAGCAATTAAAAACTGCACATGCTCAATAATAGCAAATGAAAACTAGAAAATTTACATATAAGACTAATACAAATCTGCGCTATGAATGTTACAAAATTCTGCACTACAATGCTTAACAAGATTCTGTTCTACAATGCTTAATCATTCTTTTCATTCTGTAAACATTCCTACCTCGAGAGGGAACTATTGAGGCATATATGCACCTAAGAAAACTAGGCTGAATTCTATACCAAAATCATGCCTAATGAGCTAGAGAAAAAAAATGGATATTGCTTCTACTTAAACTCGATGTTCACTAACTACTCAGCTAAATCCCTAGCAACCATTCTGCACAATAAATTGTGAAATAAAGGAATCAAGCTTGCTGAATTCTTGCAACAGAATACTTGGAACAGGATACTAGCAACATCAACTACGGTTTCGTTCCAACATCAACAGGATACTTGGAATAGGATACTTGAATCAAGCTTGCTGAATTCTTCCAACTAAACCTGTTGGAAACTTGGAACCTATATAAAGCTTGTTTCGTTCCAAAATCAAAACCCATATCTAGCAACAGGATACTAATTCTTGCTGCCACAGAACTTAACAGAAAGGAAACCAAGAATGCATGCTACTAAAACTTCAATAATACAGAACCGTAACCAAAAAGGGAACAACATGGCAGAAAACTTCAGAACAAAGCAGAACAAATTCGGAATACAATAATAAGCAGAGTTCAGAATCTAATCCAATCAAAAACCCTTTCCCTCTTCCTTAGAAATCTCACGGCAGTAAGCCCTAATCCACAATCTTCACAAAAAAATTCGAAACAAAAGGAAAAGAACCCGAAACTATCCTACTGCAGGTGAGTAGCGACTCACCTCGCTGTTCTTGGACTTACAACCGGAGAGGAGCAAATTCTAGGGTTTCGGGTGAAGCTTGAGGATCTCGGCGGCTCCCTTGAGTTCCCGAGCTCCCTTCGTCGCGGTGACCACGCACGGGTGAAGGCCGAGCAGAAGAAGTCTTCGTCGGTGCCGGAGAAAAGACCAAACGTCGTCGCCCCTTTCCGCCCGAGAAGAATCGCTCAAAGAATAGCGTCGTCGCGGAGGAGAAGGGAAAGAACAGATAGGGTTTCGGGGAAAATTTCGATCCTTTTTTAAAAAAATAATTCCCATTATAACTACACTATAAGTATCTATCTCTACATATCTGGTTAACAAAACGAGCACAGCTCAGTTGGTTGGCTGTGTCTGGTTAGGTCGGGTCCGACCCGAGGTCATGGGTTCGAGTCTCACCTTCAACGATTTTTTTTTGTCAAAACTTCTTTTTTTTTTTTTGTAAACACACTAAACGACCTCTAAAAATTACATAAAAATACTCTAAAAATTTCTAAAAATCTCTAGAATATTTTAAAAGCATTTCCAAATATTTTTATGGACTTTTAAAACTTGAAATAGGGAAAATTAGGTCGTTACAATCCCCCATACCTTATAAAAAGTTCATCCTCGAACTTAGAATAGCTCTGGATACTTCTGTCTCATACTGTCAGACGACCTTCACTAGTGGTACTTCTTTGTTTCTCAATCTCTTGACTGCTCTGTCCACTATCTGTGTAGGTCTGCTCTCGTAGCTAAGATCCTCTTGGATCTGCACTATCTGAGGCTGAATCACATGGCTTGGGTCGTGAAGACACTTCTTTAGCATGGGGACATGAAATACATTATGTATTGCTGACATGTCTTGTGGTAAGTCCAGCTTGTAAGCCACTTTCCCAATCCTTTCTGTGATCAGGTAAGGTCCTACATAACGAGGACTTAATTTGCCCTTCTTGCCAAATCTCATCACTCCCTTCATAGGAGCGACCTTGAGAAAAACTGAATCCCCTACTTGGAATTCAAGTGGCCTATGGCGTGTGTCAGCATAACTCTTCTGTCTACTCTAGGCAGTCTCAATCCTCTGTCTGATCTTCTGGATAGCCTGAGTAGTCTCATCTATCAGTTCTGTTTGAATGCCCAGCTCTACTTCCATTTCTTTTCTCTCTCCTGCTTCTTGCCATCATATGGGTGATCTGCACTTCCTGCCATACAGTGCCTCATAAGGTGCCATCTTGATGGTGGCCTGATAGCTATTGTTGTAGGTAAATTCAGCTAAGCATAGATACTTGCACCAACTTCCTTTGAAATCTAGTGCACAAGCTCTGAGCATATCTTCTAAAATCTGATTTACTCGCTCTGTCTGTCCATCAGTCTGAGGATGGAAGGTTGTGCTGAACTTGAGTTTGGTGCCTAGTGCAGTCTGAACACACTCCCAAAAGTGAGAGATGAAGCGCCCATCTTTATCAGAAATAATAGATTTAGGAACTCCGTGAAGTATGATCACCTCTTTAACATACAACTGTGCCAACTACTCTATAGAGTGGGACACCTCGATGGCTAGAAAATGAGCAGACTTAGTCAATCTGTCTACTATCACCCATATCGCATCATATCCATTTGTGGTTCTTGGGAGACCTGTTATGAAGTTCATGGATATGTCTTCCCACTTCCACTCTGGTATAGGAAGAGGCTGTAGAACTCCTCCTGGTCTCTGGTGTTCTGCTTTGACCCTCTGACATGTCAGGCAGGTACTGACATATTTAGCTACATCTCTTTTGAGTCCAGACCACCAGAATCTCTATTTCACGTCTTGATACATCTTGGTAGAACTAGGATGCATGGAGTAAGGTGTACTATGAGCTTCTTCTAAAATTTTCTTTCTCAGCTCTTCATCATTGGGAACACACAGGTGGCTACCCTGATAAAGAATTCCACTGTCTGATACTCGAAACTCCGACTTTTCTTCTTTCTGTATCCCTTGCTTGATCTTCTGGATATCTGGATCTTCACTTTGCTTTCTCTGTATATCCTCAAGCAAGGTAGACTCTAAGGTCAATGTAGAGAGTTGCCCATAAATAATTTCCATTCCAAAATCTGACAACTCCTTCTGCAGTGGTAGGGCTAATGATGACAAAGACATTAGGGATGCACTGGATTTTCTACTTAGTGCATCTGCCACTTTATTAGCTTTGCCTGGATGGTAGAGGATTTTACAGTCATAATCTTTGACCAACTCTAGCCACCTACGCTGTCTCATGTTTAAGTCCTTCTGAGTGAAGAAGTACTTAAGACTCTGATGGTCTGTGAAAATTCTACACTGAACGCCATACAAATAATGTCGCCAGAGTTTTAGTGCAAAGGCCACAGCTACCAGCTCAAGATCATGAGTGGGGTAGTTCTTTTCATAATCTTTGAGTTTTCTGGAAGCATAAGTTATCACTTTTCCTTCCTGCATGAGTACAACTCCTTAGCCCATCTTGGAAGCATCACTGTAGATGTCAAAACTCCTGTCACTTTCTGGAACAGTCAGAATAGGAGCACTGGTCAGTCTCTTCTTGAGCTCTTGGAAACTCTGCTCACATTTATCTGACCATTCAAAATTCTTGTTCTTCCTGGTGAGGGCTGTTAGTGGAGAGGCTATCCTGGAAAAGTCCTCCACAAATTTCTTGTAGTACCCAGCTAAACCAAGGAAGCTTCTGATCTCCCTGGCGTTCTTGGGTCTGCTCCAGTTGTTGACTGCTTCTATTTTGGCTGGATCCACTTGGATGCCTTCTTTAGAAATTATGTGACCTAGAAATGCCACCTGATCTAACCAGAACTCGCACTTTGAGAACTTAGCGTAAAGCTGCTTTTGTTGAAGAGTCTGCAGTACTATCCTCAAGTGCGTGTCATGCTCCTCTGGGGTTCTGGAGTAGATTAGAATGTCATCGATGAACACAATGACAAATTTGTCAAGGTATTCTCTGAACACTCTGTTCATCAGGTCCATGAAAACTGCAGGTGCATTAGTCACACCAAAAGGCATGACTACGAACTCGTAGTGTCCGTATCTGGTCCTGAAAGCCGTTCTGGGTATGTCTCTTTCCTTCACTTTTAGCTGATGGTACCCAGAGCGCAGGTCTATCTTTGAGAATACTGTCACCCCTTTCAACTGATCAAATAAGTCGTCAATCCTGGGAAGGGGGTACTTGTTCTTGATTGTCACTTTATTCAGAGCTCTATAATCTATGCACATCCGCATAGATCCGTCTTTTTTCTTGACGAATAATACGGGAGCTCCCCATGGTGAATGACTAGGGCGAATGAAGCCTTTGTCAAGTAGCTCCTGAAGTTGTTCTTGTAGTTCTTTCAGCTCTGTTGGAGACATGCGGTATGGAGCTTTTGAAATTGGACCAGTACCAGGAACTAGTTCAATCTCAAACTCCACTTCTCTATTGGGAGGTAGTCCAGGAAGCTTTTCTATGAATACCTCTGGATACTCACAGACTACTCAAACTTCCTCCTGCTTGGGTCTTTCTTGTTCTTCTGTACTCACAATGTGCGCAAGAAAACCAGCACACCCTTTAGCTAACATCTGGTGAGCTGTGAGAGAAGAAAGGAACTTCTGGGTCTTCCTCTTTGGCACCCCTGTGAACTCAAAGGATGATTCACCTTCTGGATAAATTATCACTTTCCTTATATGGCAGTCCACTGAAGCACTGTACTTGCTGAGGAAATCCATACCCAAAATGATATCGAAATCCTGCATGGCGAGGACCACCAGATTTATACATAGCTCACGGTCTGAAATTCTGACTGGTACAGCCCGAAGCCACTGGTTTGATTCCATGACTTCCCCAGAAGGTAGGGTCGTCAAGAACTTAGAGTTCATGCTTTCTGTAGGTACATGTAATTCCTTGGCAAAGGATACTGATACAAAATAATGGATCGCTCCAGTATCAAATAGTGCAGTAGCTAAATGCTGAAAAATAACTACTTGACCTGTTACGACCGTCGAGGCACTAGCAGCTTCTTCTTTGGTGAGGGAGAATACTCTGGCACTGGCTGGAACTGGTGGGTCTTCCAACCTTCCTTGACTGATCTGAGGTCCTTCTAGAGTTGCAGGCATATAATGTAGCTGAGGTTTGCCTCCATATTGTATTGGCTGTGGCTGAGGTGCTTTGAGCTTGTTAGGACATTCTTTATCCATGTGTCCTTCCTGCCCACATGCATAGCATCCAGTCTTACCCAAAAGACAGGCTCCTGGATGTGTTCTCCCACATTTAGGACAGAGAGGGATCTTGGTTTGCTTATTTGCTGGTCCTCCTTTCTGGTTACCTCCTGAGTTCCACTGCTTTCTTTTATTACCCTTGCCTTTCCAGTTCTGCTTATTTGCCTGAGGTTTCTGACTCCCAGCTGTCTTATCTTCGATCCTGACTGGCTTATGCTGCGCTCGTTGTGCTCTGATGCTGTCCAGATAGTGCTCAGCAACTAATGCTCTGTTGACCAACTCTTTGCCAGTCAGAGGCTGATGAGCTCCACTACTCACATTAAGTGCTATCACTGGCCTCAGCATCCTGAGCATTAGTCTGACTCGTTCCTTCTCCGTGCTTACTAGCTCTGGGCAAAGACGAGCTAGCCTATTGAATTTCTTTATTGCTTCTTCCACTGACAGGTCACCTTGTCTGAATTCTATGAACTCCTCATAATGCTTATTGGTGATCCGTTGATGGAAGAATTCTTCATAACACTCTGCTTCAAAGTCAGCCCAGCTTATCTGATTGACTGCTCTCTTGCTTTTAACTCTCTCCCACCACATACGAGCATCCCCAGATAGGCAAAATGAAGCACACTTGACCTTCTCGACTTCTGGCCAGTCAAGAAGCTCCATGGTGCTCTCTAGTGTCTTGAACCAAGCCTGAGCATCCCAGGGCTCAGTCGTGCCTGAGAAACTTTCTGGTTTCAGTTTCAGCCACTGTATCAGGTAAGCTTCTTATCTTCTAGGTGCTGTGGGAACTTCCAGGGCGGCTGGTGGAACCTCAGTCACCACTGGAGTCTCCATATTGATCGTTGGAGGAGTGGGAGGGACTGGCTGCTGATTCACCATCAGATTGACGATCACTAATTGTTGCTCTGCTACTTGTCTCTGGAGTTGAGAACAACTTCAGAGAGATTTGGTTCAGTTGCTCCTGGCCCTTCGTTCTCCTGAGCCTGGTCCTCAGTACGAGTGGTACGGGGGCGTCCTCTTCTTGACATCTAATTATGCAAAGAAAAGAAAGACTTGATATATTCTCTATCCTTTCTAACCAACTTAGGTATATGAATTAAAAGAGAAACAAACTTCTATCTTACTAAAGCGCATACAAGCAAATACTCTATACTGCAAATAATAAAGAAAGCATAAGAAAGAAAACTTAAATACTTTCTTACTTGAAGACAGCAAGGATGATGCTGATGTGTGATGCTGGAGAATGGGAACTGCTCTGATACCAACTGTAAAGACCACCCCGTTACTTAACTACTAACTCTACTTAACCGGTACAGGGGAGACTCTGCCGAAATTTTTCGGTAAGGCTTCCATGTGATTTTTAATCATACCGGTTAAGTAGAGTTAGTAGTTAAGTAACGGTCATCCTTAGAGAGTAGTAGTAGTAAGAAGGGTGGTCTTTATAGGGGGGAGCTGGGAAGCGAGCCGTCCGGGAGAGAATCAACTTGGTGTCGTTCTACGCCATTCAGGACCTCCGTCCAGTGATCCTTCATCTCCACATCAACTCCAGAAGCAAAGGATTGGATCCGAAGATCGCACGTCGTCGTTGGATAAGCGTCTTTTCTCTTTCTCTCTTCTTGTTTGAGAATTGTATGCTTAACATTATGTCTTCAGGTTTTTCTCCAGCGTCTATGGAGTAGATTCTTTGTTCTAGGATGAGTGAGTAGTTGTGGATTGGTTTGATGTAGACTCATACTTCTATCTCTATTTCATTGGATGATTTTGCTTGCATTGTTTCGACTACTCGATCTCTATATCGTGTTAATTGATTGTGTAGGAATTGCCTATCTCGTAGAGAGAATATCCTAGATCGTACACCCGAGGGGACCTAGTGATAGGGGTAACCCATTCATGGACATCTAGGCTACTTCCTTGAAAGGAAAGGCAACTCCTCCACAAAGAAATAAGAGACTAAACTAAGCTCCTTATCTCTATCCTTAGTGACACCAATTAGTGTTGTGATCTACCGAGGTACCCTAGTGACAGGGGTTAACCGTAACAGGATTTCATTGGGATCTTCTTTATTTGGCACCTAAGATTAGATACTTCAGCTTCCGGTGAATGCATGTTGATGGACAATGAGTAAAGGATAGAATGTGATACATCAACACCACCACAATGAAACTGAACTCCTAGGACTCTTCATAAACCAAGTCTATTATTTCCTCTTTGCTAGTTCTCGTTTTTGTTTCCAAACCCCTTTTCCTTAGATAACTTACAACCATCGGTAGTTTAGCTAATCCTAAGTGAGCCATTACTAGTGCTTATAATCAGTCCTCGTGGGATCGATAATCTTTATTACTGACAACGAATCCGTGCACTTGCGGTTCGTAACACTGTGCTATAGCTTTCTTGATGGGCCATTTGAGAAATGAATCTCACACACAGAAAAATAAACAACAAAGATTCCAAGACTAGGTCTTGGATTTAGTTGTGCGGGTTAAAAAAAATAAGCACGTGAACTCGAGTGGTGTTGCACCAACTTTGAGGAAAAATTTGATTACAAAACTAAACTAGATTAGAAGGCGGCAATAATATCGATTTTGATCGACTCCGAAAAACTAAAAATCACTACAAAGAAAATGCTTGATTGGTGGTTGCACCAAATTGAAGTGACCCCTCTCTGATACCAATTGGTTGATCGAAAAGCGCTGAAGGGGGGGGGGTGAATAGCACTCATGGCTTTCACTCTTTGTTTTGGAAAATTAACGAGTAAACACAACGGAAATATAAAACAAACACAGAAAGACACCAATAAGTGTTTTTACTTGGTTCGGAGCCTTGAGCGACTCCTACTCTAAGGCCCACGCTCGTTGAGCATTTACTTTGGGCAACAACTATAATCTCACAAAAAGTTACAAATGAATATTACAATTAATTTGTATTGAAAATTATATCGACACAAGTGAATCGTAAAACTGAAGCTTCTGGTCTTCGGTGTCTTTTTGTAGTTCAATTGAATCATCTCGTTAGTAGTGCGCTGAAGAAAGATTGCTTAGAAGTCATTATCTCAAGTTGCTAGTCGACACTGGCTGATATAAGCCATTGAGGGTGCCTTCAATGTCCTTGAGGGCGCCTCCATCACCAGCAGATTCGCAGCGTGGATAAGATCCGTAACTCCCACAGCTTATCCTCTTGAGGGCACCTCCAATGCCTTTGAGGGTGCCTCCAAGGCTGTCCGAGGCGCCTCCAGCTCCTTTGGAGGGCGCCTCTAGCTCCGCTGCATAGACTCCTTAGCCCTTGCACCCGAGGCGCCTCCAAGCTCCATGGAAGGTGCCTCGGGTACTATTCATCTGAGGCAAAACTTGCTCTTTTGTCCCAGCAAGATATGTTAGTCCCAAAATACCAAGCATACCCTACAACACAAAGTTAGCACATAATAATAACATAAACATAAACGTCTGACAGTCACCGGACTGGCCGATTTTAAATTTGAAATTTCATCCGAAAACCCTAGGTCGAACTAAAATCGAAATATACCGAGGATCTATAGATTTGAAGAATTAAGCCTTCGGTCATTAGAATAATGTTTGGGTGTCGAGGAAGCATTTTTTGATCAGTGCGCAAGAGCAAGTCATTCAGAATGTTGTTATATATTGTCTGGTCGAATGCTGTTTTTATAGACTGTTCCAGGTGTATAAATCCCTTTTGGGTGCCTGTACTATGATGTGGAGCTGTCAAATTAGCATGCTCTAGCATGGTGAAAAGATAGAATTTGCGGTTCCGGGCACCCAAAGCACGATGGTGCCTGCCCAGTGATGTGCGTAGATTGTATACACTTCTTTAGCATGTTTTGACGCACATTCACATATTTTGTGCATGCTTTATCTATGCATTTTCGTACTTCCAGCTTTGCTTTTAGCATATTTACTCTTTTTATTTGGAGATATGCTTTTGTATATTTTTTGTACGCAGTAGTCGTATTTGGAGAAGAATTTATGATCGAGGCCAAATCTGCAAGTTAACGAAAGGAGGAAGACACCGTCTTGGAGTGCCACACAGCCATCTTTGGGAGAGTGACCTAGGCCGTGTGGTGAAGCTCACCCATGCAGCATTGGCAGAGCAGGGCAATGTCCAGGTCGTGTGGTGATGATCACTCGTGTAGTTGCTGCAGAAAAGGAGAGGGCCACGGTCGTGTGTGTATCACATGGCCGTGCCAATTTGCAAGCCTTCCAGAGCCAAAGTAATACATGGTCGTGTCCCAGACACGACCGTGCAAGACTTCCAGAAGCTAAACAAGGCCTAGTAGTGTCCCAGACAAGACCGTACATGAGTTCCAGAACCGGAGGCAGCACATGCCGTGTAGATCTACACGGCCGTGCAAGGAGGGCAGTGGCAGAGCATGCCACGGTCGTGTACATTACATGGTCGTGTGAGAGGGGCAGTGAAGAGAATAACCTAGGCCATGTCTCACACACGGCCGAGTCTCGAGGTGATGTGGCGCCTAAAAACTCTGCTCTATATAAGGGTTTCTTCCACCATTTGAAGGGGGTGTTCTCCCTTTTGGGAGAGGATGAGATTTGGGCGATTCCTCACCTTCTTAGAGGGATTTTCCAACGATCTAAGGGAAAATCTTCAACAAATCAACTTCAAGGATGAGGATTGGATCCGAAGACCGTTCTTCATCTAGATAAGCTTTTCTTCTCTTTCTCTTCTTGGATTTTGGGGATTAAGATGCTCGTAATCTTCTTGTCTTTGGGTTTCTTTTATTGTTCTATGGATTAGATCTCTTTGTTCTAGGATGGAGGGAGTATTTGTAATGTGATTTGATGTAAACTCTTGTGAATTTGCCAATTTCTTATTTCTAAGATGCTATCTTGTTTTGTATCTATTTGATCTTGTGTGGATTATTGTTATTGGACTTAATTACAATACTTGATTGAATATTTGAGTGTCTTGTGGATCTTATAGAGGTAATTCCTCATTCGATTATCTGAGGGACGTACGTGACAGACAAGCCCGTGTAAGGACGATTGAGGGATAATCTTGAAGGGGAAATAAGGTCATTCAAGGGGATAAGATAGATTGTATACATTAATTTTTTATATCTTGATATGGTTAAGAAGTAATGAATTTCTATTTTGATTATCCGATGGATGCACGTGACAGGTAAGTCCGTGTAAGGACATCATAGAAATCATTCCTAATTGATTATATTGGATATAGATTTTTGTCCTAGGCCGGTTGTCTATTGCAAGAGAGAATCAGCAATCTCCTACAAATGAAGGACAATTGAGGAATAAGACTTGGTAGATCATTTACATTGAATAATATTACAAAGAAACCAAAACTTCTAGAACATCCTTTTATCATAGCCCTTATTCCTATTTTTATGTTTTACTTTTCATAGTTGCACTTAGTTTTACAAATCAATTGATTAGTTGTTTAGCTAATTCATGTTGAGACATCTTTAGTGGTTGTTACGCTCCGCAAGTGTACGGAAATGTCGCAAGTAATATAAAAGATTATCGTATCCATAGGGACTGGAATAAGCACTAGAAATGTCTCAATGCAAATTAGCTAAACAACTATCCAATCGTTTCAAATACAAAGTGAAGGTAAACAAATCTAATATTAAAGATCAACAAACAAGAGTTTAGTGTTTTGGGTTATGATAAAGGGAGATTCTAGGAGTTTCGGTTTCTTTGTTAGGTTTCTTGAATGTAAATGGTTCACCAATTCTTATCCCTCAATTGCCAAACACTTGTAGAAAGTTGCCGGTTCTCTCTTGCAATAGATAACCGGCTAAGGACTGAGAAATGTATCTAAATATGATCAATTAGACGTGAACCTACGTTGTCCTTACACAGAAGCGCACCTATTACTATGCCTTCCTCGGATATCAACATAGAAGCTCACAACTTATTAATCTATCAAGATACAAGAAACTAATCACAAAATCCATCCTACTCTCTTGAATATTCCTATTTCCTCTTCAAGATTATCTCTCAAACGTCCTTACACGGGCTTGCACCTGTCACGTGGATCCCTCGGATGATCGAGTGAGAGTTTATCTTTACAAAGTCCATAAGAAATCCAAACAATCAATCAAGAATGAGAATTAAGCACAAATCACCATTAATCATTCAAGATCTAATTGATACAAGCAAGACAATGTCATTGAAACAAGAAAATGGCAAATCCATAAGAGATTACATCAATCCATCATACAAATACTCCCTTAATCCTAGAATACAAGATCTACTCCATGAATCGAGGAAGAATACCTGAAGAAATAAAGATTACAAGCATTTCTTAAATCCCCAATCCAAGAAACCAAGAAAAGGGGAAGGAGAAAACTTATCTACGAAGAAGTCTCGTCTTCGGATCCAATCCTCGTTCCGGAGTCGAAATCGTCAAGAACTCCCTTAGAATCGCCCAAAAATCCTCCCAAGAATGCGAGGAAACCACCAAATCTTGCCTTCTCCCAAAGGGGGAGAGATCCCCTTTCAATTCATGAAGGAAGGTTTAAATAGAGGAGGAAATCGGGCGCCACACGGCCCCACGACACGGCCGTGTGAGATTCACACGACCATGTCAAGTTCCCTCTCTGCCAAAGCTGCACGGCCATGTGACTCCACACGGCCAGGACCCTACTGTTCTCTGGAAGTGCTACACGGCCGTGTGGTGCACACGGCCACCACCTGCTTGGTCTCTGGAAACTTCACACAGCAGTGTGATGCACACGACCACCACCTGCTTGGCCTCTGGAAACCTCACACGGCCGTGTAGATGCACACGGCCATGTAAGGCATCTGCTCTGATTTCTTCAAATCAAGACACGGACGTGTGAGATTCACACGGCCATGTCCTCTTCCCTTCCTGTTAAGACTACACGACCATGTGTGGTACACGGCCTGATGCTCTCTCCCTTCAATTACTTCCAAGCTTGCCCGAGGATGCATAATCTTCACAAATTTCGACTCCTGTGTACAGAAAATGCACAAAAAACAGATCTCCGAACCAAAAGAGTAAATATGCTAAAAGGAAAGCTGGAAATATAAAAATGCATGGATCAAACATGCTCAAAGTATGTAAATGTGCGTAAAAACATGCGTAAAAGAGTATATAATCTACGCACATCAGTGGTTATAACCAGTCCCTATGGATACGATATCTTTCTTTATTACTGACGACGTATCCGTACACTTGCGGATCGTTAACAAGTTTTTGGCTCCGTTGTCGGGGACTGCGTTATAACATTAGAGATTATCAATTGAGTTAGACTAAACATAACTTTTCTTTTCATTAGCATAGTTGCACTTAGTTTTACAAATCAATTGATAAGTTGTTTAGCTAATTCGTGTTGAGACATCTTTCGTGGTTATAACCAGTCCCTGTGGATACAATATATTTCTTTATTACTGACGACGTATCCGTACACTTGCGGATCGTTAACAAGTTTTATCTTTCTTTATTACTAACTCTAATTCTGCATTCTTGATTTTTAGCATTCTAGTCTTCCTTTTCTCTATTTTTCTTTTGATTTAAATTTTTCTCTACTTTTCTTTTGTAAACATATCTTGCAATATTGTTCTTGTGTATGAGAAGATCAAATTTCGTAAAGGCATCAAGAATAACAAGAACTTATAAACACATTAGTTGATTAGCATATGAATTATTCTAGATATTTTTCTTTTTCCTTTTGTCTTTTCTTTCTTGTTTTCTTTATGCACTTTCTTTCTCACAATTTAAATTCTGCATTTTCTTTCTTACTTTTCATATTGCATTTTATTTCTTGTCTTTGATTTTTCAATTTTTTTCTTCTAATAACTTTTTCTTGAATATCCATGAGCATTAACATGTTAAGCAGGCCCATGAGAAATTTTTCTATATCCTTTTCTGCAAGATTTCTATCTCCCGTTGTGCAACCTTAAATTGAAGCAGAAAGTTTCCAACTAGTCCCAGAGTTAATTTTCATGATACAAGGTCACAAATATGGAGGAGAAGTATTAGAAAGTCCTTATCTGCATCTTGAAACATTCTTAGAGATTTGTGATATGGTGAAATGTGAAGGAGTGTCAGTAGATGTGGTTCGATTGATGACATTTCCTTTCATTATCAAGGATAAAGCAAGGACTTGGTTATATTCTCTCCATCCTCAAAGTATCACAAGTTGGGAGCAATTGGAGAAGAAATTTCTAAATCATTTTTTTCCCTCCAAGCAGAATAGTATATATGAGGAATTGCATAACAAATTTTGCTCAGGCATATGGAGAATCATTATTTGAAGCATGGGATAGATTCAAGAGTCTTCAAAGACAGTGCCCTCATCATGGTTTTGAAAAATAGTTGATTCTGCACATATTCTATGGAGGAATTTCTTTCTCGGACAAGAGTTTATTGGATTCATCAGCTGGAGGATCTTTAATGGATAAAAGTGTTGATGAAGCATATATATTAATTGATCAAGTGACATTGAACCTCCATGAATAGTCAAACATAAGTTGGATGGAATTTCCCTCAAACATTCATGAAGTGCAAGCCATAAATGCTATAGAGCCTGTCAAACAAATTGTAACTTAATCATCTATGAGTCTTGAGAATCACAAGTCACAGAATGGGGAGTTCAAACATTTGGGGGCAAAGATTGAAAGTATTATTTCAAAATGATTTAAAGGAGTTCTCCCTCCTTCGCAGACAAGATCTAGTGAAAAGTATAACGATGTTGGGTTATTGATCACACCAACACTAGATAAGCAAGTTGGACCTCCTCTAAAAGCTCAAAGGGAATTTGGGAAAATGGAAGTTCAATCTTTCCCAGGACCTTCACTAGGGGTCCCTTTTCCACAAAGGTTAGTGGGGGTCAATGAAAATAAAGACTTCAGCAAAGCCTGTGACACTAATATGCTTGAGTGCAGATTTTTGAATATATATGAAGATGAGAACTCTCCAGATGAGGATTTTGTTGATAATGCCGTGGTAAATAAGTTTTCATATCTGCCTTCAAATTTTATAGGGTGTTATAGTGACATTAAATTTTCAGATGATGAATGTGATGTGGTAGATCAATTTAAAATTGCAAGTGAAGTTATTGATCCTCTTGTTATTGATTCTCCTATTGAGGATATAGATGTTGATTTATTTTTTGATGTATGTGTTGATGATGATGATATGGAAGAATATGTAGGGAGCTGTGCTGTGGAAGTAGCATCTCAAGGATCACCACCTTTGTCCATAAAACGCTTAGAGGTTGTAAGAATTGATCATGTTGTGGAACAATCTGTAGGGACTTTTGTAGAGATAACAGAATCTCAAGAATCACCATCATTGATATCATCAACACCTTTGCTAGAGATAGAACCATCATTTGATTCAGAGGAAGTCACATCTACATGTTTAGAAATTTCAGGTATCTCTCAACAAAGTAATGTTAGTATTTCTTGTGATCTTTTAGAAAATTTTATATAGGTATCTATTATTGACTTTGTTGGATGTGATTCAGTTTTTATTTCTTATTCTGCTTATCTTAATATGGTTATGTCTCTATCCTATCTAATATGTTTGTGGGAGATTTGTATTTTCTTTGCATGTGCAGATTTTACTTGGGCTAATAATTGGAAGTTCACATTGAACCGTCTTCGACCACCTGAGAGAACTTCAAAGAAGACAAAGATGGAGAGAGCAATACCTCATTTTGTAATTCCTATATTGAAAGCTCCCTCCATAATAAGAGCCCTCGGTAGGAGGGTGTTGAAATATCTTACCCCTCCAAGAGCGAGATTTAAATGAATCTTATGAGGTGGTCGAGCTAATGACCTTAAACAAGCACTTCTTGGGAGGCAACCCAAGTTCATTTTCTTTGTTTTCATTCATGTTTTTAATTCTTTCTAGTTTTATTTCTTTCATTATAATAAACTTGTATCCTCTACTATATTTTTGTTGTCTATCTTCTTTTATAGGATTCTAAGGGTAAGGAGGAGTGAAACAACATGATGGAGAAGTTATTAACATGGGTATTTGACACTCGTCATTTGTTAACTTCTCTTACTTTTAATCTCCTCTGCATTGTTTTTAGTTTTCATTAGGACAATGAAAAGTTTAAGTCTGGGGGGATGCGTTAGATGCATTTGATTTGTTTTGTTTGTTTGTTTTTTTTTTGCTTATGTCTTGTATTTTGTTTGTTTTTTTGTTTTTTTTGCTTATGTCTTGTATTTTGTTTTGATTTTTCGTGGCATACATCTTGAGAACATCAAACTTCACTTATATGCTTTCTTGTCTTTTAGTAAAAATGTTAGCACGTTTATTATCTTGATTCACGATGTTATAAATGATGCTAGTAGTATGCTTAGTGTATTTTTTTCCCTCTATCTTACGTAGCATGAAATAAGCTAAGTATCATATGGAGATAAGTTTGAAATTTGGCTTGACCTTAAGGATTTTACCTTCACTATACTTGAGCTTGGATAGTTGATATCATTGAAATAGTCATGATTCATCTTGTTTGTTTAGTACTTGGTTTTCATGGTGATTTCTCAAACTTCATTTTGGTTACTGGATGATGCTCAAATCATGTAAGCCCATTTGGAAAAATCAAAATATCCCAACATTTGTGCTAAAAGTATATTTGTAAATAAGTTTTGCACAATGCAAATTCTTATATATATAAAAAAAAAAGAAAGTGAATAAGGGATATAAAAAATAGTTGTCGTGAGTGAAATCTGGTAAGTCACCCCTTTGAGACCGAGTTAGGTTACTGGGGAAATTGACTGCTTAATTTCTCTTGAGATTGAGCACGCCTTTGAGACCCTGGGTTGATTGAGAAATACGAACCAAGTGTGTGGCAGGTAAGTGCCTATCACCGGAAACATTAGGAACTCATCTGGATGATGACTTGACTAGGACATAGATTGAAACTTGAAAAGTTTGGGTCACTTTTTGCATTGTGGATAGGAGACTTTTGCTTGAGCCATACTTGACTTGTTTCCATGATCATGCTTGTTAATGAAACTTTTTGATAGAGTTAGGAAAGTACATTAGGGATTATGAATGCATTGTAGAGCATATGAATTAAGATTGCTGCATTTTTGCTTGAGGACAAGCAAAAGTTTAAGTCTGGGGGTGTGATGTGCGTAGATTGTACACTTGTTTAGCATGTTTTAACGCACATTCACATATTTTGTGCATGCTGTCTCTATGCATTTTCGTACTTCCAGCTTTAGTTTTAGCATATTTACTCTTTTGTTTAGAGATCTGCTTTTGTGCATTTTATGTATATAGGTGTCGTATTTGGAGAAGAATTTATGATCGAGGCCAAATATGCAAGTTAATGAAAGGAGGAAGACACCATCTTGGAGTGCCACAAGGCCATGTTTGGGAGAGTGACCTAGGCCATGTGGTGATGCTCACCCATGCAGCATTAGTAGAGCAGGGCAATGCCCAGACGGTGTGGTGATAATCACCCATGTAGTTGCTGCAGAAAAGGAGAGGGTCACGAAAGTGTGTGTATCACACGACCGTGCCAATTTGCAAGCCTTCCAGAGCCAAAGCAGTACATCAGCGTGTCCCATACACGGTGTGCAAGACTTCCAAAAGCTAAACAAGGCCTGGTCGTGTCCCAGACATGGCCATGCATGAGTTCTAGAACCGGAGGCAGCACATGTCGTGTAGATCTACACGACCATGCAAGGAGGGCAGTGGAAGAGCATGTCACGGCCGTGTGCATTACACGGTCGTGTGAGAGGGGCAATGAAGAGAATAGCCTAGGTCGTGTCTCATACACGGCCAGGTCTCGGGGTCGTGTGGAGCCGAAAAACTCTTCTCTATATAATGGTTTCTTCCACCATTTGAAGGGGGAGTTCTCCCTTTTGGGAGAGGACGAGATTTGGGCGATTCCTCACCTTCTTGGAGGGATTTTCTGACGATCTAAGGGCAGATCTTCAACAAATCGACTCCGAGGACGAGGATTGGATCCGAAGACCGTTCTTCATCGTAGATAAGCTTTTCTTCCCTTTCTGTTCTTGGATTTTGGGAATCAAGATGCTTGTAATCTTCTTGTCTTTGGGTTTCTTTTCTTGTTCTATGGATTAGATCTCTTTGTTCTAGGATTGAGGGAGTATTTGTAATGTGATTTGATGTAAACTCTTGTGGATTTGCCAATTTCCTATTTCTAAGATGTTGTCTTGTTTTGTATCTATTTGATCTTGTGTGGATTGTTGTGATTGGACTTAATTACCATACTTGATTGAATGTTTGAGTGTCTTGTGGATCTTGTAGAGGTAATTCCTCATTCAATTATCCGAGGGATGTATGTGAGAGACAAGCCCGTGTAAGGACGATTGAGGAATAATTTTGAAGGGGAAATAAGGTCATTCAAGGGGATAGGATAGATTGTATGCATTAATCTTTTATATCTTGATATGGTTGAGAAGTAATGAATTTCTATGTTGATTATCCAAGGGACGCACGTGACAGGCAAGTCTGTGTAAGGACATCATAGGAATCATTCATAATTGATCACATTGAATATAGATTTTGGTCCTAGGTCGGTTGTCTATTGCAAGAGAGAATCGACAATCTTCTACAAATGAAGGGTAATTGATGAATAAAACTTGGTAGATCATTTACATTGAATAATATTGCAAAGAAACCAAAACTTCTAGAACATCCTTTTATCATAGCCCTTATTCCTGTTTTTATGTTTTACTTTTCATAGTTGCACTTAGTTTTACAAATCAATTGATTAGTTGTTTAGCTAATTCATCTTGAGACATATTTAGTGGTTATAACTAGTCCCTGTGGATACGATATCTTTCTTTATTACTGGCGACGTATCCATATACTTGCGGATCGTTAACACCCAGATGCCTCACCTGGGCATTACAAGGTGTCCCGGGCACCCAGACCCCCTCTGGGTGCCTGGACCAACTTTTTTAGCCTCCTTATTTTCTATAAAACAAAGTTAGTTCAGACAATAAATATTATATAATATGAATTTGACAGCCTTTGACTGCCCGGTTCTGACTTTAAGTTTCGCTGAAACTCTAGGTCGAACCAATGCCTACTATTCCCTCTTCGGGGGGAATGTGTCTTTACCTACTCCTCTCAAGAGAGTTTACCTTTTGCTAGATCTGTCCTCCACGACCATCTGGACATTTGCTTAGCGTCCGAGACTTCAGGTCTTTATGCTAAACGTCCACTCCAAGACCCGTCCAGACTTCCACCTGGTCTGCGACCACTAGGATTTTCACTTAGAGTCCCCGACTCTAGGATTTCATCTAAAGTGCTCGACCAGGGGTGTAAATGAACCAAGCCACTTGTGAGCTATTCGAAGCTCAATTCGATAAAAGCTCATTTGAGCTCGTTTAGTAAGGCTTGTTAAGATAAACAAATCAAACTCAAGCTTTATAATACTTGGCTCGTTAGTTCGTGAACACGTTCGTTAATCTCATGAATCAACTTTTAAATAAAAAATAATAGTTTTAATATTAAATTTATAAATTTTACACTCTATTTATGAAAAATATAGACAAATATATTAAATTTATTTATTAGAATAAAATTATAAATTTTAATTAAAATATTATAATTTTCTTTAAATATATAATTTAATTTTTAATGAATACTTAAATTTATAATTTATATTTATTAAGCTCGTTTAGGCTTGATAAAAGCTCGAATAAGCTTGTGAGCTATGAATATATTCGTTAAATAAAACTCAAGCTCGGCTCAATTATAAACGAGTCAAGCTCAAACAATCAACAGTTTAGCTTAGCTCGTCTCTATTACACCCCTATGCTCAACCCACCAAGACTTCGTCTTGCCTAACCGCAGTTAGAACTTTCCATAATCTAGGGTTACCACCCCCTAGGACCTAGAGTTACCTCCCTCTTGGATTTTCCACCTACCTAGAATCCACTAAGACTTTTACCTAAGAATACTTAGGACTTCCTGCAAGCTCATTCACACTTGTTAGACAACAAGTAACCTTGACTTTGGATTCTTTGCCATAATCAAAACTTAGGTTCGATCGTCTGGTGCTTCCTACACCAACAATCCTTCCCATTTTTATTATGGCAACTTGGTTCAAAGTTAAGTAAAACATAACAATAATGTAAAGAACTTAAAAAATGAGCCTTAACAATTCAAATAGATTTATACATGATATAGTATGGGCCTTATGTGGATTTTCAAAAATATAAAAGAAAAAGAACCAAAAAGAGGCATGACCAAGGATTGAACCTTGGACCTCTTGGTAAGTGGTTCCATGTCATAACCAGTAGCCCCAGCAGGGGTGTGCTGATATGAAAAGAGGGAAATTATGGTTAAAGGTAAGGAAAGTGAAGGCTCACTTCACTAAGGAGGAGAAATTCAAACTTCCTTCTCTTCTTACAATGAAAAGAGAGTTTTTACTTTCTCCCCTCATTTAGGATGAGTAAAAGAAGAGGGAAGGAAAGGATCATTTTTCCATCTTCTTCTTAATTGGAATAAAAGGAGAAAAAGAATGAAAATCTTCATTTTTGCTCTCTCTTTCTCCTTCCTCCTTCTCTCCACCGAAACCACTCTCTTCTTCCTCACCATTGCCGAACCAAGCAAGAATGTTTGCTCTCTAGGAAAAGCTTCATGACCAAGGATTTCTTCTCTTAGAGAATTAAGCAAGAGATGTAAGTATCCTCTCACCTGCAGTACAATAGTTATTGTACGCTTTACGTTTTGTTTGAAAAAAAAGGGACTTAGGGATCTTCTTGAAGTTTCGGCCAAGATGGAATGTAAGGTTTAGATCAAAATGTTGAAACCTAAACATGATTGTTTATGCTCCTTCATGACACATGATTTATTACATGTTGTTAGTTGAGTGTTCATGCTACATGTTGTATAAATAAAATCTAGGACCCTACCTTAGGTTTCGGCCAAGAGAAAATATAAGGTGTAGAGTATGATTTTGAAATCTAAACATGCTTATTTATGCTCCTTCATGATACATGATCTATTATATGTTGTTAGATAAGTTTTCATGCTACATGATGTATAAACAAAATCTAGAACCTTTCTTTAGGTTTCAGCCAAAGATGAACACAAGGTCTAGGGCAAGATTTTGAGACCTAACTATACTTGTTTTATGCTTCCTCATGATGTATGCTTTCTTATGCTATGTTAGGTTAAATATCCATGGCTTATGTTGCATGAAAACCAAGAAATACCACCTTGAAGTTTTGGCCAAGGTTGAATTAAAGGCTTAGAGAAAGTTGTTGACCTAACTATACTTGTTTTATGCTTCCTCATGATGTATGCTTTCCTATGCTATGTTAGGGTAAATATCCATGGCTTATGTTGCATGAAAAACCTAGAAATACCACCTTGAAGTTTTGGGTAAGTTAAGAGACTAGGTCTAGGGCAAAGTTTTGAAATGAAAATATGCTTGTTTATGCTCCTTCATGATACATGATCTCTTATATGTTGTTAGTTAAGAGTTGTATGCTCCATGTGGTATTAAAGGTTGAGAAACCCTACCTTGATGTTTCATCCAAGTTGGGATACAAGGTCTAGGGCAAGGTTTTGAAATCTAATCATGCTTGTATATGCTTCCTTATGATGTATGATCTTTAATATATGGTTAGTTTAAGTTTCATGCTTCATGTTGTATTTAAAAGTTTGAATACCTCACATTTAGGTTTCGGCCAAGGTTGAAATTGAGACTTAGAGCAAAGTTTGAAACCTAACCATGCTTATTTATGCTTCCTTATGATATATGATTTCTTACATGTTGTTAGTTTCATGCTACATGTTGTATTAAAAAAATTGGAACCTCACCTTAAGGTTCGGCCAAGGATGATTTAGGGTTTGTAGGAAGATCAAAACCCCAACCATGCATGATAATGACTCTTTATGATATGCTTTAGGTTATGTGCACTTATGACATCATGTTATGATTCCTTATGATATGCTTTATGTATGTGCACTTATGACATCATGTTATGATTCCTTATGATATGCTTTATGTATGTGCACTTATGACATCATGTTATGATTCCTTATGATATGCTTTATGTTATGTGCACCTCATGCTATTATGATATGTTTATGAAAGGCTTATGTAAGATGAAAAGCCTAAGAGATGGTTCCCTTGAGATGGGATCAAGAGCACTCTTCATGACATGACTAAGAGATGCTTCCCTTGAGATGGGATCAAGAGCTCTCTTCATGATATGACAAGAACATGAAATGTTATGATATGACAAGAACATGATATGTTATGATATGACATGATATGACATGCTATTTTACTTTGAATGGCTTGTACCAAGGGTGGGCTCCATAAGCGCCCCTAGGTCGATGGTCTATGAAACGGGCCTAGTAAAAGGGATGGGCTCCTAAGTTGCCCCTAGGTCGATGGTCTATGAAACGGGCCTAGTTCCTAGTAGGTTCAAGATTAGCTACCTTGGATCTATTTAGGATGCACGCATTCATGTATATATGTGGTACAAGCCAGGCCCTCATGTTGAGATTATGTTTAAGTATATATATGATATATGTTTTCAAAAGGACATCTTGCATATACTCATCTCATGTCACATGTTTTCAAAAGAACATCTTGCATCTACAAGTTCATGTTATATGTTTTCTTTTATGCTTACTTAAGATGCTCTTGAAAATATGTCAAATGATGCTTATATGATCATGTTATTACTTTATGTTTATGCTCTCACATGCTATGATATGATCTTATGTTCTCACATGATATGATATGATTTGATGTTTATGATTTCACATGATATGATATGACTTTATGTTTATATTCTCATATGATATGATATGACTTTATATTATGCTCTCACATGTTATGTTATGATTTGCCAAATGAACATGTTATCACTCAATGTTTATGCATGATTCATGGTTTTTGTGAGTAGGAAAGGAACTTACTAAGCCTATGGGCTTATAGTCTTTTTATGTTTTCTTGTACTGCAAAAAAGGAAAGGAATGGCTAAATTAAGAGGAGCAGCAGGAAGGGCAAGTGTGTGTGTGGCAGTGGCATGGTGGAAGAAAAAAAACTACTTTATGTTTATATGTTTTAAGTTTTCATATAAACCATGTGTTGTCATTATGCTTGGATGGTACATGCACTAGTATGGATAGTATGCACTTATGTTCTCCTTATTTCATGTTAGTATGCTTATGATATCATGAATCATGTTTCAAGTAGTTGATACTAATTAAGTTATATGCATGAATATTAGCATGTCTACATGTTCAATATGATAAGCATGCTGTTTAGTGTAGTTAGTGTAGAAAAAAAAAATTATAACTGTTTCCGCTGTCATGATTTTATATGTATGCACGTATGTAAGTAAGTAACCCCATCCCTCCTTGAGCAATGGGAGGGAGGGCATTACATATCGGCCGGGGTAACATGCTTAAAAAAATATAGGCCAATATCGGCAGGGGTAACATGCTTAAGAAAATATAGACCAATATCGGTCGGGGTAACATGCTTAAGAAAATATAGGCCAATATCGTCCAGGGAAACATGATTAAGTAAATATAGGCCAATATCGGCGGGGGTAGCATGCTTAAAAAAATATAGGCCAATATCGGCCGGGGTAACCTGCTTAAGAAAAGATAGGCCAATATCGGCCGGGGTAACATGCTTAAGAAAATATAGGCCAATATCGACCGGGGTAACATGCTTAAGAAAATATAGGTCAATATCGGTCAGGTTTACACGTTTAAGATAGATAAACTAAGGTTGTTTGAACTAGTACATCTGGATGTATATTGACATCGGGTGAACTTATATGATCACCTGAATGTGAAAAAGATACAAGACCTTACCAGATCCATAGTAGATTATCGGATGATTAGGACGTATGTTGAACAATAGTAGTAGCATGCCTATACATAACATAATAAAAATAGGGTAAGTAAGTATGGACGATAAATATAGCTCCATATAGCTTATAAGACAGGGCGAGAACAAATATTTCAAGAAAATTTATAAATAGCTTAATGAAGATATCTGTAGTATGTGATTGTATAACATGTTTGCTAATTTGGCAGGAAGAATGTTTCTTGACTCTTCTACAGGCACTAGGCGACAAAGAAGGTACATCTGGGGTACAAAAAAGATTGCTTAAAAGTTATTTTCTGTAAGTACATGGCTTATGTCATCTCATAACAAACTCTAACAAACCGGGGTCCACTTCATGACTACGGAGGTTATATGAAGTGGTATAAAAAGGGGGATCCTCTCTGTTGGCTAGGTATGCTCATGCTCATGCTCACCACACTCACAACCATTCATTACAAACCCTAATTTGAATCACTGTTCATCTTCTTCCTCTTTTCCACACTAAGAGAGATTACTGACTTGAGCGTCGGAGGACCTAGCCAGGGATTCTCACCCCGATCTTAGGTCACTGACAATAGTGTTGGTTGGTCTCTTATGCGCAGGAAGTCTTGGAAGTTCTAGATCTCGGTGTTCTTCAGTGGATCCTTTCTTTTGTCCTTGGGTCTTCGTACAAGGAGGGTGTTCGGTGGCTTCATTCTTCCAGATCCGCTTTGGTTTTCTTAGATCGGAATACTTAGGTGTTCTTCTTCATCAATAGTAAGTTCTCTCCCCAGCTTTCCATTTTGTCAAGCTTCTCAGACAGGATCAACCAACACAAGAGGCTAATAATTTCGTGTTTTCATTTTTGTGCTTCGATTTGTGTTTCGATCTTGTGCTTTGATTGATATCTCTGTAGTTAAACCTAAGGTCATTGTGAGAAGTTTAAATATTTAATTTCTTTGAAAGTCTTTGTCTAGGAAGTGGTGGATGATCCCATAACCAAGAAGGCCTAGTGCCTCGCCTACGACCTGGAAGTTAATCCTTGAAATAAATATTTAATCAACTTCTATAATATGGTTTAACTTTAGAAGAACACAAGGGTTGGACTTGGAGTAAAAATGTTAAGTTTTGTTTCCAATTCAGGTTTAACTTTGAAGAACGAACTTGGAGTAAAAATATTAAGTTTCATTTCCAATCCAAGTTTAACTTCCGAAGAGCACATGGGTTGCTAAGAAAAGTTTTGTGCTTGTACAAATTTTCTTTATACATGGGAAACAGAATGGTATTTCAAGTAGCACCCAGCATATAAGCCCTTGAACATTGAGGATCACAGTTAAGCGATGACTATAATCCCTTGAGTAGTCAAGATCACAGTTGAGTAGTGACTATAAACCCTTAAACATTAAGGATCACAATCGAGCGGTAACTATAAATCTTGAACATTGAGGATCATAGTCAAACGATAACTATAAACCCTTGAACACTGAGGATCACAGTCGAGCTACGACTATAAACCCTTGAGCATTGAGGATTATAGTCAAGCGGTGACTATAAACTCTTGAGTATTGAGATCACATTCAAGCAGTGACTATAAACTCTTAAGCATTAATGATCATAGTCTAGCGATGACTATAAACTCTTGAACATTGAGGATTATAGTCGAGTGGCGACTATAAACCTTTAAGCAGTGACGATTACAATCGAACCATGACTATAAACCCTTGAACATTGAGAATCACAGTTGAGTGATGACTATAAACACTTGAACATTGAGGATCATAGGTGAGTAGTGGCTATAAACCCTTGAGTAGTGAGGATTGTTGGTGTGGGAAGCATCCAACGATCAAACTTGGGTTTTGATTATGTCAAAGGGTCCAAAGTTATGTTGTCTTGTTATCTAACAAGGTTGATTGAGCTTGTAGGAAAAGTCCTAAG
This sequence comes from Zingiber officinale, assembly GCF_018446385.1. Lineage (NCBI taxonomy): Eukaryota > Viridiplantae > Streptophyta > Magnoliopsida > Zingiberales > Zingiberaceae > Zingiber > Zingiber officinale. The sequence continues at coordinate 136,980,602 of NC_055990.1, read as the reverse complement.
TGTTCTTAGGCAAAAGTCCTAGTAGATTCTAGGCAAGTGAAAACCCCTAGGGGGTGGTAAACCTAGGTCTTAGGGGGTGGTAACCCTAGGTGAGGAAAAGTCCTAGCTATGGTTAGGCAGGTGGAAAACCCTAGGGGGTGGTAACCTTAGGTCCTAAGGGGCGGTAATCCTAGGAGGAAAGACTTGGCAGGTCGAGTGCTTTGGGCAAAACCCTAGAGTTGGGGACTCTAGGTAAAAGTCCTAGTGGTCGTGGATCAGGTGGAAGTCTGGTCGGGTCATGGAGCGAACATCCAGCAGAAAGTCCTGGAGTCTCGGGCACTGAGCAAAAGTCCAGTTGGTCTGGAGGACCGGTCTGGCAACAGATAACTTCTCCTGAGTGGAGTAGGTGAGAACGCGTTCCCTGTTGAGGGAATAATAGGTGTCGGTTCGGGCTAGGGGTTTCGGAGGAAATCTAAAGTCAAAACCGGACAGTCCGAAGACTGTCAAATTATTGATTTATATATCATTTTCTATTTTGTCTCAAATTTAGTGGAGTAGTAGATGGTGTCTCACGCATATACTTTCTGATGATTGATTCAACCTTTGATCAAAAGGATAGACCTTGGTTCTATTTCATCTCTTCAACAAGTTTAGTAATAAGCATAACAACTCTATTGTTCTGATGGAGAGAAGAACCTATAATTAGCTTTTCGGGAAATTTACAAATGAACAATTTTAACTAAATCTTTCAATTTCTTATTTTACTATGTTCAACTCTATATAATTCTATTTTGTAGGAAACTAACAATTGTGCAGGGTTAGTTTCGACCTTGATCGATCGACCGAATCGGGGATCGGTCAATCGAACCTCCAAGCAAACAGAGAAGATTTCCAGCAAGCTGATTGGGTTCGACCGAGGGATTGGTCGACCAAATCTCAGAATTGGTCAACCGAACCTAGGATAAGAGGTGATGTGGTTGAGCTGAGTTGATCAGACCAGATGAGCTAGGGATCGGTTGACCGAATGGCGAGATCGGTCAACTGAACAAAGGAATTCTATCTAAGCAGCAGAACCAGGAGGCAGACCGATTTAGGCGGATCAGTCGACCGATCAGGAGGATTGGTCGATCGATCAACAGCGAGTCAAATCTTGATCTTGAGGTAAGCAGATCTGGATCAGCCTCAACACTACTATAAAAAGGAGTCTCGGATAGCACTTCAGAGGACATAGAATAATGAAAACAAAACAACTTGTGCTGCTTCGAACACTTCAACAACACTCTTCTGTTCCGACAATCAACGACTACTTCCATCATCTTTTGTATTGTCAGTATAATCTTTTAAGTTCAATACTTGTATTTACTTATTTGTAAAGATTCTCGAGCTTATATTAATTGTCCATCAAAAGCACTCTCACATGCAGGCCTTGGAGTAGGAGTCACCATAGGCTCTGAACTAAGTAAATCCTTAGTGTTTGTGTTTTGTTTGTCTCTCTCTTATTTCAGCAGCGTATTTACTTTGAGTTTACTCGAAATGAAAGAAATAGCCATGAGCACTATTCACCCCCCTCTAGCACTTTTTGATCCTACAAGGATCACAATTGAGCGATGATTATAAACCTTTATGTAAAGACCCGACCCTTTGACCTCTTGGGCGGCCCTTGTGGCGGCCCACTGGCGGCCCTTTATGTCATCGGCCCATTTGGCGACCTCTCATGTCATCGACCGACGACCCTTGGCCGTGCCGTTACTCACTAGGACTTTCCACCCCTAGAAGTGTATTTTTGCCTCCCCGAGGATTCGAACTGTAAACCTTCAGGCTTAAGTATTAGAGTTTATGAATCCTGGTAGCCAAGTGAGCGCCTCACTTGGCTACCAGGATTCATAAACTCTAGTATTTAACTTGGAGATCTAGAGTTTGAATCCTGGGGAAGGCAAAAATCCACTGGCCAGGGGTGGGAAGTCCTAATGAGTAACGACACGACATAAGGGCCGCCGCAAGGGTCGCCCAAGAGGCCAAAGGGTTGGGTCGTTATAATAAAAAGGCGCCTTTTATTGTATTGACCCGGCCTTTTGGCCTCTTGGGTGGCCCTTGCGGCGGCCCACTGGCGGCCCTTTATGTCATCGGCCCATTTGGCGACCTCTCATGTCGTCGACCGATGACCCTTGGCCGTGCCGTTACTCACTAGGACTTTCCACCCCTGGCAGTGGATTTTTGCCTCCCCCAGGATTCGAACTCTAAGTATTGGAGTTTATGAATCCTGGTAGCCAAGTGAGCGCCATTCACTTGGCTCCCAGGATTCATAAACTCTAATACTTAAGCCTGGAGGTTTAGAGTTCGAATCCTGGGGGAGGCAAAAATGTTGGAGGATCGGTGGCCGCTAGAGGGGGGGTGAATAGCGTCTCACCCAAATCGATGGTTTCCTACGTATTCGTTAGTGCGCAAGCGGAATAATACAATACAAATTATGAATACAAAAGCTAAAGATAAAGAAAAGAACAAGCAAACCAATGCACGTCGATGTAACATGGTTCGGAGATGATGCTCCTACTCCACGGCTGTCCGTAAGGTGGACGATCCCTTAATCCGTCGGTGGATTAGTCCCCGAAAACTCTGGCTAGCTCAAACCGCTCCTTGTGGGTGGAGAAACCTCACCACAACTTCAACCAAGAACACTTGGACACAAGAGATCCTTGAGCACTTTGGTGACTACTAATTAGGCTTTAACCAAGTCTAATTTCGTCACCTTGGCCGGCCATACCAAGCTCCTTCTTATAGAGCTTGGAACAAATCAGAACCTGATTTGCCCGTTACCTGGTGCCAGCCCAACGGCTATCTCAACGGCTCTACTACAGTGCATCAGTCGACTGCTACAGTCACCAGTTGACTGCTACAGTAACGCTATAGTAAACCCTAATTCTAGGATTTTACCTCGAGTACATTCACTCAACACTCGTTCTCGCCCGACCAACCTAGACCTAGCCTTCTAGCCTCCTCCATCAGCCTTGCGTCCCTCGGATGCCTCCCCATCCTTCACGTCTTGCCTTCTGGAGCTTCCATCGGCCTTGTCATTGTTGTCGGGTTTCCTTTGCCAAGAGGTCGCGCCTCCGGGACTTCATCCATTTCCAAGTCACACTTGCACTTACGTTGCCAAGACTACATGCTTGGACTTACACCGCCAAGACTCATCCTTGGACTTTCTGTTGGTTTCTACTAGGAAAAACCTAGAGGTTCCACTGTACAAAAATTTTGTACAAAGGTCTGAACCTTTTCCTAGCTACCATGTGTTCTTTTAAATTAAATTTTGGATCGCCTACGAAACTTAACACGTTTGATCCAAAACTTAATCTATTTGTTCTTTTAGGTTTTAACTTGGATCTCCTGCGGAACTTAACACGTTCGACCCAAATCACCCTAAGTTATTAATTCCATTAAATATTAATTTCCATAATTGGTTCCCAGTACTAACGTGGCGAGGCACACGGCCTTCTTGGATATGGGAGCAACCACCACCGACTAGACAAAACCTTTTATAGAAAGCTAATATTTAATTTCCTAAAATAACTTTAGGTTAACCGAAAAGAACAATCAAATCACAAGGAAAAGAAAAACAAAAGAACACAACATCGAAAAACATATTCGAAATTCTAGAATCGTAAGCCTCTTGTATTTGGTATTATTTCCATAAATAACTAGTATGATGCGGAAAGAAAAATTACTAGTTATACCATGTAGAAAAACCTCTTGATCTTCTACCGTATTCCTCTTCTATCCTCGGACGTTGTGTGGGCAACGATCTTCCGAGATGAGAAACCACCAAGCACCTTCTTCTTCTCCTAGCTAGGTTCGGCCAACACAAAGAAGCTTCACCAAGGACGAAGAACAAAACACCAACCAAGCTCCAAGGGATACAAGCTTTCTTTCCTTCTTCTTCTTCTTCTCCAAGTAGTATCCGGCCACCACAAGAACTCCAAGCAAGAGATAAGTTTCAGCCACCACAAAAGAGGAAGAAAGAAAGAGGATGGCCGGCCACAATAACTTTCTTCAAGGATGAATAATTCCGGCCACCACCAATGCTCCAAGGGATGCTAGAGATGAGACTTGCTTTCTCTCCTTCTTCTCCTTCCTTGATCCGGCCACAAACAAAAACTCCACCAAGAAGATAGGTTTCAGCCAACAAGAGGAGAAGAGAGAAAGGGCGGCCACCACACCAAGGAAAAGAGGGAGAAAATAATAGAGGTTGTTCCCATGAAGGCGCCCCTACCCTTCTTTTATATTCCTTGGCTTTGGAAAATAAGGAAATTTATTTATAATAAAATTTCCTTAACTTTCCTTGACAACAATTAATTAAGAAAAATTAAATAAATTTTCCTAATTAATTGTATGTGGTCAACCACCTCATGTAGAGCAAATAGGATAATTTTAATCAACAATTAAAACTTCCTTTTTTGTCTTTGGAAATTTTAAAAAATAAAATTTCCTTTTAAAATCCCTTCATGGTTGATAAAAAGAAATTTCTATAATTTTAATTATTCAACATGTGAATAATTTTTCGAGAAGAAAAATAAAATATCTTTCCAATCTACAAATAAGGAAAGAGATCTAATCTCTTTCTTTAATCTTTTGTAGATCTTTTTAAGAGAGATATTTTAATTTTAATTCTCTGTAATAAATTATATCTTCCACATAATAAAAATTAAAATTAAAATTCTTTTAATTTAATGGGGGCCGCCACCTAAGCTTGGGTCGGCCACCCATGAACCAAGGCTTGGCCGGCCCTAGCTTGAACCACAAGCTAGCTTGGCCGGCCCCTTTCTCATGGGTATGAAGGTGGGTATAGGTGGGTATAGTACTCTATAAATAAGAGGCTACGATAGGGACCGAGAGGAGGAATTGGTTTTGGTCTCCCGATAAAATTAAGCATCCCGTGTTCGCCCCGAACACACAACTTAATTTTATCAATATTAATTCATTCCACTAGAGAAAGTATTATTGAACTACCGCACCAATCCCAAATTATATTTTTAGGCTGTAACGACCCAATTTTCTCTATTTTGAGTTCCAAATATCCATAAAAATATTTGGAAATGCTTTTAAAATATTCTAGAGATTTTTAGGAATTTTTAGAGTATTTTTATGCAATTTTTGGAGTTCGTTTGGTATTTTTACCGAGAGGAGAAAGTAAAAAAAAAAAAAAAAATTTGTAGAAGCTAGGTTTCGAACCCAGCTCCTCGGACCCAAGCAAAACCGACCCGACCAATCGAGCTACGCTCGTTTTGTTAACTAGATATGTAGAGATAGATATTTATAGTGTAGTTATAATGGGAATCGTTTTTTTTAAAATGGATCGAAATTTTCCCCGAAACCCTATCTGTTCTTTCCCTTCTCCTCCGCAACGGCGCTGTTCTTCGAGCGATTCTTCTCGGGCGGAAGGGGGCGACGGCGTTAGGGCTTTTCTCCGGCGCCGACGAAGACTTCTTCCGGCCGGTCTTCACCCGTGTGTGGTCACCGCGACGAAGGGAGCTCGGGAACTCAAAGGAGCCGCCGAGATCCTCAAGCTTCACCCAAAACCCTAGAATTTGCTCCTCTCCGATTGTAAGTCCAAGAACAGCGAGTTGAGTTGCTACTCACCTGCAGTAGGATAGCTCCGAGGTTTATTTCTTGTTATTTCTCCTTGTTCCCGAAGCTTTGCGCGAAACCTTAGAGCTTAAAGAATCTGCAATAGGGATTTGGTCTTCCTTTTGGTTTCGGATCATGATGCACAGATTTGCAGTTTCTTTTTATTTCTATGGAACCAAGTTTAAAGAATCTTGTACAGAATTTGTTGCTTGTGAAGCTTGCTGCTGTGATTCTTATAAAGAAAATAAAGGGATGTTTCATGTACAGAATTAGGATAGCTAGAGGTTTAAGAACAGCATGCGTCCCTTGCTTTCTTTGTCTTATTTCAGTTGAGTTTTTCTTTCATTGGACCTGGATAGGGTTTTCCTGGATGTTATACATCATATTTGTTTACATTTAGTTCTCCTCTTTATATATACAGATATATCTTTTGGGTTGGGTGGTAATAGAATGAAATGAATGTGTTGATACGAATTTTGGAATCCATTCAACAGATTTGAGCATGTGTTGTTTTTGTACTCTACATATGCTATTTTGGTACTCATTAAAGGTTAGATAGGTGCATACTCTACTCAGAATTTTGATTATGCTTAAATTGAGTTTCCAGATTCTAATCATAACCATGTGTTTAGTTGAAAACTAGTATTCCAGGAATACCCTAGATTATTCAGATGATATGTTCATAATATGGAGATTTCTAGTTGATTAAGTGTGTAATGTGCATGTGTAATTAACCTGTAAAGATAGAGTTTGGGTTGTTAGGTACACATAAAGTAGCAAGCTATAATCGGTCACAATACTTAATTAGATTCAAGAATTAGTTTAGGGTGTTTACTGATATGTATAAGTTTAGGGATCTTCTCTTGGACCAACATTATGATGTTCTCTTGAACCAGCATTTCGAGTTTCCTTTGTTGTTTGAACTTACCTTAGCTAAGCATGTTTTGTTTTCATTTACCCTTAGCTGATCATGTGCAGTTTTTAATTGCTATGAGTTGAGCATGATCAGTTTTCTTTATTACTAGATACACATGAGCAGTTTCTTTAGTTTTTATTTGCTATTTTAATAAGCATGAACAACCATGTATTCTAGTGGGAAAATAAGAGCTTTATCAAATTCTTTTAGAAGCATTAACAAGTAAAAAGAAAGAAAAAGAAAAGAAAGAAAAGGCCAAGGCCTTAAGTAAATCCCAAAGTCAAGATTTTAGGGATTTTAGCACACAAGGTGCTTAATAATATACCAAGGCATTTAAAGAAGTAATTAATATAATAAGTATTTTACTTTTAAGATAGTACCCGACTTCCAAGGTTGTCGTTAAACAAATCCAGGTGTCCAATTCCATGGTCTTGGCCCTGGTAGACCAAGGTCTGCTCTTTTAGGATTGGCGGCTCGCTACCCCAACCTATTAGGGAACGCACATAAAATGGTACTATGCCTGGTCCCAAGAGAAGTTGATTATTATTTTCAAGTATTAAAGTATAAATTTTAAACAAGTGAAATAAAAAAATAAGATTAGAGTAAATGAAGTAAGTTTCACTTTGTTTTAATGATCAGCAAGTTTAGCTTTCTTTTATGCTAGCAGCTTTTACATGTTTAGTTTCTTACATGTTATTTATTTGCTAGTTGATGAGCATGTTTTGCTTTATATGTTAGCATTCCAGTTAGTTTGCCTTCTTTATTAGTTTATGAGCATGAGTAGTTATACATGTTATCTTTTCTGTTAGTTGATTTCTTTGCTATTTATGAGCATGAGTAGCTTTACATATTAGCATTCAGTTTTAGCATGTTTTTATTTGTATACATGCATATCGAGTTTTTGTGAGTTAGATAGTGCTCACTAAGCTTTATGCTTATAGACTGCACTTTCTCCTACTGCAGATAAAGAAAAAGGAAAGCTAATATGAAGGAAGGCGACAAGGAGATGCAAGAGGGGTGTGTGATGTCTGCACTATGGAAGTCCTAGGGATCCTTGCGAATAAAATAAATTATGATTTTTTCTTTGAGTTAATTAAGTCTTTATGTGTTAAGGAAATTTGATAACTGTTTATAAGGACACTTGATACTGTGTTTGCTATTCAGTTGTGAGTATGGATTAGTTTTCCTTTATTGTTGCTGAGTTAGAATTTTTATACTGTGTGGTTGATTGTTATGTGTTCCAGCCGTTTGTGGCTGAGTATATATACTGCATGTATTGTTGAATATGGTCACCGGTACAAGGGAGACTCTGCCAAAATTTTTCAGTAGGGTTTCCATGTGGTTTTTAATCACACCGGTTAAGTAGAGTTAGTAGTTAAGTAACGGTCATCCTTAGAGAGTAGTAGTAGTAAGAAGGGTGGTTGTTACAGTTGGTATCAGAGCAAGTTCCATTCTCCAGCATCACACATCGGCATCATCCTTGCGGTCTTCAAGTAAGAAAGTATTTAAGTTTTCTTTCTTATGCTTTCTTCGTTAATTGCAGTATAGAATATTTTCTTGTATGCGCTTTAGTAAGATAAAAGTTTGTTTTCCTTGTATTCATATATATATATGATTAGAAAGGGTTAGAGAAGCTATTTAGTCTTTTTCCTCTGCATAATTGGATGTCAAGAAGAGGACATCCCCGTACCATTTATACTGAGGACCGAGTTCAGGAGAACGAAGAGCCCAGAACCCCTGGGCCTATTCTCCCTGAAGTTGTTGCTCAACTTCAGAGACAAGTAGCTAGCAGCAGCAAGTGATTGTCAATTTAATGGCCAATCAGAAGCTAGCTTCTCCCACTCCCCCAACCATTAATGTGGAGACCCCAGTGGTGACTGAAGTCCCATCAGCTGCCCTGGAAGTCGCCACAGTATTTAAAAGACAAGAAGCATATCTCATCCAGTGGATGAAGCTGAAACCAGAAAGCTTCTCAGGAACGACTGAGCCCTGGGATGCCCAGGCTTGGTTCAAGACATTTGAGAGCACAATGGAGCTTCTTGACTGACCAGAAGTCGAGAAGGTTGATACCATTAAGTGTGCCTCTTTCTGCCTATCTGGAGATGCTTGTATGTAGTGGGAGCGAGTTAAGAGTAAGAGAGCAGTCAACCAGATGAGCTGGGTTGACTTTGAGATACAGTTTTACTAAGAGTTCTTCCGCCAACGGATCACCAATAAACATTATGAGGAGGTTATCGAATTTAGACCAAGTGATTTACCAGTAGAAGAAGCGGTTAAAAGATTTAACAGGCTAGCTCACTTTTGCCTAGAGTTAGTAAGTACAGTGAAAGAACGAGTCAGACTGATGCTCCTAATGCTGAGACCAGAAATAACACCTAATGTGAGTAGTGAAACTCACCGACCATAGATTGGTGAAGAGCTAGTCAGCAGGGCATTAGTGAGTACTATCTGAACAACAACAAGACACAACAAACGCAACACAAGCTAGTCAAGATAGAAGACAGGACAGGAGGGGAACAGAGAACACAATCAAGTAATCAGAACTGGAAGGACAAAGATAACAAGAAAGACCCAAGCAGGAAGACGTTCGGGTAGTCTGTGAATATCCAGAGGTATTTCTAGAAGAACTACCTGGACTATCTCCCAACAGAGAAGTAAAGTTTGAAATTGAGTTGTTTCCTGACACCAGCCTAATTTCAAAAGCTCTGTATTGAATTTCTCTAGCAGAGCTAAGAGAGTTACAAGAACAAATTCAGGAGCTACTTGACAAGGGTTTCATCCGCCCTAGTCATTCACCTCGGGGAGCTTCAGAGTTGTTCATTAAGGAGAAAGACAGATCTATGCGGATGTGCATAGATTTTAGAGCGCTGAGCAAAGTAGCAGTTAAGGACAAGTACCATCTTCCCAGAATAGATGATCTATTGGATCAGCTAAAGAGGGCAATAATGTTCTCTAAAACAGACCTGCGTTTTGGGGAACCATCAGTTGAAAGTGAAAGGAAGTAATGCACCCAGAACAGTTTTCAAGACCAGATACGGACACTACGAGTTCGTAGTCATGCCTTTTGGTGTGACTAATGCACCTGCAGTTTTCATGGACCTGATGAACAGAGTGTTCAGAGAATACCTTAACAAATTTGTCATTGTGTTCATCGACGACATTCTAATCTATTCCAGAACCCCAGAGGAACATGACACGCATTTGAGGATAGTACTGCAGACTCTTCAGCAAAAGCAACTTTACGCTAAGTTCTCAAAGTATGAGTTCTGGTTAGATCAGGTGGCATTTCTAGGTCACATAATTTCTAAAGAAGGCATTCAAGTGGATCCATCAAAAATAGAAGCAGTCAACAACTGGAGTAGACCCAAGAACGCTAGGGAGATCAGAAGCTTCCTGGGTTTAGCTGGGTACTACAGGAAATTTGTGGAGGACTTTTCCAGGATAGCCTCTCCACTAACAGCCCTCATCAGAAAAAAATAAGAAGTTTGAATGGTCAGATAAATGTGAGCAGAGTTTCCAAGAGCTCAAGAAGAGACTGACCAGTGCTCCTATTCTGACTGTTCCAGAAAGTGACAAGAGTTTTGACATCTACAGTGATGCTTCCAAGATGGGCTTAGGAGCTATACTCATGCAGGAAGGAAAAGTGATAGCTTATGCTTCCAGACAACTCAAAGATTATGAAAAGAACTACCCCACTCATGATCTTGAGCTGGCAGCTGTGGTCTTTGCACTAAAACTCTGGCGACATTATTTGTATGGCGTTCAGTGTAGAATTTTCACAGACCATCAGAGTCTTAAGTACTTCTTCACTCAGAAGGACTTAAACATGAGACAGCGTAGGTGGCTAGAGTTGGTCAAAGATTATGACTGTAAAATCCTCTACCATCCAGGCAAAGCTAATAAAGTGGCAGATGCACTAAGTAGAAAATCCAGTGCATCCCTAATGTCTTTGTCATCATTAGCCCTACCACTGCAGAAGGAGTTGTCAGATTTTGGAATGGAAATTATTTATGGGCAACTCTCTACATTGACCTTAGAGTCTACCTTGCTTGAGGATATACAGAGAAAGCAAAGTGAGGATCCAGATATCCAGAAGATCAAGCAAGGGATACAGAAAGAAGAAAAGTCGGAGTTTCGAGTATCAGACAGTGGAATTCTTTATCCGGGGAGCCGCCTGTGTGTTCCCAATGATGAAGAGCTGAGACCGAAAATTTTAGAAGAAGCTCATAGTACACCTTACTCCATGCATCCTGGTTCTACCAAGATGTAGCAAGACGTGAAACAGAGATTCTGGTGGTCCGGACTCAAAAGAGATGTAGCTAAATATGTCAAGACCTGCCTGACATGTCAGAGGGTCAAAGCAAAAGACCAGGAGGAGTTCTACAGCCTCTTCCTATACCAGAGTGGAAGTGGGAAGACATATCCATGAACTTCATAACAGGTCTCCCAAGAACCACAAATGGATATGATGCGATATGGGTGATAGTGGACAGATTGACCAAGTCTGCTCATTTTCTAGCCATCAAGGTGTCCCACTCTATAGAGCAGTTGGCACAGCTGTATGTTAAAGAGGTGATCAGACTTCACGGAGTTCCTAAATCTATTGTTTCTGATAGAGATGGGCGCTTCACCTCTCACTTTTGGGAGTGTGTTCAGACTGCACTGGGCACCAAACTCAAGTTCAGCACAGCCTTCCATCCTCATACTGATGGACAGACAGAGCGAGTAAATCAGATTCTAGAAGATATGCTCAGAGCTTGTGCACTAGATTTCAAGGGAAGTTGGTGCAAGTATCGATGCTTAGCTGAATTTGCCTACAACAACAGCTATCAAGCCACCATCAAGATGGCACCTTATGAGGCACTGTATGGCAGGAAGTGTCACACCCCAGGTAGTCCCTATCCGAAGAAATTTCGGCAGCATCTCCCATGTACGACGGACAATATGAAGCTCAGTATACATATATCTCCATACCTCGGCCACACACGGCCGGAATAATACAATACAAAAGAACAAGCCACGCAGTTTATATCAACATTCCACATAATTCAACATATAATCAATCCACGCAGTTTAATAAGGAAAGACGATATAAAATCTCGAAAATATATGTACACATCCTACTCCACTACATCGAAGAAAAACCAAATCCACGAAGTAATGAAAATATCTGCAGCGGAAAACAATAGTAGTAAACCCGAATGTTCAATGTCCACAATACAACCCACAATACAAGTATTTAAGACGCAAAAGCAGAATAAATCCGACAAAGAAAATCCTCGCGACAAAGGGGCTAGCGACTGGAATCTCTCCTGACGGCCTCAACCTGGAAAATAGTAACAACGGGGTGAGTTCAAAGAACCCAGCTGGTAAACCAATAGACATGTACAGCAATATATATCCACCAGTAAAAACCTAAGGTACAGTCTCCTAAACCATAGGATCAATAGTACAGTTCTCTAACCATACAAGCTACGGTACAGTTTCCTAACAGTATAACAGGTATGCAAGACTAAATAAACTGCAGTAACCAACAATAAGCATGAAATACAATCTACTGCAAGAATATAAGAAGTGCATAACTGAAATAAACTGTACTCACCTGCGAGGCTCGGGCGAATGACTGTGAGCATACACAGATAAAAATAGTCAGAGCAAAAGCATATAACCTGTATGCATGTCAATCATATGCAATCACCAAAATGCATCAATCATAAATAATGCAATCTGTGCATATGATGCAAATGACATGTCCTGGTCACCCCTACTGCCATGCTCAGCCGTCTCACACACAATGGTGAGACCGAGTGGGTAGGGCTGTGACAACCGTGCACTCTGCCGTCACTACCCCTGATGAGTGACCGAGTGGACGGGATGCTGTCGGAGTACACCTATCCTCCTGCCTCAAACATAGTGAGGGAGCGTAACGCTCTCATCTCCCGGTACGCAGTGACGGGGAGGGACCCCGGTGTGCTACCACGCTCCTGTCACGCTACCCATGAGCGTCCTAGCGGAGCACTACCGGGCAATCTACCCTACACACCCTGAGTGTTGTGCCACTACCCATGCAGTGAACACGTTGTGTGTGGGTCCATGTAGCCGGCCGACGAGCTCAACAATAATGGAGTCGTCAATCGCCCAGCATGCAATCATGCAATATGGTGCATGCGGCTACAGTATGTCATACCTGAACATAGCCTCCTCCATATATGTGTGTGCCCAAAAGGTAAACGCATATATATATAACCATGATATAAAACAGCATAAATCCAAAGACCTCACATATAACAATGATATAAGTATCATGAATCCAAGAGCATGTATCACACATGTACAGCAACTAATCAGTAGAGTAGAGCACTATAGATATACATCTCTATGAACATACACACATGGCAAGCGGTAACAGTATCCAATCCTAAAGTAAAGCAACTAGCAGATGAAGCATGTGATAGGTATCAACTAGCTAAGACCAAGAGGGAGAATAATCTACTATCTACCACTAGTAAATATATATAAGCTACACATATCATAAGACATTATCAAAAGATAAGTCAGAGGGTACCCGCCTCAAATAGAAGGTACAATCCCAAATCCGAAGTCAACGTCGAGACGCCTGTCTCGAATCAGAATCCTGTGTCAAACAACATATATATTTTATTTAGCTAAATCCAAATGAATAGCTAAATAAAATCCCTAATACTAAATTAGGGCAAAACCCTAATCAACACAATAACACCTTACCTAGTTAAATCTAATGGTCAATTAGGGTTAGTTACCTAACCTCTAATCACCAATTAGATTAGAAATCTAAACTTAGATTAAATCCAATAGTTGACTAGGGTTAATTGTCTTAACCCTAATCATTCCATTAGTTTAATCTAAGTAAATAAATCTAATCACAATCAACAACTAGTAATCCAAAAAAAATACCTAATTCAACATGATCATAACCCTAGTTCATCCACACTAAGATCCATCATCTAAAACAAAGAACAAAACCTACACATCATATATCAATTATCTGTTTCTTACCTCAATCTCAGCTACTGGATGCTGGAATCAAGTAAGAACCTCACTGGAAATCAATCCCGTGACCTAAATCATTGATCCACAGCAACCCAATGCTTCCTTTAATCAAGAATCGTAAGGTCATCACAGCAGAAAAACAACCCAACAAGATCCTTGAATCTCCATAATTCCCAACATTACCTCAATTGATCGTCTCTAGAAAATGTCACCCGATCCAATCCGTGAAGCGGAGTATCGAAGATTCCTCTGATCCTCAAATCAACAATCAACAAGGAAGGGAATCCAAGACCTGACCTAGGATCGCCAACAATCAGGGAGGCAACGAGCAAGAATCGGGAAAGAAGACTCAATCTAGGGCACAAACCAGAGAACAGGCAAATTCTATTAGGGCTAGCTTACCCACGCCGGCGAATCGAGTGGCACAAATCCGAACTAGGGCACCTCTCCAAGCTTCGGTGGACGATTGGATGGGGGTCGACGCGAGATCTGGTCCTTCACCGTGCCCTAGCCGCAGCCCCTTCGGTGATCAGCCACAAGATCCGCCGAACAGCAACTCCTCGGCCGATTACAGTCTGGAGAGGAGAACCACCGACCGGATCTGAGCTTGTGGTGTCGATGCCGGCAGAGGAAGGATCGCCAAAGGAGAAGCTCCACTCCCGTCGCCTCCGATTCGTCCGTGAGAGAGAGAGCAGAGAAGGAAGAAGGGGAGATCGGGGAAGTGAGGAGGAAGCTCGGGTTTGGGATCGGCGTTGTAAGGGAGAAAGAAATAAAAGGAATAATTATAAAAAGAGTTTATTTAAATAAACATTTCCTCACTTAAACGGGTATCCCAAACAGGCTTTATCTGAACCCGAAATTGATCCCTTCAAAACCCTCCGTACGAGCTCCGAAAAATTCCCAGAAAATTTCTAAAAATTCCCGAAAAATTCTATAAGGCTATTTCTGAAATAACCCTATGTATTTAAATTTCCCGAGATCTTACAGGAAGTGCAGATCACCCATTTGCTGGCAAGAAGCAGGTGAGAGAAAAGAAATGGAAGTAGAACTGGGCATTCGGACAGAGCTGATGGATGAGACTACTCGAGCTATTCAGAAGATCAGACAGAGAATTGAGACTGCCCAAAGTAGACAGAAGAGTTATGCTGACACACGCCGTAGGCCACTTGAATTCCATGTAGGGGATTCAGTTTTCCTCAAGGTCGCTCCTATGAAGGGAGTGATGAGATTTGGCAAGAAGGGCAAATTAAGTCCTCGTTATGTAGGACCTTACCTGATCACAGAAAGAATTGGGAAAGTAGCTTACAAGCTGGATTTACCACAGGACATGTCAGCAATACATAATGTATTTCATGTCTCTCTGCTAAAGAAGTGTCTCCACGACCCTAGTCAAGTGATTCAGCCTCAGTTAGTGCAGATCCAAGAGGATCTTAGTTATGAGAGCAGACCTACACAGATAGTGGACAGAGCAGTCAAGAGACTAAGAAATAAAGAAGTACCACTAGTGAAGGTTATCTGGCAGAACCAGAAGCATGAGGAAGTCACTTGGGAGCGGGAGGACAGTATGAGACAGAAGTATCCAGAGCTGTTCTAAGTTCGAGGACGAACTTTTTATAAGGTATGGGGAGTTGTAACGACCCAATTTTCTCTATTTCGAGTTCCAAATGTCCGTAAAAATATTTGGAAATGCTTTTAAAATATTCTAGAGATTTTTAGGAATTTTTAGAGTATTTTTATGCAATTTTTGGAGTTCGTTTGGTATTTTTACCGAGAGGAGAAAGTTAAAAAAAAAAAAATTTGTAGAAGCTAGGTTTCGAACCCAGCTCCTCGGACCCAAGCAAAACCGACCCGACCAATCGAGCTACGCTCGTTTTGTTAACCAGATATGTAGAGATAGATATTTATAGTGTAGTTATAATGGGAATCGTTTTTTTTAAAAAGGATCGAAATTTTCCCCGAAACCCTATCTGTTCTTTCCCTTCTCCTTCGCGACGGCGCTGTTCTTCGAGCGATTCTTCTCGGGCGGAAGGGGGCGACGGCATTAGGGCTTTTCTCCGGTGCCGACGAAGACTTCTTCCGGCCGGTCTTCACTCGTGTGTGGTCACCGCGACGAAGGGAGCTCGGGAACTCAAGGGAGTCGCCGAGATCCTCAAGCTTCACCCAAAACCCTAGAATTTGCTCCTCTCCGGTTGTAAGTCCAAGAACAGTGAGGTGAGTTGCTACTCACCTGCAGTAGGATAGCTCCGAGGTTTATTTCTTGTTATTTCTCCTTGTTCCCGAAGCTTTGCGCGAAACCTTAGAGCTTAAAGAATCTGCAATAGGGATTTGGTCTTCCTTTTGGTTTCGGATCATGATGCACAGATTTGCAGTTTCTTTTTATTTCTGTGGAACCAAGTTTAAAGAATCTTGTACAGAATTTGTTGCTTGTGAAGCTTGCTGCTGTGATTCTTATAAAGAAAATAAAGGGATGTTTCATGTACAGAATTAGGATAGCTAGAGGTTTAAGAACAACATGCGTCCCTTGCTTTCTTTTTCTTATTTCAGTTGAGTTTTTCTTTCATTGGACCTGGATAGGGTTTTCCTGGATGTTATACATCAGATTTGTTTACACTTAGTTCTCCTCTTTATATATACAGATATATCTTTTGGGTTGGGTGGTAATAGAATGAAATGAATGTGTTGATACGAATTTCGGAATCCATTCAACAGATTTGAGCATGTGTTGTTTTTGTACTCTACATATGCTATTTTGGTACTCATTAAAGGTTAGATAGGTGCATACTCTACTCAGAATTTTGATTATGCTTAAATTGAGTTTCCAGATTCTAATCATAACCATGTGTTTAGTTGAAAACTAGTATTCCAGGAATACCCTAGATTATTCAGATGATATGTTCATAATATGGAGATTTCTAGTTGAATTAGTGTGTAATGTGCATGTGTAATTAACCTGTAAAGATAGAGTTTGGGTTGTTAGGTACACATAAAGTAGCAAGCTATAATCGGTCACAGTACTTAATTAGATTCAAGAATTAGTTTAGGGTGTTTACTGATATATATAAGTTTAGGGATGTTCTCTTGGACCAACATTATGATGTTCTCTTGAACCAGAATTTCGAGTTTCCTTTGTTGTTTGAACTTACCTTAGCTGAGCATGTTTTGTTTTCATTTACCCTTAGCTGATCATGTGCAGTTTTTAATTGCTATGAGTTGAGCATGATCAGTTTTCTTTATTACTAGATACACATGAGCAGTTTCTTTAGTTTTTATTTCCTATTTTAATAAGCATGAACAACCATGTATTCTAGTGGGAAAATAAGAGCTTTATCAAATTCTTTTAGAAGTATTAACAAGTAAAAAGAAAGAAAAAGAAAAGAAAGAAAAGGCCAAGGCCTTAAGTAAATCCCAAAGTCAAGATTTTAGGGATTTTAGCACACAAGGTGCTTAATAATATGCCAAGGCATTTAAAGAAGTAATTAAGATAATAAGTATTTTACTTTTAAGAAGAGGCTAGTACCCGACTTCCAAGGTTGTCGTTAAACAAATCCAGGTGTCCAATTCCAAGGTCTTGGCCCTGGTAGACCAAGGTCTGCTCTTTTAGGATTGGCGGCTCGCTACCCCAACCTATTAGGGAACGCGCATAAAATGGTACTATGCCTGGGCCCAAGAGAAGTTGATTATTATTTTCAAGTATTAAAGTATAAATTTTAAACAAGTGAAATAAAAAAATAAGATTAGAGTAAATGAAGTAAGTTTCACTTTGTTTTAAAGATCAGCAAGTTTAGCTTTCTTTTATGCTAGCAGCTTATACATGTTTAGTTTCTTACATGTTATTTATTTGCTAGTTGATGAGCATGTTTTGCTTTATATGTTAGCATTCCAGTTAGTTTGCCTTCTTTATTAGTTTATGAGCATGAGTAGTTATACATGTTATCTTTTCTGTTAGTTGATTTCTTTGCTATTTATGAGCATGAGTAGCTTTACATATTAGCATTCAGTTTTAGCATGTTTTTATTTGTATACATGCATATCGAGTTTTTGTGAGTTAGATAGCGCTCACTAAGCTTTATGCTTATAGACTGCACTTTCTCCTACTGCAGATAAAGAAAAAGGAAAGCTAATATGAAGGAAGGCGACAAGGAGATGCAAGAGGGGTGTGTGATGTCTGCACTATGGAAGTCCTAGGGATCCTTGCGAATAAAATAAATTATGATTTGTTCTTTGAGTTAATTAAGTCTTTATGTGTTAAAGAAATTTGATAACTGTTTATAAGGACACTTGCTACTGTGTTTGCTATTCAGTTGTGAGTATGGATTAGTTTTCCTTTATTGTTGCTGAGTTAAAATTTTTATACTGCGTGGTTGATTGTTATGTGTTCCAGCTGTTTGTGGCTGAGTATATATACTGCATGTATTGTTGAATATGGTCACCGGTACAAGGGAGACTCTGTCAAAATTTTTCAGTAGGGTTTCCATGTGGTTTTTAATCACACCGGTTAAGTAGAGTTAGTAGTTAAGTAACGGTCATCCTTAGAGAGTAGTAGTAGTAAGAAGGGTGGTTGTTACATGGGCTCCTTCTTATTATGAGTGTGTTAGTCTCCCTGTGTTTAAGATATCGAATGTCCACTAATTAAGTGAGTTACTGACAACTCATTAATTAATATCTTAGTCCAAGAGTAGTACCACTCAACCTTATTATCATGTCGGACTAAGTCCACCTGCAGGGTTTAACATGACAATCCTTATGAGCTCCTCTTGAGGACATTATCAACCTAGTATCTCTAGGACACAGTTTCCTTTTATAATCAACAACACACACTATAAGTGATACCATTTCCCAACTTATCGGGCTTATTGATTTATCGAACTAAATCTCACCCGTTGATAAATTAAAGAAATAAATATCAAATATATGTGCTTGTTATTATATTAGGATTAAGAGCACACACTTCCATAATAACCGAGGTCTTTGTTTCTTTATAAAGTCAGTATAAAAGAAACGACCTCAAATGGTCCTACTCAATACACTCTGAGTATACTAGTGTAATTATATAGTCAAGATAAACTGATACCTAATTGCACTATGACCTTCCAATGGTTTGTTCCTTTCCATTATGGTCGTGAGCTACTGTTTATAATTTATAAGATACTGATAACATGATCCTCTGTGTGTGACACCACACACCATGTTATCTACAATATAAATTAATTGAACAACTACATTTATCATAAATGTAGACATTTGACCAATGTGATTCTTATTTCTAGATAAATGTTTATACCTAAAGCTAGGCTTTTAGTATACACTCTAACAATCTCCCACTTATACTAAAAGACTAAGCTGCTATATCTGATGCCATACATCTGATTCCTAACCCTTCAACATGTCCATCAAAAGCTCTTGCCTTAAGGACCTCGGTGGAAGGATCTATAGGTCATCACCTGATGCGATCTAGGCAGCAACAACTTCTCCTCGTTTATACGATTTCTCGTATTGGGTGGTACTTGCGCTCTATTGTGTTTACTTGCCTTTATAGACTTATGGTTTCTTCGAGTTTGCTACTGCACCAATATTATTACAATAAATTGTAATAATCTTTGGACAAACCTGAAATCATATCTAAGTCTATCTTGAGATTATTGAGTCATTCAGCTTTTATAGCTACCTCAGAGGCTTGCTATATACTAAGCTTCTATGGTGGAGTCCAGAAAAACACCTATGCTTATCACTCTTCCATAGTTATAACTTTACCTCCTAAAGTAAACACAAAACCCCGAGGTTGACTTATTATTGTCCCTATCCGATTGGAAGTCAAAATCCATGCAACCCACAAGGACCAAATTAACTGCCTTGTAAGCTAGCATATAATCTCTAGTGCCTCTAAGGTACTTCAATATATGCTTTACTGTAGTCCACTGTCCTTGTCTAGAGTTATTTTGATATCTGCCAACTATGCCCTTGGCAAAACAGATTTCTTATCTCGTGCATAGCATTCATTAGGCTTCCAACAGCCGAAGCATAAAGAACTGCCTTTATTTCCTTTATCTCCTTTGATGTCTACAGAGACATATCTTTAGATAAAGTTACTCCATCCTGAAAAGGTAAGAAACCTTTCTTGGAGTTTTGCATGCTTTAAAACGAGCAAGGATTTTTCCGATGGATGAAGCTTGGGATAAGTAAAATATTCTTTTCTTGCGATCCCTTATTACTTTGATTTCAAGAATATATTCATTCTCCCAAGTCCTTTATATCGAATTGTTTGGACAACCATACTCTTACTTCTGACAACATTTTGATATTGTTTCCAACTACCAAAAATGTTATCTACGTATAGTACAAGAAATACCACCACGCTTCCATCACACCTTTTGTATACACAAGACTTACCCGGTTACTAAATAAATCCATAGGTCTGAATTACTTTGATAAACCAGATGTTCCAAGACCTTGAAGCTTTGCCTCAGTCCATAGACTGATTGAGCTTTACACAAGATGCTCTTAGCCCTTTGTAATGAACCCTTCTGGTTGCTTTATATGGATGCTTTCTTCAAGACTTCCATTAAGGAATGCTGTCTTGACATCCACTTGCCAAATAGATAAAAGAATCCGGATAGACTTAAGCATGGCTACCAGTGAAAAAAGTTTCCTTTTTCATCAAGCCTTGTTTTGAAGGTTTCTACCTCCCTGTCTATCCCTCTTTTTTCCTATTATAGACCTTTTACACCCAAAGGCTTTTACACCACTTGGTGGTTCTACAAGCTTCCAGATTTTATTAGAATACATATATTCTAATTCTATTATTCATTACTCTTTGCCAAGATGCTGCATATTTATCTTGGAGTGCTTCGTCATATGTCCGGAGATAAGGTTCATGTCCTTCAGGGATCGAGTTCAAAAACTCTCCCAAAACATGAATCTTTTAAGGTTGCTTAACAACCCTCCCACTACGACAAGGCATTTTCTGCAATTGTGTATCATTTATGATACGTGTTGTAGTTTTCTTGTGGTATCTTAGCTTGTACAGT
The DNA here is from genome assembly GCF_018446385.1 of Zingiber officinale. Classification (NCBI taxonomy): domain Eukaryota; kingdom Viridiplantae; phylum Streptophyta; class Magnoliopsida; order Zingiberales; family Zingiberaceae; genus Zingiber; species Zingiber officinale. The sequence continues at coordinate 136,960,034 of NC_055990.1, read as the reverse complement.
TGGTACTAGATTATACATGTCTTTTATTATTTCCTTAAGAATAAATTTACTTATGAGCACGTGGTTCATTATATAGTCCTTTTAAAATCAGTCATTGATGCTAACAATGACCTTCTGATTTTTAAGACTATAAACCTACTTTTGTTTATCTAGGATAACTTACAAACAAGTGAACTCCTATCCAACTTATTATTATCTCTCTTTAACATATGTGCTGGATTACCTGAATCTGAATATGCTTCAAAATAGGCTTACGCCTATTCAGCAATTCTATATGAGTAGAGAGTTCTAACTTGGAAGGTACTATGTTCACTTTAATTTTCAGAGTTTTATCCTTAAAACAAATTTGGTAATTTTCTGAATAACTCATCATCTATCTAATTATTCCATAAGAGTCATTTACCTTCTTTCTACTACACCATTCTGTTGGAGTGTACCAGATGTAGTTAGTTGGGATTGAAATCCAACTACTGATAAGTGACTCCTAAAATCTCTCAAGAGGTACTTGCCACTACGATCTTCCATAGTGACTTTTTACTTTAACATTTCTCCGCATCAACCTTGTACTCTTTGAACTAATCAAAGTACTTAGTCTTGCGGGACATTAAGTAAATTTATTTGTATCTTGAATAGTTGTCTATAAAATAGACAAAATATTCAATACTACCTCTTGTCTGGATAGTCATAGGATCACACAAATCAGAATGAACCGATTTCAACATATTTTTGACTCCATACCCCTTGGACTTAAAAGCTTCTTGGTTATTTTCCTTCCAAGTAAGACTCGCAGGTTGAAAATATTTCCACTACCAATGAACCCAAAAGTTCATTAGCTACCAATGAATCCTACTCAAGTATAACCTAGCTTTTAGATGCCAAAGATATAATTGGTTCATTTCCGAAGGTTGCTTTCTCTTAAAATTAGAAGATGTGTTACTAATTTTCATTTGTTGCATCGTGGGAGTTATTGGATTATAAATTGTCAACCATCATACCAGAATAGATAACTTCCCTATTTTTCTTGATAACAACTTTGTTATCAAAATAGACACAATATCTATAATAGTTTAGAAACTGAAATCAGGTTCTTTCTAAACTTGGTACGTAAAGACAATTACTTAAAATCCATATTTTATTCTTATCAAAGGATAAACATCTCCCACTGCAATAGCTACCACTTTTACAGTAGTGCCCATGTGGATGGTGATTTACCTTTCATTTAGTTGTCGGGTTTCCTGGAACCCTGCAATGAATTACAGACATGATTAATGGCATCTTGTATCTACACTCCAGGTTCTGGTAGATAACACCACTAGACATGTTTCAACTAATGAATTAAATACACCTAAATTGTTCTTAGTTCTAAGAAGACAATCTACCTTAATGTCCAAGTCCTATTTCCAATCATTACAATTGGGACTACTAAGTCTTTTTCTATAGTATGACTACTAGGGATTGATAAACATCCTAAGAATCACAAAAATATTTGGTCAAGATCAACTTCTTAAAATCTCCATAAATTTTGCTCATACAAAATCGAAGAGGAGATTTTATTCATTAATTTTATTATCTCGTCAACTTTACTTTATGACGAACAAAATTAATAGTTGATCTGCCTTTGATCAAATATTTGGTCAAAACTCTTTGAATTTAAAATAACATTGATTCCTCAAACAATATTATTTAAATTCACCAACACCTCAAACACCGTGAATTTTGCATGCCACGTTAGTGTGGACGTATACAAATTCATCATTTGTAAGAGGAGGGTTTTACCCATTGACTATCTTGTCAATATAACCTTTTGACAAATAAAATTACCTCAAACACCATGAATCTTGTATGCCACATTAGTGTGGACGTATACAAATTCAAACATTTGTAAGAGAGGTTTATTAATTTTATTATATTGCCAATCTAGTTTTATGACAAATCAATAGTTGGTTTCCCTTTGGTCACACAAGTGATAGTAGTGACTCCGTTGGGGAGGATACTATTAAATGTGTCTAAGTGTATACCATTACTTGACACTAAGTCCATTAATAAGATTATGCCCCTTCCGTTGGGGAAGATCACACGCTCTTAATTAACTTCCTATAGTCATCCAAAAATGGAAGTCTGTTCTAGTGATCCACAAACAAGCTCATCCGTTATGGAGGAAGTCACTCAGAGCCAACGTGCAAGCTTGTTTGCATCACTTACAAACCAGTAATGGAGACCATGAGATTTACTTAAAAATCCCTCTCCCACTTAGTTATTTATAAATGAGGAATTTTAACTATGCTAGCCTACTAAATATGTAAACCAACATGCACACAGACAATATAAAAGCAATAAATAGAAAATCTAATTTTAACTATTATGGCTTTTATTTCTAGTTATCCTCCGTGTGTTGTCATCCCAAGTTCTGCCATATTTGCCCACCGCCACCGGGTGCAGTCGCATCCATCTTGCTCCTAGTTCCACTGCCCTCCGGTCCTTAGAAGGTTCCACGCTTTGCAAGATTCGATCCATGACATAAATAGAATTTTACATTTATGATCCTATATTTCATAAAAGGAATGTACATGTATCTAGATCAAAATAAAATCCTAATAAAACTAAATACAGCCCTGCTGTATTTTATAATACAATCATGCACACACATATAAATGCCCTTGACATGTCCAAGGGTCCAATCACACACATAATAACTAAAAGCCATAATAGTTGGATCCTGCATCCACAAAGTTAGCACATCCTACTATTAACCTGCCTAAATTATGTATGACATGTGCATAATTAAACTAATACCAAATACACAGAGGCAAAACCGTAGCTCGATACCAATTGTTGGTTTCTACTCGGAAAACCACTGTACAAAAAAATTTTGTACAAAGGTCTGAACCTTTTCCTAGCTACCATGTGTTCTTTTAAATTAAATTTTGGATCGCCTGCGGAACTTAACACGTTTGATCCAAAACTTAATCTATTTGTTCTTTTAGGTTTTGACTTGGATCTCCTGCGGAACTTAACACGTTCGACCCAAATCACCCTAAGTTATTAATTCCATTAAATATTAATTTCCATAATTGGTTCCCAGTACTGACGTGGCGAGGCACACGGCCTTCTTGGATATGGGAGCAACACCCACCGACTAGACAAAACCTTTTATAGAAAGCTAATATTTAATTTCCTAAAATAACTTTAGGTTAACCGAAAGAACAATCAAATCACAAGGAAAAGAAAAACAAAAGAACACAACATCGAAAAACATATTCAAAATTCTAGAATCGTAAGCCTCTTGTATTTGGTATTATTTCCATAAATAACTAGTATGATGCGGAAAGAAAAATTACTAGTTATACCTTGTAGAAAAACCTCTTGATCTTCTACCGTATTCCTCTTCTAACCTCGGACGTTGTGTGGGCAACGATCTTCCGAGATGAGAAACCACCAAGCACCTTCTTCTTCTCCTTGCTAGGTTCGGCCAACACAAAGAAGCTTCACCAAGGACGAAGAACAAAACACCAACCAAGCTCCAAGGGATACAAGCTTTCTTTCCTTCTTCTTCTTCTTCTCCAAGTAGTATCCGGCCACCACAAGAACTCCAAGCAAGAGATAAGTTTCGGCCACCACAAAAGAGGAAGAAAGAAAGAGGATGGCCGGCCACAATAACTTTCTTCAAGGATGAATAATTTCGGCCACCACCAATGCTCCAAGGGATGCTAGAGATGAGACTTGCTTTCTCTCCTTCTTCTCCTTCCTTGATCCGGCCACAAACAAAAACTCCACCAAGAAGATAGGTTTCGGCCAACAAGAGGAGAAGAGAGAAAGGGAAGGGCCGGCCACCACACCAAGGAAAAGAGGGAGGAAAAATAATAGAGGTTGTTCCCCATGAAGGCGCCCCTACCCCTTCTTTTATATTCCTTGGCTTTGGAAAATAAGGAAATTTATTTATAATAAAATTTCCTTAACTTTCCTTGACAACAATTAATTAAGAAAAAATTAAATAAATTTTCCTAATTAATTGTATGTGGCCGGCCACCTCATGTAGAGCAAATAGGATAATTTTAATCAACAATTAAAACTTCCTTTTTTGTCTTTGGAAATTTTAAAAAATAAAATTTCCTTTTAAAATCCCTTCATGGTTGATAAAAAGAAATTTCTATAATTTTAATTTTCAACATGTGAATAATTTTTCAGAGAGAAAAAATAAAATATCTTTCCAATCTACAAATAAGGTAAGAGATCTAATCTCTTTCTTTTAATCTTTTTGTAGATATTTTTAAAGAGAGATATTTTAATTTTAATTCTCTGTAATAAATTATATCTTCCACATAATAAAAATTAAAATTAAAATTCTTTTTAATTTAATGGGGCCGGCCACCTAAGCTTGGGTTCAAGCTAGGACCGGCCACCCATGAACCAAGGCTTGGCCGGCCCTAGCTTGAACCACAAGCTAGCTTGGTCGGCCCCTTTCTCATGGGTATGAAGGTGGGTATAGGTGGGTATAGTACTCTATAAATAAGAGGCTACGATAGGGACCGAGAGGAGGAATTGGTTTTGGTCTCCCGATAAAATTAAGCATCCCGTGTTCGCCCCGAACACACAACTTAATTTTATCAATAATAATTCATTCCACTAGAGAACTATTATTGAACTACCGCACCAATCCCAAATTATATTTTTGGGCTCCTTCTTATTATGAGTGTGTTAGTCTCCCTGTGTTTAAGATATCGAATGTCCACTAATTAAGTGAGTTACTGACAACTCATTTAATTAATATCTTAGTCCAAGAGTCGTACCACTCAACCTTATTATCATGTCGGACTAAGTCCACCTGCAGGGTTTAACATGACAATCCTTATGAGCTCCTCTTGAGGACATTATCAACCTAGTATCTCTAGGACACAGTTTCCTTTTATAATCAACAACACACACTATAAGTGATACCATTTCCCAACTTATCGGGCTTATTGATTTATCGAACTAAATCTCACCCGTTGATAAATTAAAGAAATAAATATCAAATATATGTGCTTGTTATTATATTAGGATTAAGAGCACACACTTCCATAATAACCGAGGTCTTTGTTTCTTTATAAAGTCAGTATAAAAGAAACGACCTCAAATGGTCCTACTCAATACACTCTGAGTATACTAGTGTAATTATATAGTCAAGATAAACTGATACCTAATTGCACTATGACCTTCCAATGGTTTGTTCCTTTCCATTATGGTCGTGAGCTACTGTTTATAATTTATAAGATACTGATAACATGATCCTCTGTGTGTGACACCACACACCATGTTATCTACAATATAAATTAATTGAACAACTACATTTATCATAAATGTAGACATTTGACCAATGTGATTCTTATTTCTAGATAAATGTTTATACCTAAAGCTAGGCTTTTAGTATACACTCTAACACTTTCCTCCTTTGCCAAGATCACACTTGGACTTACGTTGCCAAGACTACATGCTTGGACTTTCACCGCCAAGACTCACCCTTGGACTTTCCTTGTTGTACCTGTATCCTGCACACTCACAATGCATATCAAATACAACAATAAACCTAATTTAAACCTTTGCCCAAACATCAAAACTTAGGGTACCTAGATTGCTCCAACAATCTCCCACTTTTTGATGTTTGGCAACCTGTTTAAGTTAGGGAAACATAAATGCAATACATATGCAAATAAATATGCAAATCAACTCATGCATAAATAATGGAACCTAAATCCATAGGCTCCCCCTTCACCTAAGCTCCCCCTTGAGCTAGGATTTCCCGCAAAGGTAAACTTCTCCCCCTTTGCCTAAACAATCACTCCCCCCTTACCTAAGCTCTCCCTCGAGTTAGGATTTCTTGCAAAGGTGTATAGGTTTCCCACTTAAACCTAGACTTCTCTCCCTTTGCCATACATCAAAAAGAGCTCCAACAATATCTCAATTGTTGAAAACATGTCATCCAAATTGACCATAAACTCATGTATTTATCCCCCATGGATCTCATACATTTAAACGAGTTGACACGGTTAAGAACAACGTTGAAAAATATTTTTAGGCTGGTATCAGTCGACTGAACTAGGTACCAGTCGACTGCCCCCTTTAATTGAACCTTACAGAAGCATTCTGTGGTCGAAATCTACTGTTACCAGTCGACTGGTATCATCACCAGTCGACTGGTATCGAAAAAATGAGCTTACAGAGACATTCTGTGCTCAAAAACACTGTTACCAGTCGACTGGTATCTGAACCAGTCGACTGGCACCCTATTTCTGCAAAAATCAGCCTTTTCAGGCCAACTTCAGAAATGCACCAGAAATTCCCTAGACCTCCAAAAATCCCCAAATTTTGTGGAGAAGTCTATTGTACCCTTGTCTACTTGGGAAAAATATATATATAAATATATTTATCACAGATCCCAAGATTGACACAAAATTCAAAACTAGCTAAATAGTTCAATTGAACATTGACCTAAAGTTCTAGTTTTGGCTTCCTCTTGATGTATCTGCCCATACTAAATCACAATACTTCCCTAGCATGGGTTTATATGACATATATACATCAAAAACTAATTTTTATGCAATATGACCCCTAATGTCATATTTTCATGCATGAAACACATCCCAATTGTGCCAACCCACTAGGTTAGAGACTTAAGTCTGTCTCCTAACCACTTGGCACATTTGATAACCCATATATCATGGGTCCCAAAAGCTCTTCCTATCCTTAGGAATCTTAACCTTAGTCACCTCCCTTGGTGACTCATCCTTGCTATAATTATATGCTACCCTAGCATATTCCTTCTTATTGACCTTGGATGACTCTCCCTTGTCCTTGGTAACACCTCTCATACCAATGTCATGTGCTACCTTAACACTTGACCTCCTTTTGGTCTTGAAAAAGATTTTTATGTTTTCAAATAGTAACTCCCCCTAAAAACATGATCAAACTTTTATCATTGCACCAACAATGACTTGGGGTTTCTAAATAATTAGGAAAACCAAAACTTGAAGTTTGAGGTTCAAAATTCAATAATGAAACTAAACATCAACCGAAACTTCACTTTGGTCTTTCTTAACCAAACCATACTTGTTTTCATCATGAAAACTCATGTAGACATTATTTAGGGTACTTTATCAGGGAAAAATAGTTTTCTATGAAAATACTTCCTATTTACAAAGATTGACACAAATTTGAAAACTCTTGAAAACTTCAATATTTTCTCCTAGTTTGTGTCTAACTTTCCAATGATGATTACTATCAAAAGATAGTCTTCACCAAGGTTTTTCAAAAGTATTTTGAAATCTTTTTCAAAACCAATATCCAACCACGTTCTTTGGGCTCAATGCACATGACTTGTACATTAGCTTTCCCAATGATTGGAAGACACATAACTATGTGTTTTGATGAACCTAAAACTCAACAAGATGCACTAAATCAACATCTTGAGTTTAGTTCACCATCTTAACATCTTACTTGTATCTAACGTGTATTAAAACACATACAAGTTACCTTATAGTTCTTTGTGAGATGTATATTTGGTCTTACCCTAAACTAAGGGATCATGCATCTCTATCTAGGCATTATAAAAATCATGATCATCCATCTAGGATGTCACTTGATATGATCCCTCTTGTTGGGGCACTTCCATACATAATAAATGCCTTTTATCCTTAATTATAAGGAAATTGACATACTACATGATGATTAATGGCATACATCAAAATAAGCAATTTTCAAAAGCAAAGCATGTTATAGCTACATGATGTATGTATGACATGACATGATATTTTTATATTTTTCATAATAAAATGAATGCAACACATGATGTCATGACATATAATATGCAATCAATCATGGTATTTTAGCATAAATAAAATATACCTAGATAATCTATCTAAGTATCCTTAAACCTTAGCTAAAACCTTAAAATTAAGCCTAGATTGCTTATCTCTTGAAAGAATGCTAAAACCCAACTTGGCATTTATTTTATCCCTTTTCTATTTGTGCCAATTGAAATTAAGAATTCAATCCTCAAATATTTGTTTGGCACATATTACTCTCTTTAAGGATCAAACATTTAGATTGAGACTTAATTTTGCTCTTAATCCTTTAAGAACATGCTAAGATCTCAACTAGCCATTTCTAATCCTTTTCAAGTGTGCCAATTTACATGTATTTCAATTCCTTAAGATTTGACATACTTTGTTCTTCCAAATAGTGATTACTTTGGATTAAGGTTAAAAATCTCCCTTAACCCATCAAAAGGAGACCAAGATCCCAACTTGTATTTTCATATTTGTGTCAATTTAAGTTAAACTCAAATCCTCAAATTTTGACACAATTTACTCTTCTTAAATAGTACACTTAATAATCCTTTTCATTTTCAAAGGTTAACAATAACCTTGAAAATACTTTCAAGTGTCAACTTTTATCAAGGTTGGGTTAACTACCCTTCTAATTGGAGTTGACATTCTCTAAACCCATCTAGGGTGTAGAGACTATGCTCCTAGGAATCCAAAACCTATTGGTGCTTCTTGGATGCTCTAGGTACTCACTAGGGATGACTTCCCTAGATACCTTCCTAAGGACCTTTCTAGGCTTCTTAGAAGCCTTGGTCACTTCCACTAGGTCACTTCTAGGGCTAACTCCCCTTGTAACCTTATTTGTGACTTTGTTTGGCCTTTTTGGAGCCTTAGTCACCTTTACTAAGTCAACTCTAGGGATGACCTCCCTTGTGACCTTCTTTGTGACATTATTAGACTTCTTAGAAGTCTTAGTCACATTGGTCTTTGCAAAAGTACTCTTAGGGACAACTTCCCTTGTACTTTTAGCATGACCACTAAACCTAGGGTTGGTCCCATAACTATATGGAACCCTATGAAAGGAAGTCACATCCTTCTTGGCTTTAGGTTTGTATCCCAAACCTATATAGCCATTGGATGACTCTTGTCTAGCTTTTCCTAGGTTATGCTCATTTTGACCCCTAAGAATATTTTCCATTCTTGCTAGGGTTCTTTCTAAATTATCAAGTCTTGACCTCAAGACTTGGTTTTCCGTCATTGAATCCATAGACTTGGATTTTTCTTGACCCCTATGAGCATTTCTATATCTAGGCATATATCTATAATCCTTAGAGTTATTGCCGAAATTGTTATTTACCTTCCTAGCCTTAGGTGTGATAAATCTAACATGAGGAGGGATATATTTATCCTTAGATTTATCATGCATTCTATTTTCATGATAAATAGCATTATAACGATTTAAATTTGAACTAGCATTCAAGTTAGGGTTTACCTCCCTTACCCTTGAAGCTCTCTTCTTCTCCCACTTCTTCAAGTGCACCAATTTCTTGAGCTCTCCTCTCCTTGGGCACTTTGTGTGATAGTGACCCCACTCACCACATGTAAAGCACCTAATGTGCTTCTTCTCCTCCTTCTTCTTCTTCCTACAACTCACATTAGTTTCTAAATTAACTTTAGTGAGTTTAGGGTTTACCTCCTTTACCTTCTTGAGTGAAGGACACCTACTCTTGTAGTGCCCCATCTTACCACACTCAAAGCATTTGATGTGGTCCTTTGTGCTCTTCTTGGTAGTTGAGGTGGAGGGTTGAGCTTCCAAGATCTTCTCTTCCTTGGATTGCTCTTCTTCCTCTTCACTTGAAGATGTCGATGATTCCACTTCTTCCTCCCTTGAAGATGTGGATGATACCTCCTCTTCCACCTCTTCCTTCTCTTTCTCTTCCTCCTCTTCCTTTTCATCCTCGAATGTTGACCTCTTGCCAACATCGGATTGGTCCTTCTCTTCTTGGACCAAGCCCTTCTCCTTAGGCTCTTCCACTCCTTGGATTTTTGTAGGGTCTTCATGATAGGCAATAATCTTTTTCCAAAGATCACTTGCATTTGTGGTTTCACCTACACCCAACAAAATATTAGAAGGTAGTAAATTATGTAAAATTCTTGTTACCTCCTTATCCACCTCCACTTGCTCCCTTTGTTCCTCGGTCCAATGTCGAGGTCGGAGGGGCTTCCCCTTTTTGTTCGTAGGAGCTTCAAATGGGTCACTCAAGACAACCCATTGATTCCAATCCATTTGGAACCATGTCTCCAACCGCTTCCTCCAATAATTGAAGTCTTCTTTGTCATACGGAGGTGGAATTCGGATATCCCATCCGAGCGGTCCTTCGAACTCCATCTTCTTCTTCCTCTAGCTTCTTGCTCTCTTGGCGGTTAGTCCGTAGAAGAGTGACCTCATTCTGATACCAATTGTTGGAGGATCGGTGGCCGCTAGAGGGGGGGTGAATAGCGTCTCACCCAAATCGATGGCTTCCTACGTATTCATTAGTGCGCAAGCAGAATAATACAATACAAATTACGAATACGAAAGCTAAAGATAAAGAAAATAACAAGCAAACCAATGCATGTCGATGTAACGTGGTTCGGAGATGATGCTCCTACTCCACGGCTGTCCGTAAGGTGGACGATCTCTCAATCCGTCGGTGGATTAGTCCCCGGAAACTCCGGCTAGCTCAAACCGCTCCTTGTGGGTGGAGAAACCTCACCACAACTTCAACCAAGAACACTTGGACACAAGAGATCCTTGAGCACTTTGGTGACTACTAATTAGGCTTTAACCAAGTCTAATTTCATCACCTTGGCCGGCCATACCAAGTTCCATCTTATAGAGCTTGGAACAAATCAAAACCTGATTTGCCCGTTACCAGTCGACTGGTCCTTGCACCAGTCGACTGGTGCCAGCCCAACGGCTATCTCAACGGCTCTGCTACAGTGCATCAGTCGACTGCTACAGTCACTAGTCGACTGCTACAGTACTACTACAGTACGCTACAGTAACGCTACAGTAAACCCTAATTCTAGGATTTTACCTCGAGTACATTCACTCAGCACTCGTTCTCGCCCGACCAACCTAGACCTAGCCTTCTAGCCTCCTCCATCAGCCTTGCGTCCCTCGGATGCCTCCCCATCCTTCACGTCTTGCCTTCTGGAGCTTCCATCGGCCTTGTCATTGTTGTCGGGTCTTCCTTTGCCAAGAGGTCGCGCCTCCGGGACTTCATCCATTTCCAAGTCACACTTGGACTTACGTTGCCAAGACTACATGCTTGGACTTACACCACCAAGACTCATCCTTGGACTTTCCTCCTTTGCCAAGATCACACTTGGACTTACGTTGCCAAGACTACATGCTTGGACTTTCACCGCCAAGACTCACCCTTGGACTTTCCTTGTTGTACCTGTATCCTGCACACTCACAATGCATATCAAATACAACAATAAACCTAATTTAAACCTTTGCCCAAACATCAAAACTTAGGGTACCTAGATTGCTCCAACAAAAAATCCATTGCCAGGGGTGGAAAGTCCTAGTGAGTAATGGCACGGCCAAGGGTCGTCGGTCGACGACATGAGAGGTCGCTAAATGGGCCGACGACATAAAGGGCCGCCAGTGGGTCGCCGCAAGGGCCGCCCAAGAGGCCAAAGTGCCGGGTCGTTACACTTTGAACCTTAAAGATCACAGTCGAGTGATGACTATAAATCCTTGATCATTGAGGATCACAATCGAGAGATGACTATAAACCCTTGAGTATTGATGATCATAGTCAAGTGGCATCTATAAACCCTTGAGCGTTGAGGATCACAGCTGAGCGGCGGCTATAAATTCTGGAGTAGTGGACATCATATCCAAACGATGCCTCTAAACCCTAGCACATCTGGTCGGGAAGAAAGAATGAAAGGCCGCACTAACTGTCCAATTAGTTGGACTTGCAATCTCATTTGACTAGACTTGAGGGGAATACTTATAATGCGGTGATAAAGAGGGGCCCACCAAAGATAGTTCAAAGATCCATTAGAACTGGTTTATTCTGATTTGTGTGGTCCTATGTCTATCCAGGCAAGAGGTGGTTACGAATATTTTGTCTCTTTTATAGACGATTATTCAAGATACGGATACATTTATTTGATGCGCTGCAAGTCTGAATGCTTTGATAAGTTCAAAGAGTACAAGGCTGATGTGGAGAAATGTCAAGGTAAAAGTATCAAGACACTATGGTCTGATCATGGTGGCGAATACCTCTTTGGAGAGTTTAGGAATTACTTATCAGAGGATGGGATTCAATCCCAATTGTCTGCACCTAGTACACCCCAATAGAACGGTGTGGCAGAACAAAGAAATAGGACTCTTATGGAAATGGTTAGATCGATTATTCTAAATTACCAAATTCATTTTCGGGATATGCTCTCGAAACGGAAACACACATTCTTAACTTCGTACCTTCTAAATCAGTACCTTCTACTCCCACAGAATTATGGAATGGGCATAAGCCTAGTCTAAGACACATTCGGATTTGGGGTAGTCCAGAACATGTACTGAAGAGAGACACTAACAAGTTGGAATCATGAACAGAAGTTTGTTTGTTTGTAGGATATCTCAAAGGAATGAAAGGTGGTTTGTTTTATAATCCTAAAAATCAGAAGATCATTGTTAGCACCAATACTTGATTTTTAGAGGAAGATTATATAATGGACCACAAGCTCATAAGTAAAATTATTCTAGAAGAAATAAGAGAGGGCACGCCTAACTTAGTACCAACAGTACAAGATGAAATATCACAAGAAACTGCAACACGTATCATAAATGATACACAACCACAGATAGTGCCTCGTCGTAGTGGGAGGGTTGTGAGGCAACCTAAAAGATTCATGTTTTTGGGAGAGTCTTCGGACTTGATCCCTGGTAAACATGAACCTGATCCCCGAACATTTGACGAAGCACTCAAAGATAAAGATACAGTATCTTAGCAAAAAGCGATGAACTCTGAAATAGAATCTATGTATTCTAATAGTGTCTGGGAGCTTGTAGAACCACCTAATGGTGTAAAAGCCGTTGGATGTAAGTGGATCTACAAAAGAAAAAGAGAGATAGATGGGAAGGTGGAAACCTTCAAAGCAAGGCTTGTTGCGAAGGGGTATACTCAGAAAGAGGGAATCGATTATAAGGAAATCTTTTCACTAGTAGCTATGCTTAAGTCTATCTGAATACTCTTATCTATTGCTGCTCATATGGATTATGAGGTTTGGCAAATGGATATCAAGACAGCTTTCCTTAACGGAAGTCTTGAAGAAAACATTTATATGAAGCAACCAGAGGGGTTCATTAAAAAAGGCAAAGAGCATCTAGTATGTAAGCTAAAACGGTCTATTTATGGACTGAAGCAAACTTCAAGGTCTTGGAACATCCGATTTAATGAAGTAATCCAGTCATATGGATTTATTTAGTGTCCAGATGAGTCTTGTGTATACAAGATGTGTGATGGAAACATGATGGTATTTCTTGTACTATATGTAGATGACATTTTGTTAGTTGGAAACAATATCAAAGTGTTGTCGAAAGTAAGGATATGGTTGTCCAAGCAATTTGATATGAAGGACTTAGGAGAATACGCACATATTCTTTGGATCAAAGTAATAAGGGATCGTAAGAAAAGGTTGTTGTGCTTGTCCCAAGCTTCATATATCGATACAATCCTTGCTCGTTTTAGCATGCAAGACTCCAAGAAAGGTTTTCTACCTTTTAGACATGGGGTAGCTTTATCTAAAGAGATGTCTCCGAAGACTTCAAAAGAGAGGACATAAAGGCAGTTCCTTATGCTTCGGCTGTAGGAAGCCTAATGTATGCTATGTTGTGCACGAGACCGAATATCTGTTTTATCGTTGGCATGGTTAGCAGATATCAAAGTAACCCTGGACAAGGACATTGGACTGCTATAAAGCATATATTAAAGTACTTGAGAAGGACTAGAGATTATATGCTAGTTTACCAAGCAAATGATTTGCTCCCTATGGGATACAAGGATTCTGACTTCCAATCAGATAGGGACAATAGTAAGTCTACATCAGGCTATGTGTTTACATTAGGAGGTAGAGCCATTGCATGGAGGAGTGTTAAGCAGAAATGTGTTTCTGACTCAACCATGGAAGCTGAGTATGTGGCAGCCTCTGAGGCATCCAAAGAAGCTGTGTGGCTCAGGAACTCTATAATGGACTTAGATGTGATTCCTGGTTTGGCCAAAATCATCACAATTTATTGTGATAATAGCGGTGTAGTAGCAAACTCGAAGGAACCACACACCCATAAGGCGAGTAAACACATAGAGTGCAAGTACCACCTGATACGAGACATCGTAAAGCAAGGAGAAGTTGGTGTCGCCAAGATTGCATCAGCGGATAACCTGGCAGATCCTTTCACTAAGGCCCTTCCGGCGAAAGCTTTCAATCGGCATGTTGAAGGAATGAGAATCAGATGTATGGCAGCATTTATGACAGCATAATTGTTTAATATAAGTGAGAGATTGTTAGAGTGTATACTAAAAGCCTAGCCTTTTCTAAACATTTTATTTTGAAATAAAAAATCACATTGGTCAAATATCTACATTTATATGCTAAGTGTAGTTGTTTAATTAGTTTATATTGTAGATGACATGGTGTGTGGTGTCACACACAGAAGATCATGTTATCAATTCCTTATAAATTATAAACAGTAGCTCACGACTAAGATGGAAAGGAACAAACTGTTGGTGCGGGTAGCACTAACGGTCTAACCTAGGTTTTGATGAATGACAAATAGGTTAAGTTAGTTTTGTTGTTATCTGACACTTTGATCGAGTGTGCAGGAGAAGTCCAGACAGGTTGACGGGCTGACCGGATGTCTGGCACGAAGTCCAGCTAGGTCGATGGGCTGACCGGATAGCTGGCGAAAAGTCCAAGCGGGTCGATGGGCTGACCGGACGCTTGGCGAGAACTCCAGCTAGGTCGATGGGCTGACCGGATAGCTAGCGAGAAGTTCAGACGGGTCGAAGGGCTGACCGGACGTCTGGCAGGTAAGTAAGGTAAGTCACTGGAGGGGAGTGACTGCGAGGACGTGTTGTCGGGAAGGGAACATTAGGCGTCGATCCGGCTTAGATCCATTTCGGAAATCTAAGTCGAGATCGTGACTAGATTCTGGTCTCGGAAAGACGGAATCTAAGTCATACTTTTTCTGTTAATTCATACTTTATAAATTATGCTAACAATCTGTGTTGCAGGGTATATCTTGCCTCGGACTAACCTTGTTTTGCAGGAGAAGGAATCTCTGGAAAAAGGTGGTCCGGGCGCTCGGAGGTCCGGGCGCCCGGAGGTCCGGGCGCCCGGAGGTCCGGGCGCCCGGAGGTCCGGGCGCCCAGAGGCAACTTTTATCCCCTACGTCGCCTCACCACGTGGAGCATCCTGACTGGACTTGCCACGTTGCACCAGGGCGCCCGGAAGGGATCCAGGCGCCCGGAGGAGCATATAAAAGAAGCCCCAGGGGTGGAGCTTCAGACACAACTGAGAACTCTTCGACTGCTTGTCCTGCTGCTCTACGCTTCCATGACGCTCACAAAGCTCCGACAAAGTGCTCCTTCTTCTTTCGTTAATTTCCTTGTCGGTATTACTTTGTTTCATTAGCATTTCTTGTACTCCTTTTGTAATCATATTCGAATTGCTAGTGATTGCCCAACGAAAGTGGTCAAGGACCACGGGCCTTCGAGTAGGAGTCGTCACAGGCTCCGAACGAAGTAAAATCAACTGTGTTCATTTACTTTTCCGCTGCGTACTTTTACACTCAAGTTTTCGAATCGATATTCACCCCCCCCCCCTCTATCGAACGATCACGATCCTACAAGTGGTATCAGAGCAGGTACCGCTCTGATTTAGTGCAACCACCAATCAGACAGGGGGTGAAAAATTAATTTTTTCGATTTTCAGTTTTACGAATTTTTTTTTCGTTGCAATTAAATCTAAATTGGTGCAACACCAATTTAGATACTTCTATAATTTTTTTTCTTTTCTTCCGCACTACTAATCCAAGACCAAGTCTTGGGATTTTTGTTTTTCTTTTCTTTCTTCTGTGCGCAGGACTAAAATGTCTCAGACAGAAAGATTCAGCACAGTACGACCTCCACTCTTCAACAGGGACGATTTTCCGTACTGGAAGAAGCGCATGGAGGTCTACCTCAAAACAGACTTCGACCAGTGGATGAGCGTTACGAGACCCTATAAAATTCCAGTGGACAACTCCGGGAATATACTGGATCCTGAAGACTGGACAGCAGATTTGAAGAAAAAGGCGTCAACAGAAAATAAAGCGATCAACACTCTACAGTGCGAATTAACAAGAGAAGAACTGAACAGAGACGGTCCACACAAAAACGCTAAAGAGCTGTGGGACAAATTGATCGAGCTGCACGAGGGAACGAGCGACGCCAAGGTAACAAAACGAGACCTACTTTTGAATAAAATTCTTAATATAAAAATGCAGGAAGGTGAAACGGCGAATCAGCTCCATGCGAGGATCAAGGACATCCTCAACGGGCTTCATGTGATAGGCCACCAAATGGAAAATAGAGACTTAATAAGGTACGCATTAAATGCTTTTCCACGTAATAGTTTGTGGGCATCAATCGTAGATGCCTACAAAATTTCTAAAAATCTTTCTAAGTTAAAATTAGACGAGCTTTTTTGCGAATTAGAATTACATGAACAAACTAATGCTGGAGCCGAGAAGGGTATAGCATTATTTGCAGGTTCCTCCAAAGAAAAGAAGAGCAAGCCTGAATATGAAGAAGATTCCGACCAAGACTCTGAAGACGAAGAACACCTGGTGAACTTGGTAAGAAAAATGTTCACCAGAGAAAAGGCTTCAGCAAAAAAGGACCTTCAAAAGATCAGTTCTCCTTCGAACAAAGGAACGTGACTTGCTTGGTACTGCAATAAAAGGGACACTACAAGAACGAATGCCCAAAACCGAACTTCAAAACGAAGCCAACCAAAAAGAAGGCACTCAAAGCAACGTGGGGCGACTCGGACGAATCGGAAGAAGAAGAGCAGAAACATCGAGCCACCTCGCCGATGGCCCACGGTCAAAGCAAGACAGTCGGAAGATGAAGACGGTCTCGAACAAACAAGCCACGAGTCCGTACTCGTTTTCGAAGGCCCAAATGAGGTATATTTTAATTTAAACAAAATTATTTTTAGAATTATTTCCTGTTTAAATAGTAAATTAATTAAAATAGAAAATGAAAACAAATCACTTCTTGAGGAAAATCAAAACCTCAAGGAACAAATCAAAAATTCAAATCCAACTCAAGATCTAACACTTGAGGAGGAGAATTTATCATTAAAAAATGAGATTAACAATTTAAAAGAAATGTTAGAAAAATTCACAACAAGATCAAAAAATCTAGACTTAATCCTAAATAATCAAAAAGCATGCTATAATAAAACCGGACTAGGATATAAGTCGAATTCAAATAAAACCTTCAAATCATTAATAACCCAATACAAATCAACCAATCTAGCTTGGGTTCCGAAAGCGTGCTTAACCACGCAAATAGGACTTAATCAATATTATATACCTAAAGAAAAAATACATTATATAAAATCGAATAAACCAAACCAAAATCCAAAATACAAACCTAAATCAAATTCAAAATCTAAACACTTTAAAAATCAACAAAATTATCACCAAGTTAACCATAACTATAAAAGGAATCGACACAAACCTAAAACCAAAATTTAAATTAATGGCCAATAATTCAGGGGGAGGCTCCAGAATAGCTGGCACCTCCAAAAATAACTTACCCGACAGGGTAACCTAAAACAAACTAACCCGACAGGGTAATTAGGATTAGAGACCAAGTTTAACTTGAATCATGGTACTGGTGAAATTTTTGGATGATAGTACGTTAGGAAAACTTGGGCATCACATGTCTAGAAAGATATGATTTCGATCTGGTGCATTTGGCCAAGTGGAACTGACCGAAGCTACCCTTAAATGAATCCTAACCAGTTAGACCAATATTTAGTACTAAGCTCCGTGGATAGGACTATTCGGAAAATCTCGAAAGGTTGGTTACTTCTAATGACGTCCATGTGACTCACCAAGCTTAGAAGTTTATCCGAAGATTGCCTATTTGTGGAAACCAAAGCTCAATCTGAATCTAACACAAGTTAAACCAAAACTCCATAATTAACAATCTAATTTCATCTCACAAAATCATAGGATTGCCTGATTGATAATATAGATCGGGTGAGATGAATAAGGCTTAAATTTTAATTTTAAACTTAAAAATTAATTTCAAAATTTTAATTTTAAACTTAAAAATTAATTTCAAAATTTTAATTTTAAAACTTAAAAATTAATTTCAAAATTTTAATTTTAAACTTAAAAATTAATTTCAAAATTTTAATTTTAAACTTAAAAATTAATTTCAAATTTTTAATTTTAAACTTAAAAATTAATTTCAAAATTTTAATTTTTAAGTTTAATTTTAAACTTAAAAATTAATTTCAAAATTTTAATTTTAAACTTAAAAATTAATTTCAAAATTTTAATTTAAAACTTAAAAATGAATTTCAAAATTTTAATTTTAAAACTTAAAAATTAATTTCAAAATTTTAATTTTAAAACTTAAAAATTAATTTCAAAATTTTAATTTTAAACTTAAAAATTAATTTCAAAATTTTAATTTTAAAACTTAAAAATTAATTTCAAAATTTTAATTTTAAACTTAAAAATTAATTTCAAAATTTTAATTTTAAACTTAAAAATTAATTTCAAAATTTTAATTTTAAACTTAAAAATTAATTTCAAAATTTTAATTTCAACTTAAAAATTAATTTCAATCTTAAACTTAAAAATTAATTTCAAAATTTGAAACTTAAAAATTAATTTCAAAAATTTAATTTTAAACTTAAAAATTAATTTCAATTTTTAAAAAAAATTAATTTCAAAATTTTAAAACCTAAAAATTAATTTCAAAAACTTAAAAATTAAGTTTTAATACAAGGGGCGGGCGCCCGGGAGGGCATCCGGGCGCCCCGCCTAAAATCAACTCCGGGCGCCCGGAGCTCCCTATAAATAAGGGGCAGCGGGCGCCCCCAACCCTTGCCCCACAAACTTTTCACTTTTGCCAAGGTTCACTCCGAACCTCAGTGCGAGAGTATTTTAAATCAAATTTTTCTTGCGGTGAAGACGCTGCTGCGATTCAACCGAGGTCGTCAGATCTATATTTGTCGATGGCTCCTCGGTAAAACTTCTTCCCCTCTCTAAAAATTTATTAGAATTTGTCTTCTCATTTTTTCTTAGAATATTTTTTTATATATACAGTAGGAAACGAACAAATACTGGTGCTGGACCCTCTAATGCTAGCACTGACCCTAGGTTTCCCACAGATGAACTAAGGATTAAGTTTGAGTCAACCGTTTATAAGGCCATTAGGACTACCTGTGTCACGCCCCGGAGGAGTCTCTGTCCGAAGAAATTTCGGCAGCATCTCCCCTGTACGGCGGACAATCTGAAACTTTTCTACAAGCACTATACACCTCAGCCACATGCGGCTGGAATAATAACACAAATTAAACACAAACACCACGCAGTTTATAAAGATATTCAGCCTCTGGCTGTCACAACCACGCAGTTAATAATAGTAATCAATAACAATAGGACTCTGACTCGAAATCCACCCTATTCCACTACACTCGTAAAGCTCAAATCCAACGAACTCACCTCTTCTGCCGTCCAGGCAGGCACGTAGTAAAATGAAATCCAATATCATATCAAAAATCCATCAAAAGGTATCACTCCATACAATATCCATAGGAAAAATCCAAAGACAATACTAAAACAAAGTCTGATATAGAAAAAGGCCAAATAAAAACAAATAACGAACTAGTAGAGAACTGGCTCTACGTGCAGATGGGGGGCTAGCGACTGGAACTGCTCCGGACAGCTTCAACCTAAAAATATCAACAATGGAGGCGAGGTGAGTCCAACACTCAGCAGGTACAACTGATATGCATAATAAAACAAATAACAGACAACACTAATCATGCGTACAGTCTCCTGAATACAAGAAGGATAAATGCAACTGAAACGAAATCAGGAGATAACTGTACTAACCGAGATCAAAGTACAAGGTAACAGGGTCGTCAGACCGGGGAAGTCATAATCCTGTATGCATGTCAATCATATACATCCACATAAATGCAGCAAGTAAATGCAACAATCACAAACAATAAATGCAATAAATGCATATGGTGACCGTTCACTCTGACATCACTGCTCCTGCAGAGCGACCGAGTGGACGGGATGCTGTCGGAGTACTCCTGTCCTCTGTCCCCAAATCATAAATGGGGGAGCTCAATGCTCTCATCTCCCGGTACACAATGACGGGGAGGATATCTCTGCCGGCTACCACACTGAGTCTCCTGACCAATGGAGCCAAACAGAGTCCACCATCTGCCGGCTACCACGCTGCTACACTAAATGCCAACGGAGCCAAACAGAGCGGAACTGACGGCCGGCTACCACGCTGAGTCCTCAGACCAACGGAGCCAAACAGCAGAACCGCCACAGACCTGCCTGATATACCACTAATCCATGGGTGGTGGTGGTGTGTGCAGTACATGTAACTGGCGATGGGCTCAACCATAGTGGAGCCGACAATCGCACAGCATGCAAACATGATGCATGATACCAAGCATGGCAATCTCATGAATAGCATAGCAAGATCCATACACAAATAAAAGGTGTACCACAAGTCAATGTATCGGATGGAAGGTACACAAACAGATAGGGTATCATATAAACCCTAGGTCCTGAACATGATGTATCATATGGTTGGGTCACTACCGAAAGCATGTATGGTCAGGTCAATAATAACATGCAGTGCATAATAAATAAACAAACAACATGTAACAGATCATGTAGTGACCAACCGAATCAAATGGAAAACACAATTCTTGCTATATGTTAGACACTTTATCATGCATATCAAAAGACATAAGTCAAAGTACCCGCCTCCAATAAAGTGGTCCAATCCGGTAATCAAGATACTCATCGAGATACCGTCCCGAATCAAAGTCCTGTGTCGAACATATAGATATATTTTATTTAGCTACAATTCAAATGAATTTAAATAGCTTAATAAAATCCACGAAACTAATATCAGGGAAAGCCCTAATTAACATCACCAATTGCCTACCCAAAATTAATTCTAACCATTGACTAAGGTTAATGGTCTTAACCCTAATCGTTCCATTAGATTCATTTAAAACCCAACTCAATCTACAATAAGGATCCGCCATCAATGTATCATCCTATAACCAAATTATGTATGTATCATTTCATACCTAAACAACATGTATCAAAAGCGTGCCAACTCAATCCATAAACTAAACCCTTACCTTACTGCCGCTGGACCAAGATGCTGCTGGAAAACAAAACTTACTGCTAGCAAAGATAAATTGCTGCTGTAAATCAAAGGGTTGCTCAACCACAGTCGCTATGGCTCAATAGCAAGGATCGTTGCTGCTGAAGCTTTAAAAGCTTTGCTGCTAAAATCCACTTCACAGATTCTGTCCAGAACAGAATCAAGAACGATCAACCATTAGTTGGGAATGATTTACACTGTTCGAATCAAGAATAGAAAATGGAAAATTCGACATTCCAAACTTACCTCAACCGGAACCTAGGACACAGAAGAAGGCTCGGCCAAATTTAAACTAGACACGGCACAATAAAGGAAGAAATGGTGCTCTGCCGTGGGGAGGAAGGGAGGCTCGGTCGCCGACACAGAGAATCGGAGAGGGCGATGGCGCTAGGTTAAACCTAGTGGCCGGCGAGGTCTCGGGAAGAAGAAAAGAGGGAGTCGCGGTGGCCGGCGCTGCTTCGATCCAGAGAGGGCAGCGGCGACGCTGTGCAAAAGCTAGGACAGAAAAGGAGAGAAACTCGACTCGGGGGAAAAAAGAAGAAAATGAGAAGAGGGAAGAAAATTGGTCTCGGAGAAGAGGAGGAGGCGGCTAGGGTCGGCGAAGAGGAGATTAGGGCAAGGAGAGGCGCGGCGGTTTCGTGGAGAAGAAATGGAGGAAAACGACGAAAAATAAAGAAAAATAATAAGAAAAAGAAAAGGGAAAAGGAAAAGAAAATAAATCTTTTCCTCATTAAAACAGGGTAACCTAAACAGGCTTTTCTAGACCCCGTTTTTATCCCCGTCAACTCGTCCGTACGAGCTCCGAAAAATTCCCGAAAAATCTCCTAAAATTCCAAAAAATTCCCTTATTAATATTCTCCTATTTTCCGGTATTTTACATTCTCCCCCACTAATAAAAATTTGGTCCCCAAATTTCGTTATCTACCATCAGCAAGTACTAACAACAGATATAAAGTATAAATGATGAACGGTAAATTAAATCACATACCTCAAGTGAAAAGATGGGGATATCGAGCTCGGATAGTATCCTCGAGCTCCCAAGTAGCCTCTTCGTCCGAATGACGCTGCCATCCGACTTTAACCAGCCAGATAGTCTTGTTCCGCAACTGACGCTCTTTCCGGTCCAGAATCCGTACCGGAATCTCCTCATAAGTAATGTCAGGCTGAACTGGAACTGGAATATCTGCCAGCACATGCGTCGGGTCGGGCACGTATCTCCTCAGCATAGATACGTGAAATACCTCGTGGACGCCTGACAGGGATGGTGATAGTGCCAGTCGGTAAGCTACTGCTCCGATCCTCTCCAAGATCTCGAAAGGACCAATGTACCGCGGAGCTAGCTTACCTCTGATGCCAAATCTCTTCACCCCTTTCGTGGGTGAAACTCGCAGAAATACATGGTCACCAACAGAGAACTCTAGTGGTCTGCGTCTCCGATCAGCGTAACTCTTCTGGCGATCCTGCGCCTCTGACATCCTCTGTCTGATAGTACGTACCAACTCTGCATCCTGTTGAACTCTCTGAGGTCCCAACAACTGGGCCTCTCCAACCTCATCCCAGAGGACGGGTGTCCGACAAGGTCTACCATACAACGCCTCAAACGGTGCCATCTGAATAGCCGAATGAAAGCTGTTGTTGTAAGCAAACTCTACTAACGGCAGATGGTCCTCCCAACTTCCTCCAAAATCCATAACACATGATCTCAGCAAGTCCTCAAGAGTCTGAATAGTCCGCTCTGACTGTCCATCTGTCTGTGGATGGAAAGCTGTACTAAGTCGGAGCTGTGTGCCCAAGGCCTGCTGCAGACTCTGCCAGAAACGAGACGTAAACCGTGGATCTCTATCCGAAATGATGCTCAACGGAACACCATGTAGTCTGATGATCTCCCGACAATACAGATCTGCCAATTGATCCAGGGGATCAGTCCTCCGGATCGCTAAGAAATGAGCGGATTTGGTTAATCGATCAACGATTACCCAAATCGCGTCATGGCCTCGTCGTGTCCTCGCCAATCCTACCACAATGTCCATGGTAATGTGATCCCACTTCCACTCAGGAATAGGAATCCGTTGAAGTAATCCTGCAGGTCTCTGATGCTCAGCCTTCACCTGCTGACAGACAAGACATCTAGCTACGAAATCCGCGATGTCTTTCTTCATGCCGTTCCACCAGTAGGAACGCCTCAAGTCTCGATACATAAGGGTCCCGCCTGGATGGATCACAAATCGAGAATGGTGAGCCTCCTGAAGTAGCTCCTATAAGACCGGATGAGACTGAGGTACGCATAATCTGCCTCGGAAGTATATGATACCCTCCTCGTCTTGTGTAAACTCGGTTTGCTGCCCGGAAACTATCTGACTGCTAATGAACTGCAAATGCTGATCACCAGCCTGTGCCTCTCGGATCTTCGTCCTGATCGACGACTGAGCAACCATAGTAACCAAAATACCCTGCTCTGTAGATCCCTGCTCCTCCAAGTCTAACTCAGAGAAACTCTGAATCAAGTCTGTGACTGAAGTCCGGTGGCAAGCCAAAGTCGCTCTGGACTTCCTGCTAAGTGCATCGGCAACCACATTAGCTTCCCTGGGTGGTAGCTAATGGTACAATCGTAGTCCTTTAGGAACTCCATCCATCTCCTCTATCGGAGATTAAGCTCCTTCTGAGTGAAAATATATTTGAGACTCTTATGATCAGTGAGAATCTCAAATGTGATACCGTATAAATGATGTCACCAAAGCTTCAGAGCAAAAATGATGGCAGCTAACTCATGTACAGGTAGTTCTTCTCATGCTCCTTCAACCGACGAGAAGCATAAGAGACTACTCGCGGTCGCATCGAATGCCCCAAACCTGAAGAGACGCGTCAGTAGAGTACAACCATCCTCTCCGTAAGGTAAACCAAAGCGAGCCGACACTAATCTCCGCTCCAGCTCAAGCTGGTCTCGCAATCCTCGATCCACGTAAACTTCACGCCTTTCCTAGTAAGGTGTGCAATACGCGAGAAACCCTCGACAAAACTTCGTAATATTCGCCAATCCCGAAAACTACGGATCTCTGAATCGACTTCGCTCCCAACGGTGACGATCTTCTGAGGATCAACTGAAATACCTCTACTAGAAACCACGTGTCTCAGAAAACCGACTGAGGATAGCCAGAACGCACACTTGCTGAACTTCGCGTACAGCTGATGTCGTCGAAGAATCTCCAAGACTATGCGAAGATGCTGTGCGTGCTCCTCCTCGGAATGAGAGTAGACCAATATGTCCTAAATATCTGAGTCTCTGACTCTCAGCTGATGATATCCGGATCGCAGATCAATCTTAGAATACACTGATGTACCTCTGAGCTGATCAAACAAATCCTCGATCCGTGGTAAGGGATATTTATTTCTAACGTTCACTGCATTCAGCTGTCTGTAGTCAATACATAACCTCATAGTGCCATCCTTTTTCTTGACAAATAATACCGGAGAACCCCATGGGAAAACACTAGGGCGAATGAATCCCCTATCTAAAAGCTCCTGGAGTTGAACCTTCAGCTCGTTCAACTCTTTTGGTGCCATATGATAAGGAGCTTTCGATGCTGGTGCGGTTCCCGGAATTAACTCAATAGCGAACTCCACTGGCCTTCTGGGAGGCAAACCTGGCAGCTCCTCTGGAAATACATCTGGGTACTCCCGGACTACAGGAACGTCGGAGAGCTGCGAACTGCTGCTGTCCTCAGTACTGATCAAAGATAACAGAAAACCCTGACAGCCATGTGGCATGTCGTCGTCTCTGATGCCAGTGAAATCCCACGAGGGTTGGTTCGGAGGCCGGAATGTGACCACCCTCGTCTGACAATCAATCTGTGGCATGATATGCTGACAAACAGTCCATGCCAAGAATAATATCGAAATCGACCATTTCTAATACTAAAAGATCCACTGTAAGTATTAGGTTGCCAAAATCTAACGGGCAACCACGGACCTCCCGGGTGACATCCAATGAATCACCGGACGGTAGGGAGACGGTCAATCGCTGGGGTCTGAGAGTGGGTAATCTACCAACCTCCCGCATAAAAGTGCGAGATATAAATGAATGCGAGCTACCAGTATCTATCAGTATATCTGCAGATAAGGCATAAATAGAAATCATACCGCGGAAAACGGATCCGTCGGCTCGCTCCGCATCCTCTCTGGTCATCGCATGAACACGTCCAGTCTCTGGTGGAGGAGGAGGAGGTAACGCTGCCAGCGGCTGGATACTGCGCCAGAGAAGACTGAGAGGACGGCGACTGATACTGTGCAGCTGGCTGGGACTGAGTCTGGTACTGGCCTAAAGGCTGAGGCTGCATCTGATACTGCCCCTGCGTCGGATAATAAGGTCCTGGAACAGAACCCTGGGGTGCTATGGAAGCACTGGAGTACTCCTGTCCAAGCATGCCAAATGCCGCTGCTGCAGGTGAAGCACTCGGCTGCTGGCCAGGCAAAGGTTGGGCTCTACGCCCTCCTCGATAAGTACCGGACTGACTG
This sequence comes from Zingiber officinale, assembly GCF_018446385.1. Lineage (NCBI taxonomy): Eukaryota > Viridiplantae > Streptophyta > Magnoliopsida > Zingiberales > Zingiberaceae > Zingiber > Zingiber officinale. Next base: position 136,934,221 of record NC_055990.1, on the reverse strand, counting down.
GACTGTCCTCCATGATCCGTCCCTCAGGAAGTCATATGCTGAGTCTTCTGCGGACAATCTCGGCTCTGGTGCCCAGGCAGTTTGCAATGAAAGAAAACTAACTGTCCCAGAGAACAGACTGAAGTGACATGATCTCTGGATCCACATCTGAAACAGCGAATGTCGCTGGCGGTTTGTTTTCGGTTCTACTGGGAAGACCGGAAACGTCCTGAAGAAGACTGCCCTGATTTCTGAGGTTTACGTGATACCCCAGATGTACCCTGATCTGGTCGACTACGCCTGCTCTGCTGTGATGTAGCCTGAGGCTGCTGAATCTGACCAGATGTCTGACTCGGCTGCTTCCTTTTCCTATCCGGAAAAACTCTCTGCTGAGCTGACTCAATAATGAGGGCTCTATCCAACATCTCCGCATAAGATGTGATACCAAGACTGACAAGTCTTAGTTGCAAATGTCCATCCAGCCCCTGAATGAACTGCTGCATACGTGAACTGTCCTCAGCAACTAGCTCTGGACAAAATCTGGCCAATCTGTCAAACTCTGCATTATCCTGCCGACGAGCCATCTGATAAGCTCGTGGAAAGAAACGGCTCTCAAAAGCCTCTCTGAATCTGGCCCAAGTGATGTTCTGCTCACCGATGATGGAACGCTGAGTAAGCAACCAAGTGTCGGCCGCATCCCGTAAGTGAAAAGCAGCCAGCTCTGCTTTCTCCCACTCGGAGTAAGCAATATAAAAGAAAGTCCGCTCCATAGTCTCAATCCAAGACAAAGCCACACTCGGATCTCTGTCTCCTCGGAAGAGTGTGAATCGACTCTTCATCGATTCTGCCAATACTGGAATCCTGGCTCGTGCCGCGGCAATATCAGTGAGGTGTGTCGGAACGGCTGTCGGGACGGGCGGAAACACTAGAGCTGGTGCTACCGATGGTACCGCTGCATGAACCGGAGGAGGTACTCCCGGTGCTGCTGGGTAACCGGGAGCATATGCTGTCGGTGGCACTGTAGGGTGAATGTAGGTGGCCGCGGCTGGAGATACAGTAGGCACTGGTACCGGATGTGAAGCAACCGGTATCCCCAATGCCGGAGCTGCTGGGTACACGATAGGTACTGGGGGCACAGGCGCCGCTGATGCCGGGTACACTGTAGGCCCAGGCGGCGGTGGTGCCGAGTACACAATAGACTGAGCTGGAGCAGGTGTCGGATATGCTAATGGTATCCCTGGTGGTACCGGAAATACAGGAGCAGTGGATACTGTCGGTGCAGCTGAGGTAGGCACCTCTAAGGGAGCCATCGGAGTCTGAAGGCCCGCCGCACTCGCAGTATGCTGAGTCTGTCCCTGACCGACAGGCTCAGCCTCGGTAGGCATCTCTTGTATATCCAGAGATCCTGCAGTCCTCGCACGTGCTCGTCCAGCACCACGTCTCGCAGCAATACGCGTAGATCGCCTCATATCTGTTAAATTATATTACAGATATTTCTACAGGTATAAACAATTACCAAAATGAAACCATACCTAATTGCTGTCTGGAGATGTTCCGTCGCTGTCCAGTCCCCAAATTGACCTCGGAATTCCGTACGAGAAAAACAACACTGGAAATCCATATAAATCAATAACGGAAGTCCATAACAAAATCAAAACGGAAAATCCGTGCAACCCAAAATAACTGCCCAGACTAATCTGTCTCGCAACTAGGGCTAGTATAAAAATGTCCAAAATACCAAACGCAGGTATCACACCCTGCTCTGATACCAATGAATTGGTATCAGATAAATCCCGAAAATCCAACACACGGAAATCAACTAAATATCGCCAAACTTTGGCACGCTGATACCCAATAAACTGATATCAGATTATTCAAAGTATCCATAATACGAAAACAAAGATCGTATAAATCCAGAACACACAGCAAGTATCGTAACCTGCTCTGATACCACTAAATTATCAAGCCCCGGAGGAGTCTCTGTCCGAAGAAATTTCGGCACGGACAATCTGAAACTTTTCTACAAGCACTATACACCTCAGCCACATGCGGCTGGAATAATAACACAAATTAAAACAAACACCACGCAGTTTATAAAGATATTCAACCTCTGGCTGTCACAACCACGCAGTTAATAATAGTAATCAATAACAATAGGACTCTGACTCGAAATCCACCCTATTCCACTACACTCGTAAAGCTCAAATCCAACGAACTCACCTCTTCTGCCATCCAGGCAGGCACGTAGCAGAATGAAATCCAATATCATATCAAAAATCCATCAAAAGGTATCACTCCATACAATATCCATAGGAAAAATCCAAAGACAATACTAAAACAAAGTCTGATATAGAAAAAGGCCAAATAAAAACAAATAACGAACTAGTAGAGAACTGGCTCTACGTGCAGATGGGGGGCCAGCGACTGGAACTGCTCCGGACAGCCTCAACAATGGAGGCAGGGTGAGTCCAACACTGAGCAGGTACAACTGATATGCATAATAAAACAAATAACAGACAACACTAATCATGCGTATAGTCTCCTAAATACGAGAAGGATAAATGCAACTGAAACGAAATTAGGAGATAACTGTACTAACCGGGATCAAAGTACAAGGTAACAGGGTCGTCAGACCAGGGAAGTCATAATCCTGTATACATGTGAATCATATGCAACCACATAAATGCAGCAAGTAAATGCAGCAATCACAAACAATAAATGCAATAAATGCATATGGTGACCGTGCACTCTGACATCACTGCTCCTGCAGAGCGACCGAGTGGACGGGATGCTGTCGGAGTACTCCTGTCCTCTGTCCCCAAATCATAAATGGGGGAGCTCAATGCTCTCATCTCCCGGTACACAATGACGGGGAGGATATCTCTGCCGGCTACCACGCTGAGTCTCCTGACCAACGGAGCCAAACAGAGTCCACCATCTGCCGGCTACCACGCTGCTACACTAAATGCCAACAGAGCCAAACAGAGCGGAACTGACTGCCGGCTACCACGCTGAGTCCTCAGACCAACGGAGCCAAACAGCAGAACCGCCACACACCTGCCTGATATACCACTAATCCATGGGTGGTGGTGGTGTGTGCAGTACATGTAACTGGCGATGGGCTCAACCATAGTGGAGCCGACAATCGCACAGCATGCAAACATGATGCATGATACCAAGCATGGCAATCTCATGAATAGCATAGCAAGATCCATACACAAATAAAAGGTGTACCACAAGTCAATGTATCGGATGGAAGGTACACAAACAGATAGGGTATCATATAAACCCTAGGTCCTGAACATGATGTATCATATGGTTGGGTCACTACCGAAAACATGTATGGTCAGATAAATAATAACATGCAGTGCATAATAAACAAACAAACAACATGTAACAGATCATGTAGTGACCAACCGAATCAAATGGAAAACACAATTCTTGCTATATGTTAGACACTTTATGATGCATATCAAAAGACATAAGTCAAAGAACCCGCCTCCAATAAAGTGGTCCAATCCGGTAATCAAGATACTCGTCGAGATACCGTCCCGAATCAAAGTCCTGTGTCGAACATAGAGATATATTTTATTTAGTTACAATTCAAATGAATTTAAATAGCTTAATAAAATCCACAAAACTAATATCAGGGAAAGCCCTAATTAACATCACCAATTGCCTACTCAAAATTAATTCTAACCATTGACTAAGGTTAATGGTCTTAACCCTAATTGTTCCATTAGATTCATTTAAAACCCAACTCAATCTACAATAAGGATCCGCCATCAATGTATCATCCTATAACCTAATTATGTATGTATCATTTCATACCTAAACAACATGTATCAAAAGCGTGCCAACTCAATCCATAAACTAAACCCTTACCTTACTGCCGCTGGACCAAGATGCTGCTGGAAAACAAAACTTACTGCTAGCAAAGATAAATTGCTGCTGTAAATCAAAGGGTTGCTCAACCACAGTCGCTATGGCTCAATAGCAAGGATCGTTGCTGCTGAAGCTTTAAAAGCTTTGCTGCTAAAATCCACTTCACAGATTCTGTCCAGAACAGAATCAAGAACGATCAACCATTAGTTGGGAATGATTTACACTGTTCGAATCAAGAACAGAAAATGGAAAATTTGACATTCCAAACTTACCTCAACCGGAACCTAGGACACAGAAGAAGGCTCGGCCAAATTTAAACTAGACACGGCACAATAAAGGAAGAAATGGTGCTCTGTCGTGGGGAGGAAGGGAGGCTCGGTCGCCGGCACAGAGAATCGGAGAGGGGCGATGGCGCTAGGTTAAACCTAGTGGCCGGCGAGGTCTCGGGAAGAAGAAAAGAGGGAGTCACGGTGGCCGGCGCTGCTTCGATCCAGAGAGGGCAGCGGCGACGCTGTGCAAAAGCTAGGGCAGAAAAGGAGAGAAACTCGACTCGGGGGAAAAAAAGAAGAAAATGAGAAGAGGGAAGAAAATTGGTCTCGGAGAAGAGGAGGAGGCGGCTAGGGTCGGCGCAGAGGAGATTAGGGCAAGGAGAGGCGCGGCGGTTTCGTGGAGAAGAAATGGAGGAAAACGGCGAAAAATAAAGAAAAATAATAAGAAAAAGAAAAGGGAAAAGGAAAAGAAAATAAATCTTTTCCTCATTAAAACAGGGTAACCTAAACAGGCTTTTCTAGACCCTGTTTTTATCCCCGTCAACTCGTCCGTACGAGCTCCGAAAAATTCCCGAAAAATCTCCTAAAATTTCGAAAAATTCCCTTATTAATATTCGCCTATTTTCCGGTATTTTACAACCTGCATAGATAGATCGTTCTTTCTAGGTTCATGCCCCTCCGTTATAGAGGTTATAAACCACTATAACTTAAAGAACCTTGTCGAATGTACTAGTCCAGTAAACATAAGTCTGTGTGCTGAATTTTGCAATAACCTAGTGAAAGTAGACGATCTCACCTATACCACTAGGGCAGCGGGTACTGATATCACATTTTCTCCTACGACTATCCGAGAGTTTTTAGAGTTAGGTCCATCTACTTGTTCTTTTTTGTTCTATCCTCCCAGGGATCTACCTTTCGGAGATCCCTACTCACATATTACTCTCGATACGATTTATTCGTATTTTTTGGGGGGGGAGAGCGAGATCCCACTGTGACCCAGTTTAGGTCGGTAGAATTTCGAGTCCAGGACTACGCTCTTTATAGGGTCTTAGTCCTTTGCATTTTACCACTGACTACTCGGGACATCGCTGTGATGCGCCCATTCCATTCATTTTTACTCTATGCCCTGAGTCATAGGTTAGATATTGACATCAGCCTACATATCTTCTCCACCATTATCTACTCGGCTGGATACGTGACTGATAGACGAGTCCACATGCCATTCTGTCACATTCTGACAGCCTATATGTCCTCGTTGCACATTGATGTCACTAGAGGAGACATTGCCTATATGACCGAGTTCGATGTTATAGCAGCTCGGAACTTTTCCCTAGCTGTTATCCACGTAGATAGGGATGACGGGACTATGTCTTGGCGGAGGGGGGCACAGCACCAGCCCGATCCAGATGCACAGGTGGACGAGTTCATGCTTGCACTGTTTCCAGAGGAAGCCGCACCGGCTCCACCACCGCCCCTAGCTCGAGCACCACGTCACCCTCCCCGCACTCTAGCCGACTGTATGACCGGACTAGAGAGAGCTATGGCCAGTCTCCAGCAGGAGAACTCTGATTTTCATCGGGACATACAGCGAGAGGTTGCCGAGTTACGAGCTGCCGGGGAGACCCGACACACTGAGCTGATGGCGCTTCTCCGATCCTTGGGATCTGGACCACCCCCTTCATCATCTAAGTAGCTCTAGTTATGACTCACTTCTGTAGCTACACTACCTGTAAAAGATTTTGGATCAATCTTGTAACAACCACCCTTCTTACTACTACTACTCTCTAAGGATGACCGTTACTTATCTACTAACTCTACTTAACCGGTATAATTAAAAATCCTCGAAGAAACCCTACCGAAAAATTCCGGCAGAGTCTCCCCTGTACCGGTGACCATAATCATTAATACATGACATAATATACACAGCTACAAGTGGCTGGAACACATATCAATCAACCACGCAGTTTATATATCAAAAAGAAGCACAATACCAAGGAAAAAAATCAACTCTAACAAATACATGACAAAACAAACCAAATAATAACATGCACAAGTTCTAAATACGTTAAACACTTAAACCAAAACATTCTAAATAAATTCTGGTTCAATCTCTTAGTCTACTCCATAGTCCAAACATCACACACCATCCGCACCACCTTGTCGCCTTCCTTACTATATCTTTTCCTTTCCTATATCTGCAGTAAGAGGAAGTGTAGTCTATAAGAAAAATTTGCTTAGTAAGCGCTATCTAACTCACATAATCACGAATGTGCATGTATACGAAAAGAACTAGAAACTATATGCTCTAAAAAGAAATAAAGCATAAACATAACTGCTCATGTCAAACTAATAGCAAAGAAAAGCTAAGGAATCTACTCATGTAATTCTAATAGTTAATCATGCTGCTCATCTAATAGGTAAACATGAAAACTACTCATCTACTAGATAAACATGGTAGAATAAAGAACTAAACTTACTGATTTTTAGAACTATATGAATCTTATTTCATTTGTTCTAAACTTAATCTTTAATACTTTATGTTTATGTAAAACTCGTTTTACTTGTCCAAAAACTTATACTTATAATACTTCAAAATAATAATCAACTTCTTCTTGGGCCTGGCACTAGTACTTGCTTTTACTTTTGTAAGAGCCACCAATCCTAAAAGAGCAGACCTCGGTCTACAAGGGCCAAGACCTCGGAATTGGACACCTGGATTTGTTTAACAACAACCTCGGAAGTCGGGTACTAGCCTCTTCTTAAAAGTAAAATACTTATAATCTTAATTACTTCTTCTTTAAATGCCTCGGCATTTTAATAGGCACCTTGTGTGCCAAAAATCCCTCAAGTCTTGACTTTTGGATCTACTTAAGGCCTCGGCCTTTTCTTTTCTTTTCTTTTTCTTTATCTTTCTTATACTTTTCTTAAAAAAATGCTTCTTACAAAACAAATTCTAATACTGCAATGCTTAAACAAAATCTGTATACAAGTTTAAACAGGAATATGCATATTAAGCTTAAAAAAAATATGCATGCTATACTTATAAAAATCTGCTTATTAAAATCTGCATACTACTAACTAGAAGCAAAACTGCATGCTCATAATACACGTACAGAAACTATGTAAAGCTTATCAACCCACGGCAGAACCTGAAATCTGCAGCAATCCTAAATCATCTAACCGCAACAAATCAGAATCCAACCTAAATATGGTTTCTGCAACAGAATATGAAACCTGAAACCTGAAGCCTAAATCTGCAACCTAAATATGGTTTCGGCAGAACCTGAAATCTACATCAAACAATCAAGCCACACCTATCTATACAGAATCCAGGAAATAGGAGGAACAAAAGCAGCTTCGAAACTAAAGAAAGATTACTAAATCCTTATCAACTAAATTCTGCATGGCATATTCCGGAAGCAAGAAAAGAAAACTAAATCCCTTGCACCCACAATTCTATACAACATGTTCCGTAGGCAAGGAAGGAACAATCAAAACTAGAAAACTAAATCCCTAGCATGTTTACTTTGTACAGGATTCATAGGCATGCTTCCGCAGAAATAAAAAGGAACGGCAAATAAGCAAATCTGTGCAGCATGATCCGAAACCAGAAAGAAGACTAAGTCCCAATTCTCTCTAGCATGCCGTGGATGATAAGGAATGAAACAAAACTCCAAAACTACTCCAACTGCAAGTGAGAAGCAACTTACCTTTGTTGGTGCAACGTCCCTCAGGTCAAGGATGACCTGGTTGATCAACTCGAGTTTTCCAGCGTCTCCTTGCACCTATATCTTCTTCTCGGTGAGAGGATCTCGGGAAGGCGAAGAGCTCTCGGAGGAACCTTGGCCGGCCGTCGGAAAACTATGCCCTAGCCGCGACTCTGTTCTCCACCCGAGAAGTCGCCGTCGGCTGGCCGCAGAAAAGGGAGAGGAGAGGGATTCTGATCGGGTAAATCAAGCCCTAAGTTAAGTTCCTCTTTTACAACTAAATGTTCTGTTAACTTCTTTAAATAAATTTGCTACCCTTTTTAAACAAAACTGACCGCGTGAACACTTGGTCAGCCGGGTTTTGACCGAGCCAAAGGCCGTAGGTTCAAATCCCCAGCCGAGCCTTTTATTCTCCTTTTATTCTGCTATTAACTATTTATTACTTAAATACAATTCGACCCTTATTTGATCAAGTAATAACTGCTAGCCCAGTTGGTTAGCTGGGTTTTGCTCGGGTCAGGGGTTGCCGGTTCAAGCCTTAGCTTGGACATTTTTTTGTCGAAACTTCTTTCATTTAGTAAAAATACCAAACGACCTCCAAAAATTGTATAAAAATATTCTATAAATTCCTAAAAATCTCTAGAATTTTTCTAAACCATTTCTAGATTTTAATAAGGTCCTTTAGGACTCCAAATCATGAAATTTGGGGTGTTACAATCCTCCCTACCTTATAAAAAGTTCGTCCTCGAACTTAGAATAATTCTAGATCTCTCTGTCTCTTACTGTCCTTACGCTCCTAAATAATTTCCTCGTGCTTCTGGTTCTAAATAACTTTCACTAATGGTACTCTTTGTTTCTTAGTCTTTTAACTTCTCGGTCCTCTATCATTCATATCGAATCATACCCATTAGTGGTCCTTGGAAGGCCTGTTATAAGTCTCTGGAGACCATAGGTACACTGGTCACACCAAATGGCATGACTACAACTTCATAGTGTCCATATCGGATACTGGAAACTGTTCTGGACTCTTCATTCTCCTTTCACTTTCAACTGATGGTTATGCCAATAATAATACCTGATATCTTCTCCATCCTTTCTAAACATACTTATATATATATGAATATAAGAGAAACAAAACTAAAATTGTCTCTATTCTTTCTAAGCATATGTATCCAAACATAGAAAAATAAAACAAGAATTTTCTTCTTACTTAAGCGCATATAAGCAGATTCTCTATACTGCAAATAATAAAGAAAGCATAAAGGAAAATTAAATACTTTCTTACTTGAAGACGGCAAGGATGGTGCTGATGTGTGATGCTAGAGAATGGGAACTGCTCTGACACAAACTGTAACAACCACCCTTCTTACTACTACTACTCTCTAAGGATGACCGTTACTTATCTACTAACTCTACTTAACCGGTATAATTAAAAATCCTCGAAGAAACCCTACCGAAAAATTTCGGCAGAGTCTCCCCTGTACCGGTGACCATAATCATTAATACATGACATAATATACACAGCCACAAGCGGCTGGAACACATATCAATCAACCACGCAGTTTATATATCAAAAAGAAGCACAATACCAAGGAAAAATCAACTCTAACAAATACACGACAAAACAAACCAAATAATAACATGCACAAGTTCTAAATATGTTAAACACTTAAACCAAAACATTCTAAATAAATTCTGGTTCAATCTCTTAGTCTACTCCATAGTCCAAACATCACACACCATCCACACCACCTTGTCGCCTTCCTTGCTATATCTTTTCCTTTCCTATATCTGTAGTAAGAGGAAATGTAGTCTATAAGCAAAATTTGCTTAGTAAGCGCTATCTAACTCACAAAATCACGAATGTGCATGTATACGAAAAGAACTAGAAACTATATGCTCTAAAAAGAAATAAAGCATAAACATAACTGCTCATGTCAAACTAATAGCAAAGAAAAGCTAAGGAATCTACTCATGTAATTCTAATAGTTAATCATGCTGCTCATCTAATAGGTAAACATGAAAACTACTCATCTACTAGATAAACATGGTAGAATAAAGAACTAAACTTACTGATTTTTAGAACTATATGAATCTTATTTCATTTGTTCTAAACTTAATCTTTAATACTTTATGTTTATGTAAAACTTGTTTTACTTCTCCAAAAACTTATACTTATAATACTTCAAAATAATAATCAACTTCTTCTTGAGCCCAGGCATAGTACCATCTTATGCGTGTTCCCTAATAGGTTGGGGTAGCGAGCCACCAATCCTAAAAGAGCAGACCTCGGTCTACCAGGGCCAAGACCACACCTGGATTTGTTTAACGACAACCTCGGAAGTCGGGTACTAGCCTCTTCTTAAAAGTAAAATACTTATAATCTTAATTACTTCTTCTTTAAATGCCTCGGCATTTTAATAGGCACCTTGTGTGCCAAAAATCCCTCAAGTCTTGACTTTGAGATCTACTTAAGGCCTCGGCCTTTTCTTTTCTTTTCTTTTCTTTATCTTTCTTATACTTTTCTTAAAAAAATGCTTCTTACAAAACAAATTCTAACACTGCAATGCTTAAACAAAATCTGCATACAAGTTTAAACAGGAATCTGCATATTAAGCTTAACAAAAATCTGCATGCTATACTTATAAAAATCTGCTTATTAAAATCTGCATACTACTAACTAGAAGCAAAGCTGCATGCTCATAATACACGTACAGAAACTATGTAAAGCTTATCAACCCACGGCAGAACCTGAAATCTGTAGCAATCCTAAATCATCTAACCGCAACAAATCAGAATCCAACCTAAATATGGTTTCTGCAACAGAATCTGAAACCTGAAACCTGAAGCCTAAATCTGCAACCTAAATATGGTTTCGGCAGAACCTGAAATCTACATCAAACAATCAAGCCACACCTATCTATACAGAATCCAGGAAATAGGAGGAACAAAAGCAGCTTCGAAACTAAAGAAAGATTACTAAATCCTTATCAACTAAATTTTGCATGGCATATTCTGGAAGCAAGAAAAGAAAACTAAATCCCTTGCACCCACAATTCTATACAACATGTTCCGTAGGCAAGGAAGGAATAATCAAAACTAGAAAACTAAATCCCTAGCATGTTAACTTTGTACAGGATTCATAGGCATGCTTCCGCTGAAATAAGAGGAAACAGCAAATAGGCAAATCTGTGCAGCACGACCCGAAAACAGAGAAAACAAGGGAACTCATGCAAAACTTCGGGAACAAAGAGAGAATCAAGGATTAAACCTCGGAGCTATCCTACTGCAGGTGAGTAGCAACTTACCTTGCGTTCTTAGACGCTCTACCGAAGGAGAAAAGGCTTCTAGGGTTTGGATAACTCGAGTTTTCCGACCTCTCCTTGCACCTATAGCTTCTTCTCGGTGAGAGGATCTCGGGAAGGCGAAGAGCTCTCGGAGGAACCTTGGCCCGCCGCCGGAAAACTATGCCCTAGCCACGACTCTGTTCTCCACCCGAGAAGTCGCCGTCAGCTGCGCGCAGAAAAGGGAGAGGAGAGGGATTCTGAACGGGTAAATCAAGCCCTAAGTTAAGTTCCTCTTTTATAACTAAATATTTTGTTAACTTCTTTAAATAAATTTGCTACCCTTTTTAAACAAAACCGACCGCGTGAACACTTGGTCAGCCGGGTTTTGACCGAGCCAAAGGCCGCAGGTTCAAATCCCCAGCTGAGCCTTTTATTCTCCTTTTATTCTGCTATTAACTATTTATTACTTAAATACAATTTGACCCTTATTTAATCAAGTAATAACTGCTAGCCCAGTTGGTTAGCTGGGTTTTGCTCGGGTCAGGGGTTGCCGGTTCAAGCCTCAGCTTGGACATTTTTTTGTTGAAACATCTTTCGTTTAGTAAAAATACCAAACGACCTCCAAAAATTCTATAAAAATATTCTATAAATTCCTAAAAATCTCTAGAATTTTTCTAAACCATTTCTATATTTTAATAAGGTCCTTTAGAACTCCAAATCATGAAATTTAGGGTGTTACATATTTAGTGATATTTCAGACCAGCATTGATTACGTTCTATCTTGGTAGCCTAGGAATTTTGAATTTCAGAAATATTTTCAAAGATGATTGTTTTTAACTCATAAGTTCAAACATGTGTCAGGTTTTAAAACCTTCCTCTTTTGAGATTTTCAAATAAAGTTTTGGCCTTAGACTTGTTTTGAATCCTTAAAAAGCATGTACCCATAGGACTAGTTTTTGAGCATCTCACCAACACCTTAGGTTTACCTTGCTTGTGTTTGACAAACATAGAAAGGGGTGAGATGCATAGGCCAACTGTCTGGAATTAAGATGCTTATTTCAGTGCATCGGCATAAGTCTAGACGTTAAATACAAATCAGACATTAATCAGATTAAGTTCATCAGTCAAGTCAAACACTGACTGCTTATAATCAACTTAATCTGACTAACCAAGTGAAAGCTACTATCTTCTGATAGTTAGTTAGTACCTAATTGGTTAGACAGCTGTTTAATTTTAAGTGTCAAGTTCAGGGGGAGAAATTAATTAAAATTTTGTATATTTTTGTACATCTATTTATTTTTGAACACTAGTTTTCAAAAAGTTATTCAGTTTTGCAACATATGCTTGAAAATTAAACTTTCCAAAACTTAGCTTTTATCAAATTAGCCTTAACAAATTTATTTTGGCTAAAACTTTAGTTGTTTTTGAAAAATTAATTTTTTTTTTGCTTTGTTTTAAAAAATCAAATTTGAAAACTAGATTAACTTTAAACTTGATTAACTTCAAACATATACTTTTTTTTCAACTTAAATCCCCCAAGTCAACTTGACTATCTTTTTAACTTGGATTTAAAATTGTACTTTTATCAGTATCTTTGAATTTTGAATCAAACTTAAATATTTTCCAAAATTAGCTGTTCCTTAACAGGAACTCTACACTATACTTGTTTACCCTTGCCTATTTTTGCTGAATGCCAAAGGTGGAGGGTTAGGTGGTTAAGTTAAGTTAGCTAAACCAAATTGAAAACACTAAAATTAACTTTAAAAACCATGTACCTGTTTTATTTATTTATTTTTTTACGTCTTTTCACTAACTTAACTAGGTTGTCATTCCATCAAAACGGGGGAGATTGTTGGTGTGGGTAGCACTAACGGTCTAACCTAGGTTTTGATGAATGACAAATAGGTTAAGTTAGTTTTGTTGTTGTCTGACACTTTGATCGAGTGTGCAGGAGAAGTCCAGACAGGTCGACGGGCTGACCGGATGTCTGGCACGAAGTCCAGCTAGGTCGACGGGCTGACCGGATAGCTGGCGAGAAGTCCAAGCGGGTCGACGGGCTGACCGGACACTTGGCGAGAAGTCCAGCTAGGTTGATGGGCTGACCGGATAGCTGGCGAGAAGTCCAAACGGGTCGAAGGGCTGACCGGACGTCTGGCAGGTAAGTAAGGTAAGTCACTGGAGGGGAGTGACTGCGAGGACGCGTTCCCGGGAAGGGAACATTAGGCGTCGATCCGGCTTAGATCCATTTCGGAAATCTAAGTCAAGATCGTGACTAGATTCTAGTCTCGGAAAGATGGAATCTAAGTCATACTTTTTCTATTAATTCATACTTTATAAATTATGCTAACAATCTGTGTTGCAGGGTATATCTTGCCTCGGACTAACCTTGTTTTGCAGGAGAAGGAATCTCGGGAAAAAGGTGGTCCGGGCGCCCGGAGGCAACTTTTATCCCTTGCGTCGCCTCACCACGTGGAGCATCCTGACTGGACTTGCCATGTCGCACCAGGGCGCCCGGAAGGGATCCAGGCACCCGGAGCAGCATATAAAAGAAGCCCCAGGGGTGGAGCTTCAGACACAACTGAGAACTCTTCGACTGCTTGTCCTGCTGCTCTACGCTTCCACGACGCTCACAAAGCTCCGACAAAGTGCTCCTTCTTCTTTGGTTAATTTCCTTGTCGATATTACTTTGTTTCATTAGCATTTCTTGTACTCCTTTTGTAATCATATTCGAATTGCTAGTGATTGCCCAACGAAAGTGGTCAAGGACCACGGGCCTTCGAGTAGGAGTCGTCACGGGCTCCGAACGAAGTAAAATCAACTGTGTTTATTTACTTTTCCGCTGCGTACTTTTACACTCAAGTTTTCGAATCGATATTCACCCCCCCCCTCTATCGAACGATCACGGTCCTACACAAACCATTGGAATATTCGTAGTGTAATTTGGTATTAGTTTATCTTAACAATAAAATTACACTAGTACACTCTAAGTGTATTGAGCAGGACCAATTAAGGTAAGTTCTTTTTATACTAACTGAATAAAAGAACAAGACCTTTGTTATTATGGAAGTATGTGCTCTTAATTCTGATATAATAACAAACACATATATCTAGTATTTATTTCTTTGACTTATCAATGGGTGAGATTTTGTCCGATAAATCAAGAGGCCCGATAAGTTAGGAAATGATATTATTTATAGTGTGTTGTTAATTATAGAAGGAAACTGTGTCCTAGTAATCTAGGTTGATAATGTCCCCAAGAGGAGTTCATAAGGATTGTCATGTATGTTGGTGCAACCTTAGGTCAAGGTTGACCTGGGTGACCCGACTCAAGTTGACCTGAATCGAGGTATATTTTGATGTTTGACAAGAATAGAGAAGTTATATTTTGATGTTTGAAAAGAATAGGAACTTGGGGGATTGTGGGTGCAACCTTTGGTCAAGATTGAACTGGTTGACCCGACTTGAGTTGACCTGATTCGGGAAAAGTCCAAGTATGGAGACTTGGCATGGAAAAGTCCAAGCAGGGAGCTTGGCACGGGGAAAAGTCCAAGCAGGGAACTTGGCACGGGAAAAGTCCAAGTATGGAAGCTTGGCATGGGAGGTCAGAGAGGGCTCGGTAGCTCGTTATCTGGACTGGATGAAGTCGGAGAGGGCTCGGTAGCTCATTCTCCGGACTAGGTCAGAGAGGGCTCGGTAGCTCGTTCTCTGGACCGGACGTGGAAGTCGGAGAGGGCTCGGTATCTCGTTCTCCGGACTAGGTCAGAGAGGGCTCGAGAGCTCGTTCTCTGGACCGAACGAAGTCGGAGAGGGCTCGGTAGCTCGTTCTCCAGACTAGGTCAGAGAGGGCTCGGTAGCTCGTTCTCTAGACAGGATGACGGTGTCGGAGAGGGCTCGGTAGCTCGTTCTCCGGACTAGGTCAGAGAGGGCTCGGTAGCTCGTTCTCTAGCTAAGGAAGGCTTTAGGTTTAATGCTGGGAAATTGGATCGGTCTGTTGACCGATCCAGTGATACCTTAGCTATCTGATCGGTCTGATGACCGATCAGTAACCCAACAAAAGCTTTCTGTGGGTTATCTGATCGGTCCGTAGAACGATCAGGAAGCGATGTTATCTGAGGAAGTGAGGGGATTCAGAGAAAGGGGGATCGGTTTGTGGACTGATCCACACATATCCTGATCAGTCCACAGACCGATCAGGGATACAGGACCAATGCCTGATCGGTTTGTGGACCGATCAGGGACCTCCTGGACCGATCAGGATGGAGCCTGATCGGTTCAGGCTTAGCCGTTGTGACTCAACGGCTAGATTTCTGGATTCTTCTTTGTCTTCTTCGTAGTGCAGTTTATAAGCCTCTACAGTGAAGGTGGAAACTACTCTCTTGAAGATCTTCTTCTTCCTCAAGACTGCGATCTGAGCTTTGCTGAGCTCTTCATTTCTGAAGCTTCGTGTGAGCTTCCGTCGGCTGGTTTTCTAGCTGCTATTGTTGGATCCGTGAAGTTGCTGCTTCTTCAACGCACTCCAGTCAACAACGAGAAGACAAGCAAACTGGGTAGGGTGTTTTTACATTCATATTGTCCATTGTTTCTTACTCAACTCTTTGTACTCCATTATTGCTGTTGCAAAAGGAATTGTGGTGAGGTTTCTCCACCCAGAAGGAGCCTTTATTAGCCGGTTCTCCGAGGTCTCATCCACCGACGGATTGATAGGATTCGTCCACCTTACGGACAAGCCGAGGAGTAGGAGTATCATCTCCGAACCTCGTTATATCATCGCGTTTGAGGTTTGATCTTCTCCACTTTCGTTTCTATCTTTTATTTCCGCTGTGCTAACTCAAATTGTAGGAAGAAACATGAATTTGGGGTCGGCTATTCACACCCCCCCTCTCTAGCCGAGTCCGAAGGTCCTAACAAGTGGTATCAGAGCGAGGTTGCTCTTCGACGGATTAACACCCGGGGGAGCACAAGCTAGAGAATGGATCGACTTGGAGAAGACATCACGATTCCACCCTTCTACGATCGCGACGACTTCGCGTATTGGAAGGTAAGAATGAAGTATTTTCTTATGACTAACCTAGTAAATTGGAATTGTGTACAAGTAGGTTTTATTCCTCCGGTGGATAAAGAAGGAGAACCTCTTGAGAAGAAGAAGTGGACGAAGGAACAAATCCACCGATCCATGATCAACGACGAGGTAACAAAAATCTTTGAATTTTCATTACCTAATGATGTCTTGCGTAAGATAGGTGGATACAACGATGCCAAGGAGTTGTGGAATAACTTGGCTAAGTTCCATGAGGAGAGCTCCAATTCAAGTCATGAAGAGGAGTCAAGTGAGCCAAGTAGCTCACATCATGGAGGTATGGAATTAGAAGTTGAGGGCTACTCAACATCTAAGGAAGAAGAGGAGAAGAGTTCTTCTTCAAGATTGGAGCAAGAAGAAGAAGTCTCTACCTCCGGAAGGGATGAAGAAGAGAGCTTATATCCATCCTCAACCCTAGGTAACTCAAGCAACTTAGTTTCAAGTAAATTACATATAATGTGCTTTGAGTGTAGGGAATATGGGCATTACAAGAGTAAATGTCCAAAGAGGATTAGGAAGACTCCACCGGCGCCAAAGGTCAAGGAAGTCGGAGTCCCGATAAGCAAGGGCAAGTAGCACGTGGTGTGCTTCCAATGCAAGCAAAGGGGACATTATAGGAGTCAATGTCCGAGGGGGAGGCAACCTCACAAGGACAAGAGACCAAGCACATCTATGGGGGGAGCTAAGGCAAACCCTAAGGTACCCTTTAAGGCATATCCTTGCAATTCTAATAAGACACATGCTAGTAGCTTTATTGCATTTGTCAATAATGATAAGCATGATAACTATAGAAACCGATACATGTGCTTAGGTGCCAAACATGTTAGTCTAGATAAGGACAATACTAGAAGTACCAACCCTAGAATTAATTCATCTAAGGTTAAGGAAAACCTAGATAGGAATCCCAAAACAACTAGACATATGCCTAGGAATACCTCAAAGAAAAATGACAAATTAAAACTTGAGGTATTAGAGAAGAAAAATCAAGTCTTAAGGTCAAGACTTGACACTTTAGAAAAGACCCTTAAGAATTTGGAGAAGTCAACTCTAGGGTCTAAGGGTCAAAAACAAAAGCCCAAGGACATGAGAGGTTTGAGTCACAAACCTAAGTCTCAAGTGGTCAAGCCCACTTATCATAATGTTCCATTCGATTATGGAACAAGACCTAGGGCTAGGAAGACCATCACCAAGGTCACAAGGGGAGTCACCCCTAGAGTTGATCTTGATGAGTCCCAAATGACCAAGGCTTTAAAGCCTAGGAGGGTCATTAGGAGGGTTGCTAGGGAAGTCATCCCTAGTGAATATTTAGTGAACCCAATGAGCTCAAATAGGTTTTGGGTTCCTAGGAGCGTGATTTCATCACGCTAGATGGTTTAGGGTGTACCCACCTTATTTGGATAGGTAGTTAACCTAATCATGGCAAAAGGTGGCATTTTAGGAAGTTTCAAGGTATAACCAAGCCTTGAAAATGAAATTAAAAATTATTCATAAGGTGATTAGGATGTGCCAACCACATTTGAGGAATTTTCTAGGGTCAATCTAATTGTCACATAGTGATCTAAAAATCTTTAGTATATGATTTTAGGTCTATTACACTTAGGAATATAGAATTTATGGCAAAATGATCAAAATTATCAAAATGGCAACTAAGGCTAGAATTAGGTATTTTCTATACCTTTATATGTTATTTGTCATATGTTGTTTGCCATATGCCATGTCATGACATCATATTTAGTTTATTGTCATTTGAAATGTCATGATAATGCATAGGTTAGTTATATGTTATGCCTTATTTAAGTTTCATACTTTATGCCATGACATCATGACATTGGCACATATGTTCACTTATGATATTATTTTATGTCATGCCATCATCTCTTGCATTTATGATCAATTAAATTGATTTAAGGATAAAAACTCAATTTGATATGGAAATCAAATTGATGTCTAGAAAATGCATGAGAACTTAGCTTAAGATGACCTAAACCCATATCTCACATCAAAATTGACTTGGATGTGTTTGATACACCTTAGATGTGTGTGAGATATTAGGATTATGAGTTAGGATCAAGGTGCATAGCTCTTGTACCTAGATGAGCCTAATTCTAAATTGAGGATCATAGGGAAAGCTTGTGTACAAGTCATGTACATTTAGCCCTAAGATTGTGATCCTAAATTGAATGGTTTAAAATCATTTCAAAATTGATTTGAAAAACCTTGATGAAGCTTTTCTAGTGATAACATTCATCATTGAGCAAGTTGATACAAAGATGGATTAACCTTGAACTATTTCAAAGTCTTTCGAACTTTGTATTAAGATTTAAAAATGGAAGTTATTTTCATAGAAAACTATTTTTCCATGATAATATATGTTATGAGGAATGTATCCTCAAAATTTTACAATTTTTGGAATTTTCTGTGATTTTTTAGGGGTTTCTGAATTTCGGGAGAAAAATCAGAAATTCCTATCAGAGCTTTGTGGACCGATCAGAGGGGATGTTGATCGGTCCAGGGAGGTCTGGATCGGTCACTGGACCGATCCAGGGAAGTGTGGATCGGTCTGGTGACCGATCCAGTAAAGGGCTGAGCATGCCAAAATGCTAATTTTCGACTGATTGTCTGAAATTTCAGCTGGAAGTTGGTATTTTAGATTTCTAAAGGATTGAAACTCTCCAAGACATTGTTGGTGCAATGGTCAAGGGGGAGTTGACCTTTAGGAGGAGTTTTACCTATTGGTCAAGCGGGAGTTGACTTTTTGGGGGAGTTTTTACTCGTCAAGATTAGTGATATGGGGATTGTCGCTATGTTGATTGTTGCATTTAGTATCAAGGGGGAAATTAAGGCTTTCAATGAAAGGTATGAGACTTTCATTAGGAAGAAACTCTTGACCTTGATTCACTCTTTTTGATGTGTGTCAAAAAGGGGGAGAATGTATAGAGAATGTTCAAGGAAGAACATTGGAGTTTGGGGAGAATGTTCAGAGAATGTTCAAGGAAGAACATTGGAGAACTATTGGAAAACCTAAGTTAGGTTATCGGGTTAACCTAACTTGATTATGGTTTTTGTCAAACATCAAAAAGGGGGAGATTGTTGGTGCAACCTTAGGTCAAGGTTGACCTGGGTGACCCGACTCGAGTTGACCTAACTCGAGGTATATTTTGATGTTTGACAAGAATAGAGAAGTTGTATTTTGATGTTTGACAAGAATAGGAACTTGGGGGATTGTGGGTGCAACGTTTGGTCAAGGTTGATCTGGTTGACCCGACTTGAGTTGACCTGATTCGGGAAAAGTCCAAGTATGGAGACTTGGCACGGAAAAGTCCAAGCAGGGAGCTTGGCACGGGAAAAGTCCAAGCAGGGAGTTTGGCACGGGGAAAAGTCCAAGCAGGGAGCTTGGCACGGGGAAAAGTCCAAGTATGGAAGCTTGGCATGGGAGGTCAGAGAGGGCTCGGTAGCTCGTTCTCTGGACTGGATGGAGTCGGAGAGGGCTCGGTAGCTCGTTCTCCGGACTAGGTCAGAGAGGGCTCGGTAGCTCGTTCTCTGGACCGGACGTGGAAGTCGGAGAGGGCTCGGTAGCTCGTTCTCCAGACTAGGTCAGAGAGGGCTCGGGAGCTCGTTCTCTGGACCGAACGAAGTCGGAGAGGGCTCGGTAGCTCGTTCTCCGGACTAGGTCAGAGAGGGCTCGGTAGCTCGTTCTCTGGACCGGATGACGGAGTCAGAGAGGGCTCGGTAGCTCGTTCTCCGGACTAGGTCAGAGCGGGCTCGGTAGCTCGTTCTCTAGATCAGGAAGGCTTTAGGTTTAATGCTGGGAAATTGGATCGGTCTGTTGACCGATCCAATGATACCTTGGTTATCTGATCGGTCTGATGACCGATCAGTAACCCAACAGAAGCTTTCTGTGGGTTATCTGATCGGTCCGTAGAACGATCAGGAAGCGATGTTATCTGAGGAAGTTAGGGGATTCAGAGAAGGGGGGATCGGTCTATGGACCGATCCACACATATCCTGATCGGTCCACAGACCGATCAGGGATACAGGACCGATGCCTGATCGGTCTATGGACCGATCAGGGACCTCCTGGACCGATCAAGATGGAGCCTGATCGGTCCAGGCTTAGCCATTGTGACTCAACGACTAGATTTCTGGATTCTTCTTTGTCTTCTTCGCAGTGCAGTTTATAAGCCTCTACAGTGAAGGTGGAAACTACTCTCTTGAAGATCTTCTTCTTCCTCAAGACTGCGATCTGAGCTTTGCTTAGCTCTTCATTTCTGAAGCTTTGTGTGAGCTTCCGTCGGCTGGTTTTCTAGCTGCTATTGTTGGATCCGTGAAGTTGCTGCTTCATCAACGCACTCCAGTCGACAACGAGAAGACAAGCAAATTGGGTAGGGTGTTTTTACATTCATATTGTCCATTGTTTCTTGCTCAACTCTTTGTACTCCATTATTGCTGTTGCAAAAGGAATTGTGGTGAGGTTTCTCCACCCAGAAGGAGTTTTTATTAGCTGGTTCTCCGGGGTCTCATCCACCGACGGATTGATAGGATTCGTCCACCTTATGGACAAGCCGAGGAGTAGGAGTATCATCTCCGAACCTCGTTATATCATCGCGTTTGAGGTTTGATCTTCTCCACTTTCGTTTCTATCTTTTATTTCCGCTGCGCTAACTCAAATTATAGGAAGAAATGCGAATTTGGGGCCGGCTATTCACACCCCCCCCTCTCTAGCCGCGTCCGAAGGTCCTAACAATGTAAACTCTGTAGGTGGACTTAGTCCGACATGACGATAAGGTTGAGTGGTACTACTCTTGGACTAAGATATTAATTAAAGTGAGTTGTCAGTAACTCATTTAATTAGTGGACATTCGACATCTTAAACAGAGGGAGATTAACACACTCATGATAAGAAGGAGTTCAAAATATAATTTGGGATTGGTGCGGTAGTTCAATAATAATTATTTAGTGGTATGAATTATTATTGATGAAATTAAGTTGTGTGTTCGGGGCGAACACGGGAAGCTTAATTTCATCGGGAGACCAAAACCAATTCCTCCTCTCAGTCCCTATCGTAGCCTCTTATTTATAGAAAATTATATCCACCAAATACCCACTTCCTACCCACCCTTAGGTGGCCGGCCAAGCAAGCTTGGAGCCCAAGCTTGGGTCGGCCAAGCCAAAGGCTTGAGTTAAGTAGGGTGGCCGGCCATAGCTTGGAGCCCAAGCTTGGTGTGGTCGGCCATATAAAATAAAATAATTTTATTTTTTAAAATCTTTTCTTATGTGGAAGCCATGGTTTTAAAAGAGAGTTTAAAATTTAAAATCTTTCCTTTTGTAGCTTTATACAAAAGATTAAGTGAAAGGTTTGATATCTTTCCTTATTTGTAGTTAAAAGGAAGATTTTAATTTTTGATAAAACTTTTCTTTTTTGTAACCATCTTAATGATTTAAAAGAGAGTTTTAAAATTAAATCTTTCCTATTATAGTTTCTTCAAAAAATTAAGAAAAGATTTGATATCTTTCCTTATTTGTAGATTGAGAGGAAGATTTTAATTTTAAAGATAACTTTCCTTTTTCAAAATCATCCACATGTTTTAATAGAGATATTTTAATTTATAAAATTTTCTTTTATAACCAACCATGAAGGGAAAATTAATAGAGAAATTTTTATTTTAAAAGTTTCCGGAAACAAATAAGGAATTTTTAATTTTGTATTTAAAACTTGCCTTATTTGGAGCAATTGAAGGGGTTGGCCATGTGAAGGGTTAAAAGGAATTTTTAATTAAATTTTCATTATTAACCAATGGCAAGGAAAATAAGGGAATTTTAATTATAATTAAATTTTCTTATTTGCCAAGACCAAGGAATATAGAAGAGAGGGTAGAGGTGCCTCACATCACAATATATTATCTAGTATTCCTCTCCTCTCTTCCTTGGTGTGTGGCCGGCCCTATTCTCTTCTCCTTTTTCTCTTCTCCTTTTCTCTTATTCTTTAGTGGCCGGTGCATCCTTCTCTTAGAGTTCTTGTGGTGGCCGATTCTTGCTAGGAGAAGAAGGAGAGAAAGGAGGCTTTGCTCTTGCATCTCTTCGAGCTTGAAGGTTGGTGGCCGAAACTTGCAAGAAGGAAGTTGTCTTGGTGGTTCTCATCTCAGTAGATTGTTGCCCACACAACATCCGAGATAAGAAGAGGAATACGATAGAAGATCAAGAGGTTGTTGCTTACAAAGAAAGGTATAACTAGTAATTCTATTCCGTATCATACTAGTTTTCTTTGTATATATTTTGAAATACCAAGCACAAGAGGCATATGATTCTAGGTTTCGAATTTGTGATTCGAGTTTGTGTTCTTTTATTTTTTTGATCTTGTGATTCGATTGTTCTTTTTGGTTAAACCTAAAGTTACTATAAGAAAATTAAAATTAAATTTTATTGAAAGGCTTTGTCTAGGAAGTGGTGGATGCTTCCATACCTAAGAAGGTCTAGTGCCTCTCAATGTTTAACCTAGAAGCCAATCTCTGAAATTAATATTTAATTGAATTTGTAACATAGATGGATTTGGATTAATAATGTTAAGTATCATTTGCGATCCAAGTCTAAACCTCTAAGAATAGATAAGTTAAATTTGGAATCAATAATGTTAAGTTCCATTTATGATTCCTAATTTAATTTCTAAAGAACACAATAGGTTGTTAGGAATGGTTCAGGACTTGTACACAATTTTTGTACAGGGGAACCGGTACGATATTCCGAGTATCATCCAACAGATGGGTGGATGCGAGGCTTTATATATAGAGGCTACAACAGGTGCCTAGAGGAGGAATTGGTTTAGGCCTCCCGATGGACTTGGGTTTCCCGTGTTCGCCTCAACACCCAACTCAAGTCCATCAATAATAACTCATACCACTAAAGTGTTATTATTGAACTACCACATCAATCCCATATTACAATATGGGCTCCTTCTTTTCATGAGTGCATTAAGCTCCCCGTGTTTAAGATATCGTATGTCCGTTAATTAAATGAGTTACTGACAACTCAGTTAATTAACATCTGATTCCAAGAGTAGTACTACTCAAATTTATTATCAGGTCAGACTAAGTCCACCTGCAGGGTTTACATGATAATCCTTGTGAGCTCCTCAAGGGGATATCATCAGCCTAAATAATTAGGACACAGATTCCTTCTATAATCAACAACATACCATATAAATAATACTATATCCCAACTCATCGGGCCTATTGATTTAACGGATAAATCTCACCCATTGATAAGTCAAAAAAATAAATACTAAGTATATGTGCTTGTTATTATATAGGGATTAAGAGAACGCACATCCATAATAACAGAGATTCTGTTCTTTTATGTAGTCATTATAAATCGAACTACCTCAAATGGTCCTGCTCAATACACACATAGTGTACTAGTGTAATTTTATAGTCAAGACAGACTAATACTAAATTACATTACAACCATTCCAATGGTTTGTCCCAATCCATCTTGGTTGTGAGCTATTATTTATAATTTATAAGGAACTGATAACATGATCTTCTTTGTGACACCACACACCATGTTATCTATAATATAAATTAAATGGACAACTGCATTAACATATATAGAAATATAAAATGTAGACATTTGACCAAAGTGATTCTCATTTGAAAATATTTCAAAACAGATGTGCATACAAAAGCTAGGCTTATAGTATACATCTCCACATGATCTTTTGTATTAATATATTTTTAATCCTTCCTTTTTAATTAAAACTTCCTTTTTAATCCTTTAATGGCCGGCCACCATAAGTCCTCCAATTAAGGAAAGTTTTAAATACAAAATTAAAACTTTCTAATTTGTTTCCGGAAATTTCTAAAATAAAAATTTCTCTTTTAAAATTCCCTTCATGGTTGGTTATAAAAGGAAAGTTTTATAAATTTTAAATCTCTCTTTTAAAACATGTGGATGATTACAAAAAGGAAAGTTTTCTTCAAAATTAAAATCTTCCTTTTAACTACAAATAAGGAAAGATATCAAACCTTTCTCTTAATCCTTTGTAGAAAGTATAAAAGGAAAGATTTAATTTTAAAACTCTATTTTAAAATCATGTCTTCCACATTAGGAAAGATTAAAAATAAACTCTCCTTTTATTTTTATTGTGGTCGGTCATCTAAGCTTGGGTTCAAGCTAGAATGGCCACACTTAACCCATCCAAGTCTTATCTTGGTCAGCCCTTGCTTGGGCTCCAAGCTTGGCTTGGCCGACCACCTTGGGATGGGTAAGAAAGTGAGTTTAGGTGTGTATAAGATTTTATAACTAAGAGGCTACGATAGGGACCGAGAGGAGGAATTGGTTTTAGTCTCCCGATGAACTTGAGCTTCTCGTGTTCACCTCAAACACCCAACTCGAGTTCATCAATAATAACTTATACCACTAAAGAGTTATTATTGAACTACCGCACCAATCCCATATTACTATGTGGGATCCTTCTTATCATGAGTGTGTTAATCTCCTTGTGTTTAAGATATCAAATATCCACTAATTAAATAAGTTATTGACAACTCATTTAATTAATATCTAGCTCCAAGAGTAGTACCACTCAACCTTATTGTCTTGTCAGACTAAGTCCACCTGTAAGGTTTATATGACAATCCTTATGAGCTCCTCTTGGGGACATCATCAACCTAAATTCCTAAGACACAGTTTCCTTCTATAATCAACAACACACACTATAAATAATATCATTTCCCAACTTATCAGGCCTCTTGATTTAACGAGCTAAATCTCACCCATTGATAAGTCAAAGAAATAAATACTAAGTACATATGCTTGTTATTATATCGGGATTAAGAGCACACACTTCCATAATAACAAAGGTCTTGTTCTTTTATATAGTCAGTATAAAAAGAAACTACCTTAAATGGTCATGCTCAATACACTCAGAGGGTACTAGTGTAATTTTATAGTCAAGATAAACTAATACCAAATTACACTATGACTATTCCAATGGTTTGTTCCTATCCATCTTAGTCGTGAGCTACTGTTTATAATTTATAAGGAACTGATAACATGATCTTCTGTGTGTGACACCACACACCATGTTATCTACAATATAAATTAATTGAACAACTACACTTAGCATATAAATGTTGACATTTGACCAATGTGATTCTACAGAAAGCTAGTCTTTTAGTATACATTCCAACACTTTATTGTTCTCCTACCTGGAAGCCCGATTCTGGTATCCGAAGAGTTCCTTGAGATTGAGTATCATGTCATAAGCAATGGGTAGGGCCTGATGGTGATGTTGTAGCACATTTGATATATAAGCCAAAATGTAACACCGCGTCATCTCATCTGCCTTGACCTATTTCCTATGTCTCCCTATCTTCTCTTCACTAGAATCCTTATTAGGCATGCTAGGACAAACCTCAAGAAGTACGAACTTGTATTCTTCAGCAGTTAAGATAATGTCCAAGTTTCATTTCCAATAAATATAATTTGGACCAGTAAGTTTGTTTTCTTTTAAAATAACAACAAGAAGATTGAAAGCCATTTTGAAATCCTGAGAATCACAAAATAAAATATTTGGTCAAAACTTTAGAATTTAAAATAATATTGATTCCTCAAATAATATAATTTAAATTCACCAACACCTTAAAACACCGTGAATTTCGTATGCCACGATAGTGTGGACGAATACTAATTCAAACATTTATAAGAGGAAGTTTTACCCATTAATTTTATTATCTTGTCAACCTAACTTTATGACAAATAAAATTAATAGTTGTTCATCTTCGGCCACACAAATAATAGCAGTGACTCTGATTGGGAGGATACTATTAAATGTGCCTAAGTATATACCATTACTTGATACTTAGTCCATTAATTAGGATTGTGCCCCTTCAGATGGAGAAGATCACACAAACCTAAATAATTTCCTATAATCATCCATAAAAGGAGTTTGATCTAGTGACCCACAAACAAACTCATCTGATATGGAGGAAGGCACATAAAGCCAACACGCAAGTTTGAATGCATCACTTACAAACCAGTAATGGAGACCATGGAATTTAAATAAATAATCTCTCTCCTACTTAGTTATTTAAATTGAGGAATTTTAACATGCATACACATCGCAGCACATAACATCACAACACATAATAGCACATAAAATAGCATATAAAGGCAATAAATATGAAAATAAAATTTCCAACTATTATGGCCTCATCCAATGTTGTCCACCAATATGCTGTCAATGGATCGTTGTCCTCCAATATGTCACAAATGGTTCAAGTCATCGCGTCTATCTCACTTCCTTCTCCGTCGCGCCTCCAGCCCTCAAAATAGCACCACACATAGCAAGGATACAAGTCACAACAAAAATAAAATTTTACATTTATCAATCCTATATTCCACAAAGGAATTTACATGTAATCTAGATTGAACAGAATGTAAAACAACAATAATAATAATACGGCAAACGACCGTATTTAATTATTACAATCATGCACACACAATAACCTTGACATGCCCAAGGGTTCAAATGACACACAAGCACATAAAAAGCCATAATAGTTAGATCTAGGATGCCTGCAACCACAGAGTTAATCTATCTAGCACATCCTACTATTATCCGGCCTAAACTTATGTATGAGCAGTGCATAATTTAACCGAAAACCAATTACACAGAACCAGAAAACATTCTCTTATACCACTTGAAGGCGATGTAATTCCGTTCTATTTAAATTTCTCGTACAAAAATTGTACAAGTACAGAACTATTCCTAGCAACTCGCACTTTCGATCAGACATGTGTTTGATCAATCAAGCAAGTTCTTGAATGATCAAAGCACACCTTGATTGAAGTACAAGATCGCTGGCCTCTTGTGTTGGTATTCAAAATCGATATCGAAAATTGATACAAAGAAAACAAAATCAATTACGCAGAAAAATTAAAGAACTAGTTGACTCTAGGATTTTATCCAAAGTCCTTGACCCACCAAGAATTCACCCAGTCCCCCAGACCAAGACTTTGTTGCCTAATCGCAACTAGGACATTCCATAACCTCGGTTTACCACCCCTAGGACTTAGGGTTACCTCCCCTAGGATTTTCCACCTACCTAGAATCCACTAGGACTTTTACCTAAGAACACTTAGGACTTCCTGCAAGCTTATTCACACTTGTTAGACAACAAGTAACCTTAACTTTGAACCCTTTGCCATTATCAAAACACAAGTTTGATCGTCTGGTGCTCCCTGTACCAACAGTTAGTCTGTTCGTGTAGCTCTAATTCACAAAAAAGTTTATCTAATTTAATTTTAGATAAATTCATCGAGATTTTATAGGCATCCATGATGGATGCCCACAATGAATTTTGAGGAAAGGTGTTTAGAGCATACCTTATCATATCTCAGTTCTCCATCTGATGGTCGATTGTGTGGAGCCTATTGAGGATGTCTTTTATCCTTGTATGTAGCTGACTTGTGATTCTCCTTCTTACGTTTTGATATTAAATAATTTATTTAAAAGTAAGTCTCTTTTTGTTACTTTTGCATCACTGGTTCTCTCGTGTAGTTCTTTAAGCTTGTCCCATAGTTCCTTTACATTTTCATGTGGGTTGACGCAGTTCAGTTCCTCCTTTGTGAGTCCACACTAGATTATGTTGAGGCCTTGAAGTTAATCTGGGCCTTTTTCTTCATCTCCGGATTTCAATTTTCCGGGTCCATTGGAATTTTGGTGTTGTGGTCGATTGGCGCCTTGTATCCTTTGGTGATGCTAAACCATTGGTCAAGTCGGTCTTCAGATACACTTCTATCTGCTTCTTCCAATATGAGAAATCATCCAAGTTGAATAGGGGTGGATGAATAGTGCTATATCCTTTGTTTTAGGTCATTTATCATTGAAATAGAAAACTAGAGAAAGGTACCAAAACTTGGTCTTGGATTAGTAGAGTTTAATAAACAATATATCGAGGAACTCGAGTGGTGTTGCACCAAATTTGAGTAAAAACTAAACAAAAAAGAGTTATTTGAAGAGGTAAACTTTTATTGATTCAAATAGACTGAAAAAAATTGAAATTCAAAGAAAATAAAACAATTCTCCCTGGCTTGATTGGTGGTTGTACGAATTCATAGCAGAACCTGCTCTGATACCACTTGTTGGATTGAGTCACACGTGAGAGGGGGTGAATCATGTGTCTTTAAAAAACAAATCTTTTACTTGAAAATAAAGTGTGCAGTAGAAAAACATACAAATTAAAAAGAGCAAATAAGAAGACAGAAATAGACACGGTCAATTTTACTTGGTACGGATCCTTCGATGACTCCTACTCTAAGACACAGGTCCTGCAGACCAATTGATGGGTAATCCACTAAAATATCTCTTCTAGTACCTCTGGAAGAGGGAATCGAGTATAAAGAAATTCAGAACAAGTGCAACACATTGCACTTTTCCTTTTGTAATAATTAAGTACACAAATGAAAGTTACCAAACACTCTTTTGGAGATGGTCAGCTTCGGTGTTTGGGCGGCTTCTTAACGGTAGATGAGCTTAGTAGTGTCGTAGCAGTCATAGCGATCGTAGTAGAGTCGTAGTAGGAAGTCGGAGCAGTCAAAACCTTAATCGGATGTGTAGAAGCTTATATGTGAGTTGATTTTATGGCTTGGGCAAGCACTCCTCTTATTGAACATGGAAGGTGCCTTCAAAGGCCTTGAAGGCACCTCCAATGTGGCAAGTCTAATCTCAAACAGCTTGGTCTTTATCTTTAACGAAATCTAAACTTTATCCTATGGAAGACGCCTTCCATGCACTGAAGGTGCCTTCTATGAAGAATTCTAAGGCGCCTTTCAATGATTGAAGGCACCTTTCATCCCCTGGAAGGCACCTTGGGTACTATTCACCCTAGGCTTTTTGTGCTCTTCTTGCCCTACAAAGCATGTTAGTCCAATAAACCAAATAATAACCTACAAGATATGTGTTAGCACAATAATACTGAGAAGTAATTAGACTCTGTCTCCTCGAGACCAGAATCTAGTCAAGGTCTCAGTTTAAGGATTCAAAATGGACCTAAATTGAACCGACGCCTACTGTCCCTCAACCGGGATGCATCCTCACTGAGTCACTCTCCTCCAGTGATTTACCTTTACTTACCAACTTGCAATCGGTTGACTAGCCTCTTGACCCACCAGATCTTCATGCAAATTATCAGGTCTGCAGTGTTGGATCGAGACACGCTAGAGGGGGGGTGAATAGTGCTCATGGATATTTCGTACGATTCGTAAAACTATCGGAGTTAAAACACGCAGTGGAATAAAGAACAAACACAGAGACACAGGGGAATTTATTTCGTTCGGAGCCTAGATCGACTCCTACTCGAAGGCCCACGATCCTTGATCGCTTTCCGTGGGCAACAACTATAATCTCGATAAGGTTTACAAGTATAACAATTTATAGCTTAATTTAAACCAGAAATCATATACCGACAACAATGGATTAGAAAGCGAAGCTCTGGGTCGTCAGTGTCAAGTTGTAGCACTTCTGGGTCGTCGATTTAGCAGCACGAAGCAAGAGGATCACTTGAAATGTGTTGTGTTGAACTTCTACTCGAACTCCCCTTATAAAGGTTATCCAAGGTGCCTCTAAGTCCTCCGAAGGCGCCTCCATCCCTTCCGAATCGCTCGTGCAGATCAACGCTGAACAGTCATCGCTTATCGCCTTGAAGGCGCCTTCATTCATCTTTAAGGCACCTCCAATGGGACATCCAAGGTGCCTTCGCGCACCATGAAGGCGCCTCCAGTGGGTCTACGCAGCCACGTCACTTTAGCACCTGAGGCGCCTCCAAGCTCCATGGAGGCGCCTCGGACACTGTTTATCCGAGGCTTAACCTTGTTCTTTCGTACCTGCAAGACATGTTAGATCCAAAACACAAACATATCCTGCAAAACAAAAGTTAGCACATATAATATCATAAATATAAAGTTTGACAGTCATCAGACTGTCCGGGTCTGACTTCATATTTCTGACTGGAAACCCTAGGTAGACCCGACGCCTACTGTTCCCTCTACGGGGAACGCGTCCTCACCAACTCCACTCAGGAGATTTACCTGATGTAAGCGCGATCCTCCAGATCGACTGGACTTTTGCTCGGTGCTCGATGCTTCCGGACTTTCTGCTGGACTTCCGCTTCCCAGCTGATCCAGTCTTTCACCTGGTTCGCGACACCAGGACTTTCCACCTAGGGTTACCCCCCTAGGACTTTTGCCTGAAGCACTCGACCCACCAAGACTTTCTACATAGGGTTACCACCTCCTATTACCTAGGGTTACCACCCCCTAGGGTTTTTACCTTGCCTAACTACAGTTAGGGCTTTTGCCTAAGTACACTTAGGACTTTCCTGCAATCTCATTCAGACCATTAGATCACCACACATCTTAACTTTGAATCTTTTGCCATTATCAAAACTTAGGTTTGATCGTCGGATGCTTCCCCCACCAACAATCTCCCCCTTTTTTATTATGGCAACCCAAATTCAAAGTTAAGTAAAACAAATGCATGAAGATATTAAAAGGTTTTAAGTGAGCAAGCTTAAGTATATAAATTCAAATAAACGCATAACTTAAGCTAACACTTAAACTTTGTGACGCTCCCCCTTAATACAGGGCTTCCCTTTTGAATATTTACATTTGAATTTCCTACTCTCCCCCTTTGCCATTTATCAAAAATAAGCCAGTTTTAAGCAATTTTTAATTTTTCTTATTGAAAAACAGATTAGTCTTGAAAGACTGGATAAAAGCTAAATTGACTTTTGAAAAAATTTTCACCTAAGTTTAAAAGACTAATATATAGTAGACTGTGATGGACAATTTTAGCCACTTTTGAAACTTAGTTGTTTTTGAAATATACTTAGCTAAATTTTAAAAAACTTAGAGGAAATTGAAGTCTCTTTTTACTTAGCAAAAAAAATATTTTGAAAGCAATGATTTATAATACTTTTAGGTAATTAAAAATAGCTTAGCAAGAATTTATAAAAAGTTAGATTTGAAGGTTGGCTAAGTTTGAAAAAGTTTGAAGGTTTCTATATGAGCTTAGTCTTTTGCAAACATTGAATTTTGAAAATAGAGCTTAAGTTAAAAAGACACTTAGCTTAATTTGAATAAAACAATACTTATTGTTGAAAACATAGGAGTAAGAACTTTTAAATTTTTAGGAAGAAGAGGGAGAAACTAAATATTTAATTTAGTTTATTTAATCAAATTGGTTGGTCCTTAAGTCCAAGCATGGGTCAAAATTTGTTTTGATCAGGTATCAGAGCCCTAAAGTACAAGCATGCTTAATCTTAATATTTCCTTCACCAACTGTCTAACCTTTTGCAACTTGCTGATTGCCTAGAGGCAGCAGCTTTCACTTTGTTAGTTGAGTTAAGTCATTTAGTCCAGTTAGATTTGACTAGAGCTGGAAGACTTGACTTGATTACTGTTAATAAATTATTTAACGCCCAGACTCATATTGATGCACAGAAATAAACATTCTTGAGTCCAGACTATACCCTATGCATCTCACACCATTCTATGTTTTTCAAACACAAGCAAGGTATACCTAGGTGTTTGTGAGATGCTCTGGCTTAAATCTAGGGGAAAAGGATTTTTAGGGTAAAAGCCTAAGCTAAGTTCAATTTTTGAAAATTCTAAGAAGAGGGGATTTTAAAATCATTATTTTTCCTAGATTTTGAAAAGAATAAGAGAATGAGTTTTGAAGTAAGACAATGAATTTTGGAAATTAATATCTATTCTACCCAACACATCCCTATTTGTCTTCTAAGTGCACTGAACTCAAGTTCAGGTAAGGGTTTTGTGAAAATGTCAGCTAGGTTTGATTTGGACTCAACATAGTTGAGTGCAAGTTCACCTTTAGCTACATGATCCCTTACAAAGTGGTGTTTTACCTCTATGTGTTTAGTCCTAGAGTGGTGAATTGGATTTTTAGTTAGATTAATTGAGCTTATATTGTCAATTAAGATTTTTGTATTTTTGTATTCTAATTCATAGTCTTTTAAGGTATGCATCATCCATAAAAGTTGAGAGGCACACTCTCCTAGGGCTATGTATTCAGCTTCAATGGTGGATAGAGCAACACAATGTTGCTTTCTGCTTGACCAACTTACTAGGCACTGACCTAGGATTTGGCAGCTATCACTTGTACTTTTTCTTTCTAATTTGCACCCGGCATAGTCTGAGTCAGAATAGCCAAACAGGTCAAAGGTGCTAGTTCTAGGGTACCAAAGTCCTATATTGAGGGTGCCTTTTATATATCTAAGTATTCTTTTAACATATGTTAAATGTGATTCTTTTGTACAAGATTGGTATCTTGCGCACATACCAACTGCAAATATTATATCTGGTCGACTTACAGTTAGGTAGAGTAGGCTTCCTATTATACTTCTATAGTACTTTGGGTCTACTGATTTTCCTTCTGGGTCCGAGTCAATGTTGATGTTAGTGGCCATTGGGGTATTTATGATTTTTGAGTTTTCCATGCCAAATTTTTTAATTAGTTCTTTAGCATATTTAGTTTGGTAAATGTAGATTCCATCTTTTGTTTGTTTAATTTGTAAACCTAAGAAGAAATTTAGTTCTCCAACCATACTCATTTCAAACTCATTTTTCATTAATTTAACGAATTCTTTTAGAAATTTAGAGTTGGTTGAGCCGAAAATTATATAATCAACATGGATTTGGGCTATGAAGATGTCTTTTTTTATAGTTTTTACAAATAGAGTTGGATCTATGTAACCTTGGTTAAAGCCTTTGGATGTTAAGTAATTAGATAGTCGTTCATACCATGCTCTAGGAGCTTATTTAAGTCCATATAAGGCCTTTTCAATTTAAATACATGATTAGGGTAGTCTAAGTCCTCAAATCCTGGGGGTTGGTTTGCATAGACCTCTTCTTTAATAAACCCATTTAGGAATGCAGATTTTACATCTATTTGGTACAATTTAAACCCTTTATGTGTTGCATAGGCTAACAGCATCCTAATGGATTTGAGTCTAGCTACTGGTGCATAGGTGTAACGACCCGCCTTCTACTAACTAAGCTGTAAGGCCGATCATCACATTATGCTGTGCTAAACTATTCCCTAACAATCTCTAGGACTAGATGCGGAAGCTGTACTAATTAAAATTTTTGCTAAGCTGTTAACATTTCTTGGTTCTACGTGTACTAAGGGGTGTAATCTAAAGTATACCTAACATATACTACATCCCCTATGGTCAAGGAACTGAAATAACCCTTTTCTGGCTGTTATCAGACCTCCCAATCGATCCACAGATCGATTGGAATGTCGGATCGATCCAGTGATCGATCCAGCACGCTACTGTGCTCGAGACAATTATCTGGATCGATCGGCTGATCGATCCAGATTGGTCAATCGATCCAGTGATCGATCCCAGAGCTCTCTGTTCGCGACGAAAATGGCTGGATCGATCAGCTGATCGATCCAGAAGCCTACTGTTCGCGGAACAGATTGCCCAATCGATCAGCTGATCGATTGGAAACCCCCAATCGATCCACCGATCGATTGAGGTTACTGATTTTTGCAGCTAAACTCTGATTTCAGCACTGTTTCGTGCCTCAATCACAATACAAGTTCTAAAATGATTAATAAACACTCTAACATCATAAAACTAGTGTTCTAAGCATAATAAAGTGCATGATTAACTAATTCGTAGAAATGAACATACTAAAGTGCAAATGATAAAATACTGAAAAGTTCTAATGTTTAAACAAAGCTTGCTAAGGTTCCCTAAGATCCTCTTTCCAAGTTCCTGCCCACACACATCTTTGTAGCATTGTCCTCCAGCCTCCGCTAGTCCATCTTTCCTTTACCTTTATCTGCAGTATAAGGAAAAGAAAGTATCTATAAGCTTTCGCTTAGTAAGAAACCATCTACCTCACTAAAACATGCATACGATGCATTTATGCTTTTAAAAACATGCTATTACACATATGCTAAACTTGCGAAAACATGGCATACTGAAATCACTGAACATAAACACTAAATCATGGCATATAAAGCTAATGGTAAACTATCATGTATATCAATAAAGAAGACTAAACTGAACATAAACTGAGCTAAGCTGGAACTGAATTTAAACTCAGCTATCATAACTAATCTTTGTGAGTTTTGAAAACTAATAACGTAATAGATTAAAATACATAATCATACTGCTAATGGGCCCGGCAACTGTACATGCTATGCGCGCATCCTTAACTAGACCCGGGGTTGCAAATCCCGAATTTAGTAAGGTTTACTAGGTTATCTAAACCTAGGGACCGACTATGGGAGCCCAGCCCAATGTATATCTAATCCTGTACAGTGCCCCTACTGAAAATAAAATACTGAATCATAGCTGACTAATTTATCTTGCTTTTACTAGGTTATCTGAACCTAGAACTAGGTTATCTAAACCTAGAGGCGACTGTGGGAGCCCACCCATCGGACATCTAGTCCTGTAAAAGCTAAAGCAAGACTACGTAAACTATAAAATGCTTCTATTGCATTTATCTAAGCTGCTAAAATGCCTAGGTTGCATTCTTCTGTGCTAAATCATTTAATCTAACACTTAGTATGCGCTAAATCGCATTCTTTGTGTCGATAGTCTACATATTACTAAACTAATACATGGAATTCACATGGAAGCTACTTATACTGCAGGTGAGGGGTTTCTTACCTCCTGTTCGGATTTTCTTACGATTCTAATCGCTAGATATCCGGAGGAGACGATCCTTTCGACGATCTTCTCGTGTCTAAGCGTTCTTCTCGCGGAGGGGAACGTCCACGTGTCAAAGTCGTCGTCGAAATTGCCCTTGGAATGGAACCCTTGCTTGTTCTTGTGGTTGGCGCCGAGAGGGGAAGAGAAGTGAGAGGGTCGGCGGAAACTAGGGTGAGGAGGAGCAAGTCACGTTAAAGAGAAAAATAACTCTTCACCCATTAATTCCCTATTTATATCAAGTGGGTATTTCGGCCCAACTTAAACTTAAATATAAATGTTTCCCTTTTCTTTCAGCACGGCCTTGCTGGGTTCACTTGGTTACCATGGTTCACCATAAGGCATAGGACCCAATAGGTCTCGGGTTCAATTCCCGCGTAGGCTATTTTACGGTTCTATTTGTTTTTTGCTACTTCCGCTGCTCTAAAAATTCTGTAAAAATATCCTAAAATTCTAGAAAAATCATATAATATTTCTAAAATAGTTTTGAGAATTTTCGAGCGTTACAATAGGTTTCGTCATAATCTAAACCTTCAACCTGACTAAAACCTTTGGCTACTAGTCTGGCCTTGTTTCTAACTATTTCACCTTGATCATCCAATTTGTTCCTAAATACCCATTTGGTGTCAATTATGGACTTATCTATGGGTTTAGGTACAAGTTCCCAGACTTGGTTTCTTTTGAATTGTGTTAGCTCTTCCTGCATAGCAATGATCCAGTCTGGGTCGGGTAGGGCCTCTTCTATAGTCTTAGGCTCAATCTTTGAAATAAGGGCAATCTGACTTAGGTTCCTATATGAGGATCTGGTTCTGACTCCTAGGTTTGAATCACCCAAAATTTGGTCAGGTGGGTGAGAGGTACTTGCTCTAGTTGGTCTTATATTTGGATCAGAAATCGGTTCCTCTAGTTTATTAGTGTTGGGATGAATTTCATCGTCTTCAATAATTCTTGGATTAATGTCAACATTTTCATTTAAGTTAGGTAGATTATTTTCTTCATCAAATATTATATTAGTTGTTTCTTCAACTTTCAGGGTATTTTGGTTATAGACTCTATAGGCCCTACTGGTTGTGGAGTACTCTAAAAAGATTCCTTGGTTTGATTTGGGTGTAAATTTTCCTAAGTAGTCTTTAGTATTTAAAATATGAACTTTACACCCAAAAACTTTTAGGTAGTTTAGGTTGGGAATTTTATTATAATACATTTCATAAGGAGTTTTATTGTGATATTTGTTAATTAGAATTCTATTTTGAATATAATTTGCTGTATTTATGGCTTCGTCCCAAAATTGATGACTTAAGTTATATTCATTTAGCATTGATCTAGCGGCTTCTTGTAGGGTTCTGTTTTTACGTTCCACTAGACTGTTTTATTGGGGGGGGGGGGGTTCTAGGACATGAAAATTCATGTTGGTATCCATTGATTTTACAGAATTGGATAAACCTATGATTTTCAAATTTCCCCCCATGATCACTTCTTATTCTTTTAATTTTAGTATCTTTTTCATTTTCTGTTAACTTGCAAAAATTACTAAATTCTTCAAAAGTTTTATCTTTTGTTTTTAGAAATTTTACCCAGGTGAACCTAGAGTAGTCATCAATTATTACTAAACAATACTGGTTCTTGCTTAGTGACTTGGCTCCATGTGAATCAAATAGGTCAAGGTGAAGGAACTCAAGTAAAGAGTTAGTTCTTTCTAGATTAGTCGATTTGTGGGTTGACTTGGTTTATTTTCCTTGTTAACAAGGATTACAGATTGAGTTTTCAATAAATTTTAATTTGGGCAAACCTTTAACTAGACCATTTTGACTCATTTTTGAAATGAGTCTAGTGTGAGTGTGACCCAATCTTCTGTGTCACAACTCAGTTTCTTCTTCTTGTGTTAGAAAACACTTTATTGACGAAGTGGGTAGATCAATTGAGTACATATTATTTTTCCTAATCCCTTTAAGTGTGATTTAAGGGTTTTCAATATTTTTAACTAAACAACTAGATTTGTCAAAGGTAACTAAGTATCCACTATCACACAATTGGCTTATACCTAGAAGATTAAAATTGAAGTTTTCAACTATTAGAACTTTTCGAATAATAAAATCGGAACTAAGTTCGATGTTACCTCTTCCGATTACCTTAAGTTTGCCATCGTTACTGAATGCAACAGACCTAAATTCTTTAGTTTGAACTTTGTGAACTTTAATTTATCTCTAGTCATGTGTCTGGAGCATCCACTATCTAACATCCACTAATCCAATTATTTATGTTCCTTCACATAAGTTGTTTGAATTGGACTCTATTTGATGAAAATAAAGTGAAGTGATTAAGTTTGAGTTTGTATTTGTTGAAACAAAGATCTAACTTTAGCATTATTTTGAAGTTAATAATTTTTAAGTTAATAACTAATTTTTAAATACTTTTGAAATTACATTTTTTTTATTATTATTTATTTATTTATTTATTTAGAATTGAATTAGACAAGTTAATTTAACTTTAGGTTAATTAAATTTTCAATATTTATTTTAAGTTAATTATTTGAAAATTAATTTGAATTTGAAAAATAATTTTAAAAGACTTTTTCATATTAAGTTTTATGTAGATTGTTAAGTAACTAAGTTTTAAACGATTTAAAAGTATTTTCAAATTAAGTTTTAAAGATTTTCAAAATGATTTTTTAAATTATTTTAAAAATAATTTTGAAATTAAGTTTTAAAAGATTTTTTAAAATAATTTTTTAAAATATTTTTCAAATAATTTTGAAATTAGGTTTTAAAAGATTTAAAAATGATTTTTAAAAGACTTTTTCAAATAATTTAGAAATTAAGTTTTTTAAAAGATTTTAAAATGATTTTTAAAAGACTTTTTCAAATAATTTTAAAATTAAGTTTTTAAAAAGATTTTTAGAAGACTTTTTCAAATAATTAAGAAATTAGGTTTTAAAAGATTTAAAAATGATTTTTAAAAGACTTTTTCAAATAATTTTGAAATTAAGTTTTTAAAAGATTTTTAAATGATTTTAAAAGACATTTTCAAATAATTTTGAAATTAAGTTTTTTTAAAAGATTTAAAAATGATTTTAAAAAGACTTTTTCATGTAATTAAGTTTTTAAAAGATTTTTTAAAATAATTTTTAAAAGATTTTAAAAATAATTTTGAAATTAAGTTTTAAAAGATTTTTTAAAATAATTTTTTAAAAGATTTTTCAAATAATTTTGAAATTAGGTTTTAAAAGATTTAAAAATGATTTTTAAAAAACTTTTTCAAATAATTTTGAAATTAAGTTTTTAAAAGATTTTAAAATTATTTTAAAAGGCTTTTTCAAATAATTTTGAAATTAAGTTTTTAAAAGATTTTTTAAAATAATTTTTAAAAGATTTTTCAATAATAGTGAAATTAGGTTTTAAAAGATTTTAAAATGATTTTTAAAAAACTTTTTCAAATAATTTTGAAATTAAGTTTTTAAAAGATTTTAAAATGATTTTTAAAAGACTTTTTCAAATAATTTTGAAATTAAGTTTTTAAATGACTTTTTCAAATAATTTTGAAATAAAGTTTTATTTGAAAAAATAATATTAATTACAAAATTGAATTTGAATTAATTATTAATTTTGAATTATAATTATGAATTTAATTTCGAATTTCTATTCCTTAGTCATCTCACCCGATATAAATTTTCAATCAGGGACTCCTATAATTTTTGTGAGATGAATTGAGGTTCAATTTTAGGAGTATGTTTAGCTTTGTGTTAGATTCAGGTTTAGCTTTGGGTTCAACAAGTGAGCATTATTTGGATAAACTTCTGGGCTATGGTGAGTCACAAGGAACTCATTAAAGTAACCATGCCTTCGAGGTTTTCCAAATAGTCCTACCCATTGAACTTAATACTAAACCTTAGTCTAACTAGTTAGGATCCATTTAAGGATAACTTCGGTCAGTTCCACTTGGCCAAATGCACTAGGTCGAAGCCATATCTTCCTAGACATGCGATGCCCAAGCTTCCTTAACGTACTATCATCCAAAAACTTCACCAGTACCGTGGGTCAAGTTAAACCTAGCCCATTTTTTTTTAACCTGAATTACACTGCCGGATAGTCTACTCTTGTTTACCCATTTCAGGAAGATTAAGTTTGGTTACCCAATCGGGTAGTTTAGTTGCGGGTGCCATCTATTCTGGATCCTCCTTCTATTTTTAATTGAATTTAGAATTTTAAATTTAATTTCGAATTTTTAATTGAATTTTGAATTTTAAAATAATTTCGAATTGAATTTTGAATTTTGAATTGAATTTTGAATTTTTAATTGAATTTTAAATTTTTAATTGAATTTGAAAAATAATTTTAAAAGACTTTTTCAGATTAAGTTTTAAGAAGATTTTTAAGTAATTATGTTTTAAACGATTTAAAAGTATTTTGAAATTAAGTTTTAAAAGATTTTTAAAATGATTTTTTAAATTCTTTTTAAAATAATTTTGAAATTATGTTTTAAAAGATTTTTTAAAATATTTTTTTAAAAGATTTTTCAAATAATTTTGAAATTAGGTTTTAAAAGATTTAAAAATGAATTTTAAAAGACTTTTTTAAATAATTTTGAAATTAAGTTTTTAAAAGATTTTAAAATGATTTTTAAAAGACTTTTTCGAATAATTTTGAAATTAAGTTTTTTAAAAGATTTTAAAATGATTTTTATAAGACTTTTTCAAATAATTTTGAAATTAA
The DNA here is from genome assembly GCF_018446385.1 of Zingiber officinale. NCBI lineage: Eukaryota > Viridiplantae > Streptophyta > Magnoliopsida > Zingiberales > Zingiberaceae > Zingiber > Zingiber officinale. The sequence goes on along the minus strand of NC_055990.1, from coordinate 136,894,559 downwards.
GTTTTTTAAAATATTTTAAAATGATTTTTAAAAGACTTTTTCAAATAATTAAGAAATTAGGTTTTAAAAGATTTAAAAATGATTTTTAAAAGACTTTTTCAAATAATTTTGAAATTAAGTTTTTAAAAGATTTTAAAATGATTTTTAAAAGACTTTTTCAAATAATTTTGAAATTAAGTTTTTTTAAAAGATTTAAAAATGATTTAAAAAAGAATTTTTCAAATAATTATGTTTTTTAAAAAAAATTTTAAAAGATTTTTCAAATAATTTTGAAATTAGGTTTTAAAAGATTTAAAAATGATTTTTAAAAAACTTTTTCAAATAATTTTGAAATTAAGTTTTTAAAAGATTTTAAAATTATTTTTAAAAGACTTTTTCAAATAATTTTGAAATTAAGTTTTTAAACGATTTTTTAAAATAATTTTTAAAAGTTTTTTCAAATAATATTGAATTTAGGTTTATAAAGATTTAAAATTGATTTTTAAAAAACTTTTTCAAATAATTTTGAAATTAAGTTTTTAAAAGATTTTAAAATGATTTTTAAAAGACTTTTTCAAATAATTTTGAAATTAAGTTTTTAAAAGATTTTTTAAATGACTTTTTCAAATAATTTTAAAAATAAGTTTTATTTGAAAAAATAATATTAGTTACGAATTTGAATTAATTATTAATTTTGAATTATAATTATGAATTTAATTTTGAATTTCTATTCCTTAGTTATCTCACCCGATCTAAATTTTCAATCAGGGACTCCTATAATTTTTGTGAGATCAATTGAGGTTCAATTTTAGGATTATGTTTAACTTTGTGTTAGATTCAGGTTTAGCTTTGGGTTCAACAAGTGAGCATTCTTTGGATAAACTTCTGAGCTATGGTGAGTCACAAGGAACTCATTAAAGTAAACATGCCTTCGAGGTTTTCCAAATAGTCCTACCCATTGAAATTAATACTAAACCTTGGTCTAACTAGTTAGGATCTATTTAAGGGTAGCTTCGGTCAGTTCCACTTGGCCAAATGCACCAGGTCAAAGCCATATCTTCCTAGACATGCGATGCCCTAGCTTCCCTAACGTACTATCATCCAAAAACTTCACCAGTACCGTGGGTCAAGTTAAACCTAGCCGATTTTTTTTTTAACCTTAATTACCCTTTCGGATAGTCTACTCTTGTTTACCCATTTCGGGTAGATTAAGTTCTGTTACCTAATCGGGTAGTTTAGTTGCGGGTGCCAGCTATTCTAGATCCTCCTTCTATTTTTAATTGAATTTATAATTTTAAATTTAATTTCAAATTTTTAATTGAATTTTGAATTTTAAATTAATTTCGAATTGAATTTTGAATTTTTAATTGAATTTTGAATTTTGAATTTAATTTTGAATTTTGAATTTTTAATTGAATTTTGAATTTTAATTTAATTTTGAATTTTAATTGAATTTTGAATTTTGAATTTAATTTCAAATTTTTAATTGAATTTTAAATTTTGAATTTAATTTCAAATTTTTAATTGAATTTTGAATTTTAATTTAATTTTTTAATTTATTTTCGAATTTTGAATTTTAAATTTTGAAATTATGTTTGTTTATTACTATTATTTTTCTTTTTGCTCCCTCCTGGATCATAGCCTCGATATGGTCTATCGAGGTAGTATATTTGATCCTTCGGGATCCAATATTAACCAAGTACAACTTGATTAATCAATTTGGACTTGGGGACCCATGCTTGGACTGTTTTTCTATTTGTTCTTTATACAAGAGATAAGTAGAATTTATATTTTCTTTTTGGTTTAAATCCTAGACCATTTCTATTGTAAACGACTCTTTATGTCCCAAGAATTAGGTCAAGATTCTTGGAACCTAAAGAAAATCGTTCTAGTGTTTTCTCCAGATTCTTGACTTGAGTTTTCAGACTGGAGTTCTCTTCTTCAAGTTTTTGAACTTGAGTTGAGTTTCCAGTCTGAACTGGTTCAGTCAAAGATTTGGAGTCAGTCACTTCTTTAAGGACAGCTACTTCCTTTAGAAGTGACTTAATTCTAAGATTCGACTTAGCTAATTTTCGTAATAAATAATTGACTAAGTTATTGAGTTGAGGGATACTTACAGAGGGATCGGGCCCTTCGGAAATGGAAACGGATCCGTGGCTTCGCTCGGACTCGGCCTCCGACTCGATCTCGCTCTCGGATTCGTCGATCTGGTCCCGGGCCATCAGCGCAAGTAAACTCGTCTGATCGAGTTCGTCGTCGTCGTCTTCTAAGGAAGATTCGTCCCATGTTGCCTTTAAGGCCTTCTTCCTTCTCTGCTTCTTTGCATCCTTTTGATTAGGGCAGTTGGCCTTGATGTGCCCCTTCTGGTTGCACCCGTAGCAGATCACTTCGAACTTTACCTTAGAACTTGGTTGGGCCTCCTTGGATTGGACTGCCTTCTTTAGGTCCTTCTTGTTGAAGCCTTTCTTCTTCTTGTAGAGTCTCTTCACAAGGTTCATGAGCTCGGTTGTTATGTAACGACCCAATTTTCCCTATTTCAAGTTCTAAAATTCCATAAAAATATTTGAAAATACCTTTAAAATATTCTAGAGATTTTTAGGAATTTTTAGAGTATTTTTACATAATTTTTGGAGGTTGTTTAGTATGTTTACAAAAAGGTGCCCCTTCTGGTTGCACCCGTAGCAGATCACTTCGAACTTTACCTTAGAACTTGGTTGGGCCTCCTTGGATTGGACTGCCTTCTTTAGGTCCTTCTTGTTGAAGCCTTTCTTCTTCTTGTAGAGTCTCTTCACAAGGTTCATGAGCTCGGTTGTTATGTAACGACCCAATTTTCCCTATTTCAAGTTCTAAAATTCTATAAAAATATTTGAAAATACCTTTAAAATATTCTAGAGATTTTTAGGAATTTTTAGAGTATTTTTACGTAATTTTTGGAGGTCGTTTAGTATGTTTACAAAAAGAAAGAAGTTTTGACAAATACCGTTGAAGGTGAGACCCGAACCCAAGACCTTCGGCCGAACCCAACCTAACCGGACGCAGCCAACCAGCTGAGCTACGCGGGTTTTGTTAACCCAATATGGAGAGAATTAAATTTATAGCATAGTTTTGATTAAACCCAAATATGAGAAAGGGAATTAGGTTTTTGATTTTCCGAAAACCAAAACAATTCTTCTCAAAAATCCCTCTCCTCTCCCGACGCGAGCGGCGACTCTTCTCCTCTCTCGCAGCGGAAACGAAGAAGAAACCAGGTTTGGTCTCCGGCGCCGGCGAGCTCTCTCCTCCACGGATCCTTCACTAAGCCGAACTTCTCTCGGCAAGGTCAGCGCGGGCACAAGAAGAAGCCGCAAGTTTTCAAGCTTTGAAACCCTAGACCTTCCTCTCCTTCGGTTGTAAGTCCAAGAACAGCAATGTGAGTTGCTACTCACCTGCAGTAGGATAGCTCCGAGATTTTCTTTCCTTGCTGCCGTGATTTAAGGATTTTGGTTTTATGCTTATTGCCGTGAGTTAGATTTCTGAAGCATGTAGTAGGAGTAGTTTTCGGACTTGTTCTTCTTTATTTTGAATCATGCTGTAAAGATTATGCTTGTTCTTCTTGATTGTTGAAGCATGCTGTAAGGAGTTTTGTCTTTGAAGATTTCTGCCGTGAGTGTTCTATAGGTTATCGCTTGATTTCTAATTCTTTTTGGAAGTTAGAATGTTGGAGCTATATAGCCCTATCTTTGCATGATTGTCTATTCCTTTGTATCGAAAAGGTTAGTAGTTGTTTGAATTTTCCTTGTTCTCCGAGTTTGGAATGGTAACTTAAGGATAATGAACAAGTGATTCTATTTCCTGTATCTTTTCTGTTCGAGTACTTTGTTAGAGAAGGTTATTAGGTTTGTTCTTCATATCTAATTTGTATAAGGATTATTCTCTTTTATTAGTAGCAGTAATCTTTTTCTTATTGCTTTGCTTAGTTGGAAATAATTCAACATGTGTAGATCTAGTGATGCATGCTTCAGTATACCACGTGTAGATGTTGTTAGTAGCAGTAATCTTTCTTATTGCTTTGCTTAGTTGGAAATAATTTAGGATGTGTAGATTTATTGAGTTATTGTTCTTGAATATGCATGAACAGATTTATTTTCCAGTTTTGTTTGCCATGAGTTGAGCTTGATCAGTTTCCTTTGTCACTAGATATGCATGGGATACTTTCTAGTTTCCTATGATATTAGAATATCATGAGCAGAATTTTATGTAGAATTTTATTAGCTTAGTAGGCAGATTTTTGGTTTAAGCATTTCAAAGTTAGAAGTTGCTTAAACATTTCAGTTTCTTTTTAAAGAAGTATTCTTTTAGAAGTATTAACAAGTATAAGAAAGATAAAGAAAAGAAAGGAAAAGGCCAAGGCCTTAAGTAGATCCCAAAGTCAAGACTTTAGGGATTTTGGCACACAAGGTGCTTATTAAAATGCCAAGGCATTTAAAGAAGAAGTAATTAAGATAATAAGTATTTTACTTTTAAGAAGAGGCTAGTACCCGACTTCCAAGGTTGTCGTTAAACAAATTCAGGTGTCCAATTCCAAGGTTTTGGCCCTGGTAGACCAAGGTCTGCTCTTTTAGGATTGGTGGCTCGCTACCCCAACCTATTAGGGAACGGGCATAAAATGATACTATGACTGGGCCCAAGAGAAGTTGATTACTATTTTGAAGTATTAAAAGTATAAGCTTTTGAATAAGTAAAATAAGTTTCACATCAGTACAAAAGTATTAAAAAATAAGTTTCACATAAGTATTAAAGAATAAGTCTTTAAGCAAGCGAAATAAGATACAGAAGGTGTTTAGAATTCAGTAAGTTAAGTTCTTTATGCAAGCATGATAGTATAGACTTGCCTTACATGTTTAGCCTTTCAGTATGTTTCTTTACTAATAGAAGAGCATGAGTTAGCTTACTGTTATTTGCTATTTATGAGCATGATTATCTATACATGTTTAGTATTCCAGTTAGTATGATTCCTTTATTGGTTTATGAGCATGATTAGTTATACATGTTTAGTATTTCAGTTAGTATGATTCCTTTGCTATGTATAAGCATGAGTAGCTTTACATGTTAGCATCAGTTTTAACATGTTTTTATTTATATACATGCATATCGAGTTTTTGTGAGTTAGATAGCGCTCACTAAGCTTTATGCTTATAGTTTGCATTTCCTCCTACTGCAGATAAAGGAAAAGCCAAAACGATATGAAGGAGGCGACAAGGGGAGGCTTGATGGGCGTGTGATGTTTGGACTATGGAGTGATCTAAGAAGTTGTCAAGAATTTATTAAGAGTGTTTTGGTTTAATTGTTTAAAGTATCTAGAACTTGTACATGTTACTTGTTGGATTGTTTTGTCGTGTTTTGTTAGAGTTGGTTTCCTTTGGTATTTTGCTTCTTTTTGTTATATATAAACTGCGTGGTTGTTTGAAATAAGTTCCAGCCGCCTGTGGCTGTGTATATAGTGTTTGTATATCAGTTTAAGGTTACCAGTACAGGGGAGACTCTGCCGAAATTTTTCGGTAGGGTTTTCATGTGGTTTTTAATCATAACGGTTAAGTAGAGTTAGTAGTTAAGTAACATCCACCTTTAGAGTAGTAGTAGTAGTGTAGAAGGTGGGTCATTACATGTTAGTTCTTCATCTTCATCATCTGAGTTGGGTTCCTCTTCTGACTCTGGTTCAGTTCTTCATCGTGATCTCGATTCACGCGTTCGACTGGTACCTGCAACCAAAGCAACCCCCTTCTCGGTTGGCTGTGCATTAGTCTGCTCATGTAATTCAAACTCACAGAATAATTCATCTAACTTTATTGAAGATAAATCCTTGGAGACTTTGTAGGCATCTACCATTGATGCCCACAATGTGCTCCTCAGAAACGAGTTTAGTGCGTACCTTATGACGTCCCGATTCTCTACCTTTTGCCCGATTCCGTGGAGAGAATTGAGGATGTCTTGAATGCGCACGTGTAGCTGGCTTGCCGTCTCATTTTCCTGCATTTTTAAGTTATATAATTTATTGAATAGTAAATCACGCTTACTTACTTTGGTATCGGAGGTCCCTTCGTGAAGCTCGATTAGCTTCTCCCATAGCACCTTGGCGCTTGAGAATGGACCGACGCGGTTTAGCTCCTCCTTTGTTAGTCCGCACTGGAGGGTACAAGTTGCTTTGGCATTTGCCTCCACCTTCTTGATTAATGCAGGTTCCCAGTCCTCGCAGGGTGTAGGATTGCCGTCTTTATCCGTTGGCAGATCCAAACCAGTCTTGACGATCATCCACGTCTCGAACTAGATCTTCAGGAAGTTCTCCATTCTGCCCTTCCAGTAACCAAAGTCCTCTCCGGTGAAGAGCGGGGGACGGACAGTGTTATAACCCTCTTGTTGGGTCATTTTAGATCAACTATAAAGAAAATAAACGACAAGAAAATTCTAGGACTTGGTCCTGGATTAGTAGTGCGGGAAGTATTTAAAAGAAAATGATCTCGAGTGGTGTTGCACCAACTTCGAGCAAAAACCGATTCGAGAAAAGAAATTAGAATATACCTATAAGGCTAAATTCTAATTGACTCCGAAAACTCTTGAAATACCACGAAAAAAATTGTTTTGAATGGTGGTTGCACCAATTCAAAACGACCCCGCTCTGATACCAATTGTTGATCGAGACGCGCTAGAGGGGGGGTGAATAGCGCTCGTGGCTATTTTGTACGATTTGTAAAACTATCGGAGTTAAAACACACAGCGGAATAAAGAACAAACACAGAGACACAGGGGAATTTACTTCGTTCGGAGCCTAGATCTACTCCTACTCGAAGGCCCGCGATCCTTGATCGCTTTCCATGGGAAACAACTATAATCTCGATAAGGTTTACAAGTATAACAATTTATATCTTAATTTAAACCAGAAATCTTATACCGACAACAATGGATGAGAAAGCGAAGCTCCGGGTCGTCGGTGTCAAGTTGCAGCACTTCCGGGTAGTCGATTTAGCAACACACGGTAAGAGGATCACTTGAAATGTGTTGTGTTGAACTGCTACTCGAACTCCCCTTTTAAAGGGTATCCAAGGCGCCTCTAAGTCCTCCGAAGGCACCTCCATCCCTTCCGAATCGCTCGTGCAAATCAGCACTGAACAGTCGTCGCTTATCGCCTTGAAGGCGCCTTCATTCATCTTTAAGGCGCCTCCAATGGGACATCCAAGGCGCCTTCGCGCAACATGAAGGCGCCTCCAGTGGGTCTGCGCAGCCACGTCACTTTAGCACCCGAGGCGCCTCCAAGCTCCATAGAGGCGCCTCGGACACTGTTTATCCGAGGCTTAACCTTGTTCTTTCGTACCTGCAAGACATGTTAGATCCAAAACACAAACATATCATGCAAAACAAAAGTTAGCACATATAATATCATAAATATGAAGTTTGACAGTCATCTGACTGTCCGGGTCTGACTTCGTATTTTCGACCGGAAATCCTAGGTCGACCCAACGCCTACTGTTCCCTCTACGGGGAATGCGTCCTCACCTACTCCACTCAGAAGATTTACCTGATGCCAGCGCGATCCTCCAGATCGACTGGACTTTTGCTCGGTGCTCGATGCTTCTAGACTTTCTGCTGGACTTCCGCTTCCCGGCTGATCCAGTCTTTCACTTGGTTCGCGACACCAGGACTTTCCACCTAGGGTTACCCCCCCTAGGACTTTTGCCTGAAGCACTCGACCCACCACGACTTTCCACATAGGGTTACCACCCCCTATAACCTAGGGTTACCACCCCCTAGGTTTTTTACCTTGCCTAACCACAGTTAGGGCTTTTGCCTAAGTACACTTAGGACTTTCCTACAATCTCATTCAGACCGTTAGATCACCACACATCTTAACTTTGAATCTTTTGTCATTATCAAAACTTAGGTTCGATTGTCGGATGCTTCTCGCACCAACATGCAGACCCAACTGGACTTCTGCTAGCTGTCAAATCTCATAGACCCAACTGGACTTTTTACCAGATATCAAGTCGGCCCATTGACCTATCTAGACTTTGCACTTGCTATCCGATCCCACGGACCTATCTTGATTTCAGCCTGGTATCAGTTCCTCCATATCCATCAACTTCTACATACTTAGTTAAGCAATTAGATCACAACAATGCATAATTTAACTCACTTATCATTCATCAATACCTGAGTTAGACTGTTAGTGCAAACTACACCAACATAAGATACTTGTATAACATTGAGTATCTAAGGCAATTATCCTTCTATATAGAATGTAACCTCCTAAGGGAGAACAATTCTATGTATTGACAAGTCTATCACTTGACCTAATGAACTTTTCCTAACCATATGCTACATAAGTGACCTATATAATCTAGAGATGTACACTCAGGGGAGGCCTTGTGACAGGAGGTTATCTACTGAAAACCTAAACTCTCTAAGTTACTTCTTCTCTTGATGGCATACATAGTTATTGGCAGGGGAAGTACTCTAATACACCATTGCGGGGGTGATATTTGGTAGTAATTTAGACTACCCTACAAATATACAAGTGGTGAAATAGGAATGGCCAAATTCATTGTACAACATTAATCATTATAATGAAACCAATGGCCTAGAACATCTTCTAAATTAAGGACTTCCTCAGTTATTTTTCTTTTATTTTTTCACATCTTAATTGAAAACTCAATACAAACAATTATCAATTTTATCTAGCTAAATTTGAAGTGCAAAACTGATTAGCATTTGATCTTAAATCCTCATGAGATTGACTTATATAAATTTTATTACTTGACAATAACCGTGTGTTTGCGGTAACACATCAAGTTTCTACAGGATCACATGGAGACTTCGCTTCGTCAAACTTTTAGCCACATCCCCGGTTTGCCATCTTCTCTGCTTTTAAATAGGAACATATATATTAAAAATTGACCTAAGAATCTATTAGAGTAAATACCCAAGTACTAACTGTACTAATCTATGGAGGCAGTCAATCATGCATAATTATAGTAAAAAGGTGATTACACTCACTCTATACATCCCTTGTAGTCTATCTCCATGTTATGTTAAAGGATACCCTCACAGGTCATCCCTAGGTTATGTGAAAGGAGATAAATTATAAAGGCAATTTATAACCAACCGTCAAGTAGCTAGAGGGTGAGAGGTGATCAATCAATGAACAATGGTAGATCTTGTTGGTGCAGGAAGCACCAGACAATCAAACCTATCTTTTGATAATTGCAAAGGGTTCAAAGTTAAGTTGTCTTGTGATCTAACAAGGGTTAAACCAATTGTGTATGAAATTCCTAAGTATACTTAGGCAAAAGTCCTAGTGTATTCTAGACAGATGGAAAACCCTATGCGAAGGTAACCCTAGGTTCTAGGGGGTGGTAACCCTAGGTTCTGAAAAGTCTTGGCGGGTCATGTACTTTAGGTGAAATTCTAGAGTCGAGGACTCTAGGTAAAAATCCTAGTGGTCACAGACCAGGTGAAAGATTGGATGGGTCAAGGATTGGACGTCCAATGGGAAAGTCTTAAAGTCTCGGGCGCTAAGCAAAAGTCCAGTCAGTCTGGAGGACCGATCTAGAAAAAGGTAAACTCTCCTAAGAGGAGTAGGTGATGATGCATTCCCTGAAGAGGGAACAGTAAACCTAGGGTTTCAGCGAAATCCAAAAGTCAGAACCGTATAGTCCGAAGACTGTCAAGTTATCTATTACTTTATTATTTTCTATTTGTTTAACTCTATTTTGCAAGAAGATTAACATTTTTACAGGGTTAAATTTAGCCATGTTCGGTTGACTAAACGTTTGGATCAGTCGATCGAACCACTAAGTGAATAGATCAGATTTCAGCTCGCGGTGAAGTGTTGACCAGGGGATCGGTTGACCGAATAATGAGGTTCAGTTGAACGAACTATGGATTAGCTTCAGATCGGGTTGATTGGGTCAAATAAGCCAGTGTGTTCAATGGGATCAATCGACCGAACGGTGGGATCGGTTGATTGAACGAAGACTCTTATCTAAGCAAAAACATGTGGATGAGAAGCTGGGCAGGTTCAGAGGGTTCGGTCAACCGAACACCTAGATTGATCGACCGATCATGGTCAAGTCAAAGACTCATCCCGATATCAGTGGATCTGGATCAAGTCTGGCTCAGCTATAAAAGGAGGTCGACTAGTAGCTTTGTAACAACACATTTAAAACAACCTCTTCTTCCGTGTGCGCTACTCCGAGATGATTCAACAACGTCCAAACGCTCTTCGACAATCGAAGACCAACTACTAATCCTCTATTGTCAGTATACTTTAGTTTTAATACTTGTACTTGTATATTTGTAAAGCTTTTATGAATTGATAATGGATTACCCAACGTAAGCGATCAACGATCACAGGCCTTGGAGTTGGAGTCGTCACAGGCTCCGAACCAAGAAAAACCAAAGGTGCCAACTTGGTTTTTGTTCTCTTACTTTTCACTCTATAAGTTCCACTACACGAACTCTTACGCGATCGAGTTTTCTGAAAGAAGTGAAAAAGCCACGAGTGTTATTCACCCCCCCCCTCAGGCACGCATCGTTCCTACAATTAGTATCAGAGCGGGGTCACTTCGAATCGGTGAAACCACCATTCAAGCAAATTTTTTTTTCTTTTCGTGGTAATTCTTAAATTTTTCGGAGTCAATCGGAATCAGTAAAGTTGCTGCCTTCCAATCAGTTTTATCGATCGAGCTTTTTGTTTCTCGAGGTCAGTGCAAACACCACTTGAGTGTTACTATATTTTACTCCCGCACTACTAATCCAAGACCAAGTCTTGGAATATTATTATTTTTGTGTGTGTGAGATTTCTCTTTAATAATGGCACACCAAGAAGGTTACAACACAACATGCCTACCTCTCTTCTCTGGCGAAGACTTCAGCTACTAGAAGGGTCAAATGGAGTACCGCCTCTAAACGTAAATTGAGATGTGGATGATCATCCAGACCGGTCTGGTACTTCCACTCGACGTCACTGGAAAACCAGTATCACGCGAGAACTAGGACACAAATTTGATGAAGAAGATTGAAGCCAATGCCAAGGCAACATGTACTCTACAATGCGACCTGACAAAAGAAGAGTTGAATAGAGTTGGTCCATTTTCAACTGCAAAGGAGCTGTGGTATAAATTGATTAAGCTGCACGAGGGTACTTTCGACATGAAGGTAAGCAAATGAGATCTACTATTAAATATATTATATAATATAAAAATACTAGAAGGTGAGTCAACAAGCCAGCTACATGCTCGCATCTAAGATCTTCTGAACGGACTCCACATGATCGAACAAAAAGTGGAGAATCACAACGTAATTAGGTACGCGCTAAATGCTTTTCAGAGGAATACCTTGTGGGCATCGATGGTAGATGCTTACAAAGTATCCAAGAATCTTTCAACAATTAGAATAGATTAATTATTTTCTTAATTTGAATTACATGAACAGACTAATACACCCTTGGTCGAGATAAGTATTACCTTTGTTATAGGTACAAACAAAATAAAGGAATTAAAAGTCAAGAACCTAACTGAACCTGAGCCCGAAAATGAATCGGAGTCAGAAGACGACGATGAGATCACCACCGAGCTCGTCAATCTTGTATAAAAAGTGTGCAAGAAAAAGAAGGGCTTCACAAAACATGAGATCAAAAAGATGATCCAGGCAAAGACAATGCAACCAAGTTCAAACTCAAAAACGAAGTTTGAAGTCACCTATTATGGCTATAAGAAAAAGAGGCACATTAAGGCAAACTGTCCAAATCAAAAGGAAACAAGGAAGCAATGGAAAAAGAAGGCGCTACAAGCAACATGGGATGAATCATCATCGGAAGACTCTGATGAAGACTACAAACAAACAAACTTCCTCGAACAACCAACCCGAGAGTAAGTCGTCAAATCTAGGATAGAATCAGAAGCCGAGTCCAAGCGAAGCCATGGATTTGTATCCAGTTCAGAAGGTTCTCAAACCAATGTAAGTACCTCTCTAATTAGGTCACAAAAGTGTTGGTGGAGGGAGCACCAGACGATCGAACCTGAGTTTTGATTATGTCAAACGGTCCAAAGTTAAGTTGTCTTGTAATCTAACAAATTTGAATGAGATTACAGGAAAAGTTTTAGTGGATTCTAGGTATGTGGAAAATACTAGGGAGTGGTAACCCTAGGTCCTAGGAGGTGGTAACCATAGGCAGAAAGTCTTGGCGGGTCGAGCGCTTCGGGCAAAATCCTAGTGACGGGGACTCTAGGTTGAATTCCTGGTGGTCGCAGACCAGGTGGAAATCTGGACGGGTCATGGAGCAAATGTCCAGCATGAAGACCTGAAGCCTCGGGTACTGAGCAAAAGTCCAATTAGTCTGGAGAACCAGTCTGGCAATAGGTAAACTCTCCTGAAACAAGTAGGTGAGGACGCGTTCCCCGGTGAGGGAATAATAAGCGTTGGTTCAACCTAGGGTTTTTGGAGGCGAAATCCAAAGTCAGAACTGGATAGTCTGGAGACTGTCAAAATAACTTATTATTTCATATTTTATTGTGCTAACTCTATTTTGTAGGATATGTTTTATATTTTGGACTAACGCATCTTGCAAGAAGAGAAAAGGACTTAAAAGCCTTGGATGAATAGTTCTCGAGGCGCCCTCCATGGAACTTGGAGGCACCTCGGGTGCCTTGGTCAAAAGCCTCGTGCAGCAAGGTGCGAAGGCACCTTCCAAGGAGATGGAAGGTGCCTTTAACGCTGGATGGAGGGCGCACTCCATGGAGCTTAGAGGCGCCTTCAGGTGGATAAGCGGCGCAGGCAATGGAGCTTATTGGCACCGTGGAAATGGGGATAGAACATTGGCTGAAGGCGCTTCCTATGGAGGTTGGAGGCACCCTTAATGGCTTACTTAAGCCTAGTTCGAGTAGAGGCAAAGGTACAATCAAAGCTTGCAATCTTTCTTCCTTGGGCTGCTAACAAAACGATCCGGCAAAGTCATAACACTACTTCGACGACTAGAAGCTCTCAATTTCAAACATCATTATTATCGATATAATATTTTGTAGCACTTTAATTCTTGTACACTTTTTGTAATATTTCTGACTAATAGTGAATTGCCCAAAGTAAACACTCAACGAGTGTGGGCCATGGAGTAGGAGGCGTCACAGGCTCTGAACTAAGTAAAACCAACTTGTGTCATTGTCTTCTTTAATTGTTCTTATTCCGTTGCAATTTACTCGATTCTTTTAAAATGAATGAATTAGTCACGGACGCTATTCACTCCCCCCCCCCCCTCTAGCACTTTTCGATCCTACAAAAAGTTGATTTCTTACTTGTCAAGAAAGTTAGCTAAGTCAAATCTTGGAGTCAATTCACTTCAAAAGGAGGTAACAACCCTTAAGGAAGTGACTACCCAAGCTCCTTGATTGAATTAGTTCAGACTAGAACTTCAACTCAAGTCCAAAAGCTTGAGAAAGAAAATTCTAGCCTAAAAAGTCAAGTCAAGGAATTAAAAGATACATTGGAATGGTTCACGTTCCAAAAATCTTGATTTAATTCTTGGAAAATAAAGAGCCGTATACAATCGATCCAGACTTGGATACAAGGCTAACCACAAGTTTAGATTTTATTTATCACTTATTAATTGAACAAATAGAAAAATAGTCCAAGCATGGGACCCCAAGTCTAACTTGATTAATCAAGTTGAACTTGATCAATATTGGATCCCCAAGGGTCAAATCCATTACTTTGATAGACCTTATCGAGGCTATGATCCAAGGGGAGCCAATAGAAAGACTGTATTCATTAGATAAATTTGTGTGATGTTTGCATTATTGTTTTTTTATTATACATGCTTAGATTAGGATAGATAAGAACTTAGGCATGATTCACACTTGACTAGTTAGACCTAGGAATTTCAGAAAGAAAATTAATTATTTTATTTCTTTAAAAGGATTTGTCTATAAGTGGTTGATGATCCAATATGCAAGAAGACCTAGTGTTTCATCACAACCTGGAAGGTAATTATTGAAATAAATATTTAATTGACTAACTGTTAAATCTTAGCTTAACTCAAATGTGAATCAATCCTTAGACTTCAATTTAAACTGAAGATAAAATTAACCATCTCATAAAAACTTATAAGGCTCATTAATTGACAATCTAGAAAAGGTTGAGATGGATTTAAGTAAAAATTAGTTAAACTCATTTTAAAACAAAAAAAAAATCAATTAATCAACCTAATTCAAACTTAGTCACTTAATCAATTAACGTAAACTAAACTTAATTAATTAACCTAACTACTTAATCAATAAACTTAACTCAAATCTAACAAATAAATTTAACTCAAATTTAACAAATAAAATTAATTAAATCTAACCAATTAACTTAACTCAAATCTAACCAATTAACATAAAAATAAACTTAACTCAAATCTAACCAAATAACTTAACTCAATTAACCTAATTAACTTAAAATAAACTTAACTCAAATCTAACCAATTTAAAACTCAATCACCCATAGGTATGTATAACATGATTGACAACTTAGATTGGGTGAGATATAAAATAAGGGGTTGAACTTAATCAATTTATCTTATCTATTTTAAATTGGATCAAAATCAAATACTTTATGTGTAGGAATATAAAGATTTGAACTAATAGATATTATATAGTAGATACTTCAGACACATGAATGGAGATCGATTGAAGTTCACCAAGCTAAAACTCAAAAATCTAGGGTCAGTTGCATTCGATAATGATAAAAAAACTTAAGGTAATCGGAACAGATAATATCGAACAAAATTCTAATTTTATTATTCGAAAAGGTCTATTAGTTGATAAATTTAATTTTAACTTACTTAGCATAAGTCAACTATATGACTCTGGTTATTTAGTCACCTTTTCTAACTCTAAGTGTGTAATTAGAAATGTTGAATACCCTGAAATCACACTTAAGGAAATTAGGAAAAATAATATTTACACAATTAACCTACCAACTGTTGGTTGCTACTCGGAAAACCTAGAGGTTCCACTGTACAAAAATTTTGTACAAAGGTCTGAACCTTTTCCTAGCTACCATGTGTTCTTTTAAATTAAACCTGGATCGCCTTCGGAACTTAACACGTTTGATCCATAGTTTAATTTATTTGTTCCTTTTGGTTTTGACTTGGATCTCCTGCGGAACTTAACACGTTCGACCCAAATCACCTTAAGTTATTAATTCCATTAAATATTAATTTCCATAATTGGTTCCCAGTACTAACGTGGCGAGGCACATGACCTTCTTGGATATGGGAGCAACCACCACCGACTAGACAAAACCTTTTATGGAAAGCAAATATTTAATTTCCTAAAATAACTTTAGGTTAACCGAAAGGAACAATCAAATCACAAGGAAAAGAAATAAATATAAGAACACTACATTGAAAATAAATTCAAAAATACTAGAATCGTAAGCCTCTTGTATTTGGTATTATTTCCAAAAATAACTAGTATGATGCGGAAAGGAAAAATTACTAGTTATACCTTCTAGAAAGACCTCTTGATCTTCTACCGTATTCCTCTTCTAACCTCGGACGTTGTGTGGGCAACGATCTTCCGAGATGAGAAACCACCAATGCACCTTCTTCTCCTCCTAGCTAGGTTCGGCCAAAACAAAAGAGCTTCACCAAGGATGAAGAAAAAAAACCACAAACCAAGCTCCAAGGGATGCAAGCTTTCTCTCCTTCTTCTCCTTCTTCTCCAAGTAGTATCTGGCCACCACAAGAGCTCCAAGCAAGAGGAAGGATTCGGCCACCACAAAGAGGAAGAGAGGGAGAGAGGTTGGCCGGCCACAACACCAAGGAAAAGAGGGAGAGAATAATAGAGGTTGTAACCCATGAAGGCACCCCCACCCCTTCTTTTATATTCCTTGGCTTTAGCAAATAAGGAAATTTATTTATAATAAAATTTCCTTAACTTTCCTTGACAACAATTAATTAAGAAAAATTAAATAAAATTTCTTAATCAATTAATCCTGCTCGGCCACCTCATGAAGAGCAAATAAGATAATTTTTAATCAACAATTAAAACTTCCTTATTTGTCTTTAGAAATTTTAAAAAATAAAATTTCCCTTTAAAATCCCTTCATGGTTGATAAAAGAAATTTCTATAATTTTAATTTTTCATCATGTGAATAATTTTCAAAGAGAAAAAATAAAATATCTTTCCAATCTACAAATAAGGAAAGAGATCTAATCTCTTTCTTTAATCTTTTGTAGATCCTTTTAAAAGAGATATTTTAATTTTAATTCTCTTTAATAAATTATATCTTCCACATAATAAAAATTAAAATTAAAACTCCTTTTAATTTAATGGGGGCCGGCCACCTAAGCTTGGGTTCAAGCTAGGGCCGGCCACCCATGAATTAAGGCTTGGCCGGCCCTAGCTTGAACCACAAGCTAGCTTGGCCGGTCCCCTTAATCATGGGTATGAAGGTGGGTATAGGTGGGTATAGTACTCTATAAATAAGAGGCTATGATAGGGACCGAGAGGCGGAATTGGTTTTGGTCTTCCGATAAAATTAAGCATCCTATGTTCGCCCTGAACACACAACTTAACTTTATCAATAATAATTCATTCCACTAGAGAACTATTATTGAACTACCGTACCAATCCCAAATTACATTTTTGGGCTCCTTCTTATTATGAGTATGTTAGTCTCCCTGTGTTTAAGATGTCAAATCTACACTAATTAAGTGAGTTACTGACAACTCATTTAATTAATATCTTTATCCAAGAATAGTACGACTCAACCTCATCGTCATGTCGGACTAAGTCCACCTGCAGGGTTTAACATGACAATCTTTATGAGCTCATCTTGGGGACATTATCAACCTAGATTACTAGGACACAATTTCCTTCTATAATCAACAACACACACTATAAGTAATATCATTTCCCAACTTATCGAGCTTATTGATTTATCGAACTAAATCTCACCCATTGATAAATTAAAGATATAAATATCAAATATATGTGCTTGTTATTATATTAGGATTAAGAGCACACACTTCCATAATAACTGAGGTATTTATTCCTTTATAAAGTCAGTATAAAAGAAACAACCTCAAATGGTCCTACTCAATACACTCTAAGTTTACTAGTGTAATTATATAGTCAAGATAAACTAATTCCTAATTACACTACGACCTTCCAATTGTTTGTTCCTTTCCATTTTGGTCATGAGCTACTGTTTATAATTTATAAGGTACTGATAACATCATCTTCTGTATGTAGCACCACATACTATGTTATCTACAATATAAATTAATTGAACAACTACAACTAAATGTAGACAATTTGGCCAAATGTGATTCTTTATTCAAAATAAATGTTTACAAAAGCTTAGGCTTTCAGTATACACTCCAACAATCTCCCACTTATACTAATGACTAAGCTGCCATATCTTCTATCATACATCTGATTCCCATTCCCTCCACATGCCGATCGAAAGCTTTCGCCGGAAGGGCCTTAGTGAAAGGATCTGCCAGGTTATCCGCTGATGCAATCTTGGCGATGACAACTTCTCCTCGCTTCACGATATCTCGTATCAGGTGGTACTTGCGCTCTATATGTTTACTTGCCTTATGAGCTCATGGTTCCTTCTAGTTTGCAACTGCACCGCTATTATCACAATAAATTGTGATGATTTTGGGCAAACCAGGAATCACATCTAAGTCCATTAGAAAGTTCCTGAGTCATACTGCTTCTTTAGCTGCCTCAGAGGCTGCTACATACTCAGCTTCCATGGTTGAGTCCGAAACACATTTCTGTTGGTGCAGGAAGCATCTGACGATCGAACCTAAGTTTTGATAATGGCAAAGGGATTCAAAGTTAAGATTCTCTGTTATCTAACATGTTGAATGAGTGTTTCAGGAAAGTCCTAACTACGGTTAGGCAGGGAAAAATCCTAAGGGGGGTAACCTTAGGTCCTAGGGGGTGGTAACCCTAGGTGAAGGAAAATCCTAAGGGGAGGTAACCTTAGGTCCTAAGGGGTGGTAACCCTAGGTGAAGGAAAATCCTAAGGGGAGGTAACCTTAGGTCCTAGGGGTGGTAACCCTAGGTGAAGGAAAATCCTAAGGGGGGGTAACCTTAGGTCCTAGGGGGCGGTAACCCTAGGTGGAGGAAAACCCTAAGGGGCGGCAACCTTAGGTCCTAGGGGGTGGTAACCCTAGGTGGAGAAAAACCCTAGGGGGCGGTAACCCTAGGTCCTAGGGGGTGGTAACCCTAGGCGGAAAGCCCAGTTGGTCTGGAGGACCGGACTGGCATAAGGTAAATCTCCTGAGTGGAGTAGGTGAGGACGCGTTCCCCTAGAGGGAACAGTAGGCGTCGGGTCGACCTAGGGTTTCCGGTCGGAAATCCGAAGTCAGACCCGGACAGTCCGGAGACTGTCATAACTTCATATTCATACTATTATTTTGTGTTGCAGGTATTTTTGGATTAACATACTTGCAGGTACCAAAAACACAAAGAAGAACTCGGATGAACAGTGTCTGACGCGCCTCCATGAGGCTTGGAGGCGCCTCGGGTGCAAAACCTGAAGCTGGCTACGAAGTGGAGCTGGAGGTGCCTTCATAGGGATTGAAGGCGCCTTGGACCATTGAAGGCGCCTTGGAGCTTGATGAAGGCGCCTTCAGGTTGGGATAAGCAACAGTCAGTGGAAGTTATCACAGCGCAGGAACAGGGATAAGTTTTGGGGTTCAAGGCACCTTGACTGGCACTGGAGGCGCCTTGAACATCCAATAAAAGGACATCTCGACCAGCAGCTTGAAAAATAGTCTTCCAAGTGAACTGTCTGCTACAAGCTGCCTACGAGACGATCCCGAAGTGCTGTAACGACACCCCGACAACCCGGAGCTTCAGATTTAGTCTTTTGTTGTCGGTATAATCTTTTTACTGCTTTGAATTGTAATTAGTTTGTAATAGTTTTTACGAGCTTATAGTTGTTGCCCACGGAAAGCGATCAAGGATCGCGGGCCTTCGAGTAGGAGTCGCCTTAGGCTCCGAACGAAGTAAATTCCTCTGTGTTTGTGTGTTTGCTTTTTATTCCGCTGCGTCTTAATTACTCGAGTGTTTTACAAACCGAAAAACGATTTAGCCACGAGTGCTATTCACCCCCCCCTCTAGCACGTCTCGATCCAACAATTTCTGCTTAACACTCCTCCATGAAATGGCTCCACCTCCTAAAGTAAACACATAGCCTGATGTAGACTTACTGTTGTCCCTATCTGATTGGAAATCTAAATCCGTGTAACCTACAGGGAGCAAATCGTCTGCTTGGTAAACTAGCATATAATCTCTAGTCCTTCTCAGGCACTTTAATATATGCTTTACCGCAGTCCAATGTCCTTGTCCAGGGTTACTCTGATATCTGCTGACCATGCCCACGGCAAAACAAATATCAGGTCTCGTACATAGCATTGCATACATAAGGCTTCCTACAGCCGAAGCATAAGGAACTGCTTTCATGTCTTCTATCTCCTTTGATGTCTTTGGAGACATCTCTTTAAATAGAGCTATTCCATGCCTAAAAGGTAAGAAACCTTTCTTGGAATGCTGCATGCTAAAACGAGAAAGAACTGTATCTATATATGAAGCTTAGGAGAGACACAACATTCTTTTCTTACGATCCCTTATAACTTTGATCCAAAGAATGTGTGCACAATCTCCTAAGTCCTTCATATCAAATTGTTTGGACAACCATACCCTTACGTCTAATAATACCTTGACATTGTTGCCAATTAACAAAATATCATCCACGTATAGTACAAGAAATACCACCACTTTTCCGTTACACTTCTTGTATACACAAGACTCATCCGGACTCTGAATAAATCCATATGACTGGATTACTTCATTAAACCGGATGTTCCAAGATCTTGAAGCTTGCTTCAGTCCATAAATGGACCGATTGAGCTTGCACACTAGATGCTCTTTGCCTTTTTCAATGAACCCTTCTGGTTGGTTCATATGGATGTTCTCTTCAAGACTTCCATTAAGGAAAGTTGTCTTGATATCCATTTGCCAAATCTCATAATCCATATGAGCAACAATGGATAAGAGTATCCGGATAGACTTAAGCATGGCTACCGGTGAAAAAGTTTCCTCATAATCGATTCCCTCTTTCTGAGTGTACCCTTTCGTAACAAGCCTAGCTTTGAAGGTTTCTACCTTCCCGTCTGTCCCTCTTTTCCTTTTGTAGATCCACTTGCATCCAACGGCTTTTACACCATCAGGCGGTTCTACAAGCTCCCAGACCTTATTAGAGTACATAGACTCTATTTTAGAATTCATCGCCTTTTGCCAAGATGCTGCATCTATATCTTGGAGTGATTCATCATATGTCCGGGGATCAGGTTCATGTTTACCCGGGATCAAGTCCGAAGACTCTCACAAAAACATGAATCTATCAGGCTGCCTTACAACCCTCCCACTACGACGAGGCACTGTCTGTGGTTGTGCATCACGTGTTGCAGTCTCTTGTGGTACTTCATCTTGTATTGTTGGTACTAAGGTAGACGTGTCCTCTCTAAGTTCTTCTAAAACAACTTTGCTACTGGGCTTGTGATCCATTATATAGTCTTCTTCTAAAAACTAGGCATTGGTGCTAACAATGACCTTCTGATCTATAGGACTATAAAATAAACCACCTTTCGTTCCTCTGGGATACCCCACGAACACACGAACTTCTGTACGAGATTCTAACTTATCAGCATCTGGTTTCAGCACATGTGCTGGACTATCCCAAATCCGAATATGTCTTAGACTGGGCTTTCGCCCATTCCACAATTCTGTGGGAGTAGAAAAAACTGATTTAGAAGGTACTAAGTTCAGAATGTACACAGCCGTTTCCAGAGCGTATCCACAAAACGAATTTGGTAATTCCAAATAACTCATCATCGATCTAACCATCTCCATAAGAGTCCTATTCCTTCGTTCTGCCACACCATTCTGTTGGGGTGTACCAAGTGCGGACAGTTGGGATTGAATCCCGGCCTCTGATAAGTAATTCCTAAACTCTCCTAAGAGGTATTCGCCACCACGATCAGACCGTAGTGTCTTGATACTTTTACCTAGTCGTTTCTCCACATCAGCCTTGTACTCTTTGAACTTATCAAAGCACTCGGACTTGCGGCGCATTAAGTAAATGTATCCATATCTTGAATAATCGTCTATGAAAGAGACAAAATATTCAAAACCTCCTCTTGCCTGGACAGACATAGGACCACACAAATCAGAGTGAACCAATTCTAACACTTCTTTGGCTCTATAGCCCTTGGCCTTGAAAGGCCTTTTGGTCATTTTACCTTCCAAGCAAGATTCACAAGTTGAAAAATTTTCCAACTCTAATGAACCCAAAAGTCCATCGGCTATAAGCCTCTGAATCCTACTTAAGTTAATATGACCAAGCCTTAGATGCCAAAGATATGCTTGGTTCATTTCTGAAGGTTCTTTTCTCTTATTTGAGTTAGAAGATGAGTTATAAATTTCCATGTTTTGCTTTGTGGGAGAAATTGGATTTAAAGTGTACAAATTGCCAACTAATGTGCCAGAACAGATAATCACTTTATTTCTCTTAATAACTACATCGTTACTAAAGGAAACTGAATATCCATCTAAAAACAGTTTAGAAACTGAAATTAAATTCTTTCTAAAACTGGGTACATAAAGACAATTTCTTAAAACCAAATTTTTATTTCTACTAAAAGATAAGTAGACGTCTCCTACTGCAACAGCTGCCACCTTAGTAGCATTGCCCATGTAGACGGTAATCTCTCCTTCAGATAGTCGTCGGGTTTCCTGGAACCCCTGTAAGGAATTGCAGACATGATCAGTGGCTCCCGTATCTACACACCAGGTGCTGGTAAATAACACCGCTAAACATGTTTCAACAACTAGAGCATGAGATATACCTTTGTTGTTCTGATTCCTACGAGGGCAGTCCGCCTTCCAATGCCCTGACTGCTTGCAGATGAAGCACTTGCCCTTCGGCTTCTTCATTCCAGCTTTAGGTCCTGTACTCTGAGATTTATTCACTTTCTTTGCTGAACCAACTTGTTTCTTCTTCTTCTTTCCTTTCAGCTTAGAAGTAGAACTATTTTCAACATAGTGAATATGAGAGTTGTGACGAAATAATCCTTCTGCTTCCTGAAGTTCTGTCAGTAGTTCCGCCAATGAATATACCCTTTTGTTCATATTGTAATTCAGGCGGAATTGCTCAAAACTTCTAAGTAGTGTTTGGAGGATCATATCGATCTGGGTTTCCCCATCAATTTCTCCTCCAAGGATCTGTATTTCGTTCAGATAAGCCATCATCTTTAGGATATAATCCCTCACAGGAATACCCTCTTGCATGGTGGCTGTCATTATTTTTCTCATGGCTTCTTGCCTAGAAGCCCTATCTTGATGACCAAAGAATTCCTTGAGATTGTTCATAATATCATAAGCTATTGGTAAATCTTGATGCTGATATTGCAATACATTTGACATAGAAGCCAAAATGTAACACCGCGCCATCTCATCTGCTTTTACCCATTTCCTATGATATTCAATCTCCTCTTGGGTAGATTCACCAGTGGGTGCTTCAGGGCAAGGCTCAGTCAGTACAAATTTATAGCTTTCAGCTGTAACACCCCTAGAAAGCCTAGATAAAGTAAGGGCAATGAGAGTACGAATGTAATGAAAAGAATGTGTAGATAGTCTACGTTGAATGTTACGATGGGAAGAATTTAGATGATTATGAAAGAAAATAAAGTTGAGAATATAAATCATCTATGCATGATTTATAATGTATGGAATTAATGTAGACAAAAGGAAGAAGTATGAGATAATATATATATGTATGAAATATTTATGCATAATATAGTAATATACGAATTATTATGTACAAAAGAAAATAAAATGTTAGAAGAGAGATTGAACCTTGGATCTCTTGTAAGGAACATGTATAGGATACTAAAGGGGATAGGAGAATTATTGATAAGGAGAGAAAGGACTAAGTAGTTAAGAATAAGAAAGGATTCTTTTTACTTAAAAGAAAAGGAAGTAAAAAGAAGTAAAAATATGCATAACCAAGTTTTGATCCTTGGTTCTCTTGTGGATGCATACATGTGTTAACCAAGTGGGATAGAAGAGGATATTGTAAGAGGAGAGATAGAAAATTTTATTAAAGGAGAGAAAAGAGAGAAATTAAGGGAAAGAAAAGAGAGAACTCAAAAGGCATCTCTTTAGAATATTCTTGTCAGTTAAGGGGAGAAATGAATAGGGAGGATGAATCAAGTCAAGTTTCCTCCCCTCATCTTAGTATAAATAGGCATGGAGGGGGGACTTCAACTTCATCCTCAACCCACTCATCCTCCTCTCCTCCCTTTGTGCCGAGACCCACTCTCCCCTCTCTTTTCTTCTTGTTGCCGAGCAACACAAGAGGAAGAACACCTTCTTCCTCCTCACTCTCCCCCTCTTTTCTTTCTTGTTGTTGCCGAGCAACACAAGAGGAAGAGAAGCCTCTTCTTCCTCCTCCTCTCCACCAAAAGACCTAGCCACTCCTCTCCTCCATTGGTGCCGAGCAAAGCAAGCAAGGAAGAAAGGTCCAAGCAAGTTCTCAACTCTAGGAAACTTAAGCGAAGAAGGTAAGCTTCCCCTCACCTGTGGTACAAGGCTTTTTATATATTTTTCAGATTTTATGAGGATTTTAAAACCTAGAAACAAGTTTGAGAAAATTCGGTTAAGAAAAGCCTTCGAAATCTAGTAAGGTTTAACTAAATCTACACTACATGATAGATTTTCTATGCCATGGAAAAGGGATCTTCTTCATGTTTTTACACCTATATGATGCTTGATCAAAGGAGTACTTAACCCTAGAATTTCGGCCAAAAATATTTTTAAGAGGCTAGGGAAATTATTGTTTTACCCAACTAGTACGAGGTCCTCCCTATGAAATGTTAAGGATCATGTATTAGTTTTCTTGCTTAGAAGATAATTGAAAATAAAAGAAAACCCACTCCTATATTTCGGCCAAGGAAGGGTTTAGGGTTAGGAAGACCCTTAAATTTAAATAAACATGCTCATGTGATAGAATACAAAGATCTTAAAAGATTCGTACGTTGAATATTGTTAGAACTTCATGAATTCTTTCTTAGGGTTTTCGGCCATGATGAAATGGATAGCTTAGAAAAGCTTAAACAAAATGTTAATATGTTCAAGACCTTTGTGGGGTCATGATATGAAAGTTGATTAATGCTCTCATGTTTAATTGGAATGTAGAAAATGAGTACATGATATAAGACAAGTAAGATCACAAGAGTCCTAGCTTATTTATGATCCAATTTTATGTATGATATTCTTAGTAACTTTTGCCATGATATTTACTTAAGCTTTCCATGCTTTAAGTCACTTAAGAGACCTAGCTTAAGGACTAGTAGGTTTCGGCCATGAAGGAAATAAAAGAAAAAGGGAAAGAAACCTAGGATATGCTATGAAATTATGTTATATGCCATGATATGTGATAGCATAGGAAATGTTATACATAATGAGAAAAGAATGAAATTTATGTTATGTAAATGCCATGATATGTGATAGCATAGGAAATGCTATACATAATGAAGAAATGCTATGTTATGTAATATGCCATGATATGTGATAGCATAAGGAAATGCTATACATAATGAAGAAATAAAACTATGTTATGTAATATGCCATGATATGTGATAGCATAAGGAAATGCTATACATAATGAAGAAATAAAACTATGTTATGTAATATACCATGATATGTGATAGCATAAGGAAATGCTATACATAATGAAGGAATGAAATTATATTATGTAATATGCCACGATATGTGATAGCATAAGGAAATGCTATACATAATGAAAAGAAATGAAAAAGGAAATGCATGAAAGATTGTTAAGGACATGATATGATAGTTATGCATGATATGTTATTTTGTATGGTTTGTACCAAGGGTGGGCTCCGTAAACGCCCCGGGGTCGATGGAATAAGACTCGGGCCTCGTCAGTAATGGGCTTCTGAATGCCCTAGGTCGATGGAGTAAGACTCGGGCCTAGTATGTATGTATGGTAGGGTTCAAGACTTGCTACCTTGGACCTACTTAAGAAGCGCGCGCATGATGTATGTGGTACAAACCGGGATCCCCTTTAATGATGATATTAATTTCAAGTACTTATAAGTATAAGTTTTCAAATTCATGATGCATTGCCTACATATGTGCTTGAATTATCTGATGATTAGATATTATGTCACGTGATATTATGATATGACTATGAATATGATACCCTTGTATGTCGTATGCTTATGATACCTCGCATGATATAGATATGCAATGATATGAATTCGATTTTAGTGAGTAGGAAAGGAACTTACTGAGCCATGAGTGCTCATAGCTTACTTTCCTTGTACCGCAGATAAAGAAGCTGGATGAGCTAGAGGAGCAACAGGAGGAGCAGATAGTGATGTGTGTGGTGGTGGCTCGGCAAAGAACGATCCGGACAAATTAATATGATTAGTTATAGAATCAACATATGCACATTTGAACAAATCAGAATATGTGATATTATGCTTAATAAATTAAATTCTTTAAAGTTTTTATTCTTCCGCTGTTATAACTAAAGCATGTACGTAAGTAGTATAAGAACGTAGCGCCACCTTTGGTTGGGTAAGAAGGGTGGGCGTTACATCAGCAGTAAGAACAATGTCCAGGTTCCTTTTCCAATCTATGTAGTTAGGACCAGTAAGTCTATTCTGTTGTAGTATGATGGACAGTGGGTTGAAAGTTATCCTAAGAATCACAAATAACTTTTGGTCAGAACTCTAAATTTAGAATAATATTGATTCCTCAAACAATACTATTTTAAATTAACCAACACCTCAAACCACCGTGAATTTTGTATGCCACGATAGTGTGGACGTATACAAATTCAACATTTGTAAAAGGAGGGTTTTAACCCATTAATTTTATTATCTTGTCAACCTAACTTTTTGACAAATAAAATTAATAGTTGGTATCCTTTGGTCACACAAATAATAGCAGTGACTCCGATGGGGAGGATACTATTAGTTGTGCCTAAGTGTATACCATTACTTGACACTAAGTCCATTAATAAGATTGTGCCCCTTCCGATGGGGAAGATCACACGCTCTTAATTAACTTCCTATAGTCATCCCAAATGGAAGTTTGTTCTAGTGATCCACAAACAAGCTCATCCGATATGGAGGAAGGCACTCAGAGCCAACGCGCAAACTTGTTTGCATCACTTACAAACCAGTAATGGAGACCATGGGTTTTACTTAAAAATCCCTCTCCCACCTAGTTATTTATAAATGAGGAATTTTAACTATCCTAGCCTACTAAACATGTATACTAACACACACACAGCACAATATAAAAGCAATAAATAGAAAATCTAATTTTCAACTATTATGGCTTTTATCTATGGTTGTCCTCCGTGTGTTGTCATCCCAAGCTGCTGCCATATTTGGCCACCGCCACCGGGTCTAGCTGTCGCATCCATCTTGCTCCTTGTTCCGCTGCGCCTCTGGTCCTCAGAAGGTTCCACGCTTTGCAAGATTCGATCCGCGACATAAATAGAATTTTACAATTTTGATCATATATTCCATAAAAGGAATGTACATGTATCTAGATCAAAAATAAAATCCTAATAAAACTAAATACAGCTCCCGCTGTATTTTATAATACAATCATACACACACATATAAATGCCCTTGACATGTCCAAGGGTCCAATCACACACATAAAACTATAAGCCATAATAGTTGGATCCTGCATCCACAAAGTTATCACATCCTATTATTATCCTGCCTAAATTATGTATGACATGTGCAAAATTAAACTAATACCAAATACACAGAGGCAAAACCCTAGCTCTGATACCAATTGTTGGTTGCTACTCGGAAAACCTAGAGGTTCCACTATACAAAAATTTTGTACAAAGGTCTGAACCATTTCCTAGCTACCATGTGTTCTTTTAAATTAAACCTGGATCGCCTACGGAACTTAACACGTTTGATCCATAGTTTAATTTATTTGTTCCTTTTGGTTTTGACTTGGATTTCCTGCGGAACTTAACACGTTCGACCCAAATCACCTTAAGTTATTAATTCCATTAAATATTAATTACCATAATTGGTTCTCAGTACTGACGTGGCGAGGCACATGACCTTCTTGGATATAGGCGCAACCACCACCGACTAGACAAAACCTTTTATGGAAAGCTAATATATAATTTCCTAAAATAACTTTAGGTTAAGCGAAAGGAACAATCAAATCACAAGGAAAAGAAATAAACATAAGAACACTACATCGAAAATAAATTCGAAATACTAGAATCGTAAGCCTCTTGTATTTGGTATTATTTCCAAAAATAACTAGTATGATGCGGAAAGGAAAAATTAGTAGTTATACCTTCTAGAAAGACCTCTTGATCTTCTACCGTATTCCTCTTCTAACCTCGGACGTTGTGTGGGCAACGATCTTCCGAGATGAGAAACCACTAATGCACCTTCTTCTCCTCCTAGCTAGGTTCGGCCAAAACAAAAGAGCTTCACCAAGGATGAAGAAAAAAAAACACCAACCAAGCTCCAAGGGATGCAAGCTTTCTCTCCTTCTTCTCCTTCTTCTCCAAGTAGTATCCGACCACCACAAGAGCTCCAAGCAAGAGGAAGGATTCGGCCACCACAAAGAGGAAGAGAGGGAGAGAGGTTGGCCGGCCACAACACCAAGGAAAAGAGGGAGAGAATAATAGAGGTTGTAACCCATGAAGGCACCCCCACCCCTTCTTTTATATTCCTTGGCTTTGGCAAATAAGGAAATTTATTTATAATAAAATTTCCTTAACTTTCCTTGACAACAATTAATTAAGAAAAATTAAATAAAATTTCTTAATCAATTAATCATGGCCGGCCACCTCATGGAGAGCAAATAAGAAAATTTCCCTTTAAAATCCCTTCATGGTTGATAAAAGAAATTTCTATAATTTTAATTTTTCATCATGTGAATAATTTTCAAAGAGAAAAAATAAAATATCTTTCCAATCTACAAATAAGGAAAGAGATCTAATCTCTTTCTTTAATCTTTTGTAGATCCTTTTAAAAGAGATATTTTAATTTTAATTCTCTTTAATAAATTATATCTTCTACATAATAAAAATTAAAATTAAAACTCCATTTAATTTAATGGGGGCCGGCCACCTAAGCTTGGGTTCAAGTTAGGGCCGGCCACCCATGAATTAAGACTTGGCTGACCCTAGCTTGAACCACAAGCTAGCTTGGCCGGTCCCCTTATCATGGGTATGAAGGTGGATATAGGTGGATATAGTACTCTATAAATAAGAGGCTATGATAGGGACCGAGAGGAGGAATTGGTTTTGGTCTTCCGATAAAATTAAGCATCCCATGTTCGCCCCGAACACACAATTTAACTTTATCAATAATAATTCATTCCACTAGAGAACTATTATTGAACTACCGCACCAATCCCAAATTACATTTTTGGGCTCCTTCTTATTATGAGTATGTTAGTCTCCCTGTGTTTAAGATGTCAAATGTCCACTAATTAAGTGAGTTACTGACAACTCATTTAATTAATATCTTTATCCAAGAATAGTACCACTCAACCTCATCGTCATGTCGGACTAAGTCCACCTGCAGGGTTTAACATGACAATCTTTATGAGCTCATCTTTGGGACATTATCAACCTAGATTACTAAGACACAGTTTCCTTCTATAATCAACAACACACACTATAAGTAATATCATTTCCCAACTTATCGAGCTTATTGATTTATCGAACTAAATCTCACCCATTGATAAATTAAAGATATAAATATCAAATATATGTGCTTGTTATTATATTAGGATTAAGAGCACACACTTCGATAATAATTGAGGTATTTGTTCCTTTATAAAGTCAGTATAAAAGAAACAACCTCAAATGGTCCTACTCAATACACTCTAAGTGTACTAGTGTAATCATATAGTCAAGACAAACTAATTCCTAATTACACTACGACCTTCCAATGGTTTGTTCCTTTCCATTTTGGTCGTGAGCTACTGTTTATAATTTATAAGGTACTGATAACATCATCTTCTGTATGTAGCACCACATACTATGTTATCTACAATATAAATTAATTGAACAACTACAACTAAATGTAGACAATTTGACCAAATGTGATTCTTTATTCAAAATAAATGTTTACAAAAGCTTAGGCTTTCAGTATACACTCCAACGCCAACCTCTTCACTAAAGTATCTTCTGACACAATAATAGGAAACCAAGTTTTGGCACAGAAGACTAGGTCACACGCATGACAGACTCATTTAAAAAATGAGTCAAAATGGCTTAGTAAGAGGTTTACCCAAATTAAAAAATTTAGAAAATATAGTTTGTAATGCTTGCCAACAAGTTAAACAAACCATGTCAAACCACAAACTAACAAACTTAAATCGAACCAGCTAAATACTTGAGCTCCTACACTTAGACTTATTTGATTCACATGGAGCCAAATCACTAACCAGAAACCAATACTGCTTGGTTATAATTGATGATTACTCAAGATTTACTTGGGTAAAATTTTAAAAAACAAAGATGAAACCTTTGAAATCTTTAATAATTTTTGTAAATTAATAGAAAATGAAAAATATACTAAAATTAAAAGAATTAGAAGTGATCATGAGGGGAATTTGAAAATCATAAGTTTACTAAATTTTATGAAATTAATGGATATAATCATGAGTTTTCATGCCCTAAAACTCCCCAACAAAATAGAGTAGTAGAATGGAAAATAGAATTTTACAAGAAGTTGCTAGAACTATGTTAAACGAATATAACCTAAGTAACCAATTTTGGGCTGAAGTAATAAACACAACATGTTACATTCAAAATAGAATATTAATTAATAAATTTATAATAAAACCCCTTATGAAATATATTACAATAAAATACCCAATCTAAATTATCTAAATATTTTTGGATGTAAAGTCCACATACTAAACACTAAGGACTATTTAGGTAAATTTACATTAAAATCTACAATAGGAATCTTTTTAGGATATTTCACAACCAGTAGTGCTTATAGAATCTATAATAAAAATACCCTAAAAATTTGAGAAACAACCAATATAATTTTTGATGAAGAAAATAATTTACCTAACTCAATTAATGAAAATATTAATCAAAATACAATAAACATAGAAGATGATGAAGATATTCAAATTAAAATTAAATCTAGTGAATCAGAGAAACCAATTGTTGACCCTAACATAAGATCTTCTAGAATCAGGTCCAATCATCCAACTAACCAAATTTTAGGTGATCCAACCCTAGGAGTTTGAACTCGATCATCATATAAAAATCTAAGTCAAATAGCTCTAATTTCCAAAATTGAACCCAAGACTATAGAAGAAGCCCTACCTGACCCACACTAGATAATTGCAATGCAAGAGAAACTAGCTCAATTTAAAAGAAACCAAGTCTGGGAACTTGTACCTAAACCACAAGTAAATCCATAATTGGCACTAAGTGGGTATTTAGAAATAAACTAGATGATAAGGGTAAAATAGTAAGAAATAAGGCTAGACTAGTAGCTAAGGGGTTCGACCAAGTAGAATGGTTAGATTATGATAAAACCTATGCACCTGTAGCTAGACTTGAATCCATAAAGATACTGCTAGCCTATGCAACATATAAAGGATTCAAGTTATACCAAATGAATGTAAAATCTGCATTCCTAAATGGGTTCATCAAAGAAAAGGTCTATGTAAATCAACCCCTGAGATTTGAAGACCTAGACCACCCAAACCATGCCCTTAGGGTAAAGAAAGTTTTATATGGACTAAAATAAGCACATAGGGTTGGGTATGAACAACTATCAACATATCTAACATCTAAGGAATTTAACCAAGGCCAAATAGACCAAACCCTATTTGTTAAAACCTTAGAAAAAAGATATTTTTATCAGTCCAATTTACGTAAATGACATAATATTTGGCTCAACAAATACAAAATTCTTAAAAGAATTTATCAAATTAATGGAAAATGAATTCAAAATGAGTCTAGTAGGAGAACTCAATTTCTTCTTAGGTTTACAAATAAAACAAACAAAAGAAGAAATTCATATATTTCAAACCAAATATGCTAAGGAACTAATTAAAAAATTTGGAATGGAAAATTCTAAAAATATAAGTACCCTAATGGTAACTAATATTAAAATTGATTTTGACTTAGAAGAAAAATCAATAGGCTTAAAATACTATAGAAGTGTAATAGGAAGTCTACAATACCTAACTGCAAGCCAACCTAATATTTTATTTACAGTAGGTATGTGTACTACCTTTCAATCTTGTGCAAAAGAATCACATTTAACCAATGTAAAAAGAATACTAAGGTAGATTAAGGGGGCCCTAAGTGTTGGACTTTGCTACCCTAGGACTAGCACATTTAACTTAGTTGGATATTCTGACACAGACTATGCTGGGTGTAAATTAGATAGAAAAAGTACAAGTGGAAACTGCCAATTTCTAGGTCAGTGCCTAGTAAGCTGGTTCAACAGAAAATAACACTGTGTTGCTCTATCCACTTGTAACGACCACCCTTCTTACTACTACTACACTCTAAGGATGATCGTTACTTAACTACTAACTCTACTAACCGGTATGATCGAAACCACGAGGAGTCTCTACCGAAAAATTTCAACAGAGTCTCCCCTGTACCAGTGACCTTAAACTGAGATACAAACATAATATACATCAGCCACAGGACGTTGGAACATATATCAAACACACAAAAGAAATAACATCACCATGGAATTTAATAAAATCAAATCATGCAAGTAATGAATAGCGGAGCAAATTAAAATACAGCTTCCTACTCCAAAATCTTCTTATCAACTTATATACAGAATTTATCTAACAAATTCCTAAACAAAGTCCCAAGACTTCCATAGTCCTGGCATCACACACCATCCGCGCCACCTTGTCGCCTTCCTTTGCTAAATCTTTTCCTTTCCTGTATCTGCAGTAAGAGGAAATGCAATCTATAAGCAAAATGCTTAGTAAGCGCTATCTAACTCACAAAATCTTGATATGCATGTACATATGTCTATAACATGAACTAACTGAATGCTTACTGAAGGAAAACTACTCATGCTCATCTACTAGTAAAAGAAACAAACATACTGAAATGTTAAATATGTAAAACTACTCATGCTCTTCTGATAGCAAAAAACAGTAAGCTAATCTAAATAACATGCTAGCATAAAAGAAAACTCAACTTGCTGATTTTAAAACAAAGTGAAACTTAATTCATTTGTTCTAAACTTATTCTTTTATCTCACTTGTTTAAAACTTATCCTTTAATACTTTTATACTTATGTAAAAACTTATTTTACTTGTTCAAAAACTTATACTTATAATACTTCAAAATAATAATCAACTTTCTTCTTGGGCTCAGCAACTGTACTTGCTATGCGCGCATCCCTAACTAGACCCAAGGTAGCTAGTCCCAAATCTAGTAGGGTTTACTATTATAACTGTAACGCCCGAAAATTCTCAAAACTATGTTAGAAATATTCTATAATTATTCTGGAATTTTTAGATATTTTTCCGGAATTTTTAGAGTAGCGGAAGTAGCAAAAATAAATAGAAAACGAAAACGGCCTAGGCGGGGATTGAACCCGAGACCTATGGCTTAGGGATAATGCTAGTAACCAGTTGAACCCAGCAGGGCCGTGCTGAAAGGAAAGGGAACCAATAAAATTTATATTGGAGTTGGGCGAATTAATTCTTTAATATAAATAGGAAAATTAATAAGTGAGGAGAGGATTTGGATCGTGATTTCTCCTCACCCTAGCCCTCACGCCGCCCCCTTCTCTTCTCCCTCCTTCTCTTGGCGCCAACCACAAGGAAGCCTAGGGTTTCATCCCTAGGGCCCTAGGAGTACATTCCGGCGACGACTTCGACGCGAGGACGCTCCCCTCCACGAGAGGAACGTGTAGACGCGAGAAGATCGTCGAAAGGATCGTCTCCTCCGGAAATCTAGCGATTAGAATCGTAAGAAAATCAAAACAGGAGGTAAGAAACCCCTCACCTGCAGTATAAGTAGCTTCCGTGTGAATTTCATGTGTTAGTTTAATAGTATGTAGATTTCCGACACAAAGGATGCGAATTAGCGCATGCCAAGTGTTTGATTAATTGTTTAGTTCAGCAAAATGCAACCTAGGCATTTTAGTAGTTAGATAAATGCAATAGAAGCATTTGTACAGTTTATCTAGTCATGTTTAAGCTTTTACCGGACTAGATGCCCAATGGGTGGGCTCCCACAGTCGCCTCTTGGTTTAGATAACCTAGTTCTATGTTCAGATAACCTAGTAAAAGTAAGATAAATTAGTTAGCTATGATTCAGTATTTTATTTTCAGTAGGGGCACTGTACAGGATTAGATATCCATTGGGCTGGGCTCCCATAGTCGGTCCCTAGGTTTAGATAACCTAGTAAACCTTACTAAATTCAGGATTTGTAACCCCGGGTCTAGTTAAGGATGCGCGCATAGCATGTACAGTTGCCGGGCCCATTAGCATTATGATTATGTATTTTAATCTATTATGTTAGTAGTTTTCAAAACTCACAAAGATTAGTTATGATAGTTGAGTTTGAATTCAGTTCCTGCTTAGCTCAGTTCATGTTCAGTTTAGTCTTCTTTCTTGATATACATGATAGTTTATCATTAGCTTGTATGCCATGATTTAGTGTTCATGTTCAGTGATTTCAGTATGCCATGTGTAGCAAGTTTGACATATGTTTAATAACATGTTTTCAAAATCATAAATGCATCGTATGCATGTTTTAGTGAGGTAGATGGTTTCTTACTAAGCGAAAGCTTATAGATACTTTCTTTTCCTTATACTGCAGATAAAGGTAAAGGAAAGATGGACTAGCGGAGGCTGGAGGGCAATGCTACGAAGATGTGTGTGGCAGGAACCTGGAATGAAGATCTTTAGGGAGTTTAGCAGATTAAGAATTTAGTTCCTTGTCTTAAGATACTTTTATGCATTTCTAGTGGTTTAAATGCTATGAATTAATAAGATTTGCACTATATCATGTTAGAATGATAGTTAATAGATATTAGAATGTTTTCCATGCATTCTATAACTGTTGTGTGAGATTTTGGCACGAACAAGTGCTGAAATCAGAGTTTAGCTGCAAAATCAGAAACTTCAATCGATCGGTGGATCGATTGGTGGTTTCCAATCGATCAGCTGATCGATTGGGCAATCTGTTCCGCGAACAGTAGGCTTCTGGATCGATCAGCCGATCGATCCAGCCAATTCCGTCGCGAACAGAGAGCTCTGGGATCGATCAATGGATCGATTGACCAGCCTGGATCGATCAGCCGATCGATCCAAATTATTGCCCCGAGCACAGTAGCGTGCTGGATCGATCACTGGATCGATCCAACCCATGCTCCGCGTGCAGTAGCTGGCTGGATCGATCACTGGATCGATCCGACGTTCCAATCGATCAATAGACCAATCGGGAGGTCTGTTAACACAGGAAAACATTTATTTCAGTTCCTTGACCATAGGGGATGTAGTATATGTTAGGTATACTTTAGATTACACCCCTTAGTACATGTAGAACCAAGAAATGTTAACATCTTAGCAAAATTTTAATTAGTCTAGCTTCCGCATCTAGTTCTAGAGATGGTCTGGGAATAGTTTAGCACAGCATAATGTGATGATCGGCCTTACAGCTTAGTTAGTAGAAGGTGTAACGACCACCCTTCTTACTACTACTACACTCTAAGGTTGACCGTTACTTGACTACTAACTCTACTTAACCGGTATGATAAAAAAATCACATGGAAACCCTACCGAAAAATTTCGGCAGAGTCTCCCCTGTACCGGTGACCATATCCGTAAATACATACAGAGTATACTCAGCCACAGGCGGCTGGAACATATATTTTCACAACCACGCAGTTTAATAAATCAAATCATGTAAGTAATGAAAAGTGGAAACATAACTTCCTACTACAAAATTTTCTTATCAACTTAATAAGAAATTAAGCTAAACAAATTCTTAAACTAAGTGAGTTCTTTAGCTAAGTCTCAAGGATCTCCATAGTCCACACATCACACACCGTCACAGCATCTCCTTGTCGCCTTCTTCCTTATACTTTAGCTTTTCCTTTATCTGCAGTAGGAGGCAAATAGTATCTATAAGCTAAAAGCTTAGTGAGCGCTATCCTACTCACAAAAACTCGATATGCATGTATATAAATAAAAACATGCTAAAACTGAATGCTAACAGGTAAAGCTACTCATGCTCATAAATAGCAAAGAAATCAACTAACTGGAAAGCTAACATGTATAGCTACTCATGCTCATAAATAGCAAAGGAATCATGCTAACTGAAATACTAAACATGTATAGCTAATCATGCTCATAAACCAATAAAGGAATCATACTAACTGAAATACTAAACATGTACAACTAATCATGCTCATAAATAGCGAAGAAACTAACTGAAAAGCTAACATGTAAAGCTACTCATGCTCATAAATAGCAAAGAAATCAACTAAAAAAAAACTAACATGTAAAGCTAATCATAGAACTATCATGTGTATCAATAAGAAACTGAATTGATACCTAAGCTAAACCAATTAATGCTAAATTGAGTCTAACTTGTATTCACATAACTAATTTGTGAAGTTTTGAAAACTATTTACATAATAGATTAAAATAATAATCATGCTGTTGATGGGCCCGGCAACTGTACTTGCTGTGCGCGCATCCCTAACTAAACCCGGGATTGCATGTTCCGAGTCTAGTAGGGTTTACTAGGTTATCTAAACCTAGGGACGACTGTGGGAGCCCAACCCAATGGATATCTAATCCAGTACAGTGCCACTGCTGAAAATAAAATACTAATTTCATAGCTAATTTTCTTACCTTGCTTTAACTAGGTTATCTGAACCTAGAGGCGACTGTGGCAGCCCACCCATTGGACCATAGTCCCATATAAGCTGAAGCAAGACTAAATAAGTTATTTTATATGCTTCTACTGCATTAACTGAGCTATTAAAATGCCTACTGTAGCATTATATTGAGCTAAGCATTTTATCAAGCACTTGGTGTGCGCTAGAACACACCCTACGTACTGAAAATCTGTATACAAAGCTTAACATAAATCTGCATGCAAAGCTTAACAAAAATCTGCATAATAAGCCTATCAAAATCTGCATATTTTACTTATAAAAATCTGCATGCTATAAAAATAGAACTGCTCATGTTATTCCAATAGCAAATAGGAAACTAGAACAACTTAAGCATGTTGGGAAATTAAAACCAATTCAACTACTAGGCATGCAATAGAATCTAGAAAATAAGGAATCGTTGCTGTATGGAATTAACGGAATATCATGCTTCACGGAACTTAAACTAGCTTCAAAGGAACTAACAAATAAAAATCTAACTCATGCATAGGGAAGTAAAAGATGGATCAAGAAAATTGCTACTAGAAATCAAAACTTCATGCATGGATTAACTACTAAGAATCCAACTGAAACTTTCCGAATTAAATCAGTTCATCAAAATCATTGTTTCATTGACCTAACAACATGGAATTTTCTTATACTAAAAAGAACCAAAATCGATAATCCTTCTTCATGTTCGATACTACAAAGATTTGCTACTAAGAACTTATGAACATAGCTATTTGTCACGTTTTGTTAACAAGGTATACTATTCTGCAATCTACTGGAATTCAAAACAAAAGGAACATTGGCCTATTTCCCTTCTTTGAGGCACACGGCAACTAAACAAAAGGAACTTAAATTGTAACTATTCTACATGCCTTGTAGCACAGCAAGGAAAAAACCAAGATGCGACTAATAAGAGAACACTACTACGGGAAATCTAGGACCATATTTATAACTGTTCTTCAGGCTTAAACTGCACTAATCCTTCTCTTCTTTCTTTAGGGTTCACGGTGGAACATCAAAACCAAAAACCTTACAACATGCTTCGAAATTCAAAGGAACAAAAATCCGAAAGCCATGAAAACAAATCGAAGCTCGGAACAACTCCTACTGCAGGTGAGAAGCAACTCACCTCACTGTTCTTGGACTTACAACCGAGAAGAAGGAGGCTTCTAGGGCTTCGGATATATGCTTCCTCGACGATCTCTTGGTATCTTCTTGCTCTCCTCGACGAGAGGATCACAAAGGTATGAAGAACTCACGGAGAAGGGTGCTCGCCGGCCGCCGGAGACGAAGCCCTAGCTTCATCTCTGTTTTCGCCCGAGAGGAGAAGCGCCGTCACGAGAGGAGGAGAGGAGAAGATTTTGTCACGGGGAAAACCTAAGTTCTCTTCTTATAACTTTAATATTCTGTTAACTAACTATTGCTTAAATACAACTTGATTCGCGTTTTATTAACAAACCCGCGGCTGGTCTGTTGGTTAAGCGAACCTCTGCTTAACCCGAGGTTCACGGTTCAAATCTCGGCTTGGACATTTTTTGTCAAAACTTCTTTCGTTCAGTAAAAATACCAAACGAACTCCAAAAATTACGTAAAAATACTCTAAAAATTTCTAAAAATCTTTAGAATTTTTCTAAAGCATTTCTAGATTTTTATAAGGACTTTTAGAACTCGAAATAGGAAAAGTTGGGTCGTTACAGAAGGCGGGTCGTTACAGAGTGGTATCAGAGCGATTTCCATACTTCCTACACACACATCAGCATTGAACCTGCAGCTTCCAAGTAAGAATACCTCTACCTTAATTATGTCTTGCTTTCATGTTTATGGATAATTATAGCATGCTTATATATGATAGCTTTAACATATTTATAGTAGCTAGTTAAACATGATAGTAGAAATTCTATAATCATGATTGTATTAGTTATGTATGTCCTCTATGTCTTTAGAAATGGCACGAGGACGCCCAGCTAGAAGGGCACCAGCCACTGAGCCCCAGCATGAGGCAGGCAGTTCAGTGCCTCCCCCAGACCTTACAGTACTAGTGGCTCAGTTACAGCAGCAGCTTGCAGAACAGCAACAGGAAATAGCCACCTTAAAGGCTAGTCAGCAGAACACTCCCACTGTCACCCCGGAGCCAAACTTGGCAACACCAGTAGTCTTAGAGGTTCCACCAGTCCAGCCTACAGCACCAGTAGCCCCAGAGAGAAGCCTATTTGATCCAGTGGCAGAGAGTCAAGCCAGAGAACTTCTCAGGTACCAGTGAACCATGGGATGCACAAGCCTGGTTCAAAACACTGGAGAGTACGATGGAGCTTCTGGACTGGCCAGAACACGAGAAGGTGAAGTGCGCCTCCTTCTGTCTGACAGGAGATGCACGCATGTGGTGGGAGAGAATCAGAACGAAGCGCCCAGTAAATCAGATGACATGGGCAGACTTCGAGAAAGAATTCTTTGAGGAGTTCTTTCACACGCGGGTCACAAACCGCCATTACGACGGGTTCACTGAGTTTCGCCAGGGCAACCTCTCAGTGGAGGAAGCCGTGAAGAAATTCAACAGATTGGCTCGTCTATGCCCTGAGTTAGTCAGCACAGAAAGGGAACGAATCCGGTTGATGCTCAAGATGCTGAGGCCGGAAATAGCAACGAACGTGGCTGGTGGCGTTCATAGACCACAAACCACAGAAGAGTTAGTGAGCAGTGCTTTAATCACTGAGCATTACCAGAATAGCATCAAGTAGCAGAAGCAAGTCCACTCAGAAGCTAAAGGTCAAGGAGGCTCAGGCACTCAGAAACAGCAGGGTCACAGCTCTCATGGCTCTAACTGGAAAGGGAACTCCAGCAACAAGCGCAAACCAGGGAGTTATCCAAAAGGAGGGCCAGCCAGTAAGTAACCCAGTTATCCAAAGTGTGCTACTTGTGGGAAATTCCATCCTGGAGTTTGTCGTAAGGGCACACGAGGATGCTTTGAATGCGGACAGGAAAGGCATATGGCCAAGCAGTGTCCAAACAAGACCAGTCTTCCCCAACCACAGCCGATTCAGTATGGAGGCCAGCCAGCTCAGTTACATCAGATGCAGGCCGCTTTAGATGGTCCACATATCAGCCAGGGCAGATTAGAAGCTCCTTCAGCCATGACCAATGCGAGGATTTACTCACTCACCAGAGAGGACGTAGCAAATGCCTCGACAGTTGTTACAGGTCAGATTAGTATTTTTCAGCAAATAGCAACTGTCTTATTCGATACTGGGGCAACCCATTCTTATATAGCCAGGGCATTCGCAAACAAGTTAGCAATACCTCCAGAGGTACTCAGTAGTCAGTTTCTGATGACATTACCTTCGGGAGAAATTATGGCATCTACGCACTGGCTCAGAGCAGTATCAGTTACTATAGCAGACAGAGAGCTCTTTTGCGATCTGATAGTGCTAGATATGACTGACTACGATGTTATCTTTGGAATGGACTTCCTGATCAGATACGGTGCTTCCATAGAGTGCCGTAAACAGAAAGTCATATTCCAACCCAAAGCAGAAGCACAGTTTGAATACATCGGGGAACCAAGGAGAAAGGCCAAGAAGTTTCTCTCAGCTCTGAAGGCACAGAGGTTGATGGATTCAGGATGTACGGGGTTCTTAGCACACGTAGTCAGTACCAGTCAGGACAAGGACCAACAGCTAGCAGAGGTCCGAGTCGTATGTCACTACCCAGCAGTCTTCCCTGAAGAGTTACCAGGTCTAACACCAGACAGGGAGACCGAATTTGAGATAGAGCTCATTCCCGGTACAAATCCTATCTCCAAAGCACCTTACCGCATGGCTCCAGTAGAACTGAAGGAACTTCATGAGCAACTACTGGAGCTGCTTGACAAGGGCTTCATACGTCCTAGTCACTCACCATGGGGAGCGCCTGTATTGTTCGTGAAGAAGAAGGGCGGGAGCATGCGCCTGTGTATAGACTACCAGGCACTGAACCAAGTCACAATCAAGAACAGGTATCCTCTTCCCAGAATAGATGACCTGTTTGATCAGCTAAAGGGAGCAGCAGTGTTCTCTAAAATAGACCTCAGATCAGGTTCTCATCATCTGAAGGTTAAAGAAGGGGACATACCCAAGACAGCATTCAGGACTAGATACGGACATTACGAGTTCGTAGTCATGCCCTTTGGCGTGACAAATGCTCCAACTACTTTCATGGACCTCATGAACAGGGTATTCAGAGAATATTTAGATAAGTTCGTTATCGTGTTCATCGATGACATTCTTATCTATTCAGGAACTCAGGAAGAACACGCAGAACACCTGAAAACAGTATTGCAGACCCTTCAGCAGAATCAGCTGTACGCCAAGTTCACAAAATGTGAATTTTGGCTAGATCAGGTGTCCTTCCTGGGTCACATCATCTCAAAGGATGGTATCATGGTAGACCCCAGTACGATAGAAGCTGTGAGCAACTGGAAAAGACCAAAGAACGCCAGTGAGATCAGAAGCTTTCTGGGATTAGCAGGTTACTACAGGA
The DNA here is from genome assembly GCF_018446385.1 of Zingiber officinale. Lineage (NCBI taxonomy): Eukaryota > Viridiplantae > Streptophyta > Magnoliopsida > Zingiberales > Zingiberaceae > Zingiber > Zingiber officinale. Next base: position 136,854,024 of record NC_055990.1, on the reverse strand, counting down.
AATTCGTAGAGGACTTCTCCAGGATAGCCTCCCCACTGGCAGCTCTCACCAGAAAGAACAGAAAGTTTCAGTGGACCGAGGACTGTGAGAACAATTTCAGCGAGCTGAAAAAGAGATTGACCAGTGCACCTATTCTAGCTCTACCAGAGAACACAGACAGCTTTGACATTTATAGTGATGCCTCTAAGTTGGGACTAGGAGCAGTGCTGATGTAAGATGGTGAGGTGATCGCCTACGCCTCCAGACAACTCAAGGATTATGAGAAGAACTATCCTACTCATGACCTTGAGCTTGCATCAGTAGTGTTCGCTCTCAAAATTTGGAGACATTACTTGTATGGAGCTCAGTGCAGAGTGTATACAGATCATCAAAGTCTGAAGTACTTCTTCACTCAGAAGGATCTGAATATGCGACAGCGCAGATGGCTAGAGCTGGTCAAAGACTACGACATAGATATCCTCTACCACCCAGGAAAAGCGAATAGGGTAGCAGACGCCCTCAGCAGGAAGTCCAGCGCTACCCTATTATCTCTAGCAACCATGTCACCGCCCCTACAGAAGGAGATCTCAGATTTCGGTCTCGAGCTCATAGTCGGACAGCTCTCTACTATGACATTAGAGTCTACCTTGCTCGGTGACATCTAGACAGCTCAGGAGCAGGATCCTGAAATTCAGAAAATCAAGCAAGGGATAACAGAATCAGGAGGTGGAGAGTTCAGAGTGTCCAATAGCGGGGTAGTGTACTTTGGCGACAGACTCTGTGTTCCAGATCAGGAGGAACTACGGAGGTAAATTCTAGATGAGGCTCACAAGACTCCTTATGCGATGCATCCTGGTTCCACCAAAATGTACCAAGACTTGAAGAAACGATTTTGGTGGCCTGGGATGAAGAGGGACATCGCTAGATATGTCAGCACCTGTCTGACCTGTCAGAGGGTCAAGGCAGAACATCAGAGACCAGGAGGAGTTCTGCAGCCTATTCAGATTCCAGAATGGAGGTGGGAAGACATTTCTATGGATTTTATAGTGGGACTACCCAGAACCACGAATGGTTTCGACACCATCTGGGAAATAGTCGACAGGTTGACTAAATCAGCCCACTTCCTAGCTATCAGAATATCCTATTCCATGGAGCAGCTAGCTCAGTTGTATCTCAAGGAGATCGTCAGGCTGCATGGAGTCCCACGAACTATTATTTCAGACAGAGACAGTAGGTTCACCTCACACTTCTGGGAGTGTGTACAAACAGCTTTGGGCACGAAGTTAAAATTTAGCACAGCTTTCCATCCTCAGACAGATGGTCAGACGGAGCGAGTAAATCAGGTACTCGAAGATATGCTCCGAGCATGTGCCCTAGACTTCAAGGGAAGTTGGTGCAAATATCTGAGCTTAGCAGAATTTGCATACAACAATAGCTATCAGGCCACTATCGGCATGGCACCTTACGAGGCTCTCTATGGGCAGAGGTGTAGATCTCCAATCTGCTGATATGAGAGTGGTGAACAGAAAGAACTAGAACTTCAGACAGATCTAGTGGCAGATACCACAGAAGCTATACAACAGATCCGCCAGAGGATAGAGACAGCTCAGAGCCACCAGAAAAGCTACGCTGATACACGGCGCAGACCTTTAGAGTTCTTAGTTGGGGATTCAGTGTTCCTCAGAGTAGCTCCCATGAAGGGAGTAATGCGGTTTGGGAAAAAGGGCAAGCTAAGTCCCAGATATGTGGGACCATACCTTATCAGCAGAAGAGTGGGCAAGGTAGCATATGAGCTAGAGCTACCCCAGGAAATGTCAGCTGTCCATGATGTATTTCATGTTTCTATGCTGAAGAAGCATATCCCAGATGCCACCAGTCGGTACAGATCCGCGAAGACCTCAGCTATGATAGTCGGCCTATTCAGATAATAGACTGAGCAGTTAAGAAATTACAGAACAAGGAGGTACCATTAGTCAAAGTTATTTGGCGAAATCACACAGCAGAAGAGACAACTTGGGAGACAGAGGCCAGCATGAGACAGAAGTACCCAGAGTTATTCTAAGTTCGAGGACGAACTTTTTATAAGGTATGGGGGATTATAACGCCCGAAAATTCTCAAAACTATATTATAAATATTCTATAATTATTCTGGAATTTTTAGATATTTTTCCGGAATTTTTAGAGTAGCGGAAGTAGCAAAAATAAATAGAAAACGAAAACGTCCTAAGCGGGGATTGAACCCGAGACCTATGGCTTAGGGATAATGCTAGTAACCAGTTGAACCCAGCAGGGCCGTGCTGAAAGGAAAGGGAACCAATAAAATTTATATTGGAGTTGGGCGAATTAATTCTTTAATATAAATAGGAAAATTAATAAGTGAGGAGAGGATTTGGATCGTGATTTCTCCTCACCCTAGCCCTCACACCGCCCCCTTCTCTTCTCCCTCCTTCTCTCGGCGCCAACCACAAGGAAGCCTAGGGTTTCATCCCTAGGGCCCTACGAGTACATTCCGGCGACGACTTCGACGCGAGGATGCTCCCCTCCGCGAGAGGAACATGTAGACGCGAGAAGATCGTCGAAAGGATCGTCTCCTCCGGAAATCTAGCGATTAGAATCATAAGAAAATCCAAACAGGAGGTAAGAAACCCCTCACCTGTAGTATAAGTAGCTTCCGTGTGAATTTCATGTGTTAGTTTAATAGTATGTAGATTTCCGACACAAAGGATGCAAATTAGCGCATGCCAAGTGTTTGATTAATTGTTTAGTTCAGCAAAATGCAACCTAGGCATTTTAGTAGTTAGATAAATGCAATAGAAGCATTTGTACAATTTATCTAGTCATGTTTAAGCTTTTACCGGACTAGATGTCCAATGGGTGGGCTCCCACAGTCGCCTCTAGGTTTAGATAACCTAGTTCCAGGTTCAGATAACCTAGTAAAAGCAAGATAAATTAGTTAGCTATGATTCAGTATTTTATTTTCAGTAGGGGCACTGTACAGGATTAGATATCCATTGGGCTGGGCTCCCATAGTCGGTCCCTAGGTTTAGATAACCTAGTAAACCTTGCTAAATTCGGGATTTGCAACCCCGGGTCTAGTTAAGGATGCGCGCATAGCATGTACAGTTGCCGGGCCCATTAGCATTATGATTATGTATTTTAATCTATTATGTTAGTAGTTTTCAAAACTCACAAAGATTAGTTATGATAGTTAAGTTTGAATTCAGTTCCAGCTTAGCTCAGTTCATGTTCAGTTTAGTCTTCTTTATTGATATACATGATAGTTTATCATTAGCTTGTATGCCATGATTTAGTATTCATGTTCAGTGATTTCAGTATGCCATGTGTAGCAAGTTTGACATATGTTTAATAACATGTTTTCAAAATCATAAATGCATCGTATGCATGTTTTAGTGAGGTAGATGGTTTCTTACTAAGCGAAAGCTTATAGATACTTTCTTTTCCTTATACTGCAAATAAAGGTAAAGGAAAGATGGACTAGCGGAGGCTGGAGGGCAATGCTACGAAGATGTGTGTGGCAGGAACCTGGAATGAAGATCTTTAGGGAGTTTAGCAGATTAAGAATTTAGTTCCTTGTCTTAAGATACTTTTATGCATTTCTAGTGGTTTAAATGCTATGAATTAATAAGCTTTGCACTATATCATGTTAGAATGCTAGTTAATAGATATTAGAACGTTTTCCATGCATTCTATAACTGTTGTGTGAGATTTTGGCACGAACAAGTGCTGAAATCAGAGTTTAGCTGCAAAATCAGAAACTTCAATCGATCGGTGGATCGATTGGTGGTTTCCAATCGATCAGCTGATCGATTGGGCAATCTGTTCCGCGAACAGTAGGCTTCTGGATCGATCAGCCAATCGATCCAGCCAATTCCGTCACGAACAGAGAGCTCTGGGATCGATCAATGGATCGATTGACCAGCCTGGATCGATCAGCCGATCGATCCAATTATTGCCCCGAGCACAGTAGCGTGCTGGATCGATCACTGGATCGATCCAACCCATGCTCCGCGTGCAGTAGCCGGCTGGATCGATCATTGGATCGATCAGACGTTCCAATCGATCAATGGATCGATCGGGAGGTCTGTTAACAGCGGGAAAACATTTATTTCAGTTCCTTAACCATAGGGGATGTAGTATATGTTAGGTATACTTTAGATTACACCCCTTAGTACATGTAGAACCAAGAAATGTTAACAGCTTAGCAAAATTTTAATTAGTCCAGCTTCCGCATCTAGTTCTAGAGATGGTCAGGGAATAGTTTAGCACAGCATAATGTGACGATCGGCTTTACAGCTTAGTTAGTAGAAGGCGGGTCGTTACAGTAACGACCCGACCCATTTGGCGGCCCATTAAGCGACCCTTGGGTCGTTGACCGTCGACCGTCGGCTGTGCCGTTACTACTAGGTTATCTAAACCTAGGGACGACTATGGGAGCCCAACCCAAGGACAACTAAGAGTCTAGCACAGTGCCACTGATAAAAGTAAAATACTTGTTATCTTTTAATACTTCTAATATATAATGCCTCGGCATTTTAACAAGCACCTTGTGTGCCAAAAATCCCTAAATTCTTGACTTTGGGATCTACTTAAGGCCTTGGCCGTTTTCTTTCTTTTCTTTATCTTTCATTTACTTGTTAACACTTTTAAAAGAATACTTCTTTAAAAAGAAACAGAAATGTTTAAGCAAATTCTAACTTTGAAATGCTTAAACCAAAAATCTCCCTAGGTTTAACAAAAATCTATTCTAAGATTGGATTTCTGCATGCAACACTTATCAAAATCTGCAAGCAATACTTATGAAACTCTGCATATCATACAAGCATAAACTAAATCTAAAACTTGTTGGGTTTAAACCTATACTGCATGCTTCAAATTAAGAAAACTAAACTAGTTAACTCCAAACATATGTGCAGCTTGCTGGAATAAACGGTAGCAAGGAAACATTTATCTAAACCTCAAGTTAGAATAGAGAAACTCAAATCTGTATCCTAGAATGAGTGTAACAATAAAACATACCTAAACCTCATGCTAGAATAAAGAACCTCAAATCTGTATACTTGAATGAAAGTAGCATATCTAAACCTCCGATCTATTTACTTGAATGAAAGTAGCATATCTAAACCTCAAATCTGGATACTTGAATGAAAGTAGCATATCTAAACCTTAAATCTGTACACCAATGCTTAATAAAATCTGCACACTAATACTTAATAAAATCTGCACTAAAATTCAGTAGAAAACTACACTATAAGCTCTAAAGAAATCTACTCTAAAGAAATCTGCATTTTAAGCTCTATAAAAATCTGCTATATCTAAACTGAAATACTAAACTACACAACTAAGAAATCCAAAATTCATGTTAAGGAACTAACAACAAAAAGGGTCTATAGCATGTTAAATAATTGATAATACAAGGGTCTAAATAAGCCACAGAAACTCAACAATTAATCTGCACTGCTACCTTGTAGTTCACGCCAAATGCAAACACAAAGGGAAACTAGAAACTTAAAAAGAAATCTAACTACGTGCTTGGAATAAAAGGTAGATCAGGTTCTGTACAGTAGCAAAGAAACAAAAGAAAACTCGAATATAATCTGCACTTGCTAAAGCACAAGTTACTTAAAGAAACTGCACTAAAATTCTGCACTACAAGGAGATCTATATTGCACTAAAATTCTGCACTACAAGGAGATCTAAACTGCCATATTAAACATATCCAAAACTGTGATGCTAAACAAATCTATGACAAACTAGTCTGACAGTATGGTAAACATATCAATAGCCCCCACTAAAAAATTCCACAGGAAACCAAAACTTCGTGCATGGATTAGCTACTAAGGATCCAACTGAAACTTCCCGAATTAAATCTGTTCATTGTTGTTTACTTGGCAACAAAGGGTTTAGAACTGTATATTTAAAGGAATGAACAGAGAACTGCACAAATCCTAATACACAGCAAATTTCAAAGGCTGTTCTGTTCATGCCAATTTAGTAGCACCACCCGAATTGCACATCCAAACTAAGCTTACTAGAATCTAAGAATAAAACCTATATAAAACTTGTTCACAACTTATACCTTTATAGAGCAATAGGGTTTTTAAGCAGGTTTCGGCAGTAATGCAAAGAAGAAGGTAAAATCTTGAAACTACTCTTACCTCTAACAATTAATTCTGTACAGCCTATTCCGAAATCCCAAAGAAAACTGAATCCCTTGCATTTCACAATTCTCTACAACCTAATCCGAAAGCCAAAATGAATGAACAGACTTCTTTATAAAACTCACGGCAGAAAATTCAAAGGGAATCACTGCTCCATTCGATAAGCTTCGGAAAAGGAGAATGCTAACAAGAAATCCGAAACACATGTCGAAACTAAACAATTTGTTCCTTATCCAAAACCCAACCAATCCGGATTGAATTTAAAGCAGCTAGCCTCAAGAACACACTTCTTACAACATGCTTCGGAAGAACAACAAGAAGAAAACAAGAATCTGAACTACCCTTACTGCAGGTGAGAGCACTTACCTATCCTTGGACTCAAAACCGGGAAGAGGAGCTGCTAGGGTTCAGAGAAAACTCAAGTTCTCCGACTCTTCTTCGTGCTCACGGGTCCTCCTCGACGAAGAATCGTGATGGCGTGGAGAAAACCCCTCGGAAAACCTTGGTCGGCCACCAGAAGACAAAGCCCTAGCTCAGCTTCGTTTTCGCTCGAGAGAAGAAAATGCCGACACGAGAGGGAGAAGGGAAAGGAAAATTAGGTCACGACAATTAACACCTAAGTTCTCCTTTTAATACTCTAATGTTTCTGTTAACTAGTACTACTTAAATATATTTTGCTCTCTATTTAATCAATAACAACTGCTTGCACACTTGGTCAGCCGGGCTTGCTTAGGGCTTGGTTCGGCCGGAGGTCTCGGGTTCGAATCTCGGCTTAGATATTTTTTTGTCGAAACTTCTTTCTTTTAGTAAAAATACCAAACAACCTCCAAAAATTGCGTAAAAATACTGTAAAAATTTATAAAAATTTCTAGAATATTTCTAAGCCATTTTAAAATATTTTTAAATTACTTTTAGGACTCTAATTAAGGAAATTTGGGTTGTTACAATTCCCCATACCTTATAAAAAGTTCATCCTCGAACTTAGACTAATTCTGGATATCTCTATCTTATACTGCCCTTTACTAGTGGTACTTCTTTGCTTCTTAGTCTCTTAACTTCTCTATCCAGCATCACCTATACCGCATTGTACCCATTATTGGTCCTTGGAAGACTTGTTATAAAGTCTCTGGAGACCGTAGGTGCATTAGTCACACCAAATGGCATGACTACGAATTCGTATTATCCATATCTGGCCCTAGGAACTGTTCTGGGTGTATCACTTCCTTTCACTTTCAACTGATGGTTCCTAGATCGTAGGTTTATTTTAGTGAACACTGTTGCCCTCATTAGCTGATCAAATAGATCATCTATTCTGGGAAGAGGGTACTTGTCCTTAACTGTTACTTTGCTCAGCGCTCTAAAATCTATGCACATCCACATAGACCGTCTTTCTTTTTAACGAACAACACTGGAGCTCCCCGGGGTGAATAACTAGGGCGGATGAAACCCTTGTCAAGTAGCTCCTGAAATTGTTTTTGTAACTCTTTTAGCTCTGCTAGAGAAATTCGGTACAGAGCTTTTGAAATTGGGCTGGTGTCAGGAACCAATTCAATTTCAAACTCCACTTCTCTGTTGGGAGGTAGTTCCGGTAACTCTTCTGGAAATACTTCCAGATACTCACAGCCTACCCGAACGTCTTCCTGCCTGGGTCTTTCTTGGTCTTCTGTGCTCGGTCCTCAGTACGAACAGTACGGGGACGTTCTCTTCTTGACATCTAGTTATGCAGAGAAAAAGGTCTGACATCTTCTCTATCATTTCTAAACATACTTATGTATATGAATATAAGAGAAACAAAACTTCTATCTTACTAAAGTGCATATAAGTAATTACTCCATACTGCAAATAATAAAGAAAGCATAAAAGGAAAACTTAAATACTTTCTTACTTGAAGACGGCAAAGATGGTGTTGATGTGTGATGCTGGAGAATGGAAACTGCTCTGATACCAACTGTAACGACCACCATTCTTACTACTAGTACACTCTAAGGATGACCGTTACTTAACTACTAACTCTACTAACCGGTATGATCGAAACCACGAGGAGTCTCTACCGAAAAATTTCGGCAGAGTCTCCCCTGTACCGGTGACCTTAAACTGAGATACAAACATAATATACATCAGCCACAGGTGGCTGGAACATATATCAAACACACAAAAGAAATAACATCACCATGTAGTTTAATAAAATCAAATCATGCAAGTAATGAATAGTGGAGCAAATTAAAATACAGCTTCCTACTCCAAAATCTTCTTATCAACTTATATACAGATTTTATCTAACAAATTCCTAAACTAAGTCCCAAGACTTCCATAGTCCTGGCATCACACACCATCCGCGCCACCTTGTCGCCTTCCTTTGTTAAATCTTTTCCTTTCCTGTATCTGCAATAAGAGGAAATGCAATCTATAAGAAAAATGTTTAGTAAGCGCTATCTAACTCACAAAATCTCGATATGCATGTACATATATCTATAACATGAACTAACTGAATGCTTACTGAAAGAAAACTACTCATGCTCATCTACTAGTAAAAGAAACAAACATAGTGAAATGCTAAACATATAAAACTACTCATGGTCTTCTAATAACAAAGAACAGTAAGCTAATCTAAATAACATGCTAGCATAAAAGAAAACTCAACTTCATGATTTTAAAACAAAGTGAAACTTAATTCATTTGTTCTAAACTTATTCTTTTATCTCACTTGTTTAAAACTTATCCTTTAATACTTTTATACTTATGTAAAAACTTATTTTACTTGTTCAAAAACTTATACTTATAATACTTCAAAATAATAATCAACTTTCTTCTTGGGCCGGGCAATTGTACTTGCTATGCGCGCATCCCTAACTAAACCCAAGGTAGCTAGTTCTGAATCTAGTAGAGTTTACTATTGTAACGACCCGACCCATTTGGCGGCCCATTTGGTGACCCTCCGGTCGTCGACCGTCGACCGTCGGCCGTGCCATTACTACTAGGTTATCTAAACCTAGGGACGACTATGTGAGCCCAACCCAAGGATAACTGAGAGTCCAGCATAGTGCCACTGATAAAAATAAAAAACTAGTTATCTTTTAATACTTCTAATATATAATGCCTCGGCATTTTAACAAGCACCTTGTGTACCAAAAATCCCTAAAGTCTTGACTTTGGGATCTACTTAAGGTCTTGGCCTTTTTCTTTCTTTTCTTTATCTTTCTTTTACTTGTTAACACTTCTAAAAGAATACTTTTTTAAAAAGAAACTGAAATGTTTAAACAAATTCAAACTTTGAAATGCTTAAACCAAAAATCTGCCTAGGCTTAACAAAAATCTATTCTAAGATTGGAGTTCTGCATGCAACACTTATCAAAATCTGCAAGGAATACTTATGAAAGTCTACATATCATACAAGCTTAAACTAAATCTAAAACTTGTTGGGTTTAAACCTATACTGCATGCTTCAAATTAAGAAAACTAAACTAGTTAACTCCAAAATATGTGAAGCTTGCTGGAATAAACGGTAGCAAGGAAACATATATCTAAACCTCATGTTAGAATAGAGAAACTCAAATCTGTATCCTAGAATGAGTGTAACAAGAAAACATATCTAAACCTCATGCTAGAATAAAGAACCTCAAATCTGTATACTTGAATGAAAGTAGCATATCTAAACCTCAGATCTGTTTACTTGAATGAAAGTAGCATATCTAAACCTCAAATCTGTATAATTGAATGAAAGTAGCATATCTAAACTTCAAATCTATACACCAATGCTTAATAAAATCTGCACACTAATACTTAATAAAATCTGCACTAAAATTCTGTAGAAAACTGCACTATAAGCTCTAAAGAAATCTACTCTAAAGAAATCTGCATTTTAAGCTCTACAAAAATCTGCTAGATCTAAACTGAAATACTAAACTACACAACTAAGAAATCCAGACTGCATGTTAAGGAACTAACAACAAAAAGGGTCTATAGCATGTTAAATAATTGATAATACAAGGGTCTAAATAAGCCACAGAAACTCAACAATTAATCTGCATTGCTACCTTGTTGTTCACGCCAAATGCAAACACAAAGGGAAACTAGAAACTTAAAAAGAAATCTAACTACGTGCTTGGAATAAAAGGTAGATCAGGTTCTGTACAGTAGCAAAGAAACAAAAGAAAACTCGAATATAATCTGCACTTGCTAAAGCAAAAGTTACTTAAAGAAACTGCACTAAAATTCTGCACTACAAGAAGATCTATACTGCACTAAAATTCTGCACTACAAGGAGATCTAAACTGCCATATTAAACATATCCAAAACTATGATGCTAAACAAATCTATGACAAACTAGTCTGACAGTATGGTAAACATATCAATAGCCCCACTAAAAAATTCCACAGGAAACTAAAATTTCATGCATGGATTAGCTACTAAGGATCCAACTGAAACTTCCCGAATTAAATCTGTTCATTGTTGTTTACTTGGCAACAAAGGGTTTAGAACTGCATATTTAAAGGAATGAACAGAGGACTGCACAAATCCTAATACACAGCAAATTTCAAAGGCTGTTCTGTTCATGCCAATTTAGTAGCACCACCCGAATTGCACATCCAAACTAAGCTTAATAGAATCTAAGAATAAAACCTATATAAAACTTGTTCACAACTTATACCTTTATAGAGCAATAGGGTTTTTAAGCAGGTTTCGGCAGTAATGCAAAGAAGAAGGTAAAATCTTGAAACTACTCTTACCTCTAACAATTAATTCTATACAGCCTATTCTGAAATCCCAAAAAAAAACTGAATCCCTTGCATTTCACAATTCTCTACAACCTAATCCGAAGGCCAAAATGAATGAACAGACTTCTTTATAAAACTCACGGCAGAAAATTCAAAGGGAATCACTGCTCCTTTTGACAAGCTCTGGAAAAGCAGAATGCTAACAAGAAATCCGAAACACATGTCGAAACTAAACAATTTGTTCCTTATCCAAAACCCAACCAATCCGGATTGAATTTACAGCAGCTAGCCTCAAGAACACACTTCTTACAACATGCTTCGAAAGAACAACAAGAAGAAAACAAGAATCTGAACTACCTTTACTGCAGGTAAGAGCACTTACCTATTCTTGGACTCAAAACCGAGAAGAGGAGCTGCTAGGGTTCGAAGAAAACTCAAGTTCTCCGGCAATTCTTCGTGCTCATGGGTCCTCCTCGACGAAGAATCGTGATGGTGTGGAGAAAACCCCTCGGAAAACCTTGGTCGACCGCCGGAAGACAAAGCCCTAGCTCAGCTTCGTTTCCGCTCGAGAGAAGAAAACGCCAACGCAAGAGGGAGAAGGGAAAGGAAAATTAGGTCATGACAATTAACACCTAAGTTCTCCTTTTAATACTCTAATGTTTCTGTTAACTAGTACTACTTAAATATATTTCGCTCTCTATTTAATCAATAACAACTGCTTGCACACTTGGTCAGCCGGGCTTGCTTAGGGCTTGGTTCGACCGGAGGTCTCGGGTTCGAATCTTGGCTTGGACATTTTTTTGTCGAAACTTCTTTCTTTTAGTAAAAATACCAAACGACCTCCAAAAATTGTATAAAAATACTATAAAAATTTCTAAAAATCTCTAAAATATTTCTAAGCTATTTTTAAATATTTTTAAATTACTTTTAGGACTCTAATTGAGGAAATTTGGGTTGTTACACCACTACTGAAGGAGAATACATAGCCATGGGAGAATGTGCATCTCAATTGCTATGGATGATGCATACCTTAAAAAATCATCAACTTGAATATAAAAATACAAAAATTTCAATTGATAACATAAGTTCAATAAATTTATCTAAAAATCCAATTCACCACTAAAAGACTAAACACATAAAAGTTAAACACCACTTTGTAAGGGATCACGTAGCTAAGAGTGGCATTGTACTTGACTATGTTAAGTCTAAGTCAAACATATCTAACATCTTCACAAAATCCTTATCTGAACTCGAGTTCAGTACACTTAGAAGAGAATTAGGGATATGCACAGTAGAGTAGATTAAAATTTATCAACTTTTACTTGTTATCTTTTTAAAATCATGTCTTGTTTTTAAAATTCTAGGAAAATTATTTTTTAAACTCCCAAATTTACTAGTAGTTTCAAAGATTGGAATTAGCCTAGGATTTTTCCTCTAGAAAGCATATACCCATAGGTTTCAGCCAGAGCATCTCACAAGCACACTAGAAATATCTTGCTTGTGTATGAAAAATACTTAGAATGGTGTGAGATATATAGGGTACTGCCTAGACTTCACAATGCTTATGTTTGAGCACCAACATAAGTCTGGGTAATAAATACCAAAGTGAAATTAATCAAGTCAAGTTATCCATGATTAGTCAAAATAACTAGAACACTTACTTAACTTAACTAAGTGAAAGCTACTACCTCATGGTAAATAACTAGTAGCCAAAGGTTAGATATTTTATTAAGAAAGGCAGATATTTGTTTTGAAGTTTTTTTTACACTCATGCTTGGACTCTAGGATATCCAAACTTAAATAGTTTATTTAAACCAATTTGTGGCATTAATCAAGGGGGAAAAAGAGAGTTAAATTTATTAATTTTCAAAAGTCAAAGTATTTTTTAAAAAGCAACTTTAAATATTTATTTGAAAAAGGAAGTTCAAATATTTCTATCTAGAAAAATAAATTTTTAAAAAAGTATTTTTAACTAAGTTCATCTGAAATCTTTTCTAAAAGCTAAGTACTTAACTAATTTTTTTTTAAATTTTTTCAAAAAGTTAAGTACTTGTAAAAGTTTTTTTGGGTAAAATTTTTGATTAAAGGAAAAAGTTAAGACATTTCTCAGAATCTTTAAGTATCCTTTAAAAGTATTTTTAAATCTTTAAAAAGAAGTTAAGTTTTTGGTTTAACTATTTTTGAAAAGTAACTTTAAATATTTTAAAAAGAAAGTTTTTCTAAAGCTAAGTATTTAGTTAAATTTTTAAAGAAAATCTTTCTAAAGCTAAGTATTTAGTTAAAATTTTTCTAAAGCTAAGTACTTAACCAAGATTTTATCAAAATTTTTTTTAAGCCAAGTTTTTTCCAAAAGCTAATTAAGATATATCAAATATTTTAAGTACTTAACTAAAAGGTTTATCAAATTTTTCTTCTAAAAGCTAAGTGTGTTTCAAGGTTTTCCAAACATGGTATGTTTGATATTATTGTTAACTCTCTCGAAATTATTTTTGATATATGTCCAAGGGGGAGAGAAGCTAGAATATTCTAAAGTTAAGGAGAAGAGAAAGTTATGTGATTAAGAGGGAGCTAACAAATTAAATGATAACTTTAATGAATCCATTAACTTGTCTCTTAACTTGTTGCATTTCTTTAGTAATTATTTCTATATGTTGTACTTAACTTTGAATTGTGTTTCCATAATCAAAAAGAGGGAGATTGTTAGTGCAGGACACTAGACGATAGAACCTGTGTTTTGATATTGGCAAAGGGTTCAAAGTTAAGTTGTCTTGTGATCTAACAAGGGTTGAACCAAGTGTGCAGTAAAGTTCTAAGTGTACATAGGCAAAAGTCCTAGTGGATTCTAAGTAGATGAAAACCCCTAGGGGGAGATAACCCTAGGTCCTAGGGGGTGGTAACTCTAGGTTCTGAAAAGTCTTGGAGGGTTGTGTATTTTGGGTGAAATCCTAGAGTCAGAGACTCTAGGTGAAAAATCCTGGTGGTCGCAGACTAGGTGAAAGATTGGATGGGTTGGGGATCGAACGTCTTGTAATGACCCAAAATTCCTCATTACGAGTTCTAATAGTAGTTAAAAATATTCTAGAGATTTTTAGAAATTTTTAGAGTATTTTTATGTAATTTTTGGAGGTCGTTTGGTATTTTTACTAAACGAAAGAAGTTTCGACAAAAAAATGTCCAAGCCGAGATTCGAACCCGTGACTTCCGGCCGAGCCAACTCTTAAGAGAATTTGGCTGACCAAGAGTTCCAACGAGCGTTGCTGATTAAAAGAAGCGTGAAATGTATTTAAGTAGTAGAAGTTAATAACAGGAAATAATAGGAAGGAAAGGGTTGCAGCTGAGATTTGAACCCACGAGCCAAGCCTTAAGCAACGCGCGCCTGACCAAGTGTTCACGCGAGCGATTCTGTTTAGAAAAGGTAGCAAATTTATTTAAGATAGTTAACAGAATATTGGAGTTATAAGAAGGGAATGTAATGCCTGAAAATTCTCAAAACTATATTATAAATATTCTATGATTTTTCTGGAATTTTTAGATATTTTTCCGGAATTTTCCGAGTAGCGGAAGCAACAAAAATAATTAGAACCGCAAAGTAGCTTAAGCGGGAATCGAACCCGGAACCTCTCGGATCCGATAACTTTTAGTTAGCCTTAGTAACCGGTGAACCCAACAAGGCCGTGCTGAAAGAAAGAGGAATCAATTATATTTATATTAGAGTTGGGTTCAATTATCCACTTAATATAAATAGAAGAGTTAGGTTGGGTTTGGTTTATTTTAGAATTTGGTTCGGCAAACTCCTCCCCTCCAAACCCTCATGCCGAACACCCTTCTTCTCTCCTTCTCCCGGCGCCAACCACAAGGAAGACCTAGGGTTCTCTCCCTAGGGCCCCAAGGACATCTTCCGGCAATAACTCCGGCACGAGGACGCTCTCCTTCGCGAAGGGAACGCTTAGACACGAGAAGATCGTCGAGAAGTCGTCTCCACCGGAAATTCTAGCGATTAGAATTGTAAGGAAATTAGCGTACGAGGTAAGAAACCCCTCACCTGCAGTATAAGTAGCTCCGTTTGGGTTTTCTACGCATTAGTTTAGCTATACGTAGATTTTTACCGACGCTTAGCGTGGAATTGATCCTCCTCGCAGGTTTAGGGATTTAGTGAGCACTTCTGGGTGGGCCGGACACGTAATCCCTCTTCAGTGGGGGTTTCTAGACGTTGTCGGGTGCCTAGAAGTGGTCTCCCTAATAGAGAGGAGAGTTGGGACACACTAAGTGTTCGATAAAATAGCTAGTTAAGTAAAAATGCAAATTAGGCATTTTAACAGCTCAGTTGAATGCATTAGAAGCATCTAAATCAGTAAATCAGTTTATTCTAGTTTATATGGGACTACGGTCCAATGGGTGGGCTCCCACAGTCGCCTCTGGGTTCAGACAACCTAGCTCTAGGTTCAGATAACCTAGAAACAGCAATTTAGAACAGTTTAGCTATATTCAATATTTTACTTTTGGTTGGCACTGTACCGGATTAAATATCAATTGGGTTGGACTCCCACAGTCGTCCCTAGGTTCAGATAACCTAGTAAACCCTACTAAATTCGGGACTTGCAAACCTGGGTTTAGTTAAGGATGCGCGCACAGTAAGTACAGTTGCCGGGCCCAACAGCACATGATTATTATTTTGATCTACTATGCTATTAGTTTTCAAAACTCATAAAATCAGTTATGTTAGTTGAGTTTGATTTCAGCTTCAGGTTAGCTTCAGTTAGCTTAGTTCTCTATTATTGTTTTATGTGATTAGCTTGCTATGCCATGTTTCAGCTTACATGTTCAGTTATTTCAGTTTATGCTTGCAACCATAGTATGCCATGCCAGGACATGTTTTCAAATAGCATTCTTTAAAAGCATGTCTGCATCGTTGCATGTTTTAGTGAGGTAGTTGGTTTCTTACTAAGCTTTAAGCTTACAGATTCTACTTTCCTTATACTGCAGATAAAGGTAAAGGGAAAATGGACTAGCAGAGGAAGCTGGAGTTCAATGCAAAGATGGTGTGTGTGGCAGGAACTGGAATAAAAGATTCTCAGGGGTTTTAGCAAGCTTAAATAGTTGAATTCTTAGTATTTCTTCTTTCATGCATTTTTAGACCTTAGAATGTTTAAACCATGGGAGATTTATTTAGTTTGTTAGTAATTATGTTAGAATGCTGGTTAATAGTTGCTAGAATATATTCCAATTGATTTTAGAATTGTTGTGTGAGGTTTTGGCACATCAGAGTGCTGAAATCAGAGTTCCAGTGCGAAATCAGAAACTCCGATCGATCCATGGATCGATATGGGGTCCCCGATCGACCCATCGGTCGATTGAGGGCTGATTCCGCAAACAGAAGGCTTCTGGATCGATCAGCCCATCGATACAGTCACATTCTGTCGCGAACAGAAGGCCTCTGGATCGATCAGTCGATCGATCCAAGCTATTCCTCGCAAACAGAAAGGTTTTTGATCGATCATTGGGTCGATTAACTTATGTTGGATCGATCAGCCGATCGACCCAAATAAAGTCCCGTGCACAGAAGCACGCTGGATCGATCAGTGAGCCTGGATCGATTAGCCGATCGATCCAGATTATCACCCGAGCACAGTAGCAGTCTGGATCGATCCATGGATCGATCCAACAGAGGGCCATCGACCCAGTGCAGTCTGGATCGATTGGGAAGTTCAGTTTCGACCAAGAAACTTAGCAGATCAGCTTCTAGTCCATAGGGGATGTGGGATACACCTTGTATCCTTTAGATTACACCCTTCAGCACATGTAGAACCAAGAATAGTTAGCAGTTAGCAACTAAAATTTAAATTAGATCAGTTTTCCATATAGTTAGCACAGCATAACTGTAGTGATCGGCCTTACAGCTTAGTTAGTAGAAGGCGGGTCATTACAGAGTGGTATCAGAGCAGTGTTCCATACTTCCTACACACACATCAGCATTGAACCTGCAGCTTCCAAGTAAGAATACCTCTGCTTTATTTATGTTTCTTGCTTTCTTGTTATAGCTCATGTTTATAAAAAAATTGATGCATGTTAGTATGTGATAGTATATAACATGATAGCAATAGTTATACAATTATAATTGTATTAGTTATGCATGTCCTGTCCTCCATGTCTTTAGAAATGGCACGAGGACGCCTAGCTAGAAGGACACCAGCTACTGAGCCCCAGCATGAGGCAGGCCGTTCAGTGCCTCCCCCAGACCTTACAGCGTTAGTGGCTCAGTTACAGCAGCAGCTAGCTGAACAGCAACAGGAGATAGCCACCCTCAGGGCTAATCAGCAGAATACCCCCATAGTCACCCCGGAACCAAATCTGACGACTCCAGTGGTCTTAGAGGTTCCACCAGTCCAGCCTACCGCACCAGTAGCCCCAGCAACAGAGGCAAGGAGAGAAACCTATCTGATCTAGTGGCAGAGAGTCAAGCCAGAGAACTTCTCAGGCACTAGTGAACCATGGGATGGACAAGCCTGGTTCAAAACACTGGAGAGTACGATGGAGCTTCTGGACTGGCCAGAACTCGAGAAGGTGAAGTGTGCCTCCTTCTGCCTGACAGGGGATGCACGCATGGGGTGTGAGAGAAACAGAGCGAAGCGCCCAGTGAATCAGATGTTGTGGGCTGACTTCGAGAAGGAGTTCTTTGAGGAATTCTTTCACATGCGGGTCACGAACCGCCACTACGACGAGTTCACAGAGTTTCGTCAGGGCAACCTTTCAGTGGAGGAAGCCGTGAAGAAATTCAATAGGTTGTCTCGTCTATGCCCAGAACTAGTCAGCACAGAAAAAGAACGAGTCCGGTTGATGCTCAAGATGCTGTGGCCGGAAATAGCAATGAATATGGCTGGCGGCATCCACAGGCTGCAAACCACCGAAGAACTAGTCAACAGCGCCTTGACCACTGAGCACTACCAGAATAGTATCAAGTAGCAGAAGCAAATCCTCTCAGAACCTAAGGGTCAAGGAGGCTCAGGCACTCAGAAACAGCAGGGCCACAGCTCTCATGGCTCTAACTGGAAAGGGAACTCCAGCAACAAGAGCAAACCAGGGAGTTACCCAAAAGGAGGGCCAGCCAGCAAGCAGCCCAGTTATCCAAAGTGTGCTACTTGTGGGAAATTCCATCCTGGAGTTTGTCGTAAGGGCACACGAGGATGCTTTGAATGCGGACAGGAAGGGCATATGGCCAAGCAGTGTCCAAACAAGACCTGTCTTCCTCAGCCACAGCCGATTCAGTATGGAGGCCAGCCAGCTCAGTTACATTAGATGCAGGCCGCTTTAGATGGTCCACATATCAGCTAGGGCAGATTATCGTATCCACAGGGACTGGAATAAGCACTAGAAATGTCTCAATGCGAATTAGCTAAACAACTATCCAATCGTTTCAAAAGCAAAGTAAGGTAAACAAATCTAATCTTAAAGATCAACAAACAAGAATTTACTGTTTTGGGTTATGATAAAGGAGGTTCTAGGAGTTTCGGTTTCTTTGTAGGATTTCTCGAATGTAAATGGTCCACCAATTCTTATCCCTCAATTGCCAAACATATAGAAAGTTGCCGGTTCTCTCTTGCAATAGACAACCGGCTAAGGACTGAGAAATGTATCTTAATAGGATTAATTAGACATGAACCTATGTTGTCCTTACACAGAAGTGCACCTATTACTATGCCTTCCTCGGATATCAACGTAGAAGCCCATGACTTATTAATCTATCAAGATACAATAAACTAAACACAAAATCCATCCTACTCTCTTGAATATTCCTATTTCCTCTTCAAGATTATCTCTCAAACGTCCTTACACGGGCTTGCACCTGTCACGTGGATCCCTCGGATGATCGAGTGAGAGTTTATCTTTACAAAGTCCATAAGAAATCCAAACAATTAATCAAGAATGAGAATTAAGCACGAGTCACCATTAATCATTCAAGATCTAATCGATACAAGCAAGATAATGTCATTGAAACAAGAAAATGGCAAATCCATAAGAGATTACATCAATCCATCATACAAATACTCCCTTCATCCTAGAATACAAGATCTACCCCATGAATCGAGGAAGAAAACCCGAAGAAATAAAGTATACAAGCATTTCTTAAATCCCCAATCCAAGAAACCAAGAAAAGGGGTAAAGAGAAAACTTATCTACGAAGAAGCTTCGTCTTCGGATCCAATCCTCGCTCCGGAGCCGAAATCGTCAAGAGCTCCCCTTGAATCGCCCAGAAATCCTCCCAAGATTGGGAGGAAACCACCAAATCTTGCCTTCTCCCAAAGGGGGAGAGATCCCCTTTCAATTCATGAAGAAGGGTTTAAATAGAGGAGGGAATCGGGCGCCACACGGTCCCGTGACACGGCCGTGTGAGATTCACACAGCCATGTCCAGTTCCCTCTCTGCCAAAGCTGCACGGCCGTGTGACTCCACACAGCTATAACCCTTCTGCTCTCTGGAAATGCGACACGACCGTGTGGTGCACACGGCCACAGCCTGCTTTGTCTCTGCAAACCTCACACGGTCGTGTAGATCCACACGGCCATGTAAGGCTTCTGCTCTGGTTGGCTTCAAATCTTGACACGGCCGTGCGAGGTTCACATGGCCATGTCATCTTCCTCTTCTGTTAGTGCCAAACTCCACACGACCCGAGCTCCATACCAGTGCAGGGCCGTGTGAAGTACACGGCCCGGTGCTTTCTCCCTTTGTTTCCTCCAATGCATGCCCAAAGATGTAGATTCTTCCCCAAATCGACTCCTGTGTATAGAAAATGCACAAAAAGCAGATCTCCGAACCAAAAGAGTAAATATGCTAAAAGGAAAGCTGGAAGTATAAAAATGCATAGATCAAGCATGCTCAAAATATGTAAATGTGCGTAAAAACATGCATAAAAGAGTATATAATCTACGCACATCACACCCCCAGACTTAAACCTTTGCTTGTCCTCAAGCAAAATGCTACAGTCTAAATTCATATGTTCTACAACACATTCATAAAACCTAGTGCACTTTCCTAACTCTATCAAAAAGTTTCATTAACAAGCATGATCATGGAAACAAGTAAAGTATGGTTCAAGCATAAGAATCTTGTGCACAGTGTAAAAGTAACTCAACACCCTTCAAGTTTCAATCCATGTCCTAGTCAAGTCGTCATCAAATTTGAATTCCTAGTGTTCCCAGTGAAAGACAAGTAACCAGTGATAGGCACTTACTCACCATTCACTTGGTTCATATTTCTCAACTAACCCAAGGTCTCAAAGGTGTGCTCAATCTCAAGAGAAGCTAAACAGTCATTTCCCCAATAACCTAACTCGGTCTCAAAGGGGTGACTTGCTAGATTCCACTCATGACAACTGTTTTTTATATCCCTTATTATTCTTTTATTTATTTTTCTCTTTTTTTTATAGGTGTTTGCATTGTGCAAAACTTATTCACAAATGTACTTTTAGCACACATGTTGGGATATTTTAATTTTTCCAAATGAGCTTTAATGATTTGAGCCTCATCCAATAACCAAAATGAAAGTTGAGAAATCACAATGGAAACCAAGTACTAAGCAAACAAGATGAATCATGACTATTTCAATGACATCAACTATTCAAGCGTCAAGCACAAGTGTAGTGAAGATAAAATCCTTAAGGTTGAACCAAAACTAAAACTCATCACCATAAGATTCTTAGCTTATTAATGCTTCCCAAGATAGAAAAAAGAACTACACAAAGTTTACTACTAGCATCATTCGTACATCATGAATCAAGACAATAATTGTGCTAACATTTCACTTGAATCCAAGAAAGCATATAAGTGAAGATTTGATGTTCTCAAAATTTTTTTGCCATGATTATTTCAAAAACAAGCACAAGCAAAATAAAGCAACAAGCAATGAAAATAAAAACCAACATGAAAAACTAACAAAAACTAAAAACTGAAAACCAAACTAAACAATACATGACACCCCCCCAGACTTAAACTTTTCATCGTCCCGATGAAATCAGTATGGTGGAGGAGGTGGAAGATTAGGAAAATCAGGGAAGGAAGATGCAAAATCTTTAACAAACCATTTAACTTCGTTTCTGAAAAAATTATGATATTCAAACAATTTATCAATATCATCCTGCACAAATCTCATACAACCTCTAAGATCTTCATGAAATTCCATTTTAGCCCTAAAGCATTCATCATTTTAGAAATCTTATCACACAATTCTCTTTCACTCTTGAAACAATCTTGTAGCTTTTTAAACAGTTCCTCCTCCATAAGCTTCTTATCTTCAAGAAATTCATTAGTTGAATCTAAATCACTATGAATATTCTTTAAAGCAGAATTAAGTTCTTGAAACATAAAACTATGAATCTCTTGGTTACCCTTAGAAACATTTTTTTGAGTAAAAGATGACAAAGCTCTAGATTGTTGCCTAGCTAACTTTAAACACCAATTCTCTTTATTATGAATTGTAGTAAAATTATGATTGGGCAATTTTAAAGGGAAACCATTTTTAATGACTAAACTAAATCCATGCTCTTCATGCTTAATCATTTTCATTGCTAAACATGAATTGAAATCCAACGTACAAAAACTCTCCACCACCTCTAATTCACTCAAATCACATCCTAATACTAAGGCCAATTGAGTAAGTAATCCCCCCAAAATAATTGGTGTGGTAGAATTTGATTTCCCTAATTTTGCCAAATGTCTAAGAAAGAAATAACCAGAATTAATTGGAACATTTTCGACCATTGCCCACAAACAATACAAATCTACAAGTCTTACCGATCCCTCTTTGTCCTCCCTTCCAAATATTGTGTTTTTCATGACCAAATAAGCATATTTAAAAATAGGATTGATAATTTGGCAAACTCTGGAATTATGAGGATCAAATAACGGTTGTTCAGAAATTTGTTGCCAAAACTGTGAATTCTCAAATTGGGGCAAAATCACACACACATCATTCTTTGGCAACTCATAACAAGTATTAAAATCTCTCAACGTCCATTCATAATTTTCATTAAACAACCGAAATTTACACTTCCCCCTCCTTGAACATTATCAACTTCTATTGAGCTTAAAAATTCAAAAACAATTCTAGGATAAGTAGGATATCTCATGTTCACTAAACCACTCCATCCTATCCTTTCAAATAGCCAAACTAAATCATCCTTAAACCCCAAAGTTTCTAAAGTTTCAACATCAAGAAACCTAGTGCCTAAAAGAGGTCATTTACATAAGGACGAATATCTATACCGTTGCTCATCACTAGTGAAAACAATACCAAAGTCATTAGAAATACCTTTAAAGCAAACATTCCTCTCCTTTCTTGCAACCACCTTCTCCTTCCTTTTCTTGTGGCCGAAGTCTCCTCAATCACGTTTTCCATGGAAGAAAATCAAATCTCCTAAAGAAGAATGAGAAGGAAAAATTGGAAGAAGTAATTCAATCCTTTAGAAATGGGGAGATAGGGAAAAGGAGCAAACGGCGGTACACGGCCGTGTGCCGCCCCCACCCCGTGCCCTAATTCCTTAAGAAGATGTGGATCAGGCCGTGTGATATCACATGGCCATGATCATTTCTCATCGCACGGTCGTGTTTGTGACACGGCCCCCTTCCCTTTCTTATCTGGATTCCAGACACGGGCCGTGTCTGAGACATGGCCCAAACCTCTTCTTTCAGGGGGTTTCTTCGCACGGCCGTGTCTGGGACACGACCTATTCATCTTTCTCCTCGGGATTCCTTACACGGCCGTGTTCGGGTGGCACGGCCCCAGCACTTCCCTTCGCTGCAACCTTCGCCAGGCCGTGTATAGAACACGGCCAGGCTTTGTTTTGCATCTAATCCTGAAAACAAAAATAAAAAACAAGTAAAAACCAACAAAATGAATTTATACTAGCTAAAAGAATTCAATCTGGAGGGCGAGGTTCAGAAAAATACAACCTTTGTACCTCTTCTATTTTCGTGCCATGAATATATTTTTTCAGTCGTTGACCATTTACCTTAATTATCCCAAAATCTTTGTTCCAAATATCTACAGCTCCAAAAGGATAAACCTTCTTTACCTCATATGGACCCGCCCACCTTGACTTAAGCTTCCCAGGAAAAAGTTTTAATTTTGAATTGAACAACAAAACCAAATCTCCCACATTAAAGTCTTTACGAAGAATGTGTTGATCGTGCCATTTCTTTGTCCTTTCTTTGTAAGATTTAGCATGCTCATATGCATCCATCCTTAATTCATCAAGTTCGTTCAACTAAAGCTTCCTTTTCTCCCCTGCTTCTTTAAAATCCATATTCAAATTTGCAATTGCCCAATAAGCCTTATGTTCTAGTTCAACTGGAAGATGGCAAGGCTTACCATAAACTAATCGAAATGGGGTCATCCCAATAGGAGTTTTATAAGCAGTTCGATATGCCCATAAAGCATCATCTAGTTTCAACACCCAATCCTTCCTTGAAGTAGATACTGTCTTTTCCAATATGGACTTAATTTCCCGGTTAGATATCTCAGCTTGCCCATTAGTTTGAGGATGATAAGGTGTTGCTACTTTATGCTTCACTCCATATCTTCTAAGTAAGTTTTCAAACTGTTTCTCTATAAAATGTGATCCTCCATCACTAATGACTGCCTTTGGCACCCCAAATCTTAGAAAGATAATACTCCTAAATAATTTGATAACTGTTCTCGCATCGCACGTAGGAGATGCCACAGCTTCTACCCATTTGGACACATAATCTACCGCCACAAGAATATACCTATTCCCATATGAAAGAGGGAAAGGTCCCATGAAATCAATTCCCCAAACATCAAATAACTTAACCTCAAGAATGTAATTTAACATCGTTTCATTTCTTCTAGTTATATTCCCAGTTCTCTGACATTGGTCACAAGATTGAACAAACAACTTAGCATCCTTGAATAAGGTTGGCCAATAAAATCCTGCTTGAAGAATTTTCGTAATCGTTTTTGAACTACCCAAATGTCCTCCATAAGACGAAGAATGGCAATGAAACAAGATATCTCTAACCTCTTCTTCAGGTATACATCTTCGATAAATCACATCATTGCATTTCTTGTACAGGAGAGGTTCATCCCAAACATAATTCTTAACTTCTGAAAAAAACTTTTTCCTTTGTTGATGAGAAAAATCCGGAGGTAACACTCCACTAGCAAGGAAATTCACAAAATATGCGTACCAAGGAGTTTTCACACTTGATAAGGCTAGTAAGTGTTCATTCGGGAATATGTCATCAATAGGCAAATCAACATCCACCTCATTTTCTGACTTTTGAGATATTCTAGACAAATGATCCGCTACTACATTTTCAGCTCCTTTCTTATCCCTAATTTCAAGGTTGAACTCTTGCAAAAGTAAAATCCACCTGATTAACCTAGGTTTAGCGTCCTTCTTTCCAAGTAGATACCGGATAGCTGCATGATCAGTATATACTATTACTCTTGATCCCACTAGATAAGATCTAAATTTATCAATAGCAAATACCACTGCCAATAACTCTTTTTCTGTAGTAGAATAGTTTACTTGGTCTGCATCAAGTGTTTTACTTGCATAATGGATCGCATGCAAAATCTTATTTCTTCGTTGTCCCAAAACTGCTCCTACAGCAAAATCACTAGCATCACACATTATTTCAAAAGGAAGATCCCAATCAGGTGCTTGAATGACTGGAGCTGTTGTAAGAGCACTCTTAATTTTATTGAAGGCTTCAATACATTCGCTATCAAAAGAAAACTCAACATCTTTAATCAACAGATTAGTTAATGGCTTGGAAATCTTTAAAAAGTCCTTAATAAAGCGTCTATAGAAGCCAGCATGTCCTAAAAAACTCCTAACTCCTTTTATATTGATGGGTGGGAGTAATTTGTCTATTACTTCCACTTTTGCTGGATCTACCTCAATACCACGCTCTGAAATTTTATGCCCCAAAACTATTCCTTCCTTAACCATAAAATGACATTTTTCCCAGTTCAACACTAGGTTTGTATCTTCACACCTTTTTAGAACAGTAGAAAGATTTGACAAACAAGAATCAAAGTCATTCCCATAAACTGAGAAGTCATCCATGAAAACCTCCATAATTTTCTCTATTAAATCTGAAAAAACTGCCATCATGCACCTCTGAAAAGTGGCTGGAGCATTACAAAGCCCAAATGGCATCCGACGATAGACAAAAGTACCATAAGGACAAGTAAAAGTAGTCTTCTCCTGGTCTTGAGGATGAAACGGAATTTGAAAAAATCCAGAATATCCGTCCAAGTAACAAAAATAAGAATGTTTAGCCAATCTTTCAAGCATTTCATCAATAAATGGTAAAGGGAAATGATCCTTCCTTGTTTCTTTATTCAACTTCCGATAATCAATACACATTCGCCACCCTGTCACTGTTCGTGTTGAAATAAGCTTATCTTCTTCATTCTTGATAATAGTCATCCCTCCTTTTTTTGGAACCACGTGGACTGGACTCACCCATGCACTATCCGAAATTGGGTAAATAATCCCCGCATCAAGTAGTTTAATCACTTCCTTCTTTACTACCTCTTTTAAATTTGGATTTAGTCTCCTTTGATGCTCAATTGAGTTCTTGTACCTCTTCAAGTAAAATTCTATGCATACAGAGAGATGGACTAATCCCTTTTATATCATCTATTGTATATCCAATGGCCTTTCTATGCAACCTTAACTCATCCAACAGTCTCTTTGTTTCAAACTCATTTAACTGAGCATTAATTATAACTGGATAAGTAGAATTCGGCCCAAGAAATTCATACTTAAGATTTGGGTGTAATGGTTTAAGTTCAAGTTGAGGTGGTACTATTTCTGGAAAAACTGGCTCTTGTTCTATCAACATAGTCTCCTCCTCAGCCAAGCTTTCTTCTAACAACTCTTCATTGTCTAAAGACAGATCTTCCTCCCTATGATCACCAAGACATACCCCCTTTTCTGTTGAAAATACTTTTTCGCCAAACGTTTTTGATAATGATGCACAACACCAAGGAAATAATGTTTGGAAATCACTTTGATTCAAGATAAGCCCTTTTTCAACATCATCCTTTCCTCTAATGATATCCATTGTCAAGAATAAACTATCTTGCTCTGCCCAATCATTGGAATTTTGCGTGATCCTGCCAACTATCTCAAAAGTTTCTTCTAGACTTTTGTTCAAAAATGATCCTCCAGATGCTAAATCCAGTTGATTCTTATTTGAGAAAGAAAGCCCAATATAGAACAGATGCATAATTAACCATTTCTCAATTCCATGATATGGACATAACTGCAGAAGAGAAGAATATCTTTCCCAGGCTTGGTACAATTTTTCTCCATCCAATTGCTTAAAATTTAAAATTTGACTTCTCAAATAAGTAGTTTTCCTTGGAGGGAAATATTGGTCAAGGAATTTTTGCTCTAACTCATCCCATGTTCTGATACTTTGAGACTTTAGAGAATTGTACCATCTTTTTGCAGCACCCTTCAGACTAAAAGGAAAAACAAGCAGCTGAATAATATCAGATGAAACTTCTTCATATTTCAAAGTACAACAATATCTATAAAACTCCATCAAATGGGAATAAGGATTTTCAATCTCCAATCCTCCAAACTGAGTTTTCTGAACCATGGAAATAAAAGATGGTTTGAGTATAAAATTTCTTGCTTGTATGTTAGGGTAAACAATTGCTCCCATTTGTTTTGCAGACTTCGAAGCTCCATAATCTCCTAGTGACTTGCACACCATGTTTAGATATTCTTGTTCTTCGATTCGCTTTTGCAGAATTCTTATTTTATGGAAAGTTCTATCAATCACAGGGTCAAAAGGAAAGAATTCCCCTGCAAAGTTAGATCTTCGCATACACAAGAACAAGATAGCAGATGACAATTCGACACAAAAAGAAAAAAATAGAAGGATCAAAAATGCAGAATTGAATTTGTACAAAAAGAATTAACAAGAAGTGAAAGTTATACAAGAAAGTAAAAACAGAAATCTACTTATTAGTTACAACTATGCAATATGCAAGGAAAACAAACGTTATGTTTAGTCTAACTCAATTGATAATTCCTAATGTTATAGCGCAGTCCCCGGCAACGGCGCCAAAAACTTGTTACGCTCCACAAGTGTACGGAAATGTCACAAGTAATATAAAAGATTATCGTATCCACAGCGACTGGAATAAGCACTAGAAATGTCTCAATGCGAATTAGCTAAAAACCTATCCAATCGTTTCAAAAGCAAAGTAAGGTAAACAAATCTAATCTTAAAGATCAACAAACAAGAATTTAGTGTTTTGGGTTATGATAAAGGAGTTTCGGTTTCTTTGTAGGATTTCTCGAATGTAAATGGTCCACCAATTCTTATCCCTCAATTGCCAAACATGTAGAAAGTTGTCGGTTCTCTCTTGCAATAGACAACCGGCTAAGGACTGAGAAATGTATCTAAATAGGATTAATTATACATGGATCTATGTTGTCCTTACACAGAAGTGCACCTATTACTATGCCTTCCTCGGATATCAACGTAGAAGCCCATGACTTATTAATCTATCAAGATACAATAAACTAATCACAAAATCCATCCTACTCTCTTGAATATTCCTATTTCCTCTTCAAGATTATCTCTCAAACGTCCTTACACGGGCTTGCACCTGTCACGTGGATCCCTCGGATGATCGAGTGAGAGTTTATCTTTACAAAGTCCATAAGAAATCCAAACAATTAATCAAGAATGAGAATTAAGCATGAGTCACCATTAATCATTCAAGATCTAATCGATACAAGCAAGATAATGTTATTGAAACAAGAAAATGGCAAATCCATAAGAGATTACATCAATCCATCACACAAATACTCCCTTCATCCTAGAATACAAGATCTACCCCATGAATCGAGGAAGAAAACCCGAAGAAATAAAGTATACAAGCATTTCTTAAATCCCCAATCCAAGAAACCAAGAAAAGGGGGAAAGAGAAAACTTATCTACGAAGAAGCTTCGTCTTCGGATCCAATCCTCGCTCCAGAGCCGAAATCGTCAATAGCTCCCCTTGAATCGCCCAGAAATCCTCCCAAGATTAGGAGGAAACCACCAAATCTTACCTTCTCCCAAAGGGGGAGAGATCCCCTTTCAATTCATGAAGAAGGGTTTAAATAGAGGAGGGAATCGGGCGTCACACGGTCCCGTGACACGGCCGTGTGAGATTCACACGGCCATGTCCAGTTCCCTCTCTGCCAAAGCTGCACGGCCGTGTGACTCCACACGGCCATAACCCTTCTGCTCTCTGGAAATGCTACACGGTCGTGTGGTGCACACGGCCACAGCCTGCTTGGTCTCTGCAAACCTCACACGGCCGTGTAGATCCACACGGCCATGTAAGGCTTCTGCTCTGGTTGGCTTCAAATCTTGACACGGTCGTGCGAGGTTCACACGGCCATGTCATCTTCCTCTTCTGTTGGTG
Source organism: Zingiber officinale (assembly GCF_018446385.1). Lineage (NCBI taxonomy): Eukaryota > Viridiplantae > Streptophyta > Magnoliopsida > Zingiberales > Zingiberaceae > Zingiber > Zingiber officinale. The sequence continues at coordinate 136,825,688 of NC_055990.1, read as the reverse complement.
CCAAACTCCACATGGCCCGAGCTCCATACCAGTGAAGGGCCGTGTGAAGTACACAGCCCGGTGCTTTCTCCCTTTGTTTCCTCCAATGCATGCCCAAAGATGTAGATTCTTCACCAAATCGACTCCTGTGTACAGAAAATGCACAAAAAATAGATCTCCGAACCAAAAGAGTAAATATGCTAAAAGGAAAGCTGGAAGTATAAAAATGCATAGATCAAGCATGCTCAAAATATGTAAATGTGCGTAAAAACATGCATAAAAGAGTATATAATCTACGCACATCAGTGACATCCAGACAGCTCAGGAACAGGATCCTGAAATTCAAAAAATCAAGCAAGGATTAGCAGAAATAGAAAGTGGAGAGTTCAGAATATCAAATAGCGGGGTGTTGTATTTTGGTGACAGGCTATGTGTTCCGGATCAGGAGGAACTACAGAGGAAAATTCTAGATGAGGCTCACAGGACTCCTTATGCTATGCATCCAGGCTCCACCAAAATGTATCAGGACTTGAAGAAACATTTTTGGTGGCCTAGGATGAAGAGAGACGTCGCTCATTATGTCAGCACCTGCCTAACCTGTCAAAGGGTCAAGGCTGAACATCAGAGACCAGGAGGAGTCTTGCAGCCTATCCAGATCCCAGAATGGAAGTGGGAAGACATTTCTATGGATTTTATAGTGGGATTACCCAAAACCACGAATGGTTTGGATGCCATCTGGGTAATAGTCGACAGATTGACTAAATCAGCCCACTTCTTAGCTATCAGGATATCCTACTCCATGGAACAGCTAGCTTAGTTGTATCTCAAGGAGATCGTTAGATTACATAGAGTCCCACGAACCATTATTTCAGACAGAGAGAGTAGGTTCACATCACACTTCTGGGAGTGTGTACAGTCAGCTTTGGGCACGAAGTTAAAGTTTAGCACAGCTTTCCATCCTCAGACAGATGGTCAGACGGAGCGAGTAAATCAGGTACTCGAAGATATGCTCCGAGCATGTGCCCTAGACTTCAAGGGAAGTTGGTGCAAATATCTGAGCTTAGCAGAATTTGCATACAACAACAGCTATTAGGCCACTATCGGCATGGCACCTTACGAGGCTCTCTATGGGCGGAGGTGTAGATCTCCAATCTGCTGGTATGAGAGTGGTGAACAGAAAGAGCTAGAACTTCAGACAGATCTAGTGGCAGATACCACAGCAGCTATACAGCAGATCCGCCAGAGGATAGAAACAGCTCAGAGCCGCCAGAAAAGCTATGCTGATATACGGCGTAGACCTTTAGAGTTTTCAGTTGGGGATATAGTGTTCCTCAAAGTAGCTCCCATGAAGGGAGTAATGCGGTTTGGGAAAAAGGGCAAGCTAAGTCCCAGATATGTGGGACCATACCTTATCAGCAGAAGAGTGGGCAAGGTAGCATATGAGCTAGAGCTACCCCAGGAAATGTCAGCTGACCACAACGTATTTCATGTCTCTATGCTGAACAAGCATACCCCAGATGCCACCCAGGTGAATGAGCCCCAGTCGGTACAGATCCGCGAAGACCTCAGCTATGACAGTCGACCTATTCAGATAATAGACCGAGCAGTTAAGAAATTGCGGAACAAGGAAGTACCATTAGTCAAAGTCATTTGGCACAGTCACACAGCAGAAGAGGCAACTTGGGAGACAGAGGCCAGCATGAGACAGAAGTACCCAGAGTTATTCTAAGTTCGAGGACGAACTTTTTATAAGGTATGGGGGATTGTAACGCCTGAAAATTCTCAAAACTATATTATAAATATTCTATGATTTTTCTGGAATTTTTAGATATTTTTCCAGAATTTTCCGAGTAGCGGAAGCAGCAAAAATAATTAGAACCGCAAAGTAGCTTAGGCGGGAATCGAACCCGGAACCTCTCGGATCCGATAACTTTTAGTTAGCCTTAGTAACCGGCGAACCCAACAGGGCCGTGCTGAAAGAAAGAGGAATCAATTATATTTATATTAGAGTTGGGTTCAATTATCCACTTAATATAAATAGAAGAGTTAGGTTGGGTTTGGTTTATTTTAGAATTTGGTTCGGCAAACTCCTCCCCTCCAAACCCTCACGCCGAACACCCTTCTTCTCTCCTTCTCTCGGCGCCAACCACAAGTAAGACCTAGGGTTCTCTCCCTAGGGCCCCAAGGACATCTTCCGGCAATAACTCCGGCACGAGGACGCTCTCCTTCGCGAAGGGAACGCTTAGACACGAGAAGATCGTAGAGAAGTCGTCTCCACCGGAAATTCTAGCGATTAGAATTGTAAGGAAATTAGCGTACGAGGTAAGAAACCCCTCACCTGCAGTATAAGTAGCTCCGTTTGGGTTTTCTATGCATTAGTTTAGCTATACGCAGATTTTTACCGACGCTTAGCATGGAATTGATCCTCCTCGCAGGTTTAGGGATTTAGTGAGCACTTCTGGGTGGGCCGGACACGTAATCCCTCTTCAGTGGGGGTTTCTAGACATTGTCGGGTGCCTAGAAGTGGTCTCCCTAATAGAGAGGAGAGTTGGGACACACTAAGTGTTGTTAGTTAGAGCCCTTGAGCCAATCATTTGATGATTGTATGGACTCATGTATATCATATTCTTGTATATTAATAAAGGCATTTGTTTGGTTATTATACTTATTTATATTAGTGCTAAATAGACTAAGTATAATAGCGTCCTTGAGTAGAAAGGTTCATACCTATATCAATCGATTAGTTGAATCGATAGTGAGATGATATAGGGAACACTACTCTAAATCATTCCTAGTCGAGTATTAGCATTCAGGGACAATGTTAATACAATAAGACTAGCATGTAGGTCAGCTCGATGACTTGATCTCACAAGTCATGGATATAGAGATATCAAGCTGACACATGGGTATGCATTAGAGAATGTATACTGAATGACCCGCCATGAGAAAGTATCATGGATCGTTATATGAGTGTCATATACTTTCTCATGTGGCTATTAGTATGACTATTATTCCTTTGACCTGAAGTCACCATGGATCCCTACATAAGGAGTTATGTACTTTAGTTTCGTCAAACGTCACCCGTAACAGGGTGGAAATATGATTACTGGGTATGTAACAAATTATGCAGAGGGATGTGAGTGATGTAGATGGGATCTATCCCTCCCATATGACGGGAGCGACATCAATATTCTTGATAGAGTTAGACCACGAAGTGCATGGCCATGCCCAAATGAGTCAACATGAGATGTTGAGCTCATTTGATCGAGTGAGTCTACTTGGAGTTCAAGATTTAGATTGATTAGAGGATGACACGGTCTATGCCTCATATTGATCAATCTAGATGTCTAGGATAGAAGGACACTTGTCATTATTTTGTGAGGAGTCACAATTGGTAGTCACAAGGTGATGTCGGATCTCGACATTCTTGTAACTTGGGTAGTAATGATGTGTTGCTAGATACCGCTCATTACTTATGCTCCTAAATGGGTTTAGGGCATTGCCAACGTTACAAGAACCTATAGGGTCACACACTTAGGACAATTAGATGGAGATTAGGTTCATATGATGAACCAAGAGGATTAGATTCATTTGATAAATCAAATTGGATTAAGAGTAATCCTAATTGGGCTAACTTGAGTTCGACTCAAGTTGATTCATGTGTTCAATGAGTCTAATTTAGATTTTGACTCATTGAATCAATTTAATTTAATGAATTAGATTCATTATATTAAGTTGGCTCGAATCAAATGGTTAGATTAGATCAACCATGGTTGAGATTGAGTCAAGTTTGACTTGACTTGAGAAGGAAGACCAAAGGTCAATTTTGACTTGACCTTTTGCCACCTCATTGGTGAGTTGGCATTAGGTGGACCAATAATGATGTTCCACATCATCATGGGTGCCACCTCATGGAAGTTACAAAGCCACTCTCTTAATGGTTTCATATTAATTGCAATTAATGCAATTAATTTGGGTGTTTTCACAAGGGAGGTGGCCGGCCACTTTGTGATGAGTGTGGATTTCATTTTTCATTCAAGTGGTGTAACTCCTTCTTCCTTGGGTTCTCTCCTTGCTCTCCCTCCTCTTCCTTGCCTTGCCGTGACCTATCAAGGTGCTAGCACACCTTTGTTTAGGTTTTCTCCATCAAGAATTGTTCGTGTGGATACTTCTAGAGGACCGACACTTGACGGTCTAGAGATCCGGCAACTTCTTGGACGAGCGGGAACGCGAAGGGCTTCGTTTCGAAGGTATAACTCTCATCTAGTGTAGATCGAAAGTTTTTCAAACTCGTACAAGAAAAGGTTTTTCGAAAAGTTTTGTTTACGAATCTTTGCACGGATCTACGGATTTGGGTGACTCGGGGTTTCCGCGACGCGAAAAAGCGGTTTTCGCGGCCCGACGAACCCAACAGTGGTATCAGAGCCACGTGCAAAGACTTGTACGAGTTCGTTTGTATTTTTATGAAAAATATACCTTCTGTAATTTTCTGTAAAAATTGAGTTTTTAGAGTTTTTATAAGTAATTTTTCCATAGAAGCGAAGCATAAGTGTCTCGGCACTTGTAGGCTTTGGCTACCGGAAAGTTTTCTTTTAAACGGCTTCGTTTTGCCCCAAATTCGTTTGGGACAGCGGGGTCGGGTGCCATTAGATTGCAAAGGAGCAACTCACGATGGTTAGATCGTGGGTAGGGGTACTGCCCCTAACCCCGCAAGGGGATTTGCTCCGCGATTGCACCCGAAATCGCTAAAAACGAACCCGCCGGGAAGATTTTTCCGAAACGGCAATGTCTCGGCCCAAATCATTTTGGGACAGCGGGTTTAGGCGCTATTGGATCGCAAAGGAACCCTCGCGATGGTTAGATCACGGGTAGGGGCGCTGCCCCTGGGCCCCGCAAGGGGATCCGTTCTGCGATTGCGCCCGAAACCGCTAAATGGGACCGCCGGAAAATTTTACTTGTAAAAATTTTAAAAATTAATTTTAAAATTATAGAAAATTATGAAAATATATAATTTTGAATTATATATAAATTTTGTGATAGTCATGGCCCAAAAAAAACCCAATATGATTGGTTGTGTTATAATTCATAATACGGTCTGCGTGCCGTTATGTGTTTGCGCGTGTTGTATGTTTTTATTTATTCGCGACCTGCGCGTCGTGCCTTCTCCTTATATTCTTGTTGTAAATTAGATTTAGACTCGAATGTAACTCGAGTTTCAAATTGTAATGTACAAATTGGAGCGGTGGAGGGTCCACACGAGACGGAGTTCCGAGGCGGGCACGAGCAACACAAGGTGGTCAAAGGGAGGAGCTTGGAGAAGCTGTTGACCCTAGGTTGACCATTCGATCTTCTCATTGGCTTGAGAAGATCGTAGTAGGGCCATGACTAAATCACAAATATATTAATTAATTAATTGTTATGTATTTGATGCATGTTTAATAATTAATTAATTAATAAGTGCCTTAACGATTAGATTAGATCTAAGTCGTGCACATGATGCACCCTTGCGATTAGATTAGATCTAAGTCATGCACAAGATGCATCCTTTTCGATTAGATTAGATCTAGATCGAATCAACTCTAAAATGCCTAACCGTGCCGTGATACCTATCACTACCTCGATCACATGTATTGTTGAATCTGCCAAAGCAAAGCAATACATATTATCTTGGTAGGGTACGGAGGGGCAATCTTGGTCCCTCCTATCAACGCATGGGTGAATACAAACTCAATTAGATTGAGTATTCCTAGTTGCTCGGTTAGATCGAGTCAACTATAGGCATTATTCCAACGATTGGAAAAGATAGGTCAAAATCACATCTATATTAACTCTCGGGCGTATTAGCCAAAGCTAACTCGAGTTTTAATATAAATGCGGATATTGATTCTATAAACAAGAGTTGCATAGAGATGTAATTGGTAATCGTTACCTACCTATCATAATAAGCCTTGGGCGTATTAGCCAAAGCTAACTCAAGGGTTAGTATGATGTGGATCTTGTCCCACAAGAATTATAGAATTCAGTGGGAGCATCATTTAATTAAAGGCCTAATTAAATGATTTTTAAAGAATATGATATTTATTTCTGCAAATTTTCTGTTGTAGATAACCATGACGTCGAACACGAATTCCTTCTCCCTGCGATCTGTCCTTGAGAAGGACAAGCTCAACGGAGCGAATTTCTGGGATGCAGGAACTTGAGAATAGTTCTCACCGAGGAGCGACAGTACGTTCTGGAGCAGCCCATTCCGAGGCTCCTCCGCCAATGCCCGCGAGCGAAAAAGATGCTTACAAGAAGCATCAAGACGACGCATTAGATGTGTCCTGTCTAATGCTCATGACCATGAACTCGAGCTGAAGCGGCATGAGTTGATGGGCGCTTTGATATGGTTGAGCATCTTCGCCAACTATATCGTGGACAAGCGAGGCATGAGAGATTTGAGATCTCAAGGCACTTGCAAGATGCAAGATGGGGCTCCTATAGGTCCATATGTACTCAAGATGATTGGGTACATAGAGAACCTACAAAGACTGGGTTCCCACTTGGCCAAGAGCTGACTTGATCTTGCAGTCCTTGCCGGATAGCTATAGTCAATTCGTTCTCAACTATAACATGAACGAGATTGACAAGCCACTGCCCGAGCTACTTAGTATGTTACGAACTGCTGAGATTAACCTTAAGAAGGTTAAGCCCATTCTGATGGTCCAGAAGCACAAGGGCAAGGGCAAGCCCAAAGGTAAGGGAAAGTCCCAAACCAAGGGCAAAGGCAAGGCACTGAAGCCTAAAGGAGGGGTCGCCAAGGATGCTACCTGCTTCCACTGCGGTCAGACCGGGCACTGGAAGAGGAACTGCAAGGTATACTTGGAAGAAGAGAAGTGAGACTTCCACTTCAGGTATATATGTTATAGAAGTCAATCTATCTATTTCTACATCATGGGTATTAGATATCGGATGTGCTTCTCACATTTGTACTGATGTGCTGAGAAATAGCAGAGCATTGGCAAAGGGCGAGGTGGACCTACGAGTAGGCAATGGAGCACGGGTTGCTGCTGTTGCTGTAGGAACTTATCAGCTATCTCTGCCCTCTGGGCTTGTACTAGATTTAGATGATTGTTGTTATGTGCCTGCTCTTACTAAGAACATAGTTTCAGTTTCTTGTTTAGACAAGAAAGGATACTCTTTTATAATAAAAGACAAATGTTGTTCTGTTTATTTAAAAGATATGTTCTATTGTAGTGCACCACTAATAAACGGACTCTATATTCTAGACCTTGAGAGCCCTATTTATAACATAAATACCAAGAAGTTCAAGTCAAATGACCTGAACCAAACTTATCTCTGGCACTGTCGCTTAGGTCATATAAATGACAAGCGCTTATCCCAGCTCCATAAGGATGGTTTGTTGGACTCATTTGATTTAGAATCATATGAGATATGCGAGTCATGCCTACGAGGCAAGATGACCAAGACCCCCTTTAGTGGACATAGCGAGAGAGCAACTGATTTGTTAGGACTCATACATAGTGATGTATGTGGCCCTTTCAATGCTGCTGCTAGAGGCGGTTTTAGGTACTTCATCACATTTACTGATGATTTCAGTAGATACGGTTATGTGTACTTGATGACACATAAGTCTGAATCCTTTGAAAAGTTTAAAGAATTCAAGAATGAAGTACAGAACCAGCTTGGCAAGAGTATTAAGGTACTTCGATCAGATCGAGGTGGTGAATACTTAAGCCATGAGTTTCGTGACTACTTAGCTGAGTGTGGGATTTTATCTCAACTCACTCCTCCTGGAACATCACAGTGGAATGGTGTATCCGAAAGGAGGAATCGTACCTTATTAGATATGGTACGATCTATGATGAGTCACACAGATCTTCCGACATATCTATGGGGATATGCTCTAGACACGGCAGCTTTCATACTCAACCGAGTTCCATCAAAGGCCGTGATAAAGACACCATATAGGATATGGACTGGGAGAGATGCCCAGGTGTCTTTCATGAGGATTTGGGGTTGTGAGGCTTACGTTCGACGTCAAGTCTCAGACAAGTTAGGACCCAAATCCGACAAGTGTTATTTTATCGGATATCCCAAGGAAACTAAGGGATATTACTTCTACATTCCCAGTCAGCACAAGGTGGTTGTGGCAAAGACTAGGGTCTTTCTAGAAAGGGACTTTGTTTCTAGAAAGACTAGTGGGAGCACGTTCGATCTTGAAGAAGTTCAAGATGCGAACAATAGCACTGATGCCTCGATGGAAATTGAACTGGAACCACAAAGTGTTGTGGATGATGTTGTTCCACAAAGAGTTGAGGAACAACAGCCAGTTCAAGTAGAATAGGGTACGTCGTCAGCCTGAGAGATACTCATTTCTCTTGTCTGACCATGACGACATTGTGCTCATAGAGGATGAGCCTACCACCTATCAAGAAGCTGTGATGAGACCAGATTCCGAGAAATGGCTAGAAGCCATGAGATCCGAGATGGAATCCATGTACACCAACCAAGTATGGACTTTGGTTGATCCACCTGGAGGGGTAAAACCCATTGGGTGCAAGTGGGTCTTTAAGAGAAAGACTGACATGGATGGACCTATCTATAAGGGTCGCTTGGTAGCTAAAGGTTTCAAGCAGATTCATGGTATTGACTATGATGAAACCTTTTCTCCAGTAGCGATGTTTAAGTCCATTCGGATCATGCTTGCTATTGCAGCCTACCATGACTATGAGATATGGCAGATGGATGTCAAAACTACGTTTTTGAATGGAAACCTACTCGAGGATGTGTACATGACACAACCTGAGGGTTTTGTAGATCCACAGCATACTAGTAGAGTATGCAAGCTGCATAGGTCCATTTATGGACTAAAGCAAGCTTCTCGGAGCTGGAATCTTCGATTCGATGATGTAATCAAACAGTTTGATTTCATCAAGAATGAAGATGAGCCTTGTATCTACAAGAAGGTTGTAGGAGACATAGTTGTCTTCCTCATATTGTATGTGGATGACATACTACTCATTGGGAAGGACATCCCTATGCTTCAGTCTGTCAAGACATGGCTAGGGAGTTGCTTCTCAATAAAGGACTTAGGTGAGGCATCCCGCATTCTAGGGATACAGATCTATAGAGATACATCTAAGAGATTGCTTGGCCTAAGTCAGAGTACATATATTGACAAGGTACTCCTTCGGTTTGCCATGCAGAACTCCAAGAAGGGATTTCTGCCGATGTCACATGGCGTGAGTCTTTCGAAGACTCAAGGTCCCTCTTCTAGAGAGGAGAGAGACCACATGGATCAGATCCCTTATGCCTCAGCCATAGGATCGATCATGTACGCCATGCTGTGTACTCGACCTGATGTCTCGTATGCTTTGAGCATGACGAGCAGATACCAGTCAGATCCAGGTGAAAGTCACTGGATAGCGGTCAAGAATATTCTTAAGTACTTACGAAGGACTAAAGAATATTTCTTGATATATAGAGGCAATGATGAGCTAACTGTAAAGGGTTACAGTGATGCCAGCTTCCAGACTGACCAGGATGACTATAGATCGCAGTCAGGGTTCGTATTCCACTTGAATGGTTGTGCTATGAGCTGGCAGAGTTCACAGCAGGATACGGTTGCTGATTGAGTATATTGCTGCATCAGAGGCAACAAAGGAGGCGGTTTGGATCCGCAAGTTCATTACTTAACTTGGGGTGGTTCCAGCATCGCGACCATTGAGCTCTATTGTGACAACAATGGAGCTATAGCACAGGCGAAGGAACCTCGCTCACACCAGCGGACCAAGCATATACTACGACGCTTCCATCTCATTCGAGAGATTATCGATAGAGGAGATGTGAAGATTTGCAGAGTACCTACAGAGGCTAACATCGCAGATCCCTTGACCAAGGCTTTGGCACAGAGGAAACATGATGGTCACACTAGGTCTTTAGGCCTTAGAGCCTATACTGATTGGCACTAGTGCTAGTGGGAGATTGTTAGTTAGAGCCCTAGAGCCAATCATTTGATGATTGTATGGACTCATGTATATCATATTCTTGTATATTAATAAAGGAATTTGTTTGGTTATTATACTTATTTATATTAGTGCCAAATAGACTAAGTATAATAGCGTCCTTGAGTAGAAAGGTTCATACCTATATCAATCGATTAGTTGAATCGATAGTGAGATGATATAGGGAACACTACTCTAAATCATTCCTAGTCGAGTATTAGCATTCAGGGACAATGTTAATACAATAAGACTAGCATGTAGGTCAGCTCGATGACTTGATCTCAAAAGTCATGGATATAGAGATATCAAGCTGACACATGGGTATGCATTAGAGAATGTATACTGAATGACCCGCCATGAGAAAGTATCATGGATCGTTATATGAGTGTCATATACTTTCTCATGTGGCTATTAGTATGACTATTAGTCCTTTGACCTGAAGTCACCATGGATCCCTACATAAGGAGTTATGTACTTTAGTTTCGTCAAACGTCACCCGTAACAGGGTCGACTATAAAGGCGATTACTGGGTATGTAACAAATTATGCAGAGGGATGTGAGTGATGTAGATGGGTTCTATCCCTCCCATATGACGGGAGCAACATCAATATTCTTGATAGAGTTATACCACGAAGTGCATGGCCATGCCCAAATGAGTCAACATGAGATGTTGAGCTCATTTGATCGAGTGAGTCTACTTGGAGTTCAAGATTTTGATTGATTAGAGGATGACACGGTTTATGCCTCATATTGATCAATCTAGATGTCTAGGATAGAAGGACACTTGCCATTATTTTTGTGAGGAGTCACAATTGGTAGTCACAAGGTGATGTCGGATCTCGACATTCTTGTAACTTGGGTAGTAATGATGTGTTGCTAGATACCGCTCATTACTTATGCTCCTAAATGGGTTTAGGGCATTGCCAACGTTACAAGAACCTATAGGGTCACACACTTAGGACAATTAGATGGAGATTAGGTTCATATGATGAACCAAGAGGATTAGATTCATTTGATGAATCAAATTGGATTAAGAGTAATCCTAATTGGGCTAACTTGAGTTCGACTCAAGTTGATTCATGTGTTCAATGAGTCTAATTTAGATTTTGACTCATTGAATCAATTTAATTTAATGAATTAGATTCATTATATTAAGTTGGCTCGAATCAAATGGTTAGATTAGATCAACCATGGTTGAGATTGAGTCAAGTTTGACTTGACTTGAGAAGGAAGACCAAAGGTCAATTTTGACTTGACCTTTTGCCACCTCATTGGTGAGTTGGCATTAGGTGGACCAATAATGATGTTCCACATCATCATGGGTGCCACCTCATGGAAGTTACAAAGCCACTCTCTTAATGGTTTCATATTAATTGCAATTAATGCAATTAATTTGGGTGTTTTCACAAGGGAGGTGGCCGGCCACTTTGTGATGAGTGTGGATTTCATTTTTCATTCAAGTGGTGTAACTCCTTCTTCCTTGGGTTCTCTCCTTGCTCTCCCTCCTCTTCCTTGCCTTACCGTGACCTATCAAGGTGCTAGCACACCTTTGTTTAGGTTTTCTCCATCAAGAATTGTTCGTGTGGATACTTCTAGAGGACCGACACTTGACGGTCTAGAGATACGGCAACTTCTTGGACGAGCGGGAACGCGAAGGGCTTCGTTTCGAAGGTATAACTCTCATCTAGTGTAGATCGAAAGTTTTTCAAACTCGTACAAGAAAAGGTTTTTCGAAAAGTTTTGTTTACGAATCATTGCACGGATCTACGGCTTTGGGTGACTCGGGGTTTCCGCGACGCGAAAAAGCGGTTTTCGCGGCCCGACGAACCCAACAAGTGTTCGATAAAATAGCTAGTTAAGTAAAAATGCAAATTAGGCATTTAAACAGCTCAGTTGAATGCATTAGAAGCATCTAAATCAGTAAATCAGTTTATTCTAGTTTATATGGGACTACGGTCCAATGGGTGGGCTCCCACAGTCGCCTCTGGGTTCAGACAACCTAGCTCTAGGTTCAAATAACCTAGAAACAGCAATTTAGAACAGTTTGGCTATATTCAGTATTTTACTTTTAGTTGGCACTGTACCGGATTAGATATCCATTGGGTTGGACTCCCACAGTCGTCCCTAGGTTCAGATAACCTAGTAAACCCTACTAAATTCGGGACTTGCAAACCTGGGTTTAGTTAGGGATGCGCGCACAGTAAATACAGTTGCCGGGCCCAACAGCACATGATTATTATTTTGATCTACTATACTATTAGTTTTCAAAACTCATAAAATCAGTTATGTTAGTTGAGTTTGATTTCAGCTTCATGTTAGCTTCAGTTAGCTTAGTTCTCTATTATTGTTCTATGTGATTAGCTTGCTCTGCCATGTTTCAGCTTACATGTTCAGTTATTTCAGTTTATGCTTGCAACCATAGTATGCCATGCCAGGACATGTTTTCAAATAGCATTCTTTAAAAGCATGTCTGCATCGTTGCATGTTTTAGTGAGGTAGTTGGTTTCTTACTAAGCTTTAAGCTTACAGATTCTACTTTCCTTATACTGCAGATAAAGGTAAAGGGAAAATGGACTAGCAGAGGAAGCTGGAGTTCAATGCAAAGATGGTGTGTGTGGCAGGAACTGGAATAAAAGATTCTCAGGGGTTTTAGCAAGCTTAAATAGTTGAATTCTTAGTATTTCTTCTTTCATGCATTTTTAGACCTTAGAATGTTTAAACCATGGGAGATTTATTTAGTTTGTTAGTAATTATGTTAGAATGCTAGTTAATAGTTGCTAGAATATATTCCAATTGATTTTAGAATTGTTGTGTGAGGTTTTGGCACGCCAGAGTGCTGAAATCAGAGTTCTAGTGCGAAATCAGAAACTCCGATCGATCCATGGATCGATCTGGGGTCCCCGATCGACCCATGGGTCGATTGAGGGCAGATTCCGCAAACAGAAGGCTTCTGGATCGATCAACCGATCGATCCAGTCACATTCTGTCGCGAACAGAAGGCCTTTGGATCGATCGGTCGATCGATCCAAGCTATTCCTCGCAAACAGAAAGGTTTTTGATCGATCATTGGATCGATTAACTTATGTTGGATCGATCAGCCGATCGACCCAAATAAAGTCCCGTGCATAGAAGCACGCTGGATCGATCACTGGATCGATCAGTGAGCCTAGATCGATCAGCCGATCGATCCAGATTATCACCCGAGCACAGTAGCAGTCTTGATCGATCCATGGATCGATCCAACAGAGAGCCATCGACCCAGTGCAGTCTGGATCGATTGGGATGTTCAGTTTCGACCAAGAAACTTAGCAGATCATCTTCTAGTCCATAGGGGATGTGGGATACACCTTGTATCCTTTAGATTACACCCTTCAGCACATGTAGAACCAAGAATAGTTAGCAGTTAGCAACTAAAATTTAAATTAGATCAGTTTTCCGCACAGTTAGCACAGCATAACTGTAGCGATCGGCCTTACAGCTTAGTTAGTAGAAGGCGGGTCGTTACAGGGAACTTAGGGCTAGATAATTCCCGTGACCTAATTACCTTACCTTTCTCCTCTCACGGTGTAACAACCCAAATTTTCTCATTTCGAGTCCCAAAAATAATTTAAAAATATTTAGAAATTCTTTAAAAATATTCTAAAGATTTTTAGAGTATTTTTATGTAATTTTTGGAGGTTGTTTGGTATTTTTACTAAACGAAGGAAGTTTCGACAAAAAATGTTTAAGTCGAGATTCGAACCGTGGACCTCGGACCTGAATCAAGCCTTAACTGAATGCAGCCAACCAAGTGTTCCACGGGAGTTTTGTTAATCAAGTAGGGAACAAAATATTCTTAAGCAGTAGTTAGATGATAAAAACCCTAGTTATAAGAAAAGAAACTTAGGTTTTCTCTCCAGAATTCTTTCGCTCCTCTCCTCTCTCGCGACGGCGCTTCTCCTCTCGGGCGAAAACGAAGCGGACCTAGGGCATGCCTCCGACGCCGAAGAAGGTTTTTTTCCGGTCGGTCTTCACCCATGCGTGACTACCTCGACGAGGGGAGCTCGGAAACACAAAGAAGCCGCCGAGATCTTCACCTCCTCCGAACCCTAGAAGCAATTTTTCCGGCTGTGAGTTCAAGAACAGCAAGGTAAGTCGCTACTCACCTGCGGTAAGAGTTGTTTGAGTTCGGTTTGGTGCTTTCTTTGTGTCTTTTTGGGTATGCCGTGAGGAGGGATGAGTTCAAAGTTTTCTGCCGTGCCACAATTCTGGGAGGAATTGCTTCTTTTGGGTTTTCGGAATTTTATTTGTAGAGAATTATGATGTTTAGGGATCTTAGAATAGATTCAAGGTTTTACTTGCATTCTTGCCAATCTGATGAAGCATGATTGGAGATTTTGGGTTGCTTTACAAAGAGGGTTAAGCTGTGAATTTGTTATATAGGTTTGTTTTAACTTTACAGCAAGTTGAATTTGATCTTATGCAAAGAAAAAGGGGCACGAGTAACTCCCTTTGGGTTGCTCTGCAATTCGGCTACTTAGCTTAACATAAGAAGGCTTAGATTTGTTGAATAGCATGTAGTTTCCTTTATGTGGGTACCTTACTGCTGCTTACTGTCAATTTAGAGCTATAGTATAGTTTGTTGCGCTACGAAATGGGCACGAACAACCCCATACTGTTAGTTCCGGTTATGCTATATAATGAACAAGAACAGTTCATGGATTCTATACCAACTTTAGAGTTACAAGTGCAGATTTTTACAAGTAATGTACGCAGATTTTTGATAAGTATGACATGCAGATTTCATTTACCCTTAACTGAACATTTGCATATTTTCATTTACCCTTAGCTGAACATGTGCAGATTTTCATTTATCATTAGCTGAACATATGCAGTTTTTCATGCTACTAGTTGGGCATAAGCAGTTCTCTTTGTTTTGCTATGTGCGAGCATGTTTAGTTCTTTGTTTTGCTGTTTACGGATATGAGCAGTCTTCCTTGTTTTTGCTATTAGACTTTATTCATGCACTGTAGTTGTAGAATTGTTTAAGCATTTTATTGAGCCTAAGTGCAGATTTTTATAAGTGTAGTATGCTGATTTTGTTTTCCCTTTGTTCTAAGATGGGCATGAACAGATTATAGTATATACATATATATACATAGCATTTAGTTTAGACTTTCCTTGCTATAATGAGTAGTTATAAGTGAGAAAAGACCAAGGTCTTGATAGGATCCCTAAATTTTAAGTATTGGGATCAGCAGCACACCAAGTGCTCAAAGAAATGCCAAGGCATTTTATTATAAGAACATAAAAAGATAATAAGTATTTTATTTTAAAGAAAGGCTAGTACCTGACTTCTAAGGTTGTCGTTAAACAAATCCAGGTGACCAATTCCAAGGTCTTGGCCCTGGTAAGACCAAGGTCTTTACCCTCGTAGGACTGATGACTAGCTACCACAGTCCTTATTAGGGTGCGCGCATTGGTGCTAAGCGTTAACCCCAAGAGAAGTTGATTATTATTTTAAAGTAATAAAGTATAAGTTTTGAAACAAATGAAACAAGCTCCATTTATGTTTAGAGTCAGCAAGTTTAGCTTCTTTTAATTTGAAGCATGCAGTATTAGTTTTATTTGTTTCCTGATTAGTTATTTAGCATGATTAGCTTTATCTTCCAGCATGCAGCTTTATTCTTGTGTATCATGAGTACGCAGATTATTTTCAGAGTTTTGCTATTAGTTGAGCATGAGTAGCTTTTCTCTTTAGCATTTCAGTTTTAGCATTCTTCATAGTATATGCTTTATTTTCTTTTAGAGCATACAGTTTCTAGTTTCTTCTTGTATACATGCATATCTGTGTTTTTGTGAGTTAGATAGTGCTAACTAAGCAAATTTTGCTTATAGATTGCATTTCCTCTTACTGCAGATAAAGTAAAGGAAAAGATTTAGCAAGTAAGGCGACAAGGTGGTGCGGATGGTGTGTGATGCCAGGACTGTGGGAGAGATCTGGGGAATTGAGTCGTACTTTATGGTTTATGTCATTTGAGATTGTTAAAGAGTTGTTTCTTTTTTTTCTTATGTTGCTAATTGACTCTATTCCGCATTGTTAGTTTGGTTGTTTTCACTGTTGGAGCTTTATTCATTTACTATTTCTAGAATAGTTTTTTTTTAAGCTGTTGTGTCTTATTACTGCGTGGTTGTGAAGTATATATACCAACCGCATGTGGCTGATGGTTTATTTTGCATGTATTGATGATTATGGTCACTGGTATAGGGGAGACTCTGTCGAAATTTTTCGGTAAGGACTCCTCATGGTTTCGATCATACCAGTTAAGTAGAGTTAGTAGTTAAGTAACGGTCATCCTTAGAGAGTAGTATAGTATAGTAAGAAGGGTGGTCGTTACAATTGGTATCAGAACAGTCCCCATTCTCTAGTATCACACATCAGCACCATCCTTGCCGTCTTCAAGTAAGAAAGTATTTAAGTTTTTCCTTTTATGCTTTCTTTATTATTTGCATTATAGAGTATTTGCTTATATGCGCTTTAGTAAGATAGAAGTTTTGTTTCTCTTTTATCTTAATACCTAAGTTTGTTTAGAAAGGATAGAGAATATATCAAGTCTTTCTTTTTCTCTGCATAACTAGATGTCAAGAAGAGGACGTCCTCGTACCGCTCGTACTGAGGACCGAGCACAGGGGAACGAGGAGTCTAGAGCAGCTGAACCAAATCTTTCTGAAGTTGTTGCTCAACTCCAGAGACAAGTAGCAGAGCAGCAACAAGTGATCGTCAATCTGTTGGCGAATCAGCAGCCAGTCCCTCCCACTCCTCCATCAATCAATGTGGAGACTCCAATGGTGACTGAGGTTCCACCAGCCGCCCTGGAAGTCCCCACAGCACCTAGAAGACAAGAAGCATACATGATACAGTGGCTGAAACTGAAGCTAGAGAGTTTCTCAGGCACGACTGAGCCCTGGGATGATCAGGCTTGGTTCAAGACACTGGAGAGCACCATGGAGCTTCTTGACTTGCCAGAAGTCGAGAAGGTCAAGGGTGCCTCATTCTGCCTATCTGGAGATGCTCGTATGTGGTGGGAGAGAGTTAAAAGCAAGAGAGCAGTCAATCAAATGAGTTGAGCTGACTTTGAAGCAGAGTTTTATGAAGAATTCTTTCGACAGCAGATCACCAATAAGCATTATGAGGAGTTCATAGAATTCAAACAAGGTGACCTGTCAGTGGAAGAAGCAGTAAAGAAATTCAATAGGCTAGCTCGTCTCTGCCCAGAGCTAGTAAGCACGGAGAAGGAACGAGTCAGACTGATGCTCAGGATGTTGAGGCCAGTGATAGCACTTAATGTGAGTAGTGGAACTCACCAGCCTCAGACTGGCGAAGAGCTGGTCAGCAGAGCATTAGTTACTGAGCACTATCTGGACAGCATCAGGGCACAACGAGCGCAGCATAAGCCAGTCAAGATCGAAGACAAGACAGCTGGGAGTCAGAAGCCTCAGGCAAATAAGCAGCACTGGAAGGGCAAAGATAATAAGAGAGAGCAGTGGAACTCAGGAGGTAACCAGAAAGGAAGACCAGCAAATAAGCAAACCAAGTTCCCTCCCTGTCCTAAATGTGGGAGAACACATATAGGAGCCTGTCTTTTGGGTAAGACTGGATGTTATTCCTGTGGTCAGGAAGGACACATGGAGAAAGAATACCCTAACAAGTTCAAAGCACCTCAGCCACAGCCAATACAATATGGAGGCAAACCTCAGCTACATTATATGCCTGCAACTCTGGAAGGACCTCAGCTCAATCAAGGAAGGTTGGAAGCCCCACCAGTTCCAGCCAGTGCCAGAGTATTCTCCCTCACTAAAGAAGAAGCTGCTAGTGCCTCCACAGTCGTAACAAGTCAAGTAGTTATTTTTCAGCATATAGCTACTGCACTATTTGATACTAGGGCAACCCATTCTTTTGTATCAGTACCTTTTGCCAAAGAATTACAGGTACCTACAGAAAATATGAACTCCAAGTTCCTGATGACCCTACCTTCTAGGGAAGTCATGGAATCCTACCAATGACTTCGGGTTGTACCAGTCAGCATTTCAGACCGGGAGCTATATGTTAATCTGGTAGTCCTCACCATGCAGGATTTCGATATCATTTTGGGTATGGATTTCCTCAGCAAGTACAGTGCTTCAGTGGACTGCCGCAGAAGGAAAGTGATCTTTAGTCCAGAAGGTGAACCAACCTTTGAATTCACAGGAGTGCCAAGGAGGAGGACCCAGAAGCTTCTTTCTTCTCTGACAGCTCACCAGATGTTAGCTAAAGGGTGTGCTGGTTTTCTTGCATTCATTATGAGTACAGAAGAACAAGAAAGACCCAAGCAGGAAGATGTTCGGGTAGTCTGTGAGTACCCAGAGGTATTCCCAGAAGAACTACCTGGACTACCTCCTAACCGAGAAGTGGAGTTTGAGATTGAACTGGTCCCTAGTACCGGTCCAATTTCAAAAGATCTGAATCGCATGTCTCCAGCAGAGCTAAAAGAGTTACAAGAACAACTTCAGGAGCTGCTTAACAAAGGCTTCATCTGTAACACCCACGAATTTTTATAAGTACATGAGAAATTTTTTCCACTGGAACTTAGGAATAAAAACAAAAAAAAAATGATGTATAATAATATGGTAAGAGGAGAAGGTCAAGGATTGAACCTTGAACCTCCCACAAACAATGGAGAAAGATTTATGGCATGATCACCACTAGGATAGAGAGTAACATATGGATAGGAAGAGATAAAAATGTTAGTTAAAGGAGAGATAAGAAAACCAAATTTGCTTACCTCTCCTTCCTCTTGGTTAAGAGAAGGAACAAGAAGAAGGCAAGTTGCCTTCCTCACTTCTCCCTCTTCTCATTCTCGTGGGAACCAAGGGAAGAGACATGGGAGAGTTAAGAAAGGGAATAAATGAAGGCATAAATTCCCCTTATGATGAATAAATAGAAAAATGAGAAAGAAAATCTCTCATTTTCTCCTTCTTCCTCCTCCTTCCTCCTTTTCTCTTCTTCACCGAGACTAAGAGGTCTTCCCTCTCCTTGATCCGAACACTAAGTCAAGTTTCTTCTCCAAGAAAACTAATTTTCAAGAAGAAATCTTCAAGTTCTAGCCCTTCCAAGCAAAGGAAACCAAAGGAGACACAAGAAGAGGAAGCTCCTTCATTTCTTAGCTCCTAGGATATTCTTCTCCTTAAGAAAACCACAAGCGAAAGAATGTAAGTTCCCCTCACCTGTGGTACAATAGCTATACGATTGTCATGTAAATATATTGCTAGAAAAACCTATGTTTGTTTCATGAGGGTTTCGGCCAAAACGAAAAAAAAAAAATAAGAAAGGTTTTAAGAACTTGAAAACCAACTAGGTATGTTCATGATGTTTCCTATGATATGTATCTGATGGTAAGGGGGTTAAACTAATATTTTTATGCTAGAATGTTTGGTTAAAACATAAGTTTATGGGCTTAGACTTTCAGCCAAGAAAGAACAAAAGAACTAGAAGAACTCTAGACCTAAAACAAAGCATGCTCTCTTGTCCTTATGATATGTACCTTATGGTAGATGGTGTTGTTAATGTTTTTCCCACTTGTATGTTAATTTAAACTTGATTCCATCTTTATAAACTTTTGGCTATGATAGAGTTGAGGGCCTAGAAGGGCTTTAAACCTAAAATTTAGCATGCTATGATTTTCATAAGACAAGATATGAAGCTAATATGACATGTCATGATCTTAGGTTAAATTGAACTATATTTTTTTTATGCATATGATGATTCGGCCATGTTGAGACTTGAACCCTAGGAAAGTTTAAATCAAGCCTAAGATACTTATGATCTTCTTGATGAAAAGATATGAAGTAAACTAATGTTCTTATGTTGCTTGAAACTTGAATTCTTGTTCTACAACTTTCGGCCACACTTGTTTCTTTGACCTAGGATGCTCAAATTCTAAACTAAGTGGTCCATGTTATTCCTTGAAATGAATGCTAGGAAAATTCTTATGGTCTTCATGCTATTATGCCACTAGAAACCCAATTCCCATGCTTAACAAGATTCGGCCACATTAGGATAAAAAAACTTGAGAAGCTTGAAACTTAGACTAAAAGTACTTATGGTGCTTCTCATGATATGTATTGGGATATTGGTATGAAGTTCAACATTTTTATGTTACTTGTAACCTAGAAACATGTTGCTAGGGTTTCGGCCATGTTGGGGTTAAAGGCTTAGAGAACTTAGAACCTAAATCAAACATGCTCAAGTTGTTTCTTATGAAATGTGATGTGACAATTGTTAGGGTTTTCATGCTTGTATGATGCTTATAACCCAAAATAAAGGCTTAATGGGTATCGTCCATGTTATGAAAAGGAAACTAGAAAGCTTGGAACCTATACCAAACATGCTTAAGATGTTCCCTATGTTCTAAGAAATGTTAAATGTTTAGGGTTCACATGCTCTTTTGTTGCTTGCTAACCTAAGCCATCTCTACATGTTTCGGCCACCAGTTGTTACTAGGGTTAGAGACCTAATTAGGTTCTCCCATGAACTTCACATGCAATGCTTTATGTTAAGAGTATGACATGCTGTGATGTTTATTTATGTATGTTAGATCCAATTTCATGATATGCTATGTACTTAAGATCATGATATGCTGTGTGCTAAATTTCATGATATGCTATGTGCTTACTTTCATGATATGCTGTGTGCTAAATCTCATGATATGCTATGGGCTTATTTTCATGATATGCTGTGTGCTAAATTTCATGATATGCTATGTGCTTACTTTCATGATATGTTGTGTGCTAAATTTCATGATATGCTATGGGCTTATTTTCATGATATGTTGTGTGCTCAATTTCATGATATGCTATGTGCTCAAATTCATGATATGCTGTGTGCTTAAACTCATGATAGGTTGTATGCTTAATTATGCATGTGTTCATGATATGCTGTGTGCTCAAAATCATGATATGCTGTGTGCTCAAATATACATGCTTTAAGCTATGCCTAAAAGAGTTGCTTCCCTATAAGTGGGATCAAGAGCACTCTTCATGACATGAATAGGACATGAGTGATATGGACTATGTAGATATGACATGCTATTTTACTTTTAAGGCTTGTACCAAGGGTGGGCTCCATAAGCGCCCCGAGGTCGATGGACTAAGAAACGGGCCTCGTTAGGGATGGGCTCCTAAGTGCCCCTAGGTCGATGGACTAAGAAACGGGCCTAGTATATGTATGCCTTGTAGGGTTCAAGATTTGCTACCTTGGACCTACTAGGACGCGCGCATTTATGTACGTGGTACAAGCCGGGATCCCCTCTTATGTTGAGATTATGTTTAAGTATCTATGCTATACGTTTTAAAAAGACATGATGCATATGTTTCATGATGTATGTTTAAGAGTTCACCCTGCATATACCTTAGGAATATGCCATGATAATTATGATGATCATGTTTATGATATGCCATGCTACCTTGTGTTTATGCCATGATTATGCCATGATATCTATGATGATGATTATGACATGTATGATGATCATGTATGTTATGCCATGATACCTTGTGCTATGATGTATGCTTTATGATTGTTGGCATGCTATACGGTTTTTGTGAGTAGGAAAGGAACTTACTGAGCCATGAGTGCTCACAGCGTACTTTCTTGTACCACAGATAAGGGCAAAGGATGGATGAACTAGGAGAGCAGCAGAAGGGGCTAGCAGGATGTGTGTGGCAGTGACTGGCTAAAGAAGAAAAAAGACCTGCTTTTATTTAATAGGAATTATGCCTAGTTTATATTACTACGTTATAACTCCATGACATTTTATCATGTTACTCTATATGTCTTGAAATAATGTTAAGTAAGACATATGGACTCTATGTTTCAAAATTTACAAGTAAGATTTCCGCTGTAATAAGTTATTAAGTTGTTAAGTATGGTAAGTAACCCCCGTCGCCTTAGCAGGAGGGGCGGGGCGTTACAGTTTGGTATCAGAGCCAGGTTAGCCTTTCACTACACACATGTCAAGCCTTCCTCCTGCCGCTCCAAGAAAGAATTTATATGTTTAAGTTAAATTCTTTTGTTATGATGCTTTAATATTATGCATGTTTACTTATCCTGTTTGATTATGATAAGTCACAAGTTTAGGATAGGAATGCATGTTGGTAGAGTAAGAATGATAACGACCTTATGATAAATTGGATAGAAATAACGATAATTTATTGTCGTTTAAATGAAGATAAGCATGGCCAGGAGACGCAATACTCGAGCCGACGAGACAGCGACTCCACCGGATCTGACACAGGTAGTTACTGGCCTCCAGCGTCAGATCGCGGAGCAACAACAATTGATCACGACTTTAATGGGTCAGCAAGGAAATCCTGCCACCCTGCTAGTGAATCAGAACGCAGCGCCAGTTATTCCAGTAGTTGCACCAGTACCACCGATAGCCCCTATTCCGGTGGTCCGACAGGAGACCTACTTGATACAGTGGCTACGGCTGAAGCCGGAGAATTTCTCAGGTACTTGCGAACCATGGGATGTCCAGGCCTGGTTCAAGACAGTGGAAAGCATAGTAGAATTGCTGGACTGGCCCGTGTCGGAAAAGATCAAATGTGTATCATTCTATTTTTCTGGAGACGCAAGGATGTGGTGGGAAAGAGTAAAGGCAAAGAGACAGATTAATATGATGACCTGGACGGACTTCGAGACAGAGTTCCTTGAGGAGTTCTTCCATATGCAAGTGACGAACCGACACTATGACGAATTCACCGAGTTTCGGCAAGGTGACCTATCAGTGAACGAGGCAGTGAAACGCTTCAACCGATTAGCACGCTTATAAGGGAAAGGGTCAGACTGATGCTGAAAATGCTCCGACCTGAGATAGCACTGAACGTAGCTGGCGGAGTTAATAGACCGCAGACTACAGAGGAATTAGTCAGCAGTGCCCTGATCACGGAGCACTATCAGAAAGCAATGAACGAGAATAAGAGTCAGTCCCGAACAGACGGACAGAGACCCTCAGGCAGCAAAACAAACTGGAAGGGGACCTCTACCGGAAAAAGGAAGCAATGGGACAATGTTAAAGGTGGCCCAACGAATAAGCAACCGAGATACCCCCAGTGCACTATTTGCGGAAAGCTGCATTCCGGAGTATGTCACAAGGGTTCAAGGAGGTGCTATAATTGCGGAGGGGAAGGACATCTGGCTAGAGACTGCACCAACCGAATTCAAGCACCCCCCCAGCAGAATAACTAGAACAGGAGTGTTCCCTCACAACTACATCAAATGCAAGCTACCATTGAAGGGACACCGATTAGCCAAGGGAGATTGGAAGCCCCGCCAACTGCAAACGCCAGGGTTTCCTCGCTCACTAAGGAAGATGTGGCAAACGCCTCTACTATCATTACAGGTCAGCTGCCTATTTTCAGTCAGTATGCTTTAGTATTGTTTGATACGGGGGCGACACACTCGTTCGTCTCGGCATCGTTTACCAAGAGATTAGACATACCACCCCAGACCCTGGATATCACGTTCTTAACAACCCTACCATCCGGGGAGGTTATGCCATCAGATCATATGCTGCGGGCCGTACCTATCCGAATCGCAGACAGGGAACTTTATAGCAACCTGATAGTACTCGATATGCGGGACTGTGACATTATATTAGGCATGGACTTCCTGAGCAAGTACGGTGCGTCAATCGAGTGCTGTAAGAAGAAAGTAGTCTTCCGTCCTGAAGCCGAACCAATTTTTGAATTAATTGGGGAATCTAGGAAGGAAACTGAAGGATTCTTATCAGCTGTAAAGGCTTAGAGAATGTTAGACGAAGGATGTGCTGGATTTGTAGCGCACGTGGTTGATGCAAGACAAACCGGGTACCAGAAGATAGAAGAGGTCAGAGTAGTATGCAACTATCCGGAGGTATTTCTAGAGGAACTACCAGGATTAGCACCCGATAGAGAAATAGAATTTACGATTGAACTAGTTCCGGGTACTAAGCCAATCTCTAAAGCACCTTACCGGATGGCGCCAACCGAGTTAAAGGAACTGCAAGAACAGCTATAGGAGTTACTCAACAAAGGACTTATCCGCCCTAGTCACTCTCCATGGGGAGCTCCAGTACTGTTTGTGAAAAAGAAGGATGGGTCTATGCGAATGTGTATAGACTATCGAGCGTTGAACAATACAACAATCAAGAACAGATACCCTCTTCCGCGGATCGACGATTTGTTCGACCAATTGAAGGGAGCAACTGTTTTCTCGAAGATTGATCTAAGGTCCGGCTATCATCAAGTGAAAGTGAAACAAGATGATATACCCAAGACGGCCTTTCGAACAAGATACGGACACTATGAGTTCGTGGTTATGCCCTTCGAAGTAACAAATGCCCCTGCTGTATTCATGGATTTGATGAATCGGGTATTTGCAGCATATCTTGATAAATGTGTGATAGTCTTCATTGACGATATCCTCATCTACTCAAGAACCCAGGAGGAACATGCTGAACATCTGAATATTGTACTACAGATTCTCCGAGAAAAACAACTGTATGCAAAATTCTCCAAGTGCGAGTTCTGGCTAGATCAAGTAGTATTCCTGGGTCATGTCATCTCCAAAGATGGAGTCATGGTAGACCCAAGCAAGATCGAAGCCGTACGTAACTGGGACAGACCAAAGAATGCCAGCGAAATCAAAAGTTTTCTAGGATTAGCAGGCTACTACAGGAAGTTTGTAGAAGATTTTTCAAAAATTGCAGCCCCTATGACGGGTCTTACCAAGAAAAACAAAAAGTACGAATGGACAGATGACTGTGAGAAGAGTTTTACGGAATTGAAACGGAGACTGACCAGTGCTCCGATCCTCACTCTTCCGGAAAGTAACAAAGGCTTTGATATGTATAGCGATGCTTCCTTACTAGGACTTGGAGTTGTACTCATGCAAGAGGGCAAAGTCATTGCCTATGCCTCTAGACAACTCAAAGTGCATGAAAGGAATTATCCCGTTCATGATTTAGAACTAGCAGCGGTGGTCTTCGCACTAAAAACATGGAGGCATTATTTATATGGAACCCAGTGCAAAATTTATACAGACCATCAGAGCCTGAAGTATTTCTTCACGCAGAAAGACCTAAATATGAGACAACGCAGATGGCTCGAGCTACTCAAAGACTATGATTGTGAAATATTTTATCATCCGGGAAAAGCGAACAAGGTAGCCGATGCACTCAGTAGGAAGTCCGGCACCACTTGACATCGTTATTCTAAGTTCGAGGACGAACTTTCTATGAGGTATGGGGTACAGTAACACCCACGAATTTTTATAAGTACATGAGAAATTATTTCCACTAGAACTTAGGAATAAAAACAAAAAAAAAATGATGTAAAATAATATGGTAAGAGGAGAAGGTCAAGGATTGAACCTTGAACCTCCCACAAACAATGGAGAAAGATTTATGGCATGATCACCACTAGGATAGAGAGTAACATATGGATAGGAAGAGATAAAAATGTTAGTTAAAGGAGAGAAAAAAAAAAGAAAATAAAGCAAGAAGCAAGAGAAAACTAAATTTGCTTACCTCTCCTTCCTCTTGGTTAAGAGAAGGAACAAGAAGAAGGCAAGTTGCCTTCCTCACTTCTCCCTCTTCTCATTCTCGTGGGAACCAAGGGAAGAGACATGGGAGAGTTAAGAAAGGGAATAAATGAAGGCATAAATTCCCCTTATGATGAATAAATAGAAAAATGAGAAAGAAAATCTCTCATTTTCTCCTTCTTCCTCCTCCTTCCTCCTTTTCTCTTCTTCACCGAGACTAAGAGGTCTTCGCTCTCCTTGATCCGAACACTAAGTCAAGTTTCTTCTCCAAGAAAACTAATTTTCGAGAAGAAATCTTCAAGTTCTAGCCCTTCCAAGCAAAGGAAACCAAATGAGACACAAGAAGAGGAAGCTCCTTCATTTCTTAGCTCATAGGATATTCTTCTCCTTAAGAAAACCACAAGCGAAAGGATGTAAATTCCCCTCACCTATGGTACAATAGCTATATGATTGTCATGTAAATATATTGCTAGAAAAACCTATGTTTGTTTCATGAGGGTTTCGGCCAAAACGAAAAAGAAAAAATAAGAAAGGTTTTAAGAACTTGAAAACCAACTAGGTATGTTCATGATGTTTCCTATGATATGTATCTGATGGTAAGGGGGTTAAACTAATATTTTCATGCTAGAATGTTTGGTTAGAACATAAGTTCATGGGCTTAGACTTTCGGCCAAGAAAGAACAAAAGAACTAGAAGAACTCTAGACCTAAAACAAAGCATGCTCTCTTGTCCTTATGATATGTACCTTATGGTAGATGGTGTTGTTAATGTTTTTCCCACTTGTATGTTAATTTAAACTTGATTCCATCTTCATAAACTTTCGGCTATGATAGAGTTGAGGGCCTAGAAGGGCTTTAAACCTAAAATTTAGCATGCTATGATTTTCATAAGACAAGATATGAAGCTAATATGGCATGTCATGATCTTAGGTTAAATTGAACTATATTTTTTTTATGCATATGATGATTCGGCCATGTTGAGACTTGAACCCTAGGAAAGTTTAAATCAAGCCTAAGATACTTATGATCTTCTTGATGAAAAGATATGAAGTAAACTAATGTTCTTATGTTACTTGAAACTTGAATTCTTGTTCTACAACTTTCGGCCACACTTGTTTCTTTGACCTAGGATGCTCAAATTCCAAACTAAGTGGTCCATGTTATTCCTTGAAATGAATGCTAGGAAAATTCTTATGGTCTTCATGCTATTATGCCACTAGAAACCCAATTCCCATGCTTAACAAGATTCAGCCACATTAGGTTAAAAAAACTTGAGAAGCTTGAAACTTAGACTAAAAGTACTTATGGTGCTTCTCATGATATGTATTGGGATATTGGTATGAAGTTCAACATTTTTATGTTACTTGTAACCTAGAAACATGTTGCTAGGGTTTCGGCCATGTTGGGGTTAAAGGCTTAGAGAACTTAGAACCTAAATCAAACATGCTCAAGTTGTTTCTTATGAAATGTGATGTGACAATTGTTAGGGTTTTCATGCTTGTATGATGTTTATAACCCAAAATAAAGGCTTAATGGGTTTCGGCCATGTTATGAAAAGGAAACTAGAAAGCTTGGAACCTATACCAAACATGCTTAAGATGTTCCCTATGTTCTAAGAAATGTTAAATGTTTAGGGTTCACATGCTCTTTTGTTGCTTGCTAACCTAAGCCATTTCTACATGTTTCGGCCACCACTTGTTACTAGGGTTAGAGACCTAATTAGGTTCTCCCACGAACTTCACATGCAATGCTTTATGTTAAGAGTATGACATGCTGTGATGTTTATTTATGTATGTTAGGTCCAATTTCATGATATGCTATGACCTTAAGATCATGATATGTTGTGTGCTAAATTTCATGATATGCTATGTGCTTACTTTCATGATATGTTGTGTGCTAAATTTCATGATATGCTATGGGCTTATTTTCATGATATGCTGTGTGCTAAATTTCATGATATGCTATATGCTTACTTTCATGATATGTTGTGTGCTAAATTTCATGATATGCTATGGGCTTATTTTCATGATATGCTGTGTGCTCAATTTCATGATATGCTATGTGCTCAAATTCATGATATGCTATGTGCTTAAACTCATGATAGGTTGTATGCTTAATTATGCATGTGTTCATGATATGCTGTGTGCTCAAAATCATGATATGTTGTGTGCTCAAATATACATGCTTTAAGCTATGCCTAAAAGAGTTGCTTCCCTATAAGTGGGATCAAGAGCACTCTTCATGACATGAATAGGACATGAGTGATATGGACTATGTAGATATGACATGCTATTTTACTTTTAAGGCTTGTACCAAGGGTGGGCTCCATAAGCGCCCCGGGGTCGATGGACTAAGAAACGGGCCTCGTTAGGGATGGGCTCCTAAGTGCCCCTAGGTCGATGGACTAAGAAACGGACCTAGTATATGTATGCCTTGTAGGGTTCAAGATTTGCTACCTTGGACCTACTAGGACGCGCGCATTTATGTACGTGGTACAAGCCAGGATCCCCTCTTATGTTGAGATTATGTTTAAGTATCTATGCTATACGTTTTAAAAAGACATGATGCATATGTTTCATGATGTATGTTTAAGAGTTCACCCTGCATATACCTTAGGAATATGCCATGATAATTATAATGATCATGTTTATGATATGTCATGCTACCTTGTGTTTATGCCATGATTATGCCATGATATCTATGATGATGATTATGACATGTATGATGATCATGTATGTTATGCCATGATACCTTGTGCTATGATGTATGCTTTATGATTGTTGACATGCTATACGGTTTTTGTGAGTAGGAAAGGAACTTACTGAGCCATGAGTGCTCACAGCTTACTTTCTTGTACCACAGATAAGGGCAAAGGATGGATGAACTAGGAGAGCAGCAGGAGGGGCTAGCAGGATGTGTGTGGCAGTGACTGGCTAAAGAAGAAAAAAGACCTTCTTTTATTTAATAGGAATTATGCCTAGTTTATATTACTACGTTATAACTCCATGACATTTTATCATGTTACTCTATATGTCTTGAAATAATGTTAAGTATGGCATATGGACTCTATGTTTCAAAATTTACAAGTAAGACTTCCGCTGTAATAAGTTATTAAGTTGTTAAGTATGGTAAGTAACCCCCGTCGCCTTAGTAGGAGGGGCGGGGCGTTACATCATCCACCCTAATCATTCACTATGGGGAGCTCCTGTGTTGTTTGTCAAGAACAAAGATGGATCTATGCGGATGTGCATAGATTATATGGCGCTGAATCAAGTGACAATCAAGAATAAGTACCCACTTCCCAGAATCGATGATTTATTTGATCAATTGAAAGGGGCAACAGTGTTCTCCAAGATAGACCTGCGCTCTGGGTACCATCAGTTGAAGGTGAAGGAAAGTGATATACCCATAACAGCTTTCAGGACCAGATACGGACACTATGAGTTCGTACTCATGCCTTTTGGTGTGACTAATGCACCTGCAGTTTTTATCGACTTGATGAACAGAGTGTTCAGAGAATACCTTGACAAATTTGTCATCGTGTTCATCGACGATATTCTAGTCTATTCCAGAACCCCAGAGGAGCATGACATGCACTTGAGGATAGTATTGCAGACCCTTCAGCAAAAACAGTTGTATGCTAAGTTCTCAAAGTGCGAGTTCTGGTTAGAGCAGGTGGCGTTTCTAGGCCACATTATTTCTAGAGAAGGCATCCAAGTGGATCCAGCCAAAATAGAAGCGGTCAACAATTGGAGCAGACCCAAGAACGCCAGGGAGATTAGAAGCTTCCTTGGTTTAGCTGGGTACTACAGGGAATTCGTGGAGGACTTTTCCAGGATAGCTTCTCCACTAACGGCCTTAACCAGGAAGAACAAGAAGTTTGAATGGTCAGATAAATGTGAGTAGAGTTTCCAAGAGCTCAAGAAGAGACTGACCAGTGCTCCTATTCTGACAGTCCCAGAAAGTGACAAGAGTTTTGACATCTACAGTGATGCTTCCAAGATGGGACTACGAGCTGTACTCATCCAGGAAGGAAAAGTGATAGCTTATGCTTCCAGACAACTCAAAGATTATGAAAAGAACTACCCCACTCATGATCTTGAGCCGGCATCTGTGGTCTTTGCACTAAAACTCTGGCGACACCACTTGTATGGAATTCAGTGCAGAATCTTCATAGACCATCAGAGTCTTAAGTACTTCTTCACTCAGATGGACTTAAACATGAGATAGCATAGGTGGCTAGAGTTGGTCAAAGATTATGACAGTGAAATCCTCTATCACCCAGGCAAAGCTAACAAAGTGGTAGATGCACTAAGAAGAAAATCCAGTGCATCCCTGATGTCTTTGTCATCATTATCCCTACCACTGCAGAAGGAGTTGTCAGACTTTGGTATGGAAATTATTTATGGGCAACTCTCTGCATTGACCTTAGAGTCAACCCTGCTTGAGGATATACAGAGAAAGCAAAGTGAAGATTCAGACATCCAGAAGATCAAGCAGGGGATACAAGAAGAAGATACAGAGTTTCGAGTATCAGACAGTAGAGTTCTTTATCAGGGGAACCGCCTTTGTGTCCCCAATGATGAGAAATTAAGAAGGAAGATTCTAGAAGAAGCTCATAGTACACCTTACTCCATGCATCCTGGTTCTACCAAGATGTACCATGATGTGAAACAGAGGTTCTGGTGGTCTCGACTCAAAAGAGATGTAGCTAAATATGTCAGTACCTGCCTGACATGTCAGAGGGTCAAAGCAGAACACCAGAGACCAGGAGGAGTTCTACAGCCTCTTCCTATACTAGAGTGGAAGTGGGAAGACATATCCATGGACTTCATAACAGGTCTCCCAAGAACCACAAATGGATATGATGCGATATGGGTGATAGTGGACAGATTAACCAAGTCTGCTCATTTTCTAGCCATCAAGGTGTCCCACTCTATAGAGCATTTGGCACAGTTATATGTTAAGGAGGTGATCAGACTTCACGGAGTTCCTAAATCTATTGTTTCTGATAGAGATGGACGCTTCACCTCACACTTTTGGGAGTGTGTTCAGAATGCACTAGGCACCAAACTCAAGTTCAGCATAGCCCCCATCCTCAGACTGATGGACAGACAGAGCGAGTAAATCGGATTCTAGAAGATATGCTCAGAGCTTGTGCACTAGATTTCAAGGGAAGTTGGTGCAAGTATCTATGCTTAGTTGAGTTTGTCTACAACAATAGCTATCAAGCCACCATCAAGATGGCACCTTATAAGGCGTTGTATGGTAGGAAGTGCAGATCACCCATTTGTTGGCAAGAAGCAGGTGAAAGAAAAGTAATGGAAGTGGAACTGGGCATTCAGACAGAGCTGATAGATGAGACTACTCAGGCTATTCAGAAGATTAGACAGAAAATTGAGACTGCCCAGAGTAGACAGAAGAGTTATGCTGACACACGTCGTAGGCCACTTGAATTCCAATTAGGGGATTCAGTCTTTCTCAAGGTTGCTCCGATGAAGGGAGTGATGAGATTTGGCAAGAAGGGCAAATTAAGTCCTCGTTATGTAGGACCCTACCTGATCACAGAAAGGATTGGGAAAGTAGCATACAAGCTGGACTTACCATAGGACATGTCGGCAATACATAATGTATTTCATGTCTCCATGCTAAAGAAGTGTCTACACGACCCTAGCCAAGTGATTCAGCCTCAGTCAGTACAGATCCAGGAGGATCTTAGCTATGAGAGCAGACCTACACAGATAGTGGACAGAGAAGTTAAGAGACTAAGGAACAAAGAAGTGCCACTAGTGAAGGTTATCTGGCAGAATCAGAAGCACGAGGAAGTTACCTGGGAGCATGAGGACAGCATGAGACAGAAATATCCAGAGTTATTTTAAGTTCGAGGACGAACTTTTTATAAGGTATGGGGAATTATAACAACACAAATTTTCTCATTTCGAGTCTCAAAAACAATTTTAAAATATTTAGAAATGCTTTAGAAATATTCTAGAGATTTTTAGAAATTTTTAGAGTATTTTTATGTAATTTTTGGAGGTCGTTTGGTATTTTTACTAAACGAAGGAAGTTTCGACAAAAAATGTTTAAGTCGAGATTCGAACCGTGGACCTCGGATCTGAATCGAGCCTTAACTGAATGCAGCCAACCAAGTGTTCCACAGGAGTTTTGTTAATCAAGTAGGGAACAAAATATTCTTAAGTAGTAGT
Organism: Zingiber officinale; assembly: GCF_018446385.1. NCBI lineage: Eukaryota > Viridiplantae > Streptophyta > Magnoliopsida > Zingiberales > Zingiberaceae > Zingiber > Zingiber officinale. Next base: position 136,793,902 of record NC_055990.1, on the reverse strand, counting down.
TAGATGATAAAAACCCTAGTTATAAGAAAAGAAACTTAGGTATTCTCTCCCGAATTCTTTCGCTCCTTTCCTCTCTCGCGACGGCGCTTCTCCTCTCGGGCGGAAATGAAGCGGACCTAGGGCATGCCTCCGGCTCCGGCGAAGGTTTTTTTTCCGGCCGGTCTTCACCCGTGCGTGACCACCTCGACGAGGGGAGCTCGGAAACACAAAGAAGCCGCCGAGATCTTCACCTCCTCCGAACCCTAGAAGCAATTTTTCCGGCTGTGAGTTCAAGAACAGCAAGGTAAGTCGCTACTCACCTACGGTAAGAGTTGTTTGAGTTCGGTTTGGTGCTTTCTTTGTGTCTTTTTGGGTATGCCGTGAGGAGGGATGAGTTCAAAGTTTTCTGCCGTGCCACAATTCTGGGAGGAATTACTTCTTTTGGGTTTTCGGAATTTTATTTGTAGAGAATTATGATGTTTAGGGATCTTAGAATAGATTCAAGTTTTCTGCCGTGCCACAATCTGATGAAGCATGATTGGAGATTTTGGGTTGCTTTACAAAGAGGGTTAAGCTGTGAATTTGTTATATAGGTTTGTTTTAACTTTACAGCAAGTTGAATTTGATCTTATGCAAAGAAAAAGGGGCACGAGTAACTCCCTTTGGGTTGTTGTTCAATTCGGCTACTTAGCTGAACATAAGAAGGCCTAGATTTGTTGAATAGCATGTAGTTTCCTTTATGTGGGTACCTTACTGCTGCTTACTGTCAATTTAGAGCTGCAATATAGTTTGTTGCGCTATGAAATGGGCACGAACAACCCCTTACTGTTAGTTCCGGTTATGCTATACAATGAACAAGAACAGCTCATGGATTCTATACCAGCTTTAGAGTTACAAGTGCAGATTTTTACAAGTAATGTACGCAGATTTTTTATAAGTATGACATGCAGATTTCATTTACCCTTCACTGAACATGTGCAGATTTTCATTTACCCTTAGCTGAACATGTGCAGATTTTCATTTATCATTAGCTGAACATATGCAGTTTTTCATTTGCTACTAGTTGGGCATAAGCAGTTCTCTTTGTTTTGCTGTGTGCGAGCATGTTTAGTTCTTTGTTTTGCTGTTTACGGATATGAGCAGTCTTCCTTGTTTTTGCTATTAGACTTTATTCATGCACTGTAGTTGTAGAATTGTTTAAGTATTTTATTGAGCTTAAGTGTAGATTTTTATAAGTGTAGTATGCTGATTTTGTTTTCCCTTTGTTCTAAGATGGGCATGAACAGATTATAGTATATACATATATATACATAGCATTTAGTTTAGACTTTCCTTGCTATAATGAGTAGTTATAAGTGAGAAAAGACTAAGGTCTTGATAGGATCCCTAAATTTTAAGTATTGGGATCAGCAGCACACCAAGTGCTCAAAGAAATGCCAAGGCATTTTATTATAAGAACATAAAAGGATAATAAGTATTTTATTTTAAAGAAATGCTAGTACCCGACTTCCAAGGTTGTCGTTAAACAAATCCAGGTGACCAATTCCAAGGTCTTGGCCCTGGTAAGACCAAGGTCTTTACCCTCGTAGGACTGATGACTAGCTATCACAGTCCCTATTTGGGAGCGCGCATTGGTGCTAAGCCTGGGCACCAAGAGAAGTTGATTATTATTTTAAAGTAATAAAGTATAAGTTTTGAAACAAATGAAACAAGATCCATTTATGCTTAGAGTCAACAAGTTTAGCTTCTTTTAATTTGAAGCATGCAGTATTAGTTTTATTTGTTTCCTGATTAGTTATTTAGCATGATTAGCTTTATCTTCTAGCATGCAGCTTTATTCTTGTGTATCATGAGTACGTAGATTATTTTCAGAGTTTTGCTATTAGTTGAGCATTTCAGTTTTAGTATTCTTCATAGTATATGCTTTATTTTCTTTTAGATCATACAGTTTCTAGTTTCTTCTTGTATACATGCATATCCGTATTTTTGTGAGTTAGATAGCGCTAACTAAGCAAATTTTGTATATAGATTACATTTCCTCTTACTGTAGATAAAGGAAAGGAAAAGATTTAGCAAGGAAGGCGACAAGGTGGTTCGGATGGTGTGTGATGCCAGGACTGTGGAAGAGATCTGGGGAATTGAGTCATACTTTATGGTTTATGTCATTTGAGATTGTTAAAGAGTTGTTTATTTTTTTTCTTATGTTGCTAATTGACTCTATTTCGCATTGTTAGTTTGGTTGTTTCCACTGTTGGAGCTTTATTCATTTACTATTGCTAGAATAGTTTTTTTTTTTAAGTTGGTGTGTCTTATTACTGCGTGGTTGTGAAGTATATATATCAGCCGCATGTGGCTGATGGTTTATTTTGCATGTATTGATGATTATGGTCACTGGTACAGGGGAGACTCTGCCGAAATTTTTCGATAAGGACTCCTCGTGGTTTCGATCATACCGGTTAAGTAGAGTTAGTAGTTAAGTAACGGTCATCCTTAGAGAGTAGTATAGTATAGTAAGAAGGGTGGTCGTTACACGTGGCGTCGGCGTTTTTCCTTTCGGACGAAAATGAAGAAGAGCTAGGGCATTGTCTTCCAGCGGCCGACCAAGGTCTTCCGAGGGGTTTTCTCCAGGCCATCATGATCCTTCGTCGAGGAGGATCCGTGAGCACGAAGAGGAGGCCAAGATCTCAGCCAACCGAAACCTTAGAGCTCTTCTCCTTCGATTTGAATCCAAGAATCATTGTAAGTAGCTCCTCACCTGCGGTAAGAGTAGCTATGGAGTTGTTCTTCTTGTTAGTTTCTTGTTTTCCGAAGAATGTTGTAAAGAACGGAGCTTTAAGGTTTTCTGCCGTGGATTGAAGTTTTTCGGAGCTTGTTGAAAACCCTAGAGAGGATTCTGAGATTTGATTGTTCTTTTTGTTTCTGGGCATGCTGCTTAGATTGGGTGATTTTGGTTTGAAGTAGCTGCCGTGTATATCAAAGGAAGAAAGAGGATAATTTGTATAGCTTGAGCATGTAAATTGAATTTTTCCACCTTGATGATTAGTACATCAGATTTAGACATATTTGGATTGGTTTATATTTGAGAACATGGAAGCAAATTAAGTGTAAATCTGTTGAACGAGTAGTAAATCAGATTTTAGGGATTATTAGAACGAGTAGTTACTGATGGACAGACAGATATCGTTCTTTGCATGCACTAGTAGTTACTGATGGACAGATAGTTACTTTGTATCAGTAGTTACTGATAGCTATTGTTGAACGAGTAGTAAGAATTGAGTTGATACCTTTGGCTTACGGATTTGGTTTCCCACTAGCTATTAGTTAAGCATGTGAAATTTCCTTTTATTTAGCTGTCGTATGCCTTAAAGAAGGGAAATAGGGTTGTCTGTTTAGCTTGAGATTTGTTCTCCTTTTAATTTGGCAGTAGCATACTTAAAGAATTATTGCCAGAGATTTAAGAGTAATTCTGAGATTTGTTTTCAACCATGTTAATGCTCAAAGTAAGTGATAGACTTTTCATATTTCGAACATGATAAGAGGAGGTTAGATCTCCTTGTTGTGCAGAATTTTAGGGTAGTTTAGATCTCCTTGTGGTGCAGAATTTTAGTGAGCAGATTTTATTAAGTATTAGCGTGTAGATTTTATTAAGCATTAGTGTGCAGATTTTTATTAAGCATTAGTGTGCAAATTTTTATTAAGCATTAGTATGCAGAATTTTAATCAGTATAGTATGCAGATTTATTTTTGTTTAAACGGCAGTTTTGGAACTTCTCAAACACAGCAGATTTAGTTTGTTTAAGTATTCAAATTCGGTTTGATTAAGCATTCAATTCTAGGTTGTTTAAGCATTTACATTTCAGTTTTGTAAGAATCAATCTTTTATTAGAAGTATTAACAAGAACAAGTATTTTACTTGAACAAGTATAAGAAAGATAAAGAAAAGGAAGAAAAAGGCCAAGGCCTTAAGTAGATCCCAAAGTCAAGACTTTAGGGATTTTTGGCACACAAGGTGCTTGTTAAAATGCCGAGGCAATATATATTAGAAGTATTAAAAGATAACAAGTATTTTACTTTTATCAGTGGCATTGTGCTAGACTCTCAGTTGTCCTTGGGTTGGGCTCCCATAGTCGTCCCTAGTTTAGATAACCTAGTATGCTGGACTCTCAATTGTCCTTGGGTTGGGCTCCCATAGTCGTCCCTAGGTTTAGATAACCTAGTAAACCCTACTAGATTCGGGACTAGCTACCTCGGGTCTAGTTAGGGATGCGTGCATAGCAAGTACAGTTGTCGGACCCATCAGCAGTTTGATTATTATTTTTATCTATTATGAAAATAGTTTTCAAAACTTCACAAATCAGTTACGTGAATACAGTTCAGTTAAACTTATTATTATGAAGAATTAAAGTATAAGTTTTTAAACCAAAGAAATAAGCTTCACATAAGTTTAAAATCCAACAAGTTCAGTTTTCATTTATGTTAGCGTGTTTGTTTAGATTTGCTTTATATGTTTAGCATTCCAGTATGCTTTGTTTCCTTTGCTGTTAGATGAGTATGAGTAGTATTTCTTTCTGAGCATTCAGTTTTAGATTTCTTCCAGTTAAATGCATATTTGAGTTTTGTGAGTTAGATAGCGCTTACTAAGTAATTTTACTTATAGTTGCATTTTCCTCTTACTACAGATAGAGCAAAGGAAAAGCTATAGCAAAGGAAGGCGACAAGGAGGTGTTCGATGATGTGTGATGCCAGGACTATGGGAGAGACTTGGGATGTTATTGAGTTTTCCGCATTTTAGTGATTAATAAATATTTGAAATTGTACTTTAAGATCCATGTCATTTGAGATTATTTTTGTTTTAGATTGCATGCTAAGATGAAGTCAGTTTAGTAAGTATGTAATTTTGGTGTTTGACACTTATTTAATTGTGTGGGTGTCTGATATATGTTCCAGCCACCTGTGGCTGATGTATACTATGTATGTATCTCAATTTATGGTCACCGGTACAGGGGAGATGCTGCCGAAATTTTTCGGTAGAGACTCCTCGTGGTTTCGATCTTACCGGTTAAGTAGAGTTAGTAGTTAAATAACGGTCATCCTTAGAGAGTAGTATAGTAGGGAGAAGGGTGGTCGTTACAGTTGGTATCAGAGCAGTTCCTATTCTCCAGCATCACACTTCAGCACCAGCCTTGTCGTCTTCAAGTAAGAAAGTATTTAAGTTTTCTTTTATGCTTTTCCTTATTATTTACAATATAGAGTATTTGCTTAGATATGCTTAAGTAAGATGAAAGTTCTTGTTTTCTTTTGTTTATATATGTATATATATGTCTAGAAAGCGTAGGGATGATTTTAAGTTTTTCCCTGCATAACTAGATGTCAAGAAGAGGACATCCCCGTACCGCTTGTACTGAGGACCGAGTACAGGAGAACAAAAAGGATAGAGAAGTTATGGGTGATAGTGGATAGGAAAGTTAAGAGACTAAGAAACGAAGAAGTACCACTAGTAAAGGTCATCTGGCAGAACTAGAAGCACGAGGAAGTTACTTGGGAGCGTGAGGACAGTATGAGACAGAGATATTCAGAATTAGTCTAAGTTTGAGGATGAACTTTTTATAAGATATGGGGAATTGTAACGACCCAAAATTCCTCATTACGAGTTCTAATAGTGGTTAAAAATATTCTAGAGATTTTTAGAAATTTTTAGAGTATTTTTATGTAATTTTTGGAGGTCGTTTGGTATTTTTACTAAACGAAAGAAGTTTCGACAAAAAAATGTCCAAGCCGAGATTTGAACCCGTGACCTCCGGCCGAGCCAACTCTTAAGCGAATCTGGCTGACCAAGAGTTCCAGCGAGCGTTGCTGATTAAAAGAAGCATGAAATGTATTTAAGTAGTAGAAGTTAATAACAGGAAATAATAGGAAGGAAAGGGTTGCAGCCGAGATTTGAACCCACGAGCTAAGCCTTAAGCAACGCGCGCCTGACCAAGTGTTCACGCGGGCGGTTCTGTTTAGAAAAGGTAGCAAATTTATTTAATATAGTTAACAGAATATTGGAGTTATAAGAAGGGAACTTAGGGCTTGATAATTCCCGTGACCTAATTACCTTACCTTTCTCCTCTCGCGGCGTCGGCGTTTTTCCTTTCGGGCGAAAATGAAGGAGAGCTAGGGCATTGTCTTCCAGCGGCCGACCAAGGTCTTCCGAGGGGTTTTCTCCACGCCATCACGATCCTTCATCGAGGAGGACCCGTGAGCACGAAGAGGAGGCCAAGATCTCAGCCAACCGAAACCTTAGAGCTCTTCTCCTTCGGTTTGAATCCAAGAATCATTGTAAGTAGCTACTCACCTGCGGTAAGAGTAGCTATAGAGTTGTTCTTCTTGTTAGTTTCTTGTTTTTCGAGGAATGTTGTAAAGAACGGAGCTTTAAGGTTTTCTGCCGTGGATTGAAGTTTTTCGGAGCTTGTTGAAAATCCTAGAAAGGATTCTGAGATTTGATTGTTCTTTTTGTTTCCGGGCATGCTGCTTAGATTGGGCGATTTTGGTTTGAAGTAGCTACCGTGTATATCAAAGGAAGAAAGAGGATGATTTGTATAGCTTGAGCATGTAAATTGAATTTTTCCACCTTGATGATTAGTACATCAGATTTAGACATGTTTGGATTGGTTTATATTTGAGAACATGGAAGCAAATTAAGTGTAAATCTGTTGAACGAGTAGTAAATCAGATTTTAGGGATTATTAGAACGAGTAGTTACTGATGGATAGACAGATATCGTTCTTTGCATGCACTAGTAGTTACTGATGGACAGACAGTTACTTTGTATCAGTAGTTACTGATAGCTATTGTTGAACGAGTAGTAAGAATTGAGTTGATACCTTTGGCTTATGGATTTGGTTTCCCACTAGCTATTAGTTAAGCATGTGAAATTTCCTTTTATTTAGCTATCGTGTGCCTCAAAGAAGGGAAATAGGGTTGTCTATTTAGCTTGAGATTTGTTCTCCTTTTAATTTGACAGTAGCATACATAAAGAATTGTTGCTAGAGATTTAAGAGTAATTCTGAGATTTGTTTTCAACCATGTTAATGCTTAAAGTAAGTGATAGACTTTTCATATTTCGAACATGATAAGAGGAGGTTAGATCTCCTTGTAGTGCAGAATTTTAGGGTAGTTTAGATCTCCTTGTGGTGCATAATTTTAGTGAGCATATTTTATTAAGTATTAGTGTGCAGATTTTATTAAGCATTAGTGTGCAGATTTTTATTAAGCAATAGTGTGTAGATTTTTATTAAGCATTAGTATGCAGAATTTTAATCAGTATAGTATGCAGATTTATTTTTGTTTAAACGGCAGTTTTGGAACTTCTCAAGCACAGCATATTTAGTTTGTTTAAGTATTCAATTTCAGTTTGATTAAACATTCAATTCTAGGTTGTTTAAGCATTTACATTTAAGTTTTATAAGAAGCAATCTTTTATTAGAAGTATTAAAAAGAACAAGTATTTTACTTGAACAAGTATAAGAAAGATAAAGAAAAGGAAGAAAAAGGCCAAGGCCTTAAGTAGATCCCAAAGTCAAGACTTTAGGGATTTTTGGCGCACAAGGTGCTTGTTAAAATGCCGAGGCATTATATATTAGAAGTATTAAAAGATAACAAGTATTTTACTTTTATCAGTTGCACTGTGCTGGACTCTCAGTTGTCCTTGGGTTGGGCTCCCATAGTCGTCCCTAGGTTTAGATAACCTAGTATGCTGGACTCTCAGTTGTCCTTGGGTTGGGCTCCCATAGTCGTCCCTAGGTTTAGATAACCTAATAAACCCTACTAGATTCGGGACTAGCTACCTCGGGTCTAGTTAGGGATGCGCGCATAGCAAGTACAGTTGCCGGGCCCATCAGTAGTTTGATTATTATTTTTATCTATTATGAAAATAGTTTTCAAAACTTCACAAATCAGTTACGTGAATACAGTTCAGTTAAACTTATTATTCTAAAGAATTAAAGTATAAGTTTTTAAACCAAAGAAATAAGCTTCACATAAGTTTAAAATCCAGCAAGTTCAATTTTCATTTATGTTAGCGTGTTTGTTTAGATTTGCTTTACATGTTTAGCATTCCAGTATGCTTTGTTTCCTTTACTGATAGATGAGTTTGAGTAGTATTTCTTTCTGAACATTCAGTTTTAGATTTCTTCCAGTTACATGCATATTCAAGTTTTGTGAGTTAGATTGCGCTTACTAAGTAATTTTGCTTATAGTTGCATTTTCCTCATACTACAGATAGAGCAAATTAAAAGCTATAGCAAAGGAAGGCGACAAAGAGGTGTTCGATGATGTGTGATGCCAGGACTATGGGAGAAACTTGGGATGTTATTGAGTTTTACGCATTTTAGTGATTAATAAATATTTGAAATTGTACTTTAAGATCCATGTCATTTGAGATTATTTTTGTTTTAGATTGCATGCTAAGATGAACTCAGTTTAGTAAGTATGTATTTTTGGTGTTTGACACTTATTTAATTGCGTGGGTGTTTGATATATGTTCCAGCCGTCTGTGGCTGATGTATACTATGTATGTATCTCAGTTTATAATCACCGGTACAGGGGAGATGCTGCTGAAATTTTTCGATAGAGACTCCTCGTGGTTTCAATCTTACCGGTTAAGTAGAGTTAGTAGTTAAGTAACAGCCATCCTTAGAGAGTAGTATAGTTGAGAGAAGGGTGGTCGTTACACATCTAACGAGAAAGTCCTGAAATCTTGGGCGCTGAGCAAAAGTCCAGTTGGTCTAAAGGACCGATCTGGCAAAATATAAACTCTTCTATGAGGAGTAGGTGAGGATACGCTCCCTGAAGAGAGAACAGTAAGCGTCAGTTCGACCTAGGGTTTCAACGAAATCTGAAAGTCAGAACCAGACAGTCTGAAGGCTATCAAGTTATCTATTGCTTTATTATTTACTATTTGTTTAACTCTATTTTACAGGAAGGCTAATATTTTTGCAGGGTTAGATATAGCCGTGTTCAGTCAACCAAACGTCCAGATCGGTCGATCGAACCACTAAGTGAACAGTTCAGATTCCAACTTGCGGTGAAGTGTTAACCAGGGGATCAGTCGACTGAACAGGGAGGTTCAGTTGACTGAATGGTGGATTAGCTTCAGACCGGGTTGATCGGGTCAGATAAGCCAGCGAGTTCAACGGGATTGGTCAACTAAATGGTGGGATTAGTTGATCGAATGAAGACTCTTATTCGAGCAGAAGTTTGTGGATGAGAAGCTGTGCAGGTTCAGAGGGTTTGATCGACCGAACACCTGGATCGGTCAACCGAACAGTGTCAAGTCAAAGATTGATCTCGAGATCAGTGGATCTCGATCAGGTCTGGCTCGTCTATAAAAAGAGGGTCGACTAGCAGCTTCGTAACAACACATTCAGAACAACTTCTACTTCCATGTGCCCTGCTCCGAGATGATTCAATGATGTCCAAACATTGTCCGACAATCAAAGACCAACTACTAATCCTATGTTATCAATATAATTTAATTTTAATACTTGTACTTGCATATTTGTAAAACTTTTACGAATTGATAGTGGATTGTCCAATGTAAGTGATTAACGATCACGAGCTTTGGAGTAGAAATCGTCACAAGCTCCAAACTAAGTAAAACCAAATGTGCCAACTTGGTTTTTGTTCTCTTACTTTTTGCCCTGTAATTTTCGCTGCACGAACTCTTATGCAATTGAGTTTTCCAAAACGAGTAAAAAAGTCATGAGTGCTATTCACCCCTCTAGCACACATCGATCCTATTACCTATTAGGAATCAATCCCTTGCTCTATTATAGTAAATCTATTACCCTCTAACTAATTGGAGGTGATCAATCATGCATAATGGTAGTAAAAGGTGATTACACTCACCCTAGGCATTTGTTATAGCCGACCATCAAATGGTTAGAAGGTAGAAGATATTTTTTTTCTCCTAGGATATTCATCCGATCAATCATGCATAATGATAAACCCCTTGGGGGTGACCGGTACGGCTTCACGGAATTTTTTCGCACACCCCAAAAGTAAATCAAGAAGCACTTACAATGGGCGGCTCAGAAGCCTAGCATCTCTTGGTTGCATGCCACATTTGGAGGAAATCAATCAATGCATAATGATAAACCCAGATAGCCCTAGGGTGACTAGCCCAATCGTACAAAATTTTTCCATCAGCTATTAGAGTAAATTAGGAAGCGCTCATTGCAAGCTACCTAGAAGTCTGACGTCCCTTGGTTGCATGCACCATTTGGAGGAAAAATTTCTACAAATGTGTCATAGCTAGGGATCGAACCACGAATGTCTGAGTGACAATTTAGATGCCCTACCAGTACACTATAGCTCGGGATAAATCTATCAATCAATTAATGCATAATGTGGCAAAAGGTGATTCACTCGCCCCCAGCGACCCCATCAATAAATCATGGGTGACTACTAAAAAAAATGATAATCTCAGTTAGTCTCATTAACTATCTCTAGGGGTGACCGGCCCGGCCCCACAGAATTTTTCCATCAATCACCACGGTAAATCGGGAAGCGCACGCGGCGGCCAGCCCAAAATCCCATCATCCTTTGGTTATGCCCCCCCCCCTCCCAATTTGGAGAAAAAATTTCTACAAATACGCCATAGCTGGGGTTTGAACCGCGAGTACCTGGGTGACAACCTGGATATCATACCGCAGCACCATGACCACGAGTGACTACCAACTATTAATACAAGTGACCAAGACATGAGGAAAAATATACACGAAATCAATAACTAATACATGTAATAGCCATTAATTAACAAATTTTTGTTGGGCAGTGTTTGTTCAGCAACATGTTGAATCTCATTTGGGCCCATCTACAGCCCAAATTGTGTTTTTTTTTTGGAAACTTTTCTCAAGAATTCGTTCCTGAGTTGCTCCTTTTGTTGTAGCTAGTTCTGTCCTTATGCTTCTTTAATTTTTCTCTCTCTATAAATACCCTTTTCTTATAACATTCAGAATTCACCCCCTCATTATAACTGTAAAATATCGAAAATAGGCGAAAATTAATAAGAGAATTTTTCGGAATTTTTGAAAATTTTTCGGGAATTTTTCGGAGCTCATACGGACGAGTTAACGGGGATGAAAATGGGGTCCAGAAAAGCCTGTTTAGGCTACCCTGTTTTAGTAAGGAAAAGTTGATTTTTATTTTTATATTTTCTTTCTCATTTTATTTCCTCCGTTTCTTTTTCTTCTCTTCTTCTGTCGCCGTGCCCTAAACTCCCCACCCCCGCGCGTTTTCTCTTCCCCCTCGCACGCGTGCCCTAACCGGCGCCGCAAACCGCCACTGCTTCCCTCTCCTCTGCCTGACGCCGACGACACCAGGGAACAGAGAGCCGACGACTATCTTCTCTCTCCCTCTTCCTTTCTTCTTCCCTGTCTCCGCCACTGAGGTCGGGACGCGCCGCCGCCCCTCTCGGCCGGAATCTACCTCCAAGTCGAAGCCCTAGCCGCTGTGAGGTCTGAGCCCCCTCCCCACTGCCGCCAGTGATGCCAAGCATCCCTGCACAGTGTCGTCGGCCTCCCTTCTTCCCTAGCCGACCAACACAGTGCTTGCCGACGTCGCCGTCTCTCGACCCAACGCCGGCCACCGTATGTAGCTATGCACCGTCGACCCCACAATAGACCACTTATTCCTGGGTTTTTCCTTCGGGATGGTGCCTTAGTCATCACCACCTGTACTGTCGGTGAGTGGTTGTATTGAGCAGATTTTCTTCCTCACTGGGACTAGTTTCTCTTGTGTGTTCTTGTCAGGATGAGCTCCAACAGCGGCTTCACGGTCATGTACTCATCATCCATTTACCTTTGTTTTGGTTGTGAGCTTGATCTTATATCTACTGCCCAATTGATTTTCAGATTTACAAGGAGCAGTTCCATCATATCACTGATGAGGTAAATGCATCAAATCATTTCCCCTTTGTTGGCTTGGTTTCGTTGCAAGGTTGCCCTCTTATCATTTTTATGTTAGATTATTCTGTTTGGATTAGGAATTTAATTGGGCATATGGAATGTGAAGATTTTTGGATCAGTATTGGGGATATTAATTCAAGGTAAGTTATGTGTGGAGTTTTGGTTGTATTTCTATGAGTATTTGCAGGATATGTATTTGTATCGGATTATGTTGGAAATATTGTAACCTGCAGTTGCTAGATTAATTGTGGATTTAGGTAAGTTATGATGGATTCATGTTTAACTTAACCTAATGTGATTATGGAAGGCTTAATCTATTGTAGTTGTGATGAATTAAGTACAGTTGATTTATGTTGGATTAGATTTAGTCTTTGGATTTATTAGAGATGATCATATTGCTAATCGTAAGTTGATCAGCGAAAGGAAATGATTGTGTTGATTGAGGATTATTGATTAAGAAGATTAATTCAAGTTAATCATTAATTAGGATTAATTAATGATGGATCGATTAGGATTTTTCCTAATTAAGTTGGGTTGGATTTAGCTATTTGTTGTTTATAAAATTAGCTAAATTGTATATCACGTTATCTGCAGGACTGTGATTCGGGACGGGCGTCTCGACATTGGATTGGTTTGATTCGATCTACATTGGAGGCGGGTACCTCTTGACTTATCTTTTATATATCGTCATTTGGATATGCATAGTACTTTATAGCTGCAAGCAATGAACATGTTTGTCTTTGGTATGTCACTGTTTGATATCCATAGCATGTTAGGTTTGTCGCTTGTTATGTATCCGTGCTTATATCTCGTGATTTGTTACCATGAGTATCTTATTGCCATGAGTACTTTATTACCATGAGTACCTTAGTTCCTAGAGTAGGTGACATACCATGCTCTACTGAGGTTAGGACTAGGTTCTGGATTTTATTTCTGGCAGGTGTATCTAGATTATCTGATACCTAGGTTTTTATACCATACCTGACTTGTGTACCTCTATTTGTATATCATATATGATTCGTGTACCTAGACTTTGATTCTTTGATCTGTGTATATTGTTGGTACATATGTTATGGAAGGAGGATATGTTTAGGATCTAGGTTGTTATACCATAGAGGATCTGTATACCCTAGATTCGTGGATTTGACTCACTGATACTGTGGTACTCATATTATACATATATGGATATGGTTATGCTGATCAGTTTATGACTATGCTTAGTGTCATGCATCATGATTGCATGCTGCGCGATTGTCGGCTCCACTATAGTTGAGCACATCGCCAGATTACATGATCTGCACACACCACCACTCATGGATTAGTGGTATATCGAGACAGTGTGTGGCGGTTCTGTTGCTTTAGCTCCGTTGGTCGAGGACTCGGTGGTAGCCGTGACGATTCCGCCTGTTTGGCTCCGGCATTTAGTGTAGCGAGTAGTAGCCGTGACGGTGGACTCTGTTTGCTCCGTTGGTCGGTGACTCGGTAGGCCGTGATTTCCTCCCGTCATCGTGTCTGGGAGATGAGAGCATTGAGCTCCCTATTTATGATTTGGGGTCACGGGGCGGAGTACTCCGACATCCGTCCCACTCGGTCACTCATCGGGGAGCGGTGTGACGAGTGCACGGTTGTCACCCTACCCACTCGGTCTCACCATTTGTGTGTGAGATGACTGACTGGCGTCAGGGGTGACCAGGACGCATCATTAGCATCATATGCATTGATGCATTTATATTCTTATGATTGTGTTTGCTGCATTTGGTTGCTGCATTTTGGTGGATGCATTTGTTTGACATGCATACAGGAGACATACTGCGTATCGGTTTGATGACCCTTTAGATCAGGATAGGAGTTCCTGGTGAGTACAATTTCCTTGATTACTTATCAGTTTTGTATATTTCCTATATATTATTCGGAAGCTGTATTCCATGTTTATTGCTGTTAGATATAACTTACTAGGCATGTCTATTGGTATTCGCTGAGTTGTTGAACTCACCCCCGTGGACACTATCTTTTCAGGTACCAGGTATTTATGGTGTCGCTTGGAGCATCCTGTCTGCTGGTCCCCGCGTCACATCAGAGACATATCGCTGCCTTTCTATTGTTTTTCTTGGTATATGAAATTTCTGTATTTCGATTTGTGTTCTGATTTTGTTTCCGGGTGTTATGTTGTTGGTTGTGTAAGCCTAGCCGGCTAGCAGTTTTGTGTTTGGTTGTATTTGGTTTCTGTCAGTTTTTGTTGTGTTTTGGTTTTGGTACAGCCGAGTGGGCTGCTTTACTTTTAACTGCGTGGTTGTGTCAGCCAGAGGCTGAATTTGATATTAACTGCATGGTGTTTGTTTTCTTTTATTGTTATGATTCCAGCCGCATGTGGCTGAGGTATATTATGTCTGTAGAAATGCTTCAGATTGTCACCGGTACAGGGGAGGTGCTGTCGAAATTTCTTCGGACAGGGACTCCTCTAGGGCGTGACAATAACATCTATCCACTCATCAAAAAATATAAGATCTAATATCAGGTACTTATTATAACAACATATCTCTTCTACGTATATTTCTTTTAATATTAACCCTTATTATTTATGAGTCCCACAATCCATTCAATTATCTTAAAATTATATTATATTAAATAAATAAATATATTTTAAAATATTTAATTTATTATTATTATTATTAATTATCCTATTTTTTTAAATAAATAATTTTAGTGATTTTAAAAAATAATATTATCATTTAAAAAATTTAAAAAAATGATGAACTAGGGATGAACGCATTCATCCCTTCCCCCTCTCTCTCTCCTATAAGTTGTGGTAAAAAGTGAAACGTTCGCTCCCAGCGCTCCCGTCGTACCCGACCTAAGGCCATCATGAGGGAGGTAAATCACAGCATTCGAGCGAGTATGTGACGGACAGGATGTAATACGGGGATAGGGGATTTATTCCCCAGTTATTCCGAGGATCGACCTTGCGACCTCATTATGGCAACACCTGTCACATACCAACTCGGATAATCCGCGAGTCCTCTCTCTCCTATAAGTGGACATTATAAAAGGATATTAAAGGAGCATTATAATACTCATTTAACATCCCATTATGGATATCCTTATCTTTCATCTTCCTTCGATGTCTTTATTTTGTTGGAGTCTTCGTGTATGTATTCAGTATTCTTTATGGGCAGTTTCTAGATTGATAGGTTAATTATGGTTGTAATTGTGATGGAGCATGTTTCTCCGATGATTCGATAACTTTTCTTTGTCTAGCGACTTCAGCTTTGTCCTAATATAATGTTATGTTGTTCCCTCGGGGTGATGCGATGGTTAAGGTATGGGGTATTGTCACATGAGGTCTTGGGGTCGAAATTCAGCATGACCGAGCATAACCTCCTCCATGTCTTGGCCATTTGCACTAATGACCAGTAGCCACCCGTGATTTACCTCCTCCGTGTTGGCCTAAAGACGGATCGACGGAGGCGCTGGAGGCGAGCGAATCGCCTTTTGCCACATAATATAATGTTATGTTATTTTAAACTTGAGAGAGGTACGTCTCATTTTTCAAGTTGAATTTTGCAATTAAATAATTATCGAATTTGGATAAATTGACTAAGAGCATACATATCAACTTCCCTAAATCTAAAATTTATCTTAAATTTTATATTTACCTAAAAATCCTTTGCATCAACTACCATATACATTTCCTAAATTTATTTCATAAATAATACTTCTCTAAATTTAGAGAATTAAATTCATTCCTTAAATATTATTTAATTTAGGAGACAAAATAAATAAAGAGAATAAATTAGCTAATGAAAAGTAGATATTTCATGGAGAGAGAAAAATTAAAGAGAGAAGAAAAAATAAAATAAATAAAGATAATAAAAATTTTAGAGTAACAGAATGTGTAGTGAAAAATAATTATTTAAATTTAATAAAATGATTTACCATTGATATGACTATTCTAAAAAGTGAGTTGATATCTATTACAAATGATCCGGCGGTAAGAATGGGGGACCCATTTTTTGAAGGGTCTCAGCTTGAGGACCGATGAAGGGCTGACTAAGCGGTTAATGGCCACGCCGAGCAGCTGAGTAAGTCCGAGCGGAGCTAGACATAACCCATCCAAGGGTTTGGGTTTCCGACGCCAAGGCAGGAGGATCGAAGGGCCGAGCGGGATGCCGCTCGGCTGGAAACGAGGGGCCGAGCGGGTCGTCCGTTCGGCCAAGATAAGGGCGAGGGCACAAAGGGGGCCGAGCGGCCTATGCGCTCGGCTCGGGATATGGGATAGCAGCTAAAGCATGTCTGATGATTAGGCCGTACACAAGATCGTACGATGGAGGACCTTGCCGTCACATCATGGAAAGGTTGATACAGTAGCAGTATGGCCTCATGGACATCTTCCTGACATATCCATATCTGGGCATGACCCTTCTGACAGACCCATACCTAGGCATGGTCAAAGGCAGGTGGTTACTTTGATTGGTGCGCCCAGGCTTCTTCGGGAGGTCTATATAAGGCCTCCATTTCTTCACCGGAGAGATGAGAAATCTTGATCTGGAGACCACCTTCTTGTTATTCCTCGCCTGACTTGAGCGTCGGAGGGCCGTCGCCGGGACACCCCTCCCAGCTCGGTTTTTGCCGGAGCACCTGAGGATCCAGTAGGGAGCGCCACATCCCCAGCGTTCGTTGACCCTTGGTTCGAACAGGATCAAATTGGCGCCGTCTGTGGGAATGCACTTGCATTCAAACAGGAACAATGGACGAGGCTGGACGACAACACACCGTGACGCTTTCAACAGAAGAACTCGATGCTCTAGTCGAGATGAGGGCCACCAAACTTATGGAGCAAAAACAAAAAGCATCAGCCGAACGGCCGGAGCAACAAGCAACATCTGCGTCTGGTGGCCGGGCGGAAGCACCTCAAGCCACCGTCGCATTCCATCGGGCCTTATTTCGCACCCTGAACCGCACCAGCTCGAAGAGATAGAGGCTCTTCTTGGACGAAATGCCAAGGTGGGATGACAGGAAGGGAAAGCTCCCGGCGGACTCATCTCCCGAGCGGATCAATCGTCAATTCTCGGAGGTTATTCTCGAGACCCTTTACCCAAGCACTACGTGCCTCCGACGATCGGCGGTACAGCGTTACAACGGACCGGATGATCATCCGGTAAGTTTGATAACTGCTACGCTCCATCAATATCTGAGATGGAGTAAAGTGCGCGTCTTCCTTACAACTCTATCGGGATCGGCTCAGCGGTGGTTTCGGAGGTTGCCGGATAGATCCATCACTAGCTTCAAGGACTTGAGCGGCCTTCCTCCACCACCGCTAGCGATCGGCGTTATCGAAGACAAGTGTCGGCTTATTTGCCATCAAGCAAGAGTCGAGAGAATCGCTCGAGCCTACATCCAGTGATTCAACCAAGTGGCGATGGATATCCCAGCGGCCACATCGGAGATGATGATGAATGCCTTCACTCGGGGCCTTGTGGATGGGGACTTCTTCCGGTCGCTCATCCGAAAGCCACCCGAGATTATGATCATATGCTACATCGGACCATGAATACATAAGCGTGGAAGAAGCACAAGCGGAAAAACTCCCAGGCGGGCACCTATTCACGCCGGCGGAAGCGACCGCTCAGCGACCACCTAGAGGACCGGCTGAAGCAATCCGATCCCCCACGCCAGTCGCACGTACGCTGCTCGGCCCAAGCCAAAAAGAGGTGGACCCCTATGTTATGCTCCTTCCACCAAACGCACAACACGAAGATTGTCGAAGTCTTCCCTTCGTGGCCAATCCGTTCGGGAATGCCGAGCAGCGGTCTCCTCCCATCGACGGAGACAAAGGACCCATGGGCCGGACCCGAAGGCGACATCAATGACACCCGTCGACACGATCTCCGAGACGGAGAATCGCGGGCGTCCAAAGAGCGGTCACGACCGTCCGCTCGGGAAGAGGAAAGCAATACTTCGGCGAGATTAACGTTATCGGGCGGGCGAGGAGGAGACTCCAGAGCGGAAAGGCGGGCGTCCGGCCTCTGGATCCACGGTTGGTTGTAGCCAGGCGGGCAAGTGGATCGGAAATCACTTTCGGGCCCGGAGACTTAGAAGGAATAGACGTGCCCCACGACGACGCTCTGCTCATCAAAGCGGTAATAGCAAATTACACTATTCATCGCGTATTTGTTGACACAGGGAGCTCGGTCAACATTATATTCAAGAAGGCGTTCGATCAGCTGTAAATTGATCGAGCCGAGTTGCTGCCCATGATAACGCCGCTCTACGGGTTCACGGGTAACGAAGTGCAGCCGGTCGGACAAATACGGCTGGCTATCTCATTGGGGGAAGAGCCGCTCAGGAGGACGCAAACAGCAAATTTCGTGGTGGTGGACTCTCCCTCATCCTACAACGTCATTTTGGGACGACCGGCGCTCGGCGAATTCCGAGCGGTTGTCTCAACCTTCCACCAGAAGATAAAGTTCCCCGTGGAGGACAAAGTGGGAGAAGTACGGGGTGATCAGTTAGCAGCTCGGCGATGCTATATCGAGATGGTCCGAGCAGAATCCAACTCTGCTCGAAAGGCACCCCGAATCGAGGTAAATGCCATCACTGAAAAGCCGCCCTCTTTAATTTATGAAGAAAAAGAGGAAGTACAGATTCACCCGACCCGATCGGAGGCTACAACTTTTATCGCCTCTGATCTGGAGGAGGAACAGAAGGAGGAACTGATCCAATGTCTCCAACGAAATCATGATATCTTCGTCTGGTCGACACATGAGTTGCCCGGGGTTTCGCCAAGCCTAGCGCAGCATGAATTACATGTCCGACCGGATGCTCGGCCAGTGAAGCAGAGAAAAAGGGATTTCAGTGCCGAGCAGAATGCTATAATCCGGGCGGAAGTAGAAAAACTTCTAGAGGCCGGCCACATACGCGAGGTGCAGTTCCCGAGCTGGCTGGACAACGTGGTATTGGTCTCCAAGCCGGGCGGCAAGTGGAGAGTCTGCATCGACTTTCGGGACTTGAACAAAGCATGCCCCAAGGATTTTTATCCCTTGCCCCGGATAGATCAGCTGGTGGACTCTACAGCCGGTTTTGAATTGATTTGCATGCTCGACGCATACCAAGGCTATCATCAGGTGTCGCTCGCCCGCGAAGATCAAGAAAAGGTTAGCTTTGTGACTGCCGACGGCACGTATTGTTACAATGTGATGCCGTTCGGATTAAAGAATGCTGGGGCCACCTATCAACGCTTGATGAACAAAGTGTTCAGGGAGCAGATAGGGCGAAATCTGGCGATCTTTTCAAGGATATGGAAGAAACCTTCCGAACGCTGCGCAAATACGGAATCAAGCTAAATCCCCAGAAATGCCTGTTCGGAGCCACAGGAGGGCGTTTCTTGGGATATATAGTGACCGAGCGGGGAATTGAAGCCAACCCCAGCAAGGTGAAAGCTCTGCAAGACATGCTTCCTCCTAGAAACACAAGGGAAGTGCAGCGGTTGACCGGCCGGATAACTGCTTTGTCCAGATTCATCTCCAAAACCGCCGACCGGAGCCTTCCATTCTTCAAGATCCTGCGCAAGGCTACTAAATTCCAGTGGGATGAAGAATGTGACCGAGCTTTCAGAGAATTGAAGACATATCTTAATTCTCTGTTAGTGCTAGCCAAGCCGATCGGGGGTGAGTCATTTTATAATGCTGTAGGCTCGGCACTTGTGAGGGCAAGCGGTGTATTTTCTAAGCCACATTTTAAAGCTGAATCTCGTTACACCGGGCTCGAAAAGTTGGCCTTTGCTTTAGTTCTAGCCGGCCGTATTTCTTGGCTCACACCATCATTGTCCGGACGAACAATACTGTTAAATCCGAAGCGTCCGGACGGCTCATCAAGTGGACGGCAATTAAGTGAATTTGACATCCAATATCAACCCCGTCGGCGATCAAAGCCCAATCCTTGATTTTGTGACCGAAGTGCAAAGGCGAGCCGGAAGCTATGTGGAGAATATGTGGATGGATCCTCTACTCGGCTCGGAAGCGGGATTGAAATATTGTTGCTCTCACCTCAAGAAGAGAAGATGCACTATCCGGCTGGATTACAAAGCTACCAACAACGAGAGTATGAGGCCCTCATAACCGGATTGCAGGCAGCCGGCATGTGGGCGGTCGGTGACTCTGATTCTCAGTTGGCCGCTCAACAACTTTCGGCACCTTTGAAATCAACAGTGTTCGGCTTAAACTCTACGTTGAGGCCTTTGAAAAACTCAAAGCTACTTTCCGAGAGGTTCTTATACAGAAGATCCCCGAACGGAGAACCAGGCAGCAGACGAGTTAGCCAAACTCGCAAGTTCAATAACACCAGTTGCCATTCAGCAACCAATTGAAAAAGTACTGCAGGTGGCACATGTCGATCGGATGCAAGGCCTCACGTTTCCAAGCGATTGGAGGACACCTATTATAGAATTTCTCCGTTCGGGCACCACACCCTCCGATGAATATGCAGCCCGGCTCCTCAGAAGAAGAGCCGGTCGGTTTACACTCATCGGAGATCAGCTTTACAAGAAAGCTTTCTCGCGCCCGTTGCTGAAATGTGTAAGCTCGGAGGACTCAGCTTACATCCTCCAGGAAGTACATCAAGGATCATGCGGGGGTCATCCGGGCGGGCGCTCATTGGTCAAGAAGATCCTCTTGGCCGGATACTTTTGGCCAACTTTACAAACAGACGCCGCTCGGACAGTATCTACCTGCCTTTCATGCCAGAAGTATCACAACTTCTCCCACCGACCGGCCGAAGAAATGAAGGCGTCAAGCGTTTCATGCCCGTTCGACCAATGGGGAATGGATATTGTCGGTCCATTTCCGATGGCGTCCGGACAAAGGAAATTTTTACTAGTGGCGGTCGATTATTTCTCCAAATGGGTGGAAGTCGAGCCGCTGGCAAAGATCACTGAACAAATGGTTAAAAAATTCATCTAGCAACACATCATTTGTCGTTTCGG